>NC_133512.1:41540000-42790000 GCF_049354715.1 Callithrix jacchus
TATCTGCCAACTGAAGAGCTCTTGGGCCCTGAATAATCAGTATCAATATCCAGTTGGTACATCAAGAGCCACGGGTGAGCCTCTGAAACTTGCTGGCTTTGGGCGAGACTCAGCACACTACCAGCTGTGGTGACTATGGAAAAACTCCTCCCATGTGAGAAAAGCACCAAGTGGGATCTTGGGGTCCCCAACTCCAGGACTTGACTCTTCAATGGCATTTCTGGACATGCCCTGGGCCAGAAGGGAGCCCACTGCCCTGTAGCGTGACTCTGAGGCCAGGCAGCATTCACAGCAAGCTGACTTAAGAGCCTTGGACCTTAAGGATGTTGGGAAAAGCAGCAAAGGAGAAAGGACTTAGAGTGCCTACATAAAATGGTTATGAGTAACATATAAACAAGGAACAACAAAGTGCAGAAGGCCGCAGGAGGCCTGTGAGGAGGAAGGCCTCTTCATGCCTCGTGTTCTAGTGCAGGGTGACCTCAGCTCTGTTACTATTGTACTCAAGGAGGTAAAACTCCTTTGTAGCACTATGATGTAGCCAGACTTGTAGGCTCCTTGTCAGGCCCATGTTCCACCAGCTGCACATAGAGAACAGGCTAAAGATAACCACACGTTCTTGTTTTGTGAAACTCCCAAACCACCACTGTTATCAATCCTTAGGATGACACACCAGTTCCAGCTCACTGATTCACTTCCGGCTCACTGATTCACTCCACCATCACGCCACCCCTACCCTATAGATCAAAGTGATTGTAATCAATAAATAGTGTGGATAATCAGAGCTTGGGGCTTCACTGTCTCCTCCAGTAATGAGTGATGGCCCCTGGGTCCCACTTTCTTAATCTTTTTCTCATTCCTTTGTTGCCATTGAACTCGGGTACCCACAGGTGATGTAGGCCTGGTTCCCTACAAAGGGAACAGGGGTGGTAATCTGGCAGTACTCCTCATGGCCTAGGGTGGTGGTCCTATGGGCTGAGGCTCCTCTGCCTTTGGAAAGGGAAGGGAAGAGTGGGAAGGACTCTGCCTTATGGTTTAAGTGCCAGCTCACCTACAGAACAATAAACCACCAGTCAAAGCTAAGGTTTTTGACTCTAGGCCCTGACTCCTGGTGCTTCTGGACCCACCCAGAGCCTAAGAGACCTTGCCGCCCTAAAGGGAAGAACACAGGCCTGGCTGACTTTGCCATCTGCTGATTATAGAGCCCCAGGGCTTGAACAACCCTCGACAATAGACAGGGAGTGATTAGAGCAGGACTTGGGTAAGATCCAGCACTGTGCTGGCTTCAGGTCTGACCCAGCAGAGTCATAGTGGTGGTCACACAGGGGTGCTTGTGCCACTCCACCCCCAGCTTTAGATGGCTAAGAACAGAGAGATAAAAACTCTGTATGTTTAGGAAACAGTAAGGGAAGAGAACAAGAGCTTCTACCTGGAAATCCAGAGAATTTTCCTAATTTTTGTCTAAGACCATTAAGGTTGTACCACTACAAGTATGCAAGAGCCACAGTGTTACTGGGCTTGCAGCATCCGCTTTGATGTTTCTAAGCACAAACAGCTTAGACCATAACAACCAAGTCCTTAAAAATATCTGGAAAGCCTTCTCGGGAAGATTGGCTACAAATAAGCCCAGACAGTGAAGACCAAAATAAATACCTAATTCTTCAATGCCCAGACACTGAAGAACATGTACTGGCATCAACATTATTCAGGAAAATATGACCTCACCAAATGAACGAAATATGGTACCAGGAACTAACCTTGGAGAAACAGACACATGTGAACTTTCAGAGAGAGAATCCAAGGTAACTGTGTTGAGGAAATTCAAAGAAATTCAAGGTAACACGGAGAAGAAATTCAGAATTCTATCAGATAAATTTAACAAAGAGAATGAAATCATTAAAAAGAATCAAGCAGAAAATCTGGAGCTGAAAAATGTAATTGACATGTGGAAAAAATCATGAGAGTCCTTTAATACAGAATGGGTTAAGCAGAAGAAAGCATTAATAAGCTTGAAGACAGACTATCTGAAAATAGTCAGAGGAGACAAAAGAAAAATGAAAAAAAAAAAACAGAAAACATGCCTACAGGATTTAGAAAATACCCTCAAAAGAGTAAATCTAAGAGTTTTTGGCCTTAAATAGATGATAGAGAAAAATACAGGGGTAGAAAGTTTATTCAAAGAAATAAGAACAGAGAACGTCCCAAACCTAGAAAAAGATGTCAATATCCAAGCACAAGGTTATAGAACACCAAGCAGATTTAAACCAAAGAAGACTACCTCAATGCATTTAATAATCAAACTCCCAAAGGACAAGGGTAAAGAAAGGATCCTAAAAGCAGCAAGAGAAAAGAAACAAGTAACATACATCAGAGTTCCAATACGTCTGGCAGCAGATTTTTCAGTGGAAACCTTACTTACTAAAGACTCTTAGGAGAGAGTAGCATGATATATTTAAAATGTTGAAGGAAAAAAACCTTTTACCCTAGAATAGTTATCCAGTAAAAATAATCCTTCAAACATAAAGGAGAAATATTTTCCCAGAGAAACAAAAGGCTAAGGGATTTCATCGATACCAGACCCATCCTACAAGAAATGCTAAAGAAAGTACTTCAATCAGTAAGAGAAGGACACTGATGGGCAATAATAACCTGAAGGTACAAAGCTTACTGGTAATAATAAGTGCACAGAAGAACACAGAATATTAGAACATTGTAACTATGGTATGTAAACTACTCTTTCTACTACTCCTAAGTAGAAACACTGAACAATAAACCAATCAAAAATAATAACGGCAGCAACTTTTCAAGTTCTAGTACAATAAGATATGAATAGAAACAACAAAATGTTAAAAAGTGGGGGGATAAGTAAAGGTGAATTTTTATAGTTTTCCTTTGGCTTGTTTTTTATGCAAGCAGCATTAAGTTGTTATCAGGTTAAAACAATGGATTATAAGGTATATTTGCAAGACTCATGGTAACCTCAAACCAAAAAAACATACAATGGATACACAAAAAATAAAAAGCAAGAAACTAAATCATATCACCAGAGAAAATCATTTTCACTAGAGGAAGACAGGAAAGAAAGAAGGAAGAGAAGAACACAAAACAACCAGAAAACATGTAATAAAATAACCGTAGAAAAGTCCTTACCTATCAATGATAACATCAAATGCAAATGGGCTAAACTCTGTAATCAAAAGACATAGACTGGCTGAATGAATGAAAAAACAAGACCCATTGATCTGTTGCCTACAAGAAAAACACTTCACCTATAAAGCAAACAAAACACACTGTCCTGTGTGTACCTATGCAACTGTATTGCATGCTCTGCACATGTACCCCAAAACCTAAAATGCAATAAAAAAAAAGAAAAAGAAAAAAAGAAAATAAATAAAAATAAAAATAAAAAAAAGACACATATAGACAGAACATAAAAAGACAGAAAAAAATATTCCATGCTAAAGAAAAGCAAAAAAGAGCAGGAGTTGCTATGTTTATATCAGAGAAAATAGATTTTGAAACAGAAACTATTAAAAGAGACAAAAACTCACTTAATAGTAATAGATGGGTCAATTCAGCCAGAGGATATAACAATTTTAAATATATATGCACCCAGCTTTGGAGCACCCAGATATATAAAGGAAGTACTATTAGAGCAAAAGAGAAAGATAGACCTATCTTTCTCTTTACAATAACAGCTAGACACTTCGACACCTCAATTTCAATGTTGAACAGAACTTCTAGACAGAAAATCAACAAAGAAACATCAGTCTTAATCTGCACTACAGACCAAATGGATCTCAGATATTTAAAGAACATTTCATCCAAGAGCTACAGAATATATTCTTTTTCTCAACACATGTATCATTCTCAAGGTTAGACCACATATTAGGTCACAATATAGGTCTTAAAACATTTGAAAAATTGAAATACTATCAAGTATCTTCTCTGACCACATTGAAATAAAACTAGAAATTAATAACAAGAGGAATTTTAGAAACTATACAAATACATGGAAATTACACATTATGCTTCTGAATGACCAATGGGTCAATAACGAAATTAAGAAAGAAATTAAAAATTTTCTTGAAACAAATGACAATGGAAACCAAACATACCAAACCTGTGGGATAAAACAAAAACTAGTACTAAGAGGAAAGTTCATAGCAGTACATCAAAAAAAAAAAGAGGAAAAACTTCAAATAAACAATCTAACAATGCTACTTAAAGAACTAGAAAAGCAAGAGCAAACCCAAACCCAAAATTAGAACAAAAGTAATAATAAAGATCAGTGCATAAATAAATGAAATTGAAAAACAATGCAAAAGATCAATGAAACACACAGTTGGTATTTTGAAAAGTTAAATTGACAAACTTTTAGCCAGATTACGAAAAAAAGATAGAAGATCTAAATAAATAAAATCAGAAATAACAAAGAAAACATTACAACTGATATTGAGGAAATTCAAAGGATCATTGGTGGTTACTGTGAGCAACCAATTGTCAAAAACAAACATTGTATGTTATCAGTTATACGTGGGGTATAAAAATTACAATTGAACTCATAACCATAGAGAGCTATTTATCTTAACTTTTTCTACCATGAAGACATGGATAAATTTATCATAGTTTGACAGATTATAGTTAGTATGTTCATGATCCACATATTTAAGAAGTTCCTCATAAACATTAAAAGTCTGACATCAGAAGCAGCCTCCACTGTTAATACTGCAACTTAGAAGTATTCTGACTGGTAGGTATAGGTAGTAAAATCTGGACTGAGGAAAATAGTGATTCTGAAATATAGAGAGTAGAAGGATGAGTACCAGGGGCTGGGAAGGGTAGTGAGGGGTTTGCAGGGTGGGGAAAGTGGAGATTAATGGGGACCCAAAAAAAAGTAGAAAGAATCAATAAGACCTACTATTCGATAGCGCAACAGGGGGACTATAGTCAATAACAACTCTACATTTTTTAATAACTTAAGAGTGTAATTAGGTTGTTTGCAACTCAGTGGCTAAATGTTTGAAAGGATGGATACTCCATTCATCATGATGTGCTTATTTCACATTGCATACCTGTATCAAAACATCTTATGTATCCCATAAATATATACACCTACAATGTACCCACAAAACAAACAAACAAAAAACAAATAAATAAATAGTTGAATTAAAAAAAAAAGAGGCAAATGGTACCACTCTGTTTTGCATTCACCTTATCTGAGAGAACAATTTCATGGCCAGGTAAAAAATTGGCATCTGAAATAAACTGTTTTTCTTTTAAAGCCACAATTTGTGGCACAACAGAGTGATTACAGTCAACGATAATTTATTGTACATTTAAAAATAAAAGAGTATAATTGTATTGTTTGTAACAATAAGGAAAGGATAAATGCTTAAGAAGGATACCCCATTTGCCCAGATGATGATTACACCTTGCCTGTATCAAAATATCTCATGTACCCCATAAGTATATGCACCTACTATGCACACATACATATTTTTTTAAAAAAAGAATTTGCATTGGTGACATCACTAATCTGCAATTCCATTTATTTCCGACAGTGGCTGACCCCTAATCTGAATTCTTGAAATGATAACTGGGAGCAAGACTTCCTTGCTGCCCCCTGAAGACCCCTGACCAAAAATAAAAGCCTTGGATAGCTCATATCAATCACTCAAATCGCCACCACTTGGTCATTTTTTCCTCTCTTTGAATGTAACATACACACAATTCCATAAATTAGAGAATACCTATGAAATAAATCAGAGTTAAATAATAGCCTATGGAGGAAGGAGATAAATTAGGAATTTATTCCTTCTTTGATTGCCTCTTTGGTCCTAGATGTTGGCAGGTGGACATACAATTGTAGTCACATAAGGAAAACTGAAGCTGAAACGAAAACAGAATAACCCAGGTGATCAATTTCTGTACGTTCCACCACCCACGGCACCATCAATCCAAAATGTTACGTATTAAAGTGCTGCCTATTTTGAGATGAGACTTTTTGTCCTCCAAAATAATTAGCTAGTACCAGTTTTCTACTAGTAAAAGGCAAAGATAAAGATATTCTCCATGGTCAAACCTAAATTTTCAGAATCACTGTTTTCACCAGTCCAGATTTTACTAACTACATCTAGCAGTTACAATACTTGCAAGTTGTAGTATTAACAGCAGAGGATGCTTCTGATGCAGTTTTACTTTTTACGTGGAACTTTACTTCCTAAATATGTAGATCTTGAACATATTAACCACCATCTGTCAAACTATGCTAAAATTTACCTATGTCTTCGTGGTAAAAAGAAAAGTTAAGATAAACAAAATTAAGGAATGCTAAAGCTTCAGCCAACCCAGCACTAGTTTATGAAGATTTAAAAAGTGGACACTCAAGACAATGTCTGTTTTCAGAACTATAAGGCATTGAAGTCAAAATCTTACATAAAACAGCCAGCTCTGGTGAGGCACTGAATTGCTTTGGTAAAGACTTTTCTAAGTGTTTTTTTAAGTTCCTTGATATTTATTACCAAATTATATTTTTTTAATTCACTGGTTTTTCTCAGTTTTTATTTTTTTATTTTTCCCATAGGTTATTGGGGTACAGGTGGTATTAGGTTACATGTATAAGTTCTTTACTGGTGATTTGTGAGATTTTGGTGCAACCATCACCCGAGCAATATGCACTGCATCCTATTTGTAGTCTTTAATCCCTTGCCCCCTTCCCACCCACTCTCCACGTCCCCAGAGTCCATCATTCTTATTCCTTTGCATCCTCATAGCTTAGCTCCCATATATCAGTGAGAACATATGTTTGGTTTCCATTCCTGAGTTCCTTCACTTAGAATAATAGTCTCCGATTTCATCCAGGTTGCTGCAAATGCCATTAATTCATTCCTTGTTGTGGCTGAGTAGTATCTCATGATATATATATGCCACAGTTTCTTTACTTATTAGTTGATTGACGGGCATTTAGGTTAGTTCCGCAATTTTGCAATTGTGAATTGTGCTGTTATAAACATGAGTATGCAAGTATTATTTTCATATAATGACTTCTTTTCCTCTGGTAGATACCCAGTAAGTGAGATTGCTGGATCAAATGGTAGTTCTACTTTTAGTTCTTTAAGGAATCTCCAAATGGTTTTTCATAGTGGCTGTACTAGTTTACACACCCAACAGCAGTGTAAACATATCCTGATCACTGTATCCATGCCAACATCTACTGTTTTTTAGTTTTTTTATTATGGCCATTCTTCTAAGAGTAAGGTGGTATCTCATTGTGGTTTTGATTTGCATTTCCCTGATCGTTAGTGATATTGAGCATTTTTTTCACATATTTCTTGGCGATTTGTAACTAATGGTGTCTTTGGCCTTTAAATTTGCATGCAAATCTCGGCCCTTTGCATTTTGCCACTCTATCAAAAAGAGTCAAAGAAATACAAACTCAAGGAAAAGTTTAGTAAGAGAAAACAGAGTTACCACCATCTTCCTTGATAAGGCTCTCCCAAGAAAAAAGCACCTTGAGCTGTTTTATCATGTCTGCTTCATGTAAACCCCTTGAGAGTAGCAGACAAACAGAACATATCATGAGGAAACAAAAGCTTTCAACCTGTTTGAGCTTCACCAAAACATTTCACTCCTTTGGTACCATAGCCCAATGAGAACTTCACCCTTAATTCAAATTGGAATTTTACTCTGCAAGAAATAAAATAAGCAAAGAGAGTTTTAAACATCACAAAGAAAGCGATCAGAATTCAGGGAGGGCAGGGGTGTTTAATTTGCACAGCAGAACACTGTAAAAGAAGGTAAAATATAATAGCAAAAGGGTAACTCAAGCTTAGTTTTATTCTCACAATTGCATCCAGCTAGGCCAAAGACATATAGTAAATACATAATAAAATAGTATTTTGTATTTTGTAAAATACTAGGATAGTATTTTTTCTAAACTTCCAATCAGCTTGAGAAAATTATTTATACACAAAAAAAGACCCAGAACAATATTACAAGTAACCTTGACCTGAAGAACCATTGGAGGAGAGATCATGCCAATAATGCTTGACCAAAAATGAAAAATGAATGAGTCTCTTCATATACCAGAGACCTTATTAACTAAAAAATTTTAAAGATATTCTTTCCTTATATCTAAGAAAGTAACAACATGTATACATCTATGGAGAAATATATCATAAAATAGCTGTCAGCACAATTCTTTATAAGTACTCAAAAATTTTAAACTCCAAAATATAAAGAATTGCTATAGAGAACAAAAAAAAAAAAGCGTGGTGGGATATACATGTAAGATGTGTCTAGTATAGATAGCAAGTAACTAAGTAATCTGTGAAACATGTTAGCATAGAATAAATGAAATAAGCAAGTAGCACATGTGATATTTTTACATGGATTTAAAAGGATGAGGGAAAAACCCAACAACTTAATTTAGGAATAAGGAAGAATAGAAGGATCAGGTAAACATTAACTATGCATAAGGCACAGATCTTCACTTCCTTCCATAAAGGAGTAACTGTTAGAAGATTGGAAAACAAGCAAGTAGACAAATACTAAAACAATTGTTTTTCATGAATTACATAATAAGCAATACAGGAGGTAATTCCTGAGAGGAAAAACAATGAAGTGAGTTCTACAATCACCCCAGCTTTTTGCCTGGAGGTAATTTCTGGGCGATAGCAGAAGGAAGGGTAATATTAACAGAGCTGAGAAAAAAAAGGTGCAAGTTCAGGAAGACCACGAGGGTTATAAATCGTGCGCCAAAGGACCGTTACATATAAAAGGATTACGTACAGAAAGAACTACAGAAATATGCATAGAATTTGCCTTAAGTATTTGGCTCACTGCCAATTTACAAACACATAAAGTGACATTACAGGAAGCCAAAGAAGACCTACTTTTGGAAAAAAACAGATATCAAGAATCCAGAAGCTAAACTATTAATTGAATTTACACAGGGCTGGGAATTGTTTGCATTTCTACCAGCCAGAGTGAAGAAACCTCATTGAGCATATGAATATTCAAAGAAATCCTTTGGGTCACACCTTAATAGTGAGACTAAACTGCCCTAGATTAAAAGCTACACCAGGACTAACTTCAAAAAGCTTAAAAACATGCCCTGTAATAATCAAGACTTCCATGAAAAGATCCTACACACTTTAAATAAATTTTTTAATCACTCAAAAACATAAAAGTTTAAATATTTGTCATCCAACCAAAAATTACCAAACATGTAAGGAAGCAAAAAATTTAACGACTATGCAGGAAAAGAAAAAATCAATCAATATAAACAGATCCAAGAAAGACAGCGATGAAAGAATTTACAAAGAAAAACTTTAGGGGAAGGAGGAAGATGGCGCTGTAGGACCAACTCAGGATTGCAGCTCCCAGATAATCTGCAGAGGGTGAGTGGACGCCGCATTTTCATATGGATCTTTATTGTCCACAGACTAGATTCCAAGGTGTAAGAGCCCCATGGGCGCCAGAGCGGCTGGGGCAGCTGTTGGAGCCAGCGCAGCTTTTTGGACCCACGCCGCAGCGCAGCGACATTCCATTCCGTACAAAATACACTGGTTTGGTTGCCCTGTTAAACTGGCAATTGAAGATTTCGGAATGGGACTTAAACAGAAAGCCAGTCCCGGAGATTCCTGGGCAGCAACATGGTTTGAGCCGGCACAGTGGGTCACTGCATGGGAAATCACACAGATCCTGGTGCGCTTTCAACAGGCTACTAGAACACCTGGGAGAGAGTCAACCATTCAACATAAAAAAAAAAGGGGGGGGGGGCTCTAAGGCAGGGAGCCAGGTGATCAGGCTCGGCGGGTCCCACCCCCACAATAACAAACAAAACAGCAATTGGAAAGGCTCGGGGATGAGAGTTTCACGGCAAGCACAGCTGAACCCAGGACAGTACAGCTCAGTGGGGGAGGGGCATCCGCCACTACCGAGGCATGGGACACCTACGGAGGTACGCCTCCATTGCTGATGCAGCCTGCTGTTGGCAGCAAAATTGAAAGAGCTAGAGGAGCAAGATCAAAAAAACTCAAAACCTAGCAGAAGAAAAGAAATAACTAAGTTCAGAGCAGAACTGAAGGAGATAGAGACACAAAAACCCCTTCGAAAAATCAATAAATCCAAGAGCTGGTTTTTTGAAAAGATCAACAAAACAGACCACTAGCCAGACTGATAAAAAAGAAAAGAGAGAATAACCAAACAGATGCAATAAAAAACAATAAAGGGGAAATCGCCACAGATTCCACAGAAATTCAAACCATCATCAGAGAATATTACAAACAACTCTATGCACATAAACTAGTAAACCTGGAAGAAATGGTTAAATTCCTGGACACTTGTGTCCTCCCAAGCCTAAACCAGGAGGAAGCCAAAACTATGAATAGACCAATAACAAGGTCTGAAGTTGAGGCAGCAATTAAGAGCCTACCACACAAAAAAAGCCCAGGTCCAGGTGGGTTCACAGCCAAATTCTACCAGACACACAAAGAGGAACTGTTACCATTTCTTCTGAAACTATTCCAAATAATCCAAAAAGAGGGACTCTTTCTCAAATCATTGTATGAGACCAACATCATCCTGATTCCAAAACCCAGCAGAGACTCAACAAGAGAAGAAAACTTAAGGCCAATATCCATGATGAACATAAATGCAAAAATCTTCAATAAAATACTAGCAAGCCGATTGCAACAGCATATCAAAAAGTTTATCCATCATGATCAAGTAGGATTCATCCCAGGGATGCAAGGCTGGTTCAACATACGCAAGTCTATCAACGTAATTCACCACATAAACAGAACCAAAAACAAAAACCCATGGTTATCTCAATTGACGCAGAGAAGGCCTTTGACAAAATTCAACAGCCCTTTATGCTAAAAACCCTCAATAAACTCAGTATTGATGGAATGTATCTCAAAATACTAAAAGCTATTTACAACAAACCAACAGCCAATATCATACTGAATGGGCAAAAACTGGAAGCATTCCCTGTGAAATCTGGCACTAGACAAGGATGCCCTCTCTCACCACTCCTATTCAATATAGTACTGGAAGTTCTAGCCAGAGCAATCAGGCAAGAAAAGGAAATAAAGAATATTCAAATAGGAAAGGAAGAAGCCAAACTGTCTCTATTTGCAGAAAACATGATAGTATATCTAGAAGACCCCATCATCGCAGCCCAAAATCTCCTGAAACTGATAAGCAATTTCAGCAAAGTCTCAGGATATAAAATCAACGTGCAAAAATCACAAGCATTCCTATACACCAACAGCAGACTTAAAGAGAGCCAAATCAAGAATGAACTGCCATTCACAATTGCTACAAAGAGAATAAAATACCTAGGAATACAACTTACAAGGAAGTAAGGGACCTCTTCAAGGAAAACTACAAACCACTGCTCAACGAAATAAAAGAGGCCACAAACAGATGGAGAAACATTCCATGTTCATGGTTAGGAAGAATCAATTTCGTGAAAATGGCCATACTGCCCAAAGTAATTTACAGACTCAATGCTTTCCCCATCAAGATACCATTGACTTTTTTCACAGATCTGGAAAAAACCACCTTGAACTTCATATGGAACCAAAAGAGAGCCTGCATAGCCAAGTCAATTCTAAGTAAAAAGAACACAGCAGGAGGCATCGCACTACTGGACTTCAAACTATACTACAAGGCTACAGTAATCAAAACAGCATGGTACTGGTACCAAAACAGAGATATAGACCAATGGAACAGAACAGAGGCCTCAGAGGCAACACAACATATCTACAACCATACAATCTTTGATAAACCTGACAAAAACAAGCAATAAGGAAAGGACTCCCTGTTTAATAAATGGTATTGGGAAAACTGGCTAGCCATGTGCAGAAAGCAGAAACTGGACCCCTTCCTGACACCTTACACTAAAATTAACTGCAGATGAATTAAAGACTTAAACATAAGGCCCGGCACCATAAAAACCCTAGAAGAAAATCTAGGCAAAACCATTCAGGACATAGGAGTAGGCAAGGACTTCATGACCAAAGCATCAAAAGCATTGGCAACAAAAGCCAAAATAGACAAATGGAACTTAATCAAACTCCATCGCTTCTGCATGGCAAAAGAAACAGTCAGTCACTAGGGTGAATCAGCAACCAACAGAATGGGAAAAAATTTTTGCAGTTTACCCATCTGACATAGGGCTGATATCCAGAATTTACCAAGAACCAGAACAGATTTACAAGAAAATAACAAACAAGCCCATTCAAAAATGTGCAAAGGATATGAACAGACACTTCACAAAAGAAGACATACATGAGGTCAACAAACATATGAAAAAATGCTCATCATCACTGGTCATTAGAGAGATGCAAATCAAAACCACATTGAGATACCATCTCACTCCAGTTAGAATAGTGATCATTAAAAAGTCTGGAGACAACAGATGTTGGAGAGGATGTGGAGAAATAGGAACACTTTTACACTGCTGGTAGGAGTGTAAATTAGTTCAACCATTGTGGAAGACAGTGTGGCAATTCCTCAAGGACCTAGAAATAGAAATTCCATTTGACCCAGCAATCCCATTACTGGGTATATATCCAAAGGCCTATAAATCAGTCTACTATAAGGACACATGCACACAAATGTTCATTGCAGCACTGTTTACAATACCAAAACCTGGAACCAACCCAAATGCCCATCGATGATAGACTGGACTGGGAAAATGTGGCACATATACACCATGGAATATTATGCTGTAATCAAAAATGATGAGTTCGTGTCGTTTGTAGGGACATGGATGAATCTGGAGAACATCATTCTCAGCAAACTGACACAAGAGCAGACAATGAAATAGTGCATATTCTCACTTATAGGTGGGTGATGAACAATGAGAACACATGGACACAGGGAAGGGAGCACTACACACTGAGGTCTATTGGGGGGAATAGGGGTGAGACAGTGGGGGGGGATAGCATGGGGAGAAATGCCAAATGTGGGTGAAGGGGAGGAAGGCAGCAAAACACACTGCCACGTGTGTACCTATGCAACTATCTTGCATGTTCTGCACATGTACCCCAAAACCTAAAATGCAATTAAAAAAAAAAGAAAGAAAAACTTTAAACAAGGTTTTATAAATATTAATAGGATATTTTTAAGACTATTAAGAAAAACATAAATCTAGTAAAGAAGAAAATAGAATATATAAAAATAATCAAAGGAAACTGTTTGAGATCAAAAATAACATATTTGAAATAAGAATTTCCTGGGGCATGATTAACAGCGCATCAGACACTGCAGGAAAAATGTTTCATGACAACATGTAACAACAGAAACGACACATACTGGAGTATGGAGAAAAGCACACTGAAAAAATGATACACAGGTTCAGTGAGTCCTAAAGAATGCCAAATATATATATATATATATGATATATATATATGTTATATAAATATATTCACAAAGCGATAGAAGAGACACAGGAAAGAGAGTAAAAATATAGTTGAAGAAATAATGGTTGAAAAATTTTCCAAATTTGCTAAAATTTTAAATTCATATATACAAGAAATTCAATTTATCCCATGTAGGAAGAACTCAAAGTCAATCACAGCAAGTCAAATTTCTGAAAAACTGTGATAAAGAAAAAAATTCTAAAAACCAGACAGAAATAAAGGATTCAATATTTTAAAAAGAATAAATCTCAGTATTGTCATAAATTTTGTGTCAGAAACATTCAACTTAAAAAACAATGTAATGATATCCTAAAGTGCTGAAAGAAAGAAATGTCTATCTAGAATTCTAAATCCAGTCTTTAAAAACCAAAAGGCACAATAAAGACATTTTTCGAAAAGTGGGAGTGAAAGAATTTATCAACCGCAAACATGCGCTCAAGAAAGTAGTTAAGGGCATTCTTCTGGCAAAAGGACAATGATCACAATGAAAACTTGGCTCTTAAAGGAGCTAATAAAGCTTAAAATAGTAAGTATGTATAAAAACATTTTTTAAAATATGTTTTAATTTCTCTAAATAGTAATTGATAGTATAAAGCAAAAATAAAACAACATATGGAGTTTAAACATATAGAAACATAATTCAACACATCTATTCCAATAACTTATAGATCAAGTAGGCAAAATATACATAGACAAGGACATAGACAATATGAACACCATCAACCACCTAATGTAATTAATACCTTACCTGAGAATGACAAAACATATATATTTTTGTTATATACCTGTGATATATATGTGTGTATATGTTTATATATTTATATATTTATATATACATATACACACACCAAAAAAAGAATCAATCTAAGTATTATCATAAATTTTTTGTCAGAAACAATTCAGCACATCAAAATGAAATTAAAAATCAATAATAGAAATATACTTGAAAAATTCTCAAAATTTGAAATTAACACATATTACCAACCAATGAGTAAAAGAGGGGAAAAAAAGATGAGAAATTTAGAAAATCTTTTGAACTGAATGAAAATTATTTTAAAAGGTCAAAATTTGGGGGATGCAGCTAAAATAGTATGTAAAGGGAAATCTGTGAATTAAATGTTTTTATCAGAAAAGAAGATGTGAAATCAGTGGACTAAACTCCTACTTTAAGAAATCAGAAAATGAAGACCAAATTAAATAGAAAGGAATCAGAAATAAGGAAATAATAAAGTGTAAACCAGTAAAATATATAACAGAAAATAGAGAAAAATCAATGAAATCAAAGACTGGTTCAATAAAAGATTAAGGAAATTTATAAACTACAACATAGAGTTATCTAGAAACAAAGAGAGAAACAAATTGCCAATTTTAGAGAAAAAGGGACATTATGACACAGATTTTAAGCATAAGAAAATAATTTTATGAAAAACTATATTCCAACAAATTTGAATATATATATGACATGGTCAACTTTCTTAAAATATTCAAATTACAGTACCTGACCCAAGAAGAAAGCGAACATCTGCATAGCATTATATCAATTTAACAAAATTGAATTCCATGATCAAAAGTTTTCCATTCCACTTCCGCACATATGAAGTAGGGGTACTTTTTCCTACTATTCCTACTAAGTGCAAATAAACAGGGCATTATATATAAAATTAGCAAAGACGACTGTGAAAGATGGAGAGAAGAAAACAGACAAGTTAGAGACCTCGGGTCCTGAAAGGCTGTGTTTGTGAGTTTTGCAATTTTTGTTTTATCCCCTTATATCCCAAACTTAGTGTTAAAGAAGCCAGCAAGCCAAAAACACCAGCAGGAGCTGATCAACAAGAAATTTCAACGAAAGCCAGCTCATCTAACCAAAGAGCAGGAAAGGACAACCTAGAAATACAGAACGTTTTAAGACGGTATCTACTCTACTCCACCTAAATACCACTGAAGAAAAACCCCTACAAATTCACTCTCGCTAACACAAGTCATGTTAAGAATCTAGACTCCTATCATTCCCAGGTTGGAAAAAATCACCTCAACTTACCTATCAGAGTCATGCCAAAGAAGATCAAGGAGAAACCTGGATTTTTGTATTTATAAGGTCACAATGAGGTCTACTCTCACAGTGTCTGTGAAGACCACAAAGGGAGCGAGACGGTGCACATCCACTAGATCATAACAAAGTACTCTTTTCATTTGCCTCTGGGTTAGGGTCAGAAACATAGTAGAAAGTCGAGACTTTCACCCTCACTCAGTGTTAATGAAGTCATCTCCCCTGCGGCCTCAGTGGAGACTGCATGGGGAAAAGTAGCTAAGTCCTACTCTTCTCAGGCAAGGTATAATGGGGAGTCAGTACTCCTGCCCTAGGTGTCAACTGAGGCCATTTACAGAAACTGGAATTTCATCTTCCCCTAAAAATAAGTGGGCAATATTTCCTAATTCCCCACCCCTATAAGAGTGGAGTCGGAGGAGGATGGCTAAACAGAAAATGTATTAAGATAGTCTTATAACGTAAGACCAAAAATGTTCAGGTTTCAGTGAACAATCGTGCATCACACTATGACCCAGAAAAATATCAACCTGCATGAAAAAAGACAATCAACAGATGACAGAAATATTACAGTTATCTGACAAGGATTTTTAAACAGTGATAACAAAAATCCTTTAATGAGCAATTACAAACATGATTAAAATAATTTTTTAAAAGACAGAAAAGAGGAAGTCTCAGATAAATAGAGACTTTTTAAAATCAAAAGGAAATTTTAGAGCTGAAAAATACAATAACAAAAATTAAAACGAATTAGATGGGCTCAACAGCAGAATGGAGAAAACAGAAGAATCACTGACCTTGAAGATGGAACAAAAGAAATGACCCACACCAAATAACAAAAAGAAAATTGACTGGCAAAAAATAAACAGAGCCTCAGGGACCTGTGAGACCATTCCAAAGGTCTAACATTCATGTCATTAGAATTCCAGAAGAGAAACAAGTTGAGGCTGGAAGATATTAAAACAAATAACAGCTAATCAATTTTCAAAAATATAAACAGCAGAAATTGACAAATTCAAGATTCTGAGTAAACCTCAAACAGAAAAAAACTCAGAGAAATCCTCCTCAAGACACATCATAATAAAAAATTCTAAGTAACCAAATACAAAGAAAAAATCTTGAGAGAGAAAAATTATATATTACCTAAAGGGGAAAAATATATTATAATTAATTTGTGACAACAATTCAAATGACAGCAAATCAATCATCACACACTATAGTGAAGAATATTTTTCAAGAGTAGAAAGAAAAAAGTTACTAATACAAAATTCCATCCAGTGAAAATATCCTTTAAAAATTATAGAGGAAGTCTGGGTGCAGTGGCTCACACCTGTAATCCCACCATTTTGGAAGGCTGAGGTGGGCAGATTGCCTGAGATCAGGAGTTTAAGATCTGTCTGGCCAATATGGTAAAACCCCGTCTCTACTAAAAATGCAAAAATTAGCTGGGCATGGTGGCATGTGCCTGTAATCCCAGCTACTCAGGAGGCTGAGGCAGGGGAACTGCTTGAACCAGGGAGGTAGAGGTTGCAGTGAGCCAAGATCATGCCAATGCATTCCAGCCTGGGTGACAGGGTGAGACTCTGTCTCAAAATAAATAAATAATAAATAAATAAATAAATAAATAAATAAATAAATAAATAAATAAAATTAGAGGGAAAATCAAAACAGATAAAGAGAAATTGTTGCCAGCAGATCTACCCTAAAAGAATGGCCAAAGGAAGTCCTTGAAATATAATGGAAATAATAAAGGATAGAATCTGAGAACATCAGGAAGGAAGAACAACAGAAAGAGGAAGAATATGAGTAAGTACAACAGACTTAACTTCTTCACTTTTCTAAATTATGTTCCAAGGTGTACGCAAACTTAGAACACTCAAGTAGTTCTTAATTTATATAAAGTAAATTTTTAAGATAATTATAAGAAGATTAGAGTTAAAAGCCGTAAGTGGAGATTAATGGTTGTCATGGCTTAGAGTCAAAAGAGGATAGAGGATAGTAGTGACTATAAAAGAATAGTGTCAGGGAGATTTTTGTGATGATGGAAGAGCTCTATATATTAATAGCATAAAACTGCACAGAACTATATACACACTTTGTGGCAATGCCAGTTTTCTGGCATTCTTATTATATCGTAGTGAGGTAAGATATAATCAATGAGGAAAACTGCTGAAGGTGGCATAGAACCTCTCTGGACTCTCTTCACAACTCCTTGTGAATATATATTTATTTCAAAATAAAAGGTTTTTTAAATTTCAAACTTTCTACAAATAAAACTCAAGGTCCAATTGTCTTTATGGTGAATTCCACCACATATTTAAAATAAAGAAATGGAACTATGTTTGGACAACAAACTAGGTGGAAGCAAGATGGCTGGTTAGAAAGCTAGGGTTCACGACACTGACCCAGAAGAAGGAAAATGGGATGAACGAATTCAGTACTTTCAACTGAAGTATCCAGGTTCTCCCATAGGGGCTGAATAAGCAAGCAGGTGGACCCGTGGAGAACAAGGAGAAGCAGGGGGAATCAATGGCCTACCCAGGAGTGGCACAGAACCAAGGAAGCCCCCACCCCCAGCCAGGGAACATGGTGAGTGATTGTGCAACCCTGCCAAGGAAACCACATTTCCCCCATGGATCTTTGCAACCTGTGGATCAGGAGATCCCCTTGTGAGCCCAGGCTGCCAGGGCGTTGGGTCCAATACACACAGCTGTATGGAATCTTGGTAGAACAGCCATTCAGGCATGCAGAGACCTAGGATTTTTTATATACTCTGTCCCCCAGATCCCTGACAAGGCAGAAAATCCATCAGACAGAAAATACCACCACCAACCACCACAAAAAAAACATAAGACCTCCACTCGAAGGTCAGCAACCTCAAAGATTGAAGGTAGATAAGACCATAAAGATGAGAAATAATCAACAACAAAAATGCTAGGAACTCAAAGAGCCAGAATGCTGCTTCTCCTTCAAATGACCACAACACTTCTCTAGCAAGGACACAGAATGGGGCTGAGGCTGAGATGGCTAAATTGAAACAAAGAGGCTTCAGAAGGTGAGTAACAACAAACTTCACTGAGCTAAAACAGTAGGTTATAACCCAGTGCAAAGCAGCTAAGAAGCATGATAAAACACTACAGGAGCTTATAGCCAGAAAAGCCAATTTAGAGAGGAACATAACTGACCTAAGGGAGCTGAGAAACAGTATGAGAACTTCACAATGCAATCACAAATATCAATAGCAGAATAGAAAAGAAAGGAATCTCAGAGCTTGAAGACTATCTTTCTAAGACAGGCAGACAAGAATAGAGAAAAAAGAATGAAAAGGAATGAAAAAAACTCTGAAAATTATGGGATTATGTAAAGAGACTAAACCTATGATAGATTGGGGTACCTGAAACAGACAAGGAGAAGGGAAGCAAGTTACAACACATACCTCAGGATATCATCCAGAAGAAATTCCCCAACCTAGCAAGACAAGCCAACAATTAAATTCAGGAAATGCAGGAAACCCCAGTATTTAAGGTTAGTATTGTTATGTGTGACTTTGATCATAGAGTATCTACTCTATGAGAAGATCAACACCAAGACACATAATTATTCGATTCTCCAAGGTTGAAATGAAAGAAAGAACATTAAGGGCAGTCAGAGAGAAAGGCCAGGTCACCTACAAAAGGAAACTCATCAGACTAACAGTGGACCTCTCAGTGGAAACCCTACAAGCCAGAGGAGTTTAGGGAGCCAATATACAACATTCTTAAAGAAAGTAATTTCCACCCAGAATTTTAATCTAGCCAAATTAAACTTCGTAAGCAAATAAGAAATAAGATCTTTATCAGACAAGCAAATGCTCAGGGAATTCACTACCACCAGGCCTGCCTTGCAAGAGGTCCTAAAGGAAGTGCTAAATACGGAAAGGAAAAACTGTTACCAGCCACCACAAAAACACACCAAAATACAGAGACCAGTGACGTTATGAAGCAATCACACAAACAAGTCTGCATAATTACGAGCTCGCATCATAACAGTAGGAGCAAAGTCACACATAACAATACTAACTTTAAATATAAATAAGCTAAATGTCCCCAATTAAAAGACACAAAATAGCAAGCTGTATAAAGAGTAGAGACTCATCAGTATGCTGTCTTCAAGAGACCCATCTCGTGGGCAAAGATACACACAGGCCCAAAATACAGGGATGGACAAAAATTTACAAAGCAAATAGAAGACAGAAAAAAGCAGGGGTTGCAATCCTAGTTTCTGAAAAAACAGACTTTAAACCAACAGAGATCAAAAAAAGACAAAGAATGGCATTACATAATGATAAAGTGTTCAATTCAACCAGAAGGTACTATCCTAAATATACATGCACCCAGTACCAGAGCACCCAGATTCATAAAGCAACATCTTAGAAAACTACAAAGAGACTTAGACTTCCACACAACAATAGTGGGAGACATTAGCACCCCACTGACAATATTAGAGAGATCACCAAGACAAAATTAACAAAAACATTCACGACCTAAATTCAGCTTTGGATCAAGTAGACCTGATAGATATCTACAGAAACCTCCACCCAAAAAGCAACAGACTATGCATTCTTCTCATTGCTGCATGGCATTTACTGTAAAATGAATCACATAAGCAGAAGTAAAACATGCCTCATCAAATACAAAAGAACTGAAATCATAATAAACAGTCTCTCAGACCATAGTGTAATCAAATTAGAATTCAAGATTACAAAATCCACTCAAAACCACACATTTACATGGAAATCGAACAACCTACTCCTGAATGATTCTTGGGTAAATAATAAAATTAAGGCAGACATCAAGAAGTTATTTGAAACTAGTGATAAAAAAGAGACAAATGTACCAGAATCTCTGGAAAGCAACTAAAGTAGTGTTAAAAGGAAAATTTATAGCACTAAATGTCCACATCAAAAAGCTAGAAAGATCTCAAGTTAACAACCTAACATTTCAACTGAAAGAACTAGAGAATCAAGGCAAAACAAACCCTAAAGCTAGCAGAGGACAAGAAGTAACCAAGATCAGAGCTAGACTGAAGGAGACAGAAACATGAAAAACGTTTAAAAAAAAAAATCAGTGAATCCAGAAGCTGGTTTTTTGAAAAAAAAGAATAATAAAATAGATATACTACTAGCCAGACTAATAAAAGAGAAAAGAGAAAATAATCAAATAAACACAATCAGAAATGATAAGGGGAATATCACCACTGACCCCACAGAAATAAAAACAACCATCAGAGAATACTATAAACACCTCAGGGCACACGAATCAGAAAATCTAGAAGAAATGTATAAATTTCTGGACACACACATCTTCTGAAGACTGAACAGGAAGAAACAGAATCCCTGAATAGATCAATAACACATTCTGAAATTGAGGCAGTAATAACCTACCACCCAAAAAAAGCCCAGGACCAGACAGATTGACAGTGGAATTCTACCAGAGGTACAAAGAAGAACTGGTACCATTTCTACTGAAACTATTCCAAAAAATCAAAAAGAAGGGACTCCTCCATAACTCATTGTATGAGGCCAACATCATCCTAATGCCAAACCTGGCAGAAGTACAACAAAAACAAAAACTTCAGGCCAATATCTTTGATGAACATTGATGCAGAAATTGTCAATAAAATACTGGCAAACTGAATCAGCAGTATATCAAAAGCTTATCAACAATCATCAAGTTGGCCTCATCCCTAGGATGCAAGGTTAGTTCAACATATGCAAATCAATAAATGTGATTTATCGCATAAAAAGAACTAAAGGCAAAAATCGTATGAGTATTTCAATAGATGCAGAAAGGCCTTCAATAAAATTCAGCATCCTTTTATGCTTAAAACTCTCAATAAACTAGATATTGAAGGAACATACCTCAAAATAATAAAAGCCATATATGACAGACTCATAGCCAATATCATACTGAATGGGCAATAGCTAGAAGCATTCCCCTTGAAAATTGACATAAGACAAGGATACCCTCTCTCATCACTCCTATTCAACACAGTATTGAAAGTTCTGTCCAGGGAAATCAGGCAAGAGAAAAAGATAAAGTGTATTCAAATAGGAAGTAAGGAAGTCAAATTATCTTTATCTGGGAAACTCCTCATCTCAGCCCAAAGCTTCTAAAGCTAATAAGCAGCTTAAACCACAGGATATAAAAATCAATGTCCAAAAGTCACTAGCATTTCTATACACCAACAACAGGCAAGCAGAGAGCCAAATTATGAATAAACTCCCATGCACAACTGTTACAAAAAGAATAAAATACCTATAAATACAGCTAACAAGGAAAGTGAAGGACCTCTTCAATGACAACTACAAACCACTGCTCAAAGAAATCAGAGGACACAAACAAATGAGAAACATTCCATGTTCATGGATAGAAAGAATCTATAGCATTAAAATGGCCATACTGCCCAAAGTAACTTATAGATTCAGTGATATTCCCATTAAATTGCCACTAACATTCTTCACAGGATTAGAAAACACTATTTTAAAATTCATATGGAATCAAAAAAGAGCCCAAATAGCCAAGTCAATCCTAAGCAAGAAGAACAAAGCTGGAGGCATCATGCTACCCAACTTCAAACTATATTATAAGACTATAGTATAGTTAGTGCCCAAAACAACATGGTACTGGTACAAGAACAGACACATAAACCAATGGAACAGAATAGAGAAATCAGAAATGAGACCACCCACACCTACAAACATCTGATCTTCTACAAACCTGACAAAAACAAGCAAAGGGGAAAGGACTCCCTATTTAATAAATGGTGCTGGGAGAACTGGCTAGCCATATGCAAAAAACTGAAATTGAGCCCCTTCTTTACACCATATACAAAAATTAACTCAAGATGGATTGAAGACTTAAATATAAAACTCAAAACTATAAAAACCCTAGAAGAGACTGGGCACAGTGGCTCACACCTGTAATCCCAGCACTTTGGGAGGCCGAGGCAGGCAGATCTCATAAGGTTGGGAGTTTGAGACCAGCCTGACCAACACAGAGAAACACCATCCCTACTAAAAATATAAAATTAGTCAGGAGTGGTAGTGCATGCCTGTAATTCCAGCTACTTGGGAGTCTGAGGCAGGAGAATCACTTGAACCCAAGAGGCAGAGGTTGCAGTAAGCTGAGGTCACACCATTGCACTCCAGCCTGGGCAACAAGAATGAAACTCCATCTCAAAAAAAAAGAAAAGAAAAAGAAATCCCTAGAAGAAAATCTAGGCAGTACCACACTCAGGACAACCATGGGCAAAGATTTCATGATGAAAACGCCAAAAGCAACTGCAACAAAAGCTAAATTTGACAAATGGGATCTAATTAAACTAAACAGCTTCTGCACAACAAAAGAAACTATCATCAGAGTGAACAGGCAACCTATGGAATGGGAGAAAAGTTCTGCAGTTTATCCATCTAACAAAGGTTTAGTATCCAGCGTCTATAAGGAACTTAAACAAGTTGACAAGAAAAAAAAAAACACTAAAAAGTGAGCAAAGAACATGAACAAACACATTTCAAAAGAAGAAATACATACAGCCAACAATCCTATGAAAAAAGCTCAGTGACACTGATCATTAGAGAAATGCAAATCAAAACTACAATGAGATACCATGCCAGTCAGAATGGCGACTAGGAAAAAGTCAAAAAATAACAGATGATGGTGAGTTTGTGGAGAAAAAAGAATGCTTAAACACTGATGGTTCAACTGTAAATTAGTTTAACCATTGTCAAAGACAGTGTGGCAATTCCTCAAGACCTAAAGATAGAAATACAATGACTCAGCAGTCCCACCACTGCATATATACCCAAAGAAATATAAATCATTCTGTTTTAAGGACACATGCACATGTATGTTCACTGCAGCACTATTCACAATAGCAAAGACATGGAATCAACCTAAATGCCCATCAATGATAGACTAGATAAAGAAAATGTGGTACATATACACCATGAAATACTATGCAGCCATTAAAAAGAATGAGATGAGGTCCTTTGCAGGGCCATAGATGGAGCTGGAGGCCATTATCTTTAGCAAACTAACACAGGAACAGAAAACCAAATACCACATGTTCTTACTTATAAGTCGGAGCTAAATGATAAGAACACATAGGCACATAGAGGGGAACAACATATACTACAGCCTATTGGAGGGTGGAATATAGGAGAAGAGAGAGGATCAGAAAAAATAATGTGTACTAGGCTTACTACCTGCATGATGAACTAGTCAGTACAACAGACCCTCATGATGCAAGTTTACCTATGTAACAAACCTCCACATGTAACCCTGAACTTAAAATTTAAAAAAATAGAAGAAATAGAAAAAAAGCAATATGTGAGTAGATAAACAAATGGAAATCTGTCTATATACTAGAATAGCACTTGGCACTAACAAGGAATGAACTACCGATACATGAAATAACATAGACAAATCTCAAAAATGTGGTTAGCACAAGAAGCTAAACACACACAAAAACTGCATTCTATATAATTTTATTTAGAAAAGATGAAATTAATCTATACAGACAGAAAGAAGAGTAGTGGTTCTTGAGGGTTTAGGCTGGGCCACTGACTGCAAAGTGGCATAAGGAAATTTGGGGAACTGTTGAAAATACTCTATGTCTTAATCGGGCTAGTGGTTACATGAGTGTGTAATTTCTTCAATAGTCTTAGAAATGTAATTTTAAATGGATACACTTTATTCAAATTAAATATCACTAAAGATATAAAAGTATATAAGTGTGTGTGTGTGTGTGTGTGTGTGCATTTTTTTTTCTAGATTCAAATCACACCACCTTAACACTCATTCTGTCTCCTCATGTTTTCTGCCCGATATAGACAAAAGTCATTGCTATTTAAAAATAGCAACTGGCCATTTTTGCCCTGTGGTCTCTCAGACACACCAAGTTGATTCTGGGCACCTTCTTTCTGCTGAGCCTTCTTTCCCACTTTTGACTCAGTAATCATAAGCCTACCATTAACAGGGATACTGATGAAGTGGAAAGGGGCAGTATATATGGGAATTATGCAGCGCTAGATTGAAGTATTGTAGTCTTGCCTTCTCATTTGCATCCCATCCAAGTTATGTTACTCTTTGCCCCTTGCTTCTCACTGTGTTTTGACTCAATAAACCATGTAGTTTGAGGTCTTAATTTGATCTATGAGACCTTGGATCCTGACTTTTGAAACAGTAGCATACTTAGAAGCTATCATAGCATCATGGTGATTTCTCATCTTGACAAGACTGCAACCTAATTATACTATAAAATCCAAAGATGTACAATGGAATCAACCTTAAGAATTGGAATTTTAAGACATTAGAATGAAAACAAAGACATGTAACAATGAAATAGTGACAAAACCCCTAGGTAAAAGTGGGCAAAAATGAGAAATGGTGAAATTAAAAGAAAGCAATTTCACATAACAATAGAAAAATACAGTTCATTGTGACATCAATATGTGTCTGGTATTGATGAGACAAGGTTCCTAATCATAATTGTAACCAGTGATTGTTATAGTGCCAAATATTAATAATATGTTCATATTTTTAAGTGGTATAATCCATTCATACTTTTGTTAGTGAACTCTTAGCATAATTGTGACAACAGCTTGGCACAGGCATATTGAGACATACATAGGTAGTAATCCTCTTTCCTTCCATTATAAAAACTTGGCAGTTTTAATGCATGCAAAGATTAATATAATCAGATAATTTAGCTGTAAGTTTGGATCTGAATCACCAAGGAAATTATACAAGTATTCAGAAGAACAGCTTAAATAATTATAGCAAATTCAAAACATTACCAAAATCATTGGTCTGAAATAAGTCATAGGTCCATTTCTTCTCAATGAGATAATCAATGGAAAACAAAAATATCAATCAAGTATCAAAAAAGAGTTAGATAACAACTGTGGGCTCAGTAATCTAAACACTGCACATCGTGCAAAAACACCCTGAACACGAAAACTGCCTGCTTAGGCCCTTGCAATCCAGTCTTTCCTCTTCAACCAATCTACATGAGACAGCTTACATATGTTACAAACTGGTACATCAATTCTCATGTGGGGCAAAGGACAAAAAAACCAAGACACTTTAAAACGAACTTTGTCACCAGTACAGAGAACCCCCACTCCTAGCTCAAGTATCAGTCTACTTCCTGGGATCTCCAAGGTAATGTAGATATGTTAGACACGAATCTGCCTTTCTGAATCTTCAGAGCTGTATCAGCCTTTTGATGACCATCAAATCAAGGCATTCGTTACAGCTTGGAAAAAAAAAAAAGACGCAGAAATGTATTGATCAAGCTTCTCTCTGGCTATTTCATAATATTTCCCTCCATGTGGGCCCTTCCCATCACTAAAGCAGTGTAAAAATTAGTAGCCCACATCATTATCAAGAGGGTAATGAGAATGAACTTTGATACTTGTACTTGGAATCTAAACCAGAGATCTTGTGGGCTCTTGATAAGCCAGGTTATATATACACAGGCTGATATTCAACCAATAGATACTGATACAGCCATCCCAGTTATTAATATGTGAAAGTACTTCCCTCATGAGTTGATAAATAGGTACTGCAGCAGTTGTTTCCCGTCAAATTCTCCCTTCACCCGTATGGAGCACCCCTATTTTCCCCTGGAAGCCTGAGCCATCACTAGATTTAATTCACTGGAACCTATGCCACATCAGTTGTTAAATATTCTGAATCGATTCCAATAGTGTGTGCCAATTCACACACATAAAAAGATATATTTAATATAACATCCCTTGGGAGGATGGACTTTTTAGTTTACCCAGTTGCCTAGCAGTAAATAGAAACATTAGTTGGGTCCCTTGCCCTCCAACTGTTTGTAGATATTTTGCTTAAGTAAAAAAATGTGAATGTACCTGATAACTCTATTCCTAACACACAAATACTAGTAACCTGGGGTTCTTCACATCGTTAAGCAAAGAAACTTTGGAAACACCTGATAAAGTATATAACTGAAGAATTTTGAAAGACAACTGAAGCTTTAAGCATTAAGCTCATTAGGAGAACTAAACTTCATGATCTGGTCCAGTAAAATGCTCATTTATAACCTGTTAGGAATAGTCTGCACTGAAAATCCTTGGGGGTCTGTCAGTTCTATTATCTATTAGGAAAAGAAATACCAAAATGCGCAAAATGGTGAGGAGTTGTTCCTAGTCAATGTCTTAGGAAAATGAATGCAGTTGCCATACATATTTTAAAATGCTCCTTTTTCCCATGGCAAGTTGTATAAGCTAATCATGTCACAAGTTCTTATCCAGGTACTTTGCCCTACAATTTAAGCATGTCTCTTTCCTCCACCTGCTCAAGTTTCACGTCACTGCTCAGGTGCCCGCTCTGCTTTCCTTTGATCGTGGTGACATCTAATGTCGGATTCAGAGAGTAGCTCAGCTCAGCTCCTGTGGAGCTTCCAAACCGACTCTTCAGCTTGCAAACCCACCTCTTCGGTGGACAGACAGTTCACTAGGATAATTTGTGGGGCCAAGAAAAACATGGACAAAACTGAGTTAAACTGGTTTAAAATTGAAATGGAATTAGTACCTGAACCATGAATTTTCAAAACTGGCTTCTTCTCATCTTGAGAGAAGTTTATCCTCTAAAAACTCATGTTTTGGGAAAAATACCTCATACATCAGTCCATCTTATTGTTAAAAGAGTTTTCTCATTAGTTCCTGGGCTTAGTGGGCTCACTTGAATAATAGTTATATAATAAATAAGAGAAGCTAATATTTATCGGGAATTCATCAACTATCATTTTTTAAATACTCCTTTATTTTCTCTTCCAAAAAAAGCGAGCAACTTGACCTTTGTATTTGTTGTCTTATCTCCAGTCACTACCAAAGAACCTGCTCTAGCGTAGTCCCACTTGTCTGGGAAGGTATTGCCTCCTTTCTGTCACTTTTCATGTTCTCTCGCATTTCATCATTACAACACCTCTGTAAGAGAAGCATTATCATCATTTCTATTGACATTAGTAATTTGTCTGTGGTCGTGGTGGCTACTGAGTGGGACTGGAACCCAGACATCCTAGCCCCAGAATAGAAGGACCAATGGAGTCTGGAAACTCAGGGCAAATGGCCCCATGATCACTTCTCCTCACATGACTAATAAGTCATAACAATTGTTAGGCAATCATGACAACGTTAGAGGAACCATCACAAAAGGTGGGATTGAAATCAGTGGTCACACTGTGAGTTAAAGAGTCGAAAGAAAATTCTCTTTTCATGTCTGTGCTTTCTTTCCAATCAGCACTGGAGAATCAGTTCCCTGGCATGGTCCGCTATGGGCCCACTTCTCCACATGTTAGAACCTGTGTCCTCTCCTTTTCTAGGCCCCCCACTCTTAACTACTATGCATACTGTCTTCCATAATGGAAAGAACACAAACTATGGGTTCAAATGATCTAAAGTATAAGACCAGGCTCTGCCACTTACTGCGAGTTTGGACAAGTCACTCAACCTATGTTAGGTTCAATTTAAAGTGGAGTAAAATATACAAGATGCTAAACTGAGGCCACATTTTCTTCTATTTTGAATATAGTAAGGAAACAATTATACTCTCTTGGAAATGACAGAAGGATGTACTTAGTCAAACTAAAAATTCAAGAAATCTAAGAGAGTACAGACAAGATCAGAGTGTGAGGACTGATGTGCCAATAATCTAATATATATAAGACAGCCTGCAGGGTGTAAGTGAAGGAAAACCACCCACCTCTAACAGGTTTGCAGTGGAGCCTGAAAACAAAGCTAAGTCATGTGATGATATGTGGGAGAAAATTTTCATTCTGCTGGCATTTCCAGGAAGTGCAATAAAACCTGGAGTCTTCATGCAGTGGGGAGCTACAAAAGCACCCAGAGTATAAACCTGGCAAAGATGCTGGCTTAGGAAATGAGGTCACTGTGGAGGTTTAATAGCTGGTTGCACCCCTTACAGAAACATCTTATCATACATATATAAAAACAAGATCTGTGATCATAAACAAAACAGATTGAAGTTACAAAAGAGGTTTCAAACTGAAAAGTGTCATTGCTAACTTTTTTACTGTAATGAAAACAATAAAGAATAAACTGACTACTACAAATCAGTTAAAAAACCAATGAGAAATTCAGGGTCTGTGGAGGCAGGCTAAAGAGATGCAAATTATAAAGGACACGTAGATAATGATATCAGATTTCCAATACAGATGGTCCCTGATTTACTATGATTTGACTTACAATTTTTCTGCATTATAATGGTACAAAAAGCAATAGGCATTTAGTAGAAATACTGAATTTTGATCTTTTTCCAGGCTAGTGATATGTAGTAGCAGACTGCCTTGTGGTGCTGGGCAGAGGCAGCGAGCCCCAGCCTCCCAGTCAGCCATGCGCTCTGGAGGGTAAACCAATAGGCTACAGTGCAGTGTGTTGCCAGATGATTTTGGTCAGCAGAAGGCTAATGTAAGCGAGCACACTTAAGGTAGGCTAGGCTAAGCTACAGTGTTCAGTACTTTAAGTATATTAAATGCATTTTCAACTTGCAATATTTTCAACTTATAATGGGCTTATATTATAAGCCCATTATAATAGCCCATTATAATCAGGATGTAACGCCAACGTTAGTCAAGGAACATCTCAAATCTGGAGAAAAATAAAGAGTTGATCATAATGAAAATCAATAACCACCTAGATGATAAGGAAAAATACTTCCAGAAATTGAACACAGACTTTGGTGTTTATAATCAAACAAATTTACTGAGTCTTAGGCAAAATTAAGAAGTAGCAATTTATATTTTACAATATCTTGATGAAATCTTTCAACCAAAATCACTTCTACTTTAGTCTTCAAAGGAACTCTTTTCTTCTATTTCCAAGATAATCATGCTTAACTTACAAAAATGGGTATACATCTCCAAAACATTTCCCTTAATAGGAAACTTAGCTTTATAGGATCAAAACATTAAAAGGCAAAAAATATATATTTTCATTACAAGACAAAACAGACTCCAGCATAAATTAAGGAAATGCATTCATACCTCAGGTCCCTCTCCTCCATGAACCAACATTATTATATTATTTGCATTTAGTGAAATCTGATCTAATTTAATATTCTTTCTTCTGGTAGGATTTCAAACTCAGTGGTATCCTCCAGGACCATATTGACAAAGTTATCAAATCCTAGAAAAGTATCAACAATGTATTTATCACTCTTCATCACAATGAGAATTTTTATTCTTACATTTGTCTATAAGCTCTAGTGACAGCAGGTGCAAGGAGCTGGTACTTGTGTTAAATGCCATGCCTGTGATGGAAATGGCCTTGATCAACATTTTTTTTTATTTGAGACAGAGTCTCGCTCTATCACCCAGGCAGGAGTGCAGTAGGATGATCTCAGCTCACTGCAACCTCCACCTCCCAGGTTCTAGTGATCCTCCTGCCTCAGCCTCCCAAGTAGCTAGGATTACAGGAGAGTGCCACCACACCCAGCTAATTTGTATTTTTAGTAGAGACAGGGTTTCACCATGTTGGCCAGGCTGGTCTTGAACTGTTCACCTCAGGTGATCTGCCCGCCTTGGCCTCCCAAAGTTCTGCGATTACAGGTGTGAGCCACCATGCCTGACCTTGATTAACATTTTGAAGAATAAGCAAATAATTCTACAAGCTTCTGGATAGGAAAAAAATAGGTCACACCATAAAGACGGATGGTCCTCAAACCTTTCTTCTATACTAAGTAGAAGACGGTACATATTAAATAGGCAGAAACCTAAACAGCTACATCTAAAATGTACTGAACTATGCATAATCCAACATCCAAGCAAGCTGTCATTCCCATGAGATGAACAAAAAGGCATTTTAGACTTACAAAGATTAGTTAATATCACCAATGTACCCTTCTTCTAAATTATTCACACGAAAAAATTTTAGCCAGCCTATTAGTAAAGCAAAATAAATACTGATAAAGAAATGACATAAAAGAAATGTCAATCAGAAATGAAGCTGAAACTAAATGTCAAAAAGGTTAAATATTTAATTATGAAATAAGCAAATGCTAAATAATGTTACCAGTTAGGATGCTGCCAGATAACTAAAATTAACAAAAACTCAGCTGGCTTAAACAGTAGGAAGAAAAATTTTTTCTTAGAAAAACCCCTAAGATACGACAGCTTCAGGTTGGAGGCTGGTTAAAATGGTGATTCTGATATTTAGACACGCACACGCACGCACGCACGCACACATACACACACACAGAGAGAGAGAGATGGAGAGAGTCAGAGATGGAGAGAGACTCTCTCCATCTTTCTCTCAGGCTTTTTAAGGTACATCAACAATGTTCTTCCTAATCATCTTCATGAAACCAAGGTGGCTGTCAGAATTCCATACATTGCAACTAGATATGACTGTATCCAATGGAAAAGAGCGCCATTTTCTTTACATTTATTTTTATTAATGAGAAGAAACTTTCCTTAAATTTTCCCTATTTCATCAGCAAGCATTATATCAAATATTTATGCCTAAACCAGTAGTGATTTAGGAAGGAGACCACCATGATTGGGTAAAAATGGACCAGGGGTTCAGCCTCATCATTAACAACTTTCAGGATGGATAATTCTTTGTTGTAGGGAGCGGTTCTATGCATTGTTTAAAATCTTCCTTGCTCTCTACCTGGTAGATACCTACAGCACCCTCCCTGTTTGCAACAATAAAAAACCTCTCCAGACACTGCCAAATGTCCCCTGGTTACGAACCACTGGAACACACTAATCAATCTAGCCCCTGAGACTGGCTATGGGGCCCACCTTAAATATAGAGTAACACAGTAGAAAGGAAAAAGCCGAACCAAATCAATATGTTTCAGAAAAGAGAGCTATATGAAAGAAAAATAGTCTTAAGTAAACAACTGACCATATTTGTATGGTAATTCTTTAAAAACAATATATAGCAATGGTAAAAATATGAACTTAAAATTCTGTACTAATTAATTAAGAGGGGTCTAATGCAGTGGCTCACAGCTGTCATCTCAGTACTTTGGTAGGCTGAGGCAGGTGGACTGCTCGAGCCAAAGAGTTCAAGACCAGTCTGGGCCACTTAGAGAATCTGCCTCTACAAAAAAACACAAAAATTAGCTGGGTATGAGTGGCATGTGTTTATAGTCCCAGCTATTCTGGAGGCTGTGGTGGTAGGATCATTGGAGCCCAGAAGGTAGAGGCTGCAATGAACTGTGATCATGCCACTGCACTCCAAGTTGGGAAACAGAGTGAGACCCTGTCTCAAAAAAAAAAAAAAAAATCAATCAACAGACCAATGAATGAAAAGTTTTAGCAGGACTGAGGACTCTTGGTATATAGTTTAATCATCAAGCACAGAAAATGTCAATTTGTACTTACAAAAATATACAATTTAGTTGACTTTTAGAAATACATTTTTGAAAACTAATTTTCATTATGAATTTGTATGTATAATATTTAGCCCTTAAGAATAAGATCAACTGGAGAAGCTATATTCTCTTTCACAGAATACTCTTCTATTAGAATTATTTGAAGCTATCAAAATAACATTATTCCCTGGGGAAAGATTTATAGTTTTCCTAGAAACCTATTTTATTCTATTGCTTTGTGCTTTTACATCTGCAGGTTACGAAAGTATTTTTTCACATTAAAGCATAACTTTTAAAACTCTGATCACATTATAACACATTAATTGCATCTTAAAAAAGAGTCTTTATCCTCCAATCTCACGGTAAGACCATACCCATATTCTCCAGCCCGTTGAATGGAGCCAAATGTCCCACACATCACTCAAGAGCCTTACCACTCTTTCCTCCCAATGCATACTCCCTTGTTTTCTTGAATATGTTACTCTCTGGCTTTGATTTCTTCTTCCCATTATCTGTATCTATGCTTGATCTATTTGAGAACTATTTGGGGATCTCATTTCACACTTGCTGTGGCTGCCTCCCAGCTCTGCACACTCCATTTTAATTTTATCCATATCTTCTAAAACAGCCCCTCCCTGAACTGGGCTGAGGAAACTGGCCAGTTTAGGTTCCTTATCTCTACCATGGATAAAAAATGCTATGCCTGTTTAAGTGTGTTTTTACGGGGAAAAGTACAAAGTTTACCACCACAAGCTACAGGTTAAGAGCCTGATTAAAGGACTTGAATCTCTAACCCAAAAGCTACATGTACAATTCTACTTAATCTTATTTAGCTCACAGGCTAAATACCAAGGAATAAATCTCATTTATATCTATATTATAAAAATACCACAAGTTTATCAAGTGTTTAGATGTACTACTCTGAAAGTTCAGAGACTTTATGCTTAACAGAAATAAAGTATTATTGTTTTGCAATGGAAAGTACAACTATTTTTGACAGAGCAAGAACTTGTAGGTAACAGACATTGATTCTTATAGGCTTATAAAAACAACATGCATTTAAATGTTTGGTATAAAATTACACTGCTCAATAACAAATTTTGAAGCTATCTATTCCTTTAGTCCAAATAGTCACTTTTTTCCAAACACAATGTTTTTAAAAATAACTATTTGCCTCTACAGGATTTAGAAAATAGTGATACATAAATGCTCTCTGCAAGATATTCTTCTCTTTGATTTAGTGAATAGTTTCACAAATACCTGTCCTAATATGGTACAATCTTCAATATTATTACATCAAAAATAGATTCAGAAGTATTGATAGAATGGCACCATTTGTGTTAATATACAAATATAAATAGGTAGATATATAGAGAGATAAACAGATGATCAATAGATGATAAATGGATAGAGAGAAGACATGCTTTTACAGAGAGAAAGTATTTCTAAAAGAAGCCTCAGAAAATAATGATTATTGCCTTAAGAAGACCCGTAGACTGGGAAAGAGAAACCTACTTTCCACTGTCAGTCTTTTGAAATACATGTATATTTTCTTAGTAAGATACTGATAAACTGAAATACAAACAGATGGACACACACACACACACACACACATATACACACACACACACACACACACAGTGAATAGATAATCCTAACCCTAAATTTAACTAATAACTTATGTGACCAAGTAAACTTGTAAAAATATAGGACAATGCCCTCGAAAGAATCAACCCCAATAGCAAAATAGCTTCATTTATTATTAAAAGAGTAGAATTAGACACACTTACATTCTGTTACTGAAGAGAATGAGATAGAGAGGACCTACAATTTCATAGCTTGGAAATTTAATGAAATATTTAAATTAATTATAAGGAGGGATGACTAATTTTCTTGTTTCATCTTGTAAAATTTTCTGTTGAAGAAGGTATTCTAAGCAGAGGCTAAAAGACAATATTTGAGATAATATTTTGACAAGATTAAAATTAGAATTAAAACTGTCCTCCAGTGAACTGAACTTTCTCAAATTACCAGGTAACCCATCAGCTATGAAAAGAATATTTCCTTAATTAAAAATAGGATGTAATATGATCTATAGGGAAAATCAATTGAAGCTGTTGACAATTGCAAATCCATTAACCATAAGGATGACTTTTAAGATTACTGCAGGCAATGTTATAAAAAAATAAATATAAGGTCATATTAAAAAAAATGAAGACAGTTAATGCCAGAACAATACCAGCCACCTGGTATCAGACAGGTACAGTTAAGAAAATGATTAACATAGGCCGGGTGCGGTGTCTCACGCCTATAATCCCAGCACTTTGGGAGGCCGAGGTGGGTGGATCACGAGGTCAAGACATCGAGACCATCCTGGTCAACAAGGTGAAACCATGTCTCTACTAAAAATACAAAAATTAGCTGGGCATGGTGGTACGCGCCTGTAGTCCCAGCTACTCGGGAGGCTGAGGCAGGAGAATTGCTTGATCCCAGAAGGCAGAGGTTGCGGTGAGCCGGGATCATGCCATTGCACTCCAGTCTGGGTGACAACAGCGAAATTCCGTCTCAAAAAAAAAAAAGAAAGAAAGAAAGAAAAGAAAATGATTAACATAAAGATATACAAAGGATAATTTGTATAATTTTGCCATCATGTACATTAATATATTTTAAATAATTTTACTTCTAAGAATAATCTTTCATAGAACAATTTATGATCCATTATACAGTAAAAACCAATTTTGGGTGACAAATACATATTTCAAAATATTACTTTAAGATAATATAATTCCAGTGACTTTATTACCTCCTTTTACTTTCAAAATTGTCCTGGGTCAGGGGACATATTACATTATCACCCTAGTGGGAGAGAGCCAAAGACACTGATCAGCTCAGACATTACACGATCTAGTTTCACTACCACACAGGTACTTGACTTCCTCTTTCTCACTCTTATAATTTATGTAAATGAATACTATGTGAGAAGTTTAACAGAGATGCAGAATATTTTGAGATTTTTCATAACCACTCTCAGTCAACAAGAAGGTGAAAGCTTTCCCAGACTTTTTTGCTAACAGGAAAGTTTAAGGATCACTGTCCAGCTATTTCTTTGCTTTGCAAAGGCTGGCAGTATTTAAAATTATAAATCAAGTTTCTTAATCTTCAGCAAGAGAGATTCCACTTGAATAGCATGTTCCAGGGAAGGTTCCCTTTAAGACTCCTATGTAAGGAAGAAAGTACAGCTAGACAAGTACATAAATCAGCAGTACAGTTAAAGAATATACAACCTAGCTACTTGAGGTTTCTTTCAGGACTATGGAAAGTTTAATTAGGAAAACAGTAAAATTTTCTGTATCAAATGAGAAAATCCATATACCCATCTTTACAGAACAAAATGCAATATTCCTGCTTTTCAGAGACGTAGTTAAAGAATAATGGCGGCCAGGTGCCATCACTCACACCGGTAATTCCAGTACTTTGGGAGCCCGAGGCGGGTGGATCATCTGAGGTCAGGAGCTCAAGACCAGCCTGGCCAAAACAGTGAAACCGGATCTATACTAAAAACGCAAAAAAATTAGCTGGGCATGGTGGCGCATGCCTGTAATCCCAGCTACTCGGGAGGCTGAGGCAGAAGAATCGCTTAAACCTGGGAGGTGGAGGCTGCAGTGAGCTGAAAGCATGCTATTGCACTCCGACCTGGTCGACAAGAGCAAAATTCCGCCAAAAAAAAAGGCTACCTTCTCAATGTGGTCAACTCAGCCAAATCCAGCACAGAACAAAAGTTAAAAATACTAGAAGCACACCCCCTTAACATCAGGAGCAAGGTAGTCATCACTCCCATTCTTGCACAGTATATTTGTTAATATATTTGGAGCAATTAGACCCTCCACCCCAAAAAAAGAAGAAACGAAAAAGAGCCAGAGAAGGGAGAGAGGAAGGGAGGGAGGGAGGGAGGGAGGGAGGAAGGAAGGAGGGAGGGAGGGAGGGAGGGAGGGAGGGAGGGAGGGAGGGAGGGAGGGAGGGAGGGAGGGAGGGAAGGAAGGAAGGAGGGAAGGAAGGAGGGAGGGAGGGAATTTATAAACACTAAATTTTGTTGAACCTAGATTAAGGTTCAACAAAAATTTTCTGTAAACATTTACAATAGTTAGTAAATATTTTAAGTTTTGCAGACAATACAGTCCCTGTCACAAGCACAGCTGACTTGTAAACAACATGGGTTTGAATTGTGTGGGTTCAGTTAGAGGAGGATTTTTTTTTAAATAAATACAGTTCTCCATATGGGCAAGTTCTGCATCTACAATCAAAAATGGACCAAAAATACTGTGTTCACTGGATTCCAAACCTGCATATGAGGAGGACCAAGTTTTCATATCTGTGGGTTGCACCAGGCCAGATATGGGACTTGAGTGTGCACAGATTTTGGTATCTACTGTCCTGGACTGCACTGGACTTTGATGCTGCAGTGCAAAAGTAACCACAGACACAAGTAAGCAGATGCACATGGCTGCACACCATCACCAAATCTCTACTTGTGGACACTGAAATTGAATTTCATATAACTTTCACATATCACAAAATATGATTCTTTTGATTCTTTTCCCAACTGTTTAAAAATGTAAAAATCATTCCTATTTCCTGGGCTGTACAAAAACAGGTAGACCAAATTTGATGACACCCTCCCCTAGGTTATTTTAACAGTAATTACATAATTACTCTTAATTAATTGGAGAATGACTATTAGATAAATATAAACATATCTAATTGTCCATTTCTAATTTTTCATGCAGTAAATGTTTTATAGAAAAATTGTAAAGAATAATCAAATTAAGAAAGTGTTCAATTCTAAAATAGAATTTTTATTTCCTTCTCTCAAAAAAAGGACCCAATCTCTTTAGCTATCAATCGTATTCCTGTAAACATAGTAACCCTCAGGAATTTCTATTTGCTTTATATCTGATCTTCAAGCCTCATGGTGCTCTCATCAAGAACAATGGCGTGCACACAGTTCTTAAATTCGTTCTGGTTTCTTTCTTCCTTTTTTCTTTTTTTTTTTTTTTTTTTTTTTTTGTGCTGAACTTCAGCCAAACATTAAATTACCTTGGGAAATAAAAGGTAAAAAAGAAAGAAGCACAAAGATGGTATTTGGCCTCATTTTCTGAGGACATTCAATCTTAATTTAGAGAGAGAGAAGAGCTTTTTTAGTGTGAGAAGCATGAGAACTGGAAAGAAGTAGAGAGCTTTTCAGACCAGCCTGTTTTTGTAAGTTTGTTTCCAGGTAACTATGCTCCCGTTTCTATGCAGGTGAGGTTGTAGGTCAGGGGTGTGTGTGTGTGTGTGTGTGTATGTGTATAAATCCACACCCATTTTTAACCAGAAACATCCAGAATACATTTCCAACAAGAGCAGTGGCCAAGTCAGGTAAGCAAGCAAAGTTTCCAGATTATTTAATCTGTGGTCAAGCTTTGCTGTATTTAAATAATCACCTTTTGCTATTTAAAAGTAAAGTTTTCAGTAAAGGGTGGGGTAAGCGAAATGAATTTGTATTTTTCTTCTTTTACCGAACTCAATTTCCTTTGCTGGTTTCATAGTTTTATCTCTGTTTATATTAATGCTATTAGAATAAATTGACATCAACCACAAAAACAACTCTTTCAAAGTTATTCTACAAGTAACAATAGCTCCTGTTTATATTCTTTAAAGTCTTGTTTTATTTTAAAATACAGGAAGTTATAGTATCAATTACTTATGTTAAATTACTTTTGAAAAATAAAATACCAGCGTCAGAAAATGCTAATTGATGAATGTTTATACAATTTTTGACATATGATTATGTGCATCCCAAATGCACTTTAAGCTGCGGTAGGGCTGTAACCATGCCGTATTCATCTGTGTTCCCCCAAGTAGCCTAACCTTGCAACTGATACTAAAGGACCCTCAGCAATTTACACTTTACTTTACCAAGGAAAGCATTATTTATTCAAAATCTACAAAAGTTGTATGGCTTTGTCACAGAATATATTTAATATCTATTTTATAATTTGTCAGTGTAAAACCAGAAAACCAAGATTTTTATCTTTTAATTAGAAAGTATTTTACAAGAATACACAAATACTTGAAATTTGAAAAAGAAAAATGGTTCCCACTTAACTCAAAACTTGGCAGCTTTAAAACAGCAAAAAATAATGAAGTGCTTTTTCTTTTTTAAAATGCAGATTGCACCTGCTTGCCTCTGTACCTAACAGAAATTTTTCCTAATGCTTCCTCCAGATTGACTTTTCTTAACTCTTCTTTATATCCAAGATCCCTGGAAGAATTTTAATGAAGTTTAGGACCCTCTTACCATGGAAAATGAACAGAGGCAGAGAAGATTTTGTGCACAATTTCCGGGGATTTTGAGCCTTCTGTGGCTCATCCACAGGCCTCTAGAAGCCTGCTGGATCCAGGTTAAGATCCTGTCTTAGATGGTTGCCTCAGTTCCTTCACTGCAACTTCAAAGTTAACTGAGGCTGCCTACCCTCTGTTGGGCTTCGTGTTCCAGAGTCAACTGTCCCCAACCTCTACTAAAATCCACCCTTTCTTTGTTTCAGTCTTTAAATTACAAGATGACTGAGTCCTTAGGGTACAACATGACATTCTGAAATGTTTTATGGTTTAATAAGTTGTGGGAACTTAAATGGAAGTCCTTATCAGGCACCATGGTAATTGTTTAACAGGGTTTTTTAATGCAGGGGGTGGGGAGGGGTCACAAGCAGGCAGGCCAGGAGCAATCATTTGAGGTCAAGAGTTTGAGATCAGCCTGGCCAACATGGTGAAACCCAGACTCTACTAAAAATACAAAAATTATCCAGGTGTGGTAGCGGGTGTCTGAAGATCCAGCTACTTGGGAGGCTAAGGCAGAAGAATTGCTTGAAGGCTGGAGGCAGAGGTGCAGTGAGCGGGGATCTCACTGTTGCACTCCAGCCTGGGCAACAATAGCGAAACTCCATCAAAAAAAAAAAAAAAGAGAGAGAGAGGAAGGGACGGAGGGAGGGAGGGAGGGTTTACTAGGGATTAGGGAGAGAAATAAAGTAAGGTTAACCTGGAGTGGTAACTATTTTCAGTCCACAGAGGAGCTGTAATATATACACCACTGGGAAAGGGAAATAGTAGAATGGGAGGAATGAAGAAATGTCTGGAGAAACCTAGAATCTATAAACTTCTTTACCACCAAATTGTTGTTCTCTTCCATGACTACAGTTGCTATTTTAAAATGACTAGGGTAGTACAACTGCCAAATGTTTTACCAATGCCAAAACATTGTGTCTTATACATCTTTCCATTTTCCACAATGCCTACTACAATAAACTATAGCAACATCTTTGTTTGAAAAGAATCACTAAAGAATCATTCACTAGCCATTTTAGCTAAGGAATTTCACTGTTTTGGTGAGGAATTCACTACTAAATAATATAAGTCAATCGGAAAGATATCTTAAGGGAACTTAAATAAATGTGAAGAATATCTGTACATTTATTTTATATTTTGAGGTAAAGTTTCAAAACTGCATGTGCCAACCATTTTCAAATGAGTTTTATATGCTAATGCTGTAACTAAACATCTCACAAGTATTAAAGACTTCCTGTAATATATTTATCAGGTGGTTTATGACCAGATCAGACCCAACTTTGGACTTTAGTTTTTATCTTAACAGCACAGTGAGTTAAGAACCAGTTTGAATTCTAGTTAACCAAGAGAGAATGTAATCATGGCACATCTACTCTTCTCTGTACATGTGTCTAATTTATAGTAATAGACAGCACTTGATTTTTATAAAGAGCTGTGTTATAAATGACAGGCAAAAGTCTGAGTAATTGCTGAAGCATGAGAAAGGTAAAATCAACAAAGGAACTGAAGGACGAGAATCCTCCATATTCATTCTATTTTTCCTCTGATTTCTATTTTAAGGAATATTTGTTCATGTCTAATCTTATCTTGGTATAGATTTAAAATGTTTTGACCTATTAGATACAGGAGAATCAAAAGGAAAGAATATTTCTGCATGCTAAAAGTCACTTTGTTGTTTATAAGCCATTAAAAAACACAACCTAATTTGTGTTTCATCTTGGTGGTGTGAACACTACATGGCAATTCAGAAGCAGGCTTTGTGTGTCCTGATCTATCTCTCTTTTAGTTATACAACACTATGCCCAGGATGCTCAGAACATGACTTCTCACCAACTGAGCATCTATTGAGTCGATTAAGTATTTTTAAAATAAAAAGTGAATTAAAGTTCTATGTATTTGGTTATACCATGACAAACCAAAAACGCAGATCAGTCTGACCTCACAGGATTGGTCCAACTCTTAGCAGATATCTTCTAATGATACCTTGAAGTAACTCACTAGATTCTGAGAATTCCTTTCTGTCATCTAGCTTCTTCTGAGAGAGTCTCTAGAAGACATGATGCTACACTCAGCTTCAGCTCTCTGCCTATTACTCGTCACAGTTTCTTCCAACCTTGCCATTGCAATAAGAAAGGAAAAGAGGCCTCCTCAGACACTCTCAAGAGGTGCTGTAATCTTATTTTATTTTCTAAACTCAGTCACTTAAATTGCTTTTTACAATATCTACTGTCTTCACTCATAGTCAAATTATGAAGCAAATTAAGCTAACTGAATGATTTTTGTTGTATGTGACTTCAAAATAGATTTTTACAAACAAAATGGATCAGTTTATTTTAGGCAATGGATCAAATCAACCAGCAAACAATAATATAAATTTGCATTATCTTTAACTGAAATAATAGAGAATTGGCTTGCTCTCTCTAACTTTGGTAACCAAAGTCCTAGAAAATAATGATTGATTGCTATGTCATATTAGTGTCCTAATAGCAATTTAAGATTTCTGAAAATTCACTCAAATTCTCAGTTCTCTATTTCCCAGTCCTCCAAAATAAAAAATAATTTGGAATTATTTTATATAAGCCTACCCAGAAAATTGTACTGTACCCCAAACTCTGAGAATTGCTATATTGACTCAGGAAGGCAGATGCAGTGGTTTTAGACATAATCAAGGATTGCCATTGGCTACATGTTTAGAAGACATTTCTTTTAGTACTTACTGTTTTACTTTGTCCTAAGAAACAAATATACATGCATCTTTAAAAAAACATTTTATGAAAGAAAAAATTCTCAAAGTTGGTTTCTATGTCTCCAAGTAACAGAAGTAGGAACAGAATTATTTGTCCCCACATAGCTATTCAACATTAGCAGTATTATCACAGAGCACTGACCATTTGTTTGCTACATTCCACATTACCACTGCAAATAGTGGTCAAGTGCTGTGTAGCAATACTGCTAGTTTTAAATAACCATGTAGGAATATATATGTATCAGAGGTAGGAACAGAGTAATTATATTATAGTATATAGAAAGTAAATATAGTATATATTTTATATAATTATATCTAATAATATCTTATATAGTAAATTATATTCAAATATATAATTATATTTATATATTATATATAATTTCAAAATCTAAAACATCGACTTGCTTTCTAAGTACATTTCATTTCTTAAGAGATGTATTGAGTGCCAGCTAAGTGCTCATCAATGTTTACCTAAGCTAATTAATTCTACTTCAGTTTAACAAATATACAAACTATATATACAGAAAGTCAATATATTTTTGCAAAAGAAATGAATTAGAAAGTAGAAATATTTTCCTAAACATAACTCTGTTTCTCTATATAGCATAATAGTTGTAAAACAGTGAGCTCAGTAGCCTTAAAGTGCCAGAGACTCAATTAGTTATTGCCCTTAAACATTTTCAGGTCTGCATTAAGCAGCATTGCTATAACTATACAACAAGGCATCAGTATTCTGTGTGTTCACTTCTAAATAGTTATTTAAAACTCCTGCAGAATTTTATGAAAAATATATTACATTTGTATGCCCTATTTTAAACAACTTAAAAGTTCTGTTTTCTTAAATGATAAGGAACGAATTTAACACAGAAGATGACTAATGACTGTTATTGAGAATTGGTTTATATTTGGCAAAGTCTTTTACCATCTATTCATTCATGTGAAACAAGTGAGAGAATGAGGCTCAGAATGAATAAAGATTAAAGGGAGGGGTGAGTGGGAGGAGTTGGGTTACAGTATATGAAACTCTTAGAGCGCAGAGCAGCATATGAAGCCCCTTAGAACACAGGGCAACACCAGTGAAGTAGAAAAAGTAGTAAGGAGAAAAGAAAAATTAATTAGAAAAAGATAGTAGAAGGTTCAGGGAGAAAGAAATACACATACAGTGATCCAAAAAAATCTCAACTTCCTTTGAATCAGAATTGCTGAGTACCTAGTCCAGTGCCTGGCAGAGAGTAAATACTTAAATACATGTTAGACAAATGAATGAAATATCAAAAGACAAGTAAACATAGCCAGAGATAGAGATAGAATTACAGTAATAAGCAGAAGCCATGAAGAGCATTTAAACTGTGTACCAGCTTTGACCTATTGTGATTATGAGACACAGTATACGACAAATTATTATAATGCAATATGGCTTCCCTATAGGGCTATGGATATTTTTTTAGAATAGGGATTATATTGCTTTATGTGTATATTCCCACTCCTTTGTGGAGCAAGATATACAGCAGATGTTTCTTTACTGCTTGTAGAACCAAATTGAGCAGGAGCAGAGATTGCTAATGTTCCAGCATTAAATATTTGCAACAGAACAGGGAAACTTAAGTAGAGGCCTAGTCTCACCTGCTGTTTTAGAATAACTTTTACTTAATGCAATATGTAGTATGTAGATACGGCATGTGTTCAAGCAAAGTTGGAAAGAGAATCTTTCAGGATTATTACAGAGAGCAAGAGTTCCTGTTAAGACGTGGCATTAAACTAACAAGACATGTTTTCCAATGTTAAGATTTTAAATCAGGGGAAAAAAAACCACAAAACTGCTGGTGAGAATGTAAAATGATACAGCTACTTTAGAAAATAAGCTAGCAGCTCCTCAAAAAGCTAAATACAGAGTTACTGTTTGATCAGCAGTTCTATTCCTAGGTATATACCCAAGACAAATGAAAACATATACCACTCAAAACCTGGTATATGTATGTTCACAGCAGCATTACTTGTAAAGGCCAAAAAGGAGAAACAACCCAAATATCTATTAAGTGATGAGCAGATAAATAAAATGTGGTATATCCATACAATAAAATAATATTTGAACCATAAAAAATGAATTAAATAATAGTACATGTTACTATATGATGAACCTTAAAAAGGTTATGCTGAATGAAAAAAAATTAGTCACAAAAGCCTACATATTGCATGATTCCATTTATATGAAATGTCCAGAATAAGCAAATCTACAGAGACAAAAAGTAGATTAGGGGTTTCTTAGGGCTGTAGCAGTTGAAGAAAATGGGGAGGAGGTGATAGCTACACGGTATAGGGTTTCTTTCTGACTAGATGAAAATGTTCTAAAATTGATTGTGGTGATGGTTATACAACTTTGTGGATATACTTTTAAAAAGTGTACTGTTTTTTGTTTTTGAGATAGAGTCTCACTGTCACCCAGGCTGGAGTACAAGTGGCATGATCTTGGCTCACTGCAACCTCCGCCTTCTGGGTTTAAGCGATTCTTCTGCCTCAGCCACTCGAGTAGCTGGGACTACAGGCACACGCCACCATTTCTAGCTAATTTTTGTATTTTTAGTAGAGACGGGGTTTCACCATGTTGGCCAGGCTGGTCTCGGATTCCTGACATTAAATAATCTGTCTGCCTCAGCCTCCCAAAGTGCTGGGATTACAGGCATGAGCCACCACACCTGGCTAAAAGTATACATTTTCAACAGGAAGTTGTATTGGTATATGAATTTATTTCAATAAAATTGTCACCAGAAAACAAACATGCAAAACAAACAAATAAGCAGAAATCGTGGAATCATATTTATCTTGCTTTCTAATTATCCATGATATTAAAGCCAGAAACTGTGGTCTGACAACATTTGAAACATGTAAGAAAATCTGGGCCCAAATTGACCTTCAAATAATTCTAATTTTCACATTAATTCAATCTTTCTCATTCATAGACTGAAACATTTCCTGAAAATAGTAATGTTGTTTGAGGTTCTCTGTATTCTTCTCCTTGATGATCTTATTCTTTAATTTCTAAAGTACATTCCCAACTACTCACACCGTTTCTTTAAGGCTAATGGGTTCTCTCAATATTCATTGCTTTCTGTTTTTTCTCTCCATTCTTTTGGGTGTTTTCAAAACACATGTGTTTTATTATACATCTCTGCCATGAAATTCCCACACTAGAATTTTTTCCATGTCAGAATTCAAAGAAAAATTTGGAATTCTCTTATTTCACAATGTATAATGTATGCAAAGATTAACTATTACTTTCCAAGCATTCTGAAAGCCAGAGCTTTTACATTATCTAAAGATCTCCTTTCAATCAGCTCTAGTCAGAACATTTATTAAGCACTTACTGCGTTCAAGGCCATGGGCCTCACGGTTTGAAATACAGTAGCAAAACCTCAATACTACAATCTAAAGGGAAACCACCTCCATATCTAGTGAAAATTGTGTGCTCTCTGCACCATATGACAGCCAACAGCTTGATGGCCTAGTTACAATCTGTAGGTAGATATCTGCTTTTACATAACCATTTCAGAGCTCTACTGTTGTTCTTGGTTACTGCATTGATTTCTCTCTTCTATTTAGGATGGGGCGATGACATCACTTGGGTACAAACTTATGAGGAAGGTCTCTTTTATGCTCAAAAAAGGTAACATGCCTCCTCAGCTCATGTTTTCCTTTTATTTGTAGTAGACTCATAATAATTATACATATTTATGGGATATAGGCTGATATGCTGATATGTGTATACGATGTATAATGATCAAATCAGGATAAGTAGCATATGCATCACCTCAAAAACATCATTTCTTACTGATGGGAACACTCAAAAATCCTCTCTTCTAGCTTTTTAAAAACATAAACTATTGTTAAGTATATGTACCTATAGTGCAATAGAATACTACTAGAACTTATTCCTCCTATCTAGTTGTATTTTTGTATCTATTCATCAACCTCTCCTTAACCTTCCTGCTCCCAATCCTTCCCAGCTTCTAATAACCACAGTTCTACTTCTATGAACTCAACTTTTTTTTTTAGCTACCCTATATGAGTGAGAATATGTGGTATTTATCTTTCTATTTCTGACTTAGTTCACTTAACATGTCCTCTAGGCTCATTCATGCTGCTGTGAATGAGAGGATTTCATTATTTTTTACAGCTGTGTAGTATTCCACTGTGTAGCTGTAACACTTTTTCTTTATTTATCCATCCATTGATGGACATTTAGGTTGATCCTCTATCTTGGCTATTGTGAATAGTGAGTCAATAAACATGGAGATACAGATATCACTTTGATATACTGATTTTTTAAATAAATACACAGTAGCAGGAAAGCTGGATCATATAGTAGTTATATGTTTAGTTTTTTGAGACTCTTCTTTATATATTCCACAATGGCTGTACTAAGTTACATTCCCATCAACAGTGTATAAGAATTCCCTTTTCTCTGAATCCTTACCAGCATTTGTTGTTTTGTTTTGTTTTGTTTTTGTGTTTTTGATAATGTCGATTCTAACTGTGGTGAAATAATATCTCATTGTGGTTTTGGTCTGCCTTTTTTGATGATTAGAGATGGGATTAGAGATTGAGAAGTTCTTCATATACTTGGCCACTTGTGTGTCTTCTTTTGAGAAATGTCTATTCAGATGTATTGCCCATTTAAAAATCATATCATTTGGGGATTTTGTTGTTATTGAGTTGTTTGAGTTGCTTGTATATTCTAAATATTAGGCCCTTGTCAAATGAATAGTTTGCAAATAATTTCTCCCATTCTACAGGTTGTCTCCTTACTCTTTTGTTTTCTTGGCTGTTCAGAAGTTTCTCAGGTGATATAGTCCCATTTGTCTATTTTTGGTTTTGTTGCCTACACTTTTGAAGTCTTACCCATACAATTTTTGCTGGGAACAATGTCCTAAAGGGCTTTCCTTATATTTTCTTCTGGGAGTTTTATACTTTAAGGTCTTACATTTAAGTCTTTAGTCCATTTTAAATTAATTTTTTTATATGGTGAGAGATAGGAGTCTAGTTTCATTCTTCTACATATAGATATCCAGGTTTTCCAGCACCATTTATTGAAAAGGGTGTCCTTTCCCCAATGCATGTTCTTGGTACCTTTGCAAAAAAATCAGCAAACTTTAAATATGTGGATTTGTGGGTTCTCTATTCCATTCGTCTAGGTGTCTGTTTTTATACCAATACCATGCTGTTTTCGTTACCATAGCTTTGTAGTATATTTTGAAGTCAGGCAGTATGATGCCTATAGTTTTGCTCTTTTCACTCAGTATTGCTTTGACTATTTAGAGTCCGTTGTGGTTCTATACAAATTTTAAGATTTTTTTCTTCCTGTTTCTGTGAAAAATGTCATTGGTATTTTGATAGAGATTGCACTGAATCTGTAGATTGCTTTCAGTAGTATTGCCACTTTAGCAAAATTCATTCTTCCAATCCATGGCAAGGGATGTCTTTCCATTTTTTGGTGTTCTCTTCAATTTCTTTCTTCAATGTTTTACCATTTTTATTGTAGAGATGTTTCACCTCCTTGGTTAATATATTTGTGTGTGTGTGTGTGTGTGTGTGTGTGTGTGAGACTTTCATTTATTTGTTGTTTTTTTGAGATGGAGTGTCACTCAGTCGCCTAGACTGGAGTGCAGTGGCATAATCTCAGCTCATGGCAACCTCCACCTTTCAGGTTCCAGCAATTCTCCTGCCTCAGCTCCCTGAGCAGTTGGGATTACAGGCACACACCACCACACCCAGCTAATTTTTTATTCTTAGTAGAAACAGAATTTTACCATGTTGGCCAGGCTGGTCTCGAACGCCTGATCTCAGGTGATCTGCCCACCTTGGCCTCCCAAAGTGCTGGGATTGTAGGCGTTAGTCACCGTACCCAGCCTTTTTGTGGTTATTGTAAATGGCATTGCTTTCTTTTTCTTTTTTTTTCCAGCTAGTTTGTTATTGTTGTATAGAAATGCTACTGGTTTTATGTGTTGATTTTGTATCCTCTACTCTGTTAATTTTAACAGATCATATAGATACCTCGTAGAAGATTCAAAAACTGACATTTTAGTGTTTAAAAAGATGCCACAAGTATTTTCTCTGCTATTGTATGCCACTGTATGACTAATAGTTGCTATTAGAATGCATTTTATAAACAAAGTTCTAAATACCTCTGTATTCATGTATTTATTACTCAAGCAAACTTTTCAGTATGTTGTAGAAACAAAGCATTATTATTTTATAGGCACTATACAAGCTTAAACAGAAAACAGGTTTAGGGCAGCAGTTCTAAGACCAGTTTGAATATCAGAACAATTTGAGTAGCTTTTCTAAAAATCCAAATTTATAAATAATAAGTCAAGTATTCCTTGGGTGTCCAGTGCTGCGTGCCAGACACTGTTCTAGGCTCAATGACCAAGTATGAAACAATTTTTATTCTTAAAGACCTATTAAGTATTTGGGAATGAAGCTGAAAAACATATTACAAAAGCTCCCCATGAATTAATAAAATAGCTAAAGAACATTCTATTGCAATACTCATTAAAGATGTAGAAAGATTCCAGATTAACTATTGTTTCCATATTAAACAAGCATTACAAAAGAAAGAAGTCTACAGAAGAATCTCACTTCCAAATATCAGTGTAACAAACCAACAACATATTCGTATGGAGCACCAGTAGAACTTTGAGAAAATTATACCCTGATAAATTGAGGTTTAGTCTGGGAATGTCAGGGTGGTTTAGGATTAAGAAATGTATTAATTAAAATAATTTAATATTTATAAGGAAACAATCCATACAAGTAATCTCCCATCTCTATAAAATTCTGAAAAGGCATTAAACAGAATGAAACAGCCATATCTGAATTTTTGAGACCTTGCATTTGAGAATATTAATTTATTTAAATTAATCCTAACAAAGAAATAACATTCCAACAGTAGCAACAACAACAAAAAACAAACGTTTTGCTTATGGGAAAACAAATAGAAGTGTCCCATTAAAGTGTGGATAAGACAAGTATGTCTACAATCACAGCAATTTCTAGCATTTTTCTGGAGGTACTAACTAATGCAATTAGATGAGAAAAAAGTAGAAAACATAGAAAGGAAAAGTTAAAACTATCTTTATTTTCAGATGATGATTTATATACATGAAAAACTGAAAAGAATTTAAAATATTCAGAATAACAAAAATTCTGTTGAATTAGATGAGAATAAGTTAATATTTAAAAATTGATTGCATTTAATATAGAAAATCACATCCCAGAAAACTTGTAAAATACCTCATTTACAATGACAAAAAAAAAAAAACCCTGAATAAACCTGACAGAAGATGTGCAAAATCTACATGAACCTTAATACACTAAAAAGAAAAAATATTTGGCAGTGCATATTGTATTCTTGGATAGAAAGACTCAACATCATAAAAATGCCCATTATCTCTATACTTTAAAAACTTTGTATGATGATCACATTAAATAATGATAAAAGAATTTTAAAAGATAATTCTAAAATCAAAATGAAAAAATACACATGAGTAGTTAGGATAGTTAGGAACATTCTGAAAACAGAGCAATGGAGATTAAGACTTAATCATTATTAAACACTGTATAAAGCTATAATAAACAGTATGTCACTAGTAAATAAATAAAATATAATAAAAGTATGCAAATAAATAATTAAAACTTTGCAAATGGATTAGGATTTCCAAACAAAACACATAGAGGGACTCAATGTATTAAAAAACAGTTTCCCCCTGGTCCTACCAAAAAAAAAAACCTCACAAGACCCAACTATAGGCTCAAGCAATCCTCCTGCCTCAGCCCCTCGAGTAGCCACCACACAAGCTAATATTTCTATTTTTGGTAGAGACAGGGTTTCACCATATTGCCCAGGCTAGTCTCAAACTCCTAAGTTCAAGAGATCCTCCTGTCTCAGCCTCCCAAAGTGCTGAGATTACAGGCATGAGCCACTGTGCCAGGCCTCACTTCACCTTAAAGGATGTTTATCAACTGCAATTGAAAGGATCAAAAAATACATTCTATATAAATGGAAACAAAACAAACGAACAAAAAAGGTAGCTACACTTACATCAGATAAAATAGACTTTAAGTCAAAAAATGTAAAGAGACACAAAGAAGGTCATTAAATAATAAGAAAAGTATTCAGTTACCAAGAAGATACAATTATATTTTCATCCAACATTACAGTACCTAAATACATAAAGCAGATATTAATAGATCTGAAAAGATGAATAGATTACAATACAGTAATAGTGAGGGACATCAGTACTCTACTTCAACAATGAACAGATCATCCAAAAAAGTCAATAAGGAAACATTGGACTTGAACTACACTTTAGGCCAAATGGACCTAACAAACATATACAGAGCATTTAATCAAACAGCAAGAGAGGATACTTTCTCAATGGCATAGGGATAATTTTTAGAACCGATCACATGATAGACCACAAAACAAGTCTAACAAACTTAAGAAGACTGAAATTATACTAAGTATCTTTTCTGACCATCAAGAGATGAATTGATAAAATATGGTATATGTACACAATAAAATACTATTTAGCTATTGAAAAGAAGAAAATCCTGAATAACTATACAAAGAGCCTATTTCCTTTGATGCTCACAATCCACTTAAAATCAAAGTAGTATTTTTTTAAAAATCATTCTATATACCCAGACGTTGGTCTAGGCAATGAATTTTTGGATATGACCTCAAAAATACGGGTAACAAAAGCAACAATAGACAAGTGAGATTACATCAAACTAAAAAGCTTCTGTGCGGCAAAGAAGACATTAACAAAATGAAGAAAGAACCAACAGAATGGAAGAAAATATGTGCAAGCCATGTATCTGAAAAGAGGCAAGTATTCAAAACATATGAGGAACTCAAACAACTCAACAAAACACAAATAAAATATGTGTTTTAAAAATGGGCATAAGACCTGAATAGACATTTTTTAAAAGAAGACATACAAAGGGGCAACAGGTAGATGAAAACAATATTTAACATCACTAATCATCAGGGAAATGCAAATTAATACTACAGTGAAATACCACCTCACTCCTTTTAGAAAGATTATTATCCAAAAGATAAATACTTTTAAATCAGGAATAGGGGACACAGATTATGTAATAATTAGTGTCCAAGAGAAGTTGTTAGCCATCTGAGAAAAACATAAATTTTAATCCTAATCTCACATTTATGCAAAAATAAATTAGAAAGATATAATTATAAAAATTAAAACATTAAGAACTAGAAGATTCTACTGCAAAATTTTATTTATTTAAATGCTTGGAATAGGGGAGAGCCAAGATTATAGTGAGGCAAAAAAGATACCTGGGGTTCAAAAATAAAGCCCCTAATTTTTCTACTCTAGATGTTCCCCTGGCCTCACCATAGTCTTGTCTGTTAGACTTGAGCATAGCCAAAGGAAAGGAAAAGAGAAAAGAAAAAGCCTAAAAGAAATGACTAATATATTCAATTATATGGAAATTTCTGCATAACGAAAAACTTACAGTGAACAAAAGAAAAATATTTTTATATATATTTGTTATTGTACTTTAGGTTCTGGGGTATATGTCCAGATCATGCCTGCATGTATGTACTTGTTGCCTCTATCCTCCGTCACCTGTATCTGACATTTCTCCCCACATTATCCCTCCCCAACCTCTGCAGCACATATTATAAGGGTGACTTTCTCTAATATGCAATGTGCTCCTATATATTAATAAGAAAAAGGTAAACAAGTAAACAGAAAAAAATGAGCAAAGAATACGAAAGTGCACAGAATAGAAAAATAAGTAACTCAAACGTGTAAGATTGACTATTTTTTATAAGAAAGAAAAACCACATTAATTTCCCTTTTTTCACCTATTGGATTAAAAAAATTTAATAACTAGCTTTAGTGAGAATAGAGAAAATAATTACTGCTCACGCTACCAGAGAGAATATGAATTGGTATAGCTTCTATGGAGAGTATATATCAGAATTATAAATGCACACACTTTTTGTGTGTATTTCCAAAAATTCTACTTCTGGAAATGTATTCAGAAACATACCCACCTATGCACAAATCATTTAAAAAAAAAAAGTATGATCTCTCATTTCAGGAATGTGGCATCTTCAGGGACAGTTACCTGCTTTTTAAAGGAGGTGAATTATAGTTTAATATACTACAAGTCATATACTATGGATGGGAACTATTATAGTTTATAATGTCACAGATTTTCTCAGACCAAAGGTATCTTTCACAAGGTAAAAGACGGGGTAGACCCATCATTCGATGATTTTCTAGGTTGTAGAGGCATCGCTACTATTACTGCGACCTCATTAGGTGTGAATAACTCAAGTCATAGAAGGAAAAATGGGCCTTCTACATTATAAAGTAACAGATTGCCAGCTAGAAAAAGAGGAAATCTATCTTCCTTAGAACAGATTTACGGTTTAGAAAATTCAAAAGAATATCTGTCTAAAAATGAACCATGGGTGGATAAATATAAACCAGAAACTCAGCATGAACATGCTATGCATTTAATTAAAAAAAAAAAAGAAAGGAAGTTTTTGAAACCTAGTTAAAAGCTCAAGTCTCAGAAAGGCAACCAAAACAGGAAGGATCTATTTTATTAATAACAGCTCCTCCTGGAAATGGAAAGACAATGACCGTAAAAGAGCTGTCAACGGAGCATGGTATTCAAGCACAAGAGTGAATTCATCCAGTTTTACCAGACTTCCAAAAAGGTGATTTCAAGGAAAAGTTTAATACTGAATCAAGCTTCCATATCTTTCCCTATCAGTCTCAGATAGCAGTTTTCCAAGAGTTTCTACTAAGAGCAGCAAAGTATAACAAGTTACAAATGCTTGGAGATGATCTCAGAACTGATAAGAAGATCATTCTGGTTGAAGATTTACCTAACCAGTTTTATTGGAATTCTCATACTTTACAGGAAGTTCCAAGGAAGTATGTGAAGATTGGTTCATGTCCTCTTATATTTATAATCTCTGACAGTCTCAGTCGAGATAATAATCAAAGGTTATTGTTTCCCAAAGAAATTCAGGAGGAATATTCTATATCAAATATTAGTTTCAACCCTCTGGCACCAACAACTGTGATTAAATGTCTTAATCGAATAGTGACTATAGAAGCTAACAAGAATGGAGGAAAAATTACGGTCCCTGACGAAACTTCTCCAGAGTTGCTGGAGAAGATGTCAAGGATGTTCTGGTGACATCAAAAGTGCAATAAACAGCCTCTAGTTTTCTTCTTCAATAGGAGAAAACAACACATGGCCAAGTAAAAAAGCAATGTCTTCAAAGTTGGATACTATGCTGTCAAAATCCAAATGAAGAAGAAAACCTGATAGGGTTTTTGAAAATCAAGAGGTCCAAGCTATTGGTGGCAAAGATGTTTCTCTGTTTCTCTTCAGAGCTTTGGGGAAAATTCTAATTGTAAAAGAGCCTCTTTAATAGAATTATACTCACGTCAGTTGCCCTCTCATTTATCAAAATATGAATGGGATATATTGCTTGTTGAACCTGAGGATGTAGTAGAAAAGTCACACATGCCAGGAGAATTCTCTAATTTATATCTTCACCCAAACAATGTAGAGTTCTTTGTGGTAATTGATGATATTGTGAGAGCCAATGAATTTCTAAGTTTTGCAGATATCCTCAGTGGTGACTGGAATACACACTCTTTACTCAGGGAATATAGCACATCTATAGATATGAGAGGGGTGATACATTCCAACAAAGTCCGAGGATATGCTCATTGCCAAGGAGAAGAATCAAGTTTTTGACTCTTGCACAAACCCCAGTAGTTTCTAATAAATAAAAAGTATTGGGAAAATTCCCTGGCAGCAAAAGCACTTTTTCCTGACTTCTGTCTACCAGCTTTATGCCTCCAAACTCCGCTATTGCTGTACTGACTACTAATCATTCCATTGGGAAATCAAGCTCAGATTTCTTTTATCTAAGATATTGGAAGGCTCCCTCTGAAGTAACACTTTGGAAGATTGAAAATGGAAGCCCTGACTGACAGGGAATATGGAATGATAGACCCTGACAGTGGAGATGAAGCCTGACTTAATGAAGGACATTAAGCCCAGCTTCATGCAGTGGTATCTCTAGGTGAATCTACTCAAGCCACTGAGCCGGAAACGTGGTCTCCTCCTTTGAGTCAGAATAGTGAAGTGAACTGCCTGCCAGCCATCCTCAGCCCTTTTCATCCCAAGGAGACGTGGAAGAAAACAATAATAGCAGACTATGAGAGTGATAAATATATATACATATTCATATAGATTTCAGTCATATACCTGAAAACCTCTGGGAGAAAACATAAGAAAAAGTAATACAGCAGACTTACAGAAGCCAGCAGTAGGAGGAAGAATTTTTATCTTTTAAACTTTTTTGTGGTTAAACTCAAAATGACTCCCCAAAAATATATTAAATAGGGAACTTCCACTTAGGTTGTTTGTACATTCTGCAATGTCCAAGAATTAAAGAATGTGAAAGTAGTCTAATATTAATAGCTTTTTTGTAAAAACTAAATTAAAAATCTTTTACTTTCCTGAAATCTCATAATAGGTATTCAGTGGAAACAAATACATTTTTCATAAAACCCCTTTATCTCTGGATACAGAATTGATTTTTTTCTAAAAGCACTATAGTGTACATAACAATTACCTGATAAGCTTATTAAGCTACAGATTCCTGAAAGCCCCCTTCGCCCCAGAGATTGTGACTGCGTGGGTCTGGGATGGAGTCTTTGGTTGTTTGTTTGTTTGTTTGAGGCTGTCTCGCTCTGTCACCCAGGCTGGAGAGCAGTGGCGTGATCTTGGCTCACTGCAGCCTTGCCTCCTGGGTTCAAGCTATTCTCATGTCTCAGCCTCCAGAGCAGCTGGGACTACGGGCTCACACCATCATGCCCAGCTAACTCTGGAATGGAGGCTTTGAATGTAAGTTCCTAATAAGATACCTAGTGATACTGACACTATCACTTCTGGGGCCACAAATAGAGTAACACTGCTATTGACTAGAGTGCTATGATTTGTAAATCTGAGATTATTACTGCAAGTCTTATTGAAATTAATAAAACTTTAAATTTAACTCCACTGTATGTTTTGACTCAAAGTTAATCATGTGACTTAATTCCACACTTTCTTTGTTTAGTAAGAAGCCATTAATGGTTATTCATCACCTGGAGGATTGTCAATACTCCCAAGGTAATTTTAGCTCCTGAGATTTTATTATAACACATAATATATCCAGTATAAAATAGGAAAAGTGACCTTGTAATAATAGCCATGAAGGCACTCAGCAAATACCATTTAAAAAAAAAAAAGATGACTGCCAGAGTGCCAGCATTTTACTAAAGTGCTTAAAGATCACAATGATTGTTACCAATCTACCGAATATTTCTGTTATATCCCCTTGGGAATTAGATATTCCTCTTCTTCCCACAAAAAGAAAGGGTGGAGAATCACTGAAAAAACTTGTTGCCTTAACCAATGAGTCAATGAGTTACATAAAATTAGTGTCTTCACTGTGATTATCCTTTGATGTCTCTTTGAACAGACTGTCCCTCACTGCTTTCCAGTGAGGGACAAAGTAGCAATACACCAGTGAATTATTAATATTTACACCTGAGTTGTATATGCAAACAAATGCTGAATATTAGCTTTATTTTGCTATTTATATTAAAGATGTCTTGATCCTTCAAACTAACTGATAATTTTATTTTTCCCTACAGGACTAAAAAGAGTATTTGCCCAAAATGAAGAAATACAAGAAATGGCTCAGAATAAGTTCATCATGCTAAACCTTATGGTACATGAACTTTTTATTTTCTTAATATTATAATTAAAAGGAAAATTTGAATCCCTTTTTTTCTACTTTTAAAGCACAAAGAGCTATATATTGGTTAATACAGAAAGTTATGTAGAATTATAAAAGGCCAAAATATGGAATTTACTGACAATCAAGTTCACACAAAATCATCTTGAAATTAACTGTCAAAAACAAACAAATCCAGTAACATTTTCTTTTCTTTTCCTGCTAGCATGAGACCACTGATAAGAATTTATCACCTGATGGGCAATATGTGCCTAGAATCATGTTTGTAGGTATGTAGGTGATCTTATTTCATCAGATCTACAAAATTAGTAGAAATCAGCATTCTTGCTTTTATTTTTAAACGTTTAGTATAAGTACTATTCTTTTTGAAGAGAAGTCATTTCTAATCTAATGATTATCAACTCTGGTTGGCTCTACAATCAAAATCCACTATATCTGTAATTTGAAAATTTTGAACATTTTTTTCAAAGCACATATGCTATTAAATCTGTATCACAATGTACTTTCAGTACAGTGCTTCAGACTAGATTGACAATGATCTATGACACACTAAAAGGAGAATTCAGGTTAATTCATCAAGAACTGACATGTATGAAAACTAACTTTGCTTATAAATTTGTTTGACATTTGCTTTAGGTTAAGAAACAAAATGATTTTAAGAGCACTTTATGGATGCAGCTGGAGGTCATTATCCTAAGTAAATTAACACAGAAACAGAAAACCAAATACTGCATGTTCTCACTTATAAATAGGAGCTAAACACTGTTTACACAGGAACACAGAGAGGGGAAAAATAGGCAATGGGAACTCCACAACAGGGGAAGAAGGGAGGGGGCCAAGGGTTGAAAAACTATTGGGTACTATGTTGACTATTTGGGTGTCGGGTTCCACGGAAGCCCCAGCTTCAGCATCACACAATATATCTATGTAACCAACTTGCATACATAACCCCCAAATATAAAATAAAAATTTTAAAGGAGTAAAAAAAGAACATGCTAAATTATACTTTAGTGACTTGTTTTTTTTCTTGACAGACCCTTCTTTAACAGTCAGGGCTGATATAACTGGAAGATACTCTAACAGATTGTATACATATGAGCCTCAGGATTTGCCCCTATGTAAGTATTCACAAACGACCTGAAACAGTGGTCATAGCTGACTCCTGTTTGTTAAGGCCAGTGACGTCCTACATCAGTACTTCTCCACAAACTGCTATTGACAAGCCAGAATCATTGAGGCTAGTGGTGGTGGTTAAAATTCCAACTTCTGGCCAGGTGCAGTGGCTCACGCCAATAATCCCAGCACTCTGGGAGGCCAAGGAGGGTGGATTCTGAGGTCAAGAGATCGAGACCATCCTGGTCAACATGGTGAAACCCCGTCTCTACTAAAAATATAAAAAATTAGCTGGGCATGGTGGCGTGTGCCTGTAGTCCCAGCTACTCAGGAGGCTGAGGCAGGAGAATTGCTTGAACCCAGGAGGAGGAGTTTGTGGTGAGCCGAGATCGCACCATTGCACTCCAGCCTGGGTAACAAGAGCGAAACTCCGTCTAAAAAAAACAAACAAAAAACAATGCCAACCTCTAGCTCTCACCAAAATCAGAATTTGGGGGCTACCTGAGAATCTATTTTAACAAGGATGTCTAAGGGGTTGTATGATTTCTAAATTCTGAGACCACTAAAAAGAATATAGCACACATTAAAATTACACAAACTTGAGACAGCCCATTCTCCTAGTATCAAATATCTCATGTGATTTCCTCAAATGATGATAATAGTAAAATCATTTCATCTTTCTTTAATGCCTATAAGCAAGGAGGTACAGTCTTACTTAGGACTTTAATCCTCTTTTTTTTTTTTTTTTTGGTAGAGACAGGATCTTGATATGTTGCCCAGGCTGGTCTCAAACCCCTGGCCTCAAGTAATCAATCCCCCTGCCTCAGCTGCCCAAAATGCTGGGATTACAAGTGTGACCTACCAAGCCTGGCCAAATCTATTTTTTACAACATTCATTATCAGCTATATTTCATAAGGTAACTGTGCTTATTGCCTGTAAGATCTAACAATACTAATACAAAATGATCCATTTAAGAAAAAGAGGTACTACTCAAAACGCCACTGATAAAATTGTTCAACATAAAAATGACCAACCAGCTCTCAGTGGTCTAATTCCTAAATTCACATATTCACCTTTAGCATATTCTTTAGAATGTCACAGATGAATTCCCATGTTTTCTAAGCTATTAATTTAAATGGGTTAATTTCAGATTCTAGAGTTATTAGATAATAGCATTTGTACTTTCATTTATTAATAGCATAATATATATTCATAATATATATTAACTCTTATTTCAGTGATAGAGAACATGAAGAAAGCCTTAAGACTTATTCAAATAGAGTTATAAGGGATGACGGAAAAAGCCTTCACTTCAAAGAAGTCAAATTTCATGGAGAAAACCTCTGGAACACTGACAAATACTAAATGTGCAAGTATAGAGATTTTGTTTTTTTAATGTGTTTGCAACAGTCTTATTATAATAAATGTTTTTTTAAATCTGAGAATGACAATATAGTTTTATTTCTGCCTCATCAGTAGCAAAGAAAGCCTGCCAAGAGTTACAGTGGAGAAAGGAGGACCTAATAAGAGGTGCCTATACTGTTTGTCTCTATTTCTTCACCTCTCCTTCACTCCACCAACTAATCTAATTTTCAAATTTCTAAACATGCTTTTGTAGAGATGCAGTCTCATTATGTTGCCCAGGCTGGTCTCAAACTCCTGGGCTCAAGCAGTCCTCCAACCTTGGCCTGCCAGAGTGCTGAGATTATAGGCCTGAGCTGCTGTACCTGGTTCAACCACCAATTATCTAATTTTAATTCTGTCTCCTCCGCTGTACCATACCTGCTAACGCCGGTTATAAATAATCTCCATGTTATCTAAACAAGTGGATACATCTCTGCCCACTTGTGATTTTAAGTTTTAGCTACATATTTCAGCATTAGCCACTTACTTCTTTTCTTACTTTACACTAAAATAGACATTTAAAACCTAATTATATTTTTTAAATTCAACTACATTTATTTAGTTAGTTAGTTATGACAGAGTTTTGCTCTGTTGCCCAGGCTGGAGTACAGTGGCACAGTCTTGGCTTCCTGCAACCTCTGCACCACCACCACCCGTTCAAGTGATTCTCCTGCCTCAAGTAGCTGGGATTACAAGTGAGCACAACCACACCTGGCTAATTTTTGTTTTTCATAGAGACAGGGTTTCACCATATTGTCCAGGCTGGTATCGAACTACTGACCTCAGGTGATCCACCCACCTCGATCTCCCAAAGTGTTGGGATTACAGGCCTGAGCCAATGTGCCCAGCTACATGTTTTTCTTAATTATTGGGTAGATACTTTAAAACTTTTAATAATTTTAAGGAAAGTGTAACTAATTCAGGAAAATTGAAGATTTTTTCCAATTAACTAGTAGGAAAGGATTTTATTTATTCTGAAATGATTAAATATTCAATCATCAACTCAGTTCTTCACAGGAAGCCTCCAGAGAGTTAATACCATGTATTTTATTTATTTAAATAACAGCCACAACAAGAAAAAAAATTCCTGCTAATAGAAATCCCAAAATCAGCCAGGAGTAATTACCAGATGGTAGAAAATGTTTTAGAGGCTGGGTGCGGTGGTTCATACCTGTAATCCCAGCACTTTGGGAGGCCAAGGTAGGAGGATCACCTAAGATCAAGAGTTCAAGACCAGCCTGGTCAACAAGGTGAAACCTGTCTCTACTAAAAATACAAAAATTAGCCTGGCATGGTGGTGGGAGACTGTAATCCCAGCTACTCAGGAGGCTGAGGCAGGAAAATCACTTAAACCTGGGAGGTGGAGGTTGCACTGAGCCAAGATCCTGCCCCTCATGGCCAGCCCTGCTGCCACCTCCCCCAAAACCCTCTACTCCCGTTCCTCATTCTCCATATCTGGGGACTCTCTCTCTCTCTCTGAATGGACTGACAGCCTCCCTCTCACCTCCAGCTGCCTCCCGCCTTGTCAGCAGCCAGACTCTGCCCTCAGTAGGGGTGCCAGGCTGGAGTGCAGGACTCCCCGTTCCCCAACTCCTCAGCGTGCTGTGCCCCTGGATCCCCCGCAGTGGCCTGGGTGAGCTTGGCCCTTCAGCAGGGTCAGCTCCAAAGTTGTCAGGGCCAACAATGCCTGCCTATGAGTTTAGCTTTGGAAGAAGGAATCACTAACAGAAGGGAGAAGCGCCCCTGCTGTTAACCTGGATAAAGTCCTGCCAAAACGGCCTAGTTACCAGGTTTCCTTCTGCTAGCATCACATAGGTGCAATTCTGTCATCATTTGGGTGCTCCAATAGAACTCTGCCGATTGTCAGCCAGGGAGAACTCAGAAGAGGCCTGCACAGACAGGGGGAGCATCTTTTCCTATTCAATGATCTGTTAGTTGTGGCCAAACTCAAATATAACAATAAATGTAAGATACAAAATAAAATTAGATTAACTGGTATGTGGACAGCAAGTTGTGTGGATGAAGTAGAAGAAGGCAACACCAATGCCGTGAGATCCCTGGCTCTGGGCTGACCCACGGGGCACGCTGTGGCCACTTTCAGTTCTCCAGAACAGGAGGACAAATGGCTCTCTTTCCTTCAGAGACACATCTATCTAGAGAAAGAAAAAGATGACCCAAAGAGCATTTCCCTCAAAATCTCCACCAAGGACATTGAGAATTGTGCCTATTCTAAAATTATCACAGTAATGGATTCACAGCCAGCAAATGAAGTTATCAACATATTCCCAATGCTAAGAATAGCTGGCTCTGAGAAAGATTAGAAGTTATGGGTCAATTCTGGCAAGGAATAGGTGTCATGCCCACTCACTGGGCATGAAGATCTCTCTGGAATTAAAATAAGCCATCTTTGAGACACTGCACTGCTGACACCACACCCAAAGGACTCTACCACCCTTTTTAATCCCCAAGCACCCTTCCTCATGGGCCAGCTCTCGGCCTGTGGATGATGCGGCCAGTCCAGACTCAGGGCCTAGAGTGACCTGTAGTCCCAGCTACTCAGGAGGCTGGGGCATGAGAATCACTTGAACCCAGAAGGCAAAGATTGCTGTGAGCCAGGATCACACCACTGCATTCCAGCCTGGGCTGCAGAGCAAGACTCTGTCTCAAATAAATAAACAAATAAATATGTATTTTTTTATACATGCAGAAACTAAAAACTACTGTTAACTTTTAAAGTTCTTTGGTTTTCAAGGCATTGATAATATGTGTGTATGAAGTCCATGCTATTAAATAAAATACCTGTTTGCAGAATTAACCATCACACCAGGAAAAAAGCAAAAACAAAAACACTCCATTACAAAGTGGGCAAAGGACACGAACGGAACAAACACTTCTCTAAAGAAGACATAGGAGCGGCCAGCAAAAATATGAAAAAAATTCAATATTATGAATCATTAGTGAAATGCAAATCAGAACCACAATGAGGTACCATCTCATACCAGTCAGAATGGCTATTAATAAAAAGTCAGAAAATAACAGATGTGACTGAGGCTTTGGAAAAAAGAGACTGTTTATACATCATTGGTGATAATGCAAATTAGTTCAGCCACTGTGGAAAGCAGTTTGGAGATTTCTTAAAGAACTAACAATAAGAACTAAAATTTTTAGTCTTAAAGAACTAAAAATTACCCTGTGTCCCAGAAAATCCTATTACTGGATATATACCCATAGAAAAATTAATTCTACCAAAAGGACGCCTGCACTCATATGTTCATCACAGGACTATTCACAATAGTGAACACGTGGAATCAAACCAGGTGCCCATCAGCAGTGGACTGGGTAAAGAAAATGTGGTACATACACACCATAGAAAATACAAGTCATGTCCTTTGTAGCAACATAGATGCAGCTAGAGTCTGATATTCTAAGCAAATTGATACAGAAACAGAAAACCAAATACTGCCTGTTCTCACTTATAAGTGGGAGCCAAGCACTGGGTACACGTGGACATAAAGATGGGAACGATGGATGCTGAGGGCTCCAAAAGGTAAGAGAGGCAAGGGTTGACAAGCTATCTACAGGGTGCGGCGTGTGGTACTTGAATGATGGGATCATTCAAAGGCCAAACCTCTACATCATGCAGTAAACCCATGTAGCAAACCTGCACACATACCCCTCAAACTAAAATAATAGAAAATTGCAGAGTAAAGCAGTATATCTCAAACAAACAGGTTTGCTCGATTTGCTTTCATACCTGGATTTGGAAAATAACATGCATAAATTACCCAGGAGTCTTATACAACCAACTTTCAAAATACAGTAACTAGTAGATTTTTTTTTTTTTTTTTGCCTTCATTTTGTACAGGGTTTTCCCAAAGAAGAATAATCTCAGAAGCAAGCATTTTTTTTTTTTTTTTTTTTAGGGACAGGACTCACTGTCACCCAGACAGTAGTGCATAGTGCAGTGGCACAATCGGAGATCACTGCAGCCTCAACCTCTCAGGCTCAAGTCATCCTCCCACCTCAGCTTCCCAAGCAGTTGGGACCACAGGTGCATGGCACCATACCTAGACAATTTTTTTTGTGAGCGGGACAGAATTTCACTCTTGTTGCCCAGGCTGGAGTGCAATGGCGTAATCTCAGCTTACCACAACCTCTGTCTCCCGGATTCAACAGATTCTCCTGCCTCAGCCTTTCAAGTAGCTGGGATTACAGGCATGCGCCAACACATCCGGCTAATTTTGTATTTTTAGTAGAGACAGGCTGGTCTGTCTCCATGTTGATCAGGCTGGTCTCAAACTCCCAACCTCAGGTGATCTTCCTGCCTCGGCCTCCCCAAGTGCTGGGATTACAGGCATGAGCCACCCCATCCAGCCGACAATTTTTATTTTTTGTAGAGACAGGGTCTCACTATATTGCCCAGGCTGGTCTGAAACTCCTAGGCTCAAGTCATCCTCCCACCTCTGCCTCCCAAGTGCTAGGATTATAGGCGTGAGCTACCATGCCCAGCCAGGAGGGCTTCTTTTAAAAGCAACAGTAGCTACTTCAAGGAACAAGCCTCCACTATAAATTCATTTTCCAGATTCTATAAGCTTACTGTTGAGTGGCAAGAACAAACATTTCAGGGAGAATTCTAAGGTGTAGTATCAGCGAAATGTTTGTCAGTTTAAAATGGGGACTTACGGTCATTTAAAAGATAAACTAGTGTGAGGATGGCTTGTGATCGGGGAAGCAGAGGTTGCAGTGAGCCGAGATCATGCCACTGCACTCCAGCCTGGTGACAGAGTGAGGGTCCATCACAAAAAATAAACTAAATAAATCAAGAAATCAATAAAAAATAAACTACCATGAGCACAGCATCTTTTTTTCTACCCTGCTTCTGGCACTTGCTAGGAATAGAGCAATGAAGAGCCCTTTCTTGCTCAGTTAATTGGACAGCAGTCATGCCTGTGGACATCACTGCAGAATGCCAAGAGATCTATTCATTCTTTTCATTATTTGCACTAGAACGTCAGAGTGGAGAATCCACAAATGCATCTACATATCCAAAGCTGATGGCATTTTGGCCCCCTTTTTCCCCTATTACTGTGAAAAGATTTCTCCAAGGGAACCTGAAAGTAATCTTTGTGGGTTGCAGCAAACATACACACCCTTTCAAAATTTTATCAGGCAATCTTAGCACCGGGCAGCTCAAACAAAGCAGGGCCCCACAGCGTCAGTGGCCTTCCCTTAAGAACTAGAGGAACAGGATACTAGCCTGTAACCGTCTCCTTACAGGTGGGTGTTGGCTCATTTTAAGCAGATGGTGGGTTTCTTATTCTAATGCGCCATACATTTCTCAGTGGACAAATATTTGTACTGGACCAGAATAAATAAAAAAATTCTTCAGCTTAGCTTCCAAAGAATATCAGAAGTTTTAGGACACCTCAGCATTTAAACTATTATAGGAAGTGAGTGAATGAGCCCTGCCTGAGTCCTGTCTTTCCATTTTTTTTCTGTTTAAAACCTGCCTGAAAAATGAAAGAAAACATTTGGAAGGCACAAGTGAAATGAGTTATATTCAGGAATCACCATTTCTCCCATTCAGAGAACTCTTAAATATGTTCAGTGTAAGTATATTTTAGTTCTAACAAAAAGATTCAAGTTAAATTTCCAACTGCAACCAGAAAATGGAGCGTATGTACTTTTCTTTCTCTAGTAATTTCTGTTGTTTCTTTCTATAGTATGACAGCAGTCATTTTTTTCCCCCAGATGTGAATGCACTCATGAAAAAATCTGAGTAATGCTCAACAGGCTTAACAGAACATATAGTTTCACATTACACCTTTAGGGCAAGGGTATCTGCTCTGTGTCTTCTGTATGAGCTTTTTCTTTTTGTTTTTCATATACCTTTTGAAGAACTGGATATTTGTATTTGATCTGGTTTCTCCACAGAATTTGAAAGGGCTACCCCACTGCTGAGCTTTGGGACAGACGGATTTCAGCAGGGTGATAGACGGATTTCAGCACAGTGATGACATTATAGGAAGCACATTAACCTTCTCCAAAGCAGCAACAAAAGAAAAGCAAGATTAAGCCACTGGAATGAAAAACTATTTCACAAATTCAGTGAATGTGTTAAGACCTCTAAAATTTGGCATTTTGACTTTTGAAATTAATGAGCAGGAAAATTTACTTAAAATGAATATTCCCCCAAAAAGAGAAGTCATTTGAACCCTAAACTCTCTCATCCAACATGGCTAGAAAATTAGACTTAAGAAGAAAGATAATTTGATTTATCTTACTTTCTCTATAAGAAAATATCAATCACAGTGAAAGAATACACACTTTCCAAGGAACTTCTTGCATTTCCCTCCAGGAGGAAGATCCAGAGAAATGGAACAATTGGGTCTTTCAATCCTCCAAGAACGGTCTCTGATGGCTGGTACTAGGACCAAAAATGTCAGCAACCACAGGGAGATGGCAGTGTTAACGTTTTATCTACAATTTCTCCATAAATTACCTCATCTTATTTCATTTATTTTAAACCCACTTACATGTTGATGCCTCGCAAACTTTATCTTCAGCCTTGATTTCTGCACTGACAGACTCATATATAAAACCATGTAATTGACATATCTTTATCAAAGAAAAACAGTTATTTCACACTTTAACATATTGCAAATTGAAATCCTTGTTTTCCACCCATCCCCAAACCAGCTAGTCCCATTTCAGTAAATGGCATCATCTTAATTTTTTAAACCAAAATCATCCTATGGTTTTAGGGAAGCCATCCATGATTATTTCTATTCCTCATTCCCTAAAAACCACCCTTTAACAACTCCTGTTGATGCGAATGCAAAAATACATATTTTTTGCATATGATTTTCTCTATTTCCAATGTCACTAGCCTAGATTCAATCACTACTCCCTTGCACACATTACTGCAATTGCATCTTACCCTTTCTCTGTGCTCTGGGTTTTCCCTTTGTGAGTCAATAGATAACCATTACTTAAACTAGAATAATTTTTTTAAATGGCATGAGGGCAATGCCACTTCCTGGAAAAAACCACTTAATTACTTTTCAATGGACTGTGACTCTACTGGTTGAAATAAGAAAATCCAAATCAAGTTGGCTTAAACAATGAAGAACATTTATTAACTTGTATTTTAAAAATCAGGAAGTAGAACAGCTCAAAATTGTCATCAAAGTCCCATTTTCTGCTTTCTTTTGCCATTCACAATGTTGAATTTCTCCCAATGACAGCTCATAAGATGTCTACAAAATGCAATCAGGACAACAGTTTGTTTTCATGTCCAAAAGGAGGGAGCCAGGGTCCTGTGGTTTTCCCTGTGACTCTTGAGTCACAGGCTTACCCTGGAAACAATGTCCTGACCACAGAGTTGAAATATGCCAACAGGCCCAAGCCAACCACGACCCAATCATGGAGATGGAGAGGAGTCAGCTTCCTCTTGAAGTACAGAATCAATGTATAAAGGAAGGTAAGACTCAAAAAGTAGAGAACATTAAAAAGAGAAAAATGGAGCTGGGCGTGGTGGCTCACGCCTGTAATCCCAGCACTTTGGGAAGCCGAGGCGGGTGGATCACGAGGTCAAGAGATCAAGACCATCCTGGTCAACATGGTGAAACCCTGTCTCTACTAAAAATACAAAAAATCAGCTGGGCGTGGTGACACATGCCTGTAGTCCCAGCTACTCAGGAGGCTGAGGCAGGAGAATTGCCTGAACCCAGGAGGCGGAGGTTGCCATGAGCCGAGATCGTGCCATTGCACTCCAGCCTGGGTAACAAGAGTGAAACTCTGTCTCAAAAAAAAAAAAAGGAGAGAAAAATGGAAGTTAAGGAGGCAACTAACAATATCAATGATTCCTAGCTGGCCAAGTACATATGATCCATTTCTGTTTCCCCATTCTTCTTTCCAGCATTGAGTATCAATCTCTCTCTTGCTTACTTGCAATGTCAGGGACACTGGCTGCTTACATTGTTCTATCATGCTGAGAATCTCTTTCCTACCTCGGATTATCTGCGCTTGCTGCTCCTGCCTGGAACGCTTTTTCCCAGGCAGCTCTTCAAGTGACTGGCTCCTTTGTTCTCTAATCTAAACTCAGAACCCTGCCTCTTTGGCTTTAGTAAACTCTGACAGTTGTACCCACCAAACATCTAACTGTGAAGTCTTAGAAAGCACTACATCTATTTGGGATTTCACCACATGCAATATAACCACTTAAAAAGTCATTCTATCTTTAATTACTACAATTTATACATTCTGAACTGAAATACATGTTTTGTTTAATCTAAAAACAGTTACTTGCTATTTTTTCCTTTGAAACAAAAGGAAATTCTCAGGGGAATATAGAAGGAACTAACCCCTTGAAACCTTTCTTTCTCAGCAGACCAGAAGGCTGGTTGTAAGAGCAACAGCCCAACTAAAGGAAGGAATGTGAACTGAAAGATGTGGAGCTACTGAGTCAGGCATTATGGCTACAATGGCCCCAGTAGGTCTGCCATTTTACAACCTGAAAGGTCACTGCAATGCCTTCCTTTTATAAGTACTATCTATCCCGACTCTTGTTATAAAGTGATCATTCTTTTAATGAATATCAAGACCTTAGACTTGCCCACTATAGCCCATGAAATCACTAAGTTGAACCTGTAGGAACATGACTGAACTCTGAAAAGTGGATACGGTGGAAGAAAACAAGAATCAGCAATGTTTAGCACTTTCACCACTACCAATGATGGAAAACACTGTGATATAAAAGCTTGCAAAGGTACTCTGATAGTTTGAAAAAAGCTAAATATAAGATAATCAATATAGAAAAATGCCAGAATAAAATGAGGTACCAGAGACCTTTGATGCAGGAGCTGCCTTTACGTACAGAAGAGTAGACTAATTGGCAACACGAGCACTTTCCCGAAGTAAATTTTACAGGGTTTGGCCTGTATCCCTACGAAACCTAACTCTAGAAGTGACTTTGTTAAATATTGATCACCAAGTGTCTGTATGTGAAGACAATTACCTGAGGGAAATGCGCTTTCGTACATATACTTTCAAGGTAATAATGGATGCTAACATTGGCCTTATTTTAGAGCCTGCTAGATCTCTGACACTCTTTCACTATTCCGTATAACACTGCAGCAGTCACACAGGAGGGTTCTTGAATTATTTGTCCTGTCCTTTTAGACATCTGCCATTATTGCAACAACAGTGTATGTCAGATACCAGCATCCGATAGGTTAAAAATGTTAAATATATGCATTTTACTGAAATAAGACAGCATCTATTGTAAGAAGGATCATTATTTTGTACATGGCACTAAAAATGACTTAGAATACTGCCAATTTAATGATGACACATGACCAATTGTAAAAGGCGTTCTCATTTCAGAGTTGGCAAAATGTTGAAAAAATGTGCATCTTAGGTTAGAAGAAATATAATTATAAAAGACAGAACTTTCTAAGCTTAGAAATTAGATTAGATTTTCTAATTCACAGTTTCCTGGATCCCAGAAACTGGGTTACATTACCAAACTGTTAAGTTACTACAAAAAAGAGATACACCTAGAATTCTAACAATTTAAGGGGCCACCAGGGGTGGATCACTTGAGCCCAGGTGTTGGAAACCAGGCAGGGGAACATGGCAAAACCCCATGTATACAAAAATTTTTTCAAAAAACAGCAGGACATGGTGGCACATACCTATAGTCCTAGCTACTTGGGAGGCTTAAGTGGGAGAATCACTTGAGCCCTGGTGGGGTGGAGGTTGCAATGAGTTGAGATCATGCCACTGCACTACAGCCTGGGCAGCAGAGTGAGACCCTGTTTTCAAAAAAATAAAAATGCTTTCAATATATTTGGGATTTAACATTTTCCATCTATACACCTAAAAAGTAAACTAAGCTCTCCCTGCCTGGAATTTTAACATTACTTTCACTTACTTCTATACATTACAATATTCGAGTGAGGGTTTTGGAGCCAAAGCTTAGTAGATAGTTGACTTGGACAATTTACACAAATTGTTTGTGACTCAGTTCGTTCATTTGTAGGTAGGGATGTAATACAGGTAACAGTAGTTCTCTTGTAGTATTACTGGAAGATTTAAAGATATCTATACAGTGTTTACAATTAATGGTGCATAGCACATAGTATGCTCTGAGAAAAGATGAGCCATTTTTATCACTGCACATCTATTTAAAATATGCATATCAGTAATGCAGAACTCTGTTCCATTGGCATGACCTTGGAAGGAGGAACAGAGAAAAGGAAAGTGTTCCCGATGCTATAGCTAAGTACACACCTTCTCAAAACACAGTTTTGTATCTTATAAGAGCCATTTTTAATGTTTACTGATTTTGTGGGTCAGTATTTCATACAGAGCACAATTCCTGATGTCAGAAACCTCAGCAGAGAAGATCTGAAGGCAAGGAGAGGAAGGTGTGACTCAATAGCTGAGGATTAGAATCATCTTAAGCAGTCTTCACTAACATGTCTGGCAGCTGCTGTTAGCTGTCAGCGGGGACCTCAGCTGGTCTGTCCGCCAGAAAACATACCTGTGTATTCTCCATGTGGTCTCCCAATGTGGACTAGTTTGGGTTCTCACAGTGTGGCAACTGCGTTCTAAAAGCAGACATCCCAAGAAAGCCGAGCAGAAGTCTTACTGATTTTATGACCTAGTCTTAGAAGTCACAATGTGTCACACAGTACCACCAGATTTGTAAGGAGCAAACAGGAAACCCACATTTCAAATGGAAGGAGTGTCAAGGTCACATTGCAAGAGGAGCATATGGAATGAAAGATATTGTTGTAAACTGCTGAGAAAACAATCTGACAGAGAGTTAGAGACAGTGAGAGACAAACTTTTAAGACAACCTGAAAGATGACTACCTCTAGTGGCACAGCCATATGACAACATTATTTGGGGATACACTTAATTTTGAAGAGTCAAATAACCATTGCCTAAACACAGCAATTTATTCAGAACCATTGAAAGCATATTAGGCTTCTATACTTTGAAAGAGAATGAACCGTCACAAATTTTTTGCAGCCACTTCTCAGATTAAGCAGAGCAAAGGTAACAAGCACAATAAAGGTTTTTTTCAGATGTATAGATAATCAGTACTTATCATAAACTAGGTAAGGAGAAAAATTCAGTCGAGCCAGCATGTGCCTAGAAAAAGAACAAAAACAATTTCTATTTGTAAGCATTCTGTTTGTTTTCAGGACTAAATTGTAAATTGCTTATCATTTAAAAATAGTGGTCTTCTGTAATCCAAGCACTTTGGAGGCCAAGGCGGGCAGATCACCTGAGGTCGGGAGTTCAAGACCAGCCTGACCAACATGGCGAAACCCCGTCTTAAAAAAAAAAAAAAATAGTGTTCCTTTATTATGCACTTGTGTGCAAAGTGCTTTAGTGAAATGTGCACTTTTTAAATATCTGATCTTTGCAACATTATGATATTAGTGTATTTTCCTCCAATTTACAGATAAGAAAGCTAAAGCCCAACCCAAATAATTCAACCAATTCTGCCTGCCTCCCAAATTCATGCACATTCTATTATCAAAGACTACTTTTGGTTTGTTTATAAAATTATCTTCCAGAGGACACTTAAGTTAAAAATAACCCAGACAGTTCTAGCCAGAGTTTGAAATAGGGCCAGGTTAACTTTGAGTATTTTTGTGAATATTATGAACCAAGAAGAAAAATAAATTAACTTGAAATGGGTGGATAGCAGAAATCTTCAGGATAATTTCTTAATGTGACCAAACACAAATTTTGAACAAAAAGAAATAACTATAGAGATAATTCCAGAAATCAATACAGACAAAAAGTGGGCCAGGCGCGGTGGCTCATACCTATAATCCCAGCACTTTGGGAGACCCAGGCAGGTAGATCATGAGGTCAAGAGATCAAGACCATCATGGCCAACATGGTGAAACCCTGTCTCTACTAAAAATACAAAAAATTAGCTGGGCATGGTGGTGCTTGCCTGTAGTCCCAGCTACTTGGGAGGCTGAGGCAGGAGAATTGCTTAAAACCAGAAAATGGAAGTTGCAGTGATCTGGGATCGCACCACTGCACTCTAGCCTGGTGATAAAGAGAGCCTCTGTCTCAAAGAAAAAAAAAGTAATAGATATACACATCTGAAGTTGTATGCATTGATTGGCTGGAAGAATAAACACAGATGTTAAACCAATGTTTCTGAAGCTTAATATTGCCATTAAAAAACTAGACATTGACAGGAAAATGTTTCAGAACTTTGAATATAGCAGACTTTTTCATTTTCTTTATTCTTCTTTGACTTCTCCTTAAGTAGTGACCTGAGCCTCCCTCAGGGACATCTTTAGATTTGTATCTTTCTTTTCTTTTTTTGAGATGGGGTCTCAGTTTGTTTCCCAGGCTGGAGTGCAGTGGCAGGATCACAGATCACTGCAACCATTGCCTCCCACCCTCAAGAAATCCTCTCACCTCAGCCTCCCAAGTAGCTGGGACTACAGGCTTGTGCTATCACATCCTGTTAATTTTTGTTTTCTGTTTTGCTGTTGCTTGTTAGAAACAAGGTTTCACCATGTTAACCCACCGGTCTCAATCTGCCTGCTTCAGCCTCATAAAGTACTTGGGATTACAAGCATGAGCCACCAGGTCCTGCCTGCATTTTTATTATTGTCTAAATTAACATGCCCTTTTCACTTCCTCTCAGATAATAGAGTATTATTGAGCTAGTAAGATTTTTGTTGTCATTTGATACTTAAGCGCGAAGGAATCCTGAGTATTTTAAAAATGTGTCATAGCACAAAACAAATTATACAACTTTATAAAAGATGATCTGATACCGATACTTCCATCTAAGTAATGCATAAAGATCTCTTATGAAGTTAGGAAAATAATTTTCCTTCTTAAATTGAGAAGCATGACCAACTTTTAATGTACAAACCTGCAAGCAGAAAATGCAGAAGCAAGTCCAGAATATGAAACTAAATTCTTTCCACAATAAGCTAGTTCTGACTATTTAAAAGAAGAAAAAAGAAACACTCTTTTTCAAGCCTTCTCCTTCTCCAATAAGAGTTTACATAACACTATCTTATAACAAAATGTCAAATTCACCCTGACGGGTTTTAGAAATCAAATTATCAATTGAATACATTTGATAGTAATTGTAAATGTGAACAAGTGCACACACATACAAAGTAGGGTAAGCTAAGAAATAAAAGAATGGTGGGTGGTGGGAAGTTCTTCTTGTTTTGGGGTATTTTTTAATGTCTTTCTATATTACCTAAAGTTAGTTACCGTTGGTTTAAATCCTTCCCTACTCCAAAAGCTTCTATATTTGAGATGATGATTTTTTTAACCTTTAGATTCAAAATTTAGATTTAAAAGTGCACTCTTTACCATTTACCATAAATTATTGAGTAAATCATAATTTAGAGAAAACCAGCAGTTAAAATATTTCTGCAGTTAGCAACGATTACCAAGAGATCTATTTTTGCAGTTACCTCTAGGTCATTTGACCCAGGATGGAAGAACTTAAACAAAACCACCAGAGGCCAATCAAGTGCTTCCTGGCTTATTTAAAACACTGGCTGCTTCAGACTAGTCCCTGAAAAGGGAAGTAATAATTTCAGACCCTAACACTTGATAAACATTCACCCAGTAGTAAATGATGGCTATACAAAGGGCCATCCTTTGTCATCTTCAACTTTTCAAAATTAGGACAAACACTATCTTTTGGAATAAACATCATTATTCATTTGCACCTGAGGTTCTAAATTCAAATCCATTGTTGAATAGAAGGTCATCTGAGCTAGTTTTCCAATCTCTGATTTGGAACTACAAGTAGGACCCCCGGGGGAAGGTAACTAGTTAGCAGAATGCCACCCTCACCTGCTGTTAGGAATAGCTTCATAGAAGGCCAAGAATTTTTTAGATACTAAAGGATATAGAAAGTCCTTAGGGTTAGAAACACTCCCAGGTTTTCCAATCCATTCCCTACAAGTAATTGTGTGTGTGTATGTGTGTGTGTGTGTGTGTGTGTGTGTGTGTTGCTCTGTTTGATATTTTCAGAGCTCTCAAAATCTCACAGACACCAATCAGCACCATCAGTTAACAACTATGCAGACTGCTGAATTGGCTAACAGATCTGGAATTTTCTCAAAATTCTCAGTGAATGGCTCATTTGTACTGTAGGAAGTAATACAATATGAACTAGCTAAAAATATTTATAGTTTATCTTCAAGTTTAGATAATAACTGGGTCTGGCTTATCCAATTGCTATTAAAGGCTTCACTTTAGTGAATGGATAAAAATGGTCTGGTTTAATATATAAAATAAACTGTATAGACACAGTGATTTCAACCTACTGCTATTTGGTTTTATAACTCCTCAAGTTTTTATATATTTGTTGTCTTAAATAAGTAAACGTTCCTACTTGAAATCTTATTTACACCATTTTTTGGCATAGACTCACTTTTCCAAAGGCATTTCATTCTAAACATTAACCAAAGTTTAACGTCAACTAGCCGGATATATATTATCATAAAGTCCAAAATAATGGCAATTGACAGCATGAAATCAGAGCAACATAAAAGACACCATTTATAGAGCTGCAGCATTAAAAATGTTCGACCCAAAGTTAACTTTCTTTTCCCTCTGTTGTACCTCGATATTCAGACTCACAAAGAACCAAAGGAACCAGAGAAAAATAATACTGTTAAAAATGATATCCTCTCCTCAAGAATCATGCAGTGACTGTGGGGTTTTCCAGACAGAACTAACAGAGCAAGAAAAATTAGGGGTAAATGTCACTGGATCTTAGTATAGAGATAAATTGTCAACCATTCTAAAAGGGTGAAGTATCTACCTAGAAGGCTCTAACAAATAGGTGTCAATTAACAACATAATCTGATTCCTGGCTTAAATACAGCAGCAATTACGGGACTGTTTCTGCTCTCTGTTGGGACTGTTTCTGCTCTCCGTTGGGCCTGTCTCATCTCTGTGGTCAGCCTTCCTCCAGTTTCTCTTGGCACTTGTTGGTAGGGTGCATTGTGTCTAAGAACCCAGGTGTTGGAGAGGAGAGCTAGATTCAAATTCCAGTTCAGCCATTTTTAACCTATGTTAGATAAATCACCTAATTTGTTTCAAAACCTTCATTGCTTTATGTAAATAACTGTATACTTGTATTAATAACAATAGTTATTAATTGTCTTAAGGGAAAGGGGTAATGTAGCCAAACACCAAGCTTAGGGTCTAACAAGTGTTTGATAAATAGTAATTATTCATTCAATAAATACGTATCCAATATTGCCAACTGCAAAGAGTCATGAGTTGAATAAATTGATTTGAATTCCCTCCTAATCTTCATATATTTTGAACCCTTCACTGCAACAACTGAAGTATAAAAAGAAGAAATATTTTAATCACCACTAATAGGAATATTTTCTGACAGCCCGTACATGTATGTAGTCCAGCACACACTAGCTGTATGTGAAGGCATCTTAGAATATTTGTATTATCATATCGCCATGAAAATAGCTTGAAATTGGGGACACCCACTCTCCTTTTCATCTGCAGACCCAACCTCCATTCTCCCTGAAACTGCCTTTGCAAAAATTGTAACCAAGAAAATTATGATACTGAAAGATACCTGACCTAACCAGTCCCATCTTGCTTCTAATCTCCAAGCTGTCCTTATTCATTTCTGGGCGTAGGTTGAACTAACGTTGGGAGAAACTTATTTTATACTTAGACTTTGAAACAAAGATGGCAACAGCCCTTTCTCAAAATAAACTCCCTTCCCGCCTGGGGACTAGACTGCCTTTGCAGGACTCACAAATTAGCTGCAAGATAAGAAATTATGTTTTAGGAGTCATGTAGCTGGAGGCTGCAAAATTCTAAACCTCCCAAATTTCTCCTCAGGATAACATCTCCGTTGTAAAACCCAATGTCAGTGCTTGAGATATTTTGCAGACCTTGCACTGGGTAAATCAGCTGCAACACTCACACGGAAACTGGCTCATCTGATCTTGTGGTCCTCACCCAGAATCCAACTCAGTAAAAGAGGACAGTTTTGACTCCCTGTGATTTCATCTCTGACCCATGTTCTGACCCCCTATTCACCAAATTATCCTTAAAAACCCCAATCCCTGAGTTTTAGGGGAGAATGATTTGAGTAACAATAAAACTCTGGTCTCCTGTCCAGCCAGCTCTGTGTGAATTAAACTGTCGCTATTGCAATTCCCCTGTCTTGATAAATTGGCTCTGTCTAGAGCAGTGGGTTAGGTGAACCTGCTGGCTGGTTATACCCACTCATATTTATATTTAGCTTATGAATAAAATCTCAGTCTTTAGAATCAGATAGGGGTTTGATTCCTGGTTTCAACATGTAGTCAGTCATTGAGAAATCATGGATAAATTACTAATCTCTATGAACTTATTTACCTCATCTACCCAACTGGAATTGTAATAAGTGCTTTATATTATTGTAAGGATTAGAAATACATTATTGTACATTTCCAGTATATAGTTGGCTTTCAATAGATTGGCTTTCAATTTAACTATCATTAAAGTTCTTTGTGTTATTTCTCCCTATTCTAAACTTTAGTCTTAAACTGAGTTGTTTCGGTCTTTGCAGTGATAAAAATCTCAGAGAAAAACTTTTAGGGTTTTAGACAAGATGGAGTAGATATACTTCTTTGTGTTCTCACTAAGTACAGCTAAAAATCATGGATACTATAAATAAAAGAAACATAACAAGACTCTTAAGACATAGAGAAGGCAAACCAGAGATCTTGGAACTGGAGGAATAACACAGAGGTGAGTTCCCTGAGATTTTTTGTTTGTTTGTTTGTTTTGCCTCAAATATTCTAAAAATTGAGACAGAAGAAGCTGGCAACCTGAAACTTCCAACGGGCACAGACAAAATAATCTCCAAGAAAGGCATGCTCTTTCTAACCAGAGAAACAAGAAAGGCACAGACCAGAAAGACAAAAACTTTTGGACAATAACCACTATACTCCGACCAAAAACAATTGGAAAAGTTACTGCTTCACTGCCACTTTTGTCAGCAAATGCCAAGTGGAAAGCCAGGACATCCACCACCACCTGGGGCTAATGAGGCTCCACCTCCCATGGAGATGGTGAGAACAACTGAGAAGCAAGGACTTTCACCACTCTCAGAGTGAATGTCCAGAACACATTCAAAAACAAACCAAAAAAATTCATCATACCAAGGAACCATGAAAACCTCAACTTGAATGAGAAAAGTCAATCAACGGATGTCAACATGGAGGTGACACAGATGTTGGAATTACCTGGCAAGGGTTTTAAAGCAGCCGTCATAAAGGTGCTTCAGTGAGCAATTACAGACATGCTTAAGGCAAATTTAAAAATTAGAAAGTCTCAGCAAAGAAACAGAAGCAGAAACAAAAAGAAAAACCAAATGGAAATTTTGAAGTGGAGAAGTACAAATGAAATTAAAAAAAAAATAACTAAGTAGATGGGCTCAAAAAAGGAATGACGAAAACAGAGGAAAGATTTAGCAAACTTGAAGACAGAAGAAGAAACATCACTAAATCTGAACAATAGAGAATATGATGAAAAAAATGAACGCAGCCTCATGGGGCTTGTGGGATTATAACAAAAGTTTTAACATTCAGGTCATTGGCTTCTTTGAAGGAAAGGAAAGAGATGTCGGGACTGAAAAAGTATTTTTATGAAGTAATTTTACTGACAGATCGCCAGTTTGACAAAAGATAGAAATCCACAGAATCCAGAGAGAAAACCTGCAGAAATTTAACATATGATAATAAAATTTCAGAAAACTAAAGACAATGTCTTAATAAGCAGGAAGAAAAACAATGCATGACACATAGGGAAAAATAATTGAAAAGACAGCAGATTTCTCATCAGAAACCCTGGAGGCCAGGAACAGGGACAACATTTTTCCATTGTTGAAAGAGAAAACTTTGAACCTAGCATCCTGTATTTGGAGAATCAAGGAATTCTCCTGTTCACGAAACTTAAAAGAATTTGCTGTCAGCATCTAACCCAAAAAGAATGGCTAAAGAAATTTTCTGAAACAGAATGCAAATGCTAAGAAAGGAATTTTGGAGCATCAGGAAGAAAACGCAGCAGAAAGAGTAAGAATATGGGGAAGTACAGTACATTCGCCTTCTTCTTTTGAGTTTTCCAAGTTATGCTTGATGGCTAAAGTGAAAATGATAGTATTATATGATGTGGTCCTAAAGATACATACAGGAAATATTTAAGACAACTTCATCATAAAAAGGAAAAGGTAAAGAGACCCAAAGAGAGGTAAAGATTTTACCCTTCACTTAAACTGGTAAAATGTCAGTGTCAGTTAACTGTTAAGATTAGATAGATAAATACATAGATAGAGAAAATGTAATATCTAGAGCAACCACCAGAAAATCTAAACAAAGAGATACACTCAGAAATGCTATAGATAAGTCAAAATGGAATTCTAAAAACTGTTCACATAACCTCCAGGAAGACAGGAAAAAGGTCTCATTTTTTTTAAGTTGGGTAGAAATTGCTCATGGCTTAGCCATGCTTAACCCGATATTTGTACCTCAACTTCAACTTCCCTCTATTCTGAATATTGATTTTATCATGAGTCAATACTCAATGCACCCCCCCACTAATAGCCATGACAGTTTCACATTCAATATTAATCCAAAAGTACATTAAGGAAAATAATACTTATGATGATTGTCTGAAGAACAAGGGGCCTGTTTTGCCAAAGAATTAATATAGCGCTGGATCAAGCAGGGGCACAAGAGCACAAGAGATAAAGCACTTAGACGATACTGAGTTGTACCCCTCTCCTAGCTCTGCCATACACACACAGGGTAGCTTTTATTATATTAATGTTTCATTTTGATACATTAATGTGAATGCTTTTCAAAGAGATAGCCCTGTACCTAAGGTTAACAACAATAGTGGGTCTCTTCCACTTATTGAATACCTGTTATATGCCAGACATCTTGTAAAAATTATTATCCATCCTTAAAACAAGCCCTGCAAGGCAGATATTATCTCATTTACAAGTGTCTGGGCCAGAAGGTGTGCTTATACCTGGCTCACCTGAGTAAGCGTTCTGGCTCCACTTACGCAGTCTGTGACTGTAAGAGAATTTTATAGAGAGAATTTATTACTTCAGTGTTTCTCATTAGGAGAAAATGGCAGAAGAAATTGAGTCCAAGAGAGAGAAACATTGCTAACATAAATTAGATCCACAAGGCCAACAAAAACCCACAGTCATAAAGCCACGAGAGTGGAATGACTCTATGAAAACTCAATGAAGACAGAACAAGAGAAAAATATTTTCAGCCACAATTAATTAGAGGAACAATATGTCAAACTACCCTGATGTGAGTTTAGCTTCTCAAGGCAAGAGATAACCATGGATGGGTATTCTACAAATTTCAGGATAGAAGGTAATTAAATACTCCAAGATGTAAGAGGACAATTGAAAGAACAATTCTTACAGTCAGATTCTGGTATAGTGGCTAGGTTTCTATTCATGTTCTGGAGACTTATATTTGCATATCAGAAGCTATCATATCTGACCCTGGGAATTCTCCTACCACCTTTCACTATAACATGTAGCATTTTATTTTATTTTTATGGGTGCATAATAGGTGCCTATATTTATGTGGTACATACATAGTAGGTACATATATTTATATACCTAGCAGTGGGATTAGTGGATCATATAGTAGCTCTATTTTAATTTGTTCAAGGAACCAGCAAACTGTTCTCTATAGTGGTGGTACTAATTTACATTCCCATCAACAGTGTACGAGGGTTCCTTTTTCTCCATATCCCTGACAGCATTTGTTACTGCTTGTCTTTTTTGGAAGAAAAAAAAAGCCATTTTAATTGGGGTGAGCTGATATCCCATTGTAGTTTTGTTTTCATTTCTCTGATAATCAGTGATGTTGAGCACCTCTTCATAGAGCTGTTTGCCATTTGTATGTCTTCTTTGAAGAAATGTCTATTCAGATCTTTTGCTCATTTTTAAAGCAGGTTATTAGAATTTTCACCTATAAAGTTGTTTGCGTTTCTTATGCATTCTAGTTATCAATCTCTTATGTCTTATCAGATGTATAGTTGGCAGATATTTTCTCCCACTCTATGGGCTGTCTCTTTGCTTGGTTGATTGTTTTGCCATGCAGAAGCATTTTTACTTGATGTGATTTTGTTTGCCTATTTTTACTTTTGCTGCCTATGCTTTTGAGGTCTTACATAAAAAAACTTTGCCCAGACCAATATCCTGGAGCATTTCCCCAATGTTTTCTTTTGGTAGTTTCATAATTTCAGGTCTAGATTTATGTATTTCATCCATTTTAATTTTATTTTTGTATATGGAGAGAGATAAGGCCCTAGTTTCATTCTTCTGCATAAGGATATCCAGTTTTCCCAGTACCATATATTGAAGAGATTGTCCTTTTGCCAATGGATGTTCTTGACACTTTTGTTGAAAATGAGTTCGCTGTAGGTGTCTGGATTTGTTTCTGGGTTCTCTACTCCGTTCCTTTGAACTGCTGTGTTATCAATTGTAATGTCTCCTTTTTCGTCTCTGATTTATTTGGGCTTTCCCTGTTTTTCTTAGTTTGGTTTCAAAAACCGACTTTTTGTTTCATTAATCTTTTGTATTTTTTTATTTCAATTTCATTTATTTCTGCTTGATCTTTATTATTTCTTCTACTAATTTTGAGTTTGGTTTTCTCTTGCTTTTCTAGTTCTTTAAGATGCATTGTTGGGTTGCTTATTTGAAATTTTTCTCCTTTTTTAAATAGACACTTAATGCTATAACTTTCCTCTTAGCACTGCTGTTCACTGTGTCCCATAGGTTCTGATATGTTATGTTTCCATTTACATTTGTGTCGATAAATTTTTTTAAATTTCCCTCTTAATATCTTCATTGACCCACTGGTCATTCAAGAACAAATTATTTAATTTCCATGTGTTTGTATAGTTTTCAAAATTCCTCTTGTTGATTTCCAGTTTTATTCCATTGTGGTCAGAGAAGATGCTTGATATGATTTCAATTCTTTTGAATTTTTTAAGCCTTGTTTTGTTGTGGCCTAAAATATGATCCATCTTTAACAATGATCCACATACTGAGAAGAAGAATGTGTATTCTGTAGCCATTGGATGAAATGTTCTAGAAATATCAATTAGATACATTGTTCTATAGTAATGATTAAGTCTGATGTTTCTTTGCTGATTTTGTCTGAATGATCGGTCCAATGCTGAAAGTGTGGTGTTGAAGCTTCCAGCTATCATTGAATTGACATTAATCTCTCTTTTTAGCTCTAATAATATTTGCTTTATATATCTGAGTGCTCCAGGGTTGGGTGCATATATATTTACTATTGTTATATCCTCTTGCTAAACTGACCCCTTTATCATTAGATAATGAACTTCTTTATCTTTTTGTCTCTTTTTATAGTTTTGATCTCAAAATCTTTTTGTCTAATATAAATATAGCTACTCCTGCTCTTTCTGGTTTCTATTTGCATGGATATCTTTTTCCATCACTTTATTTTCAGTATATGTGTATCTTTATAGGTGAAGTGTGTTTCTTGTAGGCAACAGACTATTGGGTCTTTTTTTTCCTTTATCCATCCAGCCACTCCATGACTTCTGATTGGAAAGTTTAATCCATTTACAATGTTATTATTGGCAAGTAAGGACTAACTCCTGTCGTTTTTTTGCTTTCTGGTTGTTTCGTTGTCTTCTTTTCCTTTATCCCTGTTTTTGCATCTTGCTTTTAGTAAAGGTGATTTTCTCTGATAGTATGTTCTAATTCCTTGTTTTGTATCTGTTGTAGTTTTTTTTTATTTGAGGTTACCATGAGGCTTGCAAATAATATCTTATAAACATTATTTTAAACTGATGACAACTTAATACTAATTGCCTTTAAAAAAGCTAAAATGCAGAAAGAAAACCAGTAAAAACTCTACAATTTAACTTGATCCCTTTTCTTTTTAACTTTTTGTTGTTTCTACTTATATCTTATTATACTATGTCTTGAAGAGTTGTTGTAGTTATTATTTTTATAGGTTCATCTTGTACTCTTTCTACTCAACATATGAATAGTTGGCACTCGTATGTTGTTTTTTGACACAAAGATTCTGTTTTTCTGTGTACTTACTAGCAACAATGAGTTTTATAACTTCAAATGTTTTCTTATTGTGTTCATTAACATTCTTTTCTTTCAGACTGTAGAACTCCCTTTGGCATTTCTTGTAAGACAGGTCTAGTGTTGATGAAATACCTCAGCTTTGTCTGTATGGGAAAGCATCTCTCCTTTATATTTGAAAGACATTTTCACTGAATACACTAGTCTAATTTTTTTTTTCCTTCAGCACTTTAAATATTTCAAGCCACTCTCCCAGCCTACAAAGTTTGCATTGAGAAGTCTGCTGCCAGACTTACTGAAGCTCCTTTATATGTTATTTATTTCTTTTGTCTTGCTGGTTTTAGGATCTTTGGCTTTTGGATGTTTTATTATTAAATGTCCTGAGGTAGTCTTATTAGGCTTAAATCTTCACACTGTTCTATAACCTTTTGTACTTGGATGTTGATATCTTTCTCTAGGTTTGGGAAGTTATTATTATCCCTTTGAATAAACTTTCTACTCTGCACATGCTCTCTCCCTCTCTCTCCTCTCTCCTCTCTTCTCTCTCTCTCTCTCTCTCTCCCCCTCCCCCCCACCCCTCCCTCCCTCTCTCTTTCTGCCTCCCCCTTAAGACCAATAACTCTTAGATTTGTCCTTTTGAGCTATTTTCTACATCTTGAAGGCATGCTTCATTGTTCTTCCTTTTTCCTCTTGTCTCCTCTGATTGTGTATTTCAAATAGCCTGTTTTTGAGCTCACTAATTCCTTCTGCTGCTTCATAAATTTTGCTATTCAGAGACTGATGCATTATTAAATATGTCACTTGCATTTTTCAGCTCCAGAATATTTTATTCTTTTTAATTATTTCAATCTCTTTGGTAAATATCTCTGATGGGATTCTGAGTTTCTTCTCCATGTTATCTTGGATTTTGTTGAGCTTCCTCAAAACAGTTATTTTGAATTCACTATTAAAAGGTCATATAATTCTGTATCACTGGGATATGTCACAGGGGCTTATTTGTTTGGTGAGGTCATGTTTTCCTGGATGGTCTTGATGCAGGGGGATGTTCATCTGTGTCTGGGCATTAAAGAGTTAGGTATTTATTGTAGTCTTCACAGTCTGGGCTTGTGACTTAGGAAGGCTTTCTAGGTATTCAAAGGGACTTGGGTGTTGTAATCTAGTCTTTCTTCACTACAGCCATATCTGCTCTAGGGGAAACCCCGAGCCCGGTAACACTGTTGCTCTTGCAGACTCATAGAGGTACCACCTTGATTGTCTTGGGTGAGATCCAGAATAATTCCCTGGATTACCAGTCAGAGACTGCTTCCCACAGGCAAACAGAGTCTCTCTCTGTGATGAGCCACTTGGAGCTGAAGGGATGAAAGCACCCCTGTGGCCACCACCTCTACAACTTTTCTGGGTCAGATCTGAAGCCAGTAAAGCACTGGGCCCAGAGCATACCAGCTGTGTTCACCCAAGGCTTAAGGAATCTATAATCAGTAGGTGGCAAATCCAGCCAGGCTTGTGTCCTTCCCTTCAGGGCAGAAAGTTCCTCTTGGCCCTGGGCAGGTTCAGAGATGCCCTCCAGGAGCCAGGGCCTGCAGTAGAGAACCTTAGAGATCTATCTGGTGCTCTATTCTACTACAACTGAGCCAGTATCCAAGCCTTAAGAAAAAGTTCTTACTCTTCCCTCGCCTTTTCTCAAGTGGAGGAATCTCCCTACAGTCACCAGTGTCCCAGGCCCACTATGAGTTCTGCCCTGTGCTACTCTTCGCCATGACAGGGCAGCACTGAGTTCCAATGCAAAGTTCCATAATCACTGCATTCTCTCTCTCACCACAAGCACACAGATTCTCTGTCCACATGCCTGCTGTCAGAGGATGGGGAAGGGTGCTGTCAGTGATTCAAGGCTGTCTCCAACCCCTTTTTCAGTGCTTCTTTCCTTGATAAGATGTAAAAACCAAGCACTGTGACCACTAATCTTATTTTTAGTTGTTATAAAGGTGTTTTTTACATGAATAGTTGTTCAGCTTGGCGTTCCTGTGGGGAGGACCATCACTAGAGGCTTCTATTTGGCCGTCTTGCTCCCAGATTTTCAGGCAGCCTTTTCTTGAAGAGTGAGATGAATGGAATCTTGTACAGTTTTGCACTAAAGTAGCAGGTGTTTGGTAGAGCTCTTAACTCATCTTGGCCTATTTCCTCATTTATAAAACAAGGGATCTGGATTAACTGATCTCTAAAACCATTCTCAAATGTAAAATCCTGTCATTCTACTGATAAAATTTTAGAGACAAACTTCTACACCTACTTGCTTAAAGAACATTGTAATTATAATTCTTATCAACTTGTGGGCTATGACTCAATGTCATAATTTTTGTGAAAGTTAACACAACTGTGTAATAACCAATCTTTATCATTCTTTTCACAGTGTATTTTCTAGTTATTTCAATTCCCTGGAACACTAATTCATGCTAATCTTTTCTCCTAGAATATTTATTTTTGTATTTTTCTTCCTATGACCATAAACTTCTCTTTCCACAGCAGTCAGATGTCACATATGATATTTCCCAACGACCATTAGTGCGAATCATCAAAGAGGAGGTTGCTAGATCCACATGCACCAGCAACCATTATGAAAAATACAACTCTAAACACAAGTCCCCCCAACCAAGCAAGTTCACAAGACATAAGGTGGTTTGATACATTTGTGAAGCAGTGTCTTGTCATCAGCCACCCTGAATGCCAGAGTAGCTGGTTATGCTACCCTTTTGAGCCTCATTTTTCCTTATATTAACTGGAATAATATCTGTCCTACTTTCTCAAACAGTAGTATTAAGAGTCAAATGATATAATGTAAATTTAAAAACTGCACACGACAGCATTATTGACATTAAAGAGTGTAAGTGGTTTTATTTTTCTCTAAATAAACTGCACATTATCATGTCAAATAAGCTGTGGCCTGAGTCTGTAAAATATCCATTTTAATGAGAAGGTTTTTTTTGTTTTTTTGTTTTGAAACAGACTTTCATTCTTGTTACCCAGGCTGGAGTGCAATGGCGAGATCTCGGCTCACCGCAACTTCCGCCTCCTGGGTTCAAGCAATTCTCCTGCCTCGGCCTCTTGAGTAGCTGGGATTACAGGCACGCACCGCCATGCCCAGCTAATTTTTTGTATTTTTAGTAGAGACGGGGTTTCACCATGTTGACCAGAATGGTCTTGATCTCTTGACCTCGTGATCCACCCGCCTCAGCCTCCCAAAGTGCTGGGATTATAGGCGTGAGCCACCACGCCTGGCTGAGAAGTTTTTTACATTATTAATTCAAGATTTTCTGAAATTTGTTCCATGAATGTTAATTTTTTATAAATAATTACAACAATGAAACGCCTTACATTTTTTGTATTAAATAGGCTGAATAAATGCTTAGTTAAGCAAAGTTAAATAACTTCTTTCCTGCAAAACTTCATAAAAACTTTAATATGCCAAGGTGCAATCCTCCATGGGATCCTCACTATATAATACGTATGATTTCCAAGCTTCTTTGACCATAGAACCATTTTTCTAGGGAACATCTCTTGGGAATACTGCCCAGAAAGCCTCACTTAAGACACAGCACTAATAAATTGTTTTATCTTGTATAACTTGCTGAATGAAGCAGAACCCATTCAGCATGTACCCCAGAGGTAAAATTTGAGACACACATCTAGAAGTAAAGTAGCTAATACTGATTCCAGCTGGGTTAATCACTTTTCTAATAACATTAAAATAAATAGGAATTCTGAGCAGCAGATATTTGATAGAAAATGCATCTGTTGATTACCAGGTTTTGAAGTAAAACCACAGGTAAGTGAATGTCATTTGGTCCAGATTCACCTACCCACATCATTACAGCTGTTCTCCCTTCTCATTTCCCAACTATGTTGTAATAATCCTTTGTTTTTACTATTTTTTTTTCTTCTCCTCGAATCTTAAGACCCTGAGCTTTTTGGTACATTTTTGGGGGAGCTGGTGAAGGACAGAATAGTGTAGTAAATAAGAACTTACTCAGGAGCTGGACTCCCTGGATCGACCCTATGTGTGGCCTTAGGCAAGTTCTTCACTTCCATTAGCCTCGGTTTCCTCTTATATAAAGCAAATATAAGTATCCTCACTTTCTAATTTAGGAACTAAATGGATTTGAATAAATATCCTGCTATTTAAACTCCTATTACTCGTTGTCTTAAAGAGGAACCAAATTTATTTGGATAGTATAATATTGTCATTTTTCAATTTTGCTACTCAAACTCAGTAATAAAATAGATTTGATAGCAAAATTTGCTAGACTGACATCAAAGAATTGTTATGAGCATTAAAGTAAGCACTTATGAGAGTATCTGGCAATAATGTTTGCTATTTCTATTATTCTGGCTAATATAATATTCCATAAAAATATTAATAATAGACTTCTAGGCATTTTATTCTTATTTAACACAGGTTCTTGCTGCTCTAATTCAAAGTGTTATTAAAGGACTGATCCTCAGGTTTTATTTATGTATTCATTTGTTTTGTTTTGTTTTCTTAATTTTGGAAATAAAAAAGCATGGGGCTATGAACTAGGAGATCTCAATTCTAGCCTTGTTTCTGCAACGCATTAATCATAACACGTTAGGCAGGAAAATAATCTCTGGAAATTTCAGTTTACTCTTCAGAAAAATTGAACTAATACCTACTCCTCATGCCTGGTTAAGCAAAGTTAAATAGAGACTACCCTCCTAGGGCAGAGACTTTATTTTCTCTATGCTAGCAGGGTTGGCAGAGAAAATGAATATAGAAGTCCTCTGCAAACAGTAACATGTAACATTCAAGAAAGAGACTGGCTGTCACTCCACTTAGGCCACTTCTTATTTTATTTGGGGGATGGGATTACAAAATTACAATCCTAATCCTAAATCCTATATGAAACCCAGAGTCATGAACAAATCTATTGTTGCAGAGGAAAGCAGAACATATTTCACACTGATTAGGAGACCGGTGGTTAGACAATGGGACGTTTTAAAAATAATATTCACTGAAGCAAGGAACATTTATTGAGCACCTACTAGGTACCAGGAATTGTTCTTGGTGCAAGCTTGCTGGAATCATGGAGCATGTGACTGACTCATTACCTACAGAACCAGATGTTCATGTCAATTTCCCCTCTTACTTGCCATGTTACTAATCCTTTTCAAGTCACATATTTTTGGTCAAGCTTCCTTTCTTTGTAAAAATGGCTCCCAATTCATGAGACTAAGACTATTTGTAAGATCATGTACTAAAGTGTTTGCATTTCCTCAACAGGAAAGTATAACTGAAAACCAGTCTTGCTTATCAGTAATATATCAGGGGACTGATTTCTGACAGCAATGTCTGCTTTGTTTTCATTCATGTTCTTTTCTCGGAAATTTAATAAGCATTATCTAAAAGGTCATGAGTCCTTCCTGGATAGCAGCACCAAAGGTATTTGTACAGCATTTAATATTTAGCCAGCCCTTTACAATATCACTGTTTATTTTCCTCCTAGCAACCCAATGTAGTTCATTATTATTATATTCTTTTTTTAAAATGGAGAAGCTAAGGCCCCAATGCATACACAATTTATCAAATTTAACAACCAATATTATACTCACTATTTTAGTCAAGTGAGAAGTCAACAAGTTAAATAACATTTTTACTTTAAAAAAATAAAAGGCCTGGAGTGGTGGTTCACACCTGTAATCCCAGCATTTTGGGAGGCCTAGGTGGGTGGATCGCCTGAGGACAGGAGTTGGAGACCAGCCTGACAAACATGGAGAAATCCTGTCCCTACTAAAAATACAAAATTGCTGGGTGTGGTGGTGCATGCCTGTAATCTCAGCTACTCAGGAGGCTAAGGCAGGAAAATCACTTGAACCCAGGAGGCAGAGGTTGTAGTGAGCCAAGATCATGCCGTTTCACTCCAGCCTGGGCAACAAGAACAAGACTCCATCTCAAAAGTAAAAAAATAAATTATCCCCTATGCATAACTGATCATGCAAAGAGGATTTAATTCTAGCAGGAAAAAAGGCTCAAGTAGAATATGCACCCCATGCCACGCAATAAAAGTATTACTATATTATTTAATACAACAGGAACTCTCTTTTCTCTATATATATCATCTTCCTCTTATCCCAACATCTGCTAAATGACCCACAAAATATGCTGTCAGCTTATCTCACACTAAAATGAAACTGCAAAAAGAAAAAAAGAAAACCAATTGAAAAGTCCCTAAGTGAATGGTAACTCCACAATCTCTACTGTATGATTTCTTTAACTGAAAAGCAATTTATTTTCAGAAGGAAGGTCATAAACCCTGGCTGTCTGAAGTCATGCTCTCTGATCTCAGCTACTTTGGGAGGCTGAGTAGTTTCAAGTCTTTTCCTTCTACAACACCCAACTTTGCTTAAGTAGACAAAACCACCTCCCATCTACATGTGTGATTAAAACCAACCAAACTGAACGCCATCAGCTTCCCCCACACTGTCCTCCAAATTTTTACTTGTTGCTGAAGAAGAGATATTCTATCTTCTGATTGTCAAGGAAAACCTTTCCTCCAGAGTTTTTCCACTGCTTCACCATGGATCTTTTTCTCTTCAATTCTTGCAGTCCTTGGGAATCCTTCCCTTGTTATGTCTAACAAGCTCAGACGGCCTCTACTCTAAAATAAACCTCTATCAACCCTGGCTGCTCCCTCAGACTATCATCCTGTCTTGCCACCAATCTCTTGAATTATTGGTATGAAGTTTTCCACAGATTATTCTCCAGCAAATCACATCTTAAAGCCCTAAAAACTGACTTTTGCTCCCAATTACCTACTTTCACATCATATAAAAAGGCACACATATTCCTTCAGCAAATAATTTTGAAACACATACTACACTCAGTGCTGGAAGTGCAACAGTGACAAAGAGCATATAACATAGTAGGGGCAACAATCAAGTCACAGGTGAACAGATTAAAAAAATACTTGCAGATACTGAAGTCTTTGTGAAATAGCTATGAAGGGAAGAAACGGGAAAATGATAGACAGGAGCAAGGGAAGCCTACTTACTTGGATACAATGGCTACAGAGGCTTTTCTGAAATGGTGCAAAAAATAGCCAGCTGTAGCCTAGGCAACATGGCAAGATCCCATCTCTACTAAATATACAAAAATATAGCCAGGCATGGTGGTGCATGCCTGTAGTCCCAGCTACTCAGGAGGCTGAAGTGGGAGGATCACTTGAGCCCAGGGTGCAGAGGCTGCAGTGAACTAAGATTGTGCCAGTGCACACCAGCCTGGGTGACAGAATGAGACCCTGTATCAAAATAAAACACAACAAAAATAGTCAGTTGTTCTAAGAAGAAGGTAGAATGACCCTTTACAACAGACCAATGAGATCTACAAAGAACTGATGCAGAAAAGCACTTGGTGCCTTTGAGGAATGATCCAGTACAATTCAGCAGGTGGGGCATAAAGTGAGGGACCAAGGACCCTGGAAAGAGACCTCCGAGAGCCAGGCAGCATTGAATGTTAGGACTGTGATGTTAATTTTCATAGAAAATTCAATCAGTCAAACAGAAAACATTATCTACAAGTGGGAGTTAATTTGAGACAAATAATTCCAGAGGAGAGATTCAATGTGGAGAGCTGAATTAGAGGCCCTAATAAGTAAAACACAGCATAGAAATACCCAAAAGCAGGTAACATTCAGAAATTCAAAGAGACAGCATGAGGGAATTCTGAGAGCAGATAGCAGAGTTCCAGTTACTGAATGCCAGTTTTAGGAAGGTTCTGAAATAAGGATGAGGTCTTATTTCAGAAGGACCACGCAGGAGGTAAAACTTAGGTAGAGGAACCTAAATGAAGACCTAAGCACAGGAAATAACACAGAAATCCATTTACCAAAATTCAGGTAACTTGTCTGGCCTCACTCCTGAGTCTGAGTTTTGAGTGGCTTAGAGTAAATAATAGAGAAGTTCACATTGAAAATAAACTGTTTGCAGCCACATGGTGGCTAACACCTGGGCGAGGCGGGCAGATCACAAGGTCAGGAGTTCAAGACCAGCCTGACCAACATGGTGAAACCCCACCTCTGCTAAAAATATAAAAATTAACTGAGTGTGCTGGTGCATGTCTTTAATCCCAGCTACTCAGGAGGCTGAGGCAGGAGAATCACTTGAACCCAGGAGGCGGAGGTTGTAGTGATCTGCGATCACACCACTGCATTCCAACCTGGGCTACAGTGCTAGCTAGACTCCATCTCAAAATAAGTAAATAAATAAATAAACTGTTTGCTCCAAACATTAAATCGAAGGTCTCCTTCTTGCCCTTTCTCATCGTCTGTTTTCAGTCTCCATCATCCACTGCCCTTTACATATAATAAGTCCATCCCACATGTATTCTCCTTCACCCCATCACTAGAAATCTTTCAGGTAAAAATCTTGAACTTGTTTTCCTCAACTATGAAGGTGAAGATGAAGAGAAAGAGAGAAAGAAAGAAAGAAAGAAAGAAAGAAAGAAAGAAAGAAAGAAAGAGAAAGAGAGAGAGAAAGAGATCTTGAGGTAAAATACATCTCTCCCATTTTTACAACAAACCAGTTGCCAATCCAGCCTCTTCTGCCTCCTCTGTTCCTGTTCCTCATTTTTATTCCCACTGGCACAATCCAATTTAGTCTATCTTTAAGTATTATCTAAAATTCCAAATAGCCTTCTATACCACTTTTTCTCTCTATTCAAAACAGTATAAAATACTTTTAATTAAAAGCCCACCCTGAATCATATGACTCTCCTTGAGAAGAATTGCTATGCTGGCTAGCCATCTGCAAAAGATTGAAGCTGGACTACTTTTACCACACAAAAAAAATTATCTCGAAATGAAACAAAAATTTAAATGTAACACCTTAAACCATCAAAATCCTAGAAGACAACCTAGGAAATATTCTTTCTGACATTAACCTTGTCAAATAATTTTTTTCCTCTTAGCCAATGACTGACCAAAGAATTTTTGGCTACGTAATTGCAAATGCAATTGCTTCAAAAACAAAATAGATAAGTGGGACATAATTACACTAAAGAGCTTCTACACAGCAAAATAATATATCAACAGAGTAAAGAGACAGTCTACACAATGAGAGAAGATATTCACCAACTATGCATCCAACAAATCCAACAAAGGCCTAATATCCAGAATCTCTAGGGAACTTCAGCAAATAAGAAAAAATAGGAGAAGATCCAACATGGCCCTTTAGGAGCAGCTCAGGAGTGCAGCTCCCAGTGAAAGTGCAGAGGGTGAGTGAACGCCACATTTCCAGACGGATCTTTATTGCCTACAGACCAGGAGATTCCCAGGCGGAGCAGCCCAACAGGTCACCGGCACGGCTGTTTTGGCCAGTGCGGCTGTTTTAGCCAGCACGGCTGTTTTGCTGGCTCCCCGGTGCAGCGGCTCTCCATACAAAATACACTGGTGTGGTTGCCCTTTTAAGCTGGCAATTAGAGGTCTGAGAAGGCTGATTCGCCCATTCATCTGATTAGACAGGGAGCCAGGCCAGGAGATTCCCAGGCAAAAAAGCACCATGAATCTCAGCGCCATTCTTTCAGCCGGCGGAGTGGGTCACTGCATGGGAAATCACACAGATCCCAGCGCCCTTTCAGCAGGTGACTGGAACACCTGGGAGAGAGTCAACCATTCAACTTAAAAAAAAATAGGCTCTGAGGCAGGGAGCCAGGTAATCAGGCTCAGTGTGTCCCACCCCCACAAAAACAAAATCAACAAAAAAAACAGTAACTGGAAATGCTCAGGGTTGAGAGGTTCATGGTAAGCACAGCTGAACCCAGAATGGCCCAGCTCTGTGGGGGAAGGGCGTCCGACATTACCGAGGCACTCCACCCCTACGGAGGTAGTCCACCATTGCTGAGGCAGCCTGCAGTTGCCGAGGCAACCCACCATAACAGAGATAGTCCACCATTACAGAAGCAGGCCACCATTGCTGAGGCAGTTCCAACCACACCCATATAAACAGGACTACAGGGAAGTTCACATGGCAGCAGGGTGGAGCCCACGGCAACTCAGCAAAGCCTCGGCAGGCAGACAGTGACTAGGCTGCCTCCTTGCTGGGCAGGGCAGCCCTGAAGAAAAAAGGCATCAGCACAATAGATACTCATAAATAAAGCCCTAACTCCCTGGGACAGAGCACCTGGGGAAAAAAAGGGGCTTTATGAGTTCAGCTGCAGAGGACTTAAACATACCTGCCTAGCAACTCTGAATGAACAACGGAGCTCACAGCTCAGCACTTGAGCTCCTATAAAGAACAGACTGTCTCCTCAAGCAGCTCGCTGACCCCTGTATACCTAAAGAGTCACCTCACAAAGGACTGATCAGACTGACATTTGGCAGGCATCATTCTGGAACAAAGATAGCAGAAGAAGAAACTGGTAGCAACCCTTACAGTTCTGCAGCTGCTGCAGGTGATCCCCAGGCAACCAGGGCCTGCAGTGGACCTTAGCAGTCCTACAGCAGTGGGGCCAGACTGTTAGAAGGAAAACTAAGAAACAGAAATAACTTTATCATCAATAATCTGGATGTCCACTCAGAGACCCAATCTGAAAATCAGCAACTACACAGACGACAGGTGGATAAATCCACAAAGATGGGAAGAAGCCAGCACAAAAAGGAGGAAAACACCCAAAACCAGAACATCTTTCCTCGTAAAAGGGATCACAACTCCTCACCAGCAAGGGAACAAAGCTGGATGGAGAATGAGTGTGATGAAATGACAGAATCAAACTTCAGAAGGTGGGTAATGAGAAACTTCAGTGAGCTAAAAGAACATGTTCTAACTCAATGCAAAGAAACTAAGAACCTTGAAAAAAGATTTGAGGAAATGATAACAAGAATGGACAACTTAGAGAGGATTATGAGTGAATTGATGGAGCTGAAAAACACAACACAAGAACTTCCCGAAGCAAGCACAAGTTTCAACAGCCGAATTGGCCAAGCAGAAGGAAGGATATCAGAGGTCGAAGATCAACTCAATGAAATAAAACAAGAAGGCAAGATTAGAGAAAAAAGTGCAAAAAGGAATGAACAAAGTCTCCAAGGAATGTGGGACTATGTGAAGAGACCTAATCTATGTTTGATAGGTGTACCTGAATGTGATGAAGAGAATGAATCCAAGCTGGAAAATACTCTTCAGGATATTATCCAGGAAAACTTCCCCAACCTAGCAAGGCAGGACAATATTCAAGTTCAGGAAATACAGAGAACACCACAAAGATATTCCTCAAGATGAACAACCCCAAGGCATATAACCATCAGATACACCAGGGTTGAAATGAAGGAGAAAATGCTAAGGGCAGCCAGAGAGAAAGGTCAGGTCACCCACAAAGGGAAGCCCATCAGACTCACAGCAGATCTCCTGGCAGAATCCCTACAAGCCAGAAGAAAGTGGGGGCCAATAATCAACATCCTTAAAGAAAAGAACTTTCAACCCAGAATTTCATATCCAGCCAAACTGAGCTTCATAAGTGAAGGAAAAATAAAATCCTTTGTGAACAAGCAAGTACTCAGAGATTTTGTCACCACCAGGCCTGCTTTACAAGAGCTCCTGAAAGAGACACTACACATAGAAAGGAACAACCGGTACCAGCCACTCCAAAAACATACCAAATGGTAAAGAGCATCAACAAAATGAAGAATCTGCATCAACTAATGGGCAAAACAGCCAGCTAACATCAAAATGGCAGTATCAAATTTACACATAATAATAATAACCCTAAATGTAAATGGGCTAAATGCACCAATCAAAAGACACAGACTGGCAAATTGGATAAAAAGCCAAAACCCATCAGTGTGCTGCATCCAGGAAACCCATCTCACATGCAAGGATACACAAAGGCTCAAAATCAAGAAATGGAGGAAGATTTATCAAGCAAATGGAGAGCAAAAAAAAAAAGCAGAAGTTGCAATTCTTGTCTCTGATAAAATATACTTTAAAGCAACAAAGTCAAAAGAGTCAAAAAAGGACATTACATAATGGTAAAAGGATCAATGCAGCAAGAAGAGCTAACGATCCTAAATATATATGGACCCAATACAGGAGCAACCAGGTACATAAGGCAAGTTCTTAATGACTTACAAAGAGACTTAGACTCCCACACAATAATAGTGGGAGACTTTAACACTCCACTGTCAATATTAGACAGATCAACCAGACAGAAAATTAACAAGGATATCCAGGACTTGAACTCAGACCTGGAACAAGCAAACCTGATCGACATTTACAGAACTCTCCACCCCAAATCCATAGAATATACATTCTTCTCAGCACCACATCACACCTACTCTAAAATTTACCACATAATTGGAAGTAAATCACTCCTCGGTAAATGCAAAACAACTGAAATCATAACAGTCTCTCAGACCACAGTGCAATCAAGTTAGAACTCAGAATTCAGAAAGAAACGCAGAACCACACAGCTTCATGGAAACGGAACAACTGGCTCTTGAATGTTGACTGGATAAACAATGAAATGAAGGCAGAAATAAAGAAGTTCTTCAAAACCAACAAGAATGAAGACACAACATACCAGAATCTCTGGGACACATTTAAAGCAGTCTCTAGAGGAAAACATATAGCAATAAGTGCCCACATGAGAAGAGTAGAGAGATCCAAAATTGACACCATATCATCAAAATTGAAAGAGCTAAAGGAGCAAGATTAAAAAAATGTATAACCTAGCAGAAGACAAGAAATAACTAAGATCAGAACAGAACTGAAGGAGATAGAGACACGAAAAACCCTTCAAAAAATCAACAAATCCAGGAGCTGGTTTTTTGAAAAGATCAACAAAATAGACAGACCACTAGCCAGATTAATAAAAAAGAAAAGAGAGAATAACCAAACAGATGCAATAAAAAACAATAAAGGGGAAATCACCACAGATCCCACAGAAATTCAAACCATCATCAGAGAATATTACAAACAACTCTATGCACATAAACTCGTAAACCTGGAAGAAATGGATAAATTGCTGGACACTTGCATCCTCCCAAGCCTAAACCAGAAAGAAATAGAAACCATGAATAGACCAATAAAAAGATCTGAAGTGGAGGCAGCAATTAAGAGCCTACCACAAAAAAAAACCCAGGTCCAGATGGGTTCACAGCTGAATTCTACCAGACACACAAAGAGGAACTGTTACCATTCCTTCTGAAACTATTCCAAATAATCCAAAAAGAGGGAATCCTTCCCAAATCATTTTATGAGACCAACATCATCCTGATACCAAAACCCTGCAGAGACTCAACAAGAAAAGAAAACTTCTGGCCAATATCCATGATGAACATAGACACAAAAATCTTTAATAAAATACTGGCAAGCCGATTGCAACAGCACATCCAAAAGCTTATCCACCATGATCAAGTAGGATTCATCCCAGGGATGCAAGGCTGGTTCAACATACACAAGTCTGTAAATGTAATTCACCACATAAACAGAACCAAAAACAAAAACCACATGATTACCTCAATTGATGCAGAGAAGGCCTTTGACAAAATTCAACAGCCCTTTATGCTAAAAACCCTCAATAAATTCAGTATTGATGGAACGTATCTCAAAATAATAAAAGCTATTTATGACAAACCAACAGCCAATATCATACTGAATGGGTAAAAACTGGAAGCATTCCCTTTGAAATCTGGCACTAGACAAGGATGCCCTCTCTCACCACTCTTATTCAATATAGTACTGGAAGTTCTATCCAGAGCAATCAGGCAAGAAAGAGATATAAAGGGTATTCGAATAGGAAACGTGGAAGCCAAATTGTCTCTATTTGCAGAAAACATGATTATATCTAGAAGACCCCATCATCTCAGCCCAAAAACTCCCGAAAATGATAAGCAACTTCAGCAAAGTCTCAGGATATAAAATCAACATGCAAAAATCACAAGCATTCCTATACACCAATAACAGACTTAAAGAGAGCCAAATCAAGAACGAACTGCCATTCACAATTGCTACAAAGAGAATAAAATACCTAGGAATACAACTAACAAGGAATGTAAAGGACCTCTTCAAGGAGAACTACAAACCACTGCTCAACGAAATAAGAGAGGACACAAACAGATGGAGAAACATTGCATGTTCATGGTTAGGAAGAATCAATATCGTGAAAATGGCCATACTGCCCAAAGTAATTTATAGATTCAGCACTATCCCCATCAAGCTACCAATGACCTTCTTCACAGAACTGAAAAAAAAAACACCTTAAACTTCATATGGAACCACAAGAGAGCCCACATAGCCAAGTCAATTCTAAGTAAAAAGAACACAGCAGGAGGCATTACACTACCAGACTTCAAACTACACTACAAGGCTACAGTAATCAAAACAGCATGGTACTGGTACCAAAACAGAGATATAGACCAATGGAACAGAACAGAGGCCTCGGAGGCAACACAACATATCTACAACCATACATTCTTTGATAAACCTGACAAAAACAAGCAATGGGGAAAGGACTCCCTGTTTAATAAATGGTATTGGAAAAACTGGCTAGCTATGTGCAGAAAGCAGAAATTGGACCCCTTCCTGACACCTTACACTAAAATTAACTCCAGATGGATTAAAGACTTAAACATAAGGCCTGGCACCATAAAAACCCTAGAAGAAAATCTAGGCAAATCCATTGAGGACATAGGAGTAGGCAAGGACTTCATGACCAAAGCACCAAAAGCATTGGCAACAAAAGCCAAAATAGACAAATGGAACCTAATCAAACTCCACAGCTTCTGCACGGCAAAAGAAACAGTCATTAGAGTGAATCAGCAACCAACAGAATGGGAAAAAAATTTTTGCAGTTTACCCATCTGACAAAGGGCTGATATCCAGAATTTACAAAGAACTCAAACAGATTTACAAGAAAAAACAAACTAGCCCATTCAAAAGTGGGCAAAGGATATGAACAGGCTCTTTACAAAAGAAGACATACATGAGGCCAACAAACACATGAAAAAGTGCTCATCATCACTGGTCATTAGAGAAATGCAAATCAAAACTACATTGAGATACCATCTCACTCCAGTTAGAATGGCGATCATTAAAAAATCTGGAGACAAAAGATGCTGGAGAGGATGTGGAGAAATAGGAACACTTTTACACTGCTGGTGGGAGTGTAAATTAGTTCAACCATTGTGGAAGACAGTGTGGCGATTCCTCAAGGACCTAGAAATAGAAATTCCATTTGACCCAGCAATCCCATTACTTGGTATATATCCAAAGGATTATAAATCATTCTACTATAAGGACACATGCACACAAATGTTCGTTGCAGCACTGTTTACAATAGCAAAGACCTGGAATCAACCCAAATGCCCATCGATGATAGACTGGACAGGGAAAATGTGGCACATATACACCATGGAATATTATGCAGCCATCAAAAATGATGAGTTCGTGTCCTTTGTAGGGACATGGATGAAACTGGAGAACATCATTCTCAACAAACTGACACAAGAACAGAAAATGAAATACTGCATGTTCTCACTCATAGATGGGTGTTGAACAATGAGAACACATGGACATACGGAAGGGAGCACTACACACTGGGGTTTGTTGAGGGGAATAGGGGAGGGACAGCGGGTGGTGGGGAGTTGGGGAGAGATAGCATGGGGAGAAATGCCAGATATAGGTGAAGGGAAAGAAGGCAGCAAATCACACTGCCACGTGTGTACCTATGCAACTATCTTGCATGTTCTTCGCATGTATCCCAAAACCTAAAATGCAATTAAAGAAAAAATAAATAATATCAAAAAAATAGGCAAAGGACGTGAACAGACACTTTTCAAAAGAAGACATAGAAGTGGCCAACAAATATGAAGAAATGCTCAGCATCACTAATCATCAGAGAAATGCAAATCAAAACCACAATGAAATGCATCCCACACCAATCAGAATGGCTCTTATTAAAAAGTCAAAAAACAAAGTATGCTGGTGAGGCTGCAAAGAAATGGGAACACTTATATACTGCTGGTGGAAATGTAAATTAGTCCAACCACTGTGGAAAGCAGTCTGGAGATTTCTCAAAGAACTTAAAACAGAGGTACCACTCCACACAGCAGTCTCATTATTGGGTATAAACCTGAAGGAAAATGCATTCTTCTACCAAAAAGGAACGTTCACTTGTATGTTCATTGCTGCACTATTCATAACAGCAAAGCCATAGAATTGACCCATGTCCCCATCAGCGGTAGAATTGATAAAGAAAATGTAGCACATGTACACGACAGAATACTACACAGCCATTGAAAAGAATAAAAGCATGTCATTTGCAGCAACCTGGATGCAGACGGAGGCCATCATCCTAAGCTAATTAACTCAGGAACAGAAAACCAACTACCACACATTCTCGCTGAAATATCCTTTAAACATTGAGCACACACAGACATAAAGATGGGAATAATAGACACTGTGGACTACAAGAGTGCGGATGAAGGGAGGAGGGAATGGGTTGAAAACCTACCTACTGGTACCATGCTTACTACCTGAGTGACAGGATCCATACCGCAAACCTCAGCATTATACAACACTTCCAGATAACAAGCCTGCACATGTGCCCCCTGTTTATAAAATGAAAGTTAATTTGAAAATCAGCATCTAGGATGGAATTTTTTAATTATTATGATAGCCATGAAAAGGAATGAAGTACTGACTTATGCTACAACTTGATGAACCTTGAAGACTTTATGCTAAGTAAAAGAACCTTAAAGATATTGTGCTAAGTAAAGTCTACATGTGACTATTTACATTAAATTGTCCAGGACAGGAAAATCTGGAGACAGAGTAGGCTATTGGTTACTCAGGTCTGGAGGAGGCGGGTAGGGAAATAGGAGAGAACAGCTAAAGAAACAGGGTTTCTTTCTGAGGTGATAAAAATATTCTAAAATTGACTGTGATGTTGCTTGCATATACATGTGAGAATAATGAAAACACTGTCTTATTCACTTGGAATAGGCAAACTGTAAAGTATGTGAATTACATCTCCACATGTTTCTATCTAAAAATTTTAAAACTTTAAAAATTTTTTAAACAGGTATGTTAAAATTTTAGGCAAATTAAATTTAAGAGTTTGAGCAAAGAACAATTTAGGAATTGGGCAACATTCAGAACCAGAAGAGGTTGAGAGCTCTGCCCACCAATGGGAGCAGCAAGCTTCTACAGGCTGAACATGAAAGCAAAGCAGAGAAATCACCTGATTAGCTACAACTAGGTATCTGCCTTATTGGGGTACATTGTGATGAGGCATTTACCATATTTGGGTATGGTATGATGAGTTGGCCACCTGTGACTGGCTGAAACCTATTCTTTACAAAAACATACTCCTAAATTAGGTTTTGGTTTGCTTACAAACTTGCAGTTTGTTACGTAGAAACTTGAAATATGAAGACAGCCTCAGGCTGATTTCTTCCTGCTTAATTTAACAAGTACTTCCCACTACTGGCCAAATCAAGTGTAAACCCCCTAGTGAGGCAATCCACCATCTTTTCACACTTCAGCTGCAGTTGCCTTGTTTGAAATCTTGGTTTCTGCTTCTCCCCTAAACATACTCTATGTAGCAACCAAATGGATGGGGTGCATTTTTCTATCTCTCTTTATACACTGACCGCATATTTGTTGAATTCTTTTTGTGCAAGGCATCATGCAAGTGCTAGCCATTTCTGGGATGGCCAAAATAGACAAGCAATGAAGGGTTTGGTCTGTATCAGAGGCTTTCAAATGTTCTGCTTCTAAAAAAATTGGTTCAAAAGAAGTCTTTACCCAGAAATCCACTGCATAAAACCAAAAGTGAGAGTTGTCCTAAATGAAATTTGGGGCTGCCTAGTTTTCCTCTTCCTCTACAAGATCCTTCAGAGAGTCTATAAAATACCATAGGCACCCTTGATTTTTGCATACTATGCTTTGAAACACACACACACACACACACAGTCTCTCTCTCTCTCTCTCTCTTCTTAAAGATCATATATTTCCCCAATTTTTTGCCAACTACTTTTCATATTTTGTCCTCCCTCAATCATAGATTCCTTTAGAAAAGCTCGAGTCAAGTTCTATTTGGTAGCATCTATGCCACCACAAAAGACTTCTTTTTTTTTTTTTTTTTAATACAAACTCAAGCATCAGTTAGGTGTGCTGTGAGTCAGCTTATTCATAGGCAAGTAGTTCAGTAAATTCTCGGATTACAGATGTGAAGTGTAAGCAGCCAAACCTACAACAGCTTCTGAACCAAACATTTCTGGCTTCCTTGTATGTCATGTATTACAGATTCTAAGACCTTGAAAAGATCCTTTAAAAATTCCATATAGATACAGGTGAGATAAAAATTTCTAGTTTTAATTTACAAACAACTGAAAATCACAGAAGTTACTTGTAACTTATATATACACATATTCTTGCTTTTAGTTATTTTTTATTTACTAAAACACTTGCTATAAAGAAAGATAGATTGAAAACTGCTAAGTAACATTCATTAAAGTTTAATTCTAAAAGTTCACTTATCCAGAAACTCTGGTAACACTGAACAATTTTGAAAGTAAGAACTATTTTCCCCCAGGGTTTATAGGATCTCTCCATATACTTATCTCTTGAGAGTCTCCAGATTGTTCCTAATGGAAGAAAAAGTTGTGTTATTTGTTTATGCAAGCATCAATAATTAATGAAGATAAAGTCACTAAAGAGAATTGGTGGCTTGAAAAGAGGAAGAAGAAGTGGGTTTGCTGCTTGGGATAATAAATACCATTTGCAGAGGCCTTATTGGGCTCTAAGCACTATTTTTAGTACATGACAGGTATTAACTCTCTTGTTCTTCTAAAACACCCTGTGCAGTAGCTACCATTTTCTTCCTCATTTGCCCACGAGAAAACTGAGCTACAGAGAGATCAAGAAACTTCCTAAGGTCACTCAGCTAGCAGCCAGGATCAAACGCGGGCACAGTCCTACCAGCCCAGGCTCTTCCCACTGCCTCACGCCAGCCAACAGTGCTGCAGGCTCTCCAGGCTAAAATAGGGATCTGAGGATCACAGTGAAACACAAGACTCGCTTTTGCAGCTGCTGGCATCCTTATGTTTTAAAAATTACAAGTTCTCCCTCTCAAAAAATGTCTCCTACACTGACTGGTTTATGCAGTGCTATCATTAGCAGAATGTTATGGTTGGCTGTGAAAGTCTCTTTCCTCCCGATCCCTGACTTAGGCATCAAGCCCTCTAGGAGCAAGTATCATGTTTCACTCCTCTTTGCATCTCCCTGAGGTACCTAATACAATGCCACACAGGAAGTTAAGTATAAAAGTAACTTTCTGTGTGCAAGGGATCAAGTTAAATTATCTTTGAGTCTTAAAGGATGTTCATCTTCAAGCATCTTATAGAGGCAAAATGAGTGACAACCTTAAATTAGTGTCAGCCAGGTCCCGGCTGTGCAGGTACAAGTTTATCAGGTGACTTTGGAGGCATCACAGCTGAGTCCAGGATGCTGAGGGAATGGTGCTCGGAGTCCAGACAAGCTGAGTCTGCTGAAGTAGTTAAGACGGGCCTCAGAGAAAAGCTTCATGGACTGTGCCTTTCCTGAGGTTGACCCTGGGGAAAAAAGTGACCTCTCCAACCCCACCCATAATCCTGCATTACCCTCCAACCCAAAGAATCAGTTTGCACAGATACTAGAGTTTTTGCCCGGTGTTCTCAGTTCCACAGACCTTGCACTTTAGGCCATCTGCTGCACAGTGAAATCAGCATCTCTCTGACTACATCTTCTACTCCACCTGCCCCAGCTCAGGTGACTCCAGCCTTCCACCCTCAGGGCAGGCTTTTGCCCTTGCTTTTTCCTCTCCCTGGCTGTCTCCCTTCCCTTAGAACTCCATTTAAAATTGCAGATGCCTCTAGCAACGTTCCACGTATTCCTTATTTGCTTTATTTTTCTCCATCCTTGTTACTTCCATCTAACACACTATGTTTCACCAACTTATTTTGTCTATAGTCTGCCTCTCTATGCAAGAATGTAAATTTTAGCAGGCAAAGAATGTTGCTGTTTTATTTGCTGCTGAATCTTCTGTGTCTAAAAAAGGGCCTGGAAATTGTGGGCAGGTCACAATTACCTTTCAATTGAATGAAGTTTGCTTCACCGTTACTAATTAGTTATCACCACGAAAGATACTATCTGGTTATATGCATACAGACACATACATATATGTACATATACATACACAACACATACATACACATGCACACAAACATGCAGACACAGACACACACACCTGGATAGTATATTAGATCTATTAAACACCTGTTTATGAGCTGGGTGCAGTGGTATGAGCCTGTAATCCCAGCACTTTGGGAGGCTGAGATGGGAGGTTCACGAGGTCAAGAGCTTGAGACCATCCTGGACAACATGGTGAAACCCCATCTCTACTAAATATACAAAAATTAGCCAGGCGAGGTGGTACACGCCTGTAATCCCAGGTACTTGGAGACTGAGGGAGGAAAATCACCTGGACCCGGGAGGTGGAGGATGCAGTGAGCCGAGATCATGCCACTACACTCCAGCTTAATGACAGAGTGAGACTCTGTCTCAAAAAAAAAAAAAAGCTTAGTATTAAACACTCAGTTTTCTTAGGATAAAGATGGCACATCCTGGGAAATCTCCCAACTCACCCTCTATCCCATCAGATTACTTTCTTAGATGTTTACACTAGAGCAGACATATCCTGAATGTTATCATTTCTCATTCCAAGGACAAATACATAAAAGCAGGAAATAGAGGCCACCTTTCACTTCTACGTGAAGAATGAGGTGCTATTGCCATTTCACCCACCCTAAACCAGGCCTCTCTCTGGGTACCCATCTGCTGCGCAGCACCTTTATAGCCACCATCTGACAAGGCCCGGGCTTGCCCATAGCTGCCCACCTCACCTACTTCCCTTCTTCAGTCTCCCTCTCACCAATCAATATGAGTAAAGCTTGGGGCTGGCTCCACCAAAACTTTAAATAAAGCCACTCCCAGGTTACCATGGCAATAATCGCTCCTTAGACAACACTCTCTAAGCTGTCCCTTTGGATCCTCTTGTCCAGGGAGCAGATAATCAGTAAAAAAAAAAAAAAAAAAAAAAAAAAATCATGTGAGCTCACATCAACACAAATCAATTCAGACCTAAATATGCCAGGAGTCAGGGATCTCTACTCCCCTCCAACTGACAGTTCCAAAGAACATTCGAGAATGTTAAGTGGGTTCAGAAAAAGTGATTTGGGTACCAGGAAGGGAGCTAAAGCTGTGAGCTCTACTTAAACTAGGGACGGTGGGGAAAGAGGGTGAGAAAATACCACCTAATGATCAAGAAACCCGGAAAGGAAACTTGTCTTTTTCAGAGACTTGGTAAAGAAAATCAAAATAAAACAAAACATGCGCTTGTGAAAAAGCAAAATTCTAAGTCGGTCCTACGTTTGGGTTTGGAAATGAAGTTTATGGCATCCTCATCACGCTGAAATCTTTTAAGGAGAGTAATTAACATAAAAATGGCTGTGGACCAGAAATACCTTTCAGGTACCTGCCAGATGTCAACTCCAAAAGGCTCTATAGAAACCTGTCTACGACCCAGCACACCAGCCTCCAACAGAAAAATAATCCCCAAGGAAGAAGGGTTAAAAATGGAAAAAAAAAAAAAAGGACCATTTCGAGAAAAGCGTCCCCTCAAGCAAGAGTCAACAAGCAAAATAAATAGGTTTATTTAGTACTTCCAATTTAAATATGTTTACACTTATTAAAGAAATGTTCAAAAGAAAAGAAACAATAAAGGTAGAAGGCTATAAAAATAAACAGGTAGACTGAGAAAGAATCCAATAAAATGTCTGTAAATGAAAAATAAAACCACCAAAACATGTTGAGAGTGTCCCAGGTCAACACTTTGGGGTGGTGAAAATAGAATATCATCCAGATACTGTCTGAAAAGACTTCAAGTGATTCCATTTACCTTATGTGAAGAGGAAACCTTCCCTAGATGTGAAAAAGACAGGACTGTGCCCCCATTCTAGCAATGAGATGGCAAAATACTTCTCTCCAGAGCCCCAGTGGCATTATGCTAACAGACTCAGTTCTGGTTTACACTTTTGTTGTGGTTTGTAACACAGCACTTTGCCTACTAAATAACACAGGCATCCTTGACAAAGAAGCTTTGAGGAGAGCCAGGCTGCTGCTGAGACAGATGCGGAGGGTGTATAGAGGATCAAGGGCTCCTCCAGGTCTTGTGCGGTGGAGGAAGCACTATCTTATTTACTCTCCTTTTGCAATAAGCACTGAGTCCAGCTCTGACTCTGGAACTACTTCTTTGTCTGACTTTAGGTAAGACAGACTAAACAATGCATTGCTGTGGTTATCTTTGATGCCGACCTGTGACTGGATAAAATGTTAAACTCTGTGTGTGTATCCAGCACCCTAGAATTGGCTAGCATAAACTGGCCCCCTAGGCACTACTTCTGCATTGGTAACTTCCTTCTTCTGAAATTAATACATTTGTGTTGGGTTATTGCCTAACCTGAAACGTTCCTCCACAGTGCCTAACAAAAGCGAAAATGGCCACAAAATCTGAACCTCAGAATAACTGCGTGCAAAACTCCCATGTCAAAGCTGTCATTTAAGAAAAAAAAATGTGTGCTAGTCTCAATCTTTAGTTCCACTGAAAGCTGTGGTGCTTTCAGGTGACAAAGATGCCACCGGATGTGCTATTGTTTCTGGTATAATATGCTTTGGAGATTACTTTTTCAAGTTTAATTCCTCTTGGATCACATATGCCAGAATAAATATTATATTACTTTATACATGGTTTCTGGTTTACTCTGGCTCAGAACATGTAGTTAGTCAACAAAGGTAAGCAGTTTTGTCAAAATTCAGTAGCATATACTGTTCATAATAGTTATAAAAGTAACAATCACAACCTATAAAAATATAAATTTCATTTTTACTCATAAGAGTCATTTCATAAAACAATACCTCTCAAATTCATATCTTAGTAATCTCAAAGCAATCATTTTAGGTCCTTTAATCCACTTTTCCACAGTCTAGTAGTACTAAATTATCTAAATGATCCTAATAGGCAAAAGTATGCAGAAAAACCTTAAGATAAAAAGTTGACAAATAGTGCTGAAAGTGAAGTAACTATGGCAACCAATTCACTACAAAGAATAAAGAAAATATAGAACATAAGTGACCAATCACATTTTGAGAGTATCAAGCTTAATAAATGAGTACCATAATAAAACTTCAGAAATCATAGCTACAGATATTTATAACAACTAAAGAACATATACAAAGGTGTGCCTTCAGAAATTTTTGTCACAACTTTCACATCTTGTCTGCTTTATTTCCTTTCTCTGTCTTCAGGAAGTGCTTAATCTCAGTTTTCTAAACTAATCTTAGTTGTAAATGATACACTTTGGACATGTCACATAAAAGTCATTTGAAAACACTCTGAGAAAAAAGATTTCCATTTAAGAGCAGTATAAAATCAGCCTAAGCCAGGCCAGTAAAAGTTAATCAAATGAGACCAATTTTTAAGTCACAAACAAAATGTCCACATATCCATCTGAAATTTGTTTAAGTTACTTTCCTATCTATAGTTTGGTGCTTAAAAAACAAAAGTTGTCTTAGTGCTAATTCTGGTTTTTTAAACAAAGTGATCTTAATCATTTCATATGGAAATCTCCTTATAGAATAACTATATTTCACGCCTTGGATACATTCAGATATCCCTCAACCCATATTGACAGCCTCAGAACATTCACCAAATTCATCAAATAATTTAGCATTTATAGTAATTAGTGGGTTGAATTGCTTGGACTAAGAGATCCTTTCATTTGGCAAGCCAACATAAACTGAGAATAATAGAAAACTAGTTTAACTAATTAAAAGACACTTATAAAGTTACATCATAAATATTCACTGAATTAAAACCCATTTTCCCCCATTATACAGAGTCCAAAAGCCCATAAATAATGAGTAAGTGTCATTTTTCCTTAAAATCACTGATTAGAAAGAAAAGGAACACAGTGAATATAGCAAAGCTTAGTCTTGAAATGATGACGAGGACTTAAAGAAATCAGGAAGAAAGTCAATGTGGCAAGTTTCTTCTCTGTTTGCTTTCTGGGCTGACCTGTTGCAGAGGACTATGAGAAAAAAGTTATTACAGAATGAGTCATATGGAAAACACTTGCAAACAGAAGAATATTGAGAACATAATACGTGTTATTCTCTCATTGGTACTCATCTCTCATATCATGTAACTTTATGTGTCTTTTAACGTTAAGAAAAAGCAGGGTAAAGCATCCCAAAACAATTTATGAAAAGCCATAAGTGAGTCTGCTTCATTAAGTAACAAGATGGCAGGATTTTTTTAAAGCTCGAGGTTACCCAAACTCTGACCTTTGAAACCAATTCTTTCATTCGAAGAAGTAATACAAGAAAATGAACTGGTATAAAAGACATGCACAAGCCCCCTCACTAGATGCAAACGTGGAATCGCGGATCACAGAAAAATTAGTTTGGCCTTCTAAGAAATATATTCAATTAGATGCACACAAAAATTGAGGTGTTATAAAGTTACTTATTAATATTTGAAAGATGAGAAAAATATAAGCATACTAGTATTTTCTTTTGAGTCTAATAATAAAGTGTATATTCTGTAATCTATTAAATATTGTGGATTTAAAATGTTAAAATTTGGGGGATTTTGCCTGTTAAAGAAAACTTCATAAACTGCAGTATTACATGATATAGTATACCATGTGTTATATTTACCAAGTTAATATTGATATGTAATACACTTATTATTTCCATAATATGTTGATTTTTATTTGCTAACATTCCTTACAAAACACCTGTCTTTTCAGTATACAGATGACTAGATAATGAGATAGAAAACTCCAAATCTAGTCCTAACCACAAGATAACTATTTACATTGGATAATAACGATATCATAGCTTTCAAAGGAATAAGACTTAAAAAAGAATCAGGAAATTTTGTGGAACTCAGTCAATATAAAGCTGTCTTACAAGGTAGAATTGGGCTTTCATTAAAGTCGCGTCCCTGCTTAAGGAAGAATGACATCTTCTGACAGCATCTCTGTTTATTCAGTGTTCCACCCGAAGGAGTCTATTTGTCATCTAACAATATTGACTCTAGGGTCAGAATGGAACTGCTAAGGACACGTCGCCTTAATCTGTACAAAATCTCCCTTTCACAAATGGCTGAAGTATTTGCAAAACCCAATTTGTTTTTTAATGCACTCTGTTTGAAGCCTATTCAACCTCACTAGCAGCATATCACTTTGATGGAAATTTCTAAGTATTGACTGAGATTATTCGTTTCAAATTCTAAAAGAAAGACCTTAATGTCTGCTTTATAAATACTCATCTTCTAAAAGATTAGAGTTTGTGGGGAAATCACTTCATAACTTTGGATGTTATTACATTTTAAATTACTTTTTATTCCTCCTTCTCTACAAAGTACACCTCCACCATGATTTAAAAAGGATTTCAGGCTGTGGGACTTTATTCAGAGAAAACAAGAGATTTGAATGACTATGAGACTAGGATTCCTTCCAGCTTAATGCAGAGTATAAAATTTCTGCTTGCCAGGAAGAAATATTAGATTATTCTGTAAAACAAGTGTGGAGAGTTAAATGGCAGATCTAAAGCTGTATACTGCTTGAGAATGGCTAAGTATAGAAACTTGAACACAAAGAGCAAAAGTCTTTCACCTGCAGGTTTTTACCTGCAGGCTAAGCATAGAAACTTGAGCACAAGAGCAAATGTTTGAGGGTTTATAAGTCCCTCAGAGAGATCCTAGGATTGGATTCAGTAACCAAAGTGAACCCTCTGAACTAATTGTAAAATTATGCACATGCATATATATATGTGCATCTTACCTGCAGATAAATTTAGTAGCTACCATCATCTAGATCATGTAACTTATTATCCAAATCATGGTACTTTTCAGAATGAAAGAAGCATTCTCAATTATTATACCCAGCAACAGGTTTAAACTGAGGCTCTCCTGGGCAAACTGGGAAGTATAATCACCTCATCAATGACCCCAAAAGGTAATACACTACTACACCAGAGCACTTAGCATTTCATTACTTCAACCCAAGCACCCTTCATGAATTTTCATTTAAGGCCCCTGATTTTTATACAATCAGTGTATTCTCCCCGTGTTCTCCTTGTAGTGATCACAGGTCTCACTGCATTTGGCACTGGTAGTTACCTTGAGATTTGTAGTTCCTACTGGACTTGGATTCAGGGCTATGACACTGTCCTGCCTGTCCTCATACTTTCTACTTTTTGTGCTTTGCAAGTATTTCTTTTCCTCCCTCCTAAATGGACAATTATTACCAAAGTTGTATGCTGGGCCTTCTGCTCTATAATTTCCCGCAAGAAACACATTTAATTGCATGACATTAAAGGTAACATATCAATGGTTCTCAGCCTTTGACCCCCCCATATCATGCTCCCAAACTTTAGACCCAAGAACCTTCATCCACTCAAGCAGTAAATCTACTCCTCCATCATGAGTCTCAGGAAAGAATACAAAGAAGAATAAAGCTGATAAGCTTACTCAAACCTAACCCTCAATACTCTATAGCATTAAGACTTTTATGTTATGTTTATGTTTTGAAAATACTGCAATAAACTTTATGTGTTTGTCATTTCAGTGTTTGTAAGATAGAAAAGAAGCTTATTTTATAACAACGCAAATATTAGTCTTGTGCTTAGAATTAGGATTTTAATTTTAAAAGTACAAAATAATTATTTATGAAGCAAGATTAAATAACTAACGGAACTTATTAGTCAATAATTTTTATTTATAATATTTGTAAGAGTTGCTAAAGCCTTAAAAAGATTTTGCTAATTATGTTTACAAATTTGCTCTGTTGGGCCTTTAGAAAGTTTAAGAGAATTAGATATATAGCTATTAAAATTATAAGTATAGTTTAAACTATTTCAAATAATTTCATTACTGAGTATCAATTAAAACTCGAGACTATAAATCATTATTTCTGTGCACAAAAGCGCAATTCAGCAATTAAAATAAATTCAAATGGTAATCAAGTCTTCCTTTATCAAAACACAAATTTTTATGCGTCTATTTCTCTAAGCTAGAGTTTAGGGAGAGTTTATTCAGCAACCTGGTCAGCAGTTAGATATACGTTTTTGACATGTCTTTGAGGCAAACCCTTTGAGCACAAGAAGTCATTTGCACTTCCCTCTGCATAAGGCTCATTATAATTCAGTAATATGGAATCACATGCATCTACAGGTTTATCTCATTACTTTCTGACATTAGAAGGCAGCCTGATAGACTGAAAGAAATACTGAATTGGCCAGGCACAGTGGCTCACACCTGTAATCCCAGCACTTTGGGAAGCTGAGGTGGGAGGATCACGAGGTCAGGAGGTCAAGACCAGTCTAGCCAATATGGTGAAACCCCATTTCTACTAAAAATACAAAAATTAGCCGAGTGTGGTGGCACACGCCTGTAGTCCCAGTTACTTGGGAGGCTGAGGCAGAAGAATTGCTTGAACCCGGGAGGCAGAGGTTGCAGCAAGCCAAGATTGTGCCATTGCACTCCAGCCTAGGCGACAAAGCAAGACTGCATCTCAATAAAAAGAAATACTGAATTAATTTTCAGCAATTATGGGAAATTTTAGGTCTTCTCTCTGCTCACCAGCTTTGTGGCTTTGGGCCAATTATATCCACTCACCTGAGCCTTTTTACTTTTTTAAAAGAAAATAATGAAGTCTGATGAGATTGGTATAATGACAAATTAACTTTTCCAATAAATGTGTTAAAAGTTTAAGCCTCGTGATAGGCTATAATAAAAGGGTAATCAAACAAATGTTCGGCTGTCATAGACTGAGACTTAAATGATCGTAATACAAGGAAGTAATACATTCTGTATTAATAACTAATATTTTTTAGCGCTTACTATGTGCTATGTACCATTCTAAGCACTTTATATATATATTGTTTTATGTAATATTCCACAGATCCTATATAGTAAAAAGGTAGGGATAGGAAGACCTACAAGTGAGATGACTAAAGCACAGAGAGGTTAAGTAGGTTGCCTGGATTAGTAATATATGCAGTAGTCAAGAAGCTAGATTCAAACTCGAACCAATCGGAATCTACAGCTTGCCCTCTTAACCCTCACATTCTTCCTCTTGAGGGTAAAGTCTAAACTCAGAGTGGCATGAAAAGCCCAGGCAAATAGCCCCAAAACGCCTTTCTAACCCTACTGTCTGTGAGCCACCCAGACTGCTCTTATTTCAGCAAGATTGATCCTTGAATATCCCACAAATACATTTTGCGAATTCTGTATCACTGTCTCTATTTGGAAATCTTGCTTTCTACCATCAATTGGATCACTCTAGTAGGTAGCAATCTCTACTGTCTCTGAAAAATAGTCACACCCGATGTCAAGCCCACTTACTTGTTTCTTGTCGCATGCCATCCTTATGTGAACGGCTAATTTTTAGTGTTGTTCCATCTTAATTCTTCAATCAGATCGTGAGTAAATTTAGAGAAGAAACAGTGATGTAAACTGCTATGTGTTTTCCCATAGCATGGCCCATCACTCTGAATTGCAATTATCTATGTATGTGTCTAGCTACATCAATAACTGGCCATCACTTTTTCATTTTTATATTTGTAATGCTTGGCACAGTATTTGCTACATAAACAGAGTTAATGAATGAATATTTGATGAAGACAATAAATGAATGAGTGAATAAATGAAACACCAGAGTCAATTAATCATGCATACTGGATACGCAATAATTGCCAGTTATAAGTCTCCTGATTTAACCCAAAAGAAGAAAATAAATCACTGTAAAATATGCTTAAATATGGATGCAGCTGGAGGTTATAATCTAACGCAGAAACAGAAAACCAAATACCACATGGTCTCACTTGGTAGTAGCTAAACATTAGGTACCCATGTGCACAAAGATGGGAACAATAGACACTAGTGACCCCAAAAGGGTAGAAGGGAGAAAGGGCTGAAAAACTACCTGTTGGGTGCTATGCTCACTACTTGGGTGACGGAATCAATCCCACCCCAAACCTTAGCATCACTCAATATACCCATGTAATAAAACTGTACATGTACCTCCTAAATTTAAAGTAAAAGTTGAATTAAAGAAAATACAATATGCTTGAATAAATGCCTCTAAAATTATAATGACATAAACACTTAAAACACAAACGTGTATTATCCACTTAATTACGACCATTGTTAGGGTCCTTGGTACCAAGCTTAGATTTACTTACTAAATATTAGACCTGTATATCAAATTATCAAATCCTACTTCAGGAAGTCCTACTAGGGTATTTTCCAGAATATCCACCTGAAAGCAACATATGTTTACAATATCAGGCAAATCTGAAGGACTGATCACTTGGCATCACTGTTAAAAGTGATGAAGTTTAATAGCATATAAGAAAAACCCCTCCTCTGCTTGTCTCAAAGCATACTATATATACCACCTACAGGACTCTAGTTACCTCACACCAAGACAGATATGCCAAGATTCCACAGCCACAATAGTATGTGTGAGTTATGTTCTAATAATTACCTTCACCTTGACATCCCTCAGCTACTATGACAAACTCTGGGTTTTTACTGACATAAGATTAGGCACAGGAGTATAGAATAATTATATCACTATAATTAATTATAACAATTCAGAGACTCTTTTTTACATTCTGGAGTACATGGTCAGGATGTGCAGGCTTGTTACATAGGTAAACGTATGCCATGGTGGTTTGCTGCACACATCAACCCAACACCTAGGTATTAAGGCCAGCATGAATTAGCTATTTTTACCAAATGTTATGGGCTGAATTGCATCCCCCCAGTAATTCGTATGTTGAAGTCTTAATACCCAGTACTATCCTCAGTACTTCAGAACAGGGTCTTTAAAGAGGAAATTAAGTTAAAGTAGGTCATTAGGCTGAGACCAAATATAATATGGCTGGTGTCCTTGTAAGAAAAGGAAAAAATGACATAGACAGGTACAGAGGGAAAGTCATTTAATATTCCTTAAGTCACTGAATATTCAAAACAGTCCAACATGTTAATATTATCCCCGTATCATAGATGGAGAAACTGAAGCATTGGGATGTTAAATGAGATCACAGATCATCTGACCAGCACGCACCAGGATGCAGGACCAGATGGGAATCTCCTGAGTCCAAATCCCATCCACTTTTGACTTTCAGCAGATAGGGGACTAGAAGACTTTGGTCCCCACTCTGCCCTAAACTAGTTGTGAGACCTTCAAAAAGTTATAAATTTTTTGCTATCTTCATTTATTCATCTGCAAAATGAGGGAATAAAACTGAACATTCCTAGGGTCTATATAAGGGCCTGCTAGTTTTAAGAATTTTGCTCAAATCATTGGTTTTAAAGTCCTGAATTATTTCTGTAAATCTACTTAGAATTGAAAGGAAATTCAGTATTTGGAGAATCACAGTTTTGCCCACAGAATTCAAAGATTTATTGGAAAAACATACATACTTTCAAATGTTTTTGAAATATTATGATCTTTACTCATTTTATTTTACTTTATTTTATTTATTTATTTGTTTGTTTGTTTTTTGGGACTGAGTTTTGCTCTTGTCACCCGGGCTGAAGTGCAATGGCACACTCTCGGCTGGCCGCAACTGCCACCTCCCACGTTCAAGCGATTCTCCTGCCTCAGCATCCCGAGTAGCTGGGACTACAGGTGCATACCATCATGCCCGGCTAATTTTTGTATTTTCAGTTGAGAATGGGTTTGACCATGTTGGCCAGGATGGTCTCGATCTCCTGACCTTGTGATCCACCCACCTCATCAGCCTCCCAAAGTACTGGGATTACAGGCATGAGCCACTGAGCCTGGCCAACCTTAACTCATTTTTAAAAGTCATTTATATAGGGCTTGCAGCCCAGTTAACTTTCTGTTGTTAAAATATTTTCCATTCTGCGCTTTTAAAGACTGCTCACAACTTCACAAACAAGATACAGGATTAAAAATTTTCAGAGAGAAAATTGAAATCCCAGTTTTAAAATCTTCACGGAGTAATTAAATAAATCTTGAATGGAAAAAAAAATAGTTACAGACCTTAGGTTTTAGGTCTGAAAAAATGGAGGAAATGGCTTCCTGATTGCCTTTCAGGAACATTTGTCTTCAAGTAAGATTATCTGTGAAATACCTTTGAACTCTTTGGAGGGAAGTTGCTGCACACATTCTGTGGCAAGGCAATTACTACAGGCTGGCAGTATCAGGCTGGTTTTTTTTTCCCAACACTTCCTCAGTTTTGAATTATTATGTGGGTTACTTGATTTGTTTTGTTTTGTTTTGTTTTTCATACATGTAGTAGTTCGGGTGCATTTTTTTGACAGGAGTGGGGAAGTATTATCGAAAATAATTTTTATCATAATGGAGTATGGCAGGTTATATGACTGTGAGGATCAGAATTGTGAATCATCTCTTGTGTGTTTTCAAGTAAATAAAGGCAATCTATACAGGGCGGAGAAAAAAAAAAAAAAAACTACTAACTACAAACTCCATCCAATCACATAAAGACAAATCAGCCTTCAGGCAAATCAAATGTCTTCATTCAAAGTCTACCTGGATTTGGCACTCTGCCCATCGTTTCAAAACCTCTTAACAATGTACTTCACAAACAGTTAAAAACATGCATACTGAAAAGCATGCTTTTGAAACGTTATTTTTAAAAACAAGGAACTCTTTAACCCAGGAAAGACAATCATGTGGGAAAAGAAAGGATCGTTTCTGAGTTAGCAACAAGTAAATACAGCACTAGTGGGTGGGATTGAGGTGTGCCCTGGTGCATAAATAGAGGCTCAGCTGTGCTGGCACACTCAGAAGCTTGGACCGAATCCTAGCTGCCGGCTCACACGAGGCAGGTGGGTGAGGAAATCCAGGTAAGGCTCCTGATAGCAGCTTTAGAAGGGCACCTGCTGGAGTGACTTTTGGCCTCTGATTACTGTATAAAGTTGTAGGCAATCAAGCAACAGAGAAGTGCAAGTTTCCAAGGGCAATGAAGTAGGATTTGGAGAGGGAATCATGGAATTTCTACCAAAGGCTCACTGGGGCCTTTCTTTGGCTAGAGCTGGCACAGTGTGACGTTCCCAAGTTCATTCAAAGGAATGCTTTCTTCCTTCGGAAACAAAATTTCCAAGAGTGGGTGAATCCTAGGATTTTTCAAGCCTGGGACAGGGTCCAGGGATTTTCGTCTCAGTCATCATCTAAAGCTCTGCTTCTTTCCCACGGGCTAAAGCAAAGCCCTGTAGGCCTCTCCACTGTGACACCTCAGCTCGGATTGCCTACTTGTAATATATTACTGCAAATCAAAAAACAGTTTTCTTTCTCTCTTTGGTGCAGATATCCTTGTTGTGTCTGCAATTTTTAAATTCATGGGATAGGCTATTAGAGGAGAGGAGAGATCTGGTTGCTTTCCTGAAGCATTTACAAACAAGGACACTGAAATTTCTTGCACGGTCATTCTTTGCAAAAGGCAAGACAGAGACAGGATGACAAGTGGAAAGTGCTGGCTTCACATTTGTGTGTGTGTGTGTGTGTGTGTGTGTCTGTGTGTGTGTGTCTGTGTGTCTCCAAATTATCAATATCTTTCATGGTTGGAATTGTTTTGAGGTGGTTTATGCAGGAAGTTTGCAGAGCAGAATCTATTCATATAAAAACTCCGTAGAGTGAATCTCAGAACGTCACCCCAGAGCAGGATGTTTGTGTAGCAGGAGTTATATTAGCCTTCCTTGAGCCATCCTGCCATAAAACACAAGCAATATATCAATAGTTCCAACCTGTAATCTTTGGAGATATTACAAGGGGTCCGAGTAGCTACTTGTACAACAAGAACTGTAAATGGGCTAAGTAAATAAAAATGTTGTACCATCAATTTACTATTTTTTAGAATATTCATAGATGCTGTTATGCATAAAAGTAAAAGTCAAATGTTTGTTTATAGATTCAAAAAGTATAATTATTCTCGTGTAAAAGTTCTTGATTTTTTAACATTAAAAAGAAGTTTTTATACAAAGAGGGCTGAGAATTATTGATGTACAGTGTACATTTGAGTTGTTTTTGCAAAACTCTAGAAGACAAAAGTTGTATTGGCATTTCCACATCTTTATGGGTATAGAAAATGAACAAAGTATATCCCTGATTTTTGCTCAAATCTTTCTAAGACATTTTGTATTTATGTTCTATGAATTTGTTAATAATTGGTCAGTTAAATACAAAGTGTCATTTCGATCTGGTAACTTTGCAACACCTTTAAAAAAAATCAGCTCATGCTTAGCAAAGGTTTCCACTAAAGATAGGAGATTATGAAAAACTTCTCTCTTAAAATTACTAATTCCTTTGCAGAGTTTGAGTTCATTCAAAACCTACAGCAATACTAGAATCAGGTCCTGTGGTTTCACATTTCCCTTTTAGCCCTTGCAGTATTTGCCTTTACCAGAATCCCAAGTCTCCAGCCTTCCATGTTACAGCCCCTTGGATGATCTTAGTGACTTGCTAGAGCAACTCACTTTGCTCCCTCCCTTCCTCCCTTCCTTTTCACTCACAAAACTTATCTTGTCATTTACTTTCCTGTTAAAAGGCTTTAGCTTTTCCTGGGAATCAACTATGGAATAGCATTAAAAAAAGTAATTTAACTAAGATATTGGCTGGTCGTGGTGGCTCATGCCCGTAATCCCAGCACTTTGGGAGGCTGAGACAGGCAGATCGCTTGAGGTCAGGAGTTTAAGACCAGCCTGGCCAACATGGTGAAACACTCTGCTACAAAATTAGATAGGCATGGTGACACATGCCTGCAGTCCCAGCCACTTGAAAGGCTGAGGCATGAGAATCACCTGAAGGCTGTGTTGAGCTGTGATTGTGTCACTGCACTCCAGCCTGGGTGACAGAGCAAGACTATTTAAAGAAGAGAGAGAGAGAGAGAGAGAGAGACGCTTGGGGCTTATTTCTCTGTTATAAATTGCACCAAATACTTCCGTGCACTAACTTGTATGCCCACCATCACCTACCTATACAGGCCCATAAGGAGGGTCAAAGAGTTGTTTCGATGGAAAGAACATTACATTGGTGTGTCTTAGTTAACCCAGAGCTAATACAGAGTTTGAGTAAATGTTATGCTAGGGAGAGAGTTGTATAGGTAGCCTTCAGATAAGTGACACAGTTGGCACGTTCTAAATGAAGAACCATTTTATTCATATCTTCTTCTTCAATGGCAATGTCCCCATTTAACTGAAGGTTTGAGAAGTGTGTACATTTAGGATAATTGTTTCAGGGAGGGGAGATAGGAGCTAGCACTGCAAGATAACAAGATCCAGAAGGCTTTGTTCTGAAGCCATCTCACAAATCTTTCTCTCTTTGAACTTCAGATTCTTCATCCATACAGTGAAGCACTGGGGAGGTGAGAAAAGAGGGGGTAACCCCTAACCTGCCTTCTAGTACTTTATTTTTTAAATATAAAGTTAAAATGTGAGGCTGGGCAGAGTGACTCATGCCTGTAATTCCAGCACTTTGGGAGGCCAAGGCAGGCAAGTGGCTTGAGCCTAGAAGTTTGAGACCAGCCTGGGAAACGTGACAATACTCCATCTCTACTAAAACACACACACACACACAAATAGCCAAGTATGGTGGCATTTACCTGTAGTCCCAGCTATTTGGAAGGCTGAGGAAGAAGGATCACTTGAATCTAGGAGGTGGAGGTTGCAGTGAGCCAAGATTGTGCCACTGCACTCCAGCCTGGGCAACAGAGTGAGACCCTGACTCCAGAAAAATTAAACGTAAATTTTCTTAGCTACTAGAGTATATAGGTCTATTTTCTTAAAATATATATATATTTCTATATAAATGTATATCTATATAGATAACTCTATAGAAATCTTTATCTTTTTATCTGTATCTATGTGGATCAATAGACAGATATCCATACTATATGCAGACAGTTAAAACCTACAATGGTTTGACTTAATTTTTTTACTTTATTATGGTGCAAAAGCAGTACACATTCAGTAGAAGCTGTACGTCAAGTATCCATACAACCATTCTGGTTTTTACTTCCAATACAATATTCATAAAAATTACTTGAGACATTCAATACTTTATTATAAAATGGGCTTTGTGTTGGATGGCTTTTCTCAACTGTAGGCTAATGTGAGTGTTCTGAGCGTGTGTAAGGTAGGTTTAGCCGTGGTTTTCAGGAGGTTAGGTGTATTGCAGTAGTTCCCCCCGTTATCCGTGGGGGTAGTGGTCCATGACTCTTGGTGGATGCCTAAAGCTGCAGATTAGTGCCAAACGCTACATTTGCTGTTTTTTCCTATATGTACATATCTCTGATAAAGTTGAAATTATAAATTAAGCATAGTAAGAGATTATCAAGAGCTAATAAAAGAACAATTACAACAGTATCTTGTAATGAAAGTCAGGTAAATTTGGTCTCTCTTTCAAAATATCTTATTGCACTGCGCTCATCTATTTTGGACTGCAGCTGACCGTGGAGAGCTGAAACCACAGAAAGTAAGACCCTGGGAAAGGAGAAACTACACTGAATGCATTTTGACTTACGATATTTTTAGCTTACATGGGGTTTATTGCAACATTACTCAATTGTAAGTCAAAGACCATTTGTATTCTTAGGAAAATCCCACTGAACAGAGCTGTTTACTCCCATCTCATATGTCCAGTCTCAGCAGAGCCTCAGTTTCTGGCATATTCCACCACTGTGGGGCAACCTGCCGACCCTGAAGACTGCTGGTTCGCTTTCGCTTTACTGATTTTGGTTGGTTTTCCATACTAGAGTTGCCATGGAGAAAATTTCAGTGTCAGCATTCTTGCTCCTTGTGGCCCTCTCCTACACGCTGGCCAAAGATACCACAGTCAAACCTGGAGCTAAAAAGGACACGAAGGACTCTCAACCCAAACTGCCCCAGACCCTCTCCAGAGGTAGGAGTCAGCTTCTTGTCTTTCAACTGCTACTTAATTAGAAAAGATTTCCTCTCTCGGTGCTTAAAACTGGTGCTAACCTGGTGCCACGTTATTTTTGGTAGCATTCCGTCTAGATTTATCATTGTTTATAATTATTTCTACTTTCTCTAAAGGTTTTTCTTCTTCTTTGTATCAGGCATATATTTATCCCAGTCTTTACCATTGCTTTTCAACAGCTCTGGATCTGAATTTACAAAAGCCTCAAATATACTGATTCATTTCGTTCTAGGTTGGGGTGATCAACTCATCTGGACTCAGACATATGAAGAAGCTTTATACAAATCCAAGACAAGGTAAAGATCAGGGTTACTTAGAGCTCTCTCAAAGCTCTCAAGAGCACCCCCTAGTGACATCTAGATACATGTGAAATCTTACTCATTAAAATTTGTCTAATCTCTCTGTCTTTTAAAGCAACAAACCCTTGATGATTATTCATCATTTGGATGAATGCCCACACAGTCAAGGTAATTTCTTTTTCTAAATATGATTTACTTTATAGGCTTTTAGTCTTGCAGCCAGGGTTCAGATCACTGATGTTTGTATCCTTAGAACCACAGTTGCATAAAAAAAAAGTATTTCATATAGTAAAAACACATTAAAAAGTAACTTCAAATATCTCCACATTTTGTAATAAAATGTGTGCACATTTTGAAAAACTAGCTTTAGGATCCAACTTCAACTTCTTGATTTCTCTTACAGTCCATATTCAATACACAAGCAAATACTGGCTTTATCTTCAAAATATATCCTAAAACCAGCACCAGCTTCATGGGCACAAAGCCTGTGCCATCACACAGGACCCAGAGCGTAGAAGGTTCCCACACTTGGTTTCAACTCTGCTATCATTGTCTTAAAATTCTTAGTAATTCTTAAACAAGGGGCTCTACACTTTCATTTTACAATATACAACAAATACTAGCCCCTCTTGGTTCTATTTTTCTACATCCTCTCACCTATTCCATACTGCATAGCAAGAAAATTAGTGGATGATACAGATGCCCTGAGTAACGCATGTAAGGAACTTGCCGTCTTTCTTACAACAGGCATTGTGTGTCAGCATTTGGACTCCCTGTCCTATTTGTCAGAGCATATCTGATTAAGTGGGGAGCTTGTACACTTCTTCTCACAGGAAATACAGTCATCTTTCAACTATGCTAGACTTTTTCTTGGTCTCTGGAAGCAGTGAGGACTTCAGCTGGCAGCAACGGTGAAAAGGAATTACTGAACTACTGTCAAATGGACTTCCTGTCATTCCTTGGCCATTCACACACACAGGAGATGAGGCAGTTAATGCTGAATGACATAGCAAGCCTCTAGAGGGTATTTTAGGTGCTCCCTTCTCACTTTAATTGTAAGCATGCTGTTTTCAGAGACTTGCTGAAGGATTAAAAGGGTTTTCTCTTTTGGATAAAAAGATATTTTTCATTTTGCACCGGGCCCAAATCCAGTCACTTCCTATCGCCTCCATGCTGCTGCCCTGGTCTAAGCCAAGAACAAATCGTGTCTAGACTCCCATAACAGTCACCTACATGGCCACCCTACAGCCAGTCCACACAGAAGCCAGAGTGAGGCTGGTAAACATAAATCAGATCCTATCACTCAGGGTGTTGAAGTGGCTTCTTATCACAGAATTAAATCCAAATTCCTGACCACACGCTATGAGGCTGATGGAATCTGGCCAATGGCTATCTCTCCCTTCCTACCACTCTCCTCTTGCTTTCTTCACTCTCTCTAGCCTGGCCTTCCATGCAGTTCCTCCCCCATCTGAGCTCATTCCCACCTCACAGCTTTTGCTGTTGCAGTTTCCCCTGTCCACAGTGACCTACCCCAAAATGGATCACTTCCTCACTCCAATGTTACCTCCCCAGGAAGATCTGCCCTGACCACTCAGTTTTTAAACAACTTGCTTTGCTTTATTTTTCTTCGAAGTACATATCGCTACCTGAAATTATCATCTATTAATTTCTTTGTTTATGGTTTGTCTCCCATGCAAGCATTGGAGCTCTATTAAAAAAAAATGCTTTTTCTTTCCAGTGCACTATCCCTAGGACATAACACAGTGCTTAACACATGGCAGCCATTCAATAAATATGAGATGGAAAAAAAATAAATTGACGAATAAAGGATGAATGAGTGAATAGAAAGCGGAGCTAGTCAATGCCATGGATATTACTTCACTCGTCATTTGCTAAAAGGCCAAAGTAGAATATTGTATTTAAAACACATTCAATCAATAAATAAAATGCAATTTAATTTAAAATAGAGCAAGGCTTTTAACCAAGGCTAAGTTGGATGTTTAATGATTTTTCTTTATGTTATAGCTTTAAAGAAAGTGTTTGCTGAGAATAAAGAAATCCAGAAGTTGGCAGAGCAGTTTGTCCTCCTCAATCTGGTTGTAAGTTTCCTTTACATCATTACTAACATTTCTCTATGGCTCATTACTTGAAATGAATGATTCATTTTTCCTATACATCTTAGTCATACCACATTAACTGGGATTGCTTCCAAATATCCCATCTCACAGATTAGAGAGAGAAGAAAGATATTTCATTTTATTAATAATCCATTTGGCATGTCTGTTTTTATTTAATAATTAATCATCTTAGTTTGTCTGAAAAAAATCTCTCCTGTAGTCAGAATATTTTTTGTTGCTATAGTAACTGGAGGATTTTTGTTACTTACTGTGCCCATCCCTCTACAGTCCTGGCTTCTCTACACCCATTCTTAATCCTGGTCACCTCTCTCTCGGGAAGAGATAGCGCTCTGGCCATCCAACTCTAATCATGCCTCTTGTGCCTTAGCTTCATGCATTCCCACCTTACTTCACCATCACCACCCCTCATGATGCTCAAGCTTTCTGTCTTTGCAAATTCTTTTTACTATATACCAACATTTCATTTTTCTTCTAAAAGCACACAAATGAAAAGTCACTCTACCTACTCATATGTCCTACTGAGCCCCCCAGGCTTTCCTCTTCACAGGCCGGCTTCCTTAAAAAGTACTCCATACCAGTAGCTCTTCTTTGCCTCTCTTCCATGGCTCCTCTTCCCCTTCCTACTCCGTAATGTGACATGATGACTCTCTACTTGACCCTTTTCTCTTTCCATATTTTATATTCAGTAGACAACTTCATCTGCAACTGCCTTTAATCAATTCCAACACACTAATAATTCCTGCATCTTACCCAAACATGAAACAACGTCCAACTTACCTATCCAACCATATTTCAGATATCTCATAATCAGCTTGAACTCAGTATGTTCCACGCTGCATTAATCATCTTGGTTTGGGCTTTTCCAATAGCTTTTCTTTATCTATTTCCTGTTTTATTAAAATTGGTAGTGTGCTAGATTAGACTCTCCTACTCACCTACAGCATTCAGGAAGCCCTGTGCTTCTAAATCCCCAGCGTTCCTGCTATAGTCACTTCTCTATAAACTCAGGACTACTATTTTATTAAGCCTCTTTCACTTTCCCTAGCTTACTGTAATATGACTAAATGGCTCCCAGTCTGCAAGATAAACCTGTCTAATCCCACGTGGCTGTCAGAGTAATTGCTTTACAGACAAAATAGGGGTCACAGCTCCTCCTCTAACATCCCTCCAGTGGTTCTTATCTATTTGGGAACAAAGGAAAACACTATGGCATGGTGTGCAAAGTCATTCTTAGCTTGCTCCTGAAACACCTCTAGCATCTTCTCACCACTGCCCTCGAGCGTCCCCCAAACTTAGTCCTTCCTCAGCACTTGGCCATAGGAGAAAATGCTCAGCCTGTCCTCTTCATCCTCTTCCCCAACCATGGAGTGGCTTTCTTTCCACATAACTGATGCCTGTTCATTTTTAAAGATTCTTCCTTATCCACTTCAGAAACTCCTAGTCCAGGGTGCAATCTGCATTCTGGGCTAAAGGTCTTGCTCAGGGCACCCACCGAACCTGCATATCCTACACCATAACATCTCACCCACTGAATCATCAATATTCATTTTCCTACCTCTATCTCTCAATAGAGTATGCACTCATTAAAGATAAGCACTGTGCATTGCTAAATACAGTTCTAAATAAAAATTGATGAATGGATAAATGAATAGTCAAGAAAATCTCGTATTTGTCTCTCTAATTTCTCTAGAAACGACATCTACATCTGTTTTCTTCCTTAATATCCTCTTACTTTACTCAAGATGTTTTCCCCAAACACAGTAACTCCTTCCAAATTCTCCCTTATATTTTTTGCTCTTTATCACATCCATTCAGCACTTTATCTCATGTTTTGCTCTATGTTATTTATTATTTCACGCTTGTAACTTGTCTCTTCATCTACACAATAAACTCTTCGTGGAAGAGAGTTGCCTTTTAATATCTTAGGGTGCCTGGTCAGAAATAGAGAGATTCTTGTATTAACAAGTTTGAAAATAACTGAAAAGTAAACTAAAAGATGCTTTTCTTTTTATCTTAGTATGAAACAACTGACAAACACCTTTCCCCTGATGGCCAGTATGTCCCCAGGATTATGTTTGTTGGTAAGTGGAAGTGACAATGAAATAACTCTTAAACTCAGTGCTGCCATCTTTCTTCTCTCGTCTCCACTGTCTCTTGCCACTTCGCCATAGCCAATCACTAAGTTCTTCTAGCAAAGAGTATGACATTCCTTTAAGTTCCATATGTACTTTTTTTTTTCTTTTTCTTTTTTTTGAGACAGATTCTTGCTCTGTCACTAGGCTGGAGGGCAGTGGGCATGATCTCGGCTCACTACAACCTCCGCCTCCCAGGTTCAAGCTATTCTCCTGCCTCAGCCTCCCGAATAGTTGGGACTACAGGCACGTGCCAACACACCCAGCTAATTTTTTTATTTTTAGTAGAGATGGGGTTTCACCAAGTTGGCCAGGATGGTCTCAATCTCTTGACCTTTGATCTGCCCACCTGGGGCTCCCAAAGTGCTGATATTATAGGCATGAGCCACTGGCCCCGGCCAGTTCCACAACATATTTTCTTTAGAAAATGTGAGCTTCTACCTATTTCCACAGAACACTTTCTTTTCTCACATGCTAATTGTAACTTTTCATCTTCTGCTATAGTACATCTGAGAACAAAACACCCTATTCGCTATTTAAACATATTGATAAATTTCCTGACTACAAGAGACCTGCAAATATTTATTTTTTAATCTAGCAAACTCTCGATTTATGTGTTAGATTTTTCTACCTGATATTTTTGATCATTACTTTTAAGAAAGTTAGGAAAAGGCAGGGTGGGGTGGCTCATGCCTGTAGTCCTAGCACTTTGAGAGGCCAAGAAGGGTCACTTGAGGTCAGGAGTTCAAAACCAGCCAGGCCAACATGGTAAAACCCTGTCTCTACTAAAAACACAAAAAAATTAGCCATAGTGGCAGGTCCCTGTAATCCCAGCTACCTGGGAGGCTGAGGCCTGAGAATTGCTTGAACCTGAGACATTGAGGTTGCAAGATGGTGCCACTGCACTCCAGCCTGGGCGACAGCCAGATTCTGTCTCAAAAAAAAAAAAAAAAAGAATACCAGTTCGGAAAGAGAAATGAAAGGAGCCACATGCTCCTTCCTGCCACTGGTACTTTTCCCACTACCTTCTCTGTCCCCCAATTTCACGTCATTAACTTGCCAATCATCATCATTCATTGACCTGGTGAAATCCCTACCATGTGCTCTTGTGGTACTATATTTCTCTTTTTAGTTGTCCTTTCCTCAGGAATAATTTTGCATTTTGGGGGTGGTTATGTAATAAATATTTCCACATTGAACTATAATGGCAGAGTCTCCCTATGGCAGAGACTGTGTCTATTTCTGCTCACCATGATATTTCCAACGTGACCCTGTGGTAGGCTCTCCATCAATATGTGTTGAATTACTGAATGAAATGTACTGAGTTTTGCTTTGTTCAAAGTCATACTAATTTAAGGACAATCCATAATGAAATTCATAACTTAGAAGAGTTCACTGTAATCATGATTCACCTGTATAATTAAAGTTACAATGAATGTATAAAACATGGAAAAGAAAAACAAGAGATAGAAAAAAAGGAAGGCTGAACTAAAGCACTAATTTTATAGATTTAGTTTTAATAGAATTCAGAACATTTGGAATCCTAACATTGAAAGGGAATTTATAGGCTGTCTGGTCATACCTTGTAAAGGAATTCTTTTTACAGCATCCCTGTGGAAGAGCATTTTAACATTCAATTCCTTTGGTCCTGAGACCAGCTCCAAGGCAGCTTGCTTTTCCAGCTCCATAGCAGTCCCTGGCTAGGTATTAGAATCACCTGGGGGATTTTATAAATCAAGTTACCCAGGCCACACCTCAAACCAATTAAATCACAACCTCGGGCTGGGACATAAGCATCCACAGTATTTACAACTCTGCAGATGATTCCAATGTGCAGCCAGGGTTGTAAGCTGCTAGTTGGGTACTTAAAAGGCCCTTCTTAGGTTAATTGCTTACAAAGATTAGACCATGTCTTTGTATCGTGCACACCAAACAGAAGTATAGTCAGTCTTAAATCTGGTGAATAAATGTACATCTGCTTCTTGTAATTTATGTTTCTGGCCTTAGTCCAACATTCTGAAATGACAGATTGCCCACTCCAGTGCCAGCGAAAGACTTTGCAAACATCCAGATGGTTCTCACGTGTCCTTCGTGTCTCGTTTTCAGGAAACGTGTCCTAGGTTCTTTCTATTACTTCTCTCAAGGCAAGGTTTCCAGACCTCTCTGTAGGCTCACGCTTCCTTCTTGGATGCACCTTAATTTTAAAATACCCATTTTTCCCATTAATTAGATCACCTCAAGTTAAATATAAAACATGACAAGATGGATTTAAATTTAGAGGAATATACGTATACCTAAGAGAAGATCAATCTCTATTTTTAAAATGAGGCTAATTAACAATAAAGTAAAATATAGTGACAGTACTATATGTTTATTTGAATTTTGCTGTTGTTAAGGATTTGGGTTTAACTGTTTCTTTTTTTTTAAAAAAAAATCTTGTTTTGAAAACCAGCATTGGATATGGGTTTCCAATGATCTAGAAACATGTAAACTACAACATAATCATTTCAAGAATTTAAAATAATTTTATAGTGGAGAATGCTAATGTTTTCACCAAAAAACTAAACAGCATGTCACCCCTAAGTATATATCACTCTGTTTTCAGGTTGCTGTAGATAGGACCGAAGGGTTCATAACCTTTACCACAAATAGCACTGCACAGCTGTTGATGCTTCCGGCCCTGCATTTGCTACTAACTGACAGGGCAGCAGATAGAGGTTATTTGAAAACAAAGCATTCCATTCCCTTTCTTTTCTTTTATCTTTACAGACCCATCTCTGACAGTTAGAGCTGATATCACTGGAAGATACTCAAATCGTCTCTATGCTTACGAACCGTCAGATACAGCTCTGTGTAAGTGTTACCTTCAGCTGGTATGTTGGCCACGGGTTGAACACCTTTATTGCTGTAGTGATAGCAAGAAAGTGAGAGAGAGCCAGGCTTAGGGGTGCCCCGGACTCAGTTTGACCCTAACTAGCCTTGCATCCTCAGGCAAATCACACTCTCTTTCCATCTCAGGTTTGTTCGTTTTTACTCTCAATTGAAGATGAATTATTTGGATTAAGTATCTTTCTCTAGGAGGATTCTATGACATTACCTAATTTTCAGGTTTTCTCTTCAGTACACTAGCACACACTCCTTCTATCAGAGCTGAGTGTAATCATCGTAATCATCTGCCTGTTTTAATTTTTTAAATACCAAAAGTGAAAGCATGTAGTCCAGCTTAAAATTAAATTCAGGTTCACTTTAGAGATCAGTAGGAAAGATGATCCAAATGGTTGCCAAGAAAATCACCTTCCCTGTGGTTGCCAGGAACGGAAAAAGAGACTGTCTTAAGGCAAATGAGGCACCTCAGTGCAAGACTGTACCTAGCTGGGACATCTGATGAGTCGTTCGGGAAGAAAACTGGGTTTTGTCCTAGGAACCAACTATCATCAGTTAGTAGTGGCTGCCTAGAACGGCACCGTCCAATATGGTAACTATGTTGCTATTTAAGTTGGAAATTCATTTCTTCAGTCACACTAGCCATATCACAAGTGTCAATGCTCAGACAGGGAACAATTCCGTCATCACAGATATTTCTATTGGCCAGTGCTGACTCAGAATGTCACGTTGGGAGGAGAGTGAGGCCGTGTCTAGGAAACAGGAGAGATCATCATGGTCCATTAGCAATGTTTCCAATGTGTGCTGGATGAGAGGAAGCACATTTCAAGTAGTGTCAGCCATTCTTGAGATAACACTATACATTTTAATAAGACTAAGCTCTTCAAAGGCAGGTTTCCTATACAGGTAATATCATAATGCCTTGTAGAACAGGCACTTAATAAATATTTTTAGGAAGAGTGAAGAGGCTGTTCAGTGCCTATCACATGGACATCTTATTTTTGTAGATCATATACCTAATTTTGTTGAATTTCTGTTGAAGAAACAGTGACCTAGAGTTTGGACTCTGGAACAGTAGCTCCGTTACTTGGTAGCTGTGTGACTTTGAGCGAGCCACTCAGCCTCCCTCTGCCTGTTTCATTATGCATATATAAAGTTCTAATAGTGTTTTATGAGGATTAAAGAATTCACCTGCATAAAGCATTTGGTTTGCTATTATTTATATTTCCCCTACTTCTAAAAAAATTTACAGTAGCTGCACATATCTACTAATAGACATTTATTTTAAATATGATTTAAAATTTACTTCTAAATGAGCCAAAATTATTTTCTGTTGATAGAGCTTATAAAAGGATTCTTTTGGAAGTGAGGGTTGGAGATGAAGTATCTGGGAAGGAGTGAATACGCTAGAAAACTAGATGATCACAAAAGCCATTTCATACAATGTTTTAAAAATTACAGTAAGATTAGCAAATATTCACCTCATGATTAAAAAGCACCCTATTAGGCTGGGCACGATGGCTCACACCTGTATTCCCAGCACTTTGGGAGGCCGAGGTGGGTAGATCACTTGAGCTCAGGAGTTTGAGACCAGCCTGGGCAACATAGCAAAACTTTGTCTCTACCAAAAATACAAAAATTAGCTGGGTGTGGTAAAGCACACCTCTTATCCCGGCTACTTTGGGAAGCTAAGGCTGAAGAAATCACTTGAACCCAGGAGGCGGAGGTTGCACTGAGCAGATACTGCGCCACTGCATGCCAGCCTGAGTAACAAAGTGAGACCTGTCTCAAAAAAGAAATCACCCCATTAAATAATGAATAGGGTATCCAAGTTTGGGGTTTATTATATCTATCGATGTAAGTTATGATGGCGTTTTGACTCTCCTACTTTTATCCCCTATTAGTGCTTGACAACATGAAGAAAGCTCTCAAGTTGCTGAAGACTGAACTGTAAAGAAAAAAAGTCTGCAAGCCCTTCTGTCTATGTCAGGCCTTGAGACTTGAAACCAGAAGAGGTGTGAGAAGACTGGCAAGCGCAGAAGCACTAGTGAACACACTGATTTGGTTACAGTTTAATGTTACAACAGCTATTTTTTTAAAAAACAAGTTTTAAAAATTTGGTTTCAAGCGTACATGTATGAAAACAATATTGTGTTCTACCATAGTGAGCCATGATTTTCTAAAAAAAATAAATCCTTTTGGGGGTGTTCTGTTTTTTCCAACTTGCTCTTTCACAGAAAAGTGATGTGGTTCATTCATCAAATAATAACACACGAAATGTTTTTAATAACGCACGAAATGCTCAAGAAAGGGACAAGACAAAACCAAAACTAGTTGAAATGATGAAGACCAAAGACCAAGTTATCATCTCAGCACAATACACGTTCTCATTGGATGACTCTATAAGTAGACATGAGCTTAATCAACAGAAGTATCAAGCCACGTGCTTTAGGGTAAAAGAACATTTAGAAAGACATCCCAAGAAAATTGGATCACTACCTAGAGTCAACCTTGACCGGGAACTCTAATGTACACACTTTCATTTAGTTATTAAATTTTAGTCAGATTTTGCCCAACTTAATGCTTTCAGGGAAAGCCTGTGGCAGGTAGCTTTCTCTTTCAGAAGTCTAACTTAGTAAGTAGAAAGGTCATCCAAAGAACATCTGCATGCCCTGAACATACCCTAAAGAAATCCTGGGACTTGGCCTCGTAATGACCTTGTCTCTCAAGGTCCTAGAGTACCACAGTGAAATAAAATCAGCCAACATGTGACTGACTGAAGAGCAAAGGCTGGTGAATGCTGATGAGGCAGATGGAGATCAGAGGTCACTAAGGTTTAGAAAATGTGAAAGGCTGTGGCATCGGGGTAGCGGAGCGTTCTGCCTAACAGAAATTAGAACTGTGTGTTAGTATCTTCACTATATACTTAATCTCACATTCATTAATATATGGAATTCCTCTACTGACTTCTTTGGGCCCTGGACTACGGTGCTCTATATAATGCTTTGCAGTAACTGTTGCTTGTCTTGATTAACCTTTTTGGATAGATTCTTTTTTGAACAGATCTTTTGGCATTACCCATTTTTCCAGGGATATATTTTCAATGCTTTCCTATCTCTCATAGTGACTACCACCACTAGTAGGGGCTGAGCGTATACGGCTGATTTAATGACATACAAATCTTCAGGAAAAATATCACAGGTTAATCAGTTCCCTTGTCACAAGTAGGTAACTTACATGTGCTGAAAAAGGTAAAATATTCCATTTAGAAAGCTCTCTGAGGGATAAGAAGAGGAAAAAGACATTCCCCTTCCATAAACAAATATTTTGAATAACAACTTCTAAGCAATTCAAGCTTCTTTCATAGTACAGCAAAATATTTTTTCACTGGACGGATGTGAAGTAAAGTTAACTTCTTAAAACTTATTGAATGGCAAAATACATACAAATACTTTTTAAATATAAATAAATATTTAGGAAATCAAATGTTACAATTGTAAGCAAAATGAGTCCCCCTTTAAAAGCACTGAAGAAACACAGAGCATGAGTCATTAATTGACTTTGTCCCAGTCTCCTCCACTACTGAGAATTTATCCTAAGGAAATCATTCAACAGAAACAATTCTGTGAAGATGCCAATGGTAGCATTATTTAAATGTACCAAAGAAAAGCAACCTCCAAAAAATATAATGGCACCATGATATATTAAGACAAAATACACTATGTTGTCATCTGTTAAAATTATAAACATAATGGTAAAACAGATAAGGCCTAAGTAAAAAAGAATTTAAGACCCTCTATGGTATATTGCAACTACAGGAAATGTGTACATACAAGGTTAAAAATAGAACTGAGGTCAGTCGTGGTGGCTCATGCCTGTAATCCCAGAACTTTGAGAGGTAGAGGCAGGCAGATCGCTTGAACCCAGAAGTTCGAGACCAGCCTGGCCAACATGGAGAAATCCTGACTCTACCAGGAGCACAAAAAAAATTAGCTGGGCACAGTGCCCCATGCCTGTAATCCCAGCTACTCGGGAGGTTGAGGCACAAGAATCCAAGGGAGGTGGAAGTAGCAGTGACCCGAGATCACACCTCTGCACTCCAGCCTGGGCGACAGAGAGAGACTGTCTGCCCCTCCCAAAAATAGTCAGAAGATACAAACATGGAAATGGTTGTTCTAAACTCACTGAAATATTAGCAATGCCTTTCTTCCTAACGAACCCCTCTATTGTCATCTCACAATCTTTCCTTTGCATTTAAATTTTTACGTGAAAGTATATCTTCACTATTTCTCTGACTACAGAGAAATAGAAGAGTATTAGAAGACTGAAGAGTACTATTTCAAACAGCCAAATAAAAATATGAATAATGTAGTAGGAAAGTAAAATAGTGCAGCCATTTTTTGTTTTGTGGAAAACAATATGGTGGTCCCTCAAAAAACTAAACATAGTGCTACCAACCATCCCAGTAATTCCACTCTTGGGTATATGCTTACAAACTGAAAGCAGGGAACAGGTATTTATACACCCATGTTCATAGCAGCATTATTCACAAGAGCTAAAAGGTGGAAGCAACTCAAGCATCCATCAATGGATGAATGTAAACAAAATGTGACCTATACATACAATGAAATATTATCCAACCTTAAAAGAGAATAAAATTCATGGCTGGACCTCATGGCTCATGCCTGTAATCCCAGCATTTTGGGAGGCTGAGGTGGGAGAACTGCTTGAGCCCAGGAGTTCAAGACCAGCCTGTGCAACAGAGCAAGACCCCAGCTCAATGGAAAAAAAGAAGAAAATTCTGGCATATATAACAACATGGATGAACTTTGAGGACATTATGCTCAATAAATAAGCCAGTCACAAAAGGACAACTATGATACAATTCCACTTATATGGGGTACCCAGTTTTCACATAGAGAGTGGAGTGGAGGTTGCCAGGGGCTGTGGGGAAGTGGGGAATGAGGAGTTACTGTTTAATGGGTGCAGAAGGTAAAAAGTTATGGAAATGCATGGGGGCAATGGTTGCATGACAACATGAATGTATTTACTGCCACTGAACTATAAGCTTATGAACGGTTAAAATGATAATGCTATATATATTTACCACAATAAAAAAATCAGTTTTATCTGATATCCAACAGCTTGGGGGGAAAAAACAGGAATTAACTGTAAAACAAAATGTAGCTAACATAAATCATCTGTACAAGCCATTTACACAGATGGTCAACATGCCTAATTAAACCATTTTTACCTATTTCAGAGCAACAATCTTCTTCAAATGATCAGCTATGACTGTCTAACTCTGTTTTCTTTCTTTCTTTCTGGAATCCAGTAATTCTAAGTAGTCTACTGAAAACCCTCTAACTAGCAATCACTGAAGAATACAAGTCAGGAGAAAATCATTAAAAGCTCTAAGGCAAGAATAGAACTTTCTTCAGTTCAAGGACCTTGACTTCAAAGTCCAACTCAAGTCAACTTACCCTATTAAAAGGCTACTTGTCGGCTGGGAGCAATGGCTCATGCCTATAATCCCAGCACTTTGGGAGGCCGAGACAGGTGGATCACGAGGTCAGGAGATAAGACACCATCCTGGCAAACATGTTGAAGCCCCATCTCTACTAAAATACAAAAATTGGCTGGATGTGGTGGTGCATGCCTGTAATCCCAGCTACTCAGGAGGCTGAGGCAGGAGAATCACTTGAACCAGGGTGGTGGAGGGTGCAGTGAGCTGAGATTGCGCCACTGCGCTCCAGCCTGGCAACCAGAGCAAGACTCCGTCTAAAAAATGAAGGTACTTGTCAAGTTAGGACTCCATGACCTGTGACAAGCAAGATCCTAAAAGTAAGCAAAGTGGTTTCACCCTCCAAGTGATGCCAAAGTCCATTCTTTGACCTATGTTTTAACTCACAGGACTCAAACCCTCATTTGAAAATGAATTCCAAACGCTGGTTTTCAAAGGAGAGTGAAGAGAAGTGGCCTGGCGCATGGCAGAGGAATTTAATGTTCCCCTTTCTTATATTTTCAAGAGGTATTTCAATGACTACAATTTCTCAGTTGTGACATTTAAGGAAAACATTAACATGACAAGCCCCGTTCCCTTCTCTCCCTCTCCTCTTCTCATGGAGTGGAAGTACTGGGGGGAAGGATGGAGTGCCCTCTTAAATGTATTTAGAACATATTCACTAACACATATTGTAATTTCATCTGGCATAGAAAGGCTGGCCTAAACTTTATCTGTTAACCCCAAACGTACCAAATACAGAAAAAAACTTTACAGCAACCCCCTCACTTATCCAGAACACAGGAAAAGTTGGTTTTTAACTTTCTTGTCATCTCTAATAAAATAATTCACATGCGAAGGATCATGTGTGTACAATCACAATAACTAAAAGTGTTTTTCTCCTATGAATACTATGCAAAAAATGCGATTCTAACTTTTTTAGTACCAGCTAAAAATTGAAAACAGTTTCACATATTTAGTGTATTTTCAAAAGAATGAATAAAAATTTTAATAGAGTTAAACAAATATTTAGAAAAACTGTAGAAGGAGGTTTTGGCTCAAGGAAATGAGGAACTAAAAGCCACACTTCTGGTTTCCTTTCCTTCTCTGAAAGGTTCCATTCAGCAGCCTATAACTTAGGTTTAGCATGCAAAACTGGTTTTCATACCAAACACATTGTTGCTTAGATAACAGAGTATCTGAGATGAATTTAAGCCACAATGAGCTCAGATTTTAGAAATTACAGCTGAACTCTTTTTTCCTTTGCATTAGTATTATGTTTTCTATTTAAAATTTAACCCTTAACATCAAGGCAGACTGGGCAAATGTTCCAAGAAACATTCCTCAAAACGAATGTGCAAACAGAGAATAAAGGAGTTTTTTTTTTTTTTTAAGTGCTATAGTTCCTTTTTAAAGAAACGCTAGGTTTGGGAAGAAAGGACATCCAGGGTCTGGGTTTGCCTTACAGCCCTTTGTTGTAATTCAAGGACAGACCCTGATCTGAAACTCACCCTGTCTGACATTACATGTTTGTGGCAGCATTTCTGTGCACGTGGGCAGTGGCCCTCTCTAATCCTGGGATCAAGCTGACCTTTGCAGGATCAGAGCAGGGCCATCTGGGATTCAGGATGGACTTATTCAGAGGTTTTTGTCCACTGAGTATGCACCCAGACACAAAGATCACAGGAAGCATCATAGAAGGTGTTGGGTAATCTATCAACTTCAACTCTCCCTGAGAGAACACAAAAGCCCAGATTTATTTCACAGAGACAACCTTGGTGCTAGAAAACGCATTATTTCTTGAATGGCTGTCATTACCCACTCTTATAATCCTATAGTTTAGTAGTCCTAAAGATTCATACTTCCCAGACCCTGACTTTCTTTTTCATTAACTTATTTTACTAAAATCTGAACATCTTTTTAGATATCTTAGATATCTTTACATATTTATTTAATATTTAGATATACATGTTTTTCTTAGCCACAGCATTTTAAAATCCTAATTTAACGAACTCAATTTCATGAAGCCTTGAGCATGATTCAATGCATTTTGTCAGTACCAGGCTACTTTCAAAAACGTGTTTAGACTTCTCACCCTGACGGCTATTCTCTTTGCACTTTGCTTTTTAAGTAACACACTTGAGACAGGCCGACATCAGTCACTCTATATTTGAATAGAAGAGAGACCTTCCTTTGTTAGAATTTCCAGGATTCATCATTTAACTTCAGATGATGCATAAAGCATCCTGGGTTGACCCACATAAGGCCACTGCAATCAGAGCACAAACCAAGGTGAGGGCTGATTCTCTATGGAACAGTGCTTCCCACGTATAATCATTTGTACCAAGGAAAGTATTACATTAGGAGATTCCAGAGCCTTATAAGAATTTCAAAATGTAACAAAACAAACATGAAAAATGCCAAATGCCTTTAAAAAAGGACAGAATTTTAAAATCTCCCACCTAGATGACAGGTTGATAGGTGCAGCAAACCACCATGGCACATTTATACCTATGTAACAAACCTGCACATTCTGCATATGTATCCCGTAACTTAATGTATAATAATAAAAAATATTAATAAAATCTCCCTTCATGCGCCACTTATAATCAATCACATCTTTTTGTATAAGTGGGGACATTGTTAAGGCTACCCCAGAGCTCACAGGATATCGTGAAAATGGCACAATTCTGTTTTCTTGGAAGATTAGCTAGTGTTACAAAGTGATGAAAGTGAAAAACCTACAAAATCCTCTAAAATTCTACAGATCAATCACTTGGTCTAAAACCTAGTAAGACAATAAAATACCACATGCTGCCTAGAATGTAAAACAAGAAATTAACATTTTTTGGTAATGGGAAAAAAATTACATATTTTTCCCAAATAAATATTAATGGCTCCTCTTTTTAGAAAAACTTTTTCTCACCATGGAGATATTAGCCACTGCAACGTTTCAAGAAAGGATTTGTGGATGACTACCAACAGATACTAATGCTGGAAATTTATTTCCATCGCTTGATTATACACTAAAATAGCAATAACCAGCTCTAAGTCCAACAAAGAGAACACAAGCAAAAAGAAAAGAATTCCACCTCACATAATTCATCAATCAATTCTTCCATTACTTTCTTTTAATTCAAACATGCATACACAAAGAAAGGTTTCTGTCCTTTAATTGTTTAACAGAATATACAGAGCCACACAATACAATTTCCATTTCAAATTATTGGGAATCACATTCAAATATGCTTAGGTTTGACAAGTTGCTGTTACAATACTGAGAAATTTCATGAAAAAGGTAATTAACAATTTTTAAGATAATTGAGTATCTTTTTGCTACATGGGCCAACACATTAATAGTAACTTGTTTAAAAATGCAGTCTCTTAGACTTCAAATTATTATAAAACAATATCAAGATTATATTCCATTCTGATGGAAATGTTATGCATTAGAACATTTCATGAAACCACTTCTCCCTCACACTTACCTGTAAAAGTCAAAAACTGAATCACAATTTCCTAAGACGTAACTATTTCTAGAGTACATTGGTGTAATCATAAAAGACTACTACAAGTAAATCATCATTTTTATACTAACACATTTTATCACAACACCTCTTTCCTAAAAAGACAAAAAAAAAAAAAAAAAACAAATTGGGAATTTGGATTTCCCTTAACATAATAGAATCTCATACTTTGATTTTAATAAACATCAACTCTTTCTCCAGTAGGAACTATCTACACAGCACAGTGCTACATATAATTATACCAGTGAAATGTATACCAGTGAGATGTACGTTTAGATTCACCAAATGATCAACACAGTGGTGCCAGACAAAGTTTTTCTGCAGGTAAAAATGCTAAGAAAGGCCACAGTGGACAGTGCCCAACACTGAATACAATAAATTCCAGGTGCCACTGAGCTTCAAAGACCACAAGTTTCAAATATTTTTCAGCAACAGAAAAAGAAAAAAACATTTAGAGAAACACAGAGTAAAAATATATAATTCCGCTATGTATAATGTAATTTTCCAGACAGTGTTTCCTTCCTTCAACTGGCAAATTGAGCTTAACATAAAACTACAGAAAGTAAACAGGATCAGAATACGAAAGAAAATCTTCTTTGTTTTCTCATCAAAGGAATGCACTAGGATTAGCACGGGGATCTTTCTGGTTCCTGTATCTGTAGGTCAGCCAAACACCCAGGATCTGGAACGGGAAAAAAAAAGAAGAAAAAGAAAGTAACATTTATGTATATTTATTCAGTTTATCAACAAAATAACTCTGGAACCTCTGAATCCCTTTGCTTCTTTTGTTCAAAGGGGAGAGATTTTTCTTCTTTTTGAAATGAAGGAAACCCAACGAGAGGCATTAAGAAAAAATTAAAATGAACACTGTGGTAAACTGCCCTCAAAGGCTATTGTGTCCTAACTCCTACAACCTGCAAATATGTTCCCTTACAGAGTAACACAGGCTTTCCAGGCGTGGTTAAGGGTCTCAAGATAAAGCGATTATTACCCAGGTGGGCTCAATGATATAATTACAGGGTGCCTTATATGAGGGAGGCAGGAAGGACAGAAACTTGGAGAGAAGTCACTGTGATGGCAGACGTAAAGGGAAATAGAAAGAGAAGCTGCAACTCTACCGGCTTTGAAGATGTAAAGGGAACTGTGAGCCTAACCTCCAGAAGGTGCCTTTATTTTAAACTTTTGATCTCCAGAACTATAAGACCACACATTTGTTGTTTGTTTGTTTTGAGATGGTGTCTCGCTCTGTTGCCTAGCCTGGAGTGCAGTGGATCACTGCAACCTCCGTCTCCAGGTTCAAGTGATTCCCCTGCCTCAGCCTCCAGAGTCGCTGGGACTATAGGCGTGCCACCATACCCAGCTAATTTTTTGTATTTTTAGGAGAGACGGATTTCACCATGTTAGCCAGGATGGTCTCAATCCCCTGACCTTGTGATCTGCCCACCTTAGCCTCCCAAAGTGCTAGGATTACAGGTGAGAGCCACCACACCCAGCCAAAATTTGTGTTGTTTTAATCAACTAAGTGTGCGGTAACTTGTTACAGCAGAAATATAGAAAACTAATCCAAAGTCTCAGTAGTCTAAATAGCTAAAATAGCATATATTTTGATAATTCAGGAATAAACTAGGTTCAGTTTATTCCTGAACAAAAATCTTAAAATGCATAAATCTTAAGCAACAGCAAAAATCTTAAAATGAATAAATTTTCCAACACAGAAATTTAAAATTTAAAATGTTGTAATTCCTACCTCTCTTGGTAGGAAGAGATTAAGTTGTTATTGTGCTATTTCCCACACCAAGTCTACTAAACTGTTAGCCAGCATAGCTTTTTCCATTAAGAAATGTGTGCTCTGCTTCCGTTTTAAAGTTGGTTTATTTTAAATAATTGAAAATTCTAACTTTATAGACTAAAAAAGATACAAAATTTTAATAGAATAAAATGAAATTTAAACTATATCTCCCGCTTTACATGTGTGACAACTTTTAACCTAAATTGTTTATGTGACTTCATAGCCACCATTAGCCCTTTTAAACTACTTCTAGAGAATTAGGTAAGTCCCAGAGTCTCCCATTGACCACAATAAAAATCCACGAATCACTGTAAGATTCGTAACTAGCAGTGTTTATAGCTACAATATGTATGGGCTGAGGGACTGAGGTTTGCATGTTGAATCAAAGAAAGGTAAGTCTGATTCGAAGATGTGGAAAGTCATCTCTTTTGGAATCCATCTAATGGGGGAAAATAAATTTATTTAACAAACATAACAAAGAGTTCTTTGTGAAAGGCACCATTCTACAAACTACAAATTCATATAATCCTCCCAAAGCCTTCACAAAATAGACACTATCGATATCGTCATTTTAGCAGTGAGGAAACTGAGGCAACAAGAGGTTAAATAACTGGCGAATAATTACACAGGTCCTCAGTGGTAGAGCCCATGTTCCAACCTGAAGCCCATACCCTACCCCACTTTGGTGGTTTTATGCTGCAATCTGACATATCACTGGCTGTCCTCAGCCACGCCAACTGTTACAACACGGAAATACTTATGTATCTGTTGTAAACTACTTCTTTGAGGCCCATCCCGACCTCAACCTGCCCAACCATCATTTGCCAAAGCCCCTCACCTTGGAAATCTGCCACAGGGAGCTTCTGGTCAGAATTTTTGAAGATGTTAATATTTTGGTTATCACCCCTAGATATATGCCAAGTGTAAATCACAGTCCCTAGGGGAAGCAACACTACGCATGATCTGAAGCCACATTTTACCAGAATTGTATTCCTCCAGCTCAGCTCTTAGTGACAAAACGGGAAAATCTCTCCCCTGCCTTGCCCCACTGTTCAGAGGAATGGAAAGGGAGGCCATACCCAAAATGCAAAAAGATCAGAATTGGATAATTATTGAACTTCAAGCTTACAAAAGTGCTCATGATTTACAGAGCACTTTTCAAAGGTAATTTTCATTAGACATCATCATCAACTTTGCTGTCTCTAGACAGCCCAGTGTGCAAGAGGTCACCAAAATATATTGCTCGTAACATGAAAACGTGTATGTAGAAAAATAAAGTATATGTATATGTAGAAAATATGCAGTAAGTTTGTACTCATTTTATTAAATATAGTACAGGCAGAAGGAAACATGCCAAAATACAAATGATTATTTCTGAGTAGATAATTTTAGTAGCTACATTTAATTTTTCATCTTCCTAATTTCTTGCATTTTCTCAAGTTTCTACAAAGAACATATTTTAATCATCATCGCTTTTTTCAGATTCTAAATCAATGTTTCTCTTCTGGTTTAAATTTATTTAAATAAATACTTCAAATCAAATCTTTCTGTTTCACCTGTGAGAAGTCAACAGCTAAGTAACCTCATCCCTTCAAATTCTCAGAATTCATGATTTTGTGAAATATGGAGCAAAATATGAACTTAAAAAGTGAGAGAGCCTACCAAATATTCACCATCCAAAAAAATACCAGGTTGCATAATATAAAAATCTCTAGCCAGGTTTCAAAAGGAGATAGTATGTAAGATACAAAGCAGGATTCCATGAAGGAACACTTTAGAAATCTAAGACTCATGAGTTCTATTTTTAAAGAATTCATATTTTAAAAAATAGCATAACTGAAGGCAGTGTGATCTGATGACAAGGAAACTGGGCTGCTCAAAAGAACTAAATTCTCAAAATAAATTCCAGATATAAAAAAGAAGCCACGAGGCAAAATTCTGATAACTGCTGACTCTAGCTGATGTGAGGAGAGAAATTACTCCAATTTTTCTCTATCTGTATTTTTAAGTTTTTATAACAAAAATCTATGGTTTTTAAATGAAAAAAACAAAAATGCACAGAATTATTTTCAAGCTGTGTATAATTTTCCTAGAATTTTATGTCACAACAAACTCACAAGTCAGCTTTTTCTGAGAAAAACTAAAATGAAAAAATGGTCAGAGGAAAAACAGAAGTCAGAGGAAACTTTAAAAAAATGAATACTGGCCTGGGGGCAATGGCTCACGCCTATATTCCCAGCACTTTGGGAGGCTGAGGTGGGCAGACCACTTGAGGCCAGGAGTTCCAGACCATCCTGGCCAACATGGTGAAACCCCATCTCTACTAAAAATACAAAAATTAGCTAAGCCTTGTGGCGCATGCTTATAATCCCAGCTACTCAGGAGCCTGAGGTGGGAGAATCGCTTGAACCCAGGAGGTGGAGTTTGCAGTAAGCCAAGATTACACCACTGCACTTCAGCCTAAGCGACAGAGCAAGTCTCTGTCTCAAAATAAATAAATAAAATAAATATTTAAAAAAATAAATACTAATCTTGGTCTCTTTTTCCCTATGCTGTTAATGACATCCAAATGTACATATTTCATTCTTGATGAGGAAAAAAAAACTAAATTTGAATAAAATATATGATAAATACACATACATATATAATGTACTATATATGACCATATATTATATACAATACATTATACATATATAGACATTATGTATATACTATATGTACAAATGCAATTCATGTATTACATACATTTTACACACACACACAATATCAAAACAAGAAAGGACTTTCTAAGCATAAAATCAAAGAAATAACCCATGGAAGGAAAAAATGATCATTTGAATTTACACTTACATGAAAAGTAAAATCTTTATATATATAAAAAGTCATTAAAAAAACATAAGGTAGGTAAATGCCAAAGACACTGAAAGCAGAACAAAGCAAAGTACACGGCAAAATGGAGAGGAAGGAGGAAAGGGAGGTAAGGAAGTAGGAAATACAAGCGGAGCAGAGCCTGGACTTCCAGGTCCAGCCTTCACAGGACAAGCTGTACGTGGCCTCTCACACAGCCCACCTCCAGAGGTTAACCTGGGTTTTCTTATAAAAATTCTTCTGTTTTGCATATGGTATTTTGAGTTTGTTACATGCAATCCAAAGGGCCTAAGACAGACTGGGCTCAGTGAAATAACACCTATAATCCCAGCACTTTGGGAGGCCAAAGCAGGTGGATCACCTGGGGTGAGGAGTTTGAGACCAGCCCAGCCAACATGGTGAAACCCTGTCTCTACCAAAAGTGCAAAAATCAGCTGTACATAGTGGTGGGCGCCTGTAACGCCAGCTACTCGGGAAGCTGAGGCAGGAGAATTGCTTGCACCCGAGAGACAGCAATTGCAATGAGCTGAAATGGTGCCACTGCACTCTAGACTAGGTAACAGGATGAGACTCCTTCTCAAAAAAAGAAAAAACAATTGCATATATGGTCAAATTAATGAGCCTCGTTTTCATAGTGCCTAATAGTAATACTATGTTTACCTCAGACTGTCAAAATATGTTTTATAATAAAAATATAGAGATTCAGTGCTGATTCAAAAGTTGGTGGGATTTCCCCATCAGGCAATTAGGTAAAATTTACCAAAATCTGGCCAGGTGTGGTGGCTCATGCCTATAATCCCAGCACTTTGGGAGCCAAGGCCCACACAGGCAAATCACTTGAGACCAAGAGTTTGAGAACAGCCTGGCAATATGGTGAAACCCCTTCTCTACTAAAAATACAAAAAATTAGCTGGGTGTAGTGGTGCGCACCTGTACTCCCAGCTACTTGGGAGGCTGATGCACAAGAATCACTTGAGCCCAAGAGGCAGAGGTTGCAGTGAGCTGATATGGCACCACTGCACTCCAGCCTGGGCGACAGAGCAAGACCAGCCTAAAAAAAAAAAAAAAAATCCAAAATCTTTAAAAATATCCATATACCGTGTTATATGTTACTTCAAGAAATGTATTATAAGGAAAAAAGCTAGAGAATACAGATACCTTATACAAGGATGTTGACCATGAAATGTTTTTACTATAGTGACATGTTAAAGAGGAAATTAAATGCCCAACTGATTAAATAAACACACTAAACTCCAACCATAAAAATCACTTGCAATTTTTCTGATTTTCTTTTAAAGATACATGCTTATTCTTACAAACTGCCTACCACATATTTCTACAATGATGTACACAATGTCTTCCTTAAAAGAATTATTCTCTACATGTTATTCTGTTATCTGTTTTAAACAGGACTGTGACATGGGCATTTAAGCATGACAGTAATGGGTGTCTCACAGTGTTTTTTTATTTTTATTATTATTATAATTATTATTTCGAGATGGAGTTTTGCTCTTGTTGCCTAGACTGGAGTGTCCGTGGCGTGATCTCGGCTCACCACAACCACCTTCTCCTGGGTTCAAGCCATTTTCCTGCCTCAGCCTCCCGAGTAGCTAGGATTACAAGCATATACCACCACACCTAGCTAATTCTGTATTTTTAGTAGAGACAGGGTTTCTCCATGTTGGTCAGGCTGGTCTCGAACTCCCGACATCAGGTGATCTGCCCATCTCAGCTTCCCAAAGTGCTGGGATTACAGGCGTGAGCCACCGTACCTGGCTCAGTCTTTTTTATTTAATGGGGCATAATATGCTGAGGATTAATTTATTAATGGCCACAAGATGTCACAAGTTTCACAGGTACTGATTCCTTTCACCATCACAACGATCCTGTGAAGTAGAGGCTATCATTAGCCCATTTTTAAAAGTTGCTCTTTTTAAAGATGAGGAAAGAAGAGCACTGAAAAGTTAAGTGACTTGCCAAGTTCACACAATTAATGAGCAGCAGCACTAGGTTTTCAACCCAGACAGTGCCACTCCAAGCCCATGCTTTACCCACTGCTCCTCTGCAACAGGCCTCAATTTAACCAGTGTGCTGCTGAGGAACACGGGCTGGCTCAAATGTTTCCTGTTACAAACAATAAACGTTATTGTGTATTCGTTTTACATAGTTATACAACAGTCTCAATGAAATAAAGTACTATAAGTGGAACTGATGAGTAAAAAAAAAAATTTAATCTAGGCTGAGTACAGTCACTCACACCTGTAATCCTAGCAATTCAGGAGTGTAAGGCAGGTGGACCACTTGAGTCTAGGAGTTCAAGACCAGCTTGGCCAATGTGGTGAAACCCCATCTCTACTAAAAATACAAAAAATTAGCTGGGCATGGTGGTTCATGCCTGTAATCCCAGCAATCCGGAAGGCTGAGGCAAGTGAATCACTTGAGGCCAGACGTTTGAGATCAGTCTGGCCAACATGGTGAAACCGCATCTCTACTACAAATATAAAAACTTAGCTGGGCATAGTGGCTCACGCCTGCAATTCCAGCTACTCAGGAGGCTGAGGCATGAGAATCGCTGGAACCTGGGAGGTAGAAGTTGCAATGAGATGAGGTCATACTACTGCACTCTAGCCTCAGTGACAGAGTGAGATTCAGTCTCAACAAACAACAAAAATTGATCTTGACACATATTGCCAACTCAGTAGCATCAAAAAATGTCTACAGATGCTGAGTTTAATAAAGACATTGAGGAATTAGCACTCCTTAAAATTATCAAATAATGTATGAGTGGTTTTATTTATAGATATATAGAATAGAATGCATTAATTGGTACAAATACGAATGTAGTGTATGATATAGTATATATTAATATAGTACATATATGAATGTATACTATATTCCTATATGAATATAGCATACATTTATGTATATATGCTTATATATACATATATGAAAATGATAACAGTGATCACCTACAGGTTTTAGAAGGCTGGGAACAAAGAAGAGTGAAAAAAGTATTGGAAGGCAATTTTCCAAAGCACATCTTTTTATATATGTATGTCTATGTATTATAGATACTAACATACATATTAAGCAATGTGAATATCCTACCTTTTCCAAATTAAATTTAAAATTATTATTTATCATACAATTCTAGCACCAGAAGAGACTATAGAGATTACTCAGTCTAATCTCATTCATTATTTCATTAAATTTTACATAGAGGAGATAGATCAAGCATTTCACCTGGTCCTAAAGTTGGTGCTATTAATAGATTTGTAAGATCTTCTCAATCTAAACCAAGGTTCCTCTTTTTACAGTGCTAGCTCTCAATGAAAATACTTACTCTTTACAAGAATCAAGGCCCTTTGCCATACGAAACAGGAATCTCTGTGACAAAGGAGGAAAAATGTTATTTGCACATACCTCTGTAAAACTGAAGAACAGGCCAATGCCACCAACAAATCTCAAAACCTCTCCAGCGTATTCTCCTATGATCGGAGCACACGGCGAGCACGGGTGGTCACTTTTAACACAGCTCTGCACCAATTGAAGCAAAAAACTTTTATTTCAAAATACATTTATAAAAAGTGCATAAAAACTGCATACACACAAAACTGGTATCTAAGAGTACTACATCCAGTTTGAGGCCTTGGTTTTTTAGTGTGCAAATCTCTAAGATGGCCCCGAAGACTCCCCCTACCTCCCACCTGTACACACCCCATACGCTCACAGCTTTAGAATATGAGGGGAACTTGTGAATATGATAGGACAGTCACTCCCATGTTACTTTACATTCGATAAGACTCCATTATGCACTACGCAAGATTCTATCGCAACAAAATGGAGAGATTCTCAGGGTGATTTTGATGCTGCTACATTGTGAAAGTAACAAAGGACCTAGGAGTGGCTTCTAGTCTGCAGCAAAAAAAACAGGGATGGTCCCACAGCCACAAAAACTGAATTCTTCCAACAACCACTGAGCGTGGGGAAGAGGACCCCAAGCTCAGGTGAGACTCCAGCCTCAGATCACACCTGATTTCAGCCAGGTGAGAGAGGACCAGACCAACCAAGCCTGACCCAGGGAAACTGTGAGATAATAAACGGGTGTTTAAAGCTACTAAATTGTAAAGCCAGTGTGTTTCTATCGCTGTGTAATAATGTCTTACACAGCAATAGGAACATGACCCAGACGCCCTGCAAGGAGATAATCTCACAAAAGAAGCCTCGCTGAGGAAATATTCAGCTTAGGGCGCAGAGAGGTGATAACGGGTTTCCCCAGAATATGAACCCCTGAACTGACCTACTGCTATTTCTCTTTCACAACTTGTTCTAGGAGGAGAAGAATGGGAATAAATTAGGGACGTCTACTCAGCATCCTCTGGAGTGGGTATTTGAGAACAGGCACATGATATAACACAGGACATGGAAACATAATGTAAATATATATATATATATATATATATATATAAAACAATTCTGAAATACAATTCAGCATCAGAAAGTCCATTTTTTCCATGTTAATCATTATTCATCTGTATGTAATACATTTCTAGAAACATTTATACAATGTACTTACAGCCGGACAGGTGTCATTTGGGTTAAAACTTCGGAACCCACAGCAGTTTAAATTTCTCTGGATGTCATTTCGAGCACTTGCTGTATTGTTCCAACCAACCTCAAGAAGCTGACCCTAGAAAATGTATTTAATATACAAAAGATGTCATCCCCGCATAAAATGTATAAAGCTAGGCCCTCTGACTGTTAGTACTAAGTGTACCTAAAATAAATAATTTTTTGAAAAATAGTTAAAACTTTTCCAAGGCTTACTACTCAGTCGGCAGCAAAAATTAAGGCACTATTTCTATCCCAAGAATGAAAAACTCCTGATTTTTACATGCAATTTAAAAGAAGCACTCAGTTCAAAGGCATAATTCTCAGAGTCTTAACAAGGCAAACCTTCTGTTGCTCCAGGACAGAAACCTAGATTTGTCTCCTCGATTTGTCTGCAAATTAGAGCTTGAAAAGTTCCATTGCTAGAATGGAACAGCAAACATTCTGGAGCAAATGTTTCACTGCATAATAGTGGGAAAAGATTGGGGGAACATCTTTTAGCCATAGCACTTTTTACCCAGTAAGAGCAAAATCCAATTTAAAAGATACAGAAAATGGCAACACTTGATGGTGTCCAGCTCCAACCAGGTGCACTAAGGCAAAGGGAACAAGAGAGTTTTGCTATCCAACGTGAAGGTGGCATTCTGAGCAAGATGAAATTATTTTATACTCCAGTCATTTTTCTCCTTTTTTTTCATTCTCATGCTACGTGGTATAATAAAGTAAAAGAAAAAAGTCTTAGCTTACCTGTTGCTCCTGGTTCAGGGCTAAACAAGCACAGGACACAGAAAACTGGACAATAAATACGAGTAAGAGAATAATCATATACTGAGAGTCAGAAGTTAAGGATACTTCTAAATATTCTTAAAATGGCATAAAACAGAGGTACAGGGGTACTGACAACTTTAGAATGCACCAGAAGCAATTAACCCAGAATACCAGATAGACGGCACTTATAGAAAGTTCAAAAAGGATAGACATATTATTATTTTGGTAATATACAGTTGCGTTAAATTTATATAGAAAAATACTAATGATAATTATATAACTAAAACAGATTCGAATTTCATTTAGAATAAAATGAAAATTCTTACATATATAAAACAGAAATAGGTCTAGATAAATACATGTAAGCTTTTTTAACATTAAGTCTAAAAAACACTGAAATTCTCAACCAAACATTAATGTGTACAAAAGGGCCTAGAAGTCACCGAATCAATTCAATTTAACTCTGAATTTACAAAACATCAATAGGACTATACTGAACTTGCAGAATATATTCTTCAGGATGTCACAAGGACAGAGTGAGAATATAAAAACACACATCACCCTAAGAAATGTTCCTAACGGTTCTTGAACAAACATGCATAAGGCTTGCTGGGCGTGGCTTCCTGGCAATACATTTCCTAGTGATAATATTAAATTAGTTGTAACCATTAAAATCTTAATCAAGGGTAAAATCTTGATTTTAAAAAAGGATACAAAAAATAGCAACACCTGATGGTGTTTTACGGCTCCGATCAGCCCCACTAAAGCAATCAGGAACAAGAAGATGCCCACGGCAATGACCACTCCGACCACTCGGAGACTGGAAATCAGCCCGAAGCCAATGCCCCACGCAGCAATTCCAATTAGCAGCAGACTAACCAACTGCAAAAATACCCGGGGCAGGAGTAGAGGACAGGGAGAAGAGAGAATGGGGAAAATGCCAGTTAATTAAATATCAACATCCATCAGGTACTTCTTTAGTACCTTACAGATAAGCACTAATACTTAATACAAGAACACACACAAGATCTCAGTAGGTAGTATTGTTTTAACAAATTACATTAATCCCCAGTGGTGCTTTATTCTTGCAAAAGAAAAAAAAAGACTAACAATAATACACAAAATTCTCAAAGAGCCTCAGAAGTCATCTGCTTACTAAGCCTAAATGCATGCGACTTGAGATTTTGAAGAGATCATATATGCAAAAACTTATAGATGCCAATCTCAGTCCAACATATTAATCTCTTCAAATGGGTATCATCTATCTTTCCATCAAAGCCCAAATGTGCTGTAATTTTCTCTGGGAAGCCCTCTAGTCCTCAACAGACTGAATAAATCCCTCCAGTTTCTGGCCGATCTCTGTTCCTTGAACATGGTTCTCTCGTTCCCTTCATCACACATTGTGTTTCCAAGCTGGTCTCTCCAGAAGACTGGCAGCAACTTAAGAGTAAGGACTCACATCTTTACACCTGGCTATACAGCCCCAGAATCACAGGACCTATACACAGGACCAGGTCCCTAGGGAATACTCAAAAACTGCTCACAGAATCACTGCTGAAATGAATTGCTTTAAATGTCATCATCTATTTGATTAAAAATCATAAACAGATCATTAAAACTCTTAGCAGCATAAAAAGAACATAAGAGACTTTAGCTATTTAAAGTGAACTAGTATTCTGAGCAAAAAGAAATTATTTTTATATTCCAATTGTTTTATTTATATATTTATAAAACAACCCTGGCTGAAGAAGGCATGGCTAGTGGTTATGACCTCTAAAACTCAAAATGACGTCACTTCTTTAAAATCACACTTAAGTCCTACGTGCATGCAAGTGGCTGCGCTGGGCTGCAGAAGATCGCGGTCTCCACAGAAGTTAAAGTTCCTCCTATTTTGCACTTGTTGGAAGAACTTGAAGAAGGACAAAAAGGAGGAGGCAATGGTACAGTTAGCTGGGCCTTGAAGATGATGAAAATATGACACAAGGTGGACAGGCATGACTACTGGGCCACCAAGGACAAATTATGAAAACAGAATATAAAGGCTGAGTGTAATCCCAGCACTTTGGGAGGCAGAGGTGGGTGGATCACAAGGTTCGAACAGGAGTCTCGAACTCCTGTTCGAGACCAGCCTGGCCAATATGGTGATACCCCATCTCCACTAAAAATACAAAAATTAGCTGGGCATGGTGGCACATGCCTGTAGTCCCAGGTACTCAGGAACCTGAGGCAGGAGACTCACTTGAACCCAGGAGGCAGAGGTTACAGTGAGTCGAGATCGTACCACTGCACTCCAGTCTGGCCAACAGAGGAAGACGGTGTCACAAAAAAAAAAAGAAAGAAGAAAGAGAAAGAAAGAGAAAGGGAAGGGAAGGGAAGGGAGGGGAAGGGAGGGGAGGGGAGGGGAGGGGAGGGGAGGGGAGGGGAGGGAGGGGAGGCGAGGGGAGGGGAGGGAAGGGGAGGGGAGGGAAGGGGAGGGAAGGGAAGGGAAAGGGAGGGAAAGAGAAAAGAAAGAGAAAAGAAAACAGAATATATAGCCTGAAAGTAGAATGTGGACCTAAATACCCAGAAGCTCCTCCATCAGTTAGATTTGTAACAAAACTTAATATAAATGGAATAAATCATTCCAGTGGGATGGTGGATACCTGGAGCATACCAGTGTTAGCAAAATAGCAAAATTCATATAGCATTAAAGTTGTATGATGCTAATGATGTCTAATGATGTCCAAAGAAAATACGAAGCTTCCACAGCCACCAGAAGAACAAACATACAGCAATTAATTTTAGTGGATCTCGAACTTGTCTTAAATCAACAACCTCTACTCATGTTAATGTTTTGATTAAATATCACAATGCAAAATACCCACACATTAAATAAAAGAATTCTAGCTGGTAAACATAACCTATACTTATGTAAGAATATATCTAATATATGTACACCCATTATATTTTCAGGTGACAGGAGGAAAACGCAGCACAATTTTTTTTCTCTTGTTAAGGCACTGTCACTTAAACATAAACCTGGAGTACTCGAAATAGAATTCAGGTTTCCAAGATAAAAGTGTGTAGAGAAGTGTTAGATGGCAGTGGAAGCATGTGTGTTTCTAAAAAAGTAAAAATCTCAAGAAAGAAAACAGAAATGGCATGCTTTACCCATCCTGCTTAGGGAAAGAGAGCTGGAGTTGAAATTGTTTAAAAAGTAGCAGGTACAATGAATGTTGTCACAAATGTGTTAATTTTTGAAGCAATGTGGATGCTGATAACTAGTAGTATCAAAAAATGTTCAGGATTGTTTTGATACCTATATATGCAATAAAAAATGTTGGGGTGAGTGGATGAACTTCTGTTAAAGGCTGTTCTTGTGTGTTACATGTAACAGACATGGTAAATATTTGTCCACAAATATTCTTTGTTTAACAAACCATGCATTTAAGTGAAGTCAACAAAAAGGAAATAGGTGTATAGATACATGATTTTGAGATTAAAGTTAATCCTAAAAGGGGCTGGGCACGGTGGCTCACACCTGTAATCCCAGCACTTTGGGAGGTCAAGGCGGGCTGATCATGATGTCAGGAGTTCAGGACCAGCCTGGCCAATATGGTGAAACCCCATCTCCACTAAAAATACAAAAATTAGCTGGGCCTGGTAGGGCATGTCTGTAGTCCCAGCTACTTAGGCAGCTAAGGCAGGAGAATCGCTTGAACCTGGGAGCCGGAGGCTGCAGGAAGCCGAGATCCCACCACTGCACTCCAGACTGGGTGACAAAGCAAGTCTCTCTCTCAAAAATAAATAAAATAAACAAATAAAGTTAATCCTAAAAGGTAAATAAAATGTGGAACACGTCCTCAGAATAAAATCACGCTTAAAAATGGTACACCACATAAAGATCGTAATTCACTTACAGACAATGAAGCTTAATAGGTATTAGGGACAGAAATAGGGGACAGGCTGTTGAACAGGAAGGAAACCGTATCTTCAATTCACTTGTGGGTCAACCATTTCCTGCAGCAATCTGACAGCATAATATCCAATTAGAAAGACTCAAAACATTAAAAATCTATTTTCTAGCACCGTTGAAAAGCCTGACAAACTTTGCTTAGAAATATAAATTGCCACTTACTCAAATGGATCTTTTTCTGCCCAAATTTGTAAATTTTCATATGCAATATTATAGTTTATCAGGCAAATTTAACATCTACTGGTATAATAAACCTTCTTACATATGTAGCAATACAAGCAAAACTGCTCTATATTGAGCGTCTATTTGTACTCTTATCCAAAATATTTTTTTGTATTTTTTTTTTTTTTTTGCCAAAGAGACAAAACTTGAAAATAAAAGGAACCACCTATAGCATAAGAGAACCAAATTAGAGAGTTACATGGACTTGGTAGGCTCCAGTGCAGTTGGTACACCCAGGAAGCTTTTCTTTTCAGAGGGACAAGGAGAGGCAAAAACTTTCACAAACTTTGCCACTCAGAAATTTGTCTAGTCCTTCTTATGTGCCCAACTGCTCCATATCAGCAGGCCCATTTGCTTCTGTTTGATTTTATCATCCTCACTGACAGTCTTCTAACAACTTCAAACAGTCTTGGACTGAGAAAAAGTTCTCTGCCCCTCCACAAGTGAACTTACTTCTAACTCCGTGGTATTCAAATTTAACACATTTCCTTTCAGGAGCTGTAAAAGACAGAAGCCTGAAGGAGGTGCGAAGGAAGAAGGAGGATGCACGGCAGGAGGGCTATGCTTAGCAACCTTGCTGTATCCTGGTACCAAACACTGAAGACGGTCCACGTGTGCAACACATCACAGCAGCCTGCTGTATTTCTGTTTCCAGAGAAACAGAACCAATAGGAAATATATCTATATCTGTATCTGTATCTAATCTATTGAGTGAATATCCAACACTGAAATAGGCACACACAGAGACAGAGAGATTTTAAAGAATTGGCTCACATGATTGTCGTGACTGGCAAGTCAGAAATTTGTAGGGCTGGCCAGCAGGCTGGAAACTCAAGCAGAATTTCTTTTTCCTCAGAAAACCTTAATCTTTGTTCTTCAGGTCTTCAACCGATGGGCTAAGGCCCACCCACATGATGGAAAGTAGTATGATTTAAAGTCAACTGATTGTACCTGTTAGTCACCTCTATAAAATATCTTCACAGCAAAATCTAGACTAGTGCTTGACCAAACAACGGGGCACCACAGCCTAGTCAAGTTCACACATAAAATTAACCATCGCATTTGCTAACATCCAAGTCCTAGGTGTGAGGCATATTTCCTAATTCAGTCAAGTTCACAGGGAGAACTGCACTGTATCCTTTAACTCTTAGACCCAAAAAGATAAAAAGTATGAATAATCTGATAATATTTCAAACCCAATAGTTCTTTAAAACTTTAAAATCTTTAAAAGATTCTTTAAATCCTTTAGGAAATTATAGTACATCCTTACTATATTACTGAAATTCTTAAATCTGAGAATATTAAAAGTTACACATGCTTAAATATTACATTAAAAGTTAATTATTCATCAACAAGTACTTAATGCTGAGTATAGGCTAAAAGCCAGAAACAAGACATCCCTATAAGAAAAGGGCTTGGCCAACTTTCTCTACAAAGGACCAGATATTTAGCATCAGGCTTTGCAGATCACATAGTCTCTGCCACAACAATTCAACTCTGCCACTGTACACAAAAGCAGTGACAAATAAGTAAGCAAAGGAGCAGGCAGGGCTGTGTTCCAATAACATCTTATTTATACATACTGAAATCTGAATTCATATAATTTTCATGTATCACAAAATATCATTCCTCCTTTTTTTCCAGCATTCAAAAATGTGAAACCATTCTAAACTAGCAGGCTGTACAAAAATAAGTCAGTGAGATGGATCTGGCTGTGGGCTGAGGTTTTCTGACCCTTGCTCTAGAAGTCAGTGTAGAAGAGAATGAAAAATTACAATGGAACAAATAATTGCTACACCAGAGATTTTTTATAAGGTGAGTCAGAGCACAGAACAATAATATCCCCCCCACACACAAAAAAAATCCAGACAAACAGAACAGGCCAACTGACCCCTCTGTGAATATAACCTTATGTAGTAAAGAATAAATATTATCTTATATGGTAAAAGATGGAACTAAACCAAGGATCTTTAAAGGAGGCGCTTATCCTAGATTATGAGGTAGGCCCTAAATGTCATAACAGGTATCCTTATAAGAGAGGCACAGGGAAATTAGAGAGACACACACACAACGAAGGTGAAAAAAAGAGGCAGAGGCTAATCAGCAGCCACCAGAAAATGGAAGAGGCCCTGAGAGAGCCTGACTTTGTGGACACCTTGATTTTGGACTTCTGGTCTCCAGGACTGTAAGGGAATACATTTCTGTTATTTTAAGTCACCACATTTGTGGTAATTTGCTACAGCAGCCCCGGAAAAGAAATACTCAATAATTCATCTATTTGGAGTTTGACAAGTCAGGAACCTCTCACTGTTATAGAACCTGCCTAGAATTTTACCATCAGTGGAATCCTAATCATGTAGCTAGGATGAAGTGTTCTGGTACCCTCATCAGCATCCTCCCAGCGGAGCAAATACATTACTTGCATCATAGTTTTCGCAAAATGAGGAAACTCTTCAACGCTCACTCCGTTGCCAACTAAGAGGCTCATTAATAATTAAAATCTATTAATGTAAATGTAAAAAAATACATATCTCTACAACCAAAAAGAGGGGAGAAAGCAGTAGTTTAGTTCTCAGACTAGGCATTAGGCTATCATTGAGAATGTTATCTAGAATATTCACAAGTATATCTGTTCTGTTTTTTTCTTTTCTTGTAGATAGGGGGAAAAAGAGGCTGCTTCCTTCTTATAACCCTCTGTCAAGGGTATTCCTCACCAAGTTGATTCTGCTGTGTCTTTAATACAGTTTTCAGTATACCCCAATTACCACCACCAGGCAGTCCTCTAAAACCATCGAAGAGGGTTTCCTATCGTTGCTTTAGTAAATTAACACAAGCATAGTGGATTAAAACACCACAAATGTATTGCCTTACAGTTCTGGAGGCTATGTTGGTCAGGCTGTACTCCCGAAAGCTCCAGAGAGAGAATCTGTATCCTTGCTTCCTCTAGCCTCTGGGGGTTTTCTGACTTCCTTGGCATATAGCCTCAAATACGCAGGTCCTTTCTGACTCTGACTCTACTTCCCCTCGTCTAAGGACCTATGTGATTCCGTAAAGATCGCCCAGATAATCCAGAATAATCTCCCCATCTCAAGATTCTTCATTGAATCCTATCTCTCAAAGTCCTTTTAGTTATGTAAAGTAACATATTTGTAGGTTCCTAGGATTAGGATATGAACAATTTTTTGGAGGGTATGGTTATTTAGCTCACCACAGAGAGTTCTTGGAAAATGGGCAACTGAGCTACCACAGAATCTTTTCAGCTACAGATATTTGTAAACACTGAAAAAGACTGTAATATTTTATTTAAATATGTAACTGAGCACAGAGAAACCATATGAAATTCCTACAGGCCAGAAATGAAAGGAGAACCAAAAGCTAGAACTGTAAGCATACAGCTGGTGCTACGGGGGTCCCATGAGCAGGTGGGGAAGGAGTTCCCGGATCAGAGCAGTCCCTAAATGGGATGGACTAAGGTTTCATAGCAGAGCTAGGAAGTGCAACTGAGACGCTTGCATAACTGGGATCTCCAAAAAGCTGTATTTTTAGTGTAAGGGGTTAGAGAAAAACCACAATAATCTACCCCAGGAAGACAGCAAAGACTTTTTAGTCTCTTCGAAAAGTCTGCAAGAAAGAGAAACATGGGCCTATTAAACAAGAACCTATCATGCCCATGCTTGCAGTCTAAGTGTACACTGCCTCAGGCATGCAGGAGTCCTCAAGACAAACAACTCAAATAAAAGCTGATTACAAGAGGTGACGGCACTTGGGGAAGAAAAGCTCATAGAAGCATATTGAAAATTTGCTCAGGAGGGACCCTTCCAAAGCCCAGCTTTTACAGGATTCTCAAAGAAAAAAATATAAACTTTGCTGCCAATCAAAAAAAAAATCACAAAATGGCTAGGAAAAAAAATGTACCATGAGAGAGATGTGACAAATACAACAAAAGGATAAAGCTCCCAAGAACTAGAGATGACAGAACTAATCGAAAAAGACTAAAACAAAATATTTTAAACTGACTAAAAAGATAACAGGGGGTGGGGTGCAGTGGGTCACATCTGTAATCCCAGGATTTTGGGAGGCCGAAGCGGGTGGATCACTTGAGGTCAGGAGTTCAAAATCAGTCTGGCGAACATGGTGAAACTCTGTCTCCACCAAAAATATATTTTTTTAAAAAATTAGCAGGGCGTGATGGTGCATGCCTGTAATCCCAGCTACTTGGGAGGCTGAGGCAGGAGAATTACTTGAATCTGGGAGGCAGAGGTTGCAGTGAGCCAAGATCATGCCACTGCACTCCAGCCTGGGTGACAGAGCAAGACTCTGTCTTAAAAAAAGAAAAATCATTATAATGGTTCAGTCGTTAAAGCCAAGTAACTGATACATATCTAAATAAGCAAACTGCGTAGTCTTTGAGAGAGGCAAAATTCTAAGTCAGTATAAAAAGAGTAGAGAAACAGTGGGCTTTAATAAGTAGCCTTGTGACAATTACCTTTTCATTTGAAAACTGATATTATTAGTCCCTACCTCAAACCATAAACTCTACATATTAAAAAGCACAACTAAAAAGTATAGAAAATATTTTAATGACTTTGTGGATACGGAAAAATTTCTTTGAAACAAGTTTCAAAAAGTGCACATATAACACTGACATGGCATGTACTCTGTTTAAGAATGTATTTTAACAGCTTTATACTTATTAACTAATTTAATCTTCACAAAAATCCTAAGAGGTAGGTAGAACTATTGCTTCCATTTTCCAGAAGGGAAAAGTTGTACACAAAGTGAAATGTTAAGTAACTAGCCCAAGGTTAGATAGCAAGGAAGGGATATAGCTGGGATACGAACCCAGGCTACCTGGCTGTAGATCTGTGTTTTTACGTATTGTATCATCCTACCTGTTACAAATATAAACTTCTGTACTCTACAGTGAAAAACACTAGACAAATGTGGGAGAAGCCTAGGACTAGAAGAATATATTTGTAGCACACATGTGTATTTTAAAATGCCAACAAATGAACAAAGCAAATTGAAAAGTGGTCAAAGGTAGTAAGAGGCAATTCATGGAAGAAGCATTTGAAAGGCCAACCAACACATGAAATATGTTAAATTTCATCAAAAATCAGGAAAACAAAAATGTAAACAAGGAGAGACTATCTCAAATGCACTAGATTGGCAAAATCTAACCTTGATGACACCAAGAATGTAAAGAACCTAGAACTCATGTACAAGTAGAAATTTAAATTGTTGTAGCCATGTTGTATAACAAATTAACACCACTTAGGAATATTAAAGATATGTATCCCTTACTACCCCAGCAATTCTGTTTCTAGGTTAATCCCCAAGAGAACACCTATGTCCCCAACTAGACATATACCAGGATTCTGCTACAGTCTTGTTTGTTACAGTAAAAAATTAAAAACATTTTCAAACATCATGACCTGGGAATTCTCAGACTCTGGTGTGATCACACAATAAAATACAAATGATTTTTATCTATTCCTATTAAACTGACAAATTTCAAAAATATAAAGGAAATCAGACAAGTTACATAAATACAGATAAAACATACTATTTACATAAATTTTCAAGCACAAAAAAATACTATACATTATTTGTAGATGATTAATATATGCAATATATGACATTGTCATAAACATTTATGGAAGTGACAGATGTTGATTTCAGGACACTGAGCACTTTTGAGAGGGTAAAAGGGGAAAGGGACTGGAGAGTGGGCCTTCAGCTACAGTGTAACATTTAACTTCTTAAAAGAGAGACTAGCTGTGTTCAGTGGTGAGTGCCTATGGTCTCAACAGTAGCTGGGACTCTGGAGGCAGATCACTTGAGCCCAGGAGTTTAAGGCTGTAGTCCACTGTGACTGCACCGGGGAATAGCAACTGCACTCCAGCCTGGGCAACAGAGAACCTTCATCTCAAAAGAGAGAGAGAAAAAATACTTGCATATGTGAAATATATAAAGCTATTGAGTTCATAGGGTTCTACCAGATTATTTCCTGTGCATATATAATTTGCTAATTAAAACTAGCCTTGAAAAACATAATAAGCCCCTTCTTACTAAGTCACCAATTCTAAGTTCTTCTGGTTTGCTTTCCTCTCTAAATTGGTCCAACTTTCCTCATCCAGCCTTAGCTCCCACTGTCTCCCAAACCCAGCTACTTAAATCTAGACAGTCTCACTTGTCTCTCAAATATTTCACTTCAGTTCCCATCTGTGCATATTCAAGTGCAGTCCACATTCCCTCCTATAATTTGTTCCTACTTAGGAAAGAGGCGGCTTAGAATGAAGGTGGTATACAACCGAGGGCAACAGGCAGCAAGTTGCTGATTCTCCACATGTTTATAACAGAAGGCGATGCTCTAGGTCCATCACACTCAGATGGTCTCAAGTGTGAACCAAGACACTGCCCTACCCCGTTTTCAAGCCCAGCTCCTAGCTGCACATATGCACACACACATGCACACACAAATACACATTTTTATTTATAAGGGCCATTCCCAAAGGTGAAAGAAAACATAGATTCAGTGGTACAATCCTAAACAAATTTTGCTCTTATTACAACAGTGAAACTGTACATCATAAACTTGTTTGTGCTAATCAATTTTCTAATAAACACCCAAAAATTTGTTGGATTTTTTAATTTAAAAAGGACAAATCAATGTGTTTTCTTGTGTATAACTGGTGTTTCTAACACATTATTTTAAAAATCCCCCATGTATCCAAGTTAGCTTTTTAAATTAGAAATAACACCTAAAGATTTATAATATGCCTCTAATAAGGTCTGATTATCAGTGTATCTTTAACTTTACTAAAAAGAAGCCTTTTAAAGATAATAAAACAATTTATTTCTCAGTAGTGATAATTATATGTTATGGTTGGTTTGTAATTGTGAAGAGAATGAGATTATATGAGGTCTTCCAAACTAGTGATCTAAAAATTATTAATTTAAATAGTTAACTCTAACTGCATAATTAAAAAGCCTAGGTTTGTCACTAGAACTTGGTAGACAAAAGAACTCCAAAGAATCTTTTGTTCTGTTATAATAACAGTTTTCTTATGAAATCAATTGTAATAGCAAGTAAATGTAAGCTTGTGACAAATAGCTTCCTTCCCTTTGGGAGACGGAATGCTGATAAAAAAGGAATCATGCATCTGTTAATTCATTGCTAGTAATGTTCTTATAAGCAGGAAGCACCAACCTTTCCTGTTTTCTCTTTAAAACAAAGAAAGGTGAATCGTATAAAACCAGTTTTAAGAAAAGAATTAAAGGAGCTATAATGGAAAAGGTACACCAAAGCAAGACATAAAGCTGGTCATAAAAAGTGTCCAAAACTGGCATTGCTTCCCCAAGTAAACCCCAAGAGAAAGTGGCAATGGAGAAACTGCAAGTGCACATGTGAGTCGAGTCTAATGAAGGGGAATAAACAGGAAAGTGCTACTGCAAGGAACATAGAAATTCTCAGCCAGGCCGGGGCAGGGTCTCATGCCTGTAATCCTAGCACTTTGGGAGGCCAGGGAAGGGGGACTGCTTGAGCCCAGGTAGTTCAAAACCAGCCTGGACAACATGGCGAGACCTTGTTTCTACCAAAAGATCAAAACATTAGCCAGGTATGGTGGCAACCAACTGTGGTTCCAGCTACTTGGGAGACTGACTAGGATAGCTTCAGCCAGGAGGTCAAGGTTGCAGGAGTTGTGTTCATGCCACTGCACTCCAACCTGCAAGGCAACAGAGTGAGACCTTGTCTCAAAAAGAAAGAAATTCTTAGCCAGGGCTCACAGCACAAACACACACCACCACAGCACAGGTAGAACACGGTGGTTCACACCTGTAATCCCAGCACTTTGGGAGGCTGAGGCAGGATCACTTGAGCCCAGGAATTTGGAGACCAGCCTGAGCACATAGCAAGACCTTGTCCCCCACCTGACCAAAAAAAAAAACAGAGACAGAAAGAGAACACCACGGCACAAAAGTACCTGGCTTTACCACTGAGCAGGTCTGTGGTTGCCTGCAGACTGGGAGTGGGGGTTTAGGGATATGAAAGTGGGATTTCAAGGAAGGATGAGTAGACTTTCAGGGGTCTCGAATGTAATCATGAGATCATAGGTATATGCATTTGCCAAAACCTACCAAACGCTACACTTGAAGTATATCCAACTTACTCTGTCAATAATATTTTAGTAAATCTGTTTCCCCACAAAAGACAAAGCTTTACAAAAAAGGCATTTTAGAGCATCTTCCACCTGGCACACCCTTCATGGTAGCTAGAGTTTTATATGTAATTTGGTGGCATAGCAAGGACAGTTGGGCAGGAAAGTAGATGGAGACTGGGCCCATGACAATATACTTCAATTGTGCACATGCCCAGTGTTACCTACGTCTTGACTTCTTTCTCCAAGAAAGAATAAACCTTATGATTTTAAGCCGTGATAATAGGGTTTCTATGACTTTGGGCTGAACTCTATTCCTAATATTGTGGTCTTTGTTTTATAGCCAATCAGATCAGGTCATTCCTAGGCTGGCTGTCCTTTGTTTCTGATCTCGAGATAAAGTCCAGACTCCAAGGCTGACAAATCCCAAGACGTGAAAGGCCTGGATTATTGCCAGAGGTTATTCATTAAGCACCATTCCTCCTCCCAGCCATACCTGGAATTCTTCTGATGGGCCTTCTACACTTTGAGTGCCAGATAATCAAGGCCCATGGTATCTTATATTCCTAGCACCTGGCCAAGAGTCTGCAACAGAAGAGGTGCTCAAAACATACTGTTGAATGAAACAGCATATAAGATTGCTCATTATCCTTTGAGGATAAGGAAATGCTTATTCTCCAATCTATACAGTATTTGGGGGGGGTGGGAAGTCAGCCTAATGATGTTCCATATTATTCTCTGTGTCCATAACCTTCAATCTTTCATCAAATACCCACCACATTTCAAGAACAAGATGAAAAGACAGACTTTAATATTGTTCAAACAACTACCTTGTTTTTGAGTATCAAAATTCTTACAAGGTAAGTGAATTGCTTTGAGGATGAAAGAATTTAAAACATTTGAAAAAGCCAGATTAGATGTTGTAAATTATTCAAAACTGTTTTGTTAGCACTAAAGCAAGAAAGAAGTTATGATGGTAGTGGAAGGCAAGCAATTTTAAAACAGTAATAAGATACTGAAGGACTATACCAACAAAATGTAATACGGCATTCATAGACATGTAAAGAAAACAAAGGTAATAGCCACGTTCTGTGGGTCACATCTGTAATCTTGGTACTTTGGGAAGCAAATGCAGAAGGATTGCTTGTGGCCAGGAGTTTGAGACCGGCCTGGGCAAAACAGCAAGACCCCTGTCTCTACAAAAAAAAAAAAAAAATTATTTAACTGGGGTAGGGTGGAGTATGCCTGTAGTTCTAGCTACGCAGAAGGAGAAAAGGTGGGAGGATCGCTTGAGCCCAGGGGTTCAAGGCTGCAGTGAGCTATCATCACATACAGCACTCCAGCCTTGGTGACAGAATGAGAACCTGCCCCTAAAAAAAGAAAACGAAGGCCCAGACTACCTTCCTCAATATGCTTCAACATTCATAATGAGGAATTACACACTGACTCTCTTCTGAACTTCTTTTTAATGTGGAAAACTGAAGAGCAATTCAGAAAAGATCAAGCATGTGTTTCCATGATGCCAAACATCTGGATGAAAATAGGAAAAGTCTATAAATAATCTAGATTTTGCTAAACAGCCAGACACTGAGTGTTGAAGCCAAAACCTCAGTTCTTTGATTGCTTTATGATCGTTCTTCAAATGACACAGAAAGCCTAAAGTGCTCCTGTAAATAGTTTTCTTCATTATGGTTCTCTATGATGCTATTGTTTTTATACTTACTGAGCACAAATACAAAGTATATGGAAATTATATAAAGGTGATTGAAAGTAAGGGACTTCAACTTGTCATTTTCCAAGGTAACTTGTTTGAGGTGACATCCACAGCTACCCACAAAGTTCCAACCCCACCCTACCCCTTCCTTCTTTGGAGCATTTCTGGGAGACAAGACATGAAGTATGGGCAGAAGAACTCTGTACTGATTCCTGTGTTCAATTAACTAAATGCCAACCACATGCCAGGGCTGTGCCAGGCACGCAGGAAAGCCAGAATGACTGTGAAATGGCCCTTATTGTTGAGAGGATTATAAGAAAAATAAATGTGTAAGTGCTCTTTTCAATGACTTCTTCACTGACAAATTCAACAATCAAATCTTGGTCCCCATCTCCTTGAAATGGTTTGCACTTGACTTCTGAGACACCAGCCTCTCTGCAGTTTTCCTCCTACCTGACTGGCCATTCCTTTTCAGGCTCCCTTGCTGAATGTTCCTCATCTCCAGCATCTTATCTTTTTTTGAGACAGAGTCTTGCTCTGTCGCCCAGGCTGGAGTGCAGTGCTGCAATCTCGGTTCACTGCAACCTCTGCCTCTTGGGTTCAAGCAATTCTCTGCCTCAGCCTCCCGAGTAGCTGGGATTATAGGCACACACTATCACGCCCAGCTAATTTTTGTATTTTTAGTAGAGATGGGCTTTCACCATCTTGGCCAGGCTGGTCTTGTACTCCTGACCTCATGATCCACCCACACTGGCATCCCAAAGTGCTGGGATTACAGGTGTGAGCCACCGTGCTCGGCCACATCTCGTAATGTATGAACGGCACTGCTTTAATCTGTGAACCATTGCCCTTCTCTATCTACCTTCACTAACTTGTGGATTTCATATAATTTCAACTCTTTAATTGGCTCCCTGAATTTAAATCTCCAGAAAGTACTCTCCCCTGAATGACAGTGTTGTTACAACAAGTGCTACCAGTCATTTCCACTCGGGTTTCTTTGGTATCACATCTAATACTGCATCCTCTAATTCATCCCAAAGCCTGCTCCACCTACCATCTTCTCCATCCTAGCTAATGGCAAATCTATCCTGCCAGTTCCTTGAGTCACAAATCCTGAGTAATTTGTGACTTGTCTCTTTCAGTAAATCAGGTCACCCTACCTCCAAAACAGTCTCAGAATCTATTTCGTTTAATTCTATTGCCACCATACTAATCCAAGCCTCCATCATCTCATGTGTAAATTATAGCAACAGCCTTATAACTAGTCTCAATGTTCCCACCTATGCCATCTATAATCTATTCTTAACTCAAGAGCCATATAACTTTTTAGATAAAAATCAGACTAAGTCAGTCCTCAGGCCTAAACACACCAATGGCTCCCCATTTCACTTGGTATAAAAGCTCATATCCTTATCGTGTTTTCCTGTGTCCCACCCATAACTTCTCTGACCTCTTTTCCTTCATTGTACTGCTTGCTTGCTCTCTCCCACTCATATTTGACTCCTCTGTCCCTTGCATAAACCAGCAATACTCCTCCAGGCCAGGCACAGGTGCTCACAGCTGTAATCCCAGCACTCTGGGAGGCCAAGGTGAGAGGATTGCTTGAGGTCAGGAGTTCAAGGCTAGTCCAGACAACAGAGTAATACCCTGTCTCTATAAAATATTTTTTAAAATTAGCCAGGCATGGTGGCACATGCCTATAGTCCCAGCTACTTGGTAGGCAGACGTGGGATCACGTGAGCCCAGGAGACACCTCTCCAGCAGTGAGCTGAGATCACACCACTGCACTTGGTCCTGAGTGACAGAGCAATACCGTATCTCAAAAAAAAAAAAAAAAAAGCAGAAATACTCTTCCATCAGAGTCTTTTCAAAGACCATTCCCTATATCTGAAACACTCTGCCTAGATAAGTGTTCTTCATCTCCTTTAAGCCTTTTGATATAGTTTGGATATTTGTCTCCCCGAAATCTCATGGTTGAAATGTAATCCCAAATGTTGAAGGCAGAGCCTGGTGGAGGTGATTCATAGGGGTGGATCCTGCATGAATGATTTGGCACCACCCCCTCAGTGATAAGTGAGCTCTCCCTCTGAGATCTGGTTGTTTAAAAGTGTTTGGCACCTCCACTCTAACTCTCCCCATGTGACACAGGGGCTTCCTTTCCCCTTCCGCCATGATTCTAAGTATCCTGGAGGCCTCACCAGAAAATGCCAGCACTGTGCTTCCTGTACAGCCTGCAGAACCATGAGTCAATTAAACCTCTTTTCTTTATCCAGTCTCAAGTATTTCTTTATAGCAATACGAGAACAGTCTAACACCATTCTTACACTGATGTCTTTCCATGCAGGCCAAGTGTGACCACCCTATATGAAGCTGTGTACCCCCCACACATCCAGTCCACTGCCCCAACTATCTTTATTCTTTTCACTCTGCTTTATTTTTCTCCGAAGCACTTGTTTACCATCTGATATGATACATAACTTACTTATCATCCGTCCATCCCCATAAACGTAAACTCCGTGAAGGCAAGCCATTGGGGTTTGTTTTGTTCACTGCTATTGATGCTCAATTAATATTTATGATTAGAATAAAGAACAGAAAGAAAATAACTTGGGCACATCTTATAATATACTTACATTAGACTCATAAGTAACCCTAACCAGTTATAATTATAATACAATTTTACAGGAAGTGGATTTGTTCATGAGAAAGGGTAGAAGAAACCCATAGACATGTTTGAAACATTGGCCAAAGATGAAAAGAAAAAGTCTATAGTGGATAAATAAAAGTAATTCCTACTTAATATTACTACTTTCTAATCTAATGCTAACTTTCATGCTTTAAAATATTTAGCCGTGCTTCTGGATTTACTCTTGATCACTACAGACAAAAAGAAACAAAACACTATTTTACACTAGTTTTCTTTATGCACGTCTTACCTGTGAAGAATAGCTGGAAAGGAAAAGCCACGTCTATAAATTTAGTGTAATTCAACTTTTTCCACCTGAAGCTGTAACAACTTAATTTCATTTCTCTTATACATCTAAAGCATTTATATACTATCTCATTTTATCCTCACACAACTTCATGAGGGGAAGACTGAAAAATATCATCACCAATTTATACAGGAAGAAACTGAAACTCAAACGAAGTAAGCTGTTCGTCCAGTAATAGAGTTGGAAAAGTTCCATTTTATTCATAAATCTGGTGAACTTTCTTCCCATAATTTTGATAAGAAACAGAATTTTCTTCCCATAAATGGTCATTTTGTTTTATCTAACAGATATGGCACACTTTACTACAAAATACACGCCGGGTGCGGGGCCTCACACCTGTAATCCCAGCACTTTGGGAGGCCAAGGCAGGTGGATCACCTGAGGTAAGGAGTTTGAGACCAGCCTAGCCAACATAGTGAAACCTCGGCTCTACTAAAAATACAAAACATAAGCTGGGCATGGTAGCAGGCACCTGTCATCTCAGCTATGCAGGAGGCTGAGGCAGGAGAATCGCTTGAACTCAGGAAGCAGAGGTTGCAGTGAGCAGAGATCGCACCATTGCACTCCAGCCTGGGCAACAAGAGTGAAACTCCATCTCAAAAAAAAATTAAAATAAAATCAAAAATAAAAACTGCATCCCAATGTCAGAGATGTTAAAAATATAAATTAATGTATCTTAGAATTAATGTCATCCCATATAATTTTTATGCCGTATGAGAATATTTCTCAAAACAACCAAAAACATGAGGAAAAAGAATAACAAAAAAGAGAAACAAACAAGGAAAGATGTTAGAAGAATGAACACAAAAAGAAGGAAACAAAACTGCAACTTCTGAAATTTCCCTCCTGGGGATTTTAAAACTGGCAGGGCAACTCTTAAAAGTCCCAGTAAATATATGTTTGGTCATATTTTTCAGTTTGGTTCTATTTAACAAAGTCAGCTACCTTTTTTTGGCTTGTTTCTTTGTTAACAGAGCTTTCTTCCCTGGTTAAGAAGTAGCAGGAGACATATTATAAAGCTTCGAAATATTACATGTCTTAATACAAAATTTCGTATTTCCTAAAATTTCCCAGAAATCACTAAGCATAATTTTCAAGTGTTTTTCACTGTTTGTCAAAATCTTTTCAGCCTACAATATTCTTAGAAACTATTAAAAATAAGTCATTTCCCAAATAGTTTTCATGTTTATGTATATCCTAAATGGTATCAAAAAGACCCACACACTATTTCTACATTTCCTTGATTCAATCATACCTCCGTTATTTCCCCAATCTCTCTAACCCACAAATATTTCCCACAGTCCTAAATTTTACAGTGCCTATGTCAGTATATTCCTTATACATCATTTAATTTTCCCTCTCCATGTCTCTCATCTAGATCCTGTCTTCGCAAGGTATTTGCCTTTATAGGTATTTATTATTTCCCACAGTTCTCAACAGAGTGCACACAGTAGGCAAATGTTTACTGACGGAATACAATTCCTGAAATCATATGCAGAAAAGGTAATAAATAAAAATGAGGCTTCATAAAAGCATATTGATTTTTAAGCCCTGTTTGGTTTGCTGCTGTATTTCCAAACTGAGAATACAGCCTGGCACACAGTAGGCACTCAAATAATTGTTGAATAAAGAAACTAAAAGTTTCTTTAAATGCAGGAAGTTCTGAGGCAAGTCATTCTCTCGCGAAGGTGAATTCAGGACTATAGCTTCCCCCTTTCCTTCTATATTTACAAATTGTTAACACATACTATACTGATTTAAGCTTGTCCAGTACTAGGGATCCTATTAACTAAAATAATCAAACCATAAACAAGCAGAAAAATCAATTGTTAACATTCTGCCTAGTGATCAAATTTCCTTGTCTGGGACTTACAACTTGTTTTTAGTGACATGCTTTCTGAGCTGATCATGAATGTGGCAGGAATCTCAGGCTCATTAGCAAGCCACCAGAGCATGCAGACAGTTCAGATGATAAGAGTCCTCTGTTCCTCCGGAAAATGCCTCAACACAGCAGTGATGATGCTTCAGGCAGCCATGGCCTTTACACCTGCCATTCCCATATGCAATCCTGGTTTAACCAACACTTTTAGAAATGATCTAAAATGGAATCCTGTAGCGTTGAGCAATTTTAGAGGCAGTAACCAGGGTGGGATTAGAAACTACAAAGAATCCTTCTATTCATGACTTAATAGAAAATGTCTCCCAAGCCCTCATGCTCAACCTCATCCCCAATCGCCTCACATTTTTTCATCTTAAAATGTTGAGAAACAGATCAGGGAGAAATAGAAGCTAAATAATGGCCCTGGCACATTTTCAGCATCTATCTAAGACTGGATCCAACTTTTACCTGTCACTTGCCTCCACTTTAAACTACTACATTTATTTAAGCCTAATTACAATGTAAAAGAAGTAGCCACTAATTTACTTCAAGAAATGTCCCTTTGTGTAAAAAGTCTATGATTTAAAAGAGCTAGCCATTTTTATTGTCTCATGAATTCCAATTCAGTGAGTTTTACTGCACAGCTATTAAAATCAATAGAATATACACTTTGAAGGTCAATAATTTAGAATAGATATTAAATAGTCTTAATATGTCCCTTTAGAATATCTTTCTTTTGCCTCACTTTCCTGATAAACTCTAAATACAACTAAAAATGGTATGTCTAGAAAGCAATGGAACTTCATTTTAAAATAACTTGCCTTCAAAAACAAATTATACATTAATTTATACAGACCCTCACTCAAGTAAGTATGAAAAGCAGACATTCCACTCTGTATAACCAGACACTGTAAAATTAAGTGTCTGGCAAATAGATGACTAAATCATTGGCAGAAAAAAAAAAACAGAACTCGGGGCACAAAACAATGAATTTAAAGTTCTAAGCAGGCCATTCACACTGATATTTTTAAAAAATGCCTAGATAACGGGTCAGCATATACTTAACAGCCAGGGTGATAAGCATGCCTCAGGTTAAGACAGATTAATTTTCATCTGAAACTTGACATGTATCTTCAAGAAGTGTATCACGAGATGTTCTAAAAATGTTTGCCCCAAAAATTAATGACCATGTTGACTAGATTCCTAATAACTAGTCATAAAAGCCTGTTTTTATAGCTCAATGCCTGTTTCTGTCTTGCCTTCAAAGCTTGCAATCATGTTCACATACAAAAGAACAGTAATGGTAAAATGACCCAACCTCCTTCTTCTGTTGGGGACCACAAGGCAGCCTCTCTATTCCAAGGATGTAATCTAAGCTTGTACATATGGCCTAGCTCTCTGCTAATGCAGGGGTACTGCGTTTGTTTTCAGGGTGGGTGCTGTAAAGTGCCAGGTATATTTATAGAAGGGAACAAGACTACGATGGAGGGATGATGACAGAAGAGGAAGTTTCTTCCGTCGAGTAGAGGCAGCCTGTGGAAAGATCTGGATTCCACAGCCTAGGTTCCAATCCTGACTAGTCAGCTACCAGCTATGTAAACTTAATAAAACCTTTCTGGTCTGTTACCTCATGTATAAAATGCACACAATGCCCCGTTCCCTCAGGTTGTCAGAATGATGAACGAACATTGTGTATGCAAAACCTGAGCTGTGATAAGCATCCAATAAAACGTCAATCTGTCCTGCCCATCTTCCTGTTCACCCAGAATTGCGCCTCAAAAAAAATGACAAAGATCACCTGCAGCATTAAAACTAACAGACCCAAGCTGGCTGGCAGGGAAATAAACGACTTGGGTGGTGATTCGCTTATTTCCTGGAGGACTTGGTTTAAAATGGAGTTAGGATATTGATCGTGGGCAAGACACATAGAAAAAGCACCAAGTACGAGCAAAACTGACAAGAAGAACAAAAACACACCCCTTTGCTGTGAGCACGAAACAAACTTAGGAAGCAGCGGATATCCTGTGAAGCTACTCAGTGGCCTCAATTAAAATCACGAGGGCACCTAGAGCTAACCTAGAGGCACACCAGCCATATGCCGCCTCGTCAGTTTCAGGCCACGCCATTCCGCAAAACTCTCCGCAAGCCCGGACCGCTCTGGCGCCTCCACGCCCGGCCCAGATGCGTTTGGAAGCCAGGAGCAAGCCGCACAGAAGGATTGGGGTGGGAAAGCGTGGAGGTCTAGTCAAATGTTTGAAAAACAAGGCGATGGGTGAGGGGGTGGGGTGGAGCAATGAGGCAGAAACGCGGCCAGAGAGCCTGAGAGACGACAGCTTCACAATGAACGAAAGGAAGAGACTGCGACAAGCGCCGGCGCCCGGTACCCGGCAGGGACGGATGGCGAGGCCGGGGGCGCGCAGAGCGTGGGAAGCCGGGAAGGGGGCGCGGGATGCAACGAGAGAGTCGCTGACCAGGCAGGAAAGCCCAAGAGCGCCCAAGCAGGTGCAAAGCCCCCAAGCGGGCAGGAACGGACTGGGGATACTCACGGTGTAAAGCAGGTTGAGGGCGCACAGGCAGTTCTTGGAACACGCGAAGCCCCCGCAAACCATCTTGGAACCTGTGGTTGCCAGCAGCCGCACGTAAATTAGACTCCGGCGGAGCTTCCCGGACAGCCGCTTTGTCCTTGTCTTTGGGGCCTGACCCAGGCGGGGCAGCAGCGCGGACGCGGGTGGGGGGCCGGAGCCGGGGGCTGCAGTGCGCGGCGCGCCGGCGGCGGCTCGGACCCGCTCTGGAACCTGCGGCCGCCGCAGCTGAGCAGGAGCCGGAGCCGGAGCCGGAGCCCCGCCCAGACCCTTCGCCTGGCCCCGCGCGCTGATTGGCCGCTGGCCGGGAACAAAGGTAGAAATATGCAAATAAATGCGCTCCGCCCGCTGGGATCCGGGAGGGGAGGAGCGATCCTGGGGCGAGGGGGAGGGGGCCAAGGCCGTGGGGGAGGGAGCCCCAGGCCAGAGCTGGTGTCGGCGGCCTAGGTGTGGTTTCCCCGAGAGCAGGTGAGGAGGGAGGGCGGGGCTCAGAGGAGATCCACGCCGGCAACGAGAAACATGACAGCACCTCTGGATTCTGGCCCTGGCAGATGACGTGGCACCATTTTGAATGAGACTTCAGAACTAAGCACCTACCTGGTCTTGTTTGAAGGAAGGCAGGCAGGAAGTAATGAATGAAAACATGAGAAAGATTTAAGAGAACGAAGTAGAGGGAAATGATGGGGAGAAAATAAGCAAAACAATAAAAAATAAATTAATAAATAAAATCCCTGCTTCTCTCAGAAAGTAAGGTATGTGGCCTATAATTGTGACCTGTGACAGGTCAGACTTATTCTACAAAGATTTGCAAAATACTAATAAACATTATGAATACATGCATGCAAAGGAAAATCAAGAAACAGAGAAGGTGAGATGGTTAATGGGTACAAAAAAATAGAAAGAATGAATAAGAAAACTATTTGATAGCACAATAAGAGGGCTATCATTAATAAGAACTTAATTGAATACTTTAAAATAAAGAATGTAACTAGATTGTAACTCAAAGAATAAACGTTTCAGAGGATGGATACCCTGTTCTCCATGATGTACTTATTTCACATTGCATGCCTGTATCAAAGCATCTCATGTACCCCATAAATATTTATACCTACTATGTATAAAAAAAACTTATTTTAATTTTTTTAAAGAAAATCAAGAGAGGTTATTTTTGTGTTCCGGTCTTAAATTTCAGTAAACTTACTTTTTCACAAAAATAATGTGAAAATCTTCAAATAACTTAGACTTCACCTCAATTAATTCATTATCACTTTACTGCTTGTCTACTATAGAAATGCATCTTGTATCCTTAAATATTCACCTGTAAATTGGGATTTTAAAAGTATGTCAAGCACTTTCTGCATAGTGCGTGGCACCGGGTAAGAGCTCAATAAATGTCAGCTAGTATTTGCAGATCTAACGTGTTGTAAAGGCCTACTGTGTTCCAGGCACTAAACTAATGCAATAAAGGTTTAGTTATTTCATAGCAGCTTCTACCAAAGAAAAAGGTTTTATAAGGAGATTTGCAAGTTTACAATACTATAGCTAACCTAAAGGTTCATATGGAGTAAATTACGTAATTGCAAATGCCAAATCTGTATTAAATTAAACATTGCAGCTGATTAAAATAATTTATTTTCTTAGAATTCTCTGCTCCCTCTTCCAGCTTCTCCTTGCCTCCCCTGACCCCAGCATACCAACAAGACCTCATTGATCTATTAGGTTTTATATTCCACACTAGATATATTCCAAAAACTAACCTGGAAAACGATCCTCAAACACAAACAATGTTCTGATGATGCTCAACCTTCCTGGTTAATAGCCAGAGGTTTACTAAAGACGAGGCATTGGCAGGGAAATCTATTCATTTTCTTCCCATTCCTGGGTGTCACTAGCATTAGTACCACTTCAACTATTACTCAACCAACTATTGCAACTCTCTTTTTGGCTTCTGCATAATACTCTTCACTATCTTCCTATAGGCTGAATCACTTTCTTTTCTCAGAGAAGTACCACCTATCAGTCAGGGCCCCAGCAAAAAGGAGATGACTCGTTCAAATAGCATAATTGAGAAAAGTTTAACAAAGGGACTCTTTTCAAAAATGTGGACAAAGTTAAAGGAAATCGGCCAGGTGCAGAGGCTCACACCTGTAATCCCTGCACTTTGGGAAGACAAGGGGAATGGATCACCTGAGGTCAGGAGTGCGAGACCAGACTGGCCAACATGGTGAAACCCGGTCTCTACTAAAAATACAAAAGTTAGCCAGGTGTGGTGGGGGGACATCTGTAATCCCAGCTACTTGGGAGGCTGAGGCAGGAGAATCCCTTGAACCTAGGAGGTGGAGGTTGCAGTGAGCCGAGATTGGGCCACTGCACTTCAGCCTAGGCAACAGAATGAAACTCTGTCTCAAAAAAACAACAACAACAACAAAGGAAACCAAGAAAGAATGATGAGGCAGTTCAGAGATACAGAGACAGTAAAAGCAGGAAATTCTGATTTCCCCTAAGACTAAGAGGGTAATTTAAGGGAGCAGTTACAGTAACCAGGCAAGAGCCTTAGTTGTAGTAGGATTGTCTGATAGGAGATATGGCTTTTGATAGAGGAAACAGAGGAACTACTGAAAATAGCAAAATGAAACAAATGGATACATTTCAATTTCTCCTGATACAGATATAGAAATTTTCAAAAGACCATTTGCTCCCACCCTAATAAAAACAAACGGTCTGGACAACAAAGTGAGGCCCCATCTCTACTAAAAATTTAAAAAATCAGCTGGGTGTGGTAGTGCCAGCTATCCCAGCTAGTCAAGAGCCCAGCGGGCGGTTGGGGTGGGGGGTGAGGGACAGCAGGATTGTTTGAGCCCAGGAGATCAAGGCTGCAGTGAGCTACGATGGTGCCACTGCTCTCCAGCCTGGGTGCAGATCAAGACTGTCTCAAAGGAAGTAAGAACAATCTAGATATGCTACAAATCATACTTAAAACAAAACACAAAGCGAAACAAAAAACTATCAAAGAACTGAGGGGCTAAAGACATCTAAAGGAACCAAAATCCAGGAAGTGATGAGACATTATTAGAGAGGGGAAAAAACCCACAGTCACTTTCATCTCTTGTAGACTGGCTGTAGAAGGGAGACGCTGCCTTTAAGAGGGATAAGGAGAAACTAAATGACCATATTTAACTATCTTCTAATGACCCTACCTGGACTCTGTGACAGTTTATAATCCACAGAGCCCCAGCTACAGAATGACTCTGCAACTATTTGCCAGCTCTAACCCATGGCCCTTCTCTTAAAAAAGGCGATATAAGCTACAAAGGCTGTGGTCAGGCAAGAATGGCTGCATTTGTTCGTTTTCACGCTGCTTATAAAGACATACCTGAAACTGAAAAGAAAAAGGTTTAATTGGACTTATAGTTCCACATGGCTGGGGAGGCCTCAGAATCATGGCAGGAGGCAAAAGGCACTTCTTACATGGCGATGGCTAGAGAAAAATAAGGAAGAAGCAAAAGCCGAAACCCCTGATAAACCCATCAGATTTTATGAGACTTACTCACTATCACGAGAATAGCATGGGAAAGACCGGCCCCCATGATTCAATTACCTACCCCTGGGTCTCTCCCACAGTATCTGGGAATTCTGGAAGATACAGTTCAAGTTTAGATTTGGTGGCAACAAGCCAAGCCATATCAAGTGCTAATAGAGAGTCTTCATCTACAACTATTTCAAGGTGCATAGGCCTTCCCCAAATGCAAGATAGTGGCTAAAAGCCAGAGTAATGTGAGAAAAAATGAGAAAATTTCCAACAAAGCAATCTGGTTCTTCAACTCCAGGGCTAATGAAGCAGGAGAAAATAATAATTTTTTTTTTTTTTTTTTTTTTTTTAGACGGAGTTTAGCTCTTGTTACCCAGGCTGGAGTGCAATGGCGCGATCTCGGCTCACCACAACCTCTGCCTCCTGGGTTCGCACCACCATGCCCAGCTAATTTTTGGTATTTTTAGTAGAGACAGGGTTTCACCATGTTGACCAGGATGGTCTCGATCTCTTGACCTCGTGATCCACCCGCCTTGGCCTCCTAAAGTGCTGGGATTACAGGATTGAGCCACCGCGCCCAGCCAATAAATTTTTCTTTTTTTCAGACGGTGTTTCACTCTGTAACCCAGGCTAGAGTTTAGTGGTGTGATCTCAGCTCACTGCAACCTCCGCTCCAAAGTCCCAGTTCAAGCAATTCTCCTGCCTCAGCCTCCTGAGTAGCTGGGATTACAGCCACTCACCACCATGTGCAGCTAATTTTTGTACATTTTTTAGTAGAGACATGTTGGCCAGGCTGGTCTTGAACTCCTGACCTCATGACCCGCCCGCCCCAGCCTCCCAAAGTGCTGGGATTACAGATGCGAACCACCACACCCAGCCTAATTTTTGTATTTTTAGTAGAGATGGGGTTTCACCATGTTGGTCAGGCCGGGAAAATTCTGCAGTATACTGCAAGAGCCCTCCAAAGGCTGGGGACAGAACCATGGGATAGCAAGAGAGCTCACAAGATACAGAAAGCCAAGGATGTGAGTGGAGAGCAAAAAATATTCCCCAGCAAACAAAAGTGTAACAGGTTGTAAAGCACAGAGATCTCCCAAGGCTCAGATTGCTGGTGGCTAGGTTACTAAGCACAAAGAAATCTGTACACAGACCTCCTTTCTGTAAAAGGAAAGTCTTGATCATGTCTTCAGGAATATTTGAAGTCAATAATGAACGAATCTATTAAACCTATAACCAGCCCTGATCCAGCTTAACTACAGTTCAGACGGACTTAGGCACCCACATCAGCAGCCTGACAGAGTAAGGGATGTGCCATTTTGTGGAGGTAAATATTATTTACTTCAGGCTCTATTTTTCTTCAAGTTTGCAAGGCCACATTTTGGAAGAGCATGTGTGATGACACACACTGTGGTGTCTTTAGAAAATAAAATCTGCCATAGGCAAAGGCCTTATTTCATATTAGGCCTCCATATTGCCCTTTTGATGAAAAACTGCCTTTTTTAAGTGAAAAAAAGAATGGGACACTTGACTGCAGTTCTTCCCACAGAGTTATATTGGAGACTAAGCTATGAGTCTCCAGATTATGTATTTTGCTGAGTGGGAGGAGAGGGTTTATTTTATTTTAATAGAGTTTCACTCTTGTTGCCCAGGCTGGAGTGCAATGGCATGATCTTGGCTCACTGCAACCTCTGCCTCCTGTGTTGAAGCAATTCTCCTGTCTCAGCCTCCCGAGTAGCTGGGATTACAGGTGTGCACCACCACACCCTGTTAATTTTTTGTATTTTTAGTAGAAGCAGGGTTTCACCATGCTGGCCAGGCTGGTCTCTAACTCCTGACCTCAGGTGATCTACCTGCCTCAGCCTCCCAAAGTGCTAGGATTACAGGTGTGAGTCACTGTACCTGGCCAAGGTTTTATTTTTATACAATACATTTGTCTTTGTCTACAAAATCAATAGAATGGATAATTGATTTTTTTTTTAACTGGGTCTTCTAAACTTTTAATTTAAGATCTTTAAGATGTAGAGTGCCCCTCCAATGATTAGAAGAGATACAAGATGGAAATAAAGATTTTGTTACTTACTGGGTACCTGGCAGGCCTGGGGGCCACACACAGAAATATCAGGGAGTGTGGGCAGGGACAGAGAGTGGGGCCTGTGGGCCAGTGCCCTTATTGGGTTCAGGGGTTTCCCGTGGGGAGTTTTAATTGGTGAGTTCATAACAAGCAGGCACAGCTTCCAGGAGATCACACAGTGACTGACAGGCAGTCACTGTGGCATGTCTGCACAGTCCATGCGGGGTGTGAGGATCAGCAGGCCAGTCAGGCAGGCTGCATCTATTAATAACCGTCCCACTGGGAGGTGGTCCCAGGAGGAAGTTGTATAAGGCAGATGTCTGGATTGGCCACATTGAGAAACCCGGAAGGTATAGAACTGGAAATTGTGTCAAGGGTGAATGAACCCTACTTCTGATGTGAGTCCAACTTCAAAATGTATGCCATGGCAGCATAAAATTATAAGAATATACTACATAAGCCAACTATTTTTAATCATTTTCAACTAGGAATAACAAAGACACATACCAATTTTACACATACCTTCTTAGTCTCTGAATAAATCTTTAAAATGAGATGACCGGTCAGGCATGGTGGCTCACACCTGTAATCCAAGCACTTTGGAGGCCAAGGCGGGTGGATCACCTGAGGTCAGGAGTTCAAGACCAGCCTGACCAACATGGTGAAACCCCATCTTTATTAAAAAAAAATAATAAAATAAAAATAAATAACATGAGATGACCTTCTAACAATTTAAGAGATTGGCACACTTTCTTTCTCCTCCTTCTCCTCCTTTTCTTCTTCTTTCCCCCTCTTCCTCCTTTCTGTCCCCTCCTCCCCTTCATCCCCTCCTCCTCCTCCTTCGTCTTCCTGCTCTTTTGATATGTTTTTGAGGCCAGGCACGGTGATTCACGTCTATAATCCCAGCATTTTGGAAGGCCGAGGCAGGTGGGACACCTGAGGTCAGGAGTTCAAGACCAGTCTGGCCAACATAGTGAAACCCCGTCTCTACTAAAAATACAAAAATTAGCCAGGTGTGGTGGCATGTACCTGTAATCCCAGCTACTTGGGAGGGTGAGGCAGGAGAATCACTTGAACTCAGGAGGCAGAGCTTGCAGTGAACTGAGATCTCACCATTGCACTCCAACGTGGGCAACAGGAGCAAAACTCTGTCTCAAAAAAAAAATTATATATATGTTTTTTAGTCAGGCAAAGAGAGAATTCTTATGCATTAGTCCAGATCTTCTGAGAAGCAGATGCCAAAAGTGGGTTAGGTATGCAAGCAATTAATTAGGAATGTCCGTGAAAGGACATTGACAGGGAGCTCTTGGAGGCTGGGAGGGCTAAAAGACCACAATGCAGGTTTGACTTCCGTGTAGGAGAGAGGGAAGAAGGGAAGAGAAAAAAGGAAGGGGAGAGAGAAGAAGGAAGGAAGAGTCTTAGATTGCAGCATAGTTTTAAGGAGATTTGGCAAGGCCAACAGGGAGTCCTTGAAACAAAGCCAGATGTCAGAGAAATCCCACAAACTTTCCTGGAAGGACCCTGTCTTAGTGTCCCTGCCACACTGTCACAGGCTGGAAATATCAGCACAAATGCTGTGATGGATTTCAGAGCATAACATGGGACTGGCTTTATTTATGCTTCCCATAATACATCTGAGAAGTACATTTTCATGAAAAATAATTCTGATTACATTTTTTCCCTGTATTCTACAAACATTTCTCTAGTCACATTTCAAACCATCTTTAATTTTCAGAATCTTCATCATTTTATCAGAGAAGAAAATTCTCTCACTTCACTGGGTAATCAATTTCAGATTTTAACAATTTTTTTTTTTTTTTTTTTTTTTTTTGAGACAGGGTCACGCCCTGTCACCCAGGCTGGAGAGCAGTGGTGCGATCTCGGCTTACAACAACCTCTGCCTCCCGGGTTCACGCAATCCTCCTGCCTAGCTGGGATTACAGGCAAGTGCCACCACACTCACCTAATTTTTGTATTTTTAGTAGAGATGGGGTTTCCCTATGTTGGCCAGGCTGGTCTTGAACTCCTGACTTCAGGTGATCTGCCCACATCAGCCTCCCAAAGTGCCTGGCCAGATTTTCAGTTCTTATTGTAAACCTCTTTTCATGGTTTATGTTTAGCTTGACATTAACTTGAATTGGTAAAATTCTTATTATTCAAACTTAAGGTCAACATTTATTTTTAAATAATTCAACATGACAGTCACATGTAGTGCCACATGCCTGTAGTCCCAGTTAATCAGAGGGCTGAGGTGGGAGGATCACTTGAGCCCAGAAGTTTGAGTTCAGCCTGGACAACATAGTGAGATCCTTTCTCTAAAAAATAAATGAGGGATCTGTGGGGATCGCTCCCGTGTGAGGCCCCTAGGAAATGGGCCTCGCCATACGGTGAGCTTCAGCCTGGACACAGATCCCCAGTTGGGGGAGTCGAGCTGAGGGAAAGCAGGAACCGAGAGAGGGACTATGCTATTCAAAATAATTAACAGACATTACTTTATGGATATGAGGATTTGGGAGGCATTTTGTCCACTTTCGGCTCCTGATGGTTTATTGCTTGATTGTATTCATTTTGGACCCTTGTTACCTTCATTGTAAAATATTAACTTAAGTATTTACACTTGGTAACTTACTTACCATAACTTACTGGGTGTAACTGTAACTTACTTACCATAACTTACTGGGCGTAACTGACTTACTGGGCGTAACTTAGTGGTCGTAACTTGCTTACTGTAACTTAAGTATGTTGATCTGGCATAAACAACATTAACTTCAGAAAAGTATATAATGGAACATATTGCAAAAATAAAATTGCTGCTTGGACATAGCCTAAGCCAGCCCTCCAGACTCCGCTTTTCTTTTTCTTTCACTTCAGCACACTCTCTCCCTCTGGTTGAACGAGACATCTACGTTGGCGGTCTCGGGGACTCCCGCAGGTCGGTAGGCCCCCAGCAGACTTGCTGGACCCCAACAAATAAACACATACAAACAAAAAACATTCCAAATATTATTCAATCCTTTTCAGACAACACCATAGGAAGAAAAAAATAGTAATAATTGAACGCTAGGACCCAATCATCCTCAATAAATCCTAAGAAAAATTACCCTTAAAATGTTATACAGCACTGTTACCTACCTTGTCAAAATACTTTTTTGACTTCTCCAAAATATAAACATGAAATTAGATATACTTATAATTGCTTATCTAATTGTTATAAGTTATAGCCACATAAAATATCAGTGGTATAGTTAATTTTAAATTGCTTCAATTATAGTCAGTATTGCTATAGCTAAACTGCAGTATAATATTTCCTCAGCCAATAAAATATTATTATTAAATAAATCAAGTGACAATTTTAAAAAAAATCTGTCAGTTATTTTAAGTGGATCGATTCGGTTAAATTACCTCTAATGACAAATAGATTTTTTATTACATGTTTTTCCATTTTTCCTCTGATACTTCTGCTTCCTAAGCAAACAAAGAAAAGGGCTGAAAACTTTCCTTTGTAATGATCTGCGATCTTTTTTGGTTTGAATGAAGCATGGGCAGGGAGCTTCTTGGCTGACAATGAGACAAAGAAGCTGATCAACAACAGACGTCTCTCTCCTTCTAAGTCTGCCCATTGCTTTCTTTTCTCTGTGTTATCCTACTCTTCTTGATGTATTGCCAAACATTAGCAATTAAATGCAACACATTCATCGCTCCTACAATAATATTCAGTCTCCCTTTTGCTATGCAGGATGTTTCACTGTTCCTACCAGAGGACTTCAAACCGTAATTCAATTTCAGAAAATGTTTTTCTTACAAACACAAATTAAACGTGAAGCTTTTTTCTGGCTTTTACTAGCCAGTTGTTGTATGCGAATTCCTTTTTTTTTTCCTCCATATGATGCCAGCAAGAGTAAAACATACATATATATTTGACCATCTGGTTAGATTATATTAGCACTAACATCTCAATTCTATATTTCTAGAAGTGAGTATTTTTAGTGGTATATTTAGCTATTACAGTATTACATATAATTCCAGAGCCTAAAGAGCAAATCCGGCTTGACAACCAGACAAATCCAGCCTGGCCACTAACAACCTGCCTTCAGTGAGGAAGAAATCAGCTTTAATGACTGAAGAGTCTATTTACTCTTTGCCTTTTTGTTCTCTGCATCCTCCTTTTCCACTGTTCTTTATTCACATTTGGATTCTGAGGCCTGAATCTGTTTCCACTTTGAATATTGTAGGCCAATGTGTTGTATTTATTTGTCCAAGGGCCACTTCAATAGATGCATGTTGTTTGTCTCTGAAAGCTAATAATACTGATAGTGACAGGAGGCAGGCAAATGCCTAGGCAGATAGGTCCCTAGTGAAACCCCACCTTTAAGCCAAAGACAGTTTAATTCCTAGCTATAACTCCGGGGTAAATCCACAGACCAGATGAGAACGTGTCTTCCCATTTGGCACACTTTCCTCTGATTGATCTCCACCCTTCACCTATTTTACATGTACCTACCCTTTCCTAATCGGTTTTCTCCACTATCATGCCCACCTTTGAGTGTTGCCTTTGCTTTAGGCTTTCTCTGCTTACTAATCAGCACACACTCCCCTATTCTGAGCCCATAACAGTCCTGGATTCAGCCACACTGGGAGATAAATCACCTGACTGTGGGGGTAGGGAACCACCTCCCCTACCGCTTCCCCTCTCCACTGAGAGCTGCTCCATTGCTCAATAAAATTCTTCTCTGCCCATTCCCATCCTTCAATTGTCAGTGTATCCTCATTCTTCTTGGACAAGTGCTCAGAAGCCACAGAACATGGGTACAAGCTATAGCACCTAATGTACCAGTAACCTGAGATAGGCCAACTGGGTGAGGTGCCTTCAGCAGCAGGCCTGGGGCTGAGTGAGGCCCAGGTGAGGGCAGAGGGGCATCAAAAGCCATGGAGGTCACTGGATGGCAAAGTGGCCAAGAAAAATCCTGCATCAATACTGCCTCAATTAATACACATAAAGCAGAGAGTAATAGGTAAGAATGAACAGGAAAAAGTACAATTAAGGTCGCCAGCTGAGTTTATTTAAATAAGCTGTCACTGTGTTTAAGAAAATGGAAGTAATCCTGGCATTTATAAGGATGATTAAATGTTTTTAAATTTTTTTAAAACATCTTTCTGTCTCTTATCTATGAAGAATTTATGAGTCCTAAGAGTGAGATTGATCAGTCTAATGCAGCTCTTGGTGTACTGGTAATCCTCCAAACTGGAAACAACTCAAATATTCATCAATAATAGAAATGAATAACTAAATCATGGTACATTCGCATGACAGAAATCTATCCAATCCTAGAAACAACAAAACACAACTATGGCAACAATATGATTGTGTCTTACAAAGATAGAGCTGAGAAAAGAAACTAGAAATATAAAAATATGTGTTGTATGATTCTCTTCATAGAAAGCTCAGAAACATATAAATGTGCAGTGTTTAGGGATGACTGTTAAAAAGTGAAATTATAAATAAAAGTGAGGGCTTGACAATCATGTAAGTCAGGGGAGTCACGGGTTTGGGGGGCCTAGGGGTGGGAAAATAGTGATTGGAAAGGACCACAGGGTCTGAACCCCTGTATGTTGATAATATACCTGGATGATCACTTTGTGATTAAGCTATAAAAGAGACCAGCGAAGACAAATGAAATACTTATAGCCTATTGTACTGGTATCTGAGTTTTAGATTATATAAACAATGTTCTCATAGAAAAAAGTAGTGAAACCATCTGTGCCTTTTTTCAAACTTAATTTCTTACACACATTTTTCTTTAGAACAGTAGCTACTTATTAGAGAATCCAGATGGTAAAGTGACCTTTGTCATTTCACTCAGAGGACTTTGCATGTTGGCTGTTACTGCCAAAATGTTCCAATTGTGCATCAGAATTTTTCCAACAAACTCTGCTAGATACAACCTACGGCAAAGTCACAGTTTTTGGAAATAAAAGTATGTCAGAGTTAAGTCACATCCTGTTTATACAAGTCCAAATACACTGAAACACATTGTTTAGTATTTTCCTGAAATAAGGTTAATGGTTAAAATATTTAAAGTCCTATGTACCAGTCAGAAAATATTTTTATTCTTTCTCTTTTGATCAAGGGTTTCACAGTATATTAAATTCCACACCTGTCGGAAATTATTTCCTGCTAGAAGTCTGTGGGCTTTTCTCTATTAAATTTTACCTTCCAGTGCTGTAGGAAAGTCTAAAGTCATTTTGGTTCTTTGTATGTGGCAATTCGAGTTTGGGTTTTATTTTCCCTTTGGAAGTTTGTAGAATCTTGACTTTCATTGCAGTGTTCTGAAAATTTGCTGAAGCTCTTTAAGAAAAAGAATATAAAGTACAAAATACAAAATTAGGTATAAAGTGAATGTTTGTTTACATTTAAAAACAGCAAATTATAAATTTTCAAAACAAATGTTATAATGATATATACTAAAAGACCCCTTCAAAAAACCGTGAAAGATATTATATAGTTTGTACTAATTAACCACTTTATAATATGCAAATAGCTCTATAATACGTTTTTTTCCTACTTTTTTTTTTCTTTTCTTTCTTTCTTCCTTTTTTCTTTCTGAGACATGGTCTCACTCTGTCTCCCAGGGTAGAGTGACAAGATCATGAAGCCTCAACCTCCTGGACTCAAGTGATCCTCCCAGCTCAGCCTCCTGAGTACTGGAACTACAGGTACATGCCACAGTGCCCAGGTAATTTTTTGATTTTTTTCAGAAATTTTGCCCAGGCTGCTCACCACATTGCCCAGCCTGGTCTTGAACCCTAGGCTTAAGCGTTCTGCCTGCCTCAGCCTCCCAAAATGCTGGGATTATAGGCGTGAACCACCACACCCAGCATTCCCTACTTTTTTGGCTGCTTACTTTTTCATATCTTCTTCATATGACAATAGTTTTGTAGTATTTTCCAGAGAGAATAGAAAAATAATTAAGTCTTTCCTCTAGCATGTTTTGATTAAAACTTTTTATTATCTTTATAGTTTATACTTTATAATACTTTATATTAATTGCTGCTTTACAACTTATACTCACAATTCATTATCGGTGATACTACATAACTTTGGGGAAATTCCTTGTCTCAATTATTTATTGCTATATAATACATTACCCCCAAATTTAGTAGCTCAAAGTGCAAACCATATTATTACACCTCACAATGTTGTAGGTAAGGAATTTGAGTAGGGCCTGGCTGGCCAATTCTTACCCTGTGGTGTCAACAAGGTCACTCTGTGGTATTCAGGTGAGAGTCAGGTTGGTTGGGAGGGTCCAGACTCACACGCCAGGGTTCCACTGGGATGTTCTCACTCTCCATGAAGGCTCAGGACCTCTCCGTGTGGTTTCTCCAGCAAGGTTGTTGGACTTCTTACACAGTGGTTCCTTGTGCTGAGTCAAGGTGGAAGCTTCCAGTACTCTTAAAGACAGGCCTCAGGACTGGCATTGGGTCACTTCTGCTGTACTCTTTTGGCCAAAGCAGTCACAGGCCAGCCCAGGTCCAAAGAGAGAGGAAATAGACTCACCCTCTTGGTAGGAGTTGTAACAGAGATTTTGTGGCCAGTGATTTGGTTGCAGTTATCTACTGCTACCTAGCAAACTACCTTCAAAACACAGAAGCTTAAAACAATTTAGTATCATCTTTCATAATTTTGTGGATTGCCTGGACTGAGATCAGTGTTTCTCACTTGTGGTTCCTCATTCTGCTCCAGTGGTGGAGGCTGGGGTTAGAGTCCTCTGAAGGCTGTAGTGGGCTGGATGTAGAAGATAGCTTCCTTACTGCTTCTCTGGAGCCTGAGCTGGGATGGCTGAAATAGCTGGGGCATACTGGCCTTCTTTATATAAATGGCTTAAGCTTCCTCATAACGTGACCATCTCAGGGTAGCTGAACTTCTTACACGATGTCTTGCTTCCTCTACATGTTTCAAGAGATCCAGGCAGAAGCTCCAAGACATTTTTAGGACTTAGTCTCAGAAGTCACCCACCCAATCCTTCTACCACAGTTTTTGGGTCAAAATCAAGCAATATGGCCAGCCAAGATTCAAGAGGAGAAGACTACGTGACAACATTAATACCAGGAAGCACTGGGGGCCATCTTTGAGACTAGTTACCACAGCCTAACATTTATCATCTCTGGCACTGCACCTTCCTGTTTCACCAGATGAACCAAGACAGTGGAAGTACCTTAACACACAGAACGAACAATAACTTAACTATATATGGAAGTCACCGTAGGCTATATAACTACATTGTACTAAATCCAAACTAAACATATCCCTAACTCAATTTACCCCTAACTAAATCCCAATATGTTGACGGCCTCCAGAAAGCCACCTGGCAGAAGTGAAGTTGTAGTAGTGTCAACAGCCTTAATGGTTTGAAGTTTAAATATCTTAAATTTGCAAATTTTACAAAAACATAGGACTATGCGAACACATTCCCAGAATCCCTCAAGGCCTTGAAAGAGACCTATTTATAATCTTTTAATTCCTTCCTGTTCTCCACTCTGAGTTCCTGCCTATTTCAGGATCACTTTCTTCTGACATGCTACTATAGTGTCTATAAGTAGTCTTCCTATCTCACATTTTAGTTGCTTCAATCTATTCTCTACCCTGCAACAAAAGAAATCATTCTAAAAATTAATTTTGACCTGTCATTCTAGCTGAAAATCCTCAACGGCTCTTTGCCATTTTAAAAATTCTTTAACAGAGTTTACAAGATTTTTCAAAGCCTGGACCATATCTATCGTTCAACCTAATTCTTCCTACTGACCTTCAACACTCTTTGACCCAGTTACAACTGAACTATTTTTAATTCTCGGATATTCTTTTCACTCTTAGTCTTTCTAATTCCTAGGTCTGCGTTAAGCTCTGTATTAGTCAGATATGGTAGACTATGCTGTAATACAAAGTTTATTCCTCCCACGTGCAAAATTGAGTCAGAGCAGCTGTCCCTCCTGTAGCGACCCAGCAATCTGAGCAGCTTCTATCTTATCACACCAGAGGGAGAGAGCCTGGAGAATACACACATGCTCTTAAAAACCTCCACTCAAAAGTGATTCATGCAGTTTGGTTCACAGTCCTTTGGCCAGAATGAATCAAATGGATGGAATAATTGGTGAGCACCACTAATTATACTAGGAAGGAATTAAAATGACCTGAACATTATCTTTAAAATATGGCTACTATATCATGGTGTAAATTAGTGGGAAAAATCAAGTTGGTAAAAATCTTCTCCCAAACCAGAAATCCTCTTCAGAATGGTAATAAAGGGAAAAAAAAACACTTTTATTACTGAATAAACATTAAACCAGAATATGATGTACATCATAGGCAATCTGCTAAGATATTGCAAAAACAAAAAGGAATCTCACTCCTTTACATTGTCAACCAGATGTAATCCACTATATGCATGCTTTCAAGGTAAGCAATAACTACTTTTGTTTTGAGACAGGGTCTCCCTCTGTCACCCAGGCTCAAGTGCCATGGCATGATCTCGTGTCACAGCAACCTTGACCTCCAGGGCTCAAGAGAGCCTTCTATCTCAGTCTCCAGAGTAGCTGGGACTATAGGTCTGTGCCACTATGCCCGGCTAATTTTGTTTAGTTCTTGTAGAGATGAGGTGTCACTATGTTGCCCAGGATGGTCTCGAACTCCTGCACTCAAGTGACTGTCCTGCCTTGGTCTCCCAAAGTGCTGGGATTACAGTCATGAGCCAGCCTGCCAATTAGTTGTCAAATAAGAGGACTGTCAACACCATTTGTCACACCATGTTCATCCTACTGTTAGCTAGCAATTGGGGTGACCATCTGTGTTTTTTCTCTGCTCTCATACAGCAATCAACACAGAATATATCTCTGAACAACAGGGTAAGGGGTTCCCCCCTACACCAAGCAGCAGACACCAGCAGGGTGTCCTCTTGGTCCTCCAATTCAATTCTTATGCTATCTACCTGGAGATAGCCTCAGATCCCACATGTTGAGGGTTCAGTCCCCAAGAGTAATCCCTCCTTCCCACTAGTTGCAAGTCCAGGCTTCCAGAACTTCTGACTGACCAGTTTTAAGCTGGGGTTTCTATGACCCCCTCTTTGGGTTCAGTTAATTTGCGAGAATGGCTCACGGAACTCAGGGAAAGTTACTTGCATTTACCGGTTTATTACAGAAGATATTTTAAAGGATATAAATGAACAGCCAAATGAAGGGGCACATGGGGTGAAGTTTAGAAGTGTCCTAAGTGCAGGAGCTTCTGTCCCTGTTGGGTTGGGTTGCCACATCTTCTGGCACATGCTTGAGTTCTTGTTCACCCTCCTGTAAGCCTCCATATGTTCAGCTGCAGGAAGCTTTCCAAACCTTGTCCTTTTGGGTGTTCATGGAAGTTTCATTACATAGTCATGATTGATTAAACCACTGGCCATTGGTGATCAATTTAACTTTCAGCTCCTCCTTGCTCCCTTCAGAGTTTGGGTGGGAGATGTTTCTGAAAGTCCCAGTCCTCTAGTTTTGCCTTAATATTTCCAGTGACCATTCCCCATCCTGAAGCTACCTACGGCCCGTCAGTCAACTCACTAGCAGACAAAAAGACATCACTTAGGAATATCTAAGAATTTTAAGAATTGTATGCCAGGAAATAAAATAGAAAACCAAATATATATTTCACCATATCATACTATCTGTATTAGTTAATTGACTTTTTCCAGCATGTCATCCAAAAGACTACCAGGATGGCTAAATAGTAGAAAAGAGAGGTTTTTGGCAAAATTGGTTTGCAAACTGGGAAGAGACATTCTGCTCTTTGTGAATATTTATGAAATGAGAAACATGCACGTGTGCAATTGAGCTTCATGCCCCTTCATGGGTTCAATGTACAAAAAATGGTGGCATTAGCATGGTCCAAGGGTAGAGTTTTCTGCCCTCTGACATCAAAAGGTGAAGCAGAGGACTTGAAAATCGTTATCCAGGATGTGCCAAAGGTGCTTTCTTGGAAAAGGGGAAGGACAGGTTGGATTTTGTGCCTCACAGGGCCTGTATCACACAATAAAGTCATTGGGGGTTGGGGGGAAAAGCTACCCACATTTAGGAGAGAAGCTGAGTGCATGCACAATGAGAAAACACATGTCACATACGTTCTGTGTTCACTTTGTGGCAAAGTTTTACCATTAAAATGAAGTGAAATTTGGCTCGTTTATGTCAAAAGATGAACTATAGGACACAAAGACAGTTTGTGTGCAGCTTCCAAAAACTGGATGAAATGGCTTTAAGTCTGCAATAGCTTATCAGAAAAGAACATCTGCCTTTTGTCTAGTCAGTTGTAGTGGTTTCGGTTGTAAATCACAGGAGAGGTCCAATAGTTCCTATTGTTAGTGAGTTTAGATCTGTAGGGATTTAGAAATCTGCCTTGCAACCAAGCCTTGAACCCTCAACTCCCATAGGTGAGTTTTGTTTCCTTTGTTTCCTTAACAGTAGGGTTCCTCTTAGTTGGTTAAGGGGCATCCGTCTTGGTCTCTCAGATCACAAGATGTTTGAATCCCTCCCCCCCCCAAAAAAAAGGAAGAAGAAAGAGAAAAGAATAAGATCACAAAGGGTCTGGGCAGGGTGGCTCACGCCTGTAATCCCAGCACTCTGGGAGGCCAAGGCAAGTGGATCACTTGAGGTCAGGAGTTCAAGCCCAGCTTGGCCAACATGGTGAAACCCTGTCTCTACTAAAAATACAAAAATTACCTGGGCATGTTGGTGCATACCTGTAATCCCAGCTACTCTAGAGGCTGAGGCAAGAGAATTGCTTGAACCTGGAATGTGGAGGTTGCAGTGAGCCTAGATTGCAGCCTGGGGATTAGTGAGACTCTGTCTCAAAAAAAAAAAAAAAATCATAAAGGGAAAACAAACAAACTTCTATCTTTATGAGAAGAGGTAGTTTTGCAAGTTGAAGCAAGGTGGCCATCTAAACAATCTCCACTGAAACCAGTATGTATGTAGGGTACTCTCTCCTTCGATGTTTACATTTCAAAGAGATGGCCCCCAGTTCCTTGAAAAAGGCATTCCTAGGTCATAAGCTAGAAAAACCTCAATCTAGTCTTCAAAAGGATTTATATACATTTCAAAAGAAGAAGAGAGTATCTACAATTACAAGGTTTTTTTTTTAAGTAAATGCTCAAAACGAAAAAAATTCTTTCTTGTTCAATAGGGAGAAATAAGTCTCTTATTTTTCATTTGTATTTGTTCTTTCACGATGCACATATTTTGACTCTAGGTATCTAAGACAATTAAATAGGTGAAATTCCATTCAACAAATATTTCTAAGATTGCTTACTACTGTCAATTGAAGAATGATGAGGTTCATACAAAATTTGGAAAGGAGAGCTTTACTTTTCATAAAGGGCTGCAGCCTGCAGGTTGACTATTCTGACAAGAGGGGAGGCATAACCTCCAACCGGAAGTCAAAAACAGGCACTTCGAAGGAGGAGCAAGGAGAACAGGAATTTATGCTGAGCAGGGTGGCCAGATATACATATTCAATAAGCTAGAACAGAAACACGCATGTGCGCAGTTGAGCTTCATGCCCCTTCATGGGTCCAATGTACAAAAAATGGTGGCATTAGCATAATTCTGAGGAAGGAGACCCAGGCATCTAGGATGACCTCCCCGTTGACCTCCACACTGCATTTCAATAGAAGAAAAGGCTGGCTGACTGGTGGCACCTCTTGAATCACCTTCCTATAGATAGCAGACATGGTATGGGGGAATCTCTCTGAAAGACACTGTTTTTACTTAAACAAGATCGAACCCCTACCCCACTCCTCCATCTGGAAAACCAAGACCCTTTCACATGTAATTCCTAAAAGTGTAAACTCAAGACCCTTTCACTTGTAATTTCTAAGGCTGTAAACCTAAGATCCTTTCACGTGTAATACCTAGAGTATAAGCCTATATAAAAGCAGAGCTTCTCTTTGTTAGGGGAGCTTGGCCATTTGAACAAAACATAAGGCCTTGTTCCCAGGCTGTAATAATAAAACCCCTTCCTTTTTTTTAATTGTACTTTAGGTTCTGGGGTACATGTGCAGATTGTTGCATAGGTACACACGTGGCAATGAGGTTTGTTGCCTCTATCCCCCCGTCGTCACCTACATCTGGTATTTCTCCTCATGTTATCCCTCCCTGACCTCCCCATCCCCTGCTGTCCCTCCCTTGGCCTCCGCCAACAGACCCCAGTTTGTGATGCTCCCCTCCCTGTGTCCATGAGTTCTCATTGTTCAACACTGCCTATGAGTGAGAACATGCGGTGTTTGATTTTCTGTTTTTTCGTCAGTTTGCTGAGAATGATGGTTTCCAGATTCATCCATTTCCCTACAAAGGACACAAATTCTTCATTTTTTATGGCTGCATAGTATTCCATGGTGTATATGTGCCACATTTTCCTTGTCCAGTCTATCGTTGATGAGCATTTGGGTTGGTTCCAGGTCTTTGCTATTGTAAACCGTGCTGCTATGAACATATGTGTGCATGTGTCTTTATAATAGAATGATTTGTAATCCTTTGGGTATATATCCAGTAATGAGATTGCTGGGTCAAATGGAATTTCTATTTCTAGGTCCTTCAGGAAATGCCACACTGTCTTCCACAATGGTTGAACTAATTTACACTCCCACCAACTGTGTAAGAGTGTTCCTATTTCTACACATCCTCTCCAGCATCTGTTGTCTCCAGATTTTTTTTTTGAGGTGGAGTTTCACTCTTGTTACCCAGGCTGGAGTGAAACGGCGCGATCTCAGCTCACTGCAACCTCTGCCTCCTGGGTTCAGGCAATTCTCCTGCCTCAGCCTCCCAAGTAGCTGGGATTACAGGCACACTCCACCATGCCCAGCTAATTTTTTATATTTTTAGTAGAGACAGGTTTTCACATGTTGACCAGGATGGTCTCTATCTCTTGACCTAGTGATCCACCCACCTCTGCCTTCCAAAGTGCTGGGATTACAGGCTTGAGCCACCACGCCCAGACATCTCCAGATTTTTTAATGATCGTCCTTCGTGTGAGGTGGTATCTCAGTGTGGTTTTGATTTGCATTTCTCTAATAATCAGTAATGATTAGCATTTTTTCATATGTTTGCTGGCCTCATATACATCTTCTTTTGAAAAGTGTCTGTTCATATCCTTTGCCCACTTTTGGATGGGTTTGTTTTTTTCTTGTAAATCTGTTTCAGTTCTTTGTAGATTCTGGATATCAGCCCTTTGTCAGATGGGTAGATTGCAACAATTTTTTCCCATTCTGTTGGTTGCCAGTTCACTCTAATGATTGTTTCTTTGGCTGTACATACAGAAGCTCTGGAGTTTAATTAGGTCCCATTTGTCTATTTTGGCTTTTGTTGCCAATGCTTTTGGTATTTTAGTCATGAAGTCCTTGCCTATGCCTATGTCCTGATGGTTTTGCCTAGATTTTCTTCTAGGGTTTTTATGGTGTTAGGTCTTATGTTTAAGTCTTTAATCCACCTGGAGTTAATTTTAGTGTAAGGTGTCAGGAAGGGGTTCAGTTTCTGCTTTCTGCACATGGCTAGCCAGTTCTCCCAGCACCATTTATTAAACTTTCCCCATTGCTTGTTTTTATCAGGTTTATCAAAGATCAGATGGTTGTAGATATGTTGTGTTGCCTCCAATGCCTCTGTTCTGTTCCATTGATCTATATCTCTGTTTTGGTACCAGTACCATGCTGTTTTGATTACTCACAGTATAGTTTCAAATCAGATAGCATGATGCCTCCGGCTTTGCTCTTTTTGCTTAGGATTGTCTTGGCTATGCACTCTCTCTTTTGTAAAACCCCTTCCTTTCTAGTTTGGTGTCTGAGAGGTCTGTTTCTCGCAGCCACTCCTGCTTCAGTTCAAAGGTAGAGTTTTGCCCTCTGACATCAAAAGATGAAGCAGAGGTCTTGGAAATCCTTATTGTGTATTCTCTATAGACTGGCCAGACCACTTGATTGTGGTCTCTCATAAGGCAAAAAAGGAGGGACAGTATCAGGTGGTTGATTGATATCTGTGGTGGAATCTTTTGAAAGGGCTGGTTTCTGTTTAGCCCTTAGGGAAGAAAATCTAATCATAGTTTGCAAGGGAAGGGGTATAAGAGGTGTGTCTTACCCCTGTCCCATTATCTCTAAGAACTCAGTTTTTAAGATAATTCTGGGGTGCTTTTGGCCAAGAAATGTTGTGTTCAGTTAGTTGGGGGTCTTAGAATTTTATTTTTAGTTTATATTATGTACCAGGCATTCACTTGGCAAATGAAAAATCCTTTATGCTTATTCTAAACTAAAAAGCTCTGAAAATTTTAACAATTTTCTATGTCTAGTGCTGAGATTGTTTTGGTAGCAAAATTTGACCTAAAATGACATGAAACTAAGTATAACCTTTATTTAGTTCACTTAAAGTGACCTTAATCCATTTTGCTGAGAATTATCAATGTTCTTGAATCTTGGGCAAGACCCCAAATCCTGGTTAATTAGCTTTGGTTATCATCTTACTTTGATTTTTGAAGGAAAAATGCATTAAAGTGTGGAGCAGGAAGTAGAATATTAGATTCAGTATAGATATGTGGTACAGTGGCTCACGCCTGTAATCTCAACACTTTGGGAGGTCAAGGGTGAATCACCTGAGGTCAGAAGTTTGAGACCAGCCTGGCCAACATGATGAAACCCCATCTCTATTAAAAATACAAAAAGTAGCTCAGTGAGGTGGTAGGCACCTGTAATCCCAGCTACTCGAGAGGCTGAGGCAGGAGAATTGCTTGAACCTGGGAGGTGGAGACTGCAGTGAGCCGAGATCATGCCACAGCACTCCAGCCTGGGTGAGAGAGCAAGACTTCATCTCAAAAACAGAATAAAATAAAACAAAATAAAAAATAAAATTTTAATTTCACATTATACCCAATTTTGAATTTGGAAGAGTAGAATGAAAAAGCAGACAAGCTGAAGAAAAGGGGAAATGCAAGCACCTTGTATCCAAATAAGGGCAAGAATCATATTTGTTTTATTTTTAGTTAGATATCCAGAATTTAGCACAGAGGCTAATATAAAGTAGAAGCTCAATAAATATTTGTTTATCTGTTTAATGGGAGGGACAGGAGGAAGTACAGCAGGATGGGCACAGAAAGTAGAAACAGACAATCACAGGATAATCACCAAAGGAAAAGAAACAAATATCATATTCTGAAAACTGGAGATGGGGGAAAAGAGAGAGAGACAGAATACAAAGCTACAAACAGAGAGAATGAAAAAGACAGAAAAGAGAGGCTAAGAGTGTCTGAGCTATCAGCTTGGTGACAGCTCAACAGAGATGAGAGGGACTTTAAGAGACCTATTATCTTTGATCCTTGAAATTCAAACTCACTAAAGACTTTCCTCAAATTATTTAAACTTCAGTTGTTAGAGGTGGCTTCTGAAAGACCTGGCCACAGCAGTTTACCAAAAGCGAAATCATTCTTTTGGTTGAACTGACGTGGAAAGATGACGTGATGGGGTTATATTTGCTTGGTGAGTTCTTCCTGCTCACTGCACAGACAAAATCAATTCACTGAGATTGGTTTTGGAGCATTTCAGTAGAGAGTTTAATGGACACAAGGTCAGCCAACGCAGAAGAATTGGAGTCATCACTCAAATCAGTCTGCCCAAAGGCTTAGAGGTGAGGGTTTTTATGAATAATTTGGAGGACAAGGAGCTAGGGAATGAGTACTGCTGACTTTTTTTTTTTTTTCTTTAAGTTGGAGTCTTGTCTTGCACTGTCACCCAGGCTGGAGGGCAGTGGCACAAACTCAGCTCACTGCAACTTATCTCAAATAGTAAAGGTTCAGGGTGAGTTAATTCTACTCACATTTACGGGAAACCCAAATTAGATTTAGCAGAGAAGAGCGGTTAACATTTCCTGGTAAGAGTCACTAATTGAGCTTCGGTACTGGTGTTCCTTGAATTGTCCTCTAAATTGTCTATCTTAAGATTAATTTGTAAGAGATCTTCTGAGACACACTGGGGACCAGATATAGAATCCTGCTTGTCTGTGAAATGCAGTTAACACATCAGCTGGACCTATTTCCTAAATGCAGGGTGACCTTTCTGTTATTTAAAGATGTCAAAAATGCAGGAGACTTGAGAAGGAAGGCCATGGAAGGGAACATCGATGGATCACTGATAAATTTTACAGTGATTGTGGATCCAGTACAGATACCTGTGGCAGCAAATAAAGCAGTTCACCTCTACAAACTGGGAAAAATGAAGACAAGAACTCTATCTACTGAAATTATGTACAACCTTTCCCCAAATAACAATATTTCAGAGGCTTTGAAAAAAATTGGTATCTCAGTAAATGACACTTCAATTCTAATTGTTTACATTGAAGAGGGAGAAAAACAAATAAATCAAGAATACCTGATATCTCAAATAGAAGGTCATCAGGTTTCTCTGGAAAACCTTCCTGAAATAACAAAAATTACAGAAGTCAAAAAGATATATAAACTTTCTTCACAAGAAGAAAGTATTGTGACATTATTGGATGGTGTCATTGTAGAATGTCAACAAAAGATGTTTTGTGAAATGCCAAAATATTAACAGAAATTATCAGCATTAAAGAAAACATTGATTTTCCTTGCCTGATTATTAAACTAATATGTATACATTATAGAAAAGTTTAAATCACATAATGGCGTAAAAAAGAAAAACACTTCTCCTACCTCATATTATTTTAAAAGATAACCAGTTACTATTATTTGTTATTGCCTTCTTGAGTTCTGTTTCTATTCAAATATATTTTATTTTTATGTAATTGGAATACAAATTGTACACTTAAATATTAATTTGTTAGTGATTTTGTTCTAGTGAACAAGCCTTCTGATCTACATCTTAGCCACATGTAGGAGAATCCTAGCATTTATTTATTTATTTATTTATTTATTTATTTGATGGAGTCTTGCTCTGCCGCCCAGGCTGCAGGGCAGTGGCGTGATCTTGGCTCACAGAAGCCTCCTCATGGGTTTTTGTACCTAACTCCATGCTCACATTTAGTCATCAAGTCCTGTTGCTTTACTTTCAAGAAATGTATCACAAAATCTCCACTGCTTTCACAGTGCCCAGTCACCCCTCGTATTGCACCTGGGCTCCTGGCATGGTCTCTGACCAGCTTCTCTTCTTCCCCTTATTCTCTTCACACAAACTTTATGATACAATCTTGCTGAAGGGCTTTCAGGAGATTTTTAAACTCTAGGGGTAAAATCCAAACTGTGTAACTTGACTGATTAGGCCCAAACCTCTTGTCCACTGCCCTCACTTGCCCTGCTTCAATCTCTCCACTGGCCTCCTTTCCTTTTTTTTTTGTTCTGAGGATGCCTCAAATCTCTGGTCTCCTGAAGCATCTTCACACAGACTCATTGGTCATTCCACCATAACTGTCCACTCTCAATCATTCGTCTCCTACTCTCCCACCCTAAACCCCAGGTCCCCATACCACTTTCTTGTCAGTGAGGCCTGACTACATTTCTTTTACCCTTTAGTTATCAAGTTAATTCGCCAACTCTGCGTTTTTTTCTTCAAAGCATTCCCAACAATTGCAATGGAAGAGTTGGCTCTGCATTTATGTGTTCGTCTTGCCCAGGAGAATATAAGCTCCATGAGGTCACAGATTACATTTGGTAAATTTCAAAGATAATCTTCATTTTAAAGTTTTTTGTTTGTTTGTTTTTGAGACAGGGTATCACTCTCTTACCCAGGCTGGAGTGCAGTGGTACAATTGTAGCTCACTGCACCCTCGACCTCCCAGGCTCAAGTGATCCTACCAGTTAGCCTCCTGAGTATCAGGGACTACAGATGCGTATGCCTCACCACATGCAGTTAATTTAAAAAAAAATTATTTTGTAGAGGTTTCACCATGTTGCCTGAGGCGGGTCTCGAACTGTTGGGCTCTAGAGATCCTCTCACCTGGACCTCCAAAAGGGCTGGGATTCCAAGCATGAGCCACTATGATCAGCCCATTTGTAAAATATTTTATTAATATAAGAATAGGCTTACAAAACAAACTTATTAGAATTTGTACTTTGAAAGTTATGGGCCGGGCGCAGTGACTCATACCTGTAATCCAGGCACCTCGGGAGGCTAAGGCAGGCAGATCGCTGGAGACCAGTACTTCCAGACCAGTGTGGGCAACATGGTGAAACCCTGTCTCTACAAAACACACAAAAATTAGGTAGTGTAGTGGCATGTGCCTGTAGTTATTCCAGCTACCTCCAAGGTTCAGGTGGGAGCATCACCTGAGCCCAGAGAGGTCAAGGCTGCAGTGAGCTGTGACTGCCCCACTGCACTCCAGCCTGGGCAACAGAGTGAGACTCTGTCTCGAAAAAAAAAAAAAGTAAGTTATGTATTTTCTTTAAGGGTAGTAGAACATATACTTAAGTATCCTGGAAGTCAGGTTTCCATGACTCAGTATCTTCAGCTTTGAATGAGTTACTCAGCTTTGCTAAAATGATTCATCAGCTGCAAAGTCAGATTAATAGCTCTGCCCTACAGAGTGGCAGAAAACTGATTTTTTGGCCATAGAGAATTTAGAATAATTACGGAAATCATAGTTATGTTTGCCTACTCATATTTACAGAAGCCTATGTATTTATTTGATTAGTATATATTTTAATTTGGCAAATGTTTAAGTTACAGCTGAGTGACAAGATTCCTAACATGGAAATATTATAGAACACAGTAGTGCACTGCATATTTAATAGTATTCATTATATTAATCTGTCTCTAAAAGTAGTTCATGGTCAATTTTAGGATGCCCACTTATTAGATATTTTATCATAATTATCCCTTAAAAACATCTTGACTTTCATCTTACAGTGTCCCGAATACTAGAATAAGACATTTTGACTTATTTGATATTTTATCATAATTCTCTCAAGTACTGTAAAAGACATTATTAATGTAAACTTGATTTCAGAAAATCAGCAGGAGCTAGGCATTGGGCCTCATGTCTGTAATCCCAGCACTTTGAGAGGCCAAGGTGGAAGTGTCACTTGAGCCCAGGAGTTCAAGAAGAAAGAGAAAAGAAAAGAAAGAAAAAAGAATACTTGCCGAGCTATTGTGCTTCATGCTCAACCTGGACTTCCTTGTGGAATTCATAGTGTATTTACTGGCATCCTGGTATCTTAGTTTCAGCTACTATTAAAAAAAAAAAAAATCATAGAGTGGGTGGTTAAGCAACCAATGTTCATTTCTCACAGTTCCGGAGGCTGAGAAGTCCAGGATCAGGAGGCCAGCATGGTTGGGTTCTTGGTGAGGGCCCTGTCCCTGACTGACAAGGCAGCTTCTCGCTATCCTCACATGGCAGAGAGTGAGCAACCTCTCTGGTATCCTCTGTTATAAGGACACTAGTCCTATAATAAGGACCCGTTGGTTCCTACTGAGGGCCGCATGGGAGAATCTGTTCCACACTGATCTCTCAGCTTCTGGTGGTTTGCTGGCAACCTTTGTTGTTCCTTGTCTTCTGCTGAATTATCCCAGTCTCTATCCCCATCAGCACATGATGTTCTCCCTCTGTGCATGCCTGTGTCCAAATTGTCCATCTTCATAAGGACATACGTCAGTTTAGGAGACCATCCTATTCCATTATGGCCTAATCTTATTTTTTTTTGAGACAGGGTCTTGCTCTGTCACCCTAAGGCTGGTGTGCAATGGGGAACCTTGGCTCACTGCAACCTCCACCTCCTGGGCTCAGACACTCAGGCGATCCTCCCACCTCAGCCTCTTGAGTAGCTGTGACTACAGGTGCATGCCACCATGCCTTGCAATTTTTTTATTTTTTATTTGGAGAGATAGGGTTCATCATGTTGCCCAGCCTGGTCTTGAACACCTAGGCTCAAGCCATCAGCCTGCCTCTGCCTCCAAAGTGCTACGATTATGGGCGTGAGCCATTGCACCTGGCCCATTATGACCTCATCTTAAGTAATTTCATCTACAATGTTCCTATTTTCAAATAAGTTCATATTCTAAGGTATTGGGGGTTAAAACACCAACATATAAATTTGGAAGGGATGCAATTCAACCCATAACACCTGGTTACCTTTAATTCCTACATATACAAGTTAGATAAGGATACAGTTTTGAGCTTTCATGAGTTCATAGGCCAAATTAATTTTCATACTATTGTGAACTATTATGTGGTCTAAGTTTTTTACTTGATATCTTTCTTCTGTGAGAATTATTATTATTATTATTATTTTTACTAGGCAAAGAACTTTATTAACCTTGGTTTCAAACTTGATTCCCAGGCTTCTTCGGCTTAATTAGCTACAAAGAATGAATTGTGTATAAGCAAAAAACTGAAAAGAGCTGCAGTGTCCAAGGGGCTTGGGCTTAAAAATATTAGAGATCTATATTTTATCAGATCCATAAACAAAAATTTCTTTAAAAGCAGTCATAATATAAAATAGCAGCTCCCAGTAACTTCTTCAAGTTTGATCTTCAGTTGACTCAATTCAGTTTGCCTCATTCTTGGAAGCCTCGTCAAAATTCTCCACAAGATCTGGAACTTCATCATCATCCTCCTCTCCAGTAGCAAGCGGTGCTTTTCCACCCACAGATTGTTTGGGCAGAGCTTCAGCCAGTCTCCTGAAACTGGTCAGACTGTCTGCCCCACCCAAGCTGGTTTAAGATGCTGGGTAGCATTTCTGTCCACTGCTTTGTCTCAGCATGGCCTGTAATAGTGAAAGTGTTCGCTGCCAGAGATGCCTGAACTTTAGGGTTGTTAAAGTGGATCACTGTTCCTTGGTTTGTAAACATATTCACCTTTTCAATACCAGAGATATTGTTCACCCCTAACTTCTTTAAGGAGAACTGAAGTTTTTTATCATCTGCTGTGGCTGTTCTATGAACCACCTTCTTCTTTCTGCTAACAGTTCCTTTCCCACCAATACACACTTGTGCCTGCAGTTTGGCAAGTTTTTCCTGGCTCATGATTGTTTCTTTCATCTTGTCGGAGCGGATAAGGGGTCGTGCTTGGTGCTCAGGGGGTCTCGGGTGGACCAGCTGAGATTAGGCGCACACACGCGGGGACACAAGATGGCAGCTAAAGGGGCTGTGAGAATTAGTAGTAATACTGAAATAAAATTCAGAGCTGTATATAAGAAACACTTATTTACAAAAGTGAACTGAATCCTACATGTAATCTAAGAGCACTACCGGATCAAATTAGTAATGTGCTAAGTTTCCTGGTATGGTTCTTCCAGTGTTAAAAAGTGGTCTGTAAATTAGCTATTAAAAAGCATTTAGTTTTGCATAAAGCGGCTTTCATTACGTGCCTTAATTAAAAGCCACAACTCAATTATTTATGTATCACTCAGGGTATTCAAATGATTTAGAAGAACTAGCAAGTGACATTTTACAGATTTGGGCCCACTGGCATAAAATAACTCAGGGTAAATTAAAAATACTGTTATGCCTTTAATTCTTTGGGTTTGTATTCATTAGCTTTTAGAGAACACTGCCAGCTAGTGCAGTCTCTGCTGAGATCAAAAGCCAGGGAGATGCTAGACGTATTCTGAATACTTATTTAAAAGTACTGAGAAATTTGAAGTTTTAAAATTTTTACTAGCCCAAAGGAGAACAGTTAGGCTGATAATACAAACAGATCTTTTCCCCCAAGACAGAGTCTTGCTCTGTGGCCCAGAACGGGAGTGCAATGACACCATCTCAGCTCACTGCAACCTCCCCTTCCTGGGTTCAAGCAATTCTCTTGCCTCAGCCTCCCGAGTAGCTGGGATTACAGGCGTGCACCACCACACCCAGCTAATTTTTTTTGTATTCTTAGTAGAAACGGGGTTTCACCATGTTGGCCGGTGTCAAACTCCTGACCTCGTGATCCGCCTGCCTGGGCCTCCCAAAGTGCTGGGATTACAGGTGTGAGCCACCGAGCCTGGCCATACAAACAGATTTTTAAGAGCTAGTTAATAATCACAGCCAAAGAAAGAAGACTCAGGTTTCTAATGCAACTAGACCTCTGCACTCAGTGGTGACTAGGTGGGCTCCGAGGGTGTTGATGTCCCCATTGTGGTGAACTCCAGACATGGGCAGCTGCCTGCCTTGCGGATGAAGGGAGAGGAGTTTAAGGACATCAGCACCCTCAAAGCCCACCTAGTCACCACCGAGCTCAGAGGTCTAGTTGCATTAGATACCTGAGTCTTCTTTCTTTGGCTGTGATTATTAATTAGCTCTTAAAAATCTGTATGTATGGCTAGGTGTCGTGGCTCACACCTGTAATCCCAGCACTTTGGGAGGCCCAGGCGGGCAGATCACGAGGTCAGGAGATCGAGACCATCCTGGCTAACACAGTGAAACCCCATCTCTACTAAAAATACAAAAATTAGCCAGGCATGGTGGTGGGCACTTGTGGTTTCAGCTACGCGAGAGGCTGAGGTAGAACTCTTGAATCCAGGAGGCAGAGGCAGTGAGCCGAGATTGTGCCACTGCACTCCAGCCTGGGTGACAAAGCAAGACTTCATTTCAAAAAAAGAAAAAAAAAATGAAGAAAAGAAAATCCACAATGAGATATTACCCCAAACCCATTTGAATGGCTACTATAAAAAAATAAAAATAAAAAGAGAGTGAAAGAAAAGAACAAGTGCTGGCACTGAAGCAGAGAAAGTGGAACTCTTGTGCATCATTGATGGGAATGTAAAATAGTGCCACTGCTACAGAAAACATTAAAGTGGTTCTCCATTGGAAGACAGTGTGGCGATTCCTCAAGGACCTAGAAATATTAATTCCATTTGACCCAGCAATCCCATTACTGGGTATATATCCAAAGGACTATAAATCGTTCTACTATAAGGACACATGCACACGAATGTTCATTGCAGCGCTGTTTACAATAGCAAAGACCTGGAACCAACCCAAATGTCCATTGATGATAGACTGGACTGGGAAAATGTGGCACATATACACCATGGAATATTATGCAGCAATCAAAAACGATGAGTTCGTGTCCTTTGTAGGGACATGGATGAACCTGGAGACCATCATTCTCAGCAAACTGACACAAGAATAGAAAATCAAACACCGCATGTTCTCACTCATAGGCAGTTGTTGAACAATGAGAACACATGGACACAGGGAGGGGAGCACTACACACTGGGGTCTGTTGGGGGGAATAGGGGAGGGACAGAGGGTGGTGGGGAGTTGGAGAGAGATAGCATGGGGAGAAATGTCAGATATAGGTGAAGGGGAGGAAGGCAGCAAATCACACTGCCACGTGTGTACCTGTGCAACTATCTTGCATGTTCTTCACATGTACCCTAAAACCTAAAATGCAATAAAAAAAAACATTAAAGTGGTTCTCAGAAAACTAGTAATAGAGCTACCATATGATCCAGCAATTCTACTTCTACACACATATCTGAATTGAAAATAGGTCTCAAAGAGCTATTTGTACACCCATGTTCATAGCAGGATTATTCACAATATCCAAGGGATGGAAGAAACCCAAGTGTCCATCAACAGACGAGTGCATAAACAAATGTGGCATATACACACAAGGGTGTATGACTCAGCTTTCAGAAGGAAGAAAATTCTGACGCATGCAACAAGATGAATGAACCTTCAGGACGTTATGCAAAGTGAAATAAGCCAGTCACTAAGACAAATACTGTATGATGCCTCTTATATGAAGTATCTAAGGTAGTCAAATATTTAGAAAGTAGAATGGTGGTTGTCAGGGGCTGAGGGGAGAGGTAAATGGGGAGTTACTATTTAATGGGTGTCTTAGTATCAACTACTACAACAAAATACCATAGACTGGGTGTCTTATAAAGAACAGAAAAGTATTTCACAGAGAGACTGGAAGTCTGAGATCAGGATGCCAATATGGTCATGTTCTAGTAAGGGCCATCTTCAAGGTTGCAGATTGTCAACTTCTTCTTGTAACCTTATAAGGGGGAAGAGGGCTAGAGAGCTATGTGAGGGTCTCTTTCATAAGGCCTAATTTCATTCATGAGGGCCTCACCCTTATTACCTCCCAAATTGTCTTCTAAAGACCCAGCCCGCTAATACCTTACATTGGTGGATTTCAACGTATGAATTCTGGGGAGACGCAAACATCGGTCCACTGCAACAGATATAGAATGTCAGTTTTGTAAGATGAAAAAGTCCTGGAGATTGGCTGCACAGCAGTGTTAATATAGTTAATGCCACTGAACTATACATTTAGAAATGGTTAAGATGGTGATGTTTATGGTACATATCTTTTACTACAATAAAAAAGTATTACTGAAACTTTCTCAAAACATCCTCGTTCTAATACATTTAAATCACTACATTTTCAATGTTTAAAATTTTGAAGAATTTATTCTTCTGAAATTACTAAAACTTAAAACTGTAGTTGGACTTTCTAAATCTCCTGTGCTTTGGGACTTCTTTCCATTTATGACAGATGGTGTACACCGTTAGTGGGCTTTAGGTTTGCAGAAGAGTCATTGCTCTAAAATCCATGTTGCAAATGAAAGCTTCCATATTACTTAGAAATACTTAAGGTTTACAAAGTTTGTATGGATTTGAAACCATTTGCATGGTCACAGACATTTCAATATCACATGTGGCAATGAAAGAGTGAAGTGCCATTAGATTCTTAAAATATAATTTCAAAGGTATATTTTTGTTTCTTTTCAAATGTATATTTTTGAACGGTCATAAGAACTGTTTAAATTTTTTCAATTATAATTATAAAAATTTTCAAACCTATAAAAGAAAAACAGAAATGCACATGCAAGGCACAAATGACCCTACTGAGAAGAGTTGATGGAAGAATCAGAAGATGCATAAACATATTGTGCTACAGAGAATGGGAAATTTTTTTTGTCGTGTTTTAAAATGACAATTTTAAAAATTAACAAAGTATTTATTTGCAAATAAAGTTTTACAACTAAGAAGGCTATGTTGGTCAGGGTGGTCTCGAACTCCTGACCTCTTGATCTGCTGGCCTCGGCCTCTCAAAGTGCTGGTATTCCAGGCGTGAGCCACTGCACCCAGACTTTTAAAGATGTCCTTTTCCTAATCTCTGGAACTTGTGAATATGTTACTTTACATGGCAAAGTGTAATTTACAGATGTGATCAAGAAAGGATTTTGAGATGGGGAGAATATCCTGGATCATCCAGGTGGGCCCCATAGAATCACAAGGGTCCTCTAAGAAGGGGAGTAGGCTCTGTGACCAGAGAGGTAGAAGCTATACGGCTGGCTTTGAGGCTGGAGGAAGGGGCCACTGGCCAAGCAATGTGAGCAGCCTGTAGTAGCTAAGAAAGGAAAGCACCTGGATTCCTCCCTGGATCATCCAGAAGGAACGCAACAACTCTGCCTATTGTAAAATAATACATTTGTGTGGTTTTAAGCCACTACATTTGTAATAATTTGTTTCAATGCCAATAGGAAATGAATGTAATGATCTGTAATCAACTGTCAGCCGTGTCTTTTGTGGGATTTGCATATTTAGTCTTTGGCATTGCTTTTAGGTTTGTGTTTCTGAGACTAAAGCTGTTCAGGTGGCCGCCCATGTTTACTGACCAACCTGAAGGTAGCTGAAGTCTCAGGTGAATTGTGCTACCTAAGCTGTCTTATAATAAATAACTAGAAGCTGGTGTGGGGTGGCTGACACCTGTAATCCCAGCATTTCAGGAGATCCAGGTGGCAGATCACTTGAGGTCAGGAGCTTGAGAACAACCTGGTCAGCATGGTGAAGCCCTTTCCCTGCTAAAAATACAAAAAGTAGCCGGGTATGATGGCGGGTGCCTGTAATCCCAGTTGCTTGGGAACCTGAGGTGGGAGAATCGCTTGAACATGGGAGGTGGAGGCTGCAGTGAGCCTGCCACTTCACTACAACCTGGACGACAGATCGAGAATCCATCTTAAAAGAAAAGAAAAAAGGCTAGGATTCTCCTACAGGTGGCTAAGCTATAGATTAGAAGTCTCATTTGCCATAGCAAAATCACTAGAAATTAATTTTAAGATAGACAATTTTGAGGAAGATTTAAGGAAACACCGGTACCTAAACTCAGTTAGTGACTCTTATCAGGAAATGTTAACTCTTTATCTCTGCTGAATCTAATTTGGGTTTCCTGTAAATTTGAGTAGAATTAACTCACCCTGAACCTTTATTATTTGAGGTTAAGTCTAGAACCATCCAGCCAAATTGATATAAAAAATATTTCTCCACTGCAATACTTTATTTTCCTTAATTAAATATTGATCTTGGAAATTTCCTCTGGCTATCCTCTCACCTATTTAGTTCAGAGTCCAGATTGTCTACTGCTTACTTCTGTGTCCATGTGGAATAAAAATATTCTATCCCCCTTCATTCTCTAGGCCAAATTCAGTGCTTGCTCTCTCGTCCCAGCACTTACCTTCTGAAGTAGTAAACGGAGGGCTGTTCTGCTGTGTGTGTCCTCCAGTACTTTTTGCTACAATCTTGCTGAGAGATGGCCTGTGGGAGTTCAAATTTTAAAAAAGGCAAAGCACAGTTAAATTTAGTTCATTCTGGGTACTGCAGCCCTGAGAACCAGCACCAGCACTAACCATGCCAGTCACGTTGCAAAATAGATCTTCAGCACTGTTTCCTCATTTTTGAATTTGGTTTTCAGTGTTTAGGGGAAGAAAAAAAGAATGCATCCAAAAACAACACTACTAGACTATTATCCTTAATTGACTATTCGACAATTCAAATTTATTACCCGAGTTATTTTTCTTTTTTTTTAATTTAAGACAGGGTCTTGCTTTGTTGCCCAGGCTGCAGTGCAGTGGCACAATCACAGCTCACTGAAGCATCAAACTCCCAGGCTCAAGTGATCCTTCCACCCCAACCTCCCAAGAATCTGGAACTTCAGGTATGTACCACCATGACCAGCTTTTTTTTTTTTTTTTTGAGACAGAGTCTTGCTTTGTTGCCTAGGCTGGGGTGCAATGGCACTATCTCAGCTCACTGAAGCCTCCTGCCTCAGCCTCCCAAGTAGCTTGGATTTACAAGTATGCAGTATCACACTCAGCTAATTTTTTATGTTTTTGGTAGAGATGGGATTTTACCATATTGGCCAGGCTGGTGGTCTCGAACTCCTGACCTCAAGTGATCCGGCCACCTGGGCCTCCCAAAGTGCTGGGATTGTAGGCGTGATCCACCACACCAGGCCCTGGTTATTTTCTTGACTTTTTATACAGATAAGATCTCACTATGTTGCCCAGGCTGGTCTTGAACTCCTGGGCTGAAGTGATCTGCTTGCCTCAGCCTCCCAAAGTGTGGGATTACAGGTGAGTCACTGGGCCTGGCCTATGACTTGAGTTTTTAAAAACAAAAAAATAATTTGAGTTATCTACTTCATAGTTCTTAGAACATGGGCCTTTGCTTTTTTAAATCTTTTCTCCCTCAAACATTATTATGCAGTGTTTTAGGCTCACTGCTGAGTTGTGGACAGGAGAAGGGGGCCATTGGAGCAGGGACTTCATTATGCCAGCACCAATCGACATACAATTCCTTTTTGAATCTCTCTTATTCTTCACACCACATTTTCCCCTTTCTTCATTTTTCCACTGTGAGAATATATCAGAAGGAAGAACAATCCTTAGGACAAAATGAGATATAATTAAGAGACTCTGATATTCAAAATGGCACATACATTTCATGTGAGAGGCGGGCTGTTGGCTATAACTAACTTCCATGAGTTACTTTTGGCAAGCCCTCACTAGCTGGGTGCTATTTGTTTTTTGCAGAAGTGGCATATTCTTTCATGTGTTCTATGTAATTTTCCTGACTGCACACATTTTTAGCATATTTTGCAGTCCAGTTTTCAAAGGCATCTACTGAATTACTTCGGTTACAAATCTTTCACCGTTAGAATCATTGTTTACTTTCAGAATGATTTTAAAAACTAGAATATTTTCCCCATATCTCATATAATGCACAAATCAGAATAGATTCTGGGGCGTTTGTTTGCTTCTAACTTTGTTGGTCATTGTATATGGAAAATAACTTTTTTTTAATTCAAAAGGGGAATATCAGTGGCTTTTATTAATTTCATCGATTGTTAAAAAAAATCGTGATTTGTGCACTTCGAAAACTTTTCAATCTCTCTCTCTGTTTTGTTGTTTTTTTCTTTTGACATAGGTCTCATTCTATCACCCAGGCTGGAGTGCAGTAGCACAATCTTAGCTCACTGTAATATCAAACTCCTGGACTCAAGCGATCCTCCTGCCTCAGCCCCCCAAATAGCTAGAACTCTGGCTAATTTTTTATTATCTGTAGAGACAAGTCTTACTGTGTTGCTGGTCTCAAACTCCTTCTTTCAAGCAATCCTCCCTCCTTAGCCTCCCAAAGTGCTGCAATTACAGGCATGAGCCACCATGTCTGGTCTAATCTTTCTTATAATTGTTTTTAGAGTATCCTGAGAGTGTCAATTCAAAGAGATCAGAAGGCAGTTTTGGATAATCTTCAAGTCTCAGGTCTTATTTATGGAACTATGTAATAGTTCTTAGAAATACTCAGAGAAATACTAGAGGTCATCATGTCTAACTTCTGTGTTGCAAGAGAAGGAACCCAAGACAAGGGGAGATAAGAAGGAACAGCAGAGAAACTATGGTCTTTGAATCCCAACCTGATGCACTGGTCTCCAAAATTATACTACTTCAGACTTTGAACATAAACAAATATGGTTCCCCAGAAACTACTGCAACAATGAAAAGGTTGTGATAGCTACTTTAGAGATTTTCCTGGACAGTTTAGGGAAATTAATTTTTATCTGAAGGAAACTTGAATTCATAATATTTGCAGTACTTAAAAAAATATAATCTTGTTATCCCTATGAAATGGTGTATAAGTCTGTTCTCACAATGCTATTAAGAAATACCCATGATTGGGTGATTTATAAAGGAAAGAAGTTTAAATGACTCACAGTTCAGCGTTGCTGAGGAGGCCTCCCTCAGGAAACTTAAAATCGTGGCAGAAGGCACAGAAGAAGCAGGCACCTTTTTCACAGGGCACAGGACGGAGTGAGTGCCAGCCGGGGAAATGCCTGATGCTTATAAAACCCTCAGCTCTCGTGAGACTCACTCATTATCAAGAGAACAGCATTGAGGGAAACTGCCCCCATGATCCAATCACCTTCCACCTGGTCCCACCCTTGACACGTGGAAATTATTACAATTCAAGGTGAGATTTGGGTGGGGCCACAGAGCCAAACCATATCAAATGGAATAATCACATAATGGTTAAGACCATGGTTTCTGAAGTTAATTTGTTTGCTTCCAATTTTGTTGGTCATTGTATATGGAAAATAACTTTTTTTAAGATTGCATTGGATCCATTTTTATTATCTGTATGAACTCGGGTGTGTTCCTTTTCTATCTTTGTAATATGTGAAAATATAATCACATTGACTTCAAAAAATTTATTTGTGAAGATCAAATAAAATAAGGCATGCATAAGGTTTATTTAACATAATTGCTAGAAATATAGAAGTCACCCAATAAACATAAACTACTAATTTTATTGTTGTTAATAAATATGGAGATACATTAATTTTGCCATCAAGTAAGAATATCTCTTGGAGAGATATGATATGTCAGAGAAAATGAGTTTTTTTTTTTGTTGCTGTTCATTGAGTTGCCTACTTTCTGATGAAATGATGAAATGAGCTAAAAAAGAAGCTAATCTGAACTGAAAGTGAACTACAGAATTAATAGACAGATCAATGATTACCAAATTTTTTAAAAGAACAATGACTAAAGATACACATGGACACACACACACAACATAATAAGGATCAGTGTTCTTATGTATTAAAATATGCTATTCCTAGTCTCCAAGTCTCTTTGGTCATAATTAAGGTCTGTATGGATCAATATGTGGAACTTATTTTATCTTTTTAAGACTAGTCAAGTGAGGTGGGGCACAGTGGCTCACACCTGTAATGCCAACACTTTGGGAGGCTGAGGTGGGTGGATCACTTGAAGTCAGAAGTTCGAGACCAGCCTAGCCAACATGGCAAAAACACATCTCTAAAAATACAAAAATGATCTAGGCATGGTGGTGCACACGTGTAATTCCAGCTCCTCGGGAGGCTGAGGCAGGAGAAGCCCTTCAACCCCGGAAGGCGAAGGTTGCAATGAGCCGAGATCACACCACTGCAATCCAGCCTGGGCAGCCTGGGCAACAAAATGAGACTATGCCTCAAAAAAAATTTTTTATTTGCATATATGGGAAAATTCTTAATTTTCTTAATTAAAAATAACTGTAACTGTTCAAAACAAAAATTAATGTATTCTGAAGTCTATAATGCTTATAGATGTAATATATATGATAACTATTATATAAATGATTGAGGAGAGGGTAAATAGACCTGTATAATTACAAGGTATATTTTATGCAACAGGTTATAATATTAATTCTCACTAGACTGAAAATTGAAGATTGTACAGTGAAATCCCTAGGACAACTACTACAAAGATAACATAAAGAGGTATAGCTAAAAGGCAATAGATAAATTAAAATGGAATTCTAAAAAATATTCAATTAATTCAAAAAGGAGACAGGAAAAGAGGGAGAGAGGAATAAAACCAGAGGGAACAAGCAGGAGAAAACTAAAATTATAGACTTCAAGCAACCATCTTAATAATGGGTTAAACATACCATTTGGAAGGCAGAAATTATCATAATAATTTTTTTTTAAGCAAGACTTGGCCCAGTGCAGTGGGTCATGCCTGATATCTCAGCACACTGGGAAGCTGAGGCAGGATTGTTTGAGCCCAAGAGTTTGAGATCAACTTGGGTAACTAGGGAGACCCTGTGTCTACAAAAAATGTAAAAATTAGTCAGGCATGGTGAGGTGCGCCTGTAGTCCCAGCTACTCGGAGGACTGAGGTGGAAGGATCACTTAAGCCCAGAAGGTCAAGGCTGCATGATCACATCACTACACTCCAGCATGAGCAACAGAGTGAGACCCTGTCTCAAACAAAAAACAGAGAGTTGCAAGACTTAGTAATGTGTTCTGTGCAGAAAAGTCATACTTTAGCAAACAATATGACTAAAAGGGTGGAGTGGCTATCCTAATGTCAGATAACGTAGACAAGAGGGCAGGTGCGGTGGTGCATGCCTGTAATCCCAGCACTCTGGGAGGCCGAGGTGGGTGGATCACCGAGATCAGGAGTTCAAGACCAACCTAACCAACATGGAGAAATCCTTTCTCTACTAAAAATACAAAATTAGCCTGGTGTGGTGGTGCACGTCCATAATCTCAGCTACTCACAAGGTTGAGGCAGGAGAATTGCTTGAATCAGGGAGGTGGACGGTACAGTGAGCTGAGATGGCACCATTGCACTCCAGCCTGGGTAACAAGAGCAAAACTCTGTCTCAAAAAAAAAAAGACAAGAAAAAGATTATTACCAGGTAAAGAAGAACATTTCATTGGCCAACTCATGAGAAGGACATAACAATCATACATGTGTATGAATCTAATACCAGAGCTTCCAGGTATATAAAGCAAAACTGACCAAATTAAAAGAGAAATATACAGTTTACAGTCATAGCCTGAGACTTTAATGCCCCTTTCTCAGCAATTGATACAATCACCTGGCAAAGAAACATAAAACAAAACAAAAACATTAAAGATACAGAACTTCTGAACAACACTATTAACTACCAAGACCTCATCGATATTTGTAGAACACGCCATCCCACAACTGTAGCATACACATTGTTTTCAAGGGCAAATGGTAAATTCACCAAGACAGACCACGTGCTGGGCTATAAAACAAGTCTCAATAAATCTAAAAGCTTTGGACTCTTACCATGTATGTTCTTCTACCACAACGAAATTAAACTAGAAAGTAATTACAATCACATATTTTAAAACCCAAATATATGGAAATTAAACAATGCACTTGTAAATAATTTCACTGGCCATTGCCATTGCTCAGAATATTTCAAAGCCATTTAGCAGGTACAATCTATGATGTGAAACAGGGTGTGATTTGAACAAAATACTAGAGGCCACCTGGGCAAAGGGAACAGTTTTTCTAAAAATCCGTGAAAAACTTTAATTGTTGGTGCAAAGCAAGATAAATGATCAAATATTTCATCTGTTATTTTATTCTCAGCATAAGAATTTTAAAATCCTTGGTTGCAAGCTAGTTAGCCTAGTACCCTTTTATCTAGACTGCTAGAAGCATGTACACAGAAAATGCATCTTTCCCTACTCTGTTGCCCCCATGTTCTTCTCTATTCTCCGAAAGTTTTAGATATGTTGCAAATAGTCATCTCCCAGATTTCCTTGTGTTTAGGAAAGTTGTTTGGTATTACAACAAAAATTGTTATTTGGTTGTAATTGTTGATGAACACACTGGAAAAAAGAAAAAAAAACTTAAATACATTTTCACTTTATTGCTCAATAAGATAAAAAAAATCGAGAAAGACCGGTTTTAGGACTATTATTTTTCACAGTATTTCCACACATGTGGGAATGAGTTCAGATTAGCTGTCATATAGCTACAGGGTACTGACATCTTCTATCCTCCTACATTGGGTAAAACCCGTTGAAGGATGCCAGGTCATCTTGCCCTGAGAGATATTTGTCAGTGTTTAATCTGTTTTCAGGAAAAATGCAATCTATCATCTCACTAATCCCTTATCCTGTGCCAAAGCCTGATCCTGCCTCAGTTCTTGTCTGTTTGTCCTTACGTCTCCTTGAGAATGTGATCCCAGATGTGTTGACACCTGAAATTTGGGTTAGGTCAGTGTTGTTAAGCCCAAGCATGCGTCCGAATTATCAGGAGAGCTTGTTGAAATAGATTGCTCTGGTTTTGTGTATCTGGGGGTGGGATCCTGACAGTCTGCATTTCCAGCTAGCCCCCGGGGAATATCAATGCTGCCAGTCTGGAGACTACACTCAGAAAACCATGAAGTTTTCCTCCTAAAAAGAAAAGATGATGCTACAAAAAGGTCTGAGATTCCTCAAAGGGTTTAGTTGGTTGTAAAACATCAAGGACTGCTTCTTCCCTGGGGTCTAAAAAATCTTTTTAAAGAAGTTTCCCACCCTTCTGTACCTTTTAAAATACTTTAGAAGTATTTTATTTTTGAGACAGATTCTGGCTCTGTCACCCAGGCTGGAGTGCAATGGTTCAATCTCAGCTCACTGCAACCTCTGCCTCCCGGGTTCAGGCAATTTTCCTGCCTCAGCCTCCCAAGTAGCTGGGACTACAGGCATAAGCCACAATTACAGGCATATCCGGCTAATTTTTGTATTTTTAGTAGAGATGGGGTTTCACCATGTTGGCCAGGCTGGTCTCGAACTCCTGACTTCAAGGGATCCGCCGGCCTCGGCTTCCGAAAGTGCTCGTCTTACAGGCATGAACCACTGCATCTGGCTGAAAAGTATTTTTAAAAATACTTGAAAATATCTAAAGAGTAAAAAAAACTTTAGGATTTTAGGAAAAAACCCTGAGAAATAGAAAGTAAATGTTTTCACTTTCACATAAACGATGGGCATACATGGACAGAGTAGAAGAATAGATACTGGAGACTATGAAAGGCAGGGGTGGGACTGAGGGTTGAGAAATTACGTGTCAGGTACAATGTACACTATTTGGGTGATGAGTATACTACAAGCCCAGACTTCACCACTACACAATATATGCACCTAATAAATCTGCACTTGTACTACTTACATTTATAAAAATTTTGAAAACTTTAAAAAGAGGATCCTAAATTGGTATTGTTACAGAGACTGGTTAGACAATCCTCCTCACAGGAAGGTTTTTTTTTTTTTTTGCTTCGTTTGAAAACAATAAAGTGTCAGGAGTATTTCATACATGAATTATGGGCCCACATTGTATTGGCTCTGTTTCAGAGAATGACATATTCAATAATGATGCATTTTTGTTTAGTGCATTAATCCAAATTCTCATGAAGTAGCAGTCAGGTGGTGGTTCCAATGCTGAACTTTTTAAAGAAGGTATAGGAACAATTTAAGATGAATTTATCATCAGCTCTTTAAAAAGGAATTCTTAATGCACATTCACTATTTAGACATTCAAACTTTACGGGACACCAACTTCCTGGCAAGCTGTGTGCTACGCTGTATGGCGATTGAAGATACAGAGTTAAACAAAATATAATCTGTCACCTTAACTGAAGACATAATGGACTTCGGAAAGTCAGCCCAGAAATGGTGCTTAGTAACCATTTGGCCTTGCAGTTCGCCAAGTATGGTTCTGACAGAGTGGTGTCATCTGGGAACTTGTTAGAAATGCAAATCCTTAGACCCAGCCCTACTGAGTCAGACACAGGCTGGCAGGGGTGCCATCAACTGTAACAAGCCCTTAGGTGATCCTGATGCAGGAGGATCAGCAAGGTAGCCCAATCATATTTTACTTTTCTTAGGTTACAGCTCACTGACACGCTGATGAAAAGTTTTGCAGATTACTTTGGGTGGCTCACAGTATTGGTTTAAGGCTGAATCTTATCCAGGCTCTTATTTTTTACAATTAAGCAAAGTAAATACCAAGAGTTAAGTGACTAGCTAACTAGTTTAACAGCAAATTAAATGGCAGAATGGTGTCTCCATGCTTAAGTCAATCAATTCCAAGTTCCTATCTCTACCCCTCCACTTACACAGCGGCAAAAGCCAAATGTGGGAAGAAATACAAAGAACCGAGGCCACAGTAGTTTATGATTTCATTTAAATATATATATATATATCTTGCCGATAAAGATGTGACTACTCTTCCAGAAAAGACATGGATGATGTGCTCCAACTATTATCTCTGAAAAACAGATATGTACCTAGAAATTGTTCTCTGCCAAGAACATAGTGCAACATTCAGGCTCATTAAAAAATAACGTTCTCATGTTTCACATGTTCCTGCTGAGAGCTGGGCATTATTGTTGGTAGGTCAACTGTGTCTACTTAATCACACACCAGAAAACAATGAAACATGAAGACCAACAACAAAAAAAGGCAAAACAAGGTTGAGTAAAAGAAGACATTAACAAAACAGTATTAAATGCATCCATTTCAAACACCAGCAAAAAGATTCCAGGATCATGATTTCCTGGGTGGACGCTGAGGTTGGGAGAGGCAGGAAGAGGCTGACATTTGATTTCTTCATTGGATCACTGATTACACAGGTGTGCTATTTCCATTCAAGTTAACAACTTTGATGCACTTTTCTATATGTTGTGAGTCAATAAAAGTTAAAACACACATAAAACCAAGATGTAAAGGTTTCAATTATGCCAATATCAGTTTTAAAAAGGTGTTTTACATGGAAGAAACATTTTAGACCTATCTATTCCAGAAGTCAAGGGTCATTACAGTGTAGGGCATACCAGGAGGGACCTTGAAGACTATCGTTTGTCAGAAGTACAGAGAGCAGACAGGAAATCATTTCCATTAGTTCAGAGCAGGTGAGGTCAGAAACACTGAATCAGCATGAGCTGGGAAGGCATTTTAGAAATTAGTAATTGATACACATCGTCTCAAAACAAACGATTCTATGAGTATCCAAGACATGGTATGTTTCACAGCCGCTGGTTTCTTGGTTTGAAAATTAAACATTTTTATTTTCCTCTACCCCAGCAAAATTTTACAAATCGGAAACTGCTGAATTCCGGAAGTTTCAAAGTGTAGCATTCTATTTTTAGATACTAACAAATAACTTTTAATTTCTTATTGAAATGATATTGCCTTGAACTATGCCCCATACGGGAGTAAAATGTATTTAAAAGTATAAATGCAAATCCAGAAAGTGAGATCACATTGTGTTAAAATGTTCAAATCCTTTGACCCAAATTCCATGTTTTTTCTAAATAATCATAGATGAACAAAAATTTATATGAAGGTATATTTTAAAGGGTAATTTTTAAAAGCATAAAGATACCTTATACACAACTCTGGAATTATCAAATAAATTGTAACCTTCCAGACCAAGAACAATGATATGTTAAAAAAAACACATGTTTTTAAAGAATAGTTATTGATATGGTAAAATACAGAATATGATTAAATAAAGAGCAGGATATAAAAGTAATATAGAATGGACTGAATTTTTTAAGAATTAAGCAAAACTATATTTGTAAAAAATGTAAGAATGTTAGAAGTTCTAATTTTTGTGGTTGAATACTGTGTAACGTCTGTTTTTTTCCTAAAACTTTTTGATGTTTTCCAAAATAAACACATTAATTTAAAAATTATGACTGTATCAGATACTCCAAGGAAATCTAAACAGGTATTAAGAATAAAAAGAAAAATTATTCTTTCCTTTTCTTCCGTCATTGTCCAAGATACATACAGAAATAACATTTATAACAATTATTAGATAATATTATTGAGAATATTATTTTTCTTTTACGTATTTATAAAGGTATATATACACATAGCTTTTTTGATGTAAAAAACCACATTCTTTAAAACTTGTATTTTTCCTTTAATATTTTATTAACGTGTTCTTTAGTTTGCCTTAACTTAAATTCCCTATCTCAAGTTTTGTTTGGAAAAAATACTTTGTGCTAGAAGATGTTAAGTAGTATTTTTCTTTCCTGAGGATAAACAGGAAATTAGAAAACCCTCTTTAGATACAGGATGATGAGGATACAACAATGATAAGTTTTCTTTTGCTTATTTTAATGAGTACATGGGTTACTAATGTATCATCCTTTTGGTTCTAGTCTTAAATAAAATGTTTCCTTCTTAGGGATTACCATCATCCTTAGCAGCAGGGCAGTACCTTAAACTTTTTAAAAGTTAAAAAAAAAAAAAAGGACTTCTGTAATATAGTTTTCCCAAATATTCAGATATTTCATACTCTTACTATACTATTGAGAGAAGAATAACTTAAAGAATAAGGTTAACCTAAGAATAAAATAACTTAGTCATAAATAAATACAAAGACTTAAACCTATATATATAAATTAGCTCTTCTCTAAGTAGGGAGAAAATAGAGCTGAGGAAAACAACCAATGTGGAACATATATTTATATGCTTAATTAATAATATAACCATGGTATTATCAATAAGACCAATGTACATGTATTTTGGGGTTAATTTCTCCTTCACCATGACTCATGAGATGAGAAACAGAATAGTTTTAATAGGTGACAAGAAATATGACCATTCAATATTGTGGATGAGAAGAGAAAAAACACTGAAATACCACCTGTGTAAGAAGTCTTGTACAAGAAATAAAAGCTCTGACAATATGAGCCCAGATTTTTAAAAAGCCATTTATTTTAAAAAACTGGTTTGTCAAATCACATACACGAGCAGATACACAACTACCAAAGTGGCCTGTAATAGACACCAGTGGGGCGATCACCACACAGTACCTGAAAAATACAGCTAAAAAAAGAGGAGTCTGTTGAGTATTTAATTTCAGATTCCTACTTGACTCCTTGTTGAATGGCTTTAAGTTAGCATATAGTGAGTGAGAGGTAGAGTCCCAAGTATAATAGCTGATGCCTCAGGGCTCCATTTAAAACAAAACAAAAACAAAACCATTTCCCCTCTGCACAAGGGAAGCCTATCCTATTATTGTTTTTCTTTGCAAAAACAGAAGCCAAGTTTCTCTTTCCAAATGGTTCAGCATTCCCAATCAAAAAGTGGTGTGTGGTAACCCAGGTATTGTGCTTGTTGAGCCATTTAATTCTCTTCACCTTCCGATTCAGATTCTAGGAGAGAAGAAAGAAAGAAGTTAGGTATCTCCCCCAATTCCTCTAATTAAGGTCATGAATTTCTACAGTCACCAACTCAGAAACCTGCCATTACCCCAGGTTACTTTTATCCTAGGTACCCCTTATAAGGTAAAACAGTCACATGAGAAGAGACAGCAAACTCTTGCTCTTTACTGCTTTCAGGTAAATTTTGCCTGTCTAAAAATGCAACATGCATATATATATATATATATATATATATATATATACACACACACACACACACAAATATTTAACATATAATATCAAATATATAAATGTATATATTACATATATTAAATGTATACATATAAATAAAATTTGAATATATTTGAATATATATAAAATTGAACAATATAACTTTTCTTCTTTGGATTACCTAAGATAAACTTTTTATTCTTAATCGAATTCACTCTTTTTATTGACTGATTGATTGATTGAGATGGAGTCTTGTTCTGTTGCCAGGCTGGAGTGCAGTGGCACGATCTTGGCTCACTGCAACCTCCACCTCCCGGGTTCAAGTGATTCTCCTGCCTCAGCCTCCTGAGTACCTGGGAAATCAGGTGTATGTCACCACGCCCCACTGATTTTTTGTAGTTTTAGTAGAGATGGGGTTTCACCATGTTGGCCAGGATGGGATTTCATGATCCACCTGCATTGCCCTCCCAAAGTGCTGGGATTACAGGTATCAGCCACTGTGGCTGGCCCTGAATTCACTCTTATCCATTATTAGTCTTCTACCTTGTATTTCCATTATTTAAAGTTGCCAGTTAATTGGTAAAGGTGTCATAAAAAGCTATCGAGTTCCATAATATGTGATTAAGCTAAATGTATTTTTCTCCTTTTACATCTACTGATTGTTTCTTCCTTATTTTCCTCCATCAGAGTAGATAATTCAAGCATTTCATTTCTTTTTCTTTTTTTTAACATGTAGAAATTTTTATAGCCATGATTTCAGAAAGGAGAACTAAGATGTCAGCAAAAGGTTTGATACACCTCAATAATTTTAGTTTTAGGAAAGCAAGTACAATCTGTGGAAGAGGTAAATATTTTGATGGATAAGGAGACAGTGTTTAAAGGCCATCAAAATTTTTAAACAGAATCATACCTTCTTCTGCATTTTGTAACCACTCAACAAATTTCTTCATCTGGTCAAGAAAAACACTTTTGCCTTTAGCAACATGTGCTTCCTTATACCATTTCAGTATTGCTTCTTCGCTCAGCACATCAGCTGCAATTTTAAATCAAAATTCCAAAGTTACTATACAAATGTCATGTTTTAAAATAACCTCATGTTTCCTCTACTACATTAAGAGAAAACAGATATATTAGCTAGGTTTCCTACAGGTTTCAAAGAAAAAATTAACTATTTTTTGTCCAAAACTCTAAATTCCACAAATGTGCTTGGATATTCTCAAGATACCATTAATTGAGAGTATTGAATGTTAAGGATAGGAAGGAGAATATAAAAATGAGTGTACATATTCTCCCACTGTTCTAATGGGTTGTTCTAACATTCTTCTAATGTTCTGATGTTCCCGTGTTCCAATGGGTTGTTGTTTGGGAATTTGTAGTGGGAAACAAGATAAAAAACAGGTATAAAGGATTTATTATTGTTCCCGAGAAGGGCTCAATTCATTATAAATACTGGTGAAGCTATACAATGTTAATAAATTACTCAAAATATAATTTCAACTTATGAAAATGACAGAAACAATTTAATATTGTTTTCATTTAAAACATCACTGACATTTTCATAACAAATAGTGGCTTTTTTTCTTTTTAAAGAATTACTGGCTCTTGTAAAATGTTCTTGAATTAAATTGAAGAGACTGAGCTGGCTAAAATGAACATAATTTGTTTATGAAAATGAAAGTTTTTTTTAACCTGTTTATTATTATCATTAAAAACACTACATCTTGCAAAGGAAGCAAGATGTCTACATTTACTTACAGAGACTGGATGCAAAAATGACAATCAGGAGTTTACAGAATCACTCTTTGCTTCTAGTTATTTTAGCTCTTTGTTTCCAGCTCTCTAGTGAGATGAAAGAAATTTTTACCAGCCATCAGAGCCAAATTGTCCTAGAGTTGAGGAGCAGACAGTTGTGTCCTGTGGAAATGATCTGTTATTGTGTAAGACTGCCTTGCAGAGACTTTTCGAGAACATTAACAGGGATTTTAAAAGTCCCTTTTATATAATTTGTAAATTATCTTTAAGATGCTTGTGACCAGTAATTATCAAACTGCTTTGATCATGTCTTCCTGCCTATAGGATAATTTTAAGCATGTACACCCAATATATGGTTTTTTTTTGAGTTTATAAATTATATTCATGTACTATCGAACTATCATTAATATTCTAAACAAACAATATAATTTTAAAATGTGACAAACATGGAAAAGAGAATTGTTTTTTTTCTCCACGCCTTACTGAATTGAGGATGATACAAAGTACAGGTTGGAAAGCTGATGTATCTGCAGTTTAGTGATATTATTTGTCTGGGTTTTCCTTTTGGAGGTTGAGAGCTCATTCCTGTGTTTTATTGCCCCGCAGAGGCTGAACGAGACCATGCAACTACTAAAATGCATGTCAATGTCAGTGTTTGTGAAAAGCACACTAAATGACAGGTAAAACCAATCAAATGCATTGTTTATTGCAAACCTTGTGCCTTGATATTCTTAAGTTACCATTAATTGAGAATATTTAATGTTAAAAATAGGAAGGGGAATTTAAAATAAGAGTCTACATAGTAACCATGCAATGTTGAATTCTTAGAAGAACCCAATTTGGTAATAACTACTTGCTGAAAGATCAAACTTCTAGTACCCAAGAATTATTAATTAAACGCTATTGCAGTATCCACACAGAGCACCTTACGGGGCAAAGCATGAACATCAAAGAGTTTAGGAAGAAATTCAACTTCTATTTAGTGAAAGGAAAGGTCTAAAAAGGAAGGAACCCCTTGAAGGACAAAGAATCCAGACAATTTCTTCCCCCACTAAGGATAAAGTAGGGAAAACAGTAATTAAAACTGACAAACCATTTTTGGTTAGATGTTTCATAAACACCTATTAGGAATACAGAATAACAGTAAAAGACAGTAAGAAAAAAAGACATTGTATGATGGCTGGCATGTAGAGATTAGAATATATGTTTTTCCCTTCTATCTGGCCAACTTCTTCCTGATGTCTGGTAAGATACATGCACCTCTTGAGAGCCTTCACTTGTACCCCTCCAAATTAGCTTTAACAAGTTAGGTGCCCTTCCTCTGTTTTCCTCGGATACCCTCTTTGTGAACCTTATTTCAGCAAATGACATGGTGAGTACAATTCTTTATTTTCTTCTGTATCATGAAATTTAGGAAGTCAAGGACTATATTTTGTTCATCTCATTTCCAGCATTTAAAGACCTGCCCTTTAGTATCCATTCAACACATATATAGTGAACAAATTTATTATCTTAGCGAGAAAAAATAAATATTTCTCAATTTGTAGAGTTCTAACATGTTCATGAGGATCTAGGAGAAAATATTGTAAAAGTGGCTTGAGAAATGCTATATTTTAGATCATGTTGGTTATTTAGAAAGTTAGGCTATAACTATGTCACTTGAAATTTTTGGAAATTCAGAAATTTTTTATTAGGAGTATCACATAGGGACACAAGTAAAAAATAATTTATTTACCCTAAGAATGCTGGGAATTTATGCTCAGAAGGGCACTCACCTTTTTTTAGAACTAGAATAAAAAACTCCTTTTAGAAAAATTTGCATGCAGGATAGAATGTAACCTAAAAAATTTCTGCAAACAAGAAAACCCATGATAGAGATAATAATAGTACTTGACAAGGAAGTTTTCTATATTTTAGACCATGCTGAGTCTATGGCACTTATCTTCAGGGAAAAAGGAAGCGAAAATTATTTTAAAAAGTCAATAATGTGATGCCTGAAAGTTAGCAATGGATTTACTCTTTCTTACCGCCTCAGAAATATACAAATCTAAATTTTAATACAGAAACACAGTCTTTGCAAAATGAAGAATTGCTACCCTTTTCTCTGCTATTATTTACTTTATTTGCTTTTATTCCACTGTTACTTATATAAAAGATTTATAAATCTTTCAATAATTATATTCGGTTAAGTAATTAGGTTTGCCAATGACGACATGGCTAATAATATGCCCAAGTTTCCATTATCCTCAAGTTCTGGACATGTTGGGAAAGGGGAGGTGTGTGTGTGTGTGTGTGTGTGTGTGTGTGTGTGTGCGTGCGCGCGCACGCTGTGTAAGAGAGATACAAAAATGAAAAAGAAAAAGGAGCAACGGTCTTCATTACATTTTAAAAACCTGTTTCAGAGCACTACGTTTCTTATGACAAACTAAAGGAATCCACAGAAACTTGATAAAAGAAGCAGAAGACACTATTTCATATTTGTAATATGTGCACATGTACATGAAATCAAAGGTAAGTATAATCTTGAACATATTAGTGGAGTTCATAGAATCTGTTGCTTCTTGAATTCTATACACTTTACACCAGTCATCCTAGTATAACAGTCACAGCATCACCTTGGAAACTTGTTAAAATGTAAATTCTCAGGCCCAACCCTGGCCCTACTGAATCAGAATCCCTGGGGTAGCTGTGTTTTACAACAAGCTCTCTGGGTAATTCTTAGGCATATTAAGAAAGGAGAGCTTTAACATGCACTGATTATTAAATCTTTCTAGGCATATAAAACACAGAATAAGAGCATCCAAATCTTTACAGAAACAAATCAAATACATGTCTCCTGGTGCACAAAATAAGATCAAAGGAAAAATCTGGCAAGAAAGAGAGGAGATGGTAAACACAGTTAACACAGCAATGCTCTTAATAGTGGTATGGCACAATCATTCCTCAGGGATTCCATGTTCTCAAGAGAACATGTAATTATTTCACTTAGGAAAACAGACTATATATATCATTTTGTGGAAAATTACAAAATTACCTAGAAAATGATATTTAAAATGTTAGCTCAGTGATATACTTTAGGTTTCCATTTTTTAAAAAGTTTCCCAATTTCATTACCAAAAATAACTAAGGCTGAATTAAGAATGATGTTGACACGCACCCTTCCTGTGTTCCCTAGGGCCAGGTCACACTTGCCACAGATCTCACTAACTTTGGATTATTTAAATGCTGATTACCAAATGAGTGGTCTAAGAGCTCATGCCTCTTCTTTTTACTTCCTAGTACTCACTTCTTGAGTTGTTTTGTAATTTCAGGTCATACTGACCCTTAGCATCTGGGGCTAATGAATAAGAAAAACTCAAAGTAGCCAGTTTTACTACCTGTCAGTAGTTATTTCAAGAAGTCTAAAGGAAAAGGAGGTTGGTGTTAGTGGTTAAAATGTAAAATCAGAAGGATTTTAATAGTCCATATGCCACCTAGATGCCATTTCCCATAACAAGGGGTTTGTTGTTTCTTTTGTGACTGCATTTTAATAGTAAGATGGGGTGCTCATGAAGATGAGACTCAAACAATGATGTCTCAAGTTAAAAAAAAATTTGGTGAGAAACACTTGTTGGGTTATCTTTTAAATGACAAGAAAGCAAACTATGGTCGGGTAACTCATTTATGAATTGTTTGCTTTTCTGTAGTGGAAAAAATCTACCATCATCAAAGCAAATGTGAAATCTGTCCCATAGGTCTCTCTACCAGTTTTACAAATGGAGCCAGCTGTGGCCATTGAAGGGTGGGCCCCACTTCTCATTCTTGGCTCCTGGGTGCCATCTATGAGTTGGTAATACGGCTTGCAGGTTTGGTTCTGATGGATCACTTTGGGTATCATTGGGTGAGGCCTAGTTTTAGGACACTGCTATCTTATGACTACATCAAAAAAGACCCAACTCAGATCTGGTTGGAGAAAACACCAATTACTGAACTTCAAATGGCAATGGTGGCCATCATTGGCCTAGTGACTATTATAATTGCTGCTGAATACCTTAGTGTTCTGAAAAAGTAAAATATGACCTAAATACTTATGAACAAGATTCATTCATTTGAAGAATCTATATAGTCAATTAAAATTCATTGTGAAATGCTATTCAACATTTTTAAAAGAGCTATTACTTATGTAAAACCTTTATTTTCCAAATTTCCAAGATATCATTCAAAATAGATAAATTTAGGAACACATCAAAAAGAAAAGAAACATTTGGCTGGTATTAATTTAACTTTTCTGACATCATGATGCTTATGAATATAATAACAAAATAAGCATGTTATAATGTTCAAAATGTATAATTAAGTGTTCCTTTTTCTCCCTCACGAAACGACATAAATTTACGCCTAAAAAATAGCCTAGGACATTTTTGTATGCTGTAGGTATACAGATTGAGATCAGTTAAAACCTTTAGCATTCATTTTTTAGTGCCAGTTGTCATGGTAACCTAATCCTTATAAATACAATGAAAAGACAGTAAATGTGGAAACCTAAAAATAGCCATTCCCTTGGAAAATAGGAGAATGGCTGGGCCAAGTAACTAAAATCCAAAGTAAAAAGTCTAATTATTTCAGTAATTTTAAAGTCAGTTTTATGGTGCCTAAAAGCATGTCAACATAATATATATAGCATTTTGATAATCATTGTTATTAGAGCTAATCCTTGCAATTCAAAAACAGGCTCAATTTTACATAACTGCATTTTTTTCCCACTATCCCTAAGAAACAATAATCACTAGTTCATCTACCAATGAGAAGGGCCCAGGGGCCTAAGCAGGATTTCCGAGGCAACGCATATATGGCGTGTGTGCCTCCTCTCTCTCCGTGGTAACGTTGCCTCAATAAAACTTCCACAAATTAGCATCTTGCTGTTCCTCTCTAAACAGAGCCCAGTGACCTCCTCTGCCTCATCCCCTGCTCTGCCCCTCAAAGAGCTTCAGCAAAACACAGAAGCACAGCAGTGGCACGTGGATGAATACCTTTGTAAAAGAGAACCACGATCTTCTGAAAGGCTTTCATGAAATGGATGTTGTCGTAGCAGTATTCCTGAACTTTCTGGAGGAGGATCAACTCTGACTGGCCTTGGGAGCTGAACACAGCCAGCAGGGGAGCATATTGCTAGAACAGAAGTAGAAAGTAAAAGCCATTACTTACATGGGAGGTACAGGGCCTACACTGCTGAAACCATAACAATAACCTGGAGGGTTGCTTAGAAAAGATTCACTTTCAGGATTAGTACCTTCTTATCATCATATTGTGCCCAATGGGGTGAGGGGAACAGAACAGTAAGAACAAAGCAGTATGGTGGACCTGTGAGGGCCCTGGGAAGAAGATTCACACTCTTTCAACGGCAGAGCCACAGTCCATTAATGCAATGGAAGTATATCAGGATATGATCTCATTTTCACAATATCCCTTAGACAGAGTAGGCACAGCAATTATCTTTAACACAGGCAGATTCTCTTATTTGGTCTCTTAGAGGGTACAGGGAAAGAATCTTGATGAGCTGCCAGGATAAAAAGCATTCATTTAGAAATGCCCTTGACTTTCTGACATTGATGCACAGCCATTGTTTTTTCTGAGACTTACTCAGTTCAACACTTATCTCCTCCAAAGGGCCTTCCCTGATCAAAGTAACATGCACAGTTTACTCACTGCTATGTTCTCATGAACGCTGAGTGCAACCTTGAAAAATAATGGGAAGTATATGTTTAGCCTGAGTCTGAGGTAATTGTAGTTGGAACCCATTTGTCTTAATTAAGACAAATGTGGGCCAGGTGTGGTGGCTCACACCTGTAATCCCAACACTTTGGGAGGCTGAGGCAGAAGGATCACTTGAATCCAGGAATTCCACTTGAATCCAGGAGTTCAAGACCAGCCTGGGCAACACACTGAGCAAACATCTCTACCAAAAAATGAAGAAATTAGCCAGGTATGGTGGCAGGCACCTGTAATCGCAGATGCCTGGGAGGCTGAAGAGGGAAGATGGTTTAAGCTCAGGAGTTCAAAGATGAAGTGAGCCCAGGTCGTGCCACTGCACTCCAGCTGAGGCAACAGAGTGAGACTGTCTCAAAAAAAAAAAAAAAAAAAAAAAAAAGCCGCAGTTTGCCCTCAGCTGGGTCAGTTCCTTGCTAAGAGATGTTACCTTTAGGTGCTTCAGAGCCTGCTCTGCAACAAGTTCTTCCTTCTTGTTCCACTCAACAGCATTCATTATACAGGTCCACAGAAGACCAATCACAGCTGTTTCTGGAAGATCATTCCTCTTCATTTCTTCTTTAACATAAAGCACCACCTACATTTCACGGAAATGGGGTCAGAAAGTATCAGACAGATGGAGAGCTCCCAGCTCCCACCTAGCTGCCCAGTCAATCAAGGCTTTGTGGCAGCTGAGAAACAATCTGCTTCGTTTCTCCTTTCCTTGTCTGCATTCTCAGACTAGAAGAGGGAGAAAAAAATTTAATAATTTGTTCTCAAAGCAGATTTATTTTTAGCCCCAAAATTAATAGGCTTAGCTCTGGCCAGGAGCTGCTGGAGAGGATTTTTGTTTCCTCATAGAGAAACCCCTTTGAGTCTAGTAGAGTAAAGATACTTGAGCCAGTTTGACTTTTTTGAGATTTAAAGAAGGCAATAGAGTTGTGAACTTTTATCTCCATCCCTAAACTTTAAAACCTCTTGATAGATACCATCTTGGGTTTGTACAAGTCCATTCTCCAAAATTTATTCTTCAATGATTACTTTTGATGATCCTTATGCCCCATCGCAATGAAAAGTTATTTTGTGAATTAATTTTAAAGTGCAAGGTCAATTTTTTAATTTCATATATAACAATTCAGCAATATTTATGTCTCCAGTATACTACTTTGTGAGTAGTGGTAAACCTTTTTTTCCTCCCTTTTCTTTTTCAGTGGAAACACAATGCTTTCTTTACTTCTGGCCTGGAGTGCAGAAATGACAGCAGTGACTTGAGTAGCCTTCAAAAGCAGAAAGAGCTGGGCAGTCACAGTTCCTGCGTTGGCTGGAGGAAGCCACATAAAAGTGTGACATCAGGGCATCTACGAGCATCACAAGGCTTTTTGTTTTTGCTTTTTTTTCCTCATGGAAAGTAATGTGCAAGTTCTTGCTTGGAGAAATATGATTGAATATACTGCTAACCTTAATACCATGAGACATAAGAATATTTGTTATTCCAACACCCCCACCTGCTGGATACTATCAGTCCCACATTCTCCAGCCTTCAACCATGTGAGATGCCACGCAGGGCTTGGAGCATGGAAGAAGGTGGAGTGGGTCAGGCATTTTGGAGCAAGTGGAAAAAAAGAAAGGATTGTATATATTAATTTTTAACTGTTGTGTTAAAGATTGTAAAACTTCAAACAGAAAGCTTTCTCCAGGTACATTAAAAATTTAAAAAGATAATAGTCATAGCTTTCTGAACTATACTATGTAGCATGTGTATACTATAGTTATATGTATTATAAAAATACATGTATAACTGTGCATACATGTATTTTTGTATATGCATATTATAAAAAAACAGAGCTTTTACATTATAGGGAAACACTGCTATTGCGAGTGTCAGTGGGATTAAACAAGTCACTTATCCAACTATTCTTTTCCCATGATGTGAATTCAAACTTTCCCTTTCCAAATAAAAAGCCGACATGCTCATACACAGTGATGAACAAAAAATCCAGTGTTGATTCCAAATTTTACCGCAGGTTAGATAATCTGCAATCAAATGTAAAAACCACCATATACGGATAGTGGCTGGTCAAATCTATTCGACAGATGAAGTATTTTGATAATCATAGCCCAGTAAAATATAAAATAAGTCATTTGTGTGGCAATCACTTACTTTCTGGACCATCCTAGAATGTTAACAAAATAGATTCTGAATCAATACTTTGAAGCTTAGTTAATTTAAGTGGTAGGAACAAGTGGATAAAGTTTACAGTAGTAAGCACAGGGCAGTCTCTTTGAGGGAACCAAAGTCTTTGTTACACAGCCCACATAATTCCTCTTGTTCATGTATATCATGGTGATGTCTGCCCATGGTCTCCCACCTCCTTGATTGGGCATTCCTGAGAAAGACGCTCCTGGAGCTCCTTCTGCAGTTCCTTCCTGGTGCCCAGGGACTGCTGGACTCGGAGGAAGTCGGAAAGCTCCTTAAGACCTGCGTCAGTGAAGTATTTAGCAAAATGATCCACACTCTGTCTGTTAACTGGAAAGAGTTCCTGAAAGAGAAAAAGAGACAGCTATGTAAGAAGCCATTCAAATTTCAGGAATTATAAAGGACAAAAATCTTCATTTCGATTAGAATGTCTCATATTTGGAAGAAAAAAACAAGGACTGTTTTTCAAAATAACAAATTGCTGGTATATTTATTGAGCTAAACATCTTCTGAAATCAGGCAGTTTTACATAGAAAGAGAAAAAAAAAGCTGTGCAATTGAGATAAACTTGGACCTTACTATGGCAGTATTTAGAGGTGAGGCTTTTAAAGAGTTACTGGATTATAAGGGCTCTGCCCTCATGAATGGATTAATCCATTCATGGATTAGTGGGTTATCTTGGGAGGGGACCTGGTGGCTTTATAAGAAGAGGAAGGGAGACCTGAGCTAGGACACTCAGCTGATATCATCATGTGATACTCTGGGCCTCCTTGGGACTCTGCAGAGTCCCCATCAGAAAGAAGGCCCTCACCAGATGCAGCCCCTTGACATGGGACTTAACCTCCATAACTGTAAGAAATTAGTTCATTTTCTACATAAATAACCCAGGTTTTAGGTATTCTGCTATAAGTAATAAAAAATGTCTAAGACACCCACCCTACCAACTCGTTTATTATATAATTCTGATGGAAATTTTCAAAAAGAGCAATATACCATAGCTGCTCTCATATTTTCACCTCATTTCCATTTTACCCTACACAGTTTGGCAGAATCTCAGTAACACTTAGTCATGATCTAATCCTGGGTAAGTTCAACACCCATCTAAGAAATTAAGGTGATTTTCACAGCTCCCACATTTTTCAGACTGCTGCAGGGTCTAAAAAATACATCCAAGCTTTTGTATTGGTTAGACTTGCATATATACGGCCAATGGCTATGTGGTTCCAGGAAAAGCCTCAGTAGAAAGAGCTGTAATGGGTTTGCCACCACCTAAAGGAACACAGCTGGAGGGCTCCTTTGTCAGAATTCAAATTTCAATGTTCTATCATCCTATTAATTTCCCCTGTTGAGTCATATGTTTCAAAATCTCAGAAGAGAGTTGGTGGGAGCAGCTATCAAACACACATTCATAATAAAGCAAACATTTTATACCACACTGAAACTGCGTCACTGATATTTCCTCTGCTGGTCCAGATCTTCCAAATCTGCGGGGCAGGGAACTAATTTATTTTTATTGAGTTTTTTCTATGAATCAGAATGTACTGGCACTTTCCTCGTAATTGTGTAAATCGGACATTTTCCTAGTTTCAAAAAGGTTAAGCAGCTTGACCCAATTTATGTCGCCAAAAATATTTAAGAATAGAGCTGTGTGCCCCAAAGTCAATACTTATTCCATTATTCTGTGGTAGCACTCAATATTCCATTTAGGAAGAGTGTGATTGCAAAGTCTGATTTAAAGTTATGTCCAGAGCAATATGCCATTAAACATAATACTTGTAGTTCACTTAGGAACTACGTCCCCAGTTTTTGTTTTTGTTTTTTTTTTTTGAGGCAGAGTTTTACTCCATTGCCCAGGCTGGAGTGCAGGGGCACAATATCAGCCCACTGCAACCTCCGCTTCCTGAATTTAAGTGATTCTCCTGCCTCAACCTTCCAAGTAGCTGGGATTACAGGCACACACTACCACTGCTGGCTAATTTTTGCATTTTTAGTAGAGACGAGGTTTTACCACATTGGTCAGGCGGGTCTTGAACTCTAACCTCAATGATCAACCTGCCTCGGCCTCCCACAGTGCTGGGATTATAGGCGTGAGCCACCATGCCTGGCTCAAATTCTTAAGAATAGTATATAATACATTGAAAATTATTATCCAGATTAAGTTGAGGGGAAGCCAGTCTAAATCACACTGTGTCATTTTTTTGGCTTGGAACATGGTTTGTATTTTTTAGAGAAACTCTACCCTGGTACAAATCTCTATCATCTCATCCCTGGATTAAGGTCTCCCTGCTTTTGCTCTTGCTCCTGAGTCTATTCCTAAAGTGACAGCAAGAGTGGTCCTGTTGAAGCTCAAAAATCACATTACGCACCATTCTGCAGAGAATTTCCAAAAGCTTTCTCTCATTTGGAATACAAGCCAAAGCTCCAGATGATATGGGCCTTGTTATTTTTCTAGGCTGATCTTCTATTCTACACTTTTGCTCTCCCCACGAAGTCCCCAACAGCCAGCCCCCGTTCCCTTTGCCTGGAATGCTGTATGTGGAGATATTTAAACAGCTCACTTTGTACCACCCTCAAGTCTTTACACAAATGTCATCACAGAGGCCTTTCCACTACCAAAAATTACAGCCCACATTTGGAAGCTCTTTAACTCTTTGCTACTTAATATTGTTTTGTTTTGAGACGGAGTCTTGCTCTGTCTTCCAAGATGGAGTGAAATGGCACAATCTTGGCTCACTGCAACTTCTGCCTCCCAGGTTCAAGTGATTCTCCTGCCTCAGCCTCTGAAGTAGCTGGAATTACAGGTGTGTGCCACCACTCCTGGCTAATTTTTTGTATGTTTAGTAGAGACGAGTTTTCAACATGTTGGCCAGGCTGGTCTTGAAGTCCTGACCTCAAGTGATCCACCCACCTCGGCTTCCCAAAGTGCTGGGATTACCAACACACCCGGCCCCTACTTAATTTTTACCTTTATTATAATACATATTTTATGGGTTTTAGTTTATGGCCCATTCTCCTGAAATAGAATATAAGCTTCATGAAGGAAAGGGTCTATACGTTTGGTTCCTTTCAATCTCCCCAGCTCTTGGAATTTTCTGGCATATAATATGATCAATACACATTTAATGAATAAATAAAGGAAGAGAGCAATATCTTCAATTTCTTAATCACCACTCTCTTTGTCAATAATAAGGGTTGGCTTCTCCCATGCCCTCTCCTCTCTGAGTTGCTATAAATTGTTCTTTCTTCTGTATTATAATAGTGGGTGATAGCTAAAGTCTAGTAATACACTAATTTTCCTAAAATACAGTAGTTCAGAATGAAAGAGGATTTTGTTGTATATGTTCATGAAATAAAATTTCCTTCTTAACAGTGGAACTGGCTGGGCATGGTGGCTCACACCTGTAATCCAAGCACTTTGGAGGCCAAAGTGGGCAGATCACCTGAGGTCGGGAGTTCAAGACCAGCCTGACCAACATGGTGAAACCCAATCTTAAAAAAAAAAAAAAAAAAAAAGAAAGAGTGGAACTGACTCACTAGTTTCTCATTCTCTTGTTGATTCAACAACCATCGGGCAGGCATAGTGCATAGGAAACTAACCTGTCCTCGCCCAGTTTACATGTTTCTTGCAGAAACCATCATCTATATTTCATATGTATATAAACACACACATAGATACACATACACACACACACCCTAATAAAAACAGCTAAATGACATGTGTTTCCAAAAAGAAAATGAATTTTGTGAATGAAGTAATCTCATTAAGTTAACCAGCTATGGTTGTGAGTATATTTAAGAAAACTGCTTTAAGAAATAACTGGAAAGATTGTATCTTTGTTTCCAATCATCCACCTCCTCTCCTTCAAGAGGGTACTAAGAGAACGCCCTCCTTGCTATGTCTATCTGCAGAGGTGGAGAAGAAGCCTATTAGTGGACTGGATTTTCCTAGTCTGTTGCCAGACACGGCAGTAATCCATAGGTGAGTTTTTAAGGTACTTGAGAGGTTCAGTTCAGTCTCTGTGTTCCGGTACTCTGCCTTGAAGACAGAATGGCCCAGATGGGAGCTGCTCCTTAGCCTGGGTCCCTGAATTGAAAAGGCATGTGGAAATGAGCCAGTTTTAGCCAAGATAGAGCTAACCTACAGACAACCCACAGCCTCATGGACAAGAGATATGTTCCCTTTAATATGAATCTCCACCTTCCTCAGGAACCTATTCCCTTATCTTCTGCAAATTTTGCTTCTATTTATAGGGATTTGCACTAAGTCCACTAGAAAGCAGGTTCCATGAGGGCTAGGAACTTTTCTATCCAGTTCTCTATGGGCTTTGCAGCTTGTGGTACCATGCCCAGCAGAGTACGCATTCAGTAAATGTGTGAGGAATGAAAATTATTATGAACTAGAATCTAGACTTCTGTAAAGCTTATTTCCAGAGAAATCTTGCTTAAACTTTCATTTTTTAGCACACTATTAACACACATTTGCAATTAGTGCACTCTGCTACTCAAGACAGACACCACAAGTATTTGACGAAGTGAGACTGATGAAATTTTCATCATATTAAAACCTTAAAATGTCTAGAAAGTTATGGTTATAGGCTGGGTGCAGTGGCTCGCACCTGTAACCCTAGCACTCTGGGAGGTTGAGATGGGCGGATCACTTGAGGTCAGGCGTTTAAAAACCATCCTGGCCAACATGGTGAAATCTCATCTCTACTAAAAAAAAAACAAAAACTAGCTGAGTGTGGTGGCAAGCCTGTAATCCCAGCTACTCAGGAGGCTGAGGCAGGAGAATCATTTGAACCCAGAAGGCAGAGGTTGCAGTGAGTGAGACTGTGCCACTGCACTCCAGCCTGGGTGACAGAGAGAGACTGCGTCTCAAAACATAGAAGTTATGACCATAAAATTAAGTCTTAATTCTGATGAAATGCTAATACTATGTCAGCGAACTCCCAAATTTGAAAGCCTAAGATTCTTTAATTTTATTGTGCCACTTGCTGACACAATAAATATTAAAATGAAATTAGTTTCTACTACCAATTACACAGAAATAAAAGAAACAGTGCTTCAAGCTGACACAGATCCAGGGATCTTATTCATACACTACATTGCAGGCATTGCTTATGCTCCAAGAAAGGTATCATACATACAACCCTTTGACCAAAAAACACTTACGAGCAGCCTCTTGTCTAAGTTGGCTTTTCTCAAAGACGAGGTAACAGAGTTGGCATCTTTTTCTGCCATCCATGCTTTAAAAAGCTTGACAGCAAATGAGGCTGCAATGCCTGTTCAAAAACGAAAGAGAATTCCTTTTATGAACAAAACCAATTGTGATGTTGTGCAAAGCAATCAGGTTTCCTGAAATGCGTAAATAACTAAAAGACTAAATTTGGTACAAAGGAAAAGTCAATAGACCTCTAGGCAAAGTTCCCCTCATTACTGAAAATAGAACATTTTCAAGAAAAGGAAAAGAAATTAAACTATTTTTAAACTTGGACTCCTTTAATCCAACCACCATGGTCCAACTGTAAGTTTATTTTATTTTACCTTGGTCAAAAACACCCAGTATCTCCGGGGTTATTGCCTTTATTTCACCCTCTAGTTCATAAGTATTTCATGTTTATAACAGCGACCTTGAGGCACAAGAAAGTAAATTAGTAGACACAAAACTGCAATGTCAACCTTTATCACTAATTTGCTAATAAAGGATGCTAGTACAAGAACACTGAGAGTGATAGATATAATAATTATTGCTACAAATAGACAAACATGCATCATTTACCTTAGTTTTGCTTTTTATAAAAAGCATTTTATTTATTATTATTATTTTTTTGAGATGGAGTCTCACTCTGTTGCCCATTCTGGAGGGCATTGGCATGATCTTGGCTCACTGCAACCTCCGTCTCCCAGGTTCAAGTGATTCTCTTGTCTCAGCCTCCCAGGTAGTTGGGATTACAGGCATGCACCATCAAACCCAGCTAATTTTTGTACTTTTAGTAGAGACAGGGTTTCACCATGTAGGCCAGGCTAGTCCTGAACCCCTGACCTCAGGTGATCCACCCACCTTGGCCTCCGAAAGTGCTGGGATTACAGCCATAAGCCATTGTGCCCCGCCATAAAAAGCATTTTAAAATATTCCTGAGTTAAGCTATAAAAATATCAAGGCTGTTTCAAGTGAAACTTTTCTGAATTTTAAAAAATGGTTATTAAGCTAGTTATCTTAAATCAGGAAACCATCCAATCACATGTTCATATGTACATTATCACTTATTTCCAAATAGAAATAACCAGATCACAAGAAGACAGTTCTTTGAGCACTTCAAATTTCTAAATTTAGGGTATGATTATTTAATGAAGAGTTAAGATATAGTTGAAAAATTGAACTGAATTTTCTAAACTGAAGGTTCCACTTTGTTGGTGGCCTAAGCAGCCTCTATTCTCTTTACCTTTTTCCTAAGAGAAGTCCCATTTTATCCAGGCCGGGTGACTATTGGTTACTGTAAGTCCTAGTACCACCTCTTTCTGATGATTAATTTAGTGACCTCACTTAACCTCATCTGCCCAAGGCACCCTCCTTGCAATTGCTACAGACCTGCACTGGTTATGCAGTCTGTGGCAGCCAATCAGCTGAAGGAAAGATAAATCATCCTATGTTCAGGAGATGTGTTCCTCCACTGAACCTGAACCAGGAAGAATCTTCCATAAGTGTACCAACAGACATTTTACAACACCGAGAGGGGGGCACCATCCTTGGGATGAAGTTAATGCTCTGAATGATAACAGAAGAAAATACCTGAGTCCTGAGTAATATAACTGTTCAGCCTGAAGTCTGTCCTAATTTTCAATTTATTGTTACATAAGAAATACATCCTTATATATTAATTTGACCCAGGTCTTCTAGTAACTGGAAGGTAATTGCCCTATCAATCAGATAGCCACCAACTAAACCTGATTTTCTTCTCTTGAATAAGCAGAGAAACTAAGTTTAAAAAAAATGGCTATGACAATAAGACATGCATTACACGTAAACTGAAAGTTTATGTTAAACAACTTTTTAAAATGAATTTTTAGCATTATCATTCGCTCATAAAACCAATATAGTTTGGGAGGCTGAGGTGGGTGGATCACGAGGTCAGGAGTTCCATACCAGTCTGGCCAACATAGTGTAATCCTGTCTCTACCAAAAATATAAAATTAGCTGGGCGTGGTGGCAGGCACCTGTAATTACAGCTACTCGGGAGGCTGAGGCAGGAGAATCGTTTAAACCCCAGAGGCAGAGGGTACAGTGAGCTGAAATCACCCCATTGCACTCCAGCCTGGGTGACAAGAGCAAGACTCTGTCTCAAAAACAACAACAAAAAACCCAATATAAATTTTAATATAAATTAACACTAGGCTGTAATCTGTACTGTAACTAAAGAAAAAGTATGCTTGAAATTAGGAGTCTAAAATTGAGATTTAACTTTCTTTATAGTTACTCCTCTACTGAATAGAATAATCCCATCTCACCTGGCCATTTATTGGATGGGGAGTTGGGGAAAAGTATAATTTCTTAATCATTTTCTTTCTCTCTCTTTTTATTTTAGATGGTCTTTCTCTGTTGCCCAGGCTGCAGTAAGATGATGCGATCACAGCTCACTGTAGCCTCAAACACCTGGGCTCAAGCAATCCTCTTGTCTCAGTCTGTCGAGCAGCTGGGATTGCACAGATGTGCCAACACACCTGTCTAGTTCTTTTTTTTTTTGTAGAGAAAAGAGTCTTGCTATGTTGTCCAGACTGGTCTCAAACTCCTGTCCTCAAGCAATCTTCTTACCCCAGCTTCCAAAACTGTTAGGATTACAGTCATGAGTCACCATATCCAGTCTATTTCTTAATCCTTTTTCAATTAGGAAGCAACAGTTTAAACCTCTGGTTTCTAAAAGATGGTAGAGTTTAAGGAAAAGCCATATGACAGAGGCACTATGTAACTTCCATAGCAAAGTTATTTTTCTCCTCATCATGCAGCCAATATTTTACTGTAATACTTTCTAGACATACAGAAAAGCTGAACAAATTGAACAATGAACACTCATATGCCTACCATCTAGTTTCTACAACTAATATTTTGCCATATTTGCTTTATCACATATCTATCCATTTAATAATGTAATTTTTGGATATATCATAAAGGAAGTTACAGACATCACTTAGGTTTTAAAAAGAACTAGAAAGGCAATCATTTTCTGTTATGTTGGCTAGGATAATATAAAAATAATTAATAATTAACATTTATATTTTATGTTGATTTTCTGTGTGTAAAATGGCAAATAGCAAAAATAAGATGTGTGTTGTACTGTGAATTTTCTTCAGGGAAATACTTTAAAATGTCATAATACTAATAACATCCAACAATTACAGAGTCTGAATTGTCATAAATTTGAGTGATTTTTAAGCTAAAAACTAGAGAGAGTCTCTGAATAAGACCAATTGACTCTCAATTTACTATTCTTTTCTTAGCTACAAGAAAACTATAACCCCTTTCTTCAACTACAGGCATGAATGAGGCTAGGGCTTCATATACGTAGGAGGAAAACTTTTTAAGTTCTCAGAAGAAACAGACATTCTCACAAAAGCTCTTTTAATTTATTATTAAGGAAAAATAACTGTGTTTTGTGCTGCACTGTAATTTGACTATCATTATCCTCCTACAAGTAAACAGCCCCACTTTTGTTTTATTCTATAACCAAATCATAGTATGCATGCCTATCCAACTCTTTTATTGCCTTAAAATTAAAACAAGACTCCTTCCAATGCAGCAGACTTAAAACTGTTTTCTAAAACTGAGACAATGTATATCTTAAAAAGTGCAATCAAAATGAATATGTGAGCATCAGTTCCCCTAGACCTTGAGAGGGGGATATTTTTGGTTGTTATAACAGCGGGGACAGTTAAAGGCTGCCATTTTGTGTCAAAAAGCAAAAAGATTAGATGTCTCACAAAGAACAAAATATTCTTCCAAAATGAAGAACTGTCCTAACCTAATATGCCAGGAGCATCTAAGTTGAGAGAAATTATTTAGACCAGGTCAATTGCAGAGTATTTGACCTAGGCATCAAGTCTTCCATATGAGATTTTAATTTGCTATTAGTCTTTCTTAATATGTCTTTATACAGGTATGCATACTTTTTCCTTCAAATTTCCTACAATTAACATGTCCACTCCTTTTATTATTTGAAAGGCAATATACACACATCCACAGATATTCTCTTGTGTGAAGAATGAGTAGTAGAGGATACCAAAAAGAGCCACTGGCATTTTCTATCTGTGGCTTGATTTTTCTTTTGTTGTCTGATAGGCAAGAAAACAGGAGCCTCCTTACCTTCTTTGACTAAGCTGTCAGTGAAGAGACTGGTGAGGATGGTGGCGGGCAGGGTGCCGTTGCCCAGCAGAATTCCTGACAGCATCGCCAACTTTGTCTGCTCTGTTTCGGAAAAGGCTTTAAGGAAAAGGAGAAGCTGTGGGTCAAAAAAAAACAAACAAAATGAAATCATATCTATGAAGCAAAGGACTGAAGTTGGAAGATAAACAGTGTGAACATCCATGGCTAAGTGGCACACACACAATAGGTCATATGCAAAGCATAATTTCAATTCATGATAAACTGGATGCTGTGGAAAGTTTGAGCAGGCAGAGTTCCTCTCTTCTCAGTTCATTTGTTCACAGCTGTAGATAACATTCACGGGAAGGAAAAGAGATACTTGGATGACATGTAAACAGATGGATTTACGTTTGACTATGTGCATGCAAAAGGGTTAAGTATACACAATGGATATGTTTTCTGAAATGTATTGTTTTTCAATTTTTCTACTTCTTTGGGTGACTACCTCTTCCCCTGATACATGTACCCATTTTCTCTGAATAGAATTTTTGCAGCAAAAACATGCAAAAAACAGCCCCACAAAAACAAAGAACCAGGAAAGAGTTGATGTTAAGCTTTGACATTTAATATATACTATTCTGAGCTCACAGAACACAATAGTCTTCAAAACAAGACTGCTGGGGGAGAAAGGGGTTTTCTAGGTTCTTGATTTTTTTTTTGGTAAACTTTTAGACTCTCTTGCCTCAAGAGGCAAGGACCTGAAAAAGTAGCAACCCTAGAATGTTTGAATGTAAGCTAAAGGCAAACAAAACATAAAACTCACTTCTTGTATTATATTCTAAGAGTTTGGAATTTAAACTGTGGGATGCCCTTCTCTTTCCTAACTGTCCTCTGCTTTGTGCTTTGACTACATTCTACAGTTACTTTCTCCATTTCACCAGTTACTAACTAGGGCTTGCCATGGAAATTCCTCAGAGGCCACTATCACTACAGAGGCCTTGCAGATTTTCCATTAGTTTGCACCAATGCAGAAATCACTGGCATTGATAAAACAAGTGTCTCCATCCTAATGACATAATATTCCACTAACTGTGTAGGAGGTAAGAAAATATTAATTTACTATGCCCCAACAATTGAAGAATTATTGTATTATAGACTATTTACATTATGTGTAAGTGACAGAACTGAAACCAAACCAGTCCATTTGATTCTCAATTTATACCTATTAGATTCTCAACAAATTAAAAAGAAGTTACTATCTAAGTAAGTCCCAGGGAGTGAGGGAATGAGGGTTTCAAAGGCTTAAGTTCCAAGGAGCACCAAGAATGGGGAAGAGTGAAAGAACTATGATAACATAGAGAGTTCATGTCAATTTGTCCTTTTCCTCCATTATAAAAATAAACATCATTTAAATGAGAATTAAAAATAACCTCTAAAATAAATTTTCACACCACTTCTTTAAGCTCACGAATGTAATCATATTCATTTAAAATATACTTAATCACATAGAAATGGTAGAAAAATTAGATCATCTTAAAAATAATAACCACATTGCCCAATTATATTAATCAACATTAATACAATAAAAACACAATTTAATCAACATCAAAACATAATTACATGTATACACACATACTGTTTTTTATTGCATCATATGCTGATGATAGCTAAAGCTTGTTTAGTGGACCAGACACTCTACTGATCAATTTATGTGTATTAATACCTACAACAGGCTCAATCTCCAATTATAAAACATTAAGGTACAAAGACATTAACTAATTTGCCCAAGGTCAAACTACTACCAAATGGTTGCTTTGCACCTTGCGTTTTCCATTTAATTTGTCATGCACGTTTTCCCTTATTAATACATGGAGTTATGCCTCATTATTTAAAAGACTGCATAGTATTCTATTGTACTGATAGACTGTAATTTAATTATCTAATCTTCCTCTCCCACCAACGAACATTTAGGCTATTTTTCAATACTTGGGTGACATCTTTATACATATAGCTTTATATATCCATGGAAATAGATTCTCATCAATCCATGATGGCTGGGTCATGGGTCATGTAAGAAAAATTTCTTTTAATGACTATTGCCAAATTGCTCCTCCATATTATACATGGAACCACTTTGAATGGGGTGGGGCAGGGAAGGGGAGAAGTGGGGAGAGTAAATAAATAGGAAAGAAGTATATGTTACGCTAACTTTTTTACTTTAGATAGATATCTAAAATTAGAAACAATGACAAATCTGGAAAAAGTAAATGTAGTAGGTTCTGTATATAAATATAGGAGTTACCAACTGGAAGAGGGAACATGCAATTACTCAAAAGAGGCCATCTTTTAAGGAGGTGCTACTGCTGATTTGACTAGAGACCAATTACTACACTGAGCCCCTTATGTGTTATCTCATATAATTCCCACATCAACCATGAGGTATGCCTCTTATTATAGCTATTTCACTGATAAGAAAGAGCACTGAGATTTACACCCATATACTCTTATCTCCAAAGATATGTTTTTATTCCCTTTGATACAAAAAAAATCAAAGAATTTTACCGAACATTAGCTGCTGTGCTATGTTTTTTCACAGGCTTTAACTACTTAAATCACTTTATCTTGATTCTAGTTTTAATTTTAATTTTTTTTTTTGAGATGGAGTTTCGCTGTTGTTACCCAGACTGGGGTGCAATGGCATGATCTTGACTCACCGCAACCTCCGCCTTCTGGGTTCAAGCAATTCTCCTGCCTCAGCCTCCCCAGTAGCTGGGACTATAGGCACGCACCACCATGCCCAGCTAATTTTCATATTTTTAGTAGAGACGGGGTTTCATCTCATTGACCAGGATGGTCTCGATCTCTTGACCTCATGATCCACCCGTCTCAGCCTCCCAAGGTGCTGGGATTATAGGCGTGAGCCACGGCGCCCGGCTTCATTTTAATTTTTAACCTCTGCAAGGTCAGATATTATAGTCCATAGAACTATTCTTACTGAACAAAGCACACTGTCTTACATTAAATATTAACGGAAAAAGTCCAGAATAATTACATATTTCTTCCTATGGCTATTAAATTATGATCTTTCATACTCATCTATTTACTAAACATTTATTACAAACACTATGTTTTTCACATTCATGTTACTATGTATATGGCACTTTGGAGTATCATTGTACATGTAAAGTTTTTAGCCCCTTCCATTTCATCACTATAAAACAGATAGGCATTATATCTGAATTTTACCTTTTTCATTTCATCTTCAAATGCCTTTTCCAAATACTTATATCTCCTGATGAGTTTATTGAAGACCTAAATATAAAACAGAACCATAAAATACTAGGTCAACCAAAAAGGCATAGGAGGTATAGAAACTCACCATATTGACACCATAGATCTACATTAATAAATATGTATAGTTAAACATTCACACACTGTACTATGAGAACTATAAGCATTTCAAAGATGTTACCATGACCTAGGAGGAAAAAATAAAATCAAAATGCACATGTAGGAGAAAACAAATTCATTCAAGAATATAACAGGTGGGAAAAAAAAAACTTTGATGAAAATAAATGTGATTTTCAAACTGTGAGATGCAGAGATTGAAAATCACTGAAATGAAGCTGTTAAAGATATAATCACGATCCAAGATGGCTGATAACTAGCAGCTCAGGATTGTAGCTCCCAGTGAAAGCGCAGAGAACGAGAGGACACCACACTTTCTGAAGAATTTTTGTTGCTCACGGACCAGGAGAGTCCCAGTGGAGGAGCCCCATGGGTTACCAGCGTGACTCTTGTGGCTGGCATGGCGGTTCACGGTGCAGAGTAAACAGGACTGTGTCCCCTTTTGGCCGATGTTTGGAGCCCCAGGAAGGCAGAGTCGCCTATTCAGCTGATTGAAGGATGGATTCAAGAAGGAAGCCAGACCAGAAATTCCCAGGCAGAAAAACACCATCAATCTTAACACCACTGTTTTAGCTGCGCAGTGGGTTGCTCAGATTCCGGCACTGGGAATCAACTAATTGGACGTCCACTCAGAAACCTAATTAGAAAGTCAGTAGTTACAAAGACGACAAATGGATAAATTTATAACGAAGGGAAGAAACCAGCCTAAAAAGGCTGAGAATACCCAAAATCAGAACGCCTCTCCCTCTACAGGGGATGACAGTTCCTCAACAGCAACAGAATAAGGCCTGATGGAGAACAAGTGTGTTCTATTAACAGAAGTAGGCTTCAAAAGGTGGATGATAAGAAACTTCTGGGAGTTAAAAGAACTTGTTCTAACCCAATGCAAAGAAACTAAAAACTTTGAAAAAAGGTTTGATGAAATGCTAACGAGAATAGACAATATAGAGAGGAATATAAGTGAATTAATGGAGTTGAAAAACACAACAGGAGAACTTTGCAAAGTATGCACAAGTTTTAACAGCTGAATTGATCAAGCAGAAGAAAGGATATCAGAGGTCGAAGACCAACTTAATGAAATGAAACGAGAAGACAAGATTAGAGAAGAAAAAGTAAAAAGAATGAGCAAAGTCTCTAAGAAATATGGGACTATGTGAAAAGACCTAATTTACATTTGATAGGAGTATCTGAATGCAACAAAGAGAATGAATCCAAGCTGGAAAATAGTCTTCAAGATTATTCAGGAAAACTTTTCCAACCTAGCAAGGCAGGACAATATTCAACTCCAGGTAATACAGAGAATACCACAAAGATATTCCTCAAGAAGAGCAACCCCAAGGCACATACTCATTAGATTCACAACGGTTGAAATGAAGGAGAAAATACTAAAGGCAGCCAGAGAGAAAGGTCAGGTTACCCACAAAGGGAAGCCTATCATACTCACAGCAGATCTCTCAGCAGAAACCCTACAAGCCAGAAGAGAGTGGGGGCCAATATTCAACATCCTTAAAGAAAAGAACTTTCAATCCAGAATTTCATATCCAGCCAAACTAAGCTTCACAAGCGAAGGAAAAATAAAATCCTCTGTGAACAAGCAAGTACTCAGAGATTTCATCACCACCAGGCCTGCTTTACAAGAGCTTCTGAAAGAAGCATTACACATAGAAAGGAATAACCAGTATTAGCCTTTCCAAAAATATACCAAAAAGTAAAGAGCACCAACATAATGAAGAATTTACGTCAACTAATGGGCAAAACAGCCAGCTAACATCAAATGGCAGTAATAAACTCACATATATTATTATTAATCCTAAATTTAAATCAACTAAATCCCCCAATCAAGACACAGCCAAAACCCATCGGTATGCTGCATCCAAACCCATTTCACATGCAAGGATACACAAAGACTCAAAACAAAAGGATGAAGAAATATTTACTAACCAAATGGAGAGTAAAAATAAATAAATAAATAAAAATCAGGAGTTGCAATTCTCACCTCTGATAAAATAGATTTTAAAGCAACAAAGATCAAAAGAGGTAAAGAAGGTCATTACATATTGGTAAAAGGATCGATGCAACAGAAAGAGCTAATGATCCTAAATATATACGCACCCAATACAGGAACACCCAGATACATAAGACTTATAAGGAGACTTGTACTCCCACACAATAATAGTGGGAGACTTTAACATCAATATTAGATAGATCAACAAGACAGAAAATTAACAAGAATATCCAGGACTTGAACTCAGATCCAGAACAAGTAAACTTAATAAACATTTATAGAACTCTCCACTTTAAATACACAAAATATACACTCTTATCAGTACCATATCACACCTACTCACAGGTTTAAATGAAAATATTGGTTGGCTGCTTGTTTGTTATTTTCTTCCCTCATTTTTTCCTGTCTCCATTATTAAGCACAATTATTGGCATAAAAGAGGTTTTCAATACCCATTTTTAGACTGCATTCTAGCCAGGGCAATAAAGCAACACTCCTGTTCTCTCTCCCTCTTCCTCTCCTTCATTTTTTTTTCTTTCTTTTTCTTTTTTTCAAAAAAAAAAAAAGATATAATCACTTAGATAACGATGCGATGGAGAGGAGAGCCAAGTGCAGGACAGATTCCACTTAGGTGGACAACAAACATGCTTCTAGCAGATGAGCAAAAAATGTTACTATTTACTGGCAATACAGGATGGCTGTCCCCCATAACTCTGTTAGAACTCTAAAGCAGGGTTTGCAACTGTATCAGCAGGATTTTAGACAGTTTTGTAAGTGGAATGATGTTTTTATTTAAATGGGGATTTTGCAAATATTGGTTATTTTAATAACTCTGGAAATACTTTCTTAACCTAGTTTCTAATTCTCCTGCCTCAGCTTCCCAAGTAGCTGGGATTGTAGGTGCCTGCCACCATACCTGGCTAATTTTTGTATTTTTTAGTAGAGACAGGATTTCACCACGTTGGCTAGGCTAGTCTCAAACTCCTGACTTCAAGTGATCCGCCTGCCTTAGCCTCCTTAAGTGCTGGGATTACAGGTGTGAGCCATGCCAGCAGGCCTATTCTTGCAGTTTTAATGCCCATTCTTTTCGTATGTTTAAAAGCTATCTAAGACTCCTATTTAAAAAGTGAGTGGGCTATAGAGATTCTGTAGTGTTTTCCTCAATCCTCTTCAATGCTTCAAGGGCAATCTCTCAAATAAGCTCTACCTGAGCATAGTTTCGGATGGTTTCATGATCTTCATTTGCTGAAAACACACAGTGGTTGGTCATCTTGGTCTTGTCACCATCATCTATGCGTGTTCCTCCAGGGGCTGAAAAGAGAAGGTAATCATAGTTAGGATAATACTGAAATTGAGAACAGCATTTGCAGAACAGATCAATTCCGGCAAATGAAAGAAAATAATGAAAGTACATATGAAATGTAAGAGTCACATAAAATTTCAAAGAATGACACACATGAGTAGATGTACACATATTGCTATATATTTTTTCCTTTTTTTTTTTTGAGACAGGGTTTCACTCTGTCATTAAGACTTGAGTGCAGTGGTGCAATTATGGCTGACTGCAGTCTTGACCTCTGGGGTGCTCAAGTGATCCTCTCACCTTAGCCTCCCAAGTAGCTGGGACCACAGGTGTGTGCCAACATGCCTACCTATTTTTTTGTAATTTTTGTAGAGACACCGTTTTCCTATGTTGCCCAGGCTGGTCTTTAACTACTGGGCTCAAGTGATCCTACTGCCTCAGCATCCCAAAGTGCTGGGATTACAGGCGTTAGCCACTGTACTTGGCCTTGTGTACTTCATGTTTCCAATATAATACAAATTAGTTGTTTCATTTCATACTCCCACCATAGTGTCCTTCATTTTTGTTCCACATCCTTGCCTTCACTACATCTTATCACTGTAAGTCTGGATCTTTCCAAAGTATATTCTTAATCATGGAAGCTAAAGAACAACCTTTATTCAGTAAATTTTATTTCATTATTCTCAATGCAACACCAGATACTTCCCACTCCAGGACATAGTTCTTTCTTCAGGCTTGCTAACATTTTGCAAGTATTTTGCAGATACTCTATGCTATAGAACTGACCAGACATGACTCATACATCTTTTTGCTTTCTACTTGGGTGGCTATTACCATTGCTCCCTCCTTCACTAACCCAGTTATCCATGCCTGGTTGAGTAGCATGGACTCCAATCCTTGCTATTTGTATTTGACAGCCCAGCTGCTATGTTGGCTAGGAGACAGTATTTTAATCTCTCTCTTTTTTTTTTCTCCATGGACTTAATAGACTAGAACCAAAGAATGCCTTTTTCTTTATTTAATTAACTTTCCATATTCAAAAGTTCCTCCTCTAAGTTTCAATGATAGCCATTAGAAACCTTAGTTGATTAGAAGAGCAGAATGAGAACATTAAGAATTTCTGTTTTCTAATTTTACTTTGTTGTAATTAAGTTAGAAGCTTTAAGCAGGCCAAATTAGATTAGTATCTTTCAAATATACAACAAATGTTTGCAGTATATATACGTATAAGTGTTTGCAGCGTATATACGTACAAGTGTTTGCAGTGTATATACTTACACCAGGTGCTGTGCTAGGCACCAAGTATACAACGGTCAAAGTTGAAAAGACAAACACTCTTTACTCATTAGCTACTCCCTTTATGTTTGTATATTGGTGTATAACCACCTTGATTTAACTTGTGATTTCAGGATCTCTGGATTAAAAGGGCAACCCACAGTCACCTTTGTTAGCAGATACAGGCAAATGAGAATTCAAGTGAGTTATACTTTTCTTAGCTTATCATCCCCTCTATGAGCTTCAGACTCCAGCATACAGTTTTGTAAGTAAATTAGTTTTCGGAGAAGTCAGCTTCTTCAGGAGTCTCTTTTCACTCAATTAATTTATGCATGAGACTTAATTAGCCCTTTTAAATGAATACAACCACCTGGAACAAACTTTTATTAAGATAATCATCTTCTAAAAATTCTGGTGTAATTATTGCTATTGCTTTTGATAGAAATTACGTAACTGAAAAGTTTGATTTTGAAACTGCAGACTTTTGAGTTGAGAGGTATGTTTTTAAAGTTACATTAACAAAATAAAACACTTATTACACATTAATAATATTGCTACAGCTTGAATTAAATTTTTTTTCACTTATATTGGGACCAAGTATTGTTTGCATTCCTAATGTTTTTGGAGTGCCTGCTGTTTTTCTCAAGATAGAGGTAGAAGTAAACTTAATATATTTATTGTATTTACTATACAAAGGACAATATGAAAGACCAGATAGCTGTTGTTTTAAGAACAATGAGGTCGGGCATGGTGACTCATGTCTGTAATCCCAGCACTTTGGGCCGGATCACCTGAGGTCGGAGTTCGAGACCAGCCTAGCCAACATGGTGGAAACCCCATCTCTACTAAAAATACAAAATTAGCTGGGTGTGCTGGTGCATGCCTGTAATCCCAGCTACTTGGGAGAACTGCCTAATTCCAGGAGGCGGAGGTTGCAGTGAGCTGACATTCCAGCCTGGGCGACATTATAAAAGAAAAAAAAGAACAACGGAAGAAGGTAAACTCTGAGTGTCAAGAAAATTTCTACATACTTAATAATTAAACGAAGCATTTATATAAGAAGAATGAACTTAGCTGGCTTCAGTCCTTACATTCTACATCAGACTTGATAGACATCTGGTGTTGTGCAGCTTGTGCTAAGTAAATCATATGAAACATTTGGCCCTAGCTTCTCCTTGAATGTATACACAAGGAGGGAAGAAGTGAAATCTGGGCTGCAGAGATAAATGTACTGATTATGGTAAATGAAACTTTAAGAAACTCAATGCGAAGTATACAGATGATCTTATGGGGGGGGGCAGTTAATGATGGAAGCCAGGAGTAATGTAAGAAGTGGCATCCAGAGACAGGAGAAGGTCTAAGTGGTCTCGTGTAAGGGAATAAAATAAAAGAGTTCAAGAATGATAGAAAGGGCCCATAAGCGACTATCACAGTCGTGTGACTTTGGCAAGAACCAAAACTCACTGAAGATTACTCGGATAAAAATATATCATAATTGATGAAATACTAGAGGTCAATAGTATATTAGGAAATATTCAACATCACTATTAAAAGTTTTAAAATGAAAATACTTATCACTTACCTAATTGACAGAGATCTAGAAAACTGATGAAACTGACTAGCTAACATTGTGAAAAGTGTCTGTAAATAGTAACTCATAATTTTTGATAAATTATATATAATATTCCTTTGAAGACTGGTTTTCTCTCTCAGCTAGGTAGATGAAGACAGATATAAATATCTCCATCTTTTATTTAATCCATTAATCCCTTGCTAAGTAGGTAAAGATGTAATCAGGTAAAAGCACAAAGATATATATGTGCATTCAGACACTGATAACTGTTGTTTATAATCACAGCAACTGGGAAGTAGACTAAATATTCTTTAACATCCATTTGGCTTTAATTCTTTTTAGAATCATCCAGTATTACACTCATGGGTGTGCAAGACAGCAACATATTGCTGAATAAATAGACATCATCATTTAAAATATCATATTTGCATAGTATCACCCATTCTCAAGAGTTTATGAGGTAAAGAGTTTTTGTTTGTGACAGAATCTCCCTCTGTCACCCAGGCTGGAGTGCAGTGGTGCAATCTCCGCTCACTGCAACCTCCGACTCCCAAATTCAAGCGATTCTCCTGCCTCAGCCTCCTGAATAGCTGGGATTACAGTGGCCACCACCATGCCCAGTTAATATTTGTATTTTTTATAGAGATGAGGTTTCACCATGGTAAGGCTGGTCTCGAACTCCTGACCTCAGCTGATCCACCTGCCTCGGCCTTCCAGAATGCTGGGATTACAGGTGTGAGCCACCATGCTCGGCTGGTAAAGAGATTTCTAGAAGTGAAGTAACCAAAATATTAACAATGATTATTTGTGGGTAATGGGATTTGAGCTCAATATAGATAGCTGTTATACTTAGACTTGAATTATCTACAGTCATAATGTAAGCTCTTCATAAACAATAAGAACAACAAAAGTAATTTAGGATGTGGTGAAAACCAGCAATGCAGAATGACAGAAGGCCTAGTAGTCAATGGGGCCATGTACCAAAACAGATTGCTTGAAATAAGAGCTCAGAGAAAAACGAATTTAAGGGCAGTTCCACCTCAAGATGAAGGAATGTATGCACAGTTTTTTTCAAAGCCAAGGTAGGCTGGCTTAAGCAGTGTTTTCTCAATAAAAGGCAATGATGCCATTTTGGGCAAGGCAATCTTTCATTATGCTGTATATTTTTTACACAGGAGAGTAGACAGATATCTGCTCTCTCCGCTGAAGTTTTTTAACAACCAGAACACTTGCACATATTTGCAAACTGAAAATTCCTGGTCTAGGAAATTTGACCATTTCTAGTGATTTATAGCTACCAAAGAACTCAGATTTAAGAATGACTATGAGAGGAAATTGGGTGGTTATTACATTTAATAAACATTAGAATCAACTACTTAATAAACTTAAAGCCTTCTTTCATGATGCCTCTATTCTATAAGGTATAGTTTTTATTTTTTTATCTATCTTTAATGACTTCTAATCCTCTGTCTTTAATTTTTCTAGTAAAATAAAATAAATTTTTACAATTTATTTTATTTTTTACTTTAGGTTCTGGGGTACATGTGCAGGTCATGCAGGGTTGTTGCATAGGTGCATACATAACCAGGTGGTTTGCTGCCTCTATTCCCCCTTCATCTATATCTGGCATTTCTCCCCATGTTATCCCTCCCACCCACCCCACCTTCCTCTGACCCCACTGTCTCTCCCCTATGCCCCCCCAACTAAACCCAGTGTGTGATGCTCTTCTCCCTGAGTCCACGTGTTATCATTGTTCAGTACCTGCCTATGAGTGAGAACATGTGGTGTTTGGTTTTCTGTTCTTGTGTCAGTTTGCTGAGAATGATGGTTTCCAGATTCATCCAAGTCCCTACAAAGGACATGAACTGATCGTTTTTTTATGGCTGCTAGTATTCCATGGTGTATATGTGCCACATTTTCTTTCTCTAGTCTATCATTGATGGGCATTTGGGTTGGTTCCAGGTCTTTGCTATTATACACAGAGCTGCAATGAACATACATGTGTCTTTGTAATGTAATGATTTATATACTGGGTATATACCCAGTAATGGGATTGCTGGGTCAAATGGAATTTCTATTTCTAGATCCTTGAGAAATGGCCACACTGTCTTCCACAATGGTTGAACTAATTTACACTCCCACCAACAGTGTAAAAGTATTCCTATTTCACCACATCCTCTCCAGTATCTGTTGTCTCCAGATTTTTTAATGATCGCCATTCTAACTGGCGTGAGATGGTATCTCATTGTAGTTTTGATTTGCATTTCTCTAATGACCAGTGATGATGAGCATTTTTTCATGTTTGTTGGCCTCATATATGTCTTCTTTTGAAAAGTTTCTGTTTATATCCTTCACCCACTTTTGAATGGGTTTTTTACTTGTAAATCTGTTTTAGTTCTTTGTAGATTTTGGATATTAGCCCTTTGTCAGATGGGTAGATTACAAAAATTTTTTCCCATTCTGTTGATAGCTGGTTCACTCTAACGATTGTTTCTTTTGCTGTGCAGAAGCACTGAAGTTTAATTAGATCCCATTTGTCTATTTTGGCCTTTGTTGTCATTGCTTTAGTGTTTTAGTCATGAAGTCCTTGCCTATGCCTATGTCCTGGATGGATTTGCCTACATTTTCTTCTAGTGTTTTTATGTTGTTAGGTCTTATGTTTAAGTCTTTAATCCATCTGGAGTTAATTTTAGTGTAAGGTGTCAGGAAGGGGTCCAGTTTCTGCTTTCTGCACATGGCTAGCCAGTTTTCCCAACACCATTTATTAAACAGGGAATCCTTTCCCCATTGCTTGCTTTTGTCAAAGATCAGATGGTTGTAGATGTGTGGCATTGCCTCCAAGGCCTCTGTTCTGTTCCATTGGTCTCTATCTCTGTTTTGGTACCAGTACCATGCTGTTTTGATTACTGTAGCCTCATCGTATAGTTTCAAATCAGGTAGCATGATGCCTCCAGCTTTGTTCTTTTTGTTTAGAATTTTCTTGGCTATGTGGGCTCTCTTGTGGTTCCATATGAAGTTTAAGGTGGTTTTTTCCAGTTCTGTGAAGAAGGTAATTGGTAGGTTGATGAGGATAGCACTGAATCTGTAAATTACTTTGGGCAGTATGGCCATTTTCATGATACTGATTCTTTGTAACCATGAGCATGGAATATTTCTCCATCTGTTTGTGTCCTCTCTTATTTCATTGAGTAGCCATTTGCAGTTCTCCTTGAAGAGGTCCTTTACATTCTTTGTTAGTTGTATTCCTAGGTATTTTATTCTGTTTGTAGCAATTGTGAATGACCGTTCCTTCTTGATTTGGCTCTCTTTAAGTCTGTTATTGGTGTATAGGAAAGCTTGTGATTTCTGCACATTGATTTTGTATCCTGAGACTTTGCTGAAGTTGCTTATCAGTTTCAGGAGATCTTGGGCTGAGACGATGGGGTCTTCTAAATATACAATCATGTCATCTGCAAATAGAGACAATTTGACTTCCTATTTTCCTAAGTGAATACTCTATTATTTCTTTTTCTTGCCTGATTGCTCTGGCTAGAACTTCTAATACTATATTGAATAGGAGTGGTGAGAGAGGGCATCCTTGTCTAGTGCCAGATTTCAAAGGGAATGCTTCTAGTTTTTGCCCATTCAGTATGATATTGGCTGTCAGTTAGTTATAAATAGCTTTTATCATTTTATGATATGTTCTGTCAATACCTAGTTCATTGAGAGTTTTTAGCATGAAGGGCTGTTGAATTTTGTTGATGGCCTTCTCTGCATCTGTTGAGATAAGCATGTGGTTTTTGTCTTTTGTTCTGTTTATGTGATGAATTATGTTTATGGACTTGCGTATGTTGAACCAGCTTTGCATGCCCAGGACGAAGCCTACTTGATCGTGATGGATAAGCTTTTTGATGTGCTGTTGCAATCGGTTTGCCAGTATTTTATTGAAGATTTTTGCGTTGATGTTCATCATGGAAATTGGCCTTAAGTTTTCTTTTCTAGTTGAATCTCTGCCTGGTTTTGGTATCAGGATGATGTTGGTTTCATAGAATGAGTTAGGGAGGATTCCCTAACTCATAGTTTCAGAAGGAATGGAACCAGCTCCTCTTTGTACATCTGGTAGAATTCGGCTGTGAACCCATCTGGACTTGGACTTGTTGTGTTTGGTAGCCTTTGATTGCTGCCTCAACTTCAGTTCTTGTTATTGGTCTCTTGAGGGTTTCAACTTCCTGGTTTGGTCTTGGTAGAGTGCAAGTGTCCAAGAATTTATCCATTTCTTCCCGGTTTTCTGGCTCATGTGCATATAGCTGTTTGTAGTAATCTCTGATGGTAGTTTGTATTTCTGTGGAATCAGTGGACATATCCCCTTTATCATTTTTTATTCCATCTCTTTGATTCTTCTCTCTTTTCTTTTTTATTGGTCTCGCTAGCAGTCTATTTTGTTGATCTTTTCAAAAAAACAGCTCCTGGATTTGTTGATTTTTGAAGGGTTTTTTTGTGTGTCTCTATATCCTTCAGTTCTGCTCTGATCTTAGTTACTTCTTGTCTTCTGCTAGCTTTTGAGTTTTTTTATCTTGCTCTTTCAGCTCTTTCAATTTTGATGATTGGGTGTCAATTTTAGATCTTTCCTTGTTTCTCATGTGGGCATTTATTGCTATAAATTTCCCTCTTGACATTGCTTTAAAGGTGACCCAGAGATTCTGTTAAGTTGTATCTTCATTCTGACTGGTTTTGAAGAACATCCTTATTTCTGCCTTCATTTCATTGTTTATCCAGCTGACACTCAGACACAAGTTGTTCAGTTTCCAAGTAGTTGTGTGGATTTGAGTGAGTCTCTTAACGCTGAGTTCTAATCTGACTGCGCTGTGGTCTGAGAGACTGTTTGTTATGATTTCCATTTTTTGCATTTGATGAGGAGTGATTTACTTCCAACTATGTGGTCAATTTTAGAGTAAGTACAATGTGGTGCTGAGAAGAATGTATACTCTGTGGATTTGGGGTGGAGCATTCTGTATATGTTTATTAGGTCTGCTTGGTCCAGATCTGCATTCAAGTCCTGGATGTCCTTGTTAATTTTCTTTCTCGTTGATCTGTCTAATATTGACGGTGGAGTTGAAGTCTCCCACTATTACTGAGTGGGAGTCTAAATCTCATTTTAAGTCATTAAGAACTTGCTTTATGTATCTGGGTGTTCCTGTGTTGGGTGTGTATATATTTAGGATAGTTAGTTCTTGTTGTTGGATTGATCCTTTTACTGTTAATGTAATGCCCTTCTTTGTCTCTTTTGATATTTGTTGGTTTGAAGTCCATTTTATCAGAGACTAGGATTGCAACCCCTGATTTTTTCTGTTCTCCATTTGCCTGGTAAGTCTTCCATCCCTTTATTTTGAGTCAATGTTTGTCTTTGTATGTGAGATGGGTTTCCTAAATATAGCACACCAATGGGTCTTTACTTTTTATCCAGTTTGCGAGCCTGTGTCTTTTGATTGGGGTGCTTGGGCCATTTACATTCAATGTTAATATTGTTATGTGTGAATTTGATCCTGCCATTTTGTTACTGGCTTGTTTTCTTGCCCATTAGTTGACTCAGTTTCTTCACTGAATTTTTGGTATTTGCCATTTGGTGTGCTTTTGCAGTGGCTGGTACTTGTTCCTTTCCATGTTTAGTGTTTCTTCCAGGAGCTCTTGTAAGGCAGGTCTGGTGGTGACAAAATCTTTCAGTAATTGCTTGTCCGTAAAGGATTTTATTTCTCCTTCACTTATGAAACTTAGTTTGGCTGGACATGAGACTCTAGGTTGAAAGTTCTTTTCTTTATGGATGTTGAATATTGGCCCCCACTCTCTTATTGCTTTTAGGGTTTCTGCAGAGAGATCCGCTGTGAGTCTAATTGGCTTCCCCTGGCCTTTCTCTCTGGCTGCCCTTAGCATTTCTTCCTTCATTTCAACGCTGGTGAATCTGACAATTATGTGCCTTGGGGTTGCCCTTCTTGAGGAATACTTTTGTGGAGTTCTCTGTATTTCTTGGATTTCCATGTTGGACTGCCTTGCTAGGCTAGGGACGTTTCTCCTGGATAATATCCTGGAACATGTTTTCCAGCTTGGATTCATTCTCCCCATCACATTCAGGTACAATGATCAAGCATGGATTAGGTCTTTTCATATAATCCCATATTTCTTGGAGGCTTTGCTCATTTCTTTTCACTCCTTTTTCTCTTGTCTTGTCTTCTCTTTTTATTTCATTGAGTTGATCTTCAGTCTGATATCCATTCTTCTGCTTGATTGATTTGGCTATTAAAACTTGTGTTTGATTCAAGTAGTTCTTGTATTGTGTTTTTCAGCTCTATCAAGTCATTTATGTTTGTCTCTAAGCTGGTTATCCTAGTTAGCATTTCATCTAACCTTTTTTCAAGGTTTTTAGTTTCTTTGCACTGGGTTAGAACGTGTTTCTTTAGATCAGAAACGTTTGTTATTACCCACCTTATGAAGCCTGTTTCTGTCAATTTGTCGCACTCTTTCTCCGTCATTTTGTGTTCCCATGTTGATTGAGGAGTTGTGATCCCTTGAAGGAGAAGAGGCATTCTGGTCTTTGATGGTTTCACCACTTTTACGCTGTCTTTTTTCCATCTTTGTGGATTTACCTGGCTCTGATCTTAGGGAGATGCTTGATGAGGTTGTTTGTCTGCCTGTGGAGGAGCTACTGGGTTTCCAGGGACTCCTTCAGGTTACTAGGTAGGTTTCCTGTGTTTTTTTGTTTACACTGAAAGGTTAGGCCCACATCTTCCACTGACTTGGAGGCACTGTTTGGTGGTCAAGAACACCATCCAGTTGCTAAGTAGGCTTCCTGTGTTTTTTGTTAAAACATGAAGCCTAGTCCTGCCTCTTCAATGATGGGTTGGCCTTTCCTCCATGGAGCTGGATCATTCAGGGTTTAGCTCAGTCTGAGGCACTGGCTGTGCAACCTGCCAGGGTTAGTGCTTCAGCCCTCTGGGGTTTGTGGGGGAGGGTAGAGACCTGCCCGGCTACACAGTCTGTCTCCCGCTTTCAGCTCCCTCTCTCTCTGGGCAGGGGGATGGGGTGATAGCTTGGTTTGCAGGCTCTCCCAACCAGCTATGGGCTTATGTGTTTGCTTAGATCTGTGTGAAAATCCGGGACACCGTCTCGGATTATTATTCAACTCTATGCTCGTAATTTCCAGCACTTGACTGGCAAAGATCCCCTGTTCCGTGTACTGCTGAGGCTTTAGGGGAAGCGCTGTATCTGGACCAGGGTGCCAGAAGGGGAGCCTCCGACTCACCAGTCAGATATACTTTCCGGGTGAAGCAGGAACCCTCCCTGTCTCAGTCTGCTCTGCCTGGGCTTTTTGCTCACCATCCGACCAGACTTGTTGAAAGGCACCTAGTACCTTGGTTGGAGCTAGGAGATCTCTCTATTTCTGAGTCTCTCTCTCTGGGTGTTGTGCACCAGAGTTGTGTCTATTCAGCCATCTTGTTCCCCTATACTTACAATTTAAATGATTTTTCAAAAACCAGGTTTAAACTGTATTTCTTTATATGTTTTATTACTTATAGATGAAGTGGCATTAGTTCCATCTTTAAAATTTATACACTAAGTTATAGTCTTTTGCAGAAATTACCCCTTTTATGGCCCCTCCAAAAACACTGAAAGACTAGGGACATATGAGAAAGGTGGCTTTTAGGTGAAGCAAAGTGGCCAACTTTGTAGTAATGTCAACCAAAGTCCTCTGTTCTATGCCTCTATTAACCAATAATCATTTCACATCTGCATTAATACTATTCCAAATCCTAAATCAGGTAAAAATCATAAGCTTCCATTTGTATTTTTTATCCACTCTAATAAAAATAAACTTATAAAGACTCTATCTTATAAGAAAATACTTCAATGAATTAAAAATATATAAATATACTCCAAGATACAATAATGCACATTTACCAAGCATACTGCCGGCCACCAGGATATCGAAGAGCGTGTCTGCATAGCGACGATAATCTAATCTTGAGCCTGTGGAGTCCAGAAATTTGGCTACAGCTTCAAGATCATCACCAGCCTCATTAAGCCCTTGGACAAGTGTATCCCTGAAGACTGTAGGTTCGAATTTCTCTTTTTCATCTAAAATAAAACAATTTAAAATAACCATCAAATAAATAAATACTGATAAATAGTATAACAATCAAAACTTAATTCTATTTTATCTAAGACAGGGGAAAAAATGTACAGAGTATTGCCAAAGAATGCAGGAGAATATACAAATATAAACAAACAAAGATGGTAGTGGGGAATAAGAAGGGATATCTCTTTTTAAAAGAAGTTATTACAGGCCGGGCGTGGTGCCTCACACCTATGATCCCAGCAGTTTGGGAAGCTGAGGTGGGTGGATCACTTGAGGTCAGGAATGCGAGATCAGCCTGGCCAACATGGTGAAACCCCATCTCTATTAAAAATATAAAAAATTAGCTGGGCATGGTAGCAGGTATCTGTAATCCCAGTTACTTGCGAGGCTAAGGCAGGAGGATCACTTGAACCCAGGAGGTAGAGGTTGCAGTGAGCACAGATGGCACCACTGCACTCCAGCCTGGGGGGACAAGAGTGAAACTCCATCTCAAAAAAAAAAAAAAAAAATTAAAGAATTTATTGTGAGTACTTAAACATCTAATAAATGTAATGAGCCATATATGTATATCTACAGGTTCAGAACAGGATGTACTAAACATTTTGGTCTCATGACCTCTTGACACATAAAACGTATATTTGGAATTAGGATTCCAAAGGATTCTCTGGAATCCTAATTACAAAGTATTCCAAAGGGAGTTTTTGTTTATGGAACTTCAATCTATGGATACTTATTTTAAGAAATTAAAACAAAACATTTTATCTTCTTTATTTAACAAAAAATTAGTGAGAAGGATAGTACTGTTTTATACTCTTGCAAATCTCCTTAATGCCTGGCTCAATGGCAGACAGATCAATTTTTATATCTACTGCATTCAATCTATTGCAAAATCACATATCCTCAAATTCTAGAAAACTCCACTGTAAAATTATGAGAGAATGTGTGAAACACATGAATAATATCTTGGTATTATTATAAAAATGGTTTTGATTTTGTGGGGCTTCAGAGGATTGAAAGGGATATAGATATTATATAGCTTTTTTTTCCTTAGCAAAAATACAGAGTGATCACAAAGGCACACATTAAAAGTATAAATGAGCTGTCACAGTGAAATAGACACATGAGCCTGAGAAGTAGTTTGATGTGGTGACTGGGAGTCTGGGTTTGGAAGGAGTTTTAATCTAGACTCTAGCAAGACCTTGCGGAAGGTTGGCTTGGAGCCAGGTCTTGAACAAAGCAGGGATCATATACTGTTGAAAAGAGTGAAGATGACAAACTACATGCCAGATTAGGTGGAAATAAATGAGTAGATTAAAGGGAAAAGGTCTATAGTTCAACTCGAAGGACATTACTCTTTTCTCCCCATCAATGAAGGAGAATAAGACTGGATGTGAGGAGAGACAAGCAAAGGATGAACCTAAAACTTCGAAAGAAAAAAAAAATCATATCAAAGATATCTCTAGAGAGTAAGGTGAGAGATATTGCAACAAAAGTGGAGGGAGGGAAGGAAGAGAATACTATAAAATATTTCATAAATAAAGAGTTCTTGGAAATAAAAAATATGATAGAAAAAGTAAAACAGGTGGGCACAGTGGCTCACCTATACACCCGTAATCCCTGCACTTTGGGAGGCTGAGGCAAGCAGATCACGAGGTCAGGAAATCCAGACCATCCTGGCCAATATGATGAAACCCAGTCTCTACTAAAATACAAAATAATTATCCAGATGTGGTGGCACGTGCCTGTAGTCCCAGCTACTCAGGAGGCTGAGGCAAGAGAATCACTTGAACCCAGTGGCAGAGGATGCCATGAGCCAAGATTGTGCCACTGCCCTACAGCCTGGGTGACAGAGCAAGACTCCGTCTCAGAAAAAAAAAAAAGAAAAAAGAAGAAGTAAAAAACTCAATGGAAGCATTAAGAGAAAGCTAAGATTATCTTTTAGAAACTAGGAAAAAAGGTCAAAGATCTAGAAAATAGTAAAAAGAAGAGAAAAAAGGCAGATCTGTCAAATATCCAAAAAATACATCTAACAGAAGGGCAGAATGAAAAAACAAAACAAAGGAAATTAAAAAAAAAATCTTAATAAACCTCATAGAATTGAAAGATGTCAGTGTTCCCAAGCACAAGGCTATCTGGGAACCCAGCGCAAAGACTGAAAGTGGAGTCGCACGAGCACATTGATTATTGTGAGATTTCAGAATACTGGGAACAAAGCAACTATCTGAAGTTTCTGGAGCAAAAACAAAACAAAAAACAAGCAATATGTAAAAATGTAAAAAGTATCAAGAAACTCGATTGCTCAAGAGAAATACCAGATGCCAGAAGATATTTCTTCAAAATTCTTAGAAAAAGAATTTCCAGCCTAGAATTCTTGTTTAGTGTTCAGCCAAAAAAAATTATTTTTTGAGACAGGATCTGTCACCCAGGCTGGATGCCAGTGGTGCAATCTTGGCTCTCTGCAACCTCTGCCTCCTGGGTTCAAGTGATTTTCCTGCTTCAGCTGCGACTACAGGTACATGCCACCGCATCCGGCTAATTTTTGTATTTTCAGTACAGACAGGATCTTGCCATGTTGCACAGTCTGGTCTCAAACTCTTGGCCTCAAGAGATCCACCTGCCTTGGCCTCCCAAAGTACTGGGATTACAGGCATGAGCCACTGTGCCTGGTCCAGCCAAACTACTCATCAAGGGAAGAGCAATATGAACATACATATAATGAAACACCCAAGGCCTCAAAAATAGTTAATAACTCAAGATTAAGTCATGAGATTGCAGGCATGAGGGAAAAAACAAGACAGGCAATAGTATTCTTTCAAGGATATTTCAAGCTTTTCCTTAAGTGTTTTGTATTAAGAGATCCATACAACAAAGGGAAAGGTTAGGGTTGGCTAATTTTAAGCATAGAAAACTAAGCCCCCCCACTCAAGAGAGAATTACACTATTAAATCAAGAGATAACAAAATAGTGTTGATTTTTAAAAAATGTAATCATATAACAGTTCAGCTGTGAATAGCATGTACAAAGTCACAGAAATGTAAACTCTAAACATTGGTGTAGCTGAAACTATGATACAATGAAAGACTAGAGAAGGACAGGAAGTAAGGCGGTGGGGGGAAGCAAGCAATGAAAGAGCTGAATCATCATTTTCCATAGTAGAAAAGGCATATTTAATATCTCCAACAGAAAAATCAAGAACTAGCCATACTATGTGTTATGCATAACCTTGATAAAATTAAAAATTACATTTTAGAACCACACAGCAACTGCCTAGTTTGTACTGCTTGTAGGGGTCTAATAGAAGGGCAGGGTTGTAAGTGGTTAACACTAGTCACATCAGGATGAGAACCAGAGAAGAATGGCATTCCCAGTACCAGTCAGAGTCACGTAGTGTGAGATACCATAAAGACACACATAAATTAGCTGCGACAATATTCATCATGAACAAGAGATAAAAAGTCCTTTTGATGCTGTAAGCAAAACATTATGCAGTCAAGAACATGCAAATGGTGACTGCAGAAAAAATATAATTAGGATCTTGTTGTGTAGAGGGGGAGGAAATGGGGAGGAATTCTAGAGGAATACATTAGGTGGAGCTGGAGGAGGGGATAACTGTTTCCACACAAAAGGAACCCAATGGCAGGTACAGAAAACTTTACTTCCCAGTCAGGGTCTAGCCAACAGGCAATTATCCTTCCCCATTGGAAAAAAGATATTTTCTTTCCTATCATATGACAATGGCAGAAGTAAAACTACATGCTATCTATTAAGTCTTGTGACCAGTTCCAAAATCAAATAAGGTCATCCCACATCCCCACATGGTTGGATGTTGATTCAGGTGGTAGAACAGATTTTGATGATTTGAAAATTACAAATGGAGGCACTGGGAAATATACATGGATAAATAAGGAAAAACCCAGACTATGCCAAGAATCCATGCAGAGGACTTTGTTTTGAATTTAAGACACAACTTAAAAACTTGTTTTGTAAAAATATCTTTATTATTCCATTCCAAAAGAATTACCAACAAAGAGAAAGGAAGACAGCATATTACAACCAAGGATATTTCAACAGTGAGCAATAGGGTGGTAGTCACAATGATTACTTACAGGTTGGGAATCTTAAAAAGTCATGATAGACCTGATAGGACTAATAACTGTTTTGCAGGCTGAAAAAAGCTCCCAGCTACTAAAACAAAGTACCCATCAAGAAGACTACAAAATTCCCACATAAGAAAATGGCAAGAACACGAATGGAAATTTGAGAAACAAGACAACATTTGACCTAACGAGTCTTTTTCATCTGAAACTACAGTAATGTAGTTTGTATTTTATTAGAGGACAGTCTAGCAGAAATACTAACAAAATTTGAATGAAAATATGCCACTGCCTTCTTGGGTTTCCATTTGGCAGTTCAAGTCTCCTTGAAGTGAGAAGGATATAATTAGGGTCTCCAATTTAAACTGTGCTGGTGAACCACAATGATGATAGTCAAGAGGCATTAATGGACCTTGTACTGACACAGAGAAGAAATGGGCCTAATTCTGACACTCAAATATGCCTCCTATATGTTATCTAACTTGCTTACTATGGGAACCACAGTAACTGGTTAAAAACATGTTAGTGAAGTGATATAATAACATAACTTCTGACTGTCATTGAGGTATAGTACTGAATTTTTTAAATCACATATTTTCTTTCTTTTCCTGTAAAATCAAATGTATCTTCTAATTATATATATACATAAACATATATCTTTCCAGATTTAAAGCTTTACTCATTTAGTTATTAACACCACTTACCATAAAGCTAAAGTGATTTAAAAACCAATATTATGTCCCTGGGCATGGTGGCTCCATGCCTGTAATCCCAGCACTTTGGGAGGCTAAGGTGGATGGATCACTTGAGGCCAGTTCTGAGACCAGCCTAAGCAACATGGTGAAACCTCCTGTCTACTAAAAAAATATGAAAATTAGCTAAGCGTGGCAATGCATGCCTGTAATCCCAGCTATTTGGGAGGCTGAGGCAAGAGAATTACTTGAATCCGGGAGACAGAGGCTGCAGTGAGCTGAAATTGCACCACTGAACTCCAGCCTGGATGACAGAGCAAGAATCTAACTATAACAACAACAACAACAAAACCATTATCACAAAGCTAAAAGTCTCAGGGAGAAACCTGAGCACATGGTTATGCTGAATGCCTGCAGTTTGGCCTTTTTTTCCCCTCTCTCTTGTTTTCAGTAAATATAATCCAATTTTTCTAAAAACGTGCAGAAAGACCAGTTCGTTTATTAAATGTTTCATTTAGCAAAGCATAACCCAATTGCTTGGGGAGAAATGTTCATTCTTTCAGATTTCCACAAGCCACAGTAGAAAACATAATTACTTTGGAGAATGTATCATAAGCAAGATGTATTTCATAAAGGAAAAGAGAATCTGATTAGTGTTCTATTATAGAATGTGTCCTACCATGATGTTTGTATTTTAATGCTAAGCAATAAGAAATAGATTGTCATATTAACTTGGCATGCAGGAGCACTGGCTTTGCTAAGAAATGTTTCAAAGTGAGGAAAATCTTCAGAGAACAGCCTATCACAAGGACCTTGAAATAGCCTCAGCAGTAATTTTCCCCAGCTCTACAAAATTGCTAACCATTTATTTGAAGTCAGCCCCTTCATAATAGCAAAGAAAAGTTAAGGATGAGAAATCATCAGGAGGCATTTCACTACTAAGAGGAACAGAAAATGAGGTTGACTCATTTTTTTCCCCCCATCAGCAGTTTGGCACAAAATGGCCCAAGTGTTGCTTAAATCGCCAAAAAATATGAGTTATATAAATCCAGATTAACTGGAAAATAATATCTATTTCTCAGTGGCTCTCCCTGAGTACTCCAACAGCACAATCTTGACCAAGCGATTCAGGGACAAGCCCTGTTCTGAATGAGAGAAAACTTTCTGGTTCTAAACTGTAGACAAACTGTAAGGGCCAGTTTACTCGCTGACTCACATCTGCTATTGTGCAACACATTCTAGGGCCCTCTCTTGAGCTCAGTTCCCGTGAATTCACGTCACATTAATAAAGCTACTTGAGCTGGAGATCCAGCTCTGAGATTAACACGTTTCTCAGCGGCAGGCAATGGCAAACATTTCTGTGCCTCCTAGTTGTACATATATTGGCTATTGTCACAGTAGTAGGCTCCACGATCCCTTAAGTATAAGTAAGTTTCTGAACTATATTGTTGATGACTGATAAATCCTTTTAAAACCTTCCAGTCCTTTCTTCCAAGGCTGCTTTAAACAGTAAGACTATGAATGCATTCTAGTGAGCACTCTGGGTTTGATATCTGCTTCCAGATTCCAGGCAGGAATGTAGTGGGGCACGATTTGTAAGACTAAGATGAAGACTAAATGAGAAGTGGCTCAGGCTATACTTGTATTCATTCTTCTCATGGGGTTAGGCCAGAAATGAAAAGAAATAGGAAAAGCGGAGCGCAAAACAGAAAAACTGTACAAAGTGACTACTTTGTGCTTAAATTTTTTTTTAATCTTCATATTTTACTGTGAACATGAAGCTTCCCAGCAGACAGCAGAGATTTAAATTCAATCTTACTGTTTCCTACTGAATCTTAAAAACTCTTCTGCCCCAAATGATCTATTATACGGCAATTTCTTTTCCGTCTACATGACTAGACTTGTTACTTAAATGGACATAGCACTGCAAGAGAACACAGGCTGCTTAACACTGACTGCCAAAGGAATCTAAACTCAGTTATCAATGAAATAATTTAGCCCTCCAAGATCAGTACATGGGATTCTGCTCCAACATCTTTTATGTTTATACATACTTCCTCAAATCTTTTTCAGTAATTCCCTTCAACTTTATTTAACTTCATCATCTATATCATCTTTCCTCTTTGAAAAAGTTTCCCTAGTGAGTTTCAGTTCAGCTATTCTTACATTCAAAAAGACCTCTATATAATTATGCAAAACTGACTAAATATAAAATCATGTTTAAAATATTCTTGGCTGGCTGTGGTGGCTTATGTCTGTAATCCCATCACTCTGGGAGGCTGAGGCATGAACGTTGCTAGAGCCCAGCTTCAACAACACAGCAAGACACTGTCTCCACAAAAAAAATTTAAAAATTGGCTGGGCATGGTGGCTCACGCCTGTAATCACAGCACTTTGGGAGGCTGAGGCAGGCGGATCACCTGAGTTCGGGAGTTTGAGACCAGCCTGACCAACACAGAGAAACCCTACCTCTACTAAAAATACAAAATTAGCTGGCCGTGGTGGCGCATGCCTATAATCCTAGCTACTTGGGAGGCTGAGGCAGGAGAATCACTTGAACCTTGGAGGTGGAGGTTGTGGTGAGCTGAGATGGTGCCATTGCACTCCAGCCTAGGCAACAAGAGCAAAATTCTGTCTCAATAAATAAATAAATACATAGCTGGGCATGATGGCTACTTGGGTGGCTGAAGTGGGAGAAGCGTTTGAGCCCAGGAGGTTGAGGCTGCAGTAGCTGTGATTGCACCTCTGCATTCTAGCCTGGGTGTCAGAGCAAGACCCTATCTAAAAAATAAATAAGTCAATAACTAATTTAAAATAAATAAATAAATAAAATCGTCTTTATACAGGTCAGGTGCAGTGGCTCACAACTGCAATCCCAGCACCTTGGGAGGCTGAGGTAGGAGGACTGCTTGAGACCAGGAGTTTGAGATCCTGTCTCTACAGAAAAATTTTTTTAAAGTTAGCCAGGTGTGGTGGTGTGCACCTATAGTCCTAGCTACTTGGGAGGCTGAGGTGAAAGGCCCACTTGGGCCCAGGTGTTTGAGGCTGCGGTGAGCTATCATCACACCACTGCCCTCCAACCTGGGTGACAGAACAAGTCCCTGTCTTTAAAACAATAAAATAAAATATTATTTACACAAAATATATGCTAAGATGAGTATTATATAAAAAAGGTCGCTCACACAAATAGAAATCTTATCAGTCATCAAAATGGGTCTATAACTACTCTTCCCAGAATTAAAGACACTTGAAAATATGGTTTTTAAGGGGAATTTACAGGAGTAAATTTTCTAAAAAATTTTAAAACTCTTCAATATTTCACTTCCTAATTTACTTTACTTTTCATGTTATCATCTTTGCCATCAATGTTTTCATAAAACAACAAAGAAAGCAAAAACCAAATACAAACTCTAATGCCAAAACCAGTAAAATTTATCAATTGTCTTCATAACCTCACATGAAAGTAAGACAACCTGAACAAAGATAATTATCCATTCTGTAGATGAAAAGAAGTAGCTCAGGCATATTAAATAACTTGCCCAACATCAAACACCTAAGTAATTGGCAGTTCTATCGTTTGACTAAAGCACTTCAGATTCTACACCAAGAGCTCCAATGAGTAGAATTAGAGAGGTGGGGGAAAACAGGTGTCGTTCAGATTCTTCTTCTCCAATCTTATATTTTGGTTGCAACTTTAAACACACACATGCACAACCTACCCCTTTTCCGAGTTTTGAACCGCTGGCCTGTTAGCACTGGCTTCTGATGCTTATTCATAAAATTTCTGAAAACAAAGAAAATAAATATTATGTATTTCAAATAAGCAATTTATATGAAAAATATACAGCTAATATGCTGGTTGAACTTACGTTCAAGCTCACCCATTACTACATATACTTTTTTATTCTTTTTTACGAGACAGAGTCTCACTCTGTCGCCCAGACTAGAGTGCAGTGGCACGATTTCAGGTCACTGCAACCTCTGCCTCCTGGGTTCATGCAATTCTCCTGCCTCAGCCTCCTGAGTAGCTGGGACTACAGGTGCACACCACCACGCCCTGCTAATTTTTGTATTTTTAGTAGAGATGCAGTGTCACCATGTTGACCAGACTGGTCTTGAACTCCTGACCTCGTGATCCACCTGCCTTGGCCCCCCAAAGTGCTGGGATTACAGGGGTGAGCCACTGTGCCTGGGCTAAATGTACTTTTTAAAATGACATCTAATTTTAACTTGGACTAGCAAACATTTTAAAGTTTACCAATACTCAGTGTTGGCAAAGGACATAGGAAAAACAACTACAGACACCAACTTTGACATAAAGGCTGTATTTTGAGGAAGAATTTGGTGAGTATCTATAAATATTTACATGGCATAACCTTGGTCCAGCAATACCTTACTGGGAATTTATCCTATAGTTTTATTCACACAAGAATGCAAATATACTTGTATATGTAAAAGGATTTAGTTGCAGCATTGTTGGATACATAAAAAATGGAACATGAAATGCCCTCAAAGAAGTGATAATTTAGCCACCAAGCGGAACACCATGAAGCTTTATGAAAGAATGAATTAGATTTAACTGTACTACATTTCTGATCCATATGTGTCTCTTTTCTGACTATGTATGTGTATTCAATACACACCTCGTCTCATCACTCATTGAGTTACAGTCACATCGATCTCTTTCCTGTTCTTCCAATAGGCCGGATAAGTTCGGCCTTCTGAGGTTCTATACCTGCCCCTCTTTCAGGAAAGATCTTCCCCAGCTGTCCACATGGCTATCTTCTTGCATTCATTCAAGTGCCTCCCTGAAAAGGGAGTTCTCTGACCACTTCCACCTAAGTGGCCCCTTGTCACTCACTCTCCTTACCTAGTTTTATTTTTCTTTAGCAGCACCTGCCATTTTATTATTATCTGATTGTTTGGGGTCTAGACCCCTCGTGAGTGTAACCTCCATCAGGATAGAAACCTTGTAGGTTGTTTATTCCATAGTGTTCCTTTAGCTCCTCCATTCTGCATCTTTTACTCTGAGTAAAGTATAAACATATAATAAATAATTTTCAAATAAGTTGCTGAACTGATATGGAGACATGCTCAAGGCATAAGATAGTGAAAAAAAGCAAGCCGAATAAAAGAATGTAAAGTACTTGGTTAAAAGGAGGGTGTATAGAATAAATGGTTTTTAACGCAACAACAATTTAAGAAGGATACAAGAAATGGGTAATAGATTTTTTATTTTTTGGTTTATCTTAATGGACAGGGATTTGGGTACTTCATATTATTTTAGTGGATTTAATAGACAATTTAAAAAAATGTAGTATGTTATCTTTGAAAACATGTTAAGTTTGTTCCACAAGACTTCTCAAAAATTGAGACTACGTTTGCTGACATAAACTGAAAATATGTCTAGATTGCTTAAATTATGAAGGCCAAACATTCAATATAGCATGCATTATTCAAGCAAATTATTTAATTACCTTCCAAAGCTTTTAGACAATTTGAAAATGTCTAGATTTTCTTATTTACACCACCAAACAATAAAAAATTTACAGTACTAAAGTAATGTAATTACTCCTGAAAGCTTTTTTAAAAAAATCCTTAAGAACATAAAAAAATTATTTATATACCAAATCTTCCTTCTCACTGCATAAAAAAGAAGCTAGTAGATTCACATAAAAAATCTGTTTATTATTGAAAACTTTAAGTTAATCATTATTTTAGAAGGGAAACTAATTAAAAGTCACATAAAAACACAAAAAGTAAATTATGACATGGTTCAAGAAAGAATTTTTATCAACCCTGTAAAGTAAAATGAACTTAATACATCTTGTTTGGAGATTAAAAAGGTCATTAAGCCAGAATCCATGCCCTTGAAGAACTCACTGGAAGGGATAAAATTCAAACATTTGCAACACAATGTAATAGTTCCACCAACAGAAACGGAGACCAGGCCAGGCTTGCGCCTATAATCCCAGCACTTTGGGAGGTGGATGTGGGCAGATAACTTGAGGTCAGGATTTGGAGACCAGCCTGGCCAACATGGTGAAACCGGTCTCTACTAAAAATATGAAAAATTAGCTGGCGTGGTGGCGCATGCCTGTCATTCCAGCTACTTAGGAGGCTGAGTCAGGAGAATCGCTTGAACCCAGGAGGTGGAGGTTGCACTGAGCCGAGATCCCACCATTGCACCCCAGCCTGGGCAACAAGAGCGAAACTTCATCTCAAAAAAAAGAAAAGAAACACAGACCAGAGGGAGAACAAAGTATTTGATTGCTTATGTGTATGGGCCAACAGCAACACACTGAAATCGTTACAAATGCTATAAACTTAATCAATGAATTCCAATTTCATTTGATGGATGTTGAAAATAGAGCTTCTAATGCATCACTTATATTCACTGCAAAAGTTTCATTCACAATCTTTCCTGCTGGCATTATAAACAGATTCACTCAGGATCAGCAAATACTTCATTATTGCAAAGGTGATGATAATATACATGTATCACTGTCTCCATACCTCCCAAATACAAATATTATATAAAATTTATTTGTGTTAGCAAAGAAAAATGTGTCGAGAATTTGGGCCTTGTACTAAGATGCAAAAAGAATGTAGCTCAATTAGACATGTCTCCGACAGACTTCTCTGCCAACAATGGTTTTCTTCTTTTGTCCTTCCTTTTTCTTTCTCTTCCTCCCCTCCTTCCGTTCCTCCCTCCCTCCCTCCCTTCTCTCTCTACTTCCTTAGAGATGAGGGTCTTACTATATTGACCAGGGTGACTTCAAACTCCTGGACTCAAGCAATTCTCCCATCTCAGCCTCTTGAGTAGTGGGAATTACAGGTACATACCACTATGCCAGGCTAAAGATGTTTTTAATTTGTAATTTCAAAAATTCTAAAGTGTGAGTCCTTCCTAAAAGTTTTATTTTGGGGCTTAGAATACAAACTCCTGGAATTCCTTAATTAACTCTTTGCACCTTGTTTCTATTTCTTTTTTCTGTTAATGGAGAAGTACCACCAAACACAGCATATGAAAGAACTAGTGTATTTTAAAATCTTTAGCTTTTATGTTACTTCCCTTCTAAGCATAAAAGTTTGTTTCTTTATAACCCAGTTATGTGGGCTTGCTTTTCATACCCTCAATATATTCCATGTAGAAAAACATATAACAACACATAAACATAAAAATGTATGCAAGGACTTTGATATAATACCCAAAACTAAAACTAAAACTCACCCACTGGTGGTGACAGACTAAATGAAGATATTCTGCTCTCCAAGAGTGTCTAGGCTTTAGCTGTTACTATTTGGAGCAGAGGCCCCGCGTCCCTCTAAATTTAGCTCTTCATGCTACACTATAATCTGCTCCAGTGAGGGTCAGCCTTTATAAGGTACTCACTGAGTACTTATAAAAGCCCTGGCCCAAGAGAAGCAAGGACACTGAATAAGAAACTGCTAGCGTCAACCTAGGAAAATCACAAAGAAAGAATAACAAAGGCCTATTAGGCCAATGTCAAAGGCTGAAGTATACTGCCCTACAATGTACAGTTTCAAATCTAATAACTAAAAATACGTATGTTTAGAAAAATAAAAGTCTAACAGTATCCTCAGAAACAAATCCCTATGGAGTACAACCTATGCATCATGACAATTTGGCTTCTGTTTTAAAAACCATAAGCCACACACAAAATAAGCACATATTCCACCAAAACGGAATAGTTCCATGGTTTAAAACAGTATTAAAATTGTACACAAAATGGTAAACAAAATGGACTTAAGAATTTCATGTCATCTAAGAGACTACATTTCTTGGATACTCTACATGGTAAAAGGCTATAAGAATACTAAAATGGTTCAATCAAATCAAATATTAAAAATTTTGATACTGTATTAATGAATTGAACACTTTTGCATAAATTCCCATTTTAAGTGTAAATTGGAAGGTTTTTAGATCTAGCCTATTACATCTATTTTATTCTGTTAATCTTCTAACTGTCCTAGCATCTTTTGCAAATTCTGTCCCTTAACTTGCAAAGAGACTCTAGGCCTAGGTGTGACAATGAGCCACACTGACATGGATGCATCTCATGGCAACTGTGCACTGATCCTTCTGGTTGCCCAGCCCGCCTTAACTGGATTAGCACCTTTGATGTAGACTGTTCAGTCTTACCTGGGACTCATCCTTAGTTCTCTCCATTTTGGAAAGGAACTGATCTACCAGAGGACTTATCTTCTAGTTGTCCCTACAAGGGAATGATTGCTCCTGTCTAATTATTCAGCACTTTGGTCTGAGATTCTATTTTTGACTCTGGTCTGACTCATCTTTGAACTATGATAACCTGCCTTATGTAACATGCTATATTACTAACATGTGCTATGTATATGTTATTCAAACAACTTTAACTTTATAAGCATATATACTCTAAAGTAGAGAACACAACATTTTTTGTAAAGAAATAAAAGGAAAATATTTTACTCTCTCTGGAGGATATAAGGCTTCTGTTCCAATCAGTCAATTCTGCTGTTACAATGTGAAAGCAGCCATAGGCAATATGTAAACAAACAGTCATCGCTGTATTCCAATAAAACTTCATATTAACACAACAAGTGGTGGACCAGATTGGACCCCCAGGTGGTCCTTTGTCAACGCCCATTCTAGGGCAGTGTATCCAACAGAAGTGTCTGTGATGATAGAAATGTTCTACATCAGCAATATCTAATATGGTAGCCACTACAGATCCCTTGAAATGTGGATAGTGACTAGGAAACTAAATGTTTAATTTTATTTTATTTCCATTAACTAACTTTGAACAGTGTGTCTAATGGTTACTTATGTTGGGCCACAAAATTCCAATGCAATTCTTATGCCCCAAAATACTTAAATTTGATACAAAGATAAAAATACATCTAAAGAATAGACATTTTTAATTAATATTTTTCAAATAAAGTAGTTCTAAGAGTATTCTCTACAAATTTCAAAGCAAGGAAGAAGAAAAAATCAATACATTTCAAAGTAACACTCTGTGTACAGTCAATATTGTTTAAGACTTTAGGGAAAAAGACTTTAACTAAGTTTTTATATTTTTGCTGGAGATAGGGTTTCCCCATGTTGCCCAAGCTAGAAGAAAAGACTTTGGAGTCTAAAAATTATAGAACAACAATATCATTCCCAAAGTACAAAATGTTTCATAAAGATGTAACACACAAAACTCAATACAATTGAGAAACTTCTCAATGCTCATGAAGTACTAATGAAGTACTTTGTGTTCAAGTTTCAAGAATTACCTTTTATTCTATATTTTAAATGAGTAAACTTATCTACTATTAAAATAAACTTTAAAAATTACCCATAATTATACACTGTTTTCCTTTCCATTAATGCTAAAATTAAAAGAACAAGCGACAAAATCCTTTACAGAAAACAAAGGAATCCAGAAATCTTTTGGGTTGGTAACATTGTATCATTATTCTCTCCAAAGAAACAAAAACAATTAAGTTGGTTCTAAAAGTTTAAATTATTGACACTCTAAGAGATAAACTAACTATATGCCTATAATAACACTATACAATTTGTTGCCTGAAATAACATAGCTTGTTTAATATCCTGATCATGATTTTCTAACAGCCTCTGTCTACTTACAAATCACTCAGCAAATACAAAAAGCTTAATTACTAACAAATTCTCTGAAAGTTACAGCATTATAATAATTGAAAAAAAAATTAAAATTTGAAATAGCCAATAGTCCAGCTCTAAGGGCAAAATAAAGTCAAATAGTCTCTTTCCTAATATAAAAGTATTGCTGTCATATCCATATTCCCTTCATTCTTATCCTTAATAATATAAAATAACAAAAATAACTTTAAAAAAAAAAGCATCAAACAGGGTCAGACAAGGATTCCCAGCAATTTGGGAGACTAGGGCAGAAGAATTGCTTGAGCTCAGTTGGAGACCAGCCTGGGCAACATGGTGGAACCCCATCTCTTAGAAAATAAAAATAAATTTTTTAAAAAAGTATTAAACATATAGTCTCTTCAAAAATGTATATATTTTCCAGTGAAGAAGTTTAATGGTGGACTTTTTACTTCTGCCAATTAAAGACTTTATAAAGAATGATTAAAGCCCAAATAACTTGTGTCACGTGAAAGAGAGCACTTGAGTAAAATATGTTAATGCTAATCTCCTTTAAGAAAACATAGCCTGGGTGTGGCAGCTCAGGCCTAGAATACCAGCACTTTAGGAGGCCAAGGCGGGTGGATCACCTAAGGTTGGGAGACCAGCCTGATCAACACAGAGAAACCCAGTCTCTACTAAAAATACAAAATTCGCCAGGGGTGGCGGTGCATGTCTGTAATCTCAGCTACTCGGGAGGCTGAGGCAGAAGAATCGCTTGAACCAGGGAGGTGGAGATTGCAGTGAGATCAGGCCCCTGCACTCCAGCCTGGGTGACAGAGATGTTATCTCAAAACAAAACAAAACAAAACCAAAACAAGCAAGCAAAACAAAAAGCCATAAAGGCACCATATTAAGTTTTCATTTTATTATAATACTTTGAAAACCACTTTACACCTTAAACTTATTAGTAGACCTAAGTTGTAAATGCTTGTTTTAAATCTTTTAAATAAAAATCGAAATATTATAAAAATTACAGTTTAAATATCCATGTATTACCTCTCATAGAAACAAATTAAGGCAACTATACAATGTCATTTGGTTTATCTCAATGAAGCTATTTTCAAAAACTTTTAAGAGGTATAAATTAATTCCTAAAATCCTTTCACTCTAGGGATCACCCCATCCTCTCTAGTTAATCTAATTCTACTTTTCTAAGAGGCCCCTTAAGGTATGTGCACTCCTTCCTCTGGGCCTTTGCACTTTCCCCAGATGGGTTATCTCCCAGGCCCTGCCCTTCCCCCAACAGCTGGCCAGCTCATTCAATCTTCCAGATGGTCTGATTTTGCTGATGTCATTCTCATGTCTTTCAACAGTCTGAAAGACACAAACACAAACACATACACTACCCACATCGTAGCATACTTTGGCTTTTAGAAAACTCATCCTTCAAATATAATGTTTCAGGGTATTTTAACAAAGTGCCCTAAAACGTCTGCTCTCAATAAGTTAAGACCCTTCTGTCTGAAATTTCAATGAAGTGCTGAGGTTAAGAAAGCCTACTCTAGAGAGGAAATAATGGTGAACAAGCCAGAGATGGTCCCTGCTCTCAAGGGCTGATAATTTTGTACCCAGGTCTAAACATACCAGTGGCAACTAGGCATGTATTTCATTGAACTAATTACTCATATTTGCCAAACACTGGTGGCAAATTTTAGAAAAAACAAATTTATCACTGAATAGTCATATCTCAAACCAAAAGTACAGTTAAAATGTACAAAATACATGTTTCCCAGTCTCTGATATGAACAATTTATTTCTGAAATTGGTAATTTGGCATCTTCTGCAATTTAGGGGGAGGGCAGAGGACAGGTAAGAATATGGGTTTTAAAGATAGATGAAAAAAGAAGCTCAAAACCAGCAGACAACCTTTTTCTACTTTAGGATATTTCATCAACGGAAACAAAAACAAGAAAGAAAAGAAAAATCTTAATATGGAATGTGTGACTTAAAAACAAAATTGTCTAATTTCTATGCCTTTGAGAAAACAAGGACATGCTATGCAGATACAGCAAATGCAGTATTCTATATACATGATGTGATAAAATACACTAACATCAAATGGTGGTCACCATGAGTAGTGGGGTCCCAGGCACATTTTATTCTTCTTACCTATACTTGTCTATATTTTCTGTACATAAATACATATCATTTTTATAATCAGAAAATTGTATACACTAAAGTGAAAAGGTTTTAACCTCTTTTGAAGTTCAAACCAATTCCCAAGGAGTCATAAGCAATAACATTTTTGCAAAATAAGATATGTGCCACAGGATCTAAATATCATTCCCTACTGAAAGAAACCAAGGTTTCTTGGATAAATGGCTGATTCCAAGGTTGGAGCAGGGGACATTCACTATGATCCTGGGACGTCTTATGTTAGAAAATTCAAGTGTCTAAAAAAAGAATCAAGCTAGATCAAAACAACACAAGAGCCATCTTGAGGATGACTTGACTGGCCTAGCCCAGGACAATTTGAGGATCCAAATAACTAAGGACAACAACAGCTAATAACCCATTCAACAAAATACAAAGCCACAGGTCCATGCTCATAACTTTTATTCATTTTAAAGTAAACAAATTTTTCAGTACACAAGGAAATGAAAGTACGTACAAGATTTTCTTTCAGTAGAATGTCAACTAATAATAAACAGGGAATGAAGCGTTGAATTAGAAAATCGCTATTTTGCAATAATTACATCAAAAATTGATTTATGCAAGAGTCATCCACGTATGCTAAACCTATATGGGTGTGTATGTGTGCTGGGGAGTGCTTGATGATCAGCAGGATACTGACATGGCCTCCAAACATCTTCACATTAAAAAAAAGTAAACTACACATTGGAGAAACAAAACAATCCCTTAACCCAAAGGACAACAGACATCACCGCAACTCCAGATGTTTTACACTTTGAACACACTGCTCATGTGGTATTCTAAACCAAAATACGTGACCCAAATATCTAATCATGAGGAAATATACGTGTTATCTAGGGACACTCTCCAAAACAACTGGTCTGTATTCTTCATAAATGGCAACATCTTTCCAAAACAAAGGCTGAAGAACTGTTCCAGGAGAATTAAAAGGACATTGCTAAATGCAATGCACATTCCAGGACTGAATGCTGTCCTGGGAAAAAATATGTATGTATAGATAATCATTCATGTATATGTATATTCATCTATATAGTCATTAGTCATATATATATATATAGATGTATAATATATATATGACACTATTGGGACAACCTAAGAAGGTGGAGTATAGACTATAGAGATAAAATTATGGTTTCTATGTTAAATTCACTGAATTTTTTTTACACTGTCATTCTGTAAGAAAAGTATCTTATTTTTACAAAATAAACACTTCAACATCAATATTAGATAGATCAACGGGACAAAAAATTAATAAGGATATCCAGGACTTGAACTCAGATCCGGAACAAGTAAACTTAATAAACATTTATAGAACTCTACACTTTAAATACACAAAATATACATTCTTATCAGTACCACATCACACCTACTCACAGGTTTAAATGAAATATTGGTTGGCCATTATTAAGCACAATTATTGGCATAAAAGAGGTTTTCAATACCCATTTTTAGAATAAAATAACACTCCCGTTAAAAAAATAATAATAAAAACTAAACACTGAAGAAATAAGGGATAAAGGCAGAAAGTGTATGTGACCTACTTTCAAATGATTATGAAATCGATTATGTATACATAGGACCATGGAGCAATGGCAAACACAAGAAGCCATATGTATTTTAAGGCCAGGAGTGATGGCACAGGCCTGTAATCCCAGCACTTTGGGAGGCAAATATCGTATGATTTCAGTCATGTAGAATCTAAGAAAGTTGGTGTCCTAAAAGTAGAAAGTAGAATAATAGTTTCCTGGAGACATAGGAGAGAACAGGAGTGAGGCAGGGATGAGGAGACATTGGCAAACAGGTACCGCCACAGATAGGAAGAATAAGCTCTAGTGTTCTATTGCACAATACAGTTATTATAGTTAACAATAATGTGTCATATACTGCAAAATAACTCGAAGATTTTATTTGATCTTACCACAAAGAAATGACAAGTGTTTGATATAATAAATATGCTAATCACCCTGACTTAATTATTACACATGTATATGTGTATGGAGACACAACACTGTACCCCATTATATGAGCAATTACTGTATGTCAGTTAAAAACAAAACTTTAAGAAACTCTTCAAAAAATTATTTTTTTACAGAGTATTTTAAATATTTTTCAAAGCAATACACATAAACACAAAATGTTATATAGTAACAAGTGATTTTTAAAAAATGTTTTCTAGCATTTACCCATCAAAGTAATTTTTTCCTTCAACAAAGAAAAACTATAAATTAATAATGCTTCCATTAATCAAAACTCCTTTTAATTAATAGATTAACAAACCTTTTTTAGAATTTTCTCTAGAGTCTACAGATCATTCTTTTGATTATCCTCAATGATGAGAAATTTCATTGTTTGATAGAGGATTTAATTTTAGAAAATTGCCAGTTATAATTCAGAGTCTAATCCATTGAAAAAAGTAGGTGGCCACCTTGAAGCTATCTGGTGTGTCTAGGCAGGTTTTTATAACAAAATGCTGAAAAGAAGCAAAAAAGTAGGTGATCAAGGTGACAGCACTTTTATTAAAAGTGAGAGGGGTAACCTTCAAAAATGACTGACTATAAGATCAGTTCATCATGCATATTATAGGATATTCAGGAAAAAATTAGGAAAAACTATCAGTCTAACTTTCAGTAATGACCACTGTTCACATTTAGACGTAGTATATAGGTCGGGCACGATGGCTCACGCCTGTAATCCCAGCACTTTGTGAGGCTGAGGCAGGTGGTTCGCCTGAGGTCAGAAGTTTGAAACAAGCCTGGGCAACATGGTGAAACCATGTATCTACTAAAAAATCCACAAAAATTTTAGCCAGGCATAGTGGTGCATGCCTATAAATCCAGCTACTTGGGAGACTGAGGCACGAGAATCACTTGAACTCCAGAGGCAGAGGTTGCAGTGAACCAAGATTGTGCCAGTGTACCACAGCCCGGCTGACAGAGCAAGATACTGTCTCGAAAAAAAAAAAAAAAAGCCTCCAATTTTTTTTTAAGGGGGGTGGTGGTGATGTTACATATAAAAATAAAATAAAATAAAATTCTACCATCCTTTCTCAAATTATACTAAATTACAATTTAAAAATTATTTGCATTTGGACTTGGAGCTATATAAATTGATTCAGTGACATCCTCTAGAATCTTTATTTTAAAAGTCATCTGTTCCACTGCATCACTTCAGGAAACGCAGAAACTCTTATAGAGAGGTAAATGTCCTTGAAATTTGTTAATAATAGTATAATCTGGCCAGGCTCACGCCTGTAATCCCAACACTTTGGGAAACCGAGGCGGGTGGATCATGAGGTAAAAAGAGACGATCCTGGCCAATATGGTGAAACCTTGTTTCTACTAAAAATACAAAAATTAGCTGGGCTTGGTGGCGTGTGCCTACAGTCCTAGCTACTCAGAAGGCTAGGCAGGAGAATCTCTTGAACCTGGGAGGCAGAGGTTGCAGTGAGCTGAGATGGAGCCTGGAGGCAGAGCAAGACTCTGTCTCAAAAAACAAACAAACAAAAAAATTGCCAACTCCGCCTTCCTTGGATTCTAATGCCTCCCAAGTAATTAATTTTTGTATTTTATTTTTTTTAGTAGAGATGGTGTTTTTTCATGTTGGCCAGGCTGGTCTTGAACTCCTGGCCTTAAGTGATCTGCCCACCTCGGCCGCCTAAAGTGATGGGATTACAGGCATGAGCCACCATGCCCAACCAGTCTCTATATTATTTTAACTAATCTTGTAAAACTATAAAGAATAATACAGTGATGGCAAAAATAAAACAAACAGAAAACCCCAACACAGCACAGAAGGGTAGTGCTCTGCCCAGTCTTTCATTCCTGACCTTATATCCTAGCCCTACTCCACGGAAATGACAATAATTTAAACCCTTTAACATCATCCTATATAATCTTTTAGAAAACGTCTATGCATTTGAGATTTTCACCTCCAGTGAAGACAAAAGTAATATTTATTAATGAATCTCCTCATCTCCAATGTTCCTATCTCCAGAAAAGTGCTTTTTCATGGGAAGATACTTAAATACATGTTGAGCTTTATGTAGTAGAGGAGAAAGACGGTTTTATATGAGATTTACTTTCCACCTAGAGGAAAGGAGCACACACAACACTGACCTTTCTAACTGAGGCGACTAGACCCAGGGATGAAAATCAGCAAGGAGTGGAGTGGCAGATGCCAGAGAACAAGTTAGTTTATGATAGACACAAAACCACTGGGAGTGCTGGTGATTATTAGTCCAATGGGAAATCAGAACGTAAGTTATTATAGTAAAAAGGTGTTGAAGTGTTTGCCTCCCTTCAGAGGATTTTAATCAAGGAAGAGGGGAAAATAAAATCTTCAGAAAAAAAAAAAAGAAAGAAAAACAAAAGCAAGGCCTAGACTAGTAACCAGTGAGAGAATTGTTTTGGAGCAAGTGCTTAAACACCTTCTTAACAATGGACCTTCAGGAAGCTCAACGGTGGTGGTAGGCATGAGTCCAAATACTTGCTCAATTATTAGTTCTCTCAACCACGAAACTCCCATCTTCCCAGAAGGGGACCTGCCCAAGCCTGTCTAGCAGATGAAGCTTTATTTGAAGAGTTGCACACACACAAAGTTACTTTCCATACGCACGCTTATTACACAATGACAGCATGAACTGGATAGAAATGCCAAGCTTAGTCTAGGGCACACTGATGATATGGGACTGTATTCCCTGACACAACTTTATAGAAGTGGACCATAAAAACTTGAATTAAAAAAATAAAAAATAAAACAGAACTAGTACAGAGCTACTAACTCTCTTAATCATACCTTTTAAAAAAGGTTTAAGCCAGGTACGGTGGCTCACACCTGTAATCTCGGCACATTGGGAAGCCAAGGCTGGTGAATCACCTGAGGTCAGGAGTTCAAGACTAGCCTGGCCAATATGGTGAAACCCCGTCTCTATTAAAAATACAAAAAATAGCCGGATGTGATGGCAGGGGCCTATAACCCCAGCTACGTGGGAGGCTGAGGCAGAAGAATCACTTGAACCCAGGAAGCAGAGGTTGCAGTGAGCCAAGATCGTGCCATTGCACTCCAAATTGGGCAACAAGAGAAAGACTCTGTCTTAAAAAAACGGCCTAAATCTACAGTCATTTATTTACTTGTTTACAAATACACTAGGTCTGGTACTAGTCAACAGGGATGCAGCAAGCACGAAATCAGGCAAGTTTCATAGAGATCACTTTCTAGCAGGTGGAGCTTTGTTCCAAGTATTGCAGAATCGGGCAGAGAAAGTTAGCAAGTACGGATGGTCTCCAGTATGTTTAAAGACAACATATGATGCATTCGACTTGCAGCTGTGTTTATTAACGTTTTAATAAATGAGTGCATTTTTTTTTACTTTTAATCTTTTTTCTTTTTCACCTGCAACTGTCTTTTTATAACTCACTTTTTTTTTACTTTTTAACTTACAAGTGGCATCCATGCAGAAGAGAATACTTGGAAAACCATGGATTTAAGCCCGGTCCCTAAGCTAACCCTCAGATAGGCACTGAGATGTCAAACCACTTGGCTGAGGTCAGGAATTCCATTTTAGCATTGGTAAGACAGTAGAGATCAAAGCAGAAAGATCCCTGCCCATCTGGAGCTTGTGCACGTGAAAGAGTTGGGGCCAGAACCCAATCCACTGTCTCTACTCAGCGCATTTTCTAGGGAGCCAACTAAAGCTGTTGCAATGTCTTAGAGAATTATTTATATGATTCTCGAAGGCAGCTTTTTCATTATTTGCCTCATAAATTTTACAGTTTGGAATTAGGTGGAGTAGAGCACAAATATTAATTTAAAGTTGAGTTCAGCACTTGGATAAATTGAATTAGCATATGCTACTTCCAAAATACCAAAAAGTTCTCCATAGAGTTTCTACTAAGAAAAAAAAAAGGCATTTATCTTTAAAGAGAGAATTTAACAATACTGCCTCTTAGGGACATACAAATATTAGAAAATTTATGGCACCATAATTTCTAGCACTATAAGGATCCAGTTTTTAAATTGTTTCCTGCAGAAGCTCAGCTCTGCAAAAACACAATCTTCACACTCCCAAATACTAACACTGCATCCTTTTCCTCCAGCCAGCAGTTTCCTCTGCACCATCAACTAGGGGTTCTCCTTCCTGTTTATAACAGTCCCATTCTATTACCTTGTACAATAAGAAAAACTTATGACTTTTTTTTTCTTCTTACAAATGACCATAAATCCAGGTTAGTTTGAAAAGCATTAAAGTCTTCGCTGTGGATATATACAAAGGATGATATTAGATTATCATAAAACTACACATCCATTAGTAGCTTACAATATATTCTCTACAGTGATAAATGTTATTATTCCTTATTATTTATCTCTGCCCCAGGACTTTTCTTGAGATTTATTTAGAAGTCCTCAAAAATAACAGTACACCTGCTATATTTTTAAAGTTCACATCTAGCATAAAAGTAAGTTGAGATGTGAAAAGAAAAAGACATAATTCTACATCTGATGCCAAAAATAATTCTACATTTTATTCTTTTTTCTACGAAAATATTAATATTTTCAAACTTAAAAGAATTAAAGATAGCCAAGAATTATACCATCTAATAGTATATAGGGCACTATACTATTAGATTATACTGTCTAATAGTAACAGGGTATTATTCTTTCTTATTGTCATTACACTTTTTTCCTTTCCTTTTTGACATAAATTTAAAAAACATCAATGGAAACATGTACTGCTAAAAATCAAGACAGAATAATGAGAACATTGTCTTTTTGGCATTTAACAAAGAATAGTTCATTCAGTGAGTTATCTAAACCTTTATTTTCAAAGTAGTTTACAAATATGACTATCTGAACATTTTTGGCACTCTTCACTCAATACATGCCAAATTTAGAACAGAGCAAATCATTCCACTTGGCACCTAGCTGCCCCAAAGATATTTGCTAAAGAGCACCACAGCCTCAATACACAGACATCAGATTGAGTTAAGAATGAAAAGTATTCTTGTTTATGACCCGCTAATATTTGTGGATTTCATATTAATTAAGCATTCTTTTAAAAATCCCAAAGTCTAGGATGACATGTTATAAATGACACTTCATATATCTAGCAATCAAGACAAAAAATTTAAACATCAAAAAATAAGTGTAGAAAATTGCACGAATCAGAAAGTAGGTGTCCGAGGAAGTATTCAGCCAAGTAAACACTGAGTAAGAACCCACCAGTCACACCTTATCCTGGGCCTGCGCCTGATTTTCCTAGACTAATATACTTATCCTAACAGTGCTGATATTGCTCGAAACAGTTCTGGTACTCCCTTTTTTGGAATGCCTTCTAAGTTGGATTATGAGGCATCAAAGAAAATCAGTATCTCTACTTCATTCACAAGTTGATTTTATCAAACTAAATATATCTGTACCCCTTCTTCAGAATTTTCTGTAAATTACTTTGTCAATTTTCAAAAAAGATGAAGATTAACTACTGGTAAGATATTCATCAATTTGTTCCACAGTCACTGAGTAATGCCACCAAGCTTTTAGTTTTGTGGAGAAGTTAAAATGTGCTATGAAATGTTTATGGAAATGCATTGTTCACAAGACAGTTCTTTGCAGATTTAGGTGTAACTGCTTTAACACTTAAATGAATAATCACATAAGCGAAACTCCAAGTATAGAAAAAAGAACATTTGTATTCATATTACTTTCTTATGTTGTGTTAAAAAAAAATTCTTAGAGGCTGTAATACTTCCAAATTTTCTTTTTAAAAACTTCATTATGAAAAATCTCAAATATATCCAAAAGTAGAGTGAACAGTATAATCAAGCAAATGTACTCATCACCCATCTTCAACTGTTAACATAGTCAATTTTATCTCATCTATATTCTCATTCAGTCTCTCTTCCTTTCTGTCACAGAATTATATTAAAGCAAATCTCAGATGTCTTATCATCCAGTTCTGAAATAATTCAGTTCCTATCTCTAAAAGATAAGTAATCTTTTAAAAAATATAACCATAATCGACTTCAAACCTTAAACAAAATTACAATTTCTTAATATTATCAAATATCCAGTCAAGAAATATACCTAAGTATAAGAGAAAACGTCAAATGTCAAGAAAACCCCAGTACTCTGAAAGATGTAATACTCAAAAATGCAATAAAAAGGCAACATTTTCTTAATGTAGAGAGCTGGAGATCAGGGGCTTCAATGAGGTAAATCTAGGAATGGCATGCCAAATTTCTAACATATGCATAGGAACAATTTTTCTTGGTTGATAGCATTCATCAGAATGTCAAGAAGCTTGAGATCCAAAACATTTAAAGACTTTTTGCCTCTGGTTATGATTGTGTGTGCTTAGTGCCACCTCACCTCACATTGCCAGGAAGGATTAGTCAAGTAGGAAAACAAATCCACCTAAAATAACGTAGAGATCAAACTGAATTCAACCCAGCTGGTACTGAGCATACACTAAGTGCAAGACATTGGGTTAAATCTTGAGAAACAAAGATAATTTTGACCTAGTTAATGTATATTCTAGGATGAGAAGAGACCAAACAGATTAATAATAATAACTATAATAGAATGTGATGAGAAAGTGCTGGCTTTAGTTATTTTCACAGAGATCCAGATGAAGAAGCAATGTCAATTTAGCTGGTGAAGGGGGTGGAAGCAGTAAAAGGGGTTGCTAGAATCCATAAGAAGAGAGAACTAAAGGCTGCCAGTCATGATACCAGCAGCCATGTTGCATATCAATATCCTCCATACAAAGATTTTACTTATAACCCTTGCCAAGAGACATGAATAAATGTATTTACTAGCATGTATATTTCCCTTACTGGATAGAGAGGGGGAGATGAATATGAAAGCTCAATAAAAGAGGTTTTGTTTAAATTGTGTCTGGAAAGTTGAATAGTTCATCAGATCTGGAGAGGAGATTCAGTGAAAAGGGAAGGGAAGTCATTCCAGGAGGAGAAAAGCAGGAACAAAGCGGTGGAAATTACTGGCAGGTTGGGGAACAAGCAGAGTGGTGACCTTAGAGCCCGGTGTATGGGAAGGCCCAGATGACTAGAAATGCCTGCTGAGACCACTGGTGGACTGGAACCTTCCAGGACAGATCTAGTCCTCTATTCTGTGGCCAGAGGAGAGAGCCATTCACAAGATGACAGGTGCTCAATGTTTATTGAACTGGTAGTTCCCTGAATTAGCTAGAAGGAGACAGGTGGGAGAGAAGCAGGCTATTTAAGATGTACTGCAATAGGTCTAGAGTGCTAGTAGTAGAAAAAGATATGAGAGGACACATACAACATTTCAAACATTTCAGAAATCATTATTCCAATTCTGGCTCTGACATTCCTAATATGGGATTGTGGGCAAATTATTTCCCTTCATTTTTGTCCTCTTATTTGCAGAAATGGAGACAATACTGGCTAATTCCTGGGTTGTCATAACACTAAAATAATTCTATGCAAAGCATCTAGTAGAATATCTAGCAAACTAAATACTCAATATGCAGTAGCTATTTTACTATCAATAAAACTTCTTTGATGTGAATCTATTTTACTATGCTCATTATCTTATTCCTACATTAAAAATTTACACTGTACAAAACTACTAATGTAATCAATCCATCTAATGAACAGTGCCCATTAGGCATCTGTTTCTAGAAATATAAACTCAACATGATCTATCTGCATTTCTAGGTAGTTGTTAGATTCTCTTCAAATGTTATTGTCCCTAAATTCACTGGCCACGTATTTAGAGAGAACTAACTACCAAGCAGGTGTCATACGGCATTAAGAAAACAGATAGTAAGCTGCTCTCCTCGAGGAACTGACAACCCCAGTGAGACAAACAGGTGTGACCTTCAAGTAACCATGGCCCAGATTTGGCACAAGAGATGGAAATACTAGCAATGAAGTACCCAATTCTGTGTACGCATCTGCTGGTAAGATGCTAAATCACATGTTCCAGGAGGTTACTACTCAAGCATTTTTTTAGGTTTGTGGGTTTCTTCTGCATGATACTATGTTATAAATCAAGTAACTCTGGCACTAACCGCATTACAAAAGATTGGTCACTCTCAGAAAAGCCTTACTCTTGTTTGAACAGCCACATCATTATTAAAGCATCATCCAACAAAAGTATCTTTGTTATACACTGAGATGAATAATTTCAAACCATTTTCATGTAAGATGTGCTGGCTCAGATCTGCCCCAGTTTAGAGGGGGGAAAACAGCTGGAGTTTAGGAAAGATTTTTGCTAAAGGCAGGAAATAATGATAAACATATTCCAGGAGATTTCAGATGTATTAGTGAAAGCTTCACGCAAAATGAATGCCTAAGGCCAGAGGAAAATGCCTTTCACTTTTTGTATAGCACTATGAGAAGAAACAGTGGTCCTGGGGATGCTTAAAAAATAAAAACACCTACACAATTATTCAAATATTTCTCTTTGACACATACACGTCTCTTTGACACACATATTGAGAGAAACATCAATACTACTCTGTAGGGAAGCAATAGTAAAACATAAACACTAATTTGCAAAGAAACTTTCATTGATGATGTAAATATAAACGTGCACCCTGGAGAAATGACTGATTCCCACATTTTAGCAAGCAAGTCTTCTTTCTAAATACACACTTGTATTTACCCCCATCTACGTATAGTCGAAGCTCTACATATTACACTTGAATGAAGGTTGGATTAAAAGGCTAATCTAAGACTATATATAGGCAGCAACACCAATTTAATCTCCGCCCTCTCCAACCTCCCCACCCTCCACTCCCTATTTCCATAAATCTCAAGATCTGAGTTACAAAGGGAACTGAGAACTCTAGCAGAGCAAAGAGGCCTTTCCCTCCCCCTCCCTCAGGTTGTCTCTCATAAACGAAGTATTAGTGCAAGTGTAAATTGTTTCTAAACATCCTTAACAGGCAACATAGGGCCATCAGGTCCGGTTTTCTTACACAGCTTCCACAGAGGCCAAGGAGATGACAAGTGGTGGGGAGGGCGAGGATCATCAGCAAAAAAACTATCGTCTCCCAAGTCTATTCTCATCAGGCACTCACTCGCTCCTAACGGGGCGCTCTCCTCCCCACCCCTAGCCCAAGCCCCCGCCCCAGCCTGCCCGGGAGCCGCGTCTGGCGGTGCCACGCACGAGACCATGTGCACCCGCCACTTCTCACCGCGTGGCTGGCCCCCGCCCGCCGGCCCGCGGTCCCAGGGTCTCCCGGGACGGCCAAACGAGACGAGTCTAAGGTCTTCATCTCCATCCTGGGGCACTGATACCCCGTGCGCGCGGTGATGATGAGGTGAAGCGAGGGCTTCTCCGAGACGCAGGAAGCCGCCCCAGGAGGCACACGATTCCTCCCCGCCAGCTCCGGCCCGGTGGAAGCCCCTGAGGGGCGGCAGTCGCGGCTCTCGCAACCCTCCCGGCACCCCCAGCCTCACCTAGGCAGCTTCTCACCTGTCCGAGGAGGTAGCGACGACGCGCAAGGCTGGCGGCTGCGGCGATTCGTGCAGCGGCAACGACGGCAGCGGCAGCAGCGGCGGCAGACAATGGAGGAGTGAAGGACAGACACATTGACATAGACACACGGAACCCGGCGCAGTCCCGCCTCCCGCACCGCCCCCGCCTCCCAGCCCGCCCCCACCCGGACCACGCCACTCCTGGGGGCATGGTGGGGATACGGCGACAACCGGGGGTCTCTGCACGCCCCAGAAAGCCGTCGTTGAACACAGAACCAATATCTAGGAAATTATTCAATACTACACGTGGCCAAATATTTGAAGCGGACAGGATAGGGGTGCGGAACGTGTAGGAGGAATTTAATTCCCCCCTCCGGGTTTCTGCATTTGGTTTTTCCCTCCCAGGTTGCTCCAATGGCGGTCTCTCGCTGCCGCCTCCTGCGGCTCCTCCTCCTCGGCCGGCCCAATGACAGGCGGCGGGCGGTGACTGCCGCGAGGCCTGCAGAGACCGCCCGCTCGGCTCGCCCGAGCTCGCCCGCTGTCCGCTAGCCTGCTGGAGGCAGGAGAGAAGCGGAGCGCTTCCGCGGTTGGCACTCAGTGTCTTGGTCTCAACTTGCCTCTTTGCGGCAGGCGTTCCCAATACAGACGCATCATTTCTTTTTTAATACTTCCTAAGACACGGAATAACCTTCAAGCTGGCGGGACCAATGGTTCACATAAAGAAAGGCGAGCTGACCCAGGAGGAGAAGGAGCTGCTGGAAGTCATCGGGAAAGGTATGGGTGCTGGGCTGCGACGCGGACGCTGCGGGCCTGACCGGGGGGCGTGGCGGAGCCCGGGGGGCGCCCCTGGCCTGAGTGGCCTTTGGCTGCGGTTCTGCAAGGTTGGCAGCCTGGAACCGGGAAAGAGCGTTTCTCCCTTTGGTCCGGGACGGGTTGTGGGTCAGAGAGGGGAGGTAGAAGCAGTGCTGGGACAAGAGAGGTTACAGAGGCTCGGCCTCTAAATCCGCTTTCGGAAACGTACGGATTTCCACGCCCAACCTTAGATTAATGCGAGTGTCCCGGGGCTTGGGCCCCAGTGTGTGCCTTCTTCACTGCTCCCCGGGGATTTTGACCACGGTGGGTCCTGGTGGTTTCAGGTTCTTAGGCGGGTGTCTAAAGCGCCCTTTAGACTTCCGCAGACCGAATGATCTGGATACTTTGCTGCGCCCCGCCCCCGCTTGGGAGTGTAGGGCGCCCTTAGGGAGAGGGGTTCTTTATAAGGGCACAGAACTAGGTCTGTAATTTGGTGCATTGAGACTTCCGCATCCAGAGCCTCCCTGGCTTCCATAAGCCCCCACAGCCGCAGGAACCCTAGAGAGACGAGGAAATTGGCGAGGCGTCCACACCCACCCCTCGGCCCACGTTGCACAGCAGCGACCTTCTCATTGTGCTCCTCCGTGCTTTCTCATCCACTCTCCCGATGCGTGCCCCACTTCCGCTCACAGAGTCCCGGCAGGGAGCCCCAAAGAGGAGCCAGAAGCCATATTTTCCCGAAGTCCCCGAGTGGACGTCCCAGAGGAGTTCCCTGCCGAGTCCCGTTACCTGGCAGGTGACATCAGCGTGACTGCATGCTTCTCCTGCACTCTCACGGCGCGGGGCTGGGGATGCCTGGGACTGCGGGCATAATTAATGTGGTGATTTTAAACGCAATAATAATATAGCCATGTCTGCCCTCGAATGGCAGAGGTTCCAGTCTTTGTAGCATAAGGCTTCCTAGTTTCCAATTTTATTTACTTAGTAGCCAGGCCAAAATGTGGAATCCTAGACAACAAGGCAGACTTATTCTTCATAGAAACAAGGAAACTCAAGGAGAAAAAATTCAGGTTTGAACTCAACAGGTGCTGATGAGCTGAGCCCACCGGATCAGATCTCAACTATTCTAAATCAATCAATTTATCAATAATGTGTTCTTTGCATGGAATTTGGGGATTCGGGTTAGAGTTTTTATTGTTGCACTACATGGTCCTCTCTGACCTATTTGACATTTCAGTCTTTCAGTTCTTCCTGTCTCTGGGTAATTTCTCCCTGCCTTTGATGGCTCCGGCGTTCATTTAAGCAAACATGCAAGTTCTCGCTGTGTTCCAGGTACTGTGTTGGGCACAAAGGAGACAAATGATCAATTCACAGTCCACCAGGGACAAAAATTCTTTTAAACCTGACAGAGCTAGTACATGTCCTCTCTTTTTTTTCTCTCCCTCTCTCTTTTGTTTCATTGTTTGAGACAGGATCTTGCTCTTCACCCAGGCTGGAGTTGCAGCTCTTTGCAGCCTCCACCTCCCTAGTAGCTGGGACTACAGGTGTGAGCCACCATGCCTGGCAACTTTAAAACTTTTCTTTTTTTTTTTTTGTAGAGATGGAGGTCTCCCTATGTTGCCCAGGCTCGTCTTGAACTCCTGGACTCAAGTGATCCTCTGCCTCAGCTTCCCTAAGTGCTGAGATTACAGGCATGAACCACTGGGCCTGGCCCATCATGAGTGCTCTTAAAAGTGGAAAATAGTGAGCAGTTTTATAAATTGAGTCTCTGACAGGGGAGAAGGGATTCCTTGGATACATTCTCAGGAGTCCACCAGTTTTTATTTCAAAGATTATATAAACTTGAATGAATGTGCATTTATTCTGGTTAGTGCTGTGAGATTTCTGAGCTCACATGGTACATCAAGTTTCATGAGTGCATTGATGCTTTCATTGCTTTAATTGGCCCACGCCATTGAGAAAAGAACTGATGTGGACCTAGAATGTGATGCCTTCTTGTCAAATGAAGGTCTGTGGGATATCACTTGCACTCACAAAGAAGAGTAATGGGCCAGGCACGGTGGCTCATGTCTGTAATTCCAGCACTTTGGGATGCTGAGGTGGGCAAATCATGAGGTTAGGAGATCAAGACCATGTTGGCTAACACGGTGAAACCCAATCTCTACTAAAAATACAAAAAAAATTAGCCAGGTGTGGTAGTATATGCCTGTAGTCCCAGCTACTCAGAAGGCTGAGGCTGGAGAATCGCTTGAACCCAAAGCAGTGAGCAGAGACTGAGCCACTGCACTCCAGATTGGGTGAAAGAGAGACACTCCATCTAAAAAAAAAAAAAAAAAGAAAGAAAGAAAAGTAATGGGAGAATGGGAGATAGGAGATGAACAACCATAGCCAACATTTATTGACTGTTATCGCCAGCCACACATAATTTTAAGTATTTTAAACATATTAATGCATTTAATTTTGATGAGCTAGGAATTAGTTTTAAGCTATAACAATATGAGAGACAGCATGGGATAGTGGTTAACCATGCAGGCCATGTTTGAAATTCTAACTCATTTACTGGTGATGTGGCCTTTGGGCAAGTGACTTTTCCTCAGCCTCAAGTCCTCCATGTGAAAAATGGGAATAATAATAATACCCACCTCCCAACGTTGTTATAAGGATGAAAGGAGTTAGTATAGTTAAAGCATTTAAAGCACTGCTTGTGTTTGAGATAAATTTGGTAATCTTCACTTTATAGGCAAGGAAACTGAGGAACCTGGGGAGTTAGGAAACAGTATCAAATAGGTGAGTGGCAGAGCAGAAGTATCACAGGGCAGTAAATAGGCTGTACTTAAAAGCAAACTAAATGAAATGTGAAACCAGCACCATAGCAGTCCATACAGTATTCACTCTGAGAGGTCATTTAGGTTTACCAAAACAGCATCTGTCAAGTTATCTCAGTTTTAAATGTTACTGATTTTGTAGTTTTGTGTGCATTAAATATAAAATAAATTTTTATTTTATAGTTGAAGAAAAATCATAAGCAAAGTTTATATTTCTGCCAAAAATAGCCTTTTTTTTCTTTTCTTTCTTTTATTTTTTTTTTTTTTTTTTTTTTTTTTTTTGAGACAGTTTCGTGCTTGTCTCCCAGGCTGGAGTGCAGAGGCGTGATCTCAGCTTACTGCAGCCTCCACCTCCTGGGTTCAAGTGATTCTCCTGCTTCAGCCTCCTGAGATTATAGGCACCTGCCACCACACTGGGCTAATTTTTGTACTTTTAGTAGTGACCAGGTTTCACTATGTTGGCCAGGCTAGTCTTGAACTCCTGACCTCAGGTGATCTGCCCAGCTTGGCCTCCCAAGCATTTTTTTAAAAAGTGGGTGAAGTGAGGGTTTTTTTTTGTTTTGTTTTGTTTTGTTTGCTTTCATACATTTTTCAACTTTGAAAAACTCTAGACTAGACAATAAGTTCTAGTACTTTGAACTAACAGTAACTTTTCAGCAAAATCTGGCCTGGCATCTTGAACAATCTAAAATGAACTTGGCAAATATTTAAGTGATTCCCCACCTGCCAGCCACTGCTCTCCAGAAATTAGCAGACTATAAATGGGACGTTTTATTTATTAGAATGCCAAGAAGTTCCAGATGAAAATAAAAATATGTTTCCAACGTACTCATTTAATAGTTAATGACAGCATTCATTTAACAATATGTAAGAGAAAATTGAAATCACCGAACTGTGTTTAATTGGCTTATATTACATGTAGAGTGACCCATTCTTCTAAGCTTTGATACCTTTTTCATTAATATCTGAGCAAGCACTATTGTGAAATAAATTAAACCTTTTTTTTTTTTTAAAGACTGGGTTTTGCCATGTTAGTCAGGCTGGTCTTGAACTCCTGACCTCAGGTGATCCGCCCACTTTGGCCTCCAAAGTGCTTGGATTACAGGCGTGAGCCACCACGCCCAGCCAATTAAACCTTTTCCAAGGCTATGAACTAGATGATTTTCCCATTACTTATTTAGTACCTGAAATTCCTGAGCTCACTGTTGCTAACAAGAAAGTGATATATTTCCTATTTTTTAAATCATATCTGTGTAAAAGAAGCTATGAAACAGGTTTGGACAATAGAGGTTTTCTTACCTACTTTATTGAGATGCAATAAATTGCACATATTAAGGTACACATTTTTTAAATCAGTTTTGATTTGAACATATGTCTGTGAAACCATCACTAAGATCAACGTAATGAACATCTCTATCAACCCCAAAAAGTCCTTATGCCTCTTTGTAATCTGTGACTACCTTCCCCCTCATCTGCAGGCAATCACTAACAGATATCTGCCTCTTGATTAGATTCTATTCCAGAATTTTATATTAGTGGAATCGTACAATAAGTATCCTCTTTTTGAGGGGGGTACCTGGCTTCTTTCATTCAACATTATGATTTTGAGGTTCCTTTGTATTGTGTGTACCAGTAGTATGTAGCTTATTTTCTTCTTTCATTTCCACTGGAAGGATATACTATTACAATTGTTGTTTCCAATTTGGGACTATTGAAGTAAGATCCTGTTCTAAGGTCCTATGCAGTTAATAATACTTCTAGTGACTTTATGGTTGAGAAACATTCAAGTCTGCTTATAACCAATTATAGTACAGAGTTCAAAGAAAAAGTTAACTTAAAATATATGGTTACCATTAGTTGTATGGCCAGACAGGTTATGCAACCTATATGGGCTTTATTATCTTGATTTTCACAACAGTAGCTCTTTTAGAAACTCTCAATGTTATACCAAGCTCTGTAATACTAATTTAAGATCATTTTGTTACAAAGTCTAAAAATAGATATGAGGAGAAGACCTTTTAGAAACATCACACAAAGTCACTATTTAAAAATACATGTTATAATTAGGTGGCTCACGCCTGTAATCCCAGCACTTTGGGAGGCCGAGGTGGGTGGATTACGAGGTCAAGAGATTGAGACCATCCTGGTCAACATGGTGAAACCCCGTCTTTACTGAAAATACAAAAAAATTAACTGGGCTTGGTGGCGCGTGCCTGTAGTCCCAGCTACTCAGGAGGCTGAGGCGGAATTGCTTGAACTCGGGAGGAGGAGGTTGCGGTGAGCTGAGATAGCGCCATTGCGCTCCAGCCTGGGTAACAAGAGCGATACTCCGTCTAAAAAAAAAAGAAGTCTCCACTTTTAAAATATATTTACAGCTTCAGATCTATGATTATATCAAAATTTATATCCATATGTTGTTTTAAAATTAAGGCACTTTAAACATTTTTACATGATTTTTATATGTAAGTACTAAGCACTGTAACAACTAACAAAGCTAAAGTGATTTCTAAATCCTTAACTTGATTATATAGTTTTAAAAATATCCATATTTGTGGATTCCAATAAATAATGATTGAGATCCAGCTGGGCACAGTGGCTGAATCTATGGAGTGACCCTTCTGTGCTTTGGGAGGCAAAGGCAGGAGGATCACTTGAACCCATGAGTTTGTGACCAGTCAGGGTCTCAACATAGTGAGACCCCATTTTTACAAAAAATGTAAAATTTAGCTGGGTACAGTGGCATGGACCTATAGTCCTAGCTACTCAGGAGACTGAGGCAGGAGGATTGCTTGAACCCAGCAATTCAAGGCTGCAGTGAGCCATGTTCATGCCTCTGTACTCGGGCCTGGACTATGGAGCAAGGACTTAGATCTATAAAAAATTAAAGTAATAATAATAAACAATGATTAAAATTTATACTTATTTGAATCTCATTGTTGTGTGATGAATTGCTGAAAACAGAATGTTTGTTTCTCCTGTTGTGTTTGTTTTGGCTATATCTGCTTGTCTTCGGTAGAGACCCGTGTTCCCTATCTGGATATTGGAAATGTTACGAATTATACTGTGCTCCTCTGAATATAAAATAAAAAGAAGATATAATAAAGGCTTATATGTATGTGCTCCAGCTTAGGACAAGTCCCCAGTACTCTTCAGATAACTATGGATGGATACTATTGTCCTTGTTTCATAGATAAGGAAACAGAGTTTTGCAGGTCTATTTATTTATTTATTTACTTACTTATTTTTTTGAGATGGAGTCTCGCTCTGTTGTCCAGGCTGGAGTGCAGTGGTGCAATCTCTGCTCACTGTAACCTCCACCTCCTGGGTTCAAACAATTCTCCAGTCTCAACCTCCTGAATAGCTGGGATTACAAGCACGCACCACTACACCCAGCTAATTTTTGTATTTCTTTTTCAGTAGGGACAGGTTTCACCATGTTGGCCAGGCTGGTCTTGAACTCCTGACCTCAGGTAATCCACCTGCCTTGACCTCCCAATGTGCTGGGATTATAGGCATGAGCCACCCTGCCCGGCCAAGTTTTACAGAACTTGTTCCACTTTATAGTATTCCTGAAAGAGCTGTCATGTGGTAGAAGAGAGCAGCAACACTAAGAATATCATTTTTTTTGAGACAGGGTCTCGTTTTGTTGACCCAGCTGGAGTACAGTGGCATGACGATAGCTCACTACAGCCTTGACCTCCTGGTCTCAAGCAATCTTCCTTCCTCAACCTCCTGAGTAGCTGGGACTACAGGTGCATGCCACCACGCCTGGCTGATTTTTCAGAGATTTTTTTGTAGAGGTAGGGTCTCAGTATGTTGTCCATACTGGGAAAATATTATGTATACAATTTCTTCTCTCCTAAAATGCTTGTTCATCCAGATAAAGTGATCAGTCCCACCCGAATGAGGCAGGTTGTGCTGTATTTTCTTCTTTGTTTTGAGCAATTGGAGAAATTCTCTAAAGGGAAATAAATCACTAATTATTTCATTAGTTGAGGTCTGTTGTTTCTTATCTCCAGTGAAGGTAAATGTTGGCTCCTTGCACATTCCTTCTTAGAGTACTCTATCTTCCACCCCCAGCAGTTTGTAAAATCAGATTTTACGTATTTCTTTCCCAGAATAAAGCAATTAATCTTTTAAACTTACTTGTAAAATATTTTTTAAGTCTACTATGGACAGTAGGAATGACATAAAGTAAAAAATCCTTCTGTGTGAGCCATGTGTTTCACATTTCTATGCTATTCTGGACTTTCTATAATTTCCAACTAATGTCATTACATTGTGAACACCAAATTGGAAATCATGACACTTTTTCCTCTTGGAGTGTTTTGCTCATCCGTGTTCCGAATCTATTTTTATTCTCTAGAAGCCCAATCTGTTTCAGATTATTTTTCTCATTTGGGTCCCTGCATTTCAAAAGGCTAACCTTAACCTGTTGAGTGGCGTGTGTGTGATTGTGTGTGTGTGTGTACATGTGTAATGTAATAAGAAATATCTATTTGGTCTCTGCCCCTGGCTCCTAAGGCACAGCTCCTAAAACCCTTATAATCTCCTGAGCAATAGAGGTGCTAGGTGAATCTTTTCTTCTCATATTTGGTCGTTGACCCTGGTTCCTGACACAGAGTTCCTAATCCCTTGGAATTTCCTGGGTGTTAGGAATGTCTTTTGTTCTAATGAGGTGACTGTTGGATAGCTTCAGGATGGGGTCTGGTCAAGAGAAAGTCCAAGCCATGATTAGAAAGTTCAAACTTTCAACTCTACCCCTCCCCTGCATCTTTAGGAAAGGGAGAGGAGCTGAAGACTGACTTAATAATAGATAACATCTATGTGAGGAAGCTTGCATAAATATTGCTGAACTATAGATTGCAGAGAGCTTCCAGATTGCTGAACTCATGGAAGTTCTTGGAAGAAAGAGTGCCTGGAGAGTGTGGAATCTCCGTGTCCCGTGCCACATACCTTGCTCTTTGCCCTTCTTCCATCTGGCTGTTCATCTGACCCTTTGTAATATTTTTTGCAGTTGATGGGTAAATGTAAGTAGTGTTTCCCTGAGTTCTGTGAGCTGTCCTAGCAAATTATGGAATCTGAGGAGGGGATCATGGGAACCCTGACTTACAGCCAGTCAGAAGCACAGGGGGTTATGATTGGCATCTGAAGTGGGGACAGTCTTGTGAACTGAGCCCTTGACCTAGGAGATCTAACTCTAACTTCTGGTAAACAGTGTTAGAAGTGAGTTAAATTATAGGAACCCCATTAGTGTCCAGTGGAGAATTGCTTGGTGTATATGGAGGAGACCCCCATATATCTGGTGTCAGAAGTGAAGGACTGAGACTATTGAGTGAGAGTTTAGTAGGAGAAAACTGTTTGTTTTCTATTATACATGCATCGTCTTTAAAATATATTGTTCCCTTACAGAATATGTTAACTTAGATTAGATTGTTGGCTATTGGGCAAACATCTTAGAGAATTATCAGCTTGTTCTCTAATGAGAGCCAAATGTTTATGATCTTAATTCCCATTCTACTGTTTACGTGTAGCAGGCCTTGACATGCTCTTGCCTTCTTCCCATAGTATTCTCCCTTTCCTGCAGAAACATCTCCTGGGCAGATAGAAAATAGCTTTGGTTCTCAGTGGAGAATGGGATTTGGATGAAGCATCTTCCTCAAGTGAAACTGGGGTACAGGGTTTTTTGCTCTGGTTTCATTCTTCTATAAAGATTTTTGAGAAAGTCTCTGATGAGAAGCCACAGGTATGAATAAGGTTTCATAAAGAACTGGCTTGCATGCTTTTTTTTTTTTTCACACAAAAGCTTTTTGCCTTCTCATAACCATTCAGCCAGTGATACTAACTGCTTTCAGATGGAATACAGGGTCAGAAAAATGCACTATTTATAAAAAATAGCTGTCATCATACTCCAGGGACATGTAGATCATTCACTTGACATTTTCCCAACAGAGCTATTTCTCTGTCTCTCTAGGAGACATTTCTTTTTCTCCTCTGTTGGTGAGGGGAACTCAGGTGACTTACTTAAGAAGTGGGTCAGAGAGAAAGAAGCATGCTAATCTTTATTTTGCATTCCACCTTTAACTTTAGAAGGCTAGTAGAATTTAGCACATTCTCACACTACAAGTCTAAATTTAAAGAGAGGAAATAACCTGGTTGGGAGATTCATCTAATCTTTTATGTTCTTTTATAGGAGAGGCTTATCTCAGCCTTTTTTCCTGAGCACATTCAATTTCATTGTTCTCTTCCCAGTGAAACCAGAAATTTCTTGGCAGAATGTATGGCTGGCTTATACTAATAATAATAGCAACATTCTCTCCTGCAAGTATGCTTCTGTCATTATGCTTTATAGAAGACTGGAAAAACCTGACAATTGTGGCCCAATTATAGCTTATTTCCAAATGTACAGAGGAGTGACCTTCAGGTTTACATTAAATGACTTTCAGGGTGGTGAGTACTGATCATAGAGCACTTTTATATAGTACTAGGCATTAAAGATACATTTCACCTAAGTTTTTTCAAAACCAAGCATTCTATTATAAATAGGCCTTCAATTCACAAGATATGGTGCTGACAGATTATATAAATACTGACTGCATTTTGAATTCCAAGTATTACATTGAGTGGAATTTAAGCTTCAGATGGTGATTTGGATTAGATGCCCTTTAAGATTTTTTTCAGTATTAAGTCTTATTCTTTGTGGTCATTGTATTGCTGCCAAAAGGAAAATGTGGCCAATTTAATATACTTTAAGGTCTGTGAAAATAAAAACAAGATGGAGCTATTTTTGGCTTCCATAAATCTATTCTACTGGACAATTACTTTGTAAAATAAATAGTATGTGATTGGATGTTTCATTTCTTAGCAACTACCCTGACTAGTCTTAGTTTTACAGATAACTTCTTAAAGTTTATTTCCTTGATGTTAAATAACCCTACTTTTCATGTTTTTTTTTAAGGTACTGTCCAAGAAGCTGGAACATTATTATCCAGCAAGAATGTTCGTGTCAACTGTTTGGACGAGGTAAAATTTTAGAAGTTTAATAAAGGATTTTACTCCCTATGAGAATAGATAATATAACAAATCTGTTAATACAAGTTTTTTTCTAGCACTTATGCTCATGTTATACTAATAATTCCTAAACTAAATGTAAGCAAATAGGTCATAAAAGACAAGTAAGTATATAAAAGTTGTTTAATCTTGTTAGTATTCAAATAAGTGCAAATAAAGTCAAAATCATATTATTTCTTGTCTAGAATGGGGAAAAATGGACTAAAATTCCAAAGATTTAAAAGATGCTAATGGTTAAGTGTAAATCGATGCACTCTTCTGTAGAAAATTTTGGAATATGTGTCAATTTTAACCGAGTATATTCTTTGATCCAGCAACTTCACTTCTAGGGAAAGTTAAGTGCACCTAAACTCAATTTCCTAGAATAGTTGCTTCTAAAATACGTTTTGGAAATAGTGGTAACATCTGAGCATTACAGTAGCCATTGGTCATGTGTGACCATTAAATTCTTCAAATATGGAAAGTTTGACTGAGGAAATGGATATTTATATTTCTTCACTTTCCTTCATTTCTTTCATTTATTAGCAGCTTTTATTGAGATATAATTAATATACAATAAGGTGTACATATTTAAAATGTAAAATGTATGGAGCTTTGATATATCGCTATACCTATAAAACCATCACCATAATCAAGACAATATATCCATCACCTCAAAGGTTTCTTTATACCCCTTTGTGATCTTTCCTTCCTGCCCTTCCCCACCCACTCCTGCAGAAAGCATTAATTTGCTTTTAGTCACAATATATTAGTCTGCATTTCCAAGAATTTTATATAAATGAAATCACACAATAAGTACTCTTTTTTTTTTTAAATCTAGCATCTTTTACCTAGCATAGAGATTCACCCATGCTGTAGCATATAGTATTACTTTTTCTTGCTGAGTAATTTTTTTTATTGTTTGTGTATATCATAATCTTTTTATCTATTCAACTGCTGATAGAGTTTTTGGGTTGTTTCCAGTTTGGGGACTATTACCATAAACCTTCTAAGAACATTTATGTACAAATATTGGTTGCGAATGTGTTTTTATTTCCTTTGAATGATGTATCTTCTCTTTGTGTTGTAGTTTTTATCTTTCTGTATTGGATTGTTTTTTATTGGGTGCTAGATATTGTAAATTTTGCCTTGTTGGGTGCTGTATGATTTTGTCTTTTGATAAGTACTCCTGAGCTTTTTTTTTTTTAATGAACACAGTTAAGTTACTTGAAAGCAGTTTCATTATTTTAGTTCTAGTTTTTAATTTTTGTTAGGTGGCATTAGTGAAATGCTCGGTGAAGGATTTTTTCCTGGTGCTGAACTAAGACACTTCCTTGTCCTCTATGCAATGTTCTCAGATGCTTGAGATTTTCAAGCCCGGCTGGTGGGAACAGGCACTCTTCCTGGCCCCGTGTGAGCTCTGGAAGCTGTTCCTCCTAATGCTGTCAGCTAGTTCTCTGCCCAGCCTTGGGTAGTTTCCACACATGCTTGTGTTGATCAGTACTCCAGCCAAACACTCAGAAGAAACCCTCTGTAGATCTTTAGAATTCTCCTCCTGTGCAGCTCTCTTCTGTCTTTTACTCTTCCTGGGAACTTAAGCCAATTTGGTAACCTTGGGTGCCCAACTGCATCACCTCAGTGCAGTCTGCCAGGCTCAGTCTGGATGACCTCTCCATATACTGTAACCTAGAAACCTGTTAAGGTGATAAGCTAGGCAATTGTAGGAGCCAATTCAGTTGCTTTCCATGCCTCCGAAATCACGTTTTGTTGCCTGACTTACTGTGTCTTGTAAATTGTTATTTTATATATTTAATGTGTTTTTCTGTTATTCTAGGAAGAAGATCACTCTGGTTTCCATTACTATATCTTGGCTGGAAGTACCAGTTTATAATTTTGTTCAATTTTAATTAATTAGAAATTAAAATTTAAATAGCCAATATGTGGTTAGTGGCTACTATATTACATAGCACGGTCTAGTGCTAAAAAGTTACTTGAACTTCCGTTTCTCATGCAGAAGGGAAAGGGGTTCTGTTAACTCTTTACCCACACATGGGTAGCAAAATTAATATCACGCAAAACAAAGTTTAAAGCAACATGTAATTATATGAATTTTCTCTCATATATTAAATTAATAATCCACCTTAAGCCTTTTCTTCTAAACTTATCAGCTATAAGCAATGAGGTTCATAAAGGAAAAAATGATAATGCTCAAAGGAGAAATCTGTGAGACCAAAATAGCACCTTTTAGAAACTAACAGATTAAATAGAAAAAAAGTAACTCAGAACAGAAAATGTGGATTACCCAATTAACAGTAAATGGACTGTATATCAGCAGAAAAAAATTAATGTATCTTCTTTTTTACACGTAACATTGATAAAAATTAGTCCATGTATTATACTATTTTCTAAAGGAAATTGTAGCTGATTTCAAACAGCTTTGCTAAATGTAGTATAATACATTTGAAAAGAAACAAAAATATAATCCAGATAATGGAACACATATCTTGGAATTTGTTTTTTTGATTCTAAATAATGCTTCTGTTAATGAAGATATAGAAATAAAAATTGCCTACTGTTTACAACTGAAAATACAACATTTATCAAAACCTTTGTTTGGTGGCTGAAGTGATACTTAGAAAAATTTTGTAGTGTTTATTATTCTACTTTTAATCTTTGTGTTGTTCTGAGCTTTCAATTCATGAAATTATTAAAAGAGTATGTATACTAAAAAAAATAGAAATGATTTATAAAAAATAAAGCAAAAAAATTTAAAAGCAGATTAACATAAGCAACAATATGAAAATAGGTAAACTGGAAATCATCAAAATTAAAAACTTTTGTGTTTCAATGCATACCACCAAGAAAGTGAAGACAATCTATAGAATGGGAGGACAGTTTTACAAATTGTATCTGATAAGGGACTTGTAACTAGAAAATATTAAGAACTCCTGTAACTCAATAATAAAAAATTTATAACTCAATTAAAAAATGAGCGAAGGATCTGGATAGACTTTGCTGCAGAGAAGATACACAAATGATCAATACATAATTTAAAAAGGCTGAACATCTTTAACAATCAGGGAAATGCAAATAAAGAACACAGTGAAATACCACTTCATATCCACCAGGATAGTTATAATCAAAAAGGTGGTACAGCAGGTATATTAGATAAAGAAATTGGAGCCTTCATACATTGCTGGTGGGAATGTAAATTGTGTAGCCATTTTGGAAAATAGTCTCGCAGTTCTTCACATAATTAATTAAATGTGGAGTTACCATATGACCCAGAAATCCTAGATATATACTTAAGAGAAATGAAAGTAAATATCCACACAAAATTTTGCATATGCAAAGACATGTTTATGACAGCATTATTCATAATAGCCAAAGGTAGAAACAACCCAAATGTTCAACTGATGAATAGTTCGACAAAATGTAGTATAATCCTACAATGGGTATGATTCAAGATGAAAGAAATACTGATATCTGCTACAATATGTGCAAACTTTGAAAACATTAATGCTAAGTGAAAGAAATCAGTCACAAAAGACTGTGTATTTTATGATTCCATTTATACAAAATATCAAAAATAGGCGAATTCATAGGGACAGAAGGTAAATTAATGGATGACTAGGGCTGGGTAAGGGAGTGTGGGGAATGACTGCTAGTGGGTATGAAGTTTCTTTTGGGATGATGAAAATGTTCAAAAATTAATTGTGATGATGGATGCATAACTCTGTGAATATATTAAACCCATTTATTTGTACAAATTAACTGGGTAAATTGTATGGTATGTAAATTGTATTTCAATAAAACTGTTAGGAAAGAAAAAAAACAGTAAAAATTATCAAATTAAAACCAAAATATAGATACAACTTGGGAAGTACAAGCAAGAAAATAACATGTATAAACAGTAAGAAGGAAGAAAGGAAAAGAGAAAGGGAAGGAGGGAAGGATGGAGAAAGGAAAACATAACTGCAATTATAAAGAAGATTGTCATAACTTTTTTATTATGCCAACGGATTTCAAAACCCATATGATCTTTGTAGAAAAATTAAAACAGACATATTAATCTCATATAGAAGTAAAAATACTGGTGCGGGTGTGCTGACTTCAAGTGATTGGCAGCACTTTCGGAGGCCGAGGCTGGCAGATCACCTGAGGTCAGGGGTTCAGGACCAGCCTGGCCAACATGGTGAAACCCCATCTCTACTAAAAATACAAAAATTAGCTGAGTGTGGTGGTGGGCGCCTGTAGTCCCAGCTACTCAGGAGGCTGAGGCAGGAGAATCACTTGAACCCAGGAGGCGGAGGTTGCAGTGAGCCAAGATCTCGCCGTTGCACTCCAGCCTGGGTGACAGAGCAAGACTCCATCTCATTAAAATAAAAAAAAAAAAAAAGAAGTAGAAAAACTGTAATAATCAAGGGAAATGTGTGTAAATATTTTGAAATCTCCTATCACCTTTAAAAGCTGCAACCCAGAGTAAGCTTTACCAAACCTTAAGGACCAGTTAATTATCATTTTACGCTAGTTATACTGTTAGTTTAGAAAAAGATGGGAAGATACTCAACTCATTTATTTAATAAGGCTAGTATAATGCTGATGCCAAATAGTAAGAAGTTCCACAAAACTATGGACCCAATTCACTTCATAAATACAGAGGCAAAAATTCTAAAAATCTTAGCAAGTTGATCCAGCCATCTCTTGAAATGTTGTACAACATCATAAACAACTAAGGTTTTCCCAAGAATGTTAGGATCGTTCAGTTTCAGAAAATCTTTCAACATAATTCACTGTATTACAGAATGAAAGAGAAAAAAATAGGATCATCTCAACAGATGCTAAAATGTATATTATAAAATTTAATAATCTTTGATGGTGTAAACTAACAAATTAGGATAGAACTACTCTTCTGTAACTTGATAGGTTAGCAGAAACCTTCCACAAACATTTGCATCATACTTAGTGTTCAAATAGAAGTACCAGGATCAAGACCAGAAGCTTCCTGACATGTTCCTGAAGATTGTGAGTGGGCTACAAACACACTTGGCCTCTCTGACGATCTAGAGTTCTGCACGTTCATTCCCTTTCCCTGGAGCATTCTTCCTGTAGTTATTTGCATTCCTTGCCTCCCCAACTCCTTTCAGGGCTTTGTTCAAGTGCTACCTTCCTGGAATGTCCTCTTTAAATTAATAGCCTTCTCTTTCCCTCTGGCACTACTCCCCTTTACTCAATGTTAGTTTCCTCTAGCATGTGGATCACCATCCCCCTAGTCTTCTGTACTGTAAGTGCCAGGGACTTAGACTGTGGGAGGCATGGAGTTTGCTTATTGCTACCTCCAATGTTTAGATCAATGCCTGACATATATTAAGCACTTATTAAATATTTGCTGAATCAATGGATGCCACATTTAATGACATGGAATTGCAATATAATAGCCTAGTGCTGATGAATTCTTTGACTTAAGAATTATGGAAGAAGACCTTTAATTTTAAGGTAATTATATCTAAAGAATTGTAGAAGCTTGTTTCTCATGCAATTCAAGTAAGCAGACTACCTGCAGGGTTATCTTTGGGAAATCACAAGGATGCGAGGATTTTTACTCTTACATAACATTGAATCTAAGATGCCATAGATTTAAAATTTCATCTAGATGTTATTTAAATGAGATGAGTGGAAACTGATGGTGATTTGTGAGACTTGAGTAAAGTGAAACTCAATTCTGGAGATTTTAAATATAAAAATGAGATACATCTAAGAACTGATGAATTACAGTGTAACATTTTATGAAATCTTATCACTACCTTTCTAGTTTGAGTAGAGATGGACATTTATTATTTTACTATTCTGTCTGATACTAAGTTATTTCATCTTTACAACTGTAATGTAACATTTTAAATTTACTTGCATCATGTATTTTGAACATGGGAATATTTTCTTGTACTTCTAGTAGATAAGCAGTATTGTTTCAAATTATTTTCTTTTCTGGATATTTCAACTATAAAAATACTAGAATAAATAGAACATTTATAGCATGGTGGCTTTATATCTCTATGGAGCATCAAAATTTATTAATATTACCTCTCTTTACTTTGCCCATGGGAAAGTTTTTATAAATAACGTGGTACTAGAACCAAGATAATGTATAGAAATCATTGCAGTCTAAATTTATAATTTTCTTTGTACTGTTCTAAATTCTTATAACACAAAATTGTACTAAGATAGAAAAGTACATGTGATAGCCTCTTTGAAAAATGAGTGTAAATTAGTTACTTATCACTAGTTTGGTTCCTAATACCCGTGACCATCCCATCTACCATAGCACTGAAATTTGATATGGGAAGATCATATACCTGCATTATAAACATGACAAAAAGAGGATGTTCAGAGATGGCACAGCAGATGATATGATTGGGATAGATATTTACCTTTTGTTTTTAATTAATTAATTTATTTATTTTTGAGATGGAGTCTTGCTCTGTTGCGCAGGCTGGAATGCAGTAGTGCCATCTCAGCTTACTGCAAACTCTGCCTCCTAGGTTCAAGTGATTCTCCTGCCTCAGTCTCCCAAGTAGCTGGAACTATGGGTGCCTGCCACCATGCCTGGCTAATTCTTGTATTTTTAATGGAGACGGAGTCCCACCCTGCTGGCCAGGCTGGTCTCAAACTCCTTACTTCAAGTAATCTGCCTGCCTTGGCCTCCCAAAGTGCTGGGATTACAGGTGTGAGCCACCGCGCATGGGCAATATTTACCCTTTTGGAAAGAAACTCTCTCATTGGTTTGCTCTAAAAACCAATTTCTGCTAAGGTGACAGCTGGTAAACAAAAAAGAACAAGGAAGAAAGAGAAAAGAGACAGGAAAATTTTTTTTAAATGAGAGGAAAGGGAGTAGTAGGAGACATGATGACAGGTAAATGGGCAGAAGTGATTAACACAAATGACAGTGAAAACACAGGTACACTAAAAAATAAGGACAGTTGGCGATGTGAGACTCTAAAGCTTTCCATATCTCTTTTGCTCTTAAGCAGACTATCACTTTCTGTTGAAAGCTTTGTGTTTTGTTTTATTTTGCTTTGTTTTCTTAAAAAAGCTTCAGAACCCTTCTGTAGTCTGGAGATTATTCATTCTCAGAGTTAGAGAACCTCTTGCAGGATTGGATTCCTGGGTGATTGACTGCCCACCTATTCTGGATAAACAGAAAAAAGCTAACTCGATAGTGAAGTCTGGATCCTAAAATCTGTATCAGAAACAGCTGTTTCCTTCTTTGCGGTGGCCTTCCTGATGGTACTGTGTCCTTTCCCTGCCACCTATCAGGCTAGCCACTAGCTTCTTATGGACAGTTATATCATCCTTTAGGAGCTATCACCCTAGTCATGCTCGCAATACGGTTTTGCCTTATTTAAAAGCTAGAGTTCATGCAGTCCATTCCTATTCCCTTATAGCACTCCATTGGCTGGCTCTATACAATGAGATTGGCCCGCACTCACCCACCCACTTCCAACATACTAGTATTCCATCCCTATGGAAACACCGAGCTAAGGGAGTGTTAAAAGTTATCATCTGCTAATCATTTTTCCATTCTTACTCTCAAGAAATGCCCATAGCTTCCACGAAGTTGCCTCTTGTGCAGCCAACTGAAAGATCCCAGCCTTTCTATCATTCCTGTCTCCACAACCCTCTGAGCATACTGTGTACTGTGTTAACAAGAGGATGACTTATGTTTGTAGTAATAATCTGGAAGCATGAAGAATAATTCACATTATGTTAGCATTCTAAGCTTCACTAAGGTAACAGATTATATCTTTTACAGAGGTTTTCATCCAAAACAACTTTGATATTTTGGCACCATTTAGCTTATTACTGAGAAAATTTACTCACGGGAACAGTTCATCCACTTATCTACCAAATAATAGTAGCACCTAGGACATAAAAAGTTGGATGTTTCATTGGATATGCACAAAGCGTATGGAGACCAAACAGTGTAGCCTAAATACTACCAACCATTTCACAATATATATACAATCACATGCAATCAAATCATATGTCTGATCAAAATATATGTGTGATTTGACTAAACAATGTAGCCTAGGGTAAATACTACCAGCCATTTCTCCATATTTATGGAATCACATATAATCAAATCATATGTATGATCAAAATATATGTGTGATTTGGGGGATTATGGTTTTTAAAAATACTACTACTATAATATGCATTTCCTGTACCTTTTCTTATTGACAATAATTTGTTAAAAATTTTCCAGTTCAAGGCTGGGCGTGGTGGCTCACGCCTGTAATCCCAGCACTTTGGGAAAAGGCAGGTGGATCATCTGAGGTCAGGAATTCGAGACCAGCCTGACCAACGTGGTGAAACCCTGTCTCTTAAAAAAAAAAAGAAAAATTTTCCAGTTCAGTAGATACAGGTGAAGTCATTCATTTAATGTACCTTCATAATATCCCATGTTATACATATGCTGTAGTTTTTTCAGTCTTCCCCTTGAGAGGCATTGCTTGAGATTTTTCTTCTTTTAAAAAAAAATGTGTGTATCTGTTTGTTCATTTGCTTTCTGAGAAGGTAAGTATGTTTAGAAAATTTGGGTTTCAATCCCTTCCCCCACCATTATTAGTCATGTGCGGTTGAGCAAGTCTTCTCTGAATCTTTTTGCTAATCTGTAAAAAAAAATCTCCAGTAATAAAATCATCTCTTTTCCTCAGAAGTTTAATGAAGATCCAAGTGTGGCAGTAAATATAAAAATACATATTATAAAGACCATCTTAATTAATTTATATTCATTTTGTGTTTCACCAGATTGGCCAGGCTGGTCTCGAACTTCTGACCTCTTGATCTGCCTGCCTTGGCCTCTGAAAGGGCTGGGATTACAGGCGTGAGCCACCATGCCTGGCCCCTCATTTTATGTTTCTAATTGCAGAAATTGTTCATAGGTACAGAAAAGATAAAACAGTAGCAGTAATACTTTTTTCCCTTTCTATTAAAGAATGGAATGACTCCTCTAATGCATGCAGCATATAAAGGAAAACTCGATATGTGCAAATTACTACTGAGACATGGAGCCGACGTAAATTGTCATCAACATGAACATGGATACACAGCCCTCATGTTTGCTGCACTTTCTGGTGAAGTTTTAGTATTTATTTATAAATTTTAGTTACCTATACAAACTAAGTACATATATACTAACAGATTAAATTCATTTTTATTTTAGTAATTTTAAGATCAAGTTTTAAGGAAAGGAATGATGGGAATTGATTTTTGAGAAGCTACAATGTAGGAAATAAATTATATAGTTAATTTGGTGATCTGTTTCTTGTGTTATTTAAATCAATTGATTCTTTATGTGGACAACATTTTGATGGAACTGAGGAACTGGATCTATTTTTCTTTCAAGGTACCGCCTTTGATGTTCTATATCTTTATATTTTCAAATGTATGGAAACTTCTTTGTTCTCTTGATCAAACAGATTCTGTGATAGAACTGTCTGTTTACCTCACTGGCATTTATATACTAAATATAATGAGCCATGTAGAAAGTTACTCTGATTTGTATCATTTATTATTTGCTGAATAAAGACAATTTAGAAATACTGTCTAAAATTAAATGGGGTTATCTGTAATTGGTACAGCTTTTTGAAAAATACAGAAGTAATATAATATCCTTGTACTTTGAATATAATAATCTATGTTTTCATAATCCTGGAACCTAGAAGCGTTTCTAAGCATTATATAAAACATAGAATCCTAAAAGGACAATTTTGACCAATTTAATTACATAAAAATTTAACATTTTCATTTGTAGAATATACCATAAATAGTTAAAATACAAATGAAAAACTAAAAATATTTATTTTACATCTTAAAGGATTATATTGTTAAATATAAAAAGTTCTTTTAGCCAGCCACAGTGGCTCACACCTTAATCCCAGCACCTTGGGAGACCAAGGTGGGCAAATTGCTTGAGTCCAGGAGTTCAGGATCATCCTGGGCAACATGGTGAGACCCCCGTCTCTACCAAAAATACACATACTAGCCAGGCATGATGGCACATATCTGCAGTTTCAGCTACTTAGAAGGCTGAGGCAGGAGGATTTTTGAGCCTGGGAGGCAGAGGTTGCAGTGAGCCAAGATCGTGCCCCTGGACTCCCGCCTGGGTGACAGAGTGAGACTCTTTTCCCCCCACGAAAGAAAGAGTTCTTATAAATCAATTAGAAAAAGAAAAATAACCGGTGGCTCATGCCTGTAATCCCAGCACTTTGGAAGGCTGAGGCAGGTTTATCACGAGATCAAGAGATCGAGACCATCCTGGTCAACATGGTGAAACCCCCGTCTCTACTAAAAATACAAAAAAATTAGCTGGGCATGGTGGCACGTGCCTGTAATCCCAGCTACTCAGGAGGCTGAGGCAGGAGAATTGCCTGAACCCAGGAGGCGGAGGTTGAGGTGAGCCGAGATTGCGCCATTGCACCCCAGTAAGAAGAGCGAAAACTCCGTCTCAAAAAAAAAAAAAAAGAAAAAGAAAAATACCGCAGTAGAAAATTGGACAGGAAACAAAAGAAATACAATCTGCTGATCATACAAAACATTTTCTGCAGTAATCAAAGAAATGCCAATTAGAACAATAAATTATTATTTTTTAGCTTATTATACTGGCAAATGTTAAGAAAGAGCTATAATGCTCAGTAACTTCTTTACACTATGTTGGGCAGTACCTGTCAGTCCAGCCTTGCTGGGTGGCAGCCTGGCAAAATGCATTTAAAATATGTGTAATCTTTGATCTAGCAATATTTCCCAGGAACTGTTCCTAAGGAAATCATAATTCAAACTTGTGAAAATGAATGAAAAATACCACTGAGTGTAATTCTTAATAGCAAAATACCCATAATGACTATGTTAGTAGAAGAATGTGAATAGAATAACATGTGTATCTTTAGATAGAAAAAAGGTGTAGAAAGATAAATTCCCCAATGGCTAACAGTTACTCCAGAGCCAGTAGGGTGTGAGGAATGGGAGGGGTAGTTGATATTAAAGGGGAATCATATTCATTGTATCTCTTTTAAAAAATTTTTTTGTATGTGTATTTTGATTTCATACTAAGTGTTACCTCTAGGAAAACATACTTCATTACTTCATTTTGTTTAAAAAAGCAATATTCAATTCTGTACTGCTTTTTGTATTGCTTGATTTGTTTTCCAGAAAATAAGGTTAATTTCTAAGTAGGTTCTGTAGCATTTTATTCTTTACTGTAGTTATGATTCATGTTTTAAAAGAAAATGAAAATATCCATCTGACAGAGACCTAAAACTAACTGGGGGAAGAAAGGGTACAGAGAGCTTAGAAGGGGATGTTTAAACTGTGTCCTCCTTAACATTGACAAATATGTTTTCTTTAAAACTTAAGGTAATAAAGACATCACATGGGTAATGTTGGAAGCTGGTGCTGACACAGATGTTGTCAACTCCGTGGGAAGAACAGCAGCTCAGATGGCAGCCTTTGTGGGTGAGATTTTGCTGCAGTTTTACATTAGATTATACCCAAAATTTCCCTTGTGGGGAAAAAAACCACTTTGCTTCTCATGGTGAAAATATTATCATGTTGCTTTTAAAAAAACTAAGTACAGTCCACTGTAACTTAATGAAACACCTAGTGACTTTTTGGAGAAAACAAACCGCTATTTTGAATTTCCATTTTTTGGAATACGGGGAGTAGCGGGCCATTGTAATTGCACGCAAATGCTTATAACATGTATATTTAATGTCTCTAATAGAAGTAGCTAAACCTAATGTTTGAGAATGTGAACAGTGAAGTCAGTAATCTCAAGTTAAATTTTGGCTGTGTTATATAATAGCAAAGTACTTAATAATTATGACCTTCAGCTTCCTCATGGTAAAATGTTACACGGTTATTGTGAGGATTAAAAGAGATGATAGACCTGAGCTTTCCATGTAACACTAAATAAATGTCATTAGTTACTGTTGTTAGTAACTATTACAACATTGACATGACTCCCAGGAAAGAGTACTTGATGGTAATGTACAACTACTTCATTATCATTATCATCAACCACAGACATTTGTGGTCCAATAATTCTTGGCATGTTAATCCTGTTATTTGACATAACGTAAGTAAAGAGTGGGAGTGAATTCTTGATCTTTGGTATTTTTAGGCCATTGAATTGATGGTGAAGAGAATCCACTGAGAGAAAATCAAAGATAGCGACGTGATTTATTGGAAGTGCCATAAGTGGCCTTATAGGGACTAATAATTCATTAAATAAATAATGCTCACAATCTATAAAGCAAGCATCACTGTAAGTGTCTTGGTTATAGTGATAACAACACAGAGATTGTTCATGCTTTCATGGCACTTAGAGGGTAATAGCAATGACAAATGGTGCAAAAATACATACTTTGAGGTAGGGCTTAAGAGCTACATAAATTTACATAGGAAAGGAGGATCTATCCCATTCAAGGGGGTTTAGAGAGAAGTCAAGCTCAGATACAGTGGAAATTAGGTACAGAGGATGGTAAGTGAATATTATGTTAAATTTTATTATGGCATTTTCTTGAAACTACTAGTAGTAGCTGCCATTGATTAAGCCAGACACTCAGTTGCCTTATGACAGCTTTTTCTGTTAGAAGAAATTTTCTTATTTTAATTTCAGGATTTGAGAAAAGTGTGGCCTTGTATAAGCTTCGGAGAAATCTTTTAACTCCCATACATACAGGCCCCAAGTTGCCCCCAGCTCAGTTCTAAGCTAATTTTGATGGTGTCACTGGGGGAAAGAACACTAAGGTAGGAATCTGGAGACTTGAACTTTAGTTCATGTGTACTGATAATTAGTTCCAGGATCATGGGGCAAATTCCTTTACCTCCATAGGCCTCAGTTTTCTAATCTGTATGCAAAGAATCAGGGGAATTAATGTGATCTCTGAACTTCTATTTAATTTTACAAGTTTTTATTATATCCACAATGTAACAAAATAGGGCTCAGACAGAGGTAAAATAATTATCCCAAGATCACAGGTCTGGAAATGGAGGAGTCTCTTGTTTCAGGCATTAATACCATACTCCTTGCTCTTTCTTAACACTGTAATACCAACAAAATTCTCACTAAGGTAGAAATTGTTTATAATCCCATCCTAAAATAAGAGTAATGTTTTCATTCCATTTTAATCTATTCAGACTAATTTCACAGACAAAAAATTACATTGCACCCTTCCAGTTGTTATTGTATTTTCCAAATAATTAGCCTTTTAAAAAGTTCATTCTCTTCTTTTTGTTTCCTTGAAGTGGATCAGTATGTATACATGTGAACATACATATATAAGGTTTTTGTCATTCTTTAAAAATGCCGTCCATCACACAGCAGGTATTCCTTATAACTTGTTTTTTTCACTGGAAGTTCCTCCCATCTCAGTAGGTATAATTCATTTCCTTCAACAGCTACATGATATTTCATGATATAGGTGTTCCATAGTTCAGTTAGCTCTCCCTTATTGACATATTTTACAGTTTTTACAAATAATGTAATAGTCATCCCTGATCTTATATTTTTTACATTTTAGAACTTTAATATTTCTAAAGTATTTCCTAGAAGTAAAATTGCTGAGATAAAGGTTATAGAGTTTTAATTTTAGTGTAAGTCTAGATTCCTTTCCAAAAGGGCATAGTAATTCACAGTAGTGTCCTCATCAGAGCTGGGTATACCATACCTTGATTTTTGCCAGTCTGATAGTTAAAAAGATGGCACATTGTGAATTTACTTTCCCCTTATTATTAATGAAATTAAGCACGTCTGTTGTTGGTAATTTGTATTTTCTCTTCTGTGGATTACCCACTTGTACTCTTTATTCATTTTGGCGGGGGGGATGCCCTTTTTTTTTTTATTGCTTTGAAGAGCTTTATGCATACAAATCCATTATCTAACAAATGTGTTCCAAGTATTTTATATCAGTCGTTTTTCTCCTTTCTCCTCCTCCTCTCTTTCTTCCTCTTTCTCCTCCTCTTCTTTCTTCTTCCTTATCCTTCTTCCTTCTTTCTTCTTCCTTTTTAACTTTATGGACACCTTTGCCATAGGAAATGTATTTATTTATTTGTTTGTTTGTTTATTTATTATTATTATTTTGAGATGATGTCTCACTCTGTCACCCAGGCTGGAGTGCAGTGGCATGATCTCAGCTCACTGCAATCTCCACCTCCTGGGTTCAGGTGATTCTCCTGCCTCAGCCTCCCGTGTAGCTGGGACTACAGGCATGTGCCACCATGCCCAGCTAATATTTGTATTTTTAGGAGAGATGGGTTTTGCCGTGTTGTTCAGGCTAGTCTTGAACTACTGACCTCAGTTGATCCTCCTGCCTCCCAAAGTACTAGGATTATAGGCATGATCCACCATGCCCGGCAGGAAATTTATTTTTAAGTAGTTATATATTTTCTTTTATAGCTTCTGTGTTTATTTTCTTGCTAAAAGTGGGGCACTTGACCGGGAGTTATATAAGTATTCTCCTAAATATCCTTCAGTTATTCTTTATGATTTTTTTCTGGTACCTCTAGAATTTATTTATTTAGAGTTCATTTCCCCCCAGATACATAGCTAATTATGATGGCACTATTTATTACACCAGCTAACATTTTCCCACTAAACTGAAATACCACCTTTGTGGTAAGTTAAGTTCTCTTTTACTAAATGATTATATAATTATTTGCAGAAAATTAACATTTGTATGATGTTAGGACTTCCCATCCAATTACACAGTATACCTTTACATTTCTTTTTGGGGAGGAGACTGGCTTTTGCTCCTTCAATAATATTTAATAGGTTTCTTTATATTCTTTCTTTCAAAATTTGTTTCTTAGTAATTTGTGGTTATTGTCCATATGGTACGAATTTGCACTATCACCTCCATACTCAGTCACTTTTTTGGTAATGGATAATAAAGAGAAAAGCTATTAATTTCTGTACTTTTTCCTTATCATTTTTTTATTACAGTTTACTGGGTTTTCTATTAAATTTTATTTTGTTTTCTATTTGAATTTGCTTGGGGCTTCAAAGTAAGAAGAAATAATAGTGATAATTGACATGCCTTTTTCCTGTTTTTAATGAAAATATTTTTAGCTTTTCACTTTTAATATGATATTGCTATTGGTTTTATCATTGTATAATATCACTCCTTTTCTTGTCAAATTCTTTTAGTTCTACTTTTACTGATATTACAGCTATTCCTAATTCCTTTTTTTGAAAATAATCTCTTTGCCCATGTGTCATTTTCAGTCTTTATCATTTCATTTAATAGTATAACTTACTTTTTAATTTTTTTAATTTTTATTTTTCCCTGTTGATTTGCAAAAGTAGTATAACTTACAAACATATAGGTAAGTTCTGTTTTATAATCCAAAATGATAGTTTTCCTCTCTTAATAGGTATTTAGCTTATGTATATTAAATGTAATTACTGATATACGTGGTTGCATTCCTCCTCTTTTATCTCATTTTTATTCTTAATTTTACTTGACTATCATTTTGCATGTGTGTTTGTGTGCATAGGTGCACGCATGTATTTCCCTAAAGGGTACAGTACCATATGTCCCATTCCCAAAGCCCCATATTTATCCATTTAGCAACTTTATAAAATGAAATCCGTATACTTCATTCATTTCTCCACATTCTCTGTTTTTGCCTTATCAGGCCTCAGGTCTTTCCTTTCTGCCCGCTCTGATACTTCTTTAAAACCCATGCCAATCATACCTGTAGCTGTGGACTTTGCTGAGAGAGTCTACTATTTTTAGTACCAGAATGAGAGTGTCATTGACAGCGTGTTACTTCTCTTTCAGTAATCCACACCACTGACTGTATGATTTGCCTGTCATCTCTCTTCACCCACTCATATGAACTCTCTCTCTTACTGTCCTCTCTCTCCTCCCCTTTGTCTCCATTTGTCTTTAGATCTCTGTTCTCATTTAGATTTTGGTTATAAGACGTTTTCAAATGGGTTATGTAGGTTGTGTATTCTTTGAAACCCATCATGACAGAACTATTAATACCTTTCTTTCTGAAATGCGATTCATATTTTTTGCCTAGCTTTCTGACTCATATCACAGTTCTTTTCTCTCAGATATATAGAAGTTATTCTAAAGTTTTGTAAGTTCTGGTTTTGCAAATGAGAATTCAACTTACTTTCCATTGTAAACTTTATATTTCTCATTCTGGAAGAGGGTTTGCATTTTAGGTTATCTTTGAAAGTAAAAAATTTGATTAGGATGTATCTTGTTGTATGTGTGTGTTCCTATGAATCACACTCAGTGAGCCCTTTAAAAAAGCTAGAGGACTCAAGTCTAGGGACTGTAATATAAGAGCAAAATGATATACTGGCTTTTCCACCCACAGCATTTATTTTCTATGTTAATAATATTATTTTATTTATGTATATCCAGAATTTATAAATTTAAAACCAGTAAAATTAAATATTTAAAATTTTCAGTTACAAAAATGTAAACCTAAACAGTCAAGTATTTACAAAGAAAAACTTTAAACATATCACTCAAACATGTTGTTAGCAGATTAATTAAAATAAAATATCAAAATAAGCACTACCTAAAATGAAAAAACTTAATCAGGAAGAAAAGGTAAAGTAATATTATTTTTTCTTTTCAAAAAGGTATAATTAGGCTGGGCGCAGTGGTTTACGCCTGTAATCCCAGCACTTTGGGAGGCCAAGGTGGGCGAATCACCTGAGGTCAGGAGTTCAAGAGCAGCCTGATTAACATGGAGAAACCCTGTCCCTACTAAAAAATATAAAATTAGCTGGGCATGGTAGCACATGCCTGTAATCCCAGCTACTTAGGAGACTGAGGCAGGAAAGTCGCTTGAACCCAGGAGCTGGAGGTTGCGGTGAGCCAAGATCATGCCATTGCACTCCAGCCTGGGTAGCAAGAGCGAAACTCCATCTCAAAAAAATAAAAAGGTTTAATTAAGAATTACCTAGTCTTGTGACAGTATCTTTGTTATGTAGAAATTATTTTTGTATACAGATATTCCCAACTGCTGCCTGCTTTTCCTGACTGTACTAGTCGAAGGCCTGATGAGAAGATATAGTTATAAGCTGATTCCATATTTTCCTCTGACCCCTTTATCATCAAGTTTTCCTATGTCTGGTTTAATACTTTTGATGAGATATTTTAGAAATTTTTTTTTTTTTAGTGGGATCACCTACCTTTTTATTGAAACTGGATGTAGATTTTGTTTTAAGGAAGCATATGGTATATACAGTTTGTCTTCATCTTCTCTGGTTTCCTCATACACAGTTGCAAATTTCCCAACAGTTTCCCATGTGGATTTTGATGCTGTGTTCATAACCCACTTGCATTAGATTTGCTTGGTTGAATGTCATTTTTCTCTCTTCTTGAAGATTCTGGAAGGAGAGGTGATCATTTTTTAAGCAGAGCACCTGACTCATTTTACATTTTTAATATAGACTGCTACTGTTTGACTTCTCAAGACATATATAATGGGGAAAGACATAAAAGAAATACCCACCTCTCCCAATCCCCGCAAAAAGAAAGAAATTGGGTATTCTGGTACTTAACAATAGCATAGAATACCAAAAATGGTATCGTGATCACTGATAAATTCTCTTTTCAAATCAGGGAAGTTTTCTTTTATCATTCGTTCAATTCTCCATCTATTCCTTTTTTTTCTTTTTGAGATTTCTATTATTTTTCACGATTAGATTTCCTGTATTTGTTCTTTAGCTCTTTTATCTCTTGTGTAATGATTTCCATATCTGAATTTTTCTGTTTTGAGATATTTCATCCACTTGATCTTCTTTTTTTTTGTTTGTTTTGTTGAGACAGAATGTCTTTCACCAAGGCTGGAATGCAGTGGTGTGATCAAAACTTGCTGAAGCTTTGGCCGGGCATGGTGGTTCATACCTGTAATCCCAGCACTTTGGGAGGCTAAGGTGGGCAGTCACGTGAGGTCAGGAGTTTCAGACCAGCCTGGCCAACATGGTGAAACCCTGTCTGAAAATACAAAATAAGTTAGCCAGGTGTAGTGGCACACACCTGTAATCCCAGCTACTTGTGAAGCTAATGCAGGAGAATTACTTTGAACCCAGGAGGCGGAGATTGCAGTGAGCCAAGATTGTGCCACTGCACTCCAGCCTGGGCAACAGTTTCTGTCTTCTATCTTCTATCTCACCAAAAAAAAAAAAAAAAAAAAAAAAGCTTACTGTAGCTTCCAACTCCTGGTCCCAAGCAATCTCCTCCCTTAGTCTCCCAAGTAGCTGGGACTACAGGCACACACCACTGGACCCAGCTAATTTTTTAAATTATTTGTCGAGACAGGTTGCACTGTGTTGCCTAGGCTGGTCTGCACTTCCTGTGCTCCAGCAATCCTCCTTCCTCAGCCTCCCCAAGTGCTGGGATTCCAGGCATGAGCCACCACGCCTGGCCTTGATATCCTCTGTATTACTAATTTAGTTCTCAATAGTAACCAGGATCACCTCTTTCAGTTTGCCTGTTAATTTTTAAAATTTGAATCTCTCTGTGGCTCTTGAAAGTCTATTTATATATTATAATTGAATCTGCTTAATTTAATTGCTCTTATTAGCTGTAGTTGTGGTGGTTATTGTTATGGTAAATGTTATCCATATACTTCCAACCCAAGAAGCCCTCTGTTGGAGGCATTGCATAGTTTTCAGAGTTGCTGGGTCCCCCTAGGTACCTTGTTCTGTACCTCCCAGGCAGTCACGTAAAGCTGATAGGGTCCTGGAGCAGTAGAAGAAGAAAGTTTCATGTCTCTGTACCTGTGGGCCCAGGTCAGCAAATCAATCACCTGAGGTGCAGGATGAAGTCCTCCACTCCCAGGTTCTCCCAGGAACTTTAAAGGACAAGCAGAGCCCTCTGCCAGCCTCAGGCGCCAGGATCCAGCCGGCCCACAGTACAATCCCCATGCAGGTTACCTGTTGTTGGCCGGATCAAGCAGATGCTCCCTGGACCAAGCACAAGTGGATAGGGGCTATGCAGGCTGCCCAGGGTGGACCACTCTCTGGGTGCGGGGGCCATGGCGTCTGGGCGCTTTCCCCAGGACTCGCCCCCACTGGTCCCCCCGTCCCCATCAGGCACAGTGGAGGAATAAGTCTCTCCTCCCAAGACCTTTGAAGAGTTTGTGCCCTCCCATGTGTTCTGTGGTTCTGGCTGCTTGCCCAGAGTGGCCACTGCCTTGCTCCCTCAGAGAGGTAGTAGAGAGGGAGCTAGGGAGGGGAGGCCGCAGGAGCACATTTGCAGGTCAGCAGCTTCGACAGGGAAGAGTCTGCTTTCACTGAACCATTTTTAACTAGAGATGGCTTAGAGAAGGACCTTGGAATTCTATGCAAAGTCACAATGTGGATGCCAAGCTTATGGGAGCAAAAGCCTTTTCTCTACTTCATTTCATAAAGAGGCCAAGCTAGAAAAGGGCAAATTTAGGGGGGTAGGAAGTAGGGGGAAGAAGGATTTAGTTTAATATTAGTTATTATTAAATAAGAACAATGCTTTATATGGAGTAAATTTAAATTATGTATAAATACAACCAGATGAGATTAGGGAAGCATGAGCATCATTTGTGTAGGGTTGAAAGAAGAGCGTTTAACTTTTAAGCAATTGTTATAAAATACTTAGGATTACTTACAAGTTGAGCAGTACTTTCTTGTGTAATTCACATAATCTTCATATGTATTTTGGATTCCATGTTTTGAAAAGATTGTTTCTCAACTTTATAAGGAATGTTTATGAATGTTCTCTAAAATATTTTACCCCTCTTCCCCCTCCTGTAGTCTCCTTTCCTGAAAAATAAAGATACTGGTGCATGTTTACATGACAAAAATAGCAACATAATTAATTTTTAAATCCAGATATGTTATTTTTAATACCAAAACTACAACTTTTGTGTTTTTCTATGAAAAGGTCAACATGATTGTGTGACCATAATCAACAATTTCTTTCCTCGAGAGAGACTGGATTATTACACTAAGCCCCAGGGACTGGATAAAGAGCCAAAACTGCCCCCAAAGTTGGCAGGCCCGCTGCACAAAATTATCACCACAACGAATCTTCACCCTGTCAAGGTAGCGTGCCATCTACTGTATTTGTCTTATATGTAAATATTGCTTCAGCATTTATGATCTCATTATATGAGATCATAATTTTCTTGGGTTGAGTTTTGTAGATGTAGAACTTGCAATGGGCTCCTTTGGCCTGTTGATTTATTGAAGGAGTGCTCTCCGTTGAAACCTGGAAGCGAGCAAGCAGGAGAGAAGCAGACTAAAGCATCAGGAAAGGCCATGCCAAGAGATGGGTTTGCTGAAGCCTGGCTTCCACCTCATCCCACCGGGAGCTCTGGAGTGTGAGTAGCTCCAGAGAGGGAAGGGAGTCCAGCTTTTGTATTCATCAGTCTGTTGCTGGCTGAGGCCTGTCCCCAGAGGGAAAGGACAGCCTCCCAGATAGTACCAACCGAGGTGGCTCCCTTTCAATGAGAGCAGTCCTCTGGAGAAAAGACCGTACTAGCTGATCCTCAGAGCCCTTGGGGTCTGGTGTACAGGCCTGTTAAAGAGGATGTAGGTGGGGCACTAACCGCATCTATTGCAATAATTGTCTTCCTAAGAAAGATTCTGAAATGTAATCATGAGCACGTTTTTATTTGATGCCTTTAAGTAACATAGCTCTTCTAGTAATTCTCCAATCAAACAGATTTTCAAACTTCTAGACCAGCATGTAAGTTCAAATGGCTTAACTGAGAAACTTCAAGAGCTGTTCTGAAATATTTCACTGCTATTTTCTTCCACATTCTAAAAATACAGACTTGTGCTGTTGTTGTTTGCAACATAATTTTTTTAAAAATCCAGCTAAACGAGTATAATTTCCTCAATAATCGTCACAGAAAACTACACAGTTACATATATGGCATAGTGATGAGATCCTATTTCAATTTCAGTATCTATTACATGCTTTTACTCATAGTGTAAAGATTTGATAGTAGTTCAGAGCTATTTAAGTGAGCAAGATAGTAAGTTGGATCAAAAGTTGAGAGTCTTCCTTAATATAAGGTGTTACTATCATGTAGTAAAATAGATTTCCCCAGAAGTTTATTACAAAAGAAGAATCTGTGAAGCCTACTGGGCATCATGAAAATGAGTGGACAGTTCTTATAAGGTAACTCTTTTGAAGACTAACACTCATTCAAAGACATAAGATCCGAAATGTGTATAATCTTATTACTTTGCATCCCTGTGCATCTTGAGTATTTGAAGGTTGAGAAACAAACTAAATTTACCCATTGTGTGGTCCTCCACCCAAATTAATTTTCTAGGCCTTTAAGAAACATGAGAAACTAGTAGATACCTTTCCCCTCAGACTGAAGACTGAAATCTGCTATTTTTACTTTAGAAAACTGAGAGTTTTTCTTAACATTCTAGAAGTACCAGAGGCAACACTTGTGATACTAAGTGGGCAAATTTCAGCTGTGACTCTTATGCTCATGTGTCTAGTGGAGATTACTGGGGGCTAAGAATTTAACCTTTAAAAAATATGTATCCTCTTCTGTGTTAGTGGTTCTCTCCCTGCCAGCACACCTAGGGAAGAGGACTCCCTAGAGAAGCACTGACTCCTGTCTACAGTGCTCTCTCAGGCATAGACTGGCTGGGACGGGGAGACAGGTTTCTGTCAGGGTACGTTTCTCAATGTAGAGAATGCATGTTGTTTTATACATCCCTTGTCCCTCCACTGCCTGAGCGCTACAGGATATTCTGACTTAGACTGATTGGAAGAAGTTCCTTGTATTTTTCTGAGTCACTGTCTTTCATTCCTATGCTTCTACCCCTACAGATTGCAGTAAGAGTTTGTGGAGTATTTTTTTTTTTTTTTTTTTTTTGACAGAGTGTGGCTCTGTCGCCCAGGCTGGAGTGTAGTGGTGGGAATCTTGGCTCACTGTAGCTTCTGTCTTCTGGGTTCAGGCAATTCTCCTGCCTCAACCTCCTGAGTAGCTGGGATTACAGGCACCTGCCTCCACATCTGGCAATTTTTTTTTTTTTTTTTTTGAGATAGAGTCTTGCTCTGTCTCCCAGGCTGAAGTGCAGAGGTGCAAATCTCAGCTCACTACAACCTCCACCTCCCGGGTTCAAGCGATTCTCCTGCCTCAGCCTCCCAAGTAGCTGGGATTACAGGTGCCCACCACCACATCTGGCTAATTTTTGTATTTTTTTTTTTGGTAGAGATGGGGGCTTCACCATGTTGTCCAGGCTGGTGTCTAATTCCTGACCTCAGATGATCTGCCCACCTCAACCTCCCAAACTGCTGGGATTACAGACGTGAGCCACCACACCCGGCCACCTGGTTGATTTTTGTGTTTTTGGTAAAGACAGGGTTTTGCCATGTTGACCAGGCTTGTGGAATAATTTTAAATGTTTTCTTGTAACCCAGTCTCTCAGGGTTAAATGTCCTAATAATTATTAATACTCTACCTTCAGTTATCTTTGCAGGCATATATTTTAAGTAAATTAGATTGAGGGCATACTTATTCAGGCAATAATTAGTAAAGTATATAGTCTGAAATAGACTATGTAATATTTTTAGAGTATAAAGGGGGCTATCCTATTATATACCTTCCTCCATACCAGACCTCGCTTTTTGTAGCTATAAACAATCTATTCACTTGAAACCCTTTCTTCCTTTTATCTATAAAAGAAAATGTGAAAGCCACCCAGTTGCTTTTGTTGTTGTGGCCCACTTTTATTGCTCTGCCCCTTTTTAAGCTAGGATGGCTTTTCCTATGGAGTATTATTTTTACAGTAATAACTACTGTATAATGTCAAATAGTTTATAAAACAAGCTCAGAAATTCTCCCTAATACACACCTCACTTTTCATTACAGTGCACATAACATAGCTATATTTGTGTCTAGGTTAAGTGGCTGCTAAGCAGTAAGCATGCGTTTGTTTTCAAAAGGGACCGAGAGGATTGTGCTGATGCCCAGAATATGAAGGTTATTTAGGAGAAAAACAAAATCACTGAAGAAAATGTCAGCAGAGCAGGGTCTCTACATGGACAGGAGGCAGATGTGCACAGAGCAATTCTGTCTTAGATTATTGTGATTTTTGAAGCTCAGTATTGTAGTTAGCAATTTTTTTAAAATTGGGATTTATAAACTGAAAAGAATTCAAAATGCCACTACATAAACATATTCTTAGGCAGCAATCCTTTAAATGGTTAAATGTATTTAGTTTTTAATGCCAATAGAAATATATTTATTTACTCCTCCGCATTAATTAATAAAAAGGATTTCCTTTGTAATGTATTAGTTGATAATGCTGCAGAGATTAAGGAAGGAAGCAAGTACAATATTATTCTTTTGTTTGCAACTATGTAATTGTTTCAATAAGCTTATGGTGGCCGAGCCAGTGGCTCACACATGTAATCCTAGCACTTTGGGAGTTCAAGGCAGGTGGCTCATGGGGTCAGGAAATCAAGACCATCCCGGCTAACACGGAGAAACCCTGACTCTACTAAAAATGCAAAAAGTTAGCCAGGCATGGTGACACATACCTGTAGTACCAGCTACTTGGGAGACTGAGGCAGGAGAATCGCTTGAACCCAGGAGGTGGATGTTGCAGTGAGCTGAGATTGCACCGTTGTGCTCCAGCCTGGGTGACAGAGGGATGCTCTGTGTCAGTAAGTCAATAAATAAATAAAGTTCCTGGTAATGATTTGCTTATCATTTTTCTTGATGTGCATTTGTGCTGTGTATTAAAACATAATGTCTCCAATCAAAAAATTATTAATCTGAGTTCTGTTGGAAATTTTTTAAAAGAATTCTCACTTGTAACTTTAAGATTTTTTATAAATGCCATATATAAAAATACTGATCAAACAATTGTAAGTGATTGAAATTAGCAGAAGTCTAAACAGATAATTAATGATTCTTTTCTTCTCCACCATAAATTAATTGTCGATGTATGTTTTGGTAGAGAGAATTAGCAACAAATTTACCAGTGAGGATCCTGATTATACTTACTTCATTAACTCTAATAATTTATTATTAAGTGTTGGAGTTTTGTAAAACACCGGATTGTATATAAATGTAATGTCAAAAAGTGAAAATCTTTTAATTTCACAGGGACATTTTATCTGTATTAAAATTCTAATTGGAGGGCTAGCTATGGGCTTTACTGATAGATGATCTTTTTTCATGCCTAAAGAAAAGAGTCTAATTCAAGAAAACTACCTGTTGTTCCCTGACATGTCCAGTCCCTGGGATATTGACTTAGCTGTAGCAGGTAGATTAGCAAGTACTGACTAGCTATCTGCTCTGTGCATTCAGTTGTGTCCCCTGTTACATATGTTGTGGTCTTTCAGCTCCTTAGTTCGGCTAGATCCAAGTTCTTGTCTCATAACTAGGAAGAATGAGGCATATGGACACTGGGGAGTGAATGGAATAGAGTTGTTTAGGTGAAAAGAAAGCTCTCAGCAAAGAGGGGATGCAGCAGGGTGGTTCCCCTACCCGAAAACAGGAAAGTACCCTGTGTTCCTGGGTCCAGGTCCTTTTATGGACTCAGAATGGGGAGTGCATGCTGATTGGTTTGTGAGTATGCAAAAAAGGTTAAAGCAAAGACACCACTCATTGGGGGGCACAGCAGTGTAGAAAGCCAGTTAGGAAAGGGTAGGTGTATATAAAATAGGTGGAGGGTGTGGATCAATCAGAAGAGATTGAGCCAAACAGGAAGACAAGTTCTCAGTCTGGTTCGAGGATTTAATTTGTAACTTGGCTTTCAGGCTTTAAACTGTCTTTGGCTTGGAAGTAGGATTTCACTGGGGATCCAGCCCTATCTGCTTAGGCATTTGGCTGCCTGCTGCCACTCTCACATTCATGTTTATGTTACTGTTATGCCACCATGGATGTTTACAGCAGTCCTGTACAGACCTACTTCAAATAATCTACCCTACAACAAAGCTAATACAAAAATACTCCATATTACACTAAATTGAGCTTAATCTGTGCATACATAGGAAATGTGGGACTCATAATGTATAAGATTTGGTAATTCTAATAGTTCCCCTTTAAAGTTATTTATGGTTTCCTCTTTGACCTATTCTCATTACCGTAGATGATTGGAAGCATCTTCAGGAAAATTTCCACAGAAAAGTGTAGTTAATTGGAAAGTAAAGCACATTCACTTTTAGACTTTATGCTAAAAAAAATCTCATTTCCTTATTCTTAATAAGAATTAATGAGAATTGTAGTTCTCCCCGCCATGAAATTGTAGAGCTGAGTAGTGTTAACTAAAAGTGGTTATTGCTCAATGATTTGATTCTTTATGTAAAATGTACAAATTTTTCGTGTTTATTTCTAGTAAAAGTACGTTTAACAGAGACTGTAAAATCATGTACTCTTGAGGGTATACTAGCACTCTGGCTTAAGTAGATGCTGATTGCTTTGTGAGTATGCAAAAAAGGTTAAAGCAGGCCGGGCACAGTGGCTCAAGCCTGTAATCCCAGCACTTTGGGAGGCCGAGGCAGGTGGATCACGAGGTCAAGAGATCGAGACCATCCTGGTCAATATGGTGAAACCCCGTCTCTACTAAAAATACAAAAAATTAGCTGGGCATGGTGGCGCGTGCCTGTAGTCTCAGCTACTCGGGAGGCTGAGGCAGGAGAATTGCCTGAACCCAGGAGGCGGAGGTTGTGGTGAGCTGAGATCACACCATTGCACTCCAGCCTGGGTAACAAGAGCAAAACTCTGTCTCCAAAAAAAAGTTAAAGCAAAGACAGCACTCAATGGATCACATTATAACTTTGATATACAGAGTTCAAGAGATTTCACTATTTAGGGTCTTTCTATATTAGTTCTATAAGTTTGGTCAGGGGTAATTTGCATTCTAACAAATGACATAAAAACTTTATGATCCTAAGGAAGGCTTTGTTTGGTAATCTTTTGAAATCAACTAAATGGATTCCCTAATTTGTACATGGAAAAGTATCTCCTTTTTAATACCTGAGTATATTGGGATTTCCTCTAGATCGTGATGCTTATAAATGAGAATCCTCTGCTGACAGAAGAAGCAGCCCTGAATAAATGCTACAGAGTGATGGATTTGATTTGTGAGAAATGTATGAAGCAAAGAGACATGAATGAAGTATTGGCTATGAAAATGCATTACATAAGCTGTATCTTTCAGAAATGCATTAACTTCTTAAAAGATGGAGAGAATAAACTGGACACCTTGATCAAAAGGTACTCATTTTACTATATCATTTATAAAATACACTCGAGTAAATATAGTTTTTTTATATGAAGCCTCATTATTATGGGTTTCAGTATTAAACATTTTGGCACCAATTGCTATTGTTGTAATCACATTTAGTCTTTAACAAACAGAATAATATTATAGTTACATTGAGTGATTATTCAGTTCTGTATCCTTTACTGTGATGTTTTTATCGTTACTAGTGATTTACAGATGAGGAATCTGAGGTTTGGAGAGGTTAAATAGCATGTGTAAGATCACACAGCTAGAATGTGGTGCAGGTCCAAATTTGAGAATATTTCATGCCCTAGGTTGCAGCTCTAGATTTATAATGGCATCCAGGGTGTCTCTGTTACTGTACCTTGGAGAGCCATGTGTTCTGCTTGTTCTCTGCCCAATAGAGATGAAATTCTCTTGCATCCTTACCTAGAAAAGGGAACTAAGTCTGAAGGGTGTGACTCTGTGAGAGTTTTTATTCTTAGTACAAATAACTGACATGGTAATAAGTAGCTAGCTAATCTGATAACAATGTTTAGTGTGTTTTATGGTGGTAGTCACCTTTGCATATTCATTTTCTGGGCCCAAAAACCTTATAAGGCCTAGCCTAACAGGTAGGTTGAACAGTAATTTGAATTCAGCTCGTCACAGAGAAGAAACTACTAAAAACTGTTGGGTTCAGCTAGGAGAGAATGCTTAGTGAGTCAACTCCAATTACTCTTTTAAAAATATCTTTCAGCTTGTTAAAAGGCCGAGCTTCTGATGGCTTTCCAGTATATCAAGAAAAGATCATTAGAGAAAGTATCAGAAAATTTCCTTACTGTGAAGCTACACTCCTCCAGCAGCTGGTTCGAAGCATTGCTCCTGTTGAAATTGTAAGGCTCCTCTGACCTAAGTTGACTCTATCAGTAAGACCTAATTACCACATATTGTTTTGTTAAAGGCAAGTTCTCTTTAGTATTTATTTTTATTGTTTCAGAATTTTTTTAGGAACAAAGGTGAAGATAGGTTTGCCTGCTAAACCTGTTCCTGTTTATCCGTTTCCCATCTCACGATTCTCTTTTTATCTTATTAAGTTTCATAGTTTAATAAACAGGATGTCCCTGTGTTGAAATGTAGATGGTTAGGGTAGGAATTTACATTTTAAATACATCCACTATGTAATATAGGTACACACATATGCACTTGTAGCTATAGCACAAAGTCATAGACTAGTTGCATGTATGAATTGATCACCTAGGGTGATAGTATCCAGGCAGTGGGGATGTAGTGGGATAAGCCATGGGAAGACTCATTGTGGTTCCTGATAACAATCTCAAAGCATGCCCCAGCTTCTTATAATCCACATTAATGCCTCTGATTAGAAAATGTCCATACTTAAAACCTATTTATACTTCCCAACTATATAAGTACATTTTGTTAGCTTTATCTGTTACTTAAATTACTTACTACTCATTTTTCATATATTTTAACTTATTTTGTCTTTTCTATTTTGAGACAGAGTCTTGCTTTGTCACCCAGGCTGGAGTGCAGGGGCACCAACCATCTCAGCTCACTGCAGCCTCCACCTCCCAGGTTCAAGTGATTCTCCTGCCTCAGCCTCCTGAGTAGCTGCGACTATAAGTGCACGCCACCATGCCCAGCTAATTTTTGTATTTTTAGTAGAGATGGGGTTTCACCATGTTGACCAGGTTGGTCTCAAACTCCTGACTCAGGTGATCACCTGTCTCGGCTTCCCACAGTGCTGGGATTATAGGCATGAGCCATTGTGCCTGGCCACCTTTTCTATTTTGAATAGGTTTTTGTTTACCCTATCTATACCCATTCATGCTTTTATACATTTCAGTCAAATCCTTGATCAGCTTTTGTCTATCGGGCAAGAAATTGATCCTAAGATCATTCCCAACCGTTGCTTCCTCCCTCCCTCTGGCAAATCTGTTTCCCTTCTCTGAGCCTTCTCTGTGGGTCATTATATCATTCTTACTGTGGAACATCAGGGCTCAAAGTGGGCTCTAGATGCTGCTTCATACTTTAAGACTTAACCTATTCTGAACCACGAAATAAACAAGAAAGACCTGAGCAGACAAAACCATCTCATAAAGTTCATGCATTAATTTATTCATGTGTGCCCCCCATAGTTTCAAGAGTTTCTTTCTTCATGCTTTTTAATATAGTTGGCTATTTAGTGTTTATGCTTTTGGAAGACTAAGGTTAGCTAATTATAATTTATCAATTATAAATGTGTTTGGCAGCACATATCAAAGCCCAGCCAACCATGAATTAAATAGATAAGGGTTTATGTATTCACATATACTTAGATGCCCAAAGGTAGGCAGACTAGTGACTCAAAAATAGTTTGGCAACCCAAACACTTTTCCATCTTTCCCTCCAATATTCATTAGCTTTGTAGGTTCTCATACGCATACTTACTACCTCATGGTTACAAGACATTGATGTTCTTCCTTCAGCTCACATTCCTATTCCAGGCAGGAAGAGCAAAGGGGTCTATATCTGGAAGACATGAGCTCTCCCAGAAGCCCTCTGCCTGTGTAACATGACTCCCCTTAGATACACAGGAGTCTGGGAAAATGAGTATTTTTGGCTTTTCTAAATGCTGCTGCTCTGAACAAAATTACACTTCTGTTAGTGAGGAAGTTGGGAGAATCAATATCAGAGAAGCAACTAGCAGTACCTGTTATGTGGGATTTCCAGCAGTCACAAATGGTTGCTGACCTTCTGCCTTCATGGGAGAAAACACAAAAACTAAAACAGCACCACAGAGTTCTCTGAAAAAAAAGCAGGTCAATATCATGGTCAACAAGTTATCTTAGCCCCATATAGTAGAATGTAATTGGAGTTTATAAAGTATAATGATTATCATTTTTTAAATTTTTTTATTTTTTGAAACAGAGTCTTGCTCTGTCACCCAGGCTGGAGTGCAGTGGCATGATCTTGGCTCATTACGACCTCCGCCTTCTAGGTGTAAGCAATTATCATGTCTCAGCCTCCTGAGTAGCTGGGACTACAGACACACACCACTACGCCCAGCTAATTTTTTTGCATTTTAAGTAAAGATGGGGTTTCACCATGTTGGCCAGGCTGGTCTAGAACTCCTGTCCTCAGGCGATCTTCCCACCTTGGCCTCCCAAAGTGCTGAGATTACAGGCGTGAACCACTGCACCCAGCCCGGAGTATAAGATTGTTTATCCTAGTGATCTGAGTCATCAAGAAAAGGTTTATAATAAAGTTAAGATAGTATTTCATGCATTTTAGAAAGACTTCTTTTTAAAATTTTTGAAAGTTTTATGTTCTACTCTCTGGAAAACTTTATCCCAAATGCTTGTGATTGTGCATATCTCAGCCACTGTTTACTGCCTAATAGGTTTTGATATTCTGCCAGTTCTAAGCCTCTGAACTGATGCCCACCTTTTCCCAGCATATGATGGTTCTCAGGGCTGCTTGTTGTGAGCTTCATTGTGTTGTTTTCTGACAGTGCTAATGCCTGGGCCCTCCTGCTCAGCTTTTGCTTCCCTCTGCATACTGTGGAACTCTGGCTTCTGCATGTCATAAGGCTGAGCAGGAAGTGCAAGGCATAGCTGAGTTTAGAAAGATTGCTCCAGCATCACAGCAGATCATACCATTGAAGATAAGTTTGCTTTATCCATTGACAGTATGTATTTTAACTTCTGGAAGGCTAGCTAATGTTTCTGATTTTACAGCATAGGTTGAATAAAGTATCCTATTTGTTTTTAGGCTGAATATCTTTCTATGGGAGAAGCTAAATAGGTTTTAGTAGCATCATCTCAGACAGATAAATACTTACGATTTTTTTTTTTTTTTGGATACAAGTTCTTGCAGTGTCACTAAGGCTGGAGTGCAATGTCATGGTCTCAGCTCATGCAACATCTGCCTCCCAGGCTCAGGTGATCTTTCTGCCTCAGCCTCCCAAGTAGCTGGGACAACAGGTGTGCCACCATTCCTGGCTCATTTTTGCATTTTCGGTAGAGTTGGGGCTTCACAGTGTTGGTCTGGTCTCGAACTCCTGACCTCAGGTGATCTGCCTGCCTCTACCTCCCAAAGTGCTTGGATTACAGGCGTGAGCCACCGCTTCCAGACCCTTATAATTTTCTTTGAAAAAAAAAATTTATAAATCTTTTTTAACAACCTATTTTAATTTTCCATAGCCGATTAGTAATACGTTATTTAACAAAGTAGATGGCAAGATTTTGTATAACGAGGTATTTATTGTCAACACCAGGACCAAGAAAGATTCTACATGGTTACTCATCTGTACCACTGTTACTTTTCTTTGTAAGCCATAGTTCACTAACAGGTGTGCTCCTAGCAAAATATTCTTTTCTCTTCAGTTACATCTGTGAGAATGTTAGTGTGTGGTATGGCTCCCACAACTGTCCCATTTATGGGAGATTTTGAACATGTCTCAGGCAGTTTTGTGAAGAAATATTTGACCATGAAAATATCATTGTTGTAATGTCTGTTGAATGTATCATATTCTGTTGATTTGGACCAGACTGCTCCCTGATCCAGTACTCTACTTTTCAGGCAAAAAAATTATGTGGATTTGTAAGCCTTCAATGTACTATTAAGAACCAGTTATACTCAAACTTTTAGTATGTATTAGAATTACTTGGGAATGTTGGTAATAATGCAGGTACATAGATCACATCCTTAGAAATTTTAAGTTAGAAGGTATGGGGCAGTGGGATGGATCTGCATTTTTAACAGATTCTCTGATGCCCTCCAGCATTTAAGCACAACTAAAATAGACCTTCATTCCTGATGAAATTATTAACTGAAGTATCTAATATTTCAAACTTCATTTCACCTAATTTTTCCTCACCATTATACTATTTTCATTCTGAAAGAGAATTCATAGCAGTTTCATGTAAAAGTAAACCAAATAATTATTACTTGTATTCAAGAAGAACATGGCAGTTTCAAAAGCTGTGCTACTTTTAAAATACATCTTCTATCTTTGAATACTATCTTTGACTATCTTGAATATACAGAACAGTGCAGGACATTGTTCCCAGGTGGTATTTTTAAACAAATATAATATAAAAACAAATATTCTTAAGAAGAAAAGGTAATATAAAAACAAATATTCTTAAGAAGAAAAAGCAAATATTCAAATGAAAATTAAAATTATAAGGAGTGTCAAAATTCTGGGTTGGAATAAATGAACAAATTTGAAAAACTCAGAACAAAGAACTGTTAGGAGTAGGTAAGAAAAATAGATACCATGTAATTATTTTTTGCTAAGTAGGTTTTAGTAGCATCGTCTCAGACAGATAAATACTTTTTTTTTTTTTGATACAAATTCTTGCACTGTCGCTAAGGCTGGAGTGCAATGTCATGATCTCAGTTCATGCAACATCTGCCTCCCGGGCTTAGGTGATCTTTCTGCCTCAGCCTCCCAAGTAGCTGGGACTACAGGTGTGCCACCATTCCTGGCTAATTTTTGCATTTTCGGTGGAGTTGGGGCTTCACAGTGTTGGTCTGGTCTCGAACTCCTGACCTCAGGTGATCTGCCTGCCTCTACCTCCCAAAGTGCTTGGATTACAAGCGTGAGCCACTGCTCCCAGACCCTTATAATTTTCTTTGAAAAAAAAAAATTTATAAATCTTTTTTAACAACCTATTTTAATTTTCCATAGCTGATTAGTAATAAGTTTCATGTGTTTGATTCAATTGCATGTATATTTCTTAAAGAATTTGGAACATACCAATTATAATGGTGATAATTTATTAGAATTGCAAGCCAACATCAAGTAAATGAGTTTAAACATACTGTCTTTAAAATACTTAGATTGTACTAAACTTTTAGGAATTAAGATAGTTAAACATTTCAGATGTTTAACTGTAACTATAATTGTCTCATGGAATATGAATATTGTCTGGATGTCAGTTCTCAGAAAAAAAAATTCCACTCTGGAGTCATTGTCCTAAATCTGAGTCATTATGGGCTTACTGAATTAACCTAATTGGAAAAATCATTTTATTCTAGATTAAGGCTTTTTTCTCTTTAATTATTTGGACCCATGACTTATTTTTCATATGTTTTGTATAGAAAATGATATTTTCTAAAAGATTTTTGTCATTTTATCATAAATTCTATGTAATCTATAGCCTTATGATTTCTTCCCTTTTTGTGTCAACATTGTAGGACAGCAGTGTCCATGGGCTGATATCTCTGTAGTGTTTCCACAGTGATTTCAGAATTTGTTTTTTCTCCTCTTCATGCCCACTCTAGGGTTCTGATCCCACTGCATTCTCCGTCCTTACCCAAGCCATCACTGGCCAGGTGGGTTTTGTGGATGTGGAATTTTGCACTACCTGTGGAGAAAAGGGAGCAAGTAAGCGATGTTCAGTTTGCAAAATGGTAAGAATGGAGTTCTTTTTACTTCATTGACCTCTGGTTTAGATTCCACCAAGCTGATGATTGAGTTTTAATTTTCTGTAACAGTTGACATTAGTTTTCTAATAAATTCTAACAATAAAAATATTGTATTTAATACTTAAAAAGTAGTTTTGGAAGAGAATTAATAGGATCAGTGTAGTTCTATACTGTGTCAAATTGCCAAATTTCTGCCAAACTGCCAGTCTTCCTTTGCCTCTTTGCTGATCACCTCAGGGAAAGAAAGGATATGAATGAATGAATGAATATGAGAAAATAAGATAAAGATTATCTGTGGGGCAAGAAGACTGAGGCTGGTGCAGATGTGAAACCTAGAATAGGACAGTTCATAAATATATAATCTTTTCTCTTCTGATGTTGACTTTAATGACAGTCTCTTCATCAACATGTCCTTATAAAACTACAATTTCTGACTGTTGCTAATCTTTCATCCCTATGGACTATATTGCCCCCTTCTTCTGGAATTACTTTGTAAAAGGTATATCTGATAGTATTGTTCTCACATCCACATACTGGACACATGCACGTGTTGTACATTCACTTAATCCCATAGGTAGCATCAACTGCCTGTTGACTTTAAGGTTGAAATGAAATCCATTATAATCTGCTGTCACCTACTTCTTCAGCTTCATTTTGTTTAATGACTTACTTCTCTGAACCTCACTTTCCTGAATTAAGCGAAATTCCAGAATTAAATGGAAATACTTTAACTAGCACTGCTTATAAAAACACAGTAAAAGTGTTTAAAACAATAATCATTTAATCTTTCTCTCACAGTTGTGATTGGCTATTGTTAGCTGGGGCAGTTGTGCTCCATGTGACTCTCATCCTCCTTATACTAGCAGGCTAGGCTAAGCATGTTGTCATGGCAGTAGCAAAGGTATGTAGCTAGAACCACAGAAGGTCTCTCAAGGACTTGCCTTGAAGCTGCCATGTTGTCTCATGCTATTGGCCGAAACAAATCACATGGCCCAATCTGAGATCAAGTCTCCTCCCCTTCAGTGCAGAGAACTTTGAAATCATGAGAAAGTGTATGAATGCAGGGATGAATGAAGAATTGGGGCCAATAATACAATTTATGTATAAGGGCCTAGCACAGTGCTTACCATATAATAAGTATTTAATAAAGTTCATTTCCATCTCCTTTCCACCCCCACTTGCAAAAATATAAGGTCATTTACAAAAACTTCTTGCTGTTCTTAAACATGTCATTCACTTCCCTGTCCCTGCATTTTTGTACAAGAAATTTTCTCCAGTTGGAATGCTTCTTTCCCATTTTTCTGTGTACCTTGACTCACCACAGCTAGGGTGAGTCGCTGCTTCCTTTATGCCTCCATCACCCTTACATCTTGTACTGTGTTTAAAAATTATGTATTTAGGTGCCCGCCTCTCTCCCTTCTTCCATATCTTTCTTTTTCTTGACCCTATCTACCTTTGGGACAAAACTCTATCTTCCTTGACATTGTAATGTACCATTTCTGGCACATAGTGGGTTTATAATAAGCTATTTGCTAAAGTCTTTGGTAGACTGTTTGTTATATATTCATTATTGTTTTAAAGTAAAGCTACAAAGTACAAATCTAAATGAATACACAGATACCATATTAGGCCATTCCTATCCTTCTATAAAGAAATACTTGAGACTTGGTCATTTATAAGTAAAAGGGGTTTAATGGGCTCACGGTTCTGCAGGTGTAAAAGAAGCATGGCACAGGCTTCTGGTGAGGTGTGAGGAAGCTTTCAATCATGGTGGAATGTGAAGCGGGAGTAAGCATATCACATGGCAGGAGCTGGAGCAACGGGGGCAGGGGAGGTGCCACACGCTTTTGAACAACCAGATCTTGTGAGAACTCACTATTTTGAGGATGGCACCAAGGGAAGGTTGCTAAACCATTTATGTGAAAACCACCCCCATGATCCTATCACCTCCCACTAGGCCCCACCTCCAACATTTGGGATCACAATTCAATATGCAGTTTAGAGGGGACAACATCCAAATTATATCAGCCACATATTACGGTTTTAAAATAAAGTATGGGAAACAACATTTTTACAGCATAGTTCTTGGTTTAATGTCACAGTAGGGAAATCATATAATCCCAGCTCTTGAAATGAAAATAAACCTACAATTGCTTTCAGGTAATATATTGTGATCAAACCTGCCAGAAAACACACTGGTTTACTCATAAGAAAATCTGTAAGAATCGGAAGGACATTTACGAGAAGCAACAATTAGAGGCTGCCAAAGAAAAGAGACGAGAGGAGAATCGTATGTATATAAAAACCAAGTTCATTTGGCTTCTTAGTGGAGAGAGAGATGATAGGTGATCTTAACACCCTGGAACTGAGTCTCCTCTGGAAGCCAGAGGAGCTCAAGAGTGACCAATGTAAGAATCACATTTAAATTTAAATGTATCCCTTTTTTAAAATTCTTGGGATACAGTCAGCCTAGACATCACTGGAAAACAGACATCAAATTCTGAGGAATGTAGTTTATTTCATATTCTACATTCTAGCTTAGGTGACTGCCCTGGAACAATGGGACTCTTCATGGGTATTAACTTATATTCTGCTTATGAAGGATTTTAAAGTTTTTGAATAAGGGAATTAATTAAATTTCCACTAATGGCTACCAGAAGATTGTGAGAGTGGAAGCCTTTAAATTCCTTAATTAAATTTCAGAACTACAGGTGAAATTACAAAGTAGCTTTATAAATCACTCGTTAAATTGCAGATCTAATACACAGAGCAAATTTCTACAAGTGTCAGAGCAGTGAATTTTGTATTTTTCTCCACCCCTCTTGAGGTTTTATGACCCATTTTCATCAGAAATAGTGAGTTGCTTCAGCAGTGATTCTCGATTGAAAAGGATAACCACCCCCACCTTCATGCCTCACTCTAGACAATATATCATATGTTCTGAGGGAGTGTATGTAGTTTGAAAAAGCTGCCTTGGTTACTCTGATACCAGGCATTTCCACCTCCACCCCTCAAGGAACCATATCCCTTTTACTACTGGGTTGAAAAATACTCTCAGTGGAATTAAATAATTTGTACACAATTAAACCATTTATCCTTAAAAGAATAGTCAGGGTTTCTGACTGCCATGCCTTCTCTTGTTTTCTTGACCAAACTTTTTTATTCTATGTGCTAAGGACAGAAAGTAACAAATGTTCATTACTAACACACCATTGATGGAGAATAAGATTGTCAGTAGAATGGGCACTCCCAGCTGTTAAGCATCATCATGTGCCAAACACTGCTCTAAATATTCAGACACCTTTATTCTTCACCAAAGTGGGATAGCCTTTATTACCTCCATATTATAGACAAAAGAATCAACTGCATGCGGGCAATTACCTCTCCAAGGACATCAAACTAATTCAGAGAAGAGCTGAATTCAAATACAGGCTTTGTCAAATCCCAAGCAACAATCCTGATTTAGAGGTGGCTTTGGAGCCAGAGGCCTGAATTCAAATGCTGGTTCTGCTGTTTCACTAGCTAGGAATCTTGGAGCAAGTTACCAAGCCTCTGTTTTCTCAGTTTTCTTATTTGTAAAATAATGATAGCAGTGATAGTAGAGATAATAATATACCTCATGTAGTTGATATGAAGATTAAATAATAGATGTGAAGCATTGGGAAGAGTGTCTGACATGTGGTAGGAACAAAATAACAACTTCTTTTTTTTTTCAATCAGACCACAAACTTGATGTCAATTCTAACTGTGTTAGTGAAGAGCAACCAGACGATGAAGTGGGTGTCTCCCAAAAGGATTCCAACCCTAAAGATTCCGGGGAAGAAGAGAAAGAATCTCTTGAAAGTGAGGCTGGGTTGGAAGGCTTACAGGAAGCTCCTGCAGGTCCACAGGTATCCGAGGAGTAAAAGCCAGAGCAAGTGCTAGTGCGGATGGTCCTCACCCTGCAGGGAGCTGGGAACTCATGGGAATGCGTCCTCCTCGCCTCATTATACCTGCATGTCACCATGGCAGGATTCCTCATTTCATAGAATAGAGGTTTTCAAGCAAAACCCTCTTGGCCATGCCCTAATTTCCTATTGATTTCTGTTCTATAATTGAATGGATATTCCTATGGAAATTTTTTTGTCTCAAAATACAGGAAAAACATTCCTATTACCTTTCTGAGGTTGGCTTTCCAGCAATTGTTTCAAAGGAAAATAGATCCCCTTAAAGAAAAAATATAGGGTTTAGAGAACAAAGTGACAAGCAGAGCAGGTGTGAAAGAGAGATTTTCAGGAAAGAAAAAATTTATAGCTACAGAGATGGGTAGTTAGAGAAATCATAACTTATATGTGAATGAAATACATATAAACAGCATTTACTGTAGTGACATTCTACTTATTAAAGTGCAATGAAATGAAGAAAAGCTATATGTTCAAGGACCCTTGCCATAGTTCAGCTAATTGTAGTTTTATATAGAAACTACAGTTTCTGTATAGTATACTGATCCTGAACAGTCTGAACTGTACGTAGTCCTGCAGTGATGTTCTGTCTGCAGTATTTGTACCTCCAGGATGGCAGACCCCTCAGCAGGAACAAAGGCTATTGACGGTTCTCTCAGCATGTGCATTAAAAAAGGTACTTCCTGAAACTTTTGATTAAATAATGGCTAACCATACCATGTACACAGTTATTGTAAGGCTAATTCACGTGCCATACTCCACCTGATAAACTGACTTATTTTGCTATAAGCTTTTCATGGAGCACTTCCTTTCCAGAAACTGATTTGTAACTGTCATTTAGAGAATGTCCTGGCATCAGTTTTTAGCATATGTGGTATTTAAACAGAGCTAGAATGTGATGTCTGAAGATAGTGCTGCATTTCTAAGTTTCTTGTGTGGATTTTAAAATAAATTGTGCCTACAAATATAAGCAACTCATCTTGGTTTATAATTTATTATTGGGAGTGGCAAATATTAGAGAAATATTAGGAAACTTTTAATAGGGAACTTGACAAATATTGGAGACCGACAAAGTACTAATTATTTTAATATGTACAGTTGCAAAACAGAATGACTGGAATTCTTACTCATTTGCTGATCAAATGGTATCTTCTGGATTTGGTGGGTTTTTTTTTTTTTTTTTTGAGACGGTGTTTGGCTTGTGTCATCTAGGATTGAAATGGTGCCATCTTGGCTCACAGCGACCTCCACCTCCCAGGTTCAAGTGATTCTCCTCCTTCAGCTTCCCAAGAAGCTGAGATTACAGGTACCTACCACCATACCCAGCTAAGTTTTGTGTTTTTAGTAGAGATGGGGTTTCACCAAGTTGGCCAGGCTGGTCTCAAACTCCTGACCTCAGCTGATCAGCCCGCTTTGGCCTCCCAAAATGCTGGGATTTCAGGTGTTAGCACCGTTCCTGGCCCATCTTGCGGATTTTTCTCTTCCTAACACTCCATTATTCTCTTCCTGTGCTACACACACCCTATACCATGCTGGCTCTAGGATGACTTTGAGCAAATTCAATGTTGAGGGTTAACTGGTTAGGAATCCAGCAGGTGAATTTAGACTGAATTTGTTAATCGTGACAAGCCTCCCTTGGAAAAAAATAAAATCATTTATTCAAGTACTTCATCTGTGTACACACTTATGAGCATTTATCTTTTGGTAGTAAAGGAGGCCTCCCAGCCCCTCCTCTCCCACTGACATGCTTTTTACATGAGTTTCTGGGATTTTAGTGATTTTGTATGATGTTTGTGTTTTTCCCAGGATTTTCGTGATTTTGTGTGATGTTTGTGTTACCGTCCTTCTCCTTTTCCTCACCCCACTCTGTCACACACTGTGGAGGGCTCTGGCAAGAGGGCATGGCCCCTGTCTTTGGATACCCTGGAGGGTTGTGGAAAAGCAGAAAGAATTGTCACCCAGTACTGAGTTATTTCCTTGCTCTGCATTTGCTGCAAAAAAAGAACATACAATTGGTAGGGGAAAAGGCAAGCAGGTTTTATTCCCGGCCAGGAATGGAAAAGGAGGGAGCTCTTGCTCTAAAGACATCTAACTCCCAAGCTGTGGGAAGTTGGGGAACTTTAAGGAGTTAGATGTGGGGTGGGAGGAAAGTAAGCATTTCAGAGTGGAACTCCAGATGCACAGGCGTACATCATAAACGTGTCTCCATACACGCCATGTTCAGAAAAGGCATCTGAGCAGGTGACCAGGCAGGTGACTGGGAAGAGTCAGCATGGAGGAAGGGACTGGGGTAACAGATGTGAACTACTGATTAGAACTGGTAAAAAAGGTTGTTTACTGAAACTTCAAGGAAATCAAACTTTAAAATGTAGAATTAAGGAATAAGAGAGCTGAACATACTGACATACTGATTCTTCAAAGAGAAACTTGGGGTTCACTATATTTAACAGGAGCAATAGTAAAGTACAAGTATTTGGCTCCAGAACTGTCTGAGGCCATGACTCCTGACATGTGAAGGTACCTGAAAATGCAGTTTCTACGTAGACACCATCAAGACAGGTCTAGAGAGAGGAAACGCTATTTGAGCTGTTGAATCCAGTGGGCTCTGACAGAGTCCACACTTGGGGTTTACAAGATCCACTTACATGAGCAAATGCGTTTCCCATTTGAATTTCTGTCACTTAGAACCAAAGAATCCTTATCTTGTGGCAACTAGAAAACAAGCAAATTTTAAAAGTTAAATACATATAAATATAGGTAAAAGAAAAATGAAGGCATATAACTTGAATTTTATGATTATATTCTCTAGAAAATTAACAATGACAGTTCAAATTTCAAATTAGATTTGAGGACTAACCTCTGATAATTTATCTTGCCCAAATTCCTACCTAAGGGGTCTGGGGAGACATACCCTACAAACCATGGATTCTCATCAGATAGGTTTTATTTGACCCTGTATATTGTGACTTGCTTTTCAGTGTGACCTGGCATAACATTATAAGACAAGGAAAAAATATATAACCCCAAAATATATTTATTTGCCATATCTTGAAACTGGGTGGGAAGGATCCACTTCTATAGAGAATCCCTTCCCCACTTTGTTTTCCTTTCTTTCTTTGCAGATCCAGCAGATAATCAACTAACAGCCAGGTGCCCTTTTAGGACTGATAAGAAACATTTTACAACCTGTTCTCTCTCAAGTCTATCTGAGAGATTCCTCTGCACAGCACAATAAAACTTAATCTCCACAATCCTTTATCTTTAACCTGAACATTCCTTTCTATGGATCCCAGAGTTTTAGACAAAGTCAACCAACTGTCAGCTAGAAAATGTTAAAATTTACCAATAGCCTGGAACCCCCTGCTTTGAGTTGTCCCGCCTTTCTGAACCAAACCAATGTATTTCTTAAATGTATTTGATTGATGTCTTATGCCTCTCTCAAATGTATACAACCAAGCTGCACTGGGACCACCTTGGGCACATATCTTAGGACCTCCTGAGGGCTATCATGGGCCATGGTCACTCATATTTGGCTTAGAATAAACCTCTTCGAATATTTTACAGAGCTTGTCTCCTTTCGTTGACAGATTGCCATTATTTTTGTCGCAAAAACCAACACAAGGTATTTTTGCACCTATTTACTGATGTTTATTTTTAAAAAACCTCATATTTAAAATTGGAATAGGGAATGGTTATGTAAATTTTGAAAATATCAAAGCATAATTTCTATGGACAAAGACAATATCTTAATTTAGTAAAAAGAAACTTTCTTCTTCTCATAATTATTTCAGTAGATGAGCAGATTTTACCCCCAAAGGTAGCTCTATCCTGGTTCACAGGGCTGGTTGTATATATCCTTTGAAGTCCTAGTTTTATAAACAGCCAAAGGCAAATGGTGATCATACTTTGCAGCAAATAAATTAGCTAGCTACATAATTGACCATTTCAGGGGAATGTAGCTAGCTAATTCAAATACTCATACAAAACCACTTTATCTGATGAGATTCCAAATGGTTAAGATTTTAATGTGGAAAAAATAATCCCAGGAGAAAACATGAGAAACCCAGAAACCACAAAAGGAAATAAATTTGGCTACATTTAAAACATAATCTGAATATTTTTGCTCTTGGGAAGGTGGAGTGGACATACTTTTCACTATTATTCCCACTAAGGAAAGCTAAAAACCCTGAGCAATTGTATATTAAAAAAATATAAGAAGGCCCTGAAAGTTGGAGAGGTAGTAGACTGGCTAGGGATCCTGGACCCAGCGGTTCCATGTAGCAACACCTACTGAGTTCTCTGGCTTTTCTTCCTGCCTCACATAGCCCAGACTTGGAGCTAAAGAAGCTGGAAAATGGAAACACCAACAGCTACAGACCAAAAAAAGTCCCAACAAAGGCCTGCCAGTCTGCCAGCCTGTCCTGTGGATTTCCAAATCATTGCAGCATCAACTCATACCTGAAGCTCTGGCTGCTCTACCAACTTTGAATTTGCCAGTCCCCACAACGGCATAAACCAATTCCTTAAAATAAATCTCTAGTTCTACATATGCTTGTATTCTTCTGGTTCTGTTTCTCTGGAAAACCCTACCAATAGATCATTTGCCTTAGTCAATTCAAGCTGCTGTCACAGATTACCACAGACTGGGTGGTAAAAACTACAATTACTTATTACTCACAGTTTTGGAGGCTAGAAGTCTAAGATTGGGTTTCCAGCAGGATTGAGTTCTTGGTGAGCATCCTCTTCTTGGTCTACGGAGTACTGTGTTACTTAAGTGGAAGAAGTAGCATAAGCTAGTTCTCTGGTGTCTTCTTATAAGGGAACTAATCCCATTCATGAGGGCGCCACCTTCATGACCTAGATGCCTTCCAAAGGCTCCATTTCCAAATACCATCACAATGGGAATTTGATTTCAACCTTAGAATTTGGGGAGGACACAGACATTCAGTCCATAACACCAAGTATAGTCCCTAAGGGGACAGCTGCCCTTGGGATACGAATAATAGTAATAGCTAACATATATGGAGTACTTTAAGAAAGCCACTTAACTTGACATACCATTATGCAAATTGCTGAGACTTTATGAGGTAACTTATTATTATTGTTTTAAATACAAGGATATCAAAGCCTTGACAGGTCAACTAACTTTTCCATCTAGTAAATGGAACAGCTCAGCTAGATCTGTTGGATTCCAGAGTCCCACTTCCACTTGAGACAGTTTGAATGGGCATCTTGTTGTGTTGGGTTTTTTTCTTCTTCTTTTTTCTCTTTCTCTTCTTTATTTTGAGATAGGGTTTAGCTTTGTCACCCAGGCTGGAGTGCAATGGTGCAATCTCAGCTCACTGCAACTTCTGCTTCCCAGGCTTATGGAATCTTCCCACCTCAGCCTCCCAAGTAGTTGGAACTAAGGGTGCATGCCACTATTCCTGGATTTAATTTTTTTTTTTTTTTTTTGGTAGAGACAGGGTTTTGCCATGTTGCCCAGGCTGGTCTCAGACTCCTGGACTCAAGCAATCCGCACTCCCCACCAGCCTCCCAAAGTGCTGAGATTACAGGGGTGAGCCCACTGCACCCATCTGGGTCTCTTGTTTAAATTAAAGAACTTAATTTAAAATACCCTCTTAATAATGACATATTCTATTTTGGTAGAGTTTTAGGTAACTTAAAGATCATGTCTTCTATTTTGTGTTTCTCCTGAAATGGTATTTCATACAGTGTTTCCCATTTGCAATAATGAAGGGCCATTTATTAGCCCTCCATTGTTCAATAATATATCCAGTATTGAGGAATGCATTCTGAAGCAAATCTTTTTTTTTTTCATGCAGGTGACACAGTTATGTAAAAAGAAAAATAATTTCTACCTCTTACTAGATTAAGTAAAATTTGTTAGACATTTTAAAATTGGAGTAAATATTTCGTTTTCAGCAATTTTGGGATTAAGAATATAATGTCAAAGACTACACATTTGAAAATCATTCTTTTAGTGGTTAACCAAGAGATTATATTAGCCCATCCTTAACTTACTTCGATCTTATTAAAAATTAATGCTTCTTATGTAACCATGGGCCGCCTTAAACCTGATGCCAAATATACTATTTCCGTCATGAAATGTCTTGTTGTCACCCAATGTTATTGCTTGGTGGATCCGGTAGTATTCAGCTAATGATGAATCGCTTTGGTCAAATAGCTACTTGGTCAAGGGTCAGATTCTCAGTTAGTAGTAGAATCCATGGAGCAGCATGCCTAGATGTGCTATTTAAACAGTGGCTATTTCTCTGCCGTAGATGGTGTGGCCTTGTTCAAGAACCCTCAAAACTGCACTGTGACTCTCCTTTCAGTGCTGGCTGGAGACTTCACTGAGGTATCCTGGATTACGCTGGGATATTGTAGTAGTTATCTGTTGCTGTGGAACAAATTATCCCTAAATGTATCAGCTTGAAACAAAAGTAAGCATTATCTCATGATTTCTGCAGGCAAGAAATCTAGAAGCAGCTTAACTGGGTGGTTCTGGTTTGGGATTTGTTTGGCTTGAAGATAAAGTGAAGCTTTCAGCCAGGGCTATAGTCATCTGCATGTCTAACTGGGTCTGCAGGATATGCTTGCTTGTCTGTTAGCAGAAGGCCTTATGCCTTACTGGCTTTTGGAAAGAGGCCTCAGTTCCTCAGAATATCAGCTACGACAGAGGACTGCTTAAGTGTTACAATGACATGGCAGCTGGAATCCCACAATATAAATGATCCAGGAGACAGAGAGTAAGAGCAGTGCCAACCATAATTCCAAAAGATGCAATCCCAAATGCCAAATTCACAGATGTTATTACTTCTAAGATCAAAATCCCTAAAGGTTAAAATTCCTAACATCTAAAATTCCCCAAATCACAATTCGTGCATTTACAGTTGTACACAGGATAGTTGCGGCATAGTAGGCACAACTAGTACCTTGTCCTTTTCCTTATTTGGAAACAAAGTGTGGTTTAAGGAGATGCACATGATGCCAAGCTGACAAGGGGTAGACTTGTGGACTTAATCTTAAGTGTCAATTTAACTGGATTAAGGAATGCCTAGGGACCCTGTAAAGCATTATTTTCAGTATGTCTGTGTATTTCCAGAGGAGATTAGTGTCTGAGTCTGAGTGGATTGCGTGGGGAAGAGCTGCCTTTATTGTTTCTAGTTTTTCAAAGACCATCAAAGAAATGAAAATGCAAGCAAAAAATATAAGAGGCCGGGTGACATGGCTCACACCTGTAATCCCAACACTTTGGGAGACCAAGGCGGACAGCTCACTTGAGGTAAGGAGAGCGATACCAGCCTGGCCAACATGGTGAAACCCCATCTCTACTAAAAATGTAAAAAGTAGCCAGATGTGGTGGGACGTGCCTGTAATCCTAGCTTCTTGGAAGGCTGAGGCAAGAGAATTACTTGAACCCATGAAGGCAGAGGTTGCAGTGAGCTGACATCAGGCCACTGTACTCCAGCCTGGACAGCAGAGCAAGACTTCATCTCAAAAAAAGAAAGAAAGAGAGAGAGAAAAGAAAGAAAGAAAGAAAGAGAAAGAAGAAATAAAGAAAAAGAAAGAAAGGAAAAAGAAAGAAATCTCTCCTGCCAGATTATTCAGTTGTGTACTACTCCTGCCCCTTCACACATAACGTCATGCTTGCCTTTTTAAAAAATGCATGAGAGATAAAAAGAATTCAAGTTCAGAGACCTTCTGAACCAAAGACGTTTGCTGATTTTGAGATTCCTCCAGTGTTACAAAAAATTAAACAGTGACCTATTCTTGGTTAGGGATTTGACTATTGAAGAAGATAGACTTTTTCTACTGAAAATGTAACATAGAAAAACTAGCACATGCTTCACTTTGGCTCATGACTGTGTTGACCAAAATTAAGCCTGTTGAGGCAGAAATAATTTGATAAAAATTTATTGGAAGCTGAATGTGAGGATGGACATGGAAGACCCAACAAAGTTGAGCATGCTCCAAAGTCTGTTACAAGTTGGAATGCTTTTTCATAAGGAAGTTTAGGAGAAGCGATAGGGAATTCTCATATTGGACTTGGCCTTTGTCTTTGGAGAGTACAATACAGAGGTTACCGTCATTGGCTACAGATATCAACATACAGGCTGAAACGTTCTAGGTGCAAGACAATCAATACAACTCCATGATTCAGAAACAAATCAGCAAAACTTTATGATTTAGAAACAAACCAGTGTCCTTTTCAATATAAGTCATGTATTAATCAGTAAACAACAGTTTGAGTAACTCACAATAAGATTTGAAGGAGTAACAATACAATTCTTTACTCCAGTACAGGAAGTAAGCTGTGAATCACGACTTTCCCCAGGCAGTTAATTTGGAAACCTGCCAAATGTGACCTGTAAGTTGTCAGATGGCACATTCAAAACTGTCCCCACTGTGTTTTAATCAACTAGGTACTATTCATGGCCCTACTGGATCTGAAAATTACAGAAATTATCCATTTATTTATGTATTTATGACTGGAAAAAGTGAAGCACTTTATAAATGCTTATTTGAAGATTTGGTAGAGTTTCCAGGAAAAAAAAAAAAAAGGATTCCAATTAAACTCCCAAACCATAATGACAGATTCAGAATTAGGTATGAACAAGCCTTTTAAAAGTGAATTTCAAGAAGTTATCAATAAAGATTGTTTTTCCCAATCAGTCGGACGCTTTTGGCAAAGAAGAAAAAATTAGATGAGTGGATTGGTCGCATAATACAGCAACGACAAAAACTTGAGTTTAAAAATTTGTCTGCATTGGCATTCTTTCCAGCTGTGAAATTCCAGGAGCCTTTAATAGCTTTCTCTGCATTTGCCTGGAGAAGCCAGTAAAATTACTGACTTGTTTAAAAATAATTATGTGCACAGTAGGACAGGAAAACACTTACCCAACAGTTTTCCTGTTCCATCACCAATATTATTTCTGCCAAATTAGTGGTCTATAAGCGCATACAGAACAGATTCTGAGCACCCCAGACAACACAGAAACATGGTACAGAAGATGGGAAAATTTAAAAGGGAATGCTCATGTGAATGTCTATTGAATCATAGAAGCATTTCAGAAAGAGCAGCACCACATTGAAAATGAATTGGGGGCAGGTGCATGATCACGATTCATTGCAGCCTCGACCTCCCTGGGCTCAGGTGATTCTTCTATCTCAGTCTCCCAAGTAGCTGGGACTACAGGGATCACTTGAGCCAGGAAGGTCAAGACTGCAATGAGCTGTGATTTTGCCATTGCCCTCCAGCATGAGTGACAAAGGGAGAGCCTGTCTCAGAGGCAGAGAGAGACAGACAGACAGACAGAACAATTAATTGTGATCTTAATTACCTTTTACTTTTGTTCACTTCCACTTGTTTATTGTCATTGTTTTTTTTTGTTGTTGTTGTTATTATTGTTATTTATTAATTAATTTATTTTTGACTAGGGTCTCACTCTGTTACCCAGGCTCCAGGTCCTAGGCTCAAACAATCCTCCCACCTTGGTCTCCCAAACTTCTGGGATTACAGGCATGAGCCACCATGCCTGGCTTGGTCATATTTTTTATGTATTGATTCCTTCCAGTCCATGTTTCAGTCCAGATGCATAGTGATAATTCAAGGATTGAAAACAAAAATTTTGAGACAGATCAATCTCACGAACCTGCCTTTCTTTTCTAGTGGTACAAGCCCCATTGAGTGAAGTGCTCCTAATCTCTGGTGAATTTAAATACTATAAAAGCATTGCTGTATTTAAGTTTGTGCACTGAAGATTTTTCTAGTCCTAGAATCAATCCTAGAGATCAATCTAGCTGTATAGTCTCGATCAATCACAAGGGATCAATAAGTCTTTTTCCTTATTCTATGTGCCTTTTTTGAAAGGGCCTTGATTTGCATTTGCTGCTTACATACAGCAATTGGTCTGATTTTTTTTTTAATATTCAGGTACATGTGCTTGTTTCTTAAATGAGCGTACTGAACTCTGGTGGGAAGTGGGTTTCCAGTGTACCTAATACCTACATAATGAACATTGTATCCCACGGGTAATTTTTTCATCCCTTGCCCCTTCCCACTCTCCTCCCTTCCAGAATCCCTGAGTGTCTATTATTTCCATCTTTATGACCATGTGTACGTACTGTTTTGCTCCCACTTACAACTGAGAAAGTGCAAGATTTGCTTTTCTGCTTTGAAGTTAGTTCATTAAGTATAACGGCCTCCAGCTCCATCCATGTTGCTTTAAAAGCCAGAAAATCATTGTTTCTCATAGCTGCATCATTGGAGAATTTTAACATTTTATTCGATGCTCTCTCTCTCTCTCTCTCTTTCTCTCTCTCTTTCTTTCTTTTTGCATCTCAAATGACACAAACCAAAGTTTGTTGTTGAGATAAGGTCTCATTCTGTCACCAAAACTGCAGTGTAGTGGGAATGATCCTACCTCACTACATCCTCAGACTTCCTGCCCAATAATATATGAGGTTCCCAATAATACATGAGGTTAGAAGAAATTATTTAGACAGATAGTGAGCATAAGGAAGTCCTCGGTAATGTTTTCCTTCTAATGAAAATCGCCCCCAAATTATTCTCTTTTCTAACAAAGAGCAGCCAGTAAAATCGAGCTGCAGACATAGACAAGCAAGCTAGAAGCTTGTAGGGTTGAATGCCAGCAGCTGTGCCAACAGGAAAAGGCCACCTGGGACTAGGAATGTTCAAATGGTGACTCCATCTTCCCTTTTCCTTTCTAATCGCTTGTACAGTAGGGAAAAGACAACATGGAGCGGCCAAGGGGAAAGTTCATTTGCATAATAAGATTAGAGTAGGGCAGCCAGCTTCCCAGAGCACTATGTAAATATCGCACTTGGTTCAATGAGTCTGTAGGCCCTATGTAAATCAGGCACCGCCTCCTCAAGCCCGTCTATAAAATCCGATGCGCTTTGCTGTGGTCTGGAAGTCCCATTCTGAAACCCCCTCATTTGCAAGAGAGAGAGAGCTGTTCTCCTTTCTCTTTCTGCTGCCTATTAAACCTCTACTCCTAAACCACTTCTTGTGTCCCTATACTCGATTTCCTTGGTGAAACAATGAACTCCAGGTATTTGCCCCAGACAATGATGTGGCTTCACTGAGTTGGGCTGGGTGTGAAGCCTGGGCCCCCCACTGCGCCTGGATTTTTCTTTTTATTTTTTTAAAGGACTGGGCTCATTTTTCCAATGTTTTTGCTCAGGCTGGTCTCCTGGCCTTTTTTTTTTTTTTTTTTTTTTTTTTGGCTATTGCTACATAGCTGTTCTATGTAGAAGAAATCTGTCTTTACAAGAAAGGCAGAGGGGGATAATCCTTGGAACTTTTCCTTTCAAATGTAGCATCTGGTTGTTAAATGAGCATCTGTAAAATGGAAAATATTAAAATATAAAAATATAAAAATAAAAAAAGAGAGAGAAGGAAATGAATGGGAACATACTCTACAAGGAGAGCCACGCCTAAGAGAAAAAAGCAGCTATTCATCAAGATGCAATACTGATAGATGACAGAGGCCAACAAATGCCTATGCAGATAAGGAAGGGTCCCTGGAGAATCTCCTACCCGCCCCACAAGTGTTTATACCAGATGTTTTTGTGCAAATAAGGGAACCTGCACAGGGTCTTGCCTGGGCATGCCTGCAAGGGACTGAGGCCCAAATGCACTGGGGGAATGGGGTGGAGCCACCAGGATTCGTGCTTACCTCAGGGAGAAGCCGGGACTCTTCAACTCACGTGTGGTGTTCTGGCATTCAATTTGTGAGGTGGAAATCTGCATGCAGGACTCCTCTTTTTGTCAAAAGCTTTCCTTTCACTTAATAAATTCCGCCCTCCTCACCTTTCAACGTGTCTGCGTGCCTAATTTTTCCTGGTTGTGAGACAAGAACCGGGATTTAGCTCAACTAAGGAGCAAAAATATCCTGCATCAACACTTCAAAATATAAATAATAATTGTGGCTCTCTCCATCCCTGACACCACAGGGCTCCCCCTGCCCACCAATGGCAGCCCGGTTGCTGGATCCCTCTCGCTTCCCGCACACTCCTGCAGGGCTCCAGCCCCGGCTCCCTCTCTCCTTCCCTTCCCTCTAATTCCTCTTCCTGCTGCCATCATGTTGAAGCTTCAGCCACCACAACAGCCCTCCCAACCCAAAGGCATCTTCTTGGTGCCGCAGCACCAGGAGTGGCCGGGAGCTGCCAACATCGGCAACACCAGGGGACAGAGGACAGGAAAGGGACCCTCCCGCCCCATAGTCACCTTTGTTTGAAGGCATCTACAACAATTCCAGAATGCTGCATTTCCTCGCAGCATTGTGAGGCTCCACTTGTGATGTAAAGGTGAAAAATGGCGCCAACTCTGACGGTATCTTCAAGACGCTGAGCTCAAAGTTTGAACTAGCAGCGGATGCTGTGCAGCAGAGAGCATCTGAGCCAGCAGGGGGCCGTCGTTGGGAGGACATCGTGGACACCACGGTGTTGAAGCCAGGGGATGTCATCCTCGTTCTCTTCCGAAACATTGACTTCAGCTACGCTACCAAAGACAAGTTCAGCCATGTAACCATTGCCAAGAACTCGAAAGTGAATGGGGAACACAAAGAGAAGGTGCTTCGGCGATGGGAGGGGGTGGTGACAGCAGCAGTGACGACTATGACCTCGAGTCCTACATGTTCAGTGTATGGGACCCCAATGAAATGTTCAAGTTCAATGAGGAGAATTACGGTGTGAAGACCACCTATGATAGCAGTCTTTCTTTTTGTACGGTGCTCTTAGAAAAGGACAACTTGAAAGAGTTTCATAAGTGACAGCTGCGTGCGGCCTAGCTGGCTTGAGAAATTGAATCAAACTCCCAGTACCGTACTGAAGAGAAGCACTGTGTGGTCCAGCGGCAGGGCTCTCGGTGGGACAGCCCCAGCTTGGCATCCAGGGAGGGAATGTGTATCCCTCTGCCTTGAGGAGTCCAGAAAGGTCCCCGGGGAGGAGTTTGATGCAGCAGCTCTTGGAGCAGTCAGCCTGTCCTTAGCTTTTCGCCACTTTGTGGCCCTCACCCATCTGGACAATAGCAGCCCTGGACCAGGTTCTGAGGCCTGTGTATCAATGGAGGCCCTTCCTGCATGTCTCCAAAGGCACAGTAACCTCTGAGAGGTGCGGAGACTTAGTCTTCGCCCAATAATAGGCATTCTGGAGAAACTTCTGTTCCACTTCCTCCTGCAGTGGGCCAGATGTATCCCCCACATTCTCCCAAATCTGCTGCCCCTGCCCCAATCTCAGCTTCCTGTCTGAAGCCTCCCATCGGTTTGGCAGTGCCAATCTCTTCAGCCTCTTTTCCTGTGACCTCATCAGTCTCAGATTCTGGAGTGGGCTCCATTTCCCCAGCTTCTCCAAAGATTTCTCTGGACCCCACAGGTGTAAAAGAACTCTCTGCCAAGGAACCTGGGAGAACTCTGGAGCTGCAGGAGCTGGCCTGGATAGCTGAGAAAGTCCCTGGTCTTCAGAATGAAAGTTTGGGGCCCAGTTTAAGCTTCAGCCCAGCAGCTCCTCTGAGAATAGCCTGGATCCTTTTCCTCTTGGGATTTTTTTTTTTTTTTTTTTTTTTGAGACAGAGTTTCACTGTTGTTACCCAGGCTGGAGTGCAATGGCACAATCTCGGCTCACCGCAACCTCCACCTCCTGGGTTCAAGCAATTCTGCCTCAGCCTCCCGAGTAGCTGGGACTACAGGTGCACGCCACCATGCTCAGCTAATTTCTGTATTTTTAGTAGAGACGGGGTTTCACCTTGTTGACCAGGATGGTCTCGATCTCTTGACCTCATGGTCCACCCGCCTTGGCCTCCCAAAGTGCTGGGATTATAGGCATGAGCCACCGTGCCCGGCCTCCTCCTGGGATCTTAAAGGAAGAGGCCAAAGGAAAGGAGAAGGCTGATCGTCTGTTGACTTCAGAGACAATGGGGTCCCCTGTCTCCTTCAAGAGAGAATCTATATCAGATAAGGAGGACAAACCATTTCTGGCACCAGCAGGAGGCACTGAGGGGTCAGAGCAGACCTCACCACCTTGCCCAAGCCAAACTGGCAGCACCCCTGGTGGACCTCATCAAGGGAGAGGACAAGGATGAGGGCCCTATTGCTGAACAAGTAAAGAAATAAACATGGAACCCCAGTGCCAAGGAGTTCAATCCCACAAAGCCTCTGCTGTCTGTGAATAAATCCACCAGTACCCCAACTTCTCCAGGGCCCCAGACTCATTCAACTCCCTCCATCCCAGTGCTGACGGCAAGATAGAGTAGGTTATACAGTCTTTAGTACATCTCCTACATACCTCAGATCCATATAGGACTGGCTATGGGGCACCTCAGATATATTTGTATCCTGCATCCAATTCAGTGCCTAGGAAGCAGGGAAAGTACTGGGAAGCAAAAGGCTCCTTGCTTCCACAGAGCTCAGACCAATGCCAGCCAGCCTCAGCCATGCCAATGATGCAGGCCTCTGTGGCTGCTGGCCTGCCTCTGGTGTCTGCCATGCCCTATTCTTCCTACATCCCCTACAACCCTCCGCAGTTCTCAGGCCAGCCTGCCACGATGCAGCCCATGGCCCACTACCCCTCACAGCTGGCATTTGCCCCCATGCTTCTGAGCAACCCACGCATGCTGATGCTGGGCAGCCATCCCCAGGCCATCGTGTCCTCCTTCATTCCCAGTACCCTTCTGCGGAGCGGCCCACCCCCCAAGCCCTTTATGCCACTGTTCACCAGGCCCTACCCACACTATGCCATGCAGCTCCATGCCCCCAGCCATAGCTGGCTACCATGCCTACTGGGAGCCAGCCAGAGTCCCAGCATGCAGCCCCCAGTCCCATCTAGCATCAGGTAGGGCAGCCCCCACAACTGGGCAGTGTTCTGTAGATATAATATTTCTCAAACAAATCTCGAGACATTTTTGATCAGTCTCAATGAAAGACTTAGGTTGTCTTTCTTTTTATTTATTTATTTATCTTTATTTTATTTTTTTTTATTGCATTTTAGGTTTGGGGGTACCTGGAAGAACATGCAAGATTGTTGCATAGGTACACACGTGGCAGTGTGATTTGCTGCCTTCCTCCCCTTCACCTATATCTGGCATTTCTCCCCGTGCTATCTCTCCCCAACTCCTCACCCCCCCACTGTCCCTCCACTACTTCCCCCAAACAGACCCCAGTGTGTAGTGCTCCCCTCCCTGTGTCCACGTGTTCTCATTGTTCAACACCCACCTGTAAGTGAGAACATGCGGTGTTTGATTTTCTGTTCTTGTGTCAGTTTGCTGAGAATGATGGTCTCCAGGTTCATCCATGTCCCTACAAAGGACATGAACTCATTGTTTTTGGTGGCTGCATAATATTCCATGGTATATATGTGCCACATTTTCCCTGTCCAGTCTATCATCAATGGGCATTTGGGTTGGTTCTGGGTCTTTGCTATTGTAAACTGTGCTGCAACGAACATTCGTGTGCATGTGCCCTTATAGTAGAACAATTTATAGTTCTTTGGATATATACCCAGTAATGGGATTGCTGGGTCAAATGGAATTTCTATTTCTAGGTCCTTGAGGAATTGCCACACTGTCTTCCACAATGGTTGAACTAATTTACACTCCCACCAGCAGTGTAAAAGTGTTCCTATTTCTCCACATCCTCTCCAGCATCTGTTGTCTCCAGATTTTTTAATGATCGCCATTCTAACTGGCATGAAATGGTATCTCAATGTAGTTTTGATTTGCATTTCACTAATGACCAGTGATGATGAGCATTTTTTCATATGTTTGTTGGCCTCATGTATGTCTTCTTTTGTAAAGTGTCTGTTCATATCCTTTGCCCTCTTTTGAATGGGCTTGTTTTTTTTTCTTGTAAATTTGTTTTAGTTCTTTGTAAATTCTGTATATCAGCTGTTTGTCAGATGGGTAGACTGCAAAAAATTTTTTCCCATTCTGTTGGTTGCCGATTCACTCTAATAACTGTTTCTTTTGCTGTGCAGAAGCTGTGGAGTTTGATTAGGTCCCATTTGTCTATTTTGGCTTTTGCTGCCAATGCTTTTGGTGTTTTGTTCATGAAGTCCTTGCCTACTCCTATGTCCTGAATGGTTTTGCCTAGATTTTCTTCTAGGGTTTTTATGGTGTTAGGCCTTATGTTTAAGTCTTTAATCCATCTGGAGTTAATTTTAGTATAAGGTGTCAGGAAAGGGTCCAGTTTCTGCTTTCTGCACTTGGCTAGCCAGTTTTCCCAACACCATTTATTAAACCGGGACTCCTTTCCCCATTGCTTGTTTTTGTCAGGTTTGTCAAAGACCAGATGGTTGTAGATATGTTGCATTGCCTCTGAGGCCTCTGTTCTGTTCCATTGGTCTATATCTCTGTTTTGGTACCAGTACCATGCTGTTTTGATTACTGTAGCCTTGTAGTATAATTTGAAGTTTGGTAGTGTGATGCCTCCGGCTTTGTTCTTTTTGTTTAGAATTGACTTGGCTATGCAGGCTCTCTTTTGGTTCCATATGAAGTTTAAGGTGGTTTTTTTCCAGTTCGGTGAAGAAGGTCATTGGTAGCTTGATGGGGATAGCATGGAATCTGTAAATTACTTTGGGCAGTATGACCATTTTCACGATATTGATTCTTCCTAACCATGAGCACAGAATGTTTCTCCATCTGTTTGTGTCCTCTCTTATTTTGTTGAGCAGTGATTTGTAGTTCTCCTTGAAGAGGTCCCTTACATTCCTTGTTAGTTGTATTCCTAGGTGTTTTATTCTCTTTGTAGGTTGTCTTTCAATGAGACTGATCAAAATGATTCTTCCACAGTGGTGTGGAAGACTGCAATGATAAAGCCAAGTGCACAGAATTACTAGCCGTGGTGATAGGCATTTATAAATTTTGCTTTTTGACCTATTTCTTTATGAATATGGTCTATCTACTCATAACTTTTATACTTGTGCAACCATCATTAGTATACCCGAGTCCTTATGCTTGCAAAAATGTGTATGTCATTATTGTCTATTTTATTGTATAAAGTGGCCTATAAAATGTTCTGTAGATATAATGTTTCTCAAACAAATCCTGTATTAAAAATGTAAATAAATGTATTTAAAAATTTTTTTTATTTTTCCAGAATTACATTTTTGAGACTATGTCTTTTGGATTATGGCCCAAACCCAGGCAAGAGAATGTCTCAATTCTTTCTATCACCTAATCTTGGAAGCCACATACAACCACTTTTGTCATGATATCAGCCACTTACCCACATGAATGGTCAAACTTTTGCTTTTTCTTTACTCTAGCTGCAAACTTCTTCCAGGGACCATATCTGAATTTTTAGTCTCTGGCTGTGCACGTTATGATAAGTACCCACAGTTGAATGAAGGCTGTAGATTCTCAATGTAAATCCACTATTCCTTCTAGGCTTTCATCTCTTGCCTATTTTGATTCCAGTCTACTTCCACAGTGTGTCTGTGTTTCCCAAGCACCATCAGCTAGAGGGAGATGTCACTCTGCTTTTTGTAAGCTTTTTATCTAGCTCCTTAGGGAAAGCCAGTAATGAATTTGAGTTACCTTCAATGTCCACTTTTATCACTCAGTACTAGGCAACTGCTGAAAGTGTTGGATTTTTTGTTTTTTTCTCCTGAGGAGCAAGTTTCTGGCTACACCAAACCCAGGTCATTAGCCAGAACTGGCAAATATCTCCAGAGATGAGAGTAAAAAATAGTACACTAAATAAGTTAATTGTGTCATAGTCTTACAATGATATACTATATAGCAGTAAGACTGATAGAATCGGGAATGATCCAAGATGGCCGATCGTTAACATCTCGGGATTGCAGCTCCCAGTGAAAGCTCAGAGAACGAGAGGACGCCACACTTTCAGACAAATTTTGGTCACTCATGAAGCAGAAGATTCCCAGTGGAGGAGCTGCACGGGTCGCCAGCACGACTCTTGTGGCCGGCGCAGCGGTTTTGCTGGCCCCTTGGCGCGGCAGCTCTTGGTGCAGAGTAAACGGGACTGGTTCTCCTTCTGACCAACGTTTGGAGCTCCGGGAAGGCAGAGTCGCCTATTACGGACTCAAGAAGGAAGCCAGACTGGAGATTCCCGGGCAGAAAAGCACCATCAGTCTTAATGCCGCTGTTCTGGCTGGTGCAATGGGTTGCTCATATTTCAGCCCTGGGAATTAACAACTTGGAAGTCCACTCAGAGACCTAATTGGAAAGTTGGTAATTACAACGATGACAGGTGGATAAATTTACAATGATGGGAAGAAACCAGCATAAAAAGGCTGAGAATACTCAAAATCAGAAAGCCCCTCCCTCTAAAGAGGATCACAGTTCCTCACCAACAAGGGAACAAGGCTTGATGGAGAATGAGTGCATCCCATTAACAGAATCAGGCTTCAGAAGATGGATAATAAGAAACCTCTGTGAGTTAACATGTTGTAGCCCAATGTAAAGAAACTAAGAACTCTGAAAAAAGTTTGACAAAATCCTAATGAGAATAGACAACTTAGAGAGGAATATAAGTGAATTAATGGAACTGAAGAATGCAATACAGGAACTCTGAGAAGTATGCACAGGTTTAAACACTCAAATTGTTCAAGCAGAAGAAAGGATATCAGAGGTCGAAGTCCAACTTAATGAAATTAAACAAGAAGAAAAGATTAGAGAAAAAAGGATAAAAAGGAATGAACAGAGTCTCCAAGAAATGTGGGACTATGTGACAGAGAGAATGGATCCAAGCTGGAAAATATTCTTCAGGATATTATTCAGGAAAATTTTCCTAAACTAGCAAAGCAGGACAATATTCAACCCCAGGTAATACAGAGAACACCACAAAGATATTCCTCAAGAAGAGCAACCCCAAGGCACATAATCGTTAGATTCACCAGGGTTGAAACGAAGGAGAAAATACTAAGGGCAGCCAGAGAGAAAGGTCAGGTTACCCACAAAGGCAAGCCTATCAGACTTACAGCAGATCTCTCAGCAGAAACTCTACAAGCCAGAAGAGAGTGGGGGCCAATATTCAACATCCTTAAAGAACAGAACTTTCAGCCCAGAATTTCATATCCAGCCAAACTAAGCTTCACAACTGAAGGACAAATAAAATCTTTTATGAACAAGCAAGTACTCAGAGATTTTATTACCACCAGACCTGCTTTACAAGAGCTTCTGAAAGAAGCATTACACATAGAAAGAAACAACCAGTATTAGCCTTTCTAAAAATATACCAAAAAGTCAAGAGCATCAACATAAAGAAGAATTTACATCAACGAATGGATAAAATAGCCAGTTAACATCAAATGGCAGTAATCCTAAATTTAAATCGACTAAATCCCCCAATCAAAAGACACAGCCAAAACCCAACGGTATGCTACATCCAGACCTGTTTCACATGCAAGGATACACAAAGACTCAAAACAAAGGGATGGAGAAAGATTTACCAACCAAATGGAGAGCAAAAATAAACAAATAAATAAAAAGCAGGAGTTGCAATTCTCATATCTGATAAAATAGATTTTAAAGCAACAAAGATATAGTGGTAAAAGGATCAATGCAACAAGAGCTAACAATCCTAACACCCAGATACATAGAGACTTAGACTCAATGAGACAGAAAATTAATAAAGATATCAAGGACTCGAACTCAGATCTGGAACAAGTAAACTTAATAAATATTTATAGAGCTCTCCACTTTAAATACACAAAATATACATTCTTGTCAATACCACATCACACCTACTCATAGGTTTAAATGAAATATTGATTGGCCATTATTAATACTCATTTTTTTAGAATAAAGCAACATTTCCATTCTCTCTCCCTCTTCTTCTTCCTCTTTCTTCCTCTCCTTCACTCCTTTTTTTTCTTTCCTTCTCTCAAAAAAAGAAAAAAAGAAATCAACTTGTAGACCTCTAGATCCAGGTCGGCAATGTCTCTCTCATTGCCTGATTTCCTTCCTTCCCTTCTCTCCCTTCCTCCCTCCCTTCCTTCCTCCCTCCTTTCCACCTTTCCTCCCTTCCTGCCTTCCTCCCTTCCTCCCTTCCAAAAAAAATTTTTTTTAATAAATAAATAAATAAAAAGACTGATAGAATCATTGCTACTAGCAATGACAGGGATGAATCTTACAACGTCAAGTGAAAGAAGCCAGATACAAAATATTTACTTCTAAGATGCCATTTATATGGCTTTTGCAATCAGACGTAATTAATTTATTGTCTAGAAATCAGGAGAGTGATTACTTTGGAAGGCTGAGTAGTGACTAACACAGGAAGAAGGGAGCTTTTAGAGTCCTGATAATGTTCTATTTCTTGATCTAGAATGGTAGTTACATAAACATGTTCAATTTTTGAAAATTCCTTGAGCTGAACACTTAGGAATTACATACATTTCTGTATACATTTTTACTTCAACAACTTTATATTTAAAAACCTAAAATGTAGGAATTACTTTTCATCATTGGTGTTTCTGTTTACATTTAAATGTCTCAAATAATATCATAGTAAGTATGTAATATTCTAAGTGACAGGGAACTTTAATATACAACTGAAAACCACTAAGATTTCTAGAAATACCAGGGCTTATCTCAGTGTAACTGTGAGCATCTGAGCAGGTTCTGGGCCTTCCTCTTCAAGGTATCTTTCCTCTCGTGTTGGAACTGTGTCCCAGTTCATACAGGAAAAAGTCATCACTGATCTCTTCATGGACCTGACAAAAACAGCATCTTCTGGGTCGTCAAACACAGTTCTGCAAAAATAGCAATTATGTCAGAAAAAAATCAATCAAAAATGAAAATTTGACCAAAGTAAAATTTTTATTTAAATGAATTAATGCTATGTTTTTCTGTGTTATTTTCAGTATAGTACCACTAACAAATAATTTGCAGGCTCCACTGACAAATGACTTTCAGAGTAAGTGGCACTTTTTATAGTATATATTGTTTATTTTATAAATAAGGTATCTGAACATATTTGGGGATCAACTATTACAGTTTAGGTCTCACATACTCCTGTAGTAATGTTTTAAAACCAAGTTAAAAGGGATGGTTAAAAGATTTATTGATATATGCATATTATTAAATTCATTATATTGCTGTTATTTTTTATATTATGCCATATTTTATAAATGTACATAGAGATAATATTCAATACTGTATCTAAAGAAAATGAAAAAATAAAAAAAAATGATGACTTTAAATTCATCAGTATTCCTCAATTTGAAAAGTCTTCCATAGTGAGGTGCTTGCTTTTGGAAATGTATATTCCAATGAGTATAAAATGTTAATCTACATGATAATCACTATGACTTAACATATTTAGAGAATAACTAAACAAGGGATGTAAAACCTGACTTTCAGAATAGCTAATAGTTAAGGTTTATTTTTTATTTTTTTATTTTTTGAGACGGAGTCTCACTCTGTTGCCCAGGCTAGAGTGCAGTGGCACAATCTAGGCTCACTGCAACATCTGCCTCCTAGGTTCAAGCAATTCTCCTGCCTCAGCATCCCGAGTAGCTGGGATTATAGGACTCTGCCACCAGGCCCGACCAATTTTTTCTGTTTTTAGTGGAGACAGGTTTTCACCATGTTGGCCAGGCTGGTCTCAGAATCCTAACCTGAGGTGATCCACCCACCTTGGCCACACAAAGTACAGGGATTACAAGTGTGAGCCACTGCACCTGACCAAGCTTTATTTTTTTAAGCATCAAATTATCTTTTTACTTATTTGGGATTTCCATAGTAATATTAATAGTCTAAATATGTCAAATATGAATACAGAGCTTGAACTCATGTATCACAGAAAGACCTAGCAATTTTTCTCATCTATTGAAGAGTGAGTCATTTTTAAAATGCATTTTAGAAAATAGAGGTGATTTAAAGGGACAATACAATTATGAAATAATATGATAATAAAAGTATAGATAAAATTACTTACTTGTCTACATTATTTGCAAATGCAAAATCTAAAAAAAATACATTTTAAAGTTAGAATTTTAAAATATTTATCCAGTATTTTAAAACAATGGAACAATGCTATAAAGGAAAAGTATTCTGTTTTCAAGTTATCCTTTACACAAATAGTTCAATCTGTCAAAAATGCCCTTTTATCAATCTCCAAACTGAAACTTTCTCTTAGATATATTGGGTTTTGCCTTAGGTTTTGAGGCAAATTTTTTAATACAATGCAAATCTCAAAACCCTGAGAACAGAAAGCTTAGTCAATTTATAATGTACCAATGGAATCCAAGTGGGAATTTTTAATATTTAAGATACTGAGGCTGATATGCAAAAACCGATCCTTTTTCTTCTGAAAGGCACATGCATCTGTAAAAGGACTAAAAGTCCAAATGAGGAGAAATATTTACGAACATTTTAACCATTTGGATTTTTGGCATTAACTTCAAAGAAACAGAATAAACAAATACTAGATTACAAGAATCTAGATGTTCCTAGCTGTGAAACTCCAAGATAAGTCCTCAAAACCCGGATTTCTTATGATGTCTTCCAGATACCGTCATTGCTTTGTTGATTTCTCTCCAGAAAGCCTAGTGCCTGTCCAGAGATGGAGTTTACCAGCACCTGTTGCACCAGTAAAGCCCACAGTATGAGCTTTTGCCATTCCACAAGGAGCAGCAAGCACACAGTCTCTCCACCTTAGAATTCATGGCATTATTCCCTTCACAAGTGGCTGATAAAAGTCTCTCAGTGCGTTTTTGATCATTATAGCTTCTTTCTTTTCTACATTTTTCTCCCAGCTTTATTAAGGTATAACTGACAAATAAAAACTGTATGTCTTTAAGGTTGAAAACTTGACATTTAATATACATATTCATTGTGATCACTGTGAAATAATTAGCACACTCAATATAATTAACATATTCATCAGCCAGACAGTTGCCATTTTTTGTGTGTACGTGGTGAGAACACTTAAGATCTACCCTCTTAGTAAATTTCAAGTATACAATATGGCTAACTGTAGTCATAGTACATAAGATCTTCAGAATGTATTCATTTGTGTAACACAATTTAAACGTTGTACCTTTTGATTAACATCTCCCATTTCCCCTTTCCCACAGCACCTGGAAACCACCATTCTACTCTCTGCTTTTATGAGTTCGACTATTTTAGATTCCATATATAAGTGAGATCATGCAGTATTTGTTCTTCTGTGTCTGCCTTATTTCACTTAGCATAATCCTCTCCAGTTTCATCCATATTGTCAGAAAATGAAAGAATTTTCCTGTTCTTTTCTATATTTTTAATTACAAAAAGTACATATTTTACTTCTAATGAATATAAACAATAAACAAAATAACGAGTAAAAAGGAAAATTTTCCTTTAACCTTTCCACTTCCTCTTATTACTGTTAATATTACTATTAAAAGTTTTGTTTGTATGTTTCCATATGTCACACATGTACTCACACATATACATATGTTTCCTATATGTCACACATGTACTCACACATATACATAGAGATTTGTTTGTTAACCAAATTCTAATTTTGTTATTACTTTATAGTATACAACTTTTTCAATGTGTATGTGGTTTTTCATTTGTTTGTTTTGAGGTGGCAAGGAGGAGAGCTTATGCTTGCATGTCTGAGATAAGACCTATCTCAAGGGTATTCCAAAATAACCCCACAATAAATGCTTTCATGCCCTTCACACATCTCATGTTTGTCATGGCCTACATTTCTCATGTATGCACACACTAATATGACCAGGTTTATCACTACACATTCTTTAGGACTCAACAATTCAGAGAAGATCCTGTGAAAAGAACGTTTGCCTAGTAACTGAATCTCCACCAATGAAGTTGTGGCTTTGGGCCTCTGGAATCAATGAGCTGTGCTTTCAAGAGGCTTATGTGAACTCTTTTTTTCTGAGATGGAGTCTCGCTCTGTTGCCCAGGCTGGAGTACATTGGCATGATGTTAGCTCACTGCAACCTCCACCTCCCAGGTGCAAATTCTCCTGCCTCAGCCTCCCAAGTAGCTGGAATTATAGGTGCCACCACCACACCTGGACAATTTTTGCATTTTTAGTAGAGACTGGTTTTCGCCATGTTGTCCAGACTGGTCTCAAACTCCTGACCTCAGATGATCTGTCCGCCTTGGCCTCCCAAAGTGCTGGGATTACAGGAGCGAGCCATTGCATCCAGCCACTTTTTGCCAAATAAAAACCTTCCTTCCAGTCCCTTCCTCTCTTGCAGAGGCTTGCCTGTACATCCAGAGTTATAATTCTTTTTGCTTACTCCAAAATAAATTCATTATCTTAAGAGATATTTTTCTCTGATGTCTTTTTTTAGGACAGGAGTGAAATGTAATGATGTCTGCTACTGAAACATTTAAGTCCTTCTGCAATACATTGATTTTCCAATTTACACTGTAGTTGGAAATGACAAATGAAGACGTCCTTAAATAAAGCTTCAATATTATCTTCTGTTCAATTTCTCTCTATAATTTGTTTTTCAGGAATTACTACTACTCTATTGGACCCTCTCTTTCTAATGTCTCTCCTTTTCTCAATATCTGACTCATATCTATCACTTTCATTCTCTATGTAGCATTCTGGGTAATTTCTTCCAAACTATTTTTCAATTCAATTTCTCCTTTATTTCTAGATAATTGATTTGGTTCTTTTAAAAGATATATTGTCTCTTTGGCAAAGTATCATAAAGAAAAGGATTTTGCCTTTGCATCTTTTATTCATCCACCCTCTCTTCCTTCCTGGAATGAAGATGTGAGGCTTGGTGGTATACCAGCCACTTTGCAATCATAAAGCAGAACAAAAGACAGATGACATCATAGAACTTTACACTAACCCTAGACACCCTATTTGTGTATTCTTTGCTGTCTGAGAAAACTAAACCCCATTTTTTTTTGCATTTCTGTTACAAATAAGAAATTAAATTCCTACTAATGAAACATCCTGAAAATATACAAGTTATACTTGCATATAATGACCCTGTATGTGAGCATAATCAAAATATTACCAGTACTTATTTCTGGATGGCAGAATTGCAGATGATCTTTATTTCTTCTTCATATTTTTTCTATATTGTCAAAAATTATTTAACCTTAATTGGTAAAATCATTCATGTTAGTCATAATAAAAATAATGATAGCTTACATATTGAACCCTTTTTACTGTGTTAAATAATGGGCTAGAGGCTTCAATGTATTATCTCATTATTATCACAGCACTTCATTTAATTTAACATGCATGAGTGAGGATGAAAATTAAACACCTACTTTAACTGGACTAAAAGTATTATAAATTTAGCAAATATATTAGAAATTATTCCATTATATAGATACTTAACTTTATTGTAAATTGTAGTTGTTATTATTATAATCAAATTACCCAAAAGTTTGAAGAGTTTTAAATTTCGTAACTTTTTTTTTTTCTTGCAAAATACCTGAAGGTACTCTCTGGGCTGGTTTTTGCTTAAATGGTGATTTAGGATCCCATGAAGCATCTACTTTTCCTCCGAATGCTATTGATTGAACAACATGAGCCTTTTTATGGTTAAAAATGGTAATCATTGATCTTCTTTCTTTTTCTGTAACTTCTGATAAATGCAAAAAGTAATATTACTGCATAGCATTATAAATAGGCAGAGTGATTCAAAATAGAACGAACACTTTCCAGAATGTGTTTATCTGAACTATGTTATAGGTGAACATCCTGTCAAAATTGTTTTGTAAAGGGACTATCACAGTTATTTCCATAACCTCACAAGAAATATACACTCCACATGTCACAAGGCACAGCTTAATTCTTCAGTCTAATGCGTCCCAAACACCTACTAACACATCACTATGGATGATTAAAATTTTTGCATGATACATCCTTTCATTTCCTCAAGTCTATTAGAAAGAAGAGGTATAATTATAAGTTTCTGATGTATCCCATAGAAACTGGTTACTCAGGAATAAACTAAGAATGTTCAAACCTGTGGAGACAGAAAGGTAAGTAGATAGATAATATAGCACTTGGCAAAATAGGTCTCAAAAAATGTTTAAGTGTAATATGCTGAGGTTGGTTGTGTGTGTGTACATGTGGCTTACAGAAGTCAGACATGCTATCTTGAAGATGTATTCATAAAGAAGTCATCATTGATTATATGTTTCAATATATATATTTACAGAATTTTAAAAAGCACGACTTTTAGAACTTAAATATGCGTTATGAGATTTATTCCAATTCCCTCACTTTTGAGATAAGAAACTAGGGTGCCAGGAGGTAAATGATTTGGCTTCAGACAGGTTAATGTCAAAACCAGGATGAGAAGGAACACTTTCCTCATGCTCGGTTAGAGGGCGTTTCTAATAAAGTAGTAGAGAGACATGAATTGCTAAATTAGGGCAAATTTCAGAGAGCAGATCTTTCAAAAAGAAATAATTGAAAAACTTTCATTTACAAAGGTAATTATTCAAAGTTTTTTTTTTTTTACAAAGATATATTTTTCAAAGGTAATCTTCATTTTTAAACCACTGAGGTATAAGACTGCTTCCCAAATATTTCTGTGGAAGAAAGAAGGATCCTTACGTTTTCGGTCAAGCAGCTCCACTCCTGGAAGGTGGTAGATGGTATATAAACGATACAGGTTATATTGGCACAAAGGGTTTTGGTATAGACCTGCAAATGAAGAATCCAAAATAAGATGTCAGATTTCAAAATTAGTTTCATTTATCACTTATAAAATACAAGAAATTGCAAGATTCATATAAAACCTAAGAACTTGTAAAGCTCTTCTTCATATCAAGCAAGAGACCCATTAAACCTTTACTTAGAGCAGCAGTTAATTTTTCTATCTGTTAAATTCATGTATTCAACAAATGTTTGCTTACTATCTACTAGGAACTGTGCTAAGGGCTAGGATCATACCATTAACCCAAATCTGCCAAAAATAAGGGAAATTTTAACATGTTCATAAGTAAATTAGTAAATGGAGAACTAGATATCTTCTCTATTGGAGTCTTGAGGCTACTTTTTATTAAAATATCACTTGGTACTCTTCTTTCAGTCTTCAGGATTACAAGGGTGCATGTGTGAAGATAGGCAGAGACACAACACTCTGCTTTAATAGAATTTACTTCTTCTACACCATTGCTCATAGTTCAAAATGGTCAGTAGTAGCTTCAGAGCTCAGCAGGACCAGAGCTGAGCAGATGTGGCTCTTGTATCTTGTCTACCTCTGTCCAGGCCCGTGCAGCTCTGAGATCCTGGTGTGCAGTCGCTAGCTTTTGCAATAAATCGCACTTCCTAATGCAGTGGTTGGAAGAGGGAGGTATGTGGATGCAGAAGCAGCCCTGGCACTTCTGACATCATATCCCTTAGAGATCAGCACATAGGTATGTTTTTAAACATCTTCAACTAGAAGTTGTAACGGCTTTATTTTTTTTTTCAAAAAAATATATTTTCCCTATTCATCCTAGATGATAATAAACATTTTTTTTAACACAACATGAAATAAAACTTTTATAATTTTTCAGTTGGGCATCTTTTTTTTTTTTTCTTTTGAGACAGAGTCTTGCTCTTGTCGCCCAGGCTGGAGTGCAATGGCATGATCTCAGTTCACCACAACCTCCACTTCCCAGGTTCAAGCTATTCTCCTGCCTTAGTCTCTGGAGCAGCTGGGATTACAGTCGCCTGCACCACGCCCTACAAATTTCTGTATTTTTAGTAGAGACGGGGTTTCCCTACGTAGGCCACGCTGGTCTTGAACTTTTGACCAGCCTGGCCAAACCTGACCTCGCGATCCCATCCCCCCACCCCGCCTCCCGCAACCTCGGCCTCCCAAAGTGCGGGGATTACAGGCGTGAGCCACGCGCCTGGCCAGCCAGGAGTCTTTAGTTTTTCGAATTCTGTCAACCCACATAAAATTTCTAGGAAATACTTGGGAAAATACATCTAATAAGGAGAACCACTAGATGGCAGTAATAGAAAGAGCTCCAGCTGCACAACTACTTCCCTCAACAAAATGAAGCCCGCTTAATGTACTTGCTAAATTTAAGAGTACTGTTGTAGACTATTGATAAAATACAAAGAGGCTTGATAAAGGCATGAAAATAGTAAGCATTAGAAATGCTAAGAAAAAAAACCATGATGAATATTTATAAAGAGCAGTTTGTAACAAATAAGATTAGGGTGGGTGCATAGCAAACTAGATAAAAAACTTTAAAAAGTCAATAATTTGGATGTTTTTTCTGTAGTAATAAAACATCCTGATATTTGTTGTATACACACAATTTTTTTCTGGCCTATAAAAGCGTTATATATAGCTATTCCCTGTGTAAAACACAAGCTTTAGAGGGACATAAAGCAGGCAATGGAAGACACCTGGTGCATAATAAACTAAAGTTATAGGAGGAAAGGCATAAAGGAAAATGTAGAGCCAGGAGCCACAAAGAAATTTAAAAGAAAGGAAATATGTATGTAATGGAGAAAATGAGAAGACAAAACAATTTTCTGTTTCAAGATTTTTTAAGAGACAGAAGATGGACTGAATTTTATTTTTATTCTTAAAAGAGAAGAATTTTAAAGTGGTAACAAATAATTATAACTGCAGGACAGGGAGTAGAACACATGTATATTAAACCAGTAATAAGGATAGATTTTAAAAGAGCCACAGGGATCATGAATTGTAGTTTGAGCCAGAGAAAGTAAAGCAAAGGAAACCCTTCAAGGATATAAAAGCAAAGCACAATTGTTTTTAATGAGAACTTAGGAGGAAGAGAAAATCACGAATGCTTTAGTACAGAAGTCTGGTTTGTGGTTACTGTCTTGAGGAATGACATCTGACACTTCATAACCCTGTTATACATTATAGCATCTGGAAGTAGAGTAGGCCTTTACATATGATGTTAATGGAAAATGTACCAACATCTTTCAATGACGTTTTCTCTAGGTGTACCCTTCGTCTTCTTTTCCCTCTGAGGACATAACTATCCATTTCATTTCATTGCTTGGCTTTTTCTGCTAATCCTTGGTGAAGTAACTTCTATATGGAAATTCAAAACCTAGCTTCAGCTAAATAAAACACCAAACTTGGATTTACTACTGTTCCATTACTTATTAACAACATATTGATACCAAAAACTCTATTGACTTGTGGCTGACCATTCATTTCATCCTAAAGTAAAAACTGAGTGACACAAAATCAGAACACTGAGCTGTTAGCCCAGCCTCTGCTTGAATTAACTTTAAAAAATTGAATTAAATAAATTGAAAGGCATTTCATCATTATTATTCACTGTTTCCCAGATATTAAATTTTAGAAGGAAGCAATCTTATTTTTAACTCTTTTTTCCTTCTATACTATTAAACATTTAACATTTTGGATTTACGAGTTTTGGCTTGATGCTACTAAAATCGCTATAAATTAAATGTCTAAGAGGTGAAATTGGTTTCCTGTGTCTGAATGTTCTGAAAGCCTTCTATGATGTATGGGCACATTCTTTTAGAAACTATGAAGCGAAATTGCTTACACTTTCACTTTCAATAGGTTAATACTATTTAATCCACCTTCCCTCTAGGCTACTTACAGAGTACACCTCAGTGGCGCCAGCACTGTCTTGCTTATCTTCATTTGGGATTCTGCGTCTAAGCAATTTACATTTACACAATGATATACCGAAATGTCTCTACTACCTTACCACACAAGCTTGACTTACGTGAGTCATGTGGATGAAGCTACTTATTATTGAGACAGAAGAGGGGAAAAAAAGACATCTAAATAACTGGCTCCAGTTATTTTTTTGTAAACTTTTAAAGCAGAATTAAAAATTGTTATGTAAATGAACCCCCATGCTTTTAAGACTGCCTTTGAAGAAAGTTGACATGACTAATAAGGGACCAACATCCCAATTTTATATGGGGAAATGAAAATGATATGGAGAATGTTAAAAGCCTATAGAGAACAGCCTGTGGAAGAAAGTGCAGCTGTCAATAATGAGATGCCAGGATTGTGAGGCTCTGGGTCAAGGTTACGTAGTAAGGTCAGCATCTCCATTGTTAATTATCATCTTGTTTTTACTAAAAATCTGGGGGCCACCACACATCATGTGCTTTTTACTGAATATGGAAATCACCCCTGATTGTAAAAGGCAAACTGGGATAAAGCAGAGGATCAATAGAGGAGAGATCAGAACATCCTCTTTTTCAGGACAAACAGGGGTGAAAAACACTTTTGGTTCTTTTTCTTTGGTGGATTGTTTTGTCTTTTGGGAGAGGTGGTCCCACCTGGAAGAGCATTATAGGAGAGGCTCAAAGGAAGAGACACTGAAGATCCTAGTCCCACCCCATCTCCCAGCATCCCCCTACACTTACTGTGTGTGACTTTTGCCATTGGCAGTGGATTGGGGCCACTGCTAAAGAGAAAGGCAGACAACGTTTGAAAGCAATACCTGTGGAAACATGGAGATCCTCTCTCGAAAGGAGGACCTCCCTGTTCCCAATGCTGATTCCTGGAAGCTCTGGTAGGAAGCAGGTCTTAACAATTATGGCATGCAGGAGTCTTATGCATACTTTCCAACAGCGGAGCATAATAAAACAAAATTAGTGAAAAATGAGGAAACTGAAGGTTTAGAACAGGAGAATGGATTAAGCATTTTGTTGCTGTGGGTTTTGGTGGTGGTGGTTTTTTCCCCTTAGTGCTGGAAATGGGGGAGGAGTTAATGAAAGCCTTTAGCCACCAAGTGGGTCTTTGACATATGTGGATTCTGATTTAGAAAGTGTTTGGAGGAGGGAAGAGACAAGGAAAACAGAGCTGGAAAGGGAGGGTGTGGAAAGGTAGACCACCTGGAGACAAGAGGTGGGGCACCCTGACTCTGCCCCGGAAGACAGGAATTCCAGTTCCCAGGACCTCACACTCTGCAGCTGGTTTAGGCCTCCCTAAAGCTCTCAGCCATGAGTCTCTTAGGCAATCCTTGGCAATTCTCCTCATAAATGCCAATGGAGGGTGCAATGCTGAGAATGGATTAGCATTTTATCCTTCAGGCTATTTTCTCACCCTCTGAAGAACTTGTAATTTAAGAGGATTAATAACAACACTTTATATTTTCATATGAATTTACAACCTAAAAAGAAAAAAATGACAACAATCTAAAATACATGAATTTCTCATATTAGTTAATGAGCTGACACTAATCTATGATTGCAAATGAGGCTCATAGAAAGTCAATCTGAGAACATGACTGCACAAATAACATTAGTTGTCTAATAAATACAAACTATTTTTCATACAATATCTTTAACCAAAATGGGACATGTGTTCAAAATGTGAACCTTCAGAAAATGCTTTTTGTTTTTTGTAATTTGACATAGAATTTTCTCCATTTCAAACAAATGACCCCACAACAAGATTCTCAACTGGAAAATTATAGTTATATAACTTGAATTATGTCACTATGATTTTAAGTAGTGGTCATAAACTGTTGTGACAGGTAATGATATGGACATTATACTACCAGGCTGGTATTTACAAACTAGAAAAATCCACTCCCACCCCTCATGCTTGGCACAATGTGCTCACATACACCCTTGACAAGTAGGGAATGGGCTGGATTTCAGGATCCATTTGGTCCTGGGCTGGGCACCTTTGTTTAGGGCATAACCCTGTTTATTACTATGGGCATAACCCTGCTTATTACTATGGGAGCAAGCTTGTTTACTACTCTCCAAATGTTGTTTTATAACAAATTTGCTTAAATTATCGAATTTAGGAACTAGCATATGAAATCATTTTTCATCAAACTCCTTCAACTCTCTAAGAAATATTTAGGCTGAAAGTTATAAATTTGTAAACCCTATATAGGTATAGACTGGGTCTTTCTTGCTCAACTTTGAGTCCTATTTCTAGTATAGCCTCATATAGTGAATGTGTGATAAACATTTATTAAATGAATGAATGAATTATAAATATTTCTTGAATGAATGGAATGAATGAATAAACGATAAGTGAAATAAGGCATGAGTTAATGTTTCACCATTCCTTAAGAGTTTGGTTAAATCTCTGAACTTTGCATTTCCATGATTGAAGAGGGCATAATTCTAATCATGTCATAGAATGCTATAAAGATTTAAATGAGAATATAATAAAACATTTGTTTCAACAGGAAAGACATTCAAACATGTCACTATATGATTATTATTTAAATTATCAGTTATGTTTTCTTGAGAATTTCAAGACTGAATACAACTTATTTCATTATCTGATTTACATAATTCACAACAAAACAATTTTTTTCTTTTTTTTAAATTTCAATTTTTGTTGTTGCTTCAAAATAACATTAATGATGAGAAATGTTTTCTTAAAAAGTGTTTACAGAGTTATCTTCATGTTTGGAGGAATCCTGAGAGGTAGCTGTCAGCTCATTTTATAGAAAAACAAAGGTAAGAGATCTAGGTCTAACGTGACTAGACTTTTAATTATAGCAGCATTTTTTCAGCAGACAAGGGCCAGGTAACTCAAATATGCGGGCCAATTCTCTCACAGAAGATCCAAAACCTGTGAAAACCTCCTGACAGCAGGCAGTCTTATCTTGTCTCTAAAATAAGCTTAAAATTGCCATGAACTTGGTGTAATTTTGTGATTTTAACAATTGGGTTTAAAGAATCTAACTATAACAAATGAATCATTTTCCCTCATTACAGTAGATAACACTGAAAATATGTGGAAACCGATATAAAACTGATAACACTAAAAATACATAACTGGTAATACTGAAAATATATGGAAACCTTAGTAACTCTCTATATTGATCTGATTAGAACCTTCACTATCAATAGTAGTTTACAATTATTCACTGTCTCAGGCAAATCTGAGAAATAAATAGAAAAGGAATTTTTTAAAAAATCTATTGCATTACATTATATAATGAGGTCTCTAAACTCTAAAGTCTGAAATCCTACTCATTGATCTGCAGGTCTTTCACCTTTAGTACCCAGAATCCTTTATATTGTTTTGTGGTTGTATACATGTTTATTTACCCTTCAAGATCATAAGTTTTTTGAGAGTAGGAGTGGTATATTATTATTATTATTATTATTATTATTATTATTATTTTTGAGATAGTCTCTCTCTGTCGCCCAGGGTGGAGTGCAATGGTGCAATCTCAGTTCACTGCAACCTCCACCTCCTGGGTTCTAATGATTCTCCTGCCTCAGCTTCCCGAGTAGACCACACCTGGCTAATTTTTATATATTTAGTAGAGATGGGGTTTCACCATGTTGGCCAGGCTGGTCTTGAACTCCTGACCTTGTGATCCACCTGCATCAGACTCTCAAAGTGCTAGGATTACAGGTGTGAGCCACCGTGTCTGGCTATTATGTTTTTTTTAATTCATTTCACAATGCTTTCCAATAGGTCAGTTCCTTACTGGGTGTGATTCAATATATATGAATAAAGTTTGCTGGTTGCCCAGTTGAAAGTTTAAAAAGTCTTTTGGTTTGTATTTCTTTATTTTTTTGGTATCAGCTTAATTAATATACTTCCTGTACTACACAATTCACCCATTTTAAACATACAATTCACGTGTTTGTGGTAGACTCACAGTTATGCAACTTATCACCACAGTCAATTTTAGTACATTTTATCACCCCGAAAATAACCCCACCCTCCTTACCCTCTAGCTTTTACAAACCCTAATACCTTGGCCCTAGGCAACACTCATCTATTTAAAAACAGTTATCTCTCAGTGTTGCTGGCTCTATAGATGTGCCTACTTAAGCACTTATATTAATGGATTCATATAATATGTGTTAAAACTTCCTTTTGAGATAAAACCAAAAACAAATTTAAACATGTAAATGCTTTTGTTACTTTTGTTGTTTTCATTAGACATGTGATAGATAGCATTTCACACACACAAATTTTTCTACCTGTGTTTTTTCAAAACCATGTCTTAAAAGACGGTAAGATCTAGTCTTATTTTCAGGAATATCTTAATTTTTTTTTTTTGAGACAGGGTCTCACTCTGTTGCCCAGACTGGAATGCAGTGGCGTGATCTCTGCTACTGCAATCTCTGCCTCCTGGGTTCAAGTGATCCTCCTGCCTTAGCCTCCTGAGTAGCTGCGATTACAGGCATGTGCCACCATGCCTGGCTAATTTTGGTATTTTGGTAGAGACAGAGTTTTGCCATGTTACTCGGGCTGATGTTGAACTCCTGGGCTCAAGTGATCAGGCCACCTTGGCCTGACAAAGAGATGGGATTACAGGTGTGAGTCACAGTGCCTGGCCTAAATATCTTAATTGTAAACATTGCTCCTCTAATTTTAAACTTGATAAATGGAAAAAAATGTCTTATGTTAATACTACTTTAATTTATGGCCATATAAAAGTGCAAATTGTTACTTAGGATCTTCAGATTTAGCATTCCCTTTAATTCCTTCACTGTCGCATCAAGGTTGGTTAACTCATTGTGGTGTAGCAGGAGTATATGCAATGAAGGCAAATAATGCAGGCCTAAAAAAAAAAAACAAACAAAATTTTTTACAAGATTTTAAACACTATTTCAATTTTTTTTTTTACTGCAAATAAAAATAAACATTTTAAATGCTAATTAACATGCTAACTAAAAAGGAAAACATGATTGCTGGTTAAAAAATGAATAAAAACTAGTAAGATATTATAAATTATTATGAAGAATACAGTAAGGTATAAGTCATGTAATTAATTGCAAAGTGGGAATATAGAGTAAATTTCTTTCCACTGTTATTGTTTTACTTTTTAAAACATAGCAATGATTTTGTTTGTTTGATTGATTTTGGAGGGGTTATTTTCTTTCTTCTTTTTGTTTGGTTTTGAGATTTTTTTTCTTGTCAATCTTATTTAGATTTATAATGCCAGTCAAGGGAAAATTTTCCTCCATATTGCTTAGCAAAGTATTTTTTGTACATAACTGGAAGCCAAATATTCATATCATTTTCATTGATTCTAAATTGTATATTTTCCCACATTTTTAACATAAATGAAAATGGGATGTGTCTTTTTGATAGCCATGTCATAGCTTCATTGGCAAGATGTTCTTTCTTAGTGGTGCATGAAATCATGATGGGCCTTAAAATTTATGACATTTTGATTCTATGATATGCTATTAAAGAAAAGTAGTTTGTACTGTGCCTCTGTATTTCATGATCATAGTGTGCTACATGCTTTTATAACTGGCTTGAAATGATCAATTTTGAGAGTGTGTTACATATAAAATTAACTCAGCGTGAAAGCAAGAATTTGGTAAAACAATAGCCAATAAAAATTTTTAAGACAATTTAGAAGGTTTGTATTTATTAATGCTCCCAACTATTGTTAAAATTTGCTTCCATATGTCTAGTTTATATCTGAAATACCTGTTAAGAGTTATTTTACATTTTGAATGAGACATATAGCAATATTAAATTAGAAAAGTAATCTAATAGCACATTTCTTGAAAAAAATGTACATTAAAACATTTGAGAAATAGATTTTATAATATATTTCAAGAGAAATGTTAAAACAGATTTTTGTATGTCATTAGCAATTACCATAGTTAAAAGTTATTACTTAGTAGAAAATCTATTAAATCAACAGAAAATTTAAGACATACCTTCTATCTCAAATACTGCATTGTTGTTTAGATACAGTTCTGTCAGACAATAGTTTCTAGTTAGAAATGTTATTCCATGGAGCTAAAAATGAGAGTTAGAGAACAATATACTCTCTATAATGACTGTATATATTACAGAAATGTAAATAATATGATATACATAAATATATATTTAATTATAATAAGGTCAAAGTTGGACCTTTGCTATTATTATTTGTGACCTTTTGGTCTGGCCAAGTTACATTTGGATTGTCTTTTAGGAGAATGTGACAAAAAGAATATTTTTAGCCAACTTAAACCTCTCTTACCATATCTCAGCCAAACTCGCTTGCCTGGCTTTCAAAACCTCTGCCACCTGGCGTAGCCCTTTTGCTCTAACAATATTTCTACTTCTGCTCCACATAGTCTCACTGGATCTGGCACCACATATCTACCCTATAATATTATCATGTGCCAAGGGCCCTCTCCTTAGATTATGCCAAGGCCATTTTTGCATCTGTAGGAGTCAAGATTTCTGTTTGCCTGCATCTCTTTTCTTCTTGGTACACTTGAAATTACTTTTAAGGCTTAGCCCTAGGCCAGAAAGGCATACTAAACCATATGAGTGGACTGCCGCAGTACATTTTTACTTCCAGAAATCTATTTAAACCAAGGGTTGATCTCCTTGTATCTCACTGCTGTCTTTTTGCTCTGTTTTGACCCATTTTTTATTTCTCTAAAGTTCTACCTGCTTCAGCACTTTGAGTCAGATTTCCTGAGTGATGATCTAATCCTGGATTCTTTCTTTATGGCCTCGTCTCTATAATCATCTCCTCTAGCTCTCTGCCCTTCTGGTAAACAGATCTCAGTTTAGCCAAGGGCTCTGCAATCTGAATATACACAGGAGGTAGCTCTGCCAGATCAGGCCCAGTGCTAACAGCTTAACCAGATACCATCTGCAATTAGCGGGCAGGGCACAGTATAAAGCTGTTGATCATTCACAGTCCATCCTTTTTCACAAAGCCTTTCCTGACAACTCCTGTGCTCATGAACCTCCATTTTCTTGACCATCCCCAATGCTTATTTTGACATGTACAGTTAATCACTTGAATATTAGAGTTTTGTGTGTTCCTTAAGGGAAGGAACCATGTTTCTTCAGCATCTCGTCTTTTCTACCTCCCGACTCTCTTAACAATATAGTGAAGACATTGCACCTTACTTTTAAGGTTAAATTCAAAATTTCATATGAATGGAAATAGTAAAAGTACTGTCTCTAAATTCCTCAAATGAACCATTATGTACTATATACATAATATGCTAAACTGTATGTCAGAAATCATTCTGGTACCCTGTAAGGAGAACTCCTATTTGTTTTAAAATATTGACTCTATAACATCAATCAAATGTATAAGGTGCATTTGCATTGTGAAGATGAGGCATGGTAGAGCCATAGAGGAGGTGCAGTTATGTTCTCAGAACTGCAGGTAAGTTAAATGTAAGAATGATACCTTCACTATTTAACACAGAATCTAGCAAGAAAAAGATTCTCATGAAAGAGTTATCGATCAAGTATTTAGTACTTTATATATATAAAAATATATGTTCCTGATTGTAAATTCATTTTTTCGTGTGTTTTCTAAAGCTTATCGTAGGACTTTTTTTTTTTTTTTTTTTTTTGAAATGGAGTCTTACTCTGTCACCCAGGCTGGAGTGCAGTGGTTTGATCTCAGCTCACTGCAACTTCCACCTCCTAGGTTCAAGCAATTCTCCTACCTCAGCCTCCCGAGTAGCTGGGACTACAGGCACATGCCACCACACCTAGCTAATTTTTTATTTTTAGTAGAGACGGGGTTTTGCTATGTTAGTCAGGCTGGTCTCGAAGTTCTGACTTCAGCTGATCCACCTGCCTCCCAAAGTGTTGGAATTACAGGCGTGAGCCACAATGCTTGGCCAGGAACTATTATTATCAGTTAAATAAAACTATTTTTCTCATTAATGAACAGATTCAGAAAATGGATGCCAACCCATCTGACTTAGTGAAGATTTATTGGACATTTTATTCATGCCCCTCTCAAATCTCAGAAAAGCTGTTTTAGATTTGTATTCAAAGTTTAAAAACTGACTTCTTTGATGAATTTTCTTTGCTTTGTTTTTATACTGGCAATATTCACAAATTATGAAGCTATAAAAGGCATATCATGTGCTGTTCATCTGATTGTTCACAGACTCATCTCCTCAAATTATGCCAGCACTCCTTCTGGAGGGCCAGCAGTAATCTCCCCACGTTTTGTTATGTCATGAGAGATGCCATGTTTCCCCAAGGTAGGAGAAACCATTCAAAGCCAGGAGTGTCCCTGTTGGCCCCTTATCCCTTTCTAACTTTTCCAATTGGCCTCCTGGCAGCAATTCACTGCCTTCTTTTCTTCCTGTCACCACTCCCTGCTTTAATAAGAGCCACACTTGACATCAGCATAGGAAAGGAACGCCAGTGGAAATCATGACTTTTTCCTTTCTCTTCTTCCAGTTACCTGCCAACCACACATTCACAGAACATTACTCATTAGCTGAGACTTTAATTTCTCTTGCACTGCTCATTAAAACAAGTTGAACACTAATAAATCTGACAGTTTGACCTTAATTATAGAATCATAGTGTTCCCCTAAGCATGAACATCCTTGGACCATGATTATTGGGATTATAGGATTGCACTGTTAGTGAAGGTGAGAGGGAGTGAAGGGAGATAAAGTGGAGTCAAAGCCAGATCATGAGGGCCTTGGGGAGCAATTAAGAGATCTTGTTTAGAAGAATGTTATTGCCCAATTAGATTTTAGAAAGAAAGTGGCAGTTTTACAAGGCATAGTAACTACCAACAGCAGGAGATGAAAAAGGAGAGTGTTTCTCTAATTCAGAAGAATTTGTGGTGGCCCAAAGTAGAGTGATGGTGGCAGGAGAAAAGAGAAATGGAGGAAATTGTGTGAGTATTTCAAAGGAGAATTTAACAGACATTGCAAGATAGCAAGTTGTTAAAGTCAAGAACATCATAAAACATGTATTGTCCTGATACTCAACTATTATTAAAGTCAAATGTTATTTTATTTATTTATTTATTTTTTGAGATGGATTCTCACTCTGTCACCCAGGCTGGCGTGCAATGGTATAATCTCTGCTTACTGTAACCTCCGCCTCACGGGTTCCCTGTAACCTCCACAGGATTCTCCTGCCTCAGCCTCTCTAGTAGCCGAGATTACAGGCATGTGCCACCACAGCCAGCTAATTTTTGTATTTTTAGTAGTAGAGGTGGGGTTCTGCCATGTTGGCCAGGCTGGTCTCGAACTCCTGACCTCAGATTATCCTCCCGCTTTGGCCTCCCAAAGTGCTGGGATTACAGGTGTAAGCCCTCATGCCTGGCTATAAAATGTTATTATAATTATCCATTTAGAGAAATCTATGCCACTGCTTCTCAGGATTGCTGTAGGATTTATATTTAGTGTGGCATTTCACAAATCATATGTTTTACTTTAGGCTTGGACCATAGCAAGTACTCAATAGATGACTATTATTTAACCATTATTAATTTTGTGGAGCTGGGAGCTTTTATATTTAATATAAAATACATATAGGTAATCACTAGGGTACTACTAGGTACAAATGTATACCACCATGAATTTAAAATTAAGGAAAAATTGAGGTTTTCTTAACTTCTACAACAATCACATATATTGAACAAGATAATTATTCGCTGGAGTTGATGGGGTAGGGGCTACCCTGGGGGTTGTACATTAAACCCACATAGTGTCATCGGTATAAAGAATGGCTTCAAAAACTTTATTATTGTGAAACAAGACTATGGAACTTTACATTTGGAAGTGAACTTTAAAATCATGCATGTGAGACTGCATAGGTGAGGTAAATGATCTCTGGTTCAAGATATAGATGAAACACACATATTTGCTTTCGTTCATCCAAAAATTAATCTTAAATGACAGTAAAATAATTGTTTTCAAAGTTGTATATCCATAATGACAGAGGGAGCAGGAGAGGAGACAGCAGCAATATAATTTTGGAAGCTGGGAAGCATATAGTCAAGTTTGGAATTACAGAAATAAGAAAGTCAAATTCTAAACCAGAAATCAAGCTGATACAAATGCTCCTTGACTTACAATATGTCTATGTCTCAATAAACTTATCATAAGTTAACAATGTTATAAGTGGAAAGCGCATTTTCAATTTAGGATATTCTCAACTTATGATGAGCATCCATCCACCAACTTATGATGGGTATCTGGATGTAACCCCATTCTTACTCTGAGGAGCGAACTCAATATATTGCATTTGCACCATTATTAAGTTTAAAAGTAATTAAACTGAACCATTGTAAGTCAGAGAGCATCTGCATTTTTCACAATGTTTTAAAAGACTCAGTAACTGGAAGCAAAGGTAAAGGGGAGGGGATTAAATAAGCATTACCTAAAGCTGTTTAAGAAGCAATTCCATTTCTAGAGAATGTACCCAGTGTACTATTAGGTAACTGAGTCTCACCTACCACATCAAAAGACTGAAAGTTTATTCTCTAAAGAGAATAAACCCTGCAGAGTTGAATACAGAGGAGCTTCACAGGAAGATCAAGGAGAATGTATGTACACTGAATGTTGAGTATTCCCAGCCCTCTTCCCCAGCTTGGCTCTCAGAATGCTGGTAATCTTTACCCCTGGGAAGAAGATTGGAAAAAGCTTTGATGGGGATTCTATCGTCCCAAGAGGACAGACCTCAAGATATTAAGGTTATGATTCCTCCAAACTCTGCCCTGCCAGACAGCCCTACAATGAAGCTCACTGTTGACAAGCCTCAATCACACATGCTCAACATGTCCAATCAACATTTTAGACTTTCATCTTAATTACAGCCAGTTTGTCAAGGACATCTGAAGCAAAATTTGGACCTGAAAAATAGAGATCCAAATGTATATATGAATAAGATTAACTTAGAGAAAATAGATATTATGTGAACAGCAGCAGTAACAATACCATTACTATTATTATGCTCAGAGAGATTAGAGAGGATATCTTATCCTAGAAACAAGGAAAAGGTAATATAAAATAAACATTTGAATCACCTCACACCTGTTAGAATGGATATTATAAAAAACAAAAAATAAGTGTTGTCGAGGATGTGGAGAAACTGGTACCGTTGCACACTGTTGGTGGGAATATAAATGGTGCAGCTTCTATGGAAGACAGTATGGAAGTTCCTCAAAAACTTAAAAATAAGTCTACCATATGATCTGGCAATCCCATTTCTGGATGTAGGTCCAAAACAATTGAAATCCGGACAGTGAAGAGATACTGTACTCCCACGTTCATTGCAGCATTATTCACAATGGCTAAGGAGTGGAAACAACCCAAATGTCCATCAGTAGATGAACAATTAAAGAAAATTTGTTGCTTACATGCAATGGAATGTGATTCAGACTTCAAGAAGAAGGAAATCTTACAGCTGAGACAACATGGCTGAACCTGGAGGACATCAAGGACATCAAACAAATGAAGTAAACCAGTCACAAAGGACCAATACTAAATGATTCCACTGACAAAGTATGTAACACAGTCAAACTCATAGAAGCAGAGAATAGAATGGTGGTTGCCAGGGGCTTGGAAGAGGGGGAAACGGGAAGTTTTGGTGAATGGCATAAAGTTTCAGTTATGCAAGATGAATAAGTTCTAGAGATTAGTGGTGTAACTTAGTGCCTATGATTGAAAATACGGTATTGTGCACTGAAAAATTTGTTAAGAGGGTAAATCTCATGTTCCGTGTTCTTAGCACACACAAAAACAAACAACCAAAAAAACTCCTCACACACAAAGGGACACTAAGAAACTTTCGGAGTGACGGATCTATCTCATTACTTTGATTGTGGTAATGATTTCATGGGTGTATGCAAATCTCCAAACTCATCAGGTTGTATACATTAAACATGTACACATGTTTTTTTAATTTTATATATCAATTATGCCTCATTAAAACTGTTAAAATATATACTTTCATATAATAATATATTGTATATCAAGGTAATATAAAATATAAATATAATTAATCAAAAATATGCAAATATGTAATTTTACTATATTATATAATATAAATAACATAAAAATAATCATTTAGAAGAGAAAAGCTCTTAAAAATTAAAACTATAAAAGTGGACATTAAAAATGTAATAGGAGAGTTGAAAGAGAAAGTTGAGGAAATTGCCAAGAAAGAAGAGCAAAATATTAAAGAAAAAAATAGGAAATAACAAGGAAAATATAAGAAAATTAGAGGACCAATTCAGTACCTCAACATGTGCATAGTAGAAGTTCTAGTAAGAAAGAGAAGCAGACAGAGAAGAAAATTAACAAAATACCTGAAGAAAATTTTCTAAAACTAAAAGGCAAGAGTTTTCACATTGAAATTTCCCTAAGCTCAGCACAGTAAATGAAAATAGGCTCACAACAAGGCACGTCACTGTAAACCATCAGAACATTGAACACCAAGACCAGAGCCTACAGGCCTCCACACAAGACACACACACAGACCAGGGTCAGGGCTCAGTATAATTTTCTCTCCTCAACAGGTACACTAAAAGCTAGAAGACAATGAGGAGATGCCTTACCTTCAACCTAGAATTCCACCAGCCAAACAAGCCAAAAGATTGGGTCAAATTCGAGAATTGAATAAACTCAATTGTAGGCATGCACTATTTTAAAAAAATTTACACCTTCAACCCTTTCTCAGGAACCCACTGGAGGATATACTCCGGAAATAATAGTAGTAAGAGACAGTACAATAAACAAGAGGCAAAGGAAATACTGAGGATGGTGAAGGAGAGTGATTGGGATTATACACAGGCACACAGGGCAAGCAGTTGTGATCGCAGCAAGAAGGTTTAGGGCAGATAGCATGAAGAAAATGAAAATATTTGAATGCATTGAATAGATTTGGTCAACTCGAAGAGAGTTTGGGTTAAATAAGTGAAAATAGCAGATTTTAAAAAGTGTATGAGTTTGTTAGGGCTGCTAAAACAAATTCCACAACCAGGTGGCTTAAACAGCAGACACTTATTTCCACAGTTCTGGAGGCTGGAAATCCAAGGTCAAGGAGTCATCAGGCTTGGTTTCATTCTGAGGCTTCTCTCCTTGGCTCGTAGGTGACCATCTGCCCCTGGTGTCTTCATGTGATCCCTCTCCATGTGCATATGTCCGGTGTCTCTGGCTCTCTCTTAGTCTTTTTTTGTTATAAAGATTTTAGTCATAATGGGTTAGTGCCCACTCTAATGACCCATTTTGGCTTATTCATCTCTTTAAATGCCCCATTCACACATACAGCCACATTCTGAGGGACTGGGAATTAGGGCTTGAACATATGAATTTGAGGGAGACACAATTCAGTTCATAACAAAAAGCTAACAAAAAAGTCAAACAAATGTAAACTCCAGGGAATTGAAGGAAGTATAATCAAGGAAAACATAAAGCTGAATACATGACTTAACTCTGAATAGGATACTTTGTCATAACAATATACCAGTGAATATTAATTTAACCAAAATTACAATACAACCACATCAGGAGAATGGGGAATGGAAAGTATGCATGTGTGTGGTATAAGAAAGGGCAGGAAAGAGAAAGAACTAAATGCTCATTTCCTTAGTGAAAATTCAATAGCTATTTTCTAAAAGGGAAAAGTCAAGAAGTCACAGCAATACCAGCAAGTGACTTAGAGAAAAGCTGATAAATAATAAAAGATCACTTAAAAGAACTGAAAGTTGTTGCAACTAGGGAATGACAAGTGAGGGCGGATGTGTGCAATTCTTGCTGACTTAGAGAATTAGTCAATTCTTTCAACTAATATTATATGTTTATATTGCTATCTTAAGAACAACGTAAAGAAAAAGAGGAAAGAGGTTGGGTCTTATTGTTTATTCTGTGACTACTGCGTGCAAGTTTCTTTGATTAGTACTTCACACTTGTTATTTCATTTATTTTTTATGACAACCCTAGAAGCAGTCAGAAAGAATAAATACCTCATATTCTCTAAGAAGAACATAGTTTTAGAGATATGATGTGACTTGCTCCATATTATCATCTGGTTAGTGACAGAGCCATTGCTACACTGCAGTTCTTAGTTTTACATTGCTTTTAATTTATTTTTTTGAGATAGGGTCTCACTCTGTTGCCCAGGTTGGAGTGCAGTGGTGCAATCACAGTCACTGCAGGCTCACCCTTCCAGGCTCAAGCATCCTCCCACCTCAGCCTCCAAGTAGCTGGCACACATCACCATGCATGGCTAATTTTAAAATTTTGCATACAGATGTGTTCTATGTTTCTCACGCTGGTCTTAAACTCCTGGACTCAAGCAATCTTGTAATCATAGCCTCCCAAAGTGCTGGGGTTACAAGCATGAGCCACCTCACCTGAAAACATTTGCTAATTTAATAACTATTCTGTTCCTGGTACTCTGATAGGAATCATTAATGCAGATATTAGTACTATTCCTTTTTTTATCTTTCTAAACAATAAAATATGGGACACACTTACAACTCTTTGGTTGTATAGCATCTAAAACTCCCCACAACTCAAGGAATTTCTTGTCTAATGAGTCTTGGTGGCAATCAGAAACTACACATCATTGTAAGAGATATTTGCTTTTCCATACTTGTGGCAGGTAGGGCATAGATTCATGACCTAGGCTAAGACAATCTGATGCATCCACTCCAAACTTCCAATCAAGAACTACTCATGCAAAGAAGCTGAGACAGTTGAAAGTTAATTCTGGTGGCTGTAGAATTGAAAGTTAGTTCTAGTGGTGGTAGAGATGGAGAGAAAAAATAATTGCTTTCCATAGCAGTGGAAATGGTGGCAATGGTGATGGTGGATTGGATGTGTCCAGTGGCTGGTGCTGGTGACACCAACAGTACAAGCCACTGCTCCTATTGTTGATTGTTTTTCCACAAACAAGTGTTTTTGGAAAATAGTTCTGTGACATAATTTTGACCATGGCTCCCTTTGATTTTGAGAATTTTCTGAACTTGATTCTCAAGCTCCATAATATCTATTCAATATCTTCTTGATAAATAATTTTTCTGCTTAAATCAGCCAAAGCATGCTTCTGTCATGTGAACTTCTGTTACCTTAACTAATACTCATGCAAAGAAATATTCTTAGCCATGAAGTCCAATAAATAGAAACTGATGTTTTTAAATGAACAAAAAGTAAAATACTAAACAAAATATTATACCATCCTCAAATTTGTAATTGGTAACTAATTACATGCCATTTGGATTCACTGACAAAGTGAAAATAAATATTGTATTTATGAGAAAATCTTAGAGTTTTTATTTGATCACTCCTCTACTCAGCAACTGTTTGTTGAGTACCTATTATGTGTCAGACTCTGTGCTAAGTTCTGGGGAAACAGCCATGAAGAAAATAGACAAAAATCTCTCTCTTATTACAGTAGGGAAAGATTAAATAAATAATACATACAATGAGTAAATTATATATTATGACCTAAGTTGATAAGTGATATGTGAAAAATAAAGCTTGGAGATTGTGTTCCGGAATCTTTGGGGTGTTGCTTCACCAGCTGGAAACCTCTGTGGCCACTGGCACCTTTGTCTTGAGTTTTGCTCTGGTCTGCTGGGCTGGTTTTGCCTACTTAGCCTGGAAGGCTGTGCTCAGCTCTTGCTACCAGCTTGGATCCCCTGCCTGTCAAGGATGAGCCAGGCACAGAGCAGTGAGGGGTGTGTGAGCAAGTGTGGGGTCTGGCTGACTGTGGTAGGGCAGGCAGCTCCAGGGGTTGGCATGGATGCCAGCTTCCTGTGAGGCTATGGCTGGACAGGGTGTATAATAAGCAGCTCCCATGGCTGACACTGGGAAGTGCAGTGTGGAGCCAGGAAACGAAGATGCCAGGAACCGCAGAACCCTAAATAGGATATCAAAGCCCTGGCTTGGGGAGCTCCTAGGCCTGGGATCCCCAAAGGGCTTCAGCTCTTCTCTCCTTCTTGTCACTCATAGTGTGGCAGGCAAAGAGTATGTTTTCAGCCCTGTTTGTGTTGCAGGTTTTTAGCCCCACCATTCAGCACGTCCCGAGTTCTTGTCCTGCATCCAGGAAGAATGAGGTACACAGACGACTGTAGGGTAAGCAAGACAAAGAGGAGCTTTACTAAGCAATAAAACACCCTAGGGAAGACCAGCAGTGGGCAGCTCCTGTCCATAGTTAGGGTGTTCCAACAAGTGTCCAGCTCCTGCAGAGGGGATAGCTCCTCTCTGCAGCTGGTCGTCCTGCTGTCTCAAATCTGGCTGAATTCAGAGCTTTGATGGGCCTTAGAAAGGGGGAAGTGCTTGCTACTTGGTTCATGGGCAGCCATAGGTGGGCACAGAAAAAAACACCACAAGTTCTCACTCTAGTCCATGGGAATGGTAGCTCAACCCTTAGCCTTTAGGCCCTTCCAGCTTGAAGGTGGGGCTTCACTGGGGACTTGCCTTCTTCTGCCCAGGGGCCTGTGTGCCTCTTGCTGCTGTTCATAAAGCTCAGGCTGTTCCTGCCAAGGGGCACCTGCAGACCAGTGCAGAGCTGCCCTTAACTCCCTTTTGGCTTCCCTCTCGTAATTGTTGGTACCCAAAGTCTGGATGGGGCCAAAGTGGTAGGGGGCTGGCGTGTCAGCTTTGCCCCAAGTGTGTGTATCCCCAGCCAGCTTGCGACAGCAACTGGCCTTGGGCTCAACTTTGCTCTGTTAGTATAATGGGTGCTGACAGCAGGAGAAGCCAGATAGTGGGAGGAGGCACTTCTGAGGCTGTGGAGGTACAGGGGGCCTTCCTGGGTCTCCATGAGGGCAGAGATGCCTGGGTCCACAGCCACAGTTGGGGCAGTTGCAGCTGTGCCTGGGAGGATGGGGCTCCTGCCTGCTCCCAGCTCCCAAGAGCACAGGGGTGCCCAGGTTGCAGCCATGATTTGGGCTGCTGCAGTTGTGTCTGGGGAGCTCCCACTGGCTCTGTGGAGCATGATACCGCCCCGGTCCCAGCTCTGCCTTGAGATCCCACTCTGCATGTCCCTCTATGCCGAACTACACTGTTCCTCCACCAGGGAGTTATTCAGCCTGGCCCCATTGCAGCAGCTCCCAGGGTGGCGGGCTCTGGGGGTGTCTCGCACGAGTGGGCTCCAGGGACTTTCCACCTCTTCTCAATGTTTCCCTTGCTGTGCCTTTGGCTGGGTAATCACAGGCTCCCAAGATACGGTGGGTCGTTGAGGCTGAGGCCACAGTGGAGGCTCCGGGCCTGGGAGCAGGTCCTGTGGGGCTGTGCTAAGGGAGTGGTGATGTAGTCAGCTGCACTGGGGAGGTTAGGCACAGAGATCCCACTGCCACCACTGCTGCTCCCACAACTGCTCCTGCTGCCAGTGTCCACACCTCCCTGCTGCAGCTGGTGTCATGACAGCAGCGGCTCCAGACAGCCTGCCACCGCCAGAAATTGGAAGTGGAAAAAAGAGATAGTGTTACATTTTAGTGGGGTTGGACTGAGTAGGCCTTGTGGAGGAGGCAATGTTTGAACAGACTGTTGATCATGGGGAGGGAGAGGGCCATTGGAATATCTGTAGGAAGAGCCCTGGGGGGCAAGCCAGTGCATAGGTCTAGAGACAGTACAGTGCCTGGTGTGGCTAAATGAGAATGAGCCAGGGAGAGATGGCAGGTAACAAGATCAGAGAGAACCAGAGGCCCAATGTGTATAGGACCTTGTAGGTTACTGGAAGAACTTGGCTGCATGTAGCAGAAAGCCATCAGAGCTTTTCAGCAGAAGAGTGCCAGTTTTCAGTTAGGTTTCCACAGATCACTCTGTCTGCTGTATTGAATAATTCTCAGTGCTGGTGGGGGGAATTTTGTCCCCCAGGGAGCATTTGACAGTCTGGAAACATTTTTCTTTGCCACTCCTGGGGGGCATCTCCTGTCATTAATGGGTAGAGGCCAAGGATGCTGCTGAGCATCCTATAATGCACAAGACAGATTCCACCACCGAGAATTATCCAGATTAAAACTCAGTAGTAGCAAGGTTGAAAAACCCTAGGGGCAAAGACCTATATATAGACCAGTGATTAAACAACATGGTGAAATTCTGAAAAATTCTGTACTTACATGTTAATTAAAGGGTATATTATTGCATGTTTAGTACTGAAATCCCAAAATTACTAAATTTATGTAGAACATGAAACATTGGTTGGGAAGCAGTATATCCTAAATTATATAGGAGTTAAAAAAAGAAAGATTTCAATACACTTTTAGTATGTACTTTTTATTATTTTGAGACAGAATCTCACTCTGTCACCCAGGCTGGAGTACAGTGGCACAATATGGGTTCACTGCAACCTCTGCCTCCCAGGTTCAAGTGATTCTCTTGCCTGAGCCTCCCAGGTAACTGGGACTATAGGAATGCACCATCACATCTGGTTAATTTTAGTATTTTGAGTAGAGACGGGGTTTTACCATGTTACCCAGGCTGGTCTTGAACTCCTGACCTCAGGTGATCCACCTGTCTCAGCCTCCCTAAGTGCTGGGATTACACGCGTGATTCAGAAGTAACGATTTGTAACCAATCCAGACTTTCAATCTCAGGTTTTCCCCTCTCATTTCCAATTTGCTAAAATATTTCTACTTGCTCTTTCCAAAATAGGTTATATTTTTTGTTAAATTATTAAAAACCTTAACTAGATATGTGTTGTACACATCTTCAGATTTCACCACCATGAAGTGAAGTATTATTTAGCTTATTTATATTGATTTTCTTTTTAAAGAAGTTTTAAAATATTGAGAAAAGTATAATTTTTTCAACAAAATTGACACAAAGGATACTCTTAATGTTGCTCTAAGATAACAGGCACACAGAAGGGCCCAAAATATACTGAATGTATGCTAATCCGTCTGGTTTTACACAGTGGAGTTTTTACTCCTCCAAATAGCTTTGTGGAAAAAGGTATTATACATATAAGTGAATAAACAAATACATATACCTACACTTAATATACACATAAATCTGATTAAAGAGGCCAACAGAAATTCCATGATACAGTGTGTTGTAAAGCTACCTGAAAAAGTACTGCCGTTCAAAGAATTCTTTATCCAATATTTGTAACAGCACATTAAAAATCGTTATTTCAATTTCCAAATACATTTTGCTAATTTTGTAAACCAATATTCCTTCCTAAAATACATAAATCTGTGCTCTTTGCTGAATTCTCAATATGTGCTTCATGTCTAGGCGCTAGGAAGCCATAACTTATCTTAACAGCATAGAAGACTAAGCTTAGGACAGTTCTTAAAACATTTATTCTTTATTTTATTTTACCTTAAGTTCTGATATACATGTGCAGAACGTGCAGGTTTGTTACATAGGCATACATGTGCCATGATGTTGTGCTGCACCCATCAACCCATCATCTAGGTTTTAAGCCCTGAACAAGTTAGGTATTTGTCCGAATGTTAAAGCATTTATTCTAATCTGACCATTCTCTACTCAGTTAGTGTGAGTGATGTTACTACAAATATTTCACTTTTTCTTTAGATAATGATATTTATAAACAATGACTTTGCCGGAAGCGGTCTTTTTATGGAAACTGAATTTATACAATTAGTTATCCATTTGGTTTTTGCTGCACAGCAGAAATCAGATTCCATTTTGAATAGTGGCTTGATGAGGCATTAGAGAGGTTCTTCATGTAATGGTTATCCTAATCTGAGACAAAATGAAATATACCAAGCTACTGCTGCACTTCCAGATATAGAAGTATATTAACATTGTGGCACCAATATTAGAATGCATAGTCATTTTTGGACATCCATAAAAGAAAATTTTGAAGTAATGAGCACAGACAGAGGGAGATCATATGTATGTGCCATCTAAATTGTATAAGATATAGGTCACGTACGTCATTTACCTGAGCCAAATACAACCTCTCATGAGAGGCTGGAAAGAATGAATTTGTGGACCTGAAATTCTCTGGGTCAGACTTGTTAGAGAATGAAATGAGGGAGACTTTAGACCTAAGAGCAGCTGGCTCCCATTAATTATGTCAGGGGGTGTTAGAAAAACATGGTCTCAAAAAGGAAGAGAGGCAGCACTAATGAATATCTGTATAACAGGAGGCCCAGCAAGCCCTCAGAGAACATAATGAGAGAACTAGAGTTTCCAAATCAAATCTAGGAAAGTTAGGACATCGGAGATTCTTAGAAATAAACTTGTGCTTTTTCATCAGCTAGTTCAGGTTCGGACCAGAAGCTCAAGTTTTATCATCCACTAGATAATGATTTGAAGAAATATGTACCCTTCTAGCATACTAGGCTCCAAATTTACCAAATTACATTTATTGCCTTCAGAGGCAATTGTGTTGTCTCATTCCAGGCAGCTAGCAAATACAATATACTTTCAAGGAGTAGAGCCACTACTCCCTTTGCCCTTCCTAATTCTATCACTAGAGCAGGGATCATCAGATTTATTGTTATATTCTGTAGCAGCCTAATGAAAGTACAGAATAAGCTATATCCAAGTAGGATGCTTTGGGCTCCAAGTAACTTTTAAGCCCAACTCAAATTGGCAAATAAAGAAACATTATTAATTATCTCACATATCACCAAATTGCAGAAGTTGTAATAGCCTTAGTCTTGGTGTCTCCATGAATCTCTGGGCTCTGCCTTTCTGTAAGTGTTGGATTCATCAAGTTCATAGGATAGTTAGTTCCTGGCTTCACATCCAGGTAAAAAAACATCCAGAAGCAAAATACTCTTCGAGTGCTCTCTTTTAGGATTAAGAAAGCCTCTCCCAGGAGCCTTCCAGCAAATGTGCCCTTGTGTTTCTATTACAATTGGGTTATATGCCTGTTCATTGACTAGTCACTCACCAGGAGAGTGGGATTATTCTGATTGGCTTAGACAGTTCAGGATCCAGCATGGACCTGGGTGGGGCCACCTATTTGAGTAGAACGGAGGAGGAGTATGTACCAAAACCCAAACCCAAATTCTGTTGGAGAGGAAGAAGGAAAGAATGGACATGAGCGGACAACAAATAATGACCTCAATAAATATTGTGGATTGAATAAGTGAACAAATGAAAAAATGCATTCCTTTATTTTACTCGTTTTGCCTTATTTTTTCATAAATAGAGAGTAGCTAAAATATTCACTAATGTAAGAATAATGCTGGTCAGGAATTCAGATCATTCTTAACATATGTTGTAACTCTAAATATATTCATATGTCACTGTTAATGTTTCTCACAAATCTCAATATCATTTCTACAGTGGCATAGTTTCTTTTTAGTGGTCAATCTAGTATAATCTAGATTTTAAAGAAAACTCATAATTAAAATTTCATGTATGAACTTTGATGAACTATTATAATAGTCAATATGTCCGTTAGAGTTTGGGATCCAAATAAGACTTTAATTTTTGATGGAGTATGAATATTTAGGCAGCTTAGCACCCAGTCAATTATTGATCAGTAAGAAAACCCACATTAGCTTATTTACTTATCCCATGACCACTCAACACCTGTTTTGGGTATGATATCCTTTCGGTACTACATGGACTAAATCAGTCTCTGTCATAAAGAACAAACTAAGTGATAGTGATTTTAGAAATGTGAAAGAAAAATAAATTGTAGGATCCCAATAGCACAAGCTAAAGGGAAAAATCAAACTGGGAACTACTTAGGGCAAACCTCTCTCCCATTCTATTCCTATAAAAGATAGCTACTATGATGAAAAAAAAAAAAAAAAAAAAAAGCTACACAGCTCTCTCACAATTTGTCCACAAGGAAATTCTTTGGGGACAAAGGACACACAGAACTCAAAGTCCTTCCTCTGCTCACTGAGATAAATGCATATCTGATTGCTTCCTTTGGAAAGGCTTACCAGAAACTCAAAAGAATGCAGCCATTTGTCTTTTATCTACCTATGATCTGGAAGCCTTTTTCAGGTCGCAGGTAGATAATTGATGGATGTCTCATCTCCCTAAAATGCATAAAACCAAGCTGTGCCCGGACCACCCTGGGCCCATGCTGTCAGGACCTCCTGAGGCTTTTTCATGGGTATGTGTCCCTAACCTTGGCAAAATAAACTTTCTAAATTGACTGAGACCTGTCTCAGATATTTGGGGATCACAGAAACAATATGATTTTTACATACAAATAATCAAGCACAAGAAAAAAAATCAGCCTTTTATTGCATCCCTTTCCTACCCCGCCTGTTCAAAACCAAAAGAACGGAAAATAGTTAATGGCGCATATAATCCTTTTTTAAGTGCAGATGCATCTCCAAGTCCATTTTGTGAATATTCAATGAGTAGTTGGAAGTCAGATTATATCAATTCCCAGAAATATTCCCCCAAAATTATAAAATCCCTAATCATACCTCTTCTAGACATTTGTACATGTTCTTTCCCTGCAAACTGGACACCACTGAACACAAAAACACACTAAAAACAAAGATTAGTCAGTTTTGCCATGCCTGATGATTTTCGTCTTTTTCTAACAGAAGTCACACACTGTGACCCAGGATAATTTTTGGCAGTGTGTTTTTTTAAAAGCGTTTTGAATTTGTATGCCCTGAAGTGGTGTGTGTACTTTCCATTCCAGCTGTTAGCTATCTGGGCCTTGAAGGGAATTGTGTTTGTTCTCCTGGAAATTATTTCAAGCTTATGAGATTTGTGCTTATAGTTAATACCAAAGCACTTTCATTTTTCATTTTCCACTTAGTTGGTGTTTAAAAAGACTAAGAATGAAATAAAATATTGAAATATTTTTATAAACATGGCTGTTTACATATTCAATGCTGAGATCTGGACTTACTACTTGACAGGCAGATGACTGCTGAAAACTCAAATTATTTCTTTTGTCAGCTAGTGTTTGAAAGTCTACATTCAAAATGCTAAGATTGGGTTATCAATATACTGTATAATGAACAAATACAAGCTGTCAGAAGGTAAATTTTTCAAAGTTGAAAACAACCTAGTCACTAGCTTAACTGTAATGATTGCCTGGGTTTGAATTTTAGTTCAGTCTTGCTCTTGTGCTTGGAAAAATCTGAGTCCCACACTCAGGCCCTCACTATGAGGGAGGGGGTGGAAGAGCACTGCTTTCTTAACCCTAGTCTTTAAGAAAAGCTTCAACAGCCACACTTGGTGATCTTGAGACATGTTTCCTCAGCTGGGGGCCTTGTGGTCTGGTGCCTGACACTTCCTGAGGAAGTTAAATCAGCTTGGATAGTGTATCAGTCCGTTTTCACACTGCTATAAAGAACTACCCAAGACTAAGTAATTTATAAAGAAAAGAGGTTTAATTGATTCACACTTCCACATGACTGGAGAGGCCTCAGGAAACTTACAATCATGGCAGAAGGTGAAGGGGAAGCCAGGCACCTCTTACATGGTGGCAGACAAGAAAGAACGAAGGAGGAAGTGCCACTTAAAAACTATCAGATCTCATGAGAACTCATTCACTATCATGAGAACAGCATGAGGGAAACTGCTCCCATGATCCAGTCACCTTCCACCAGGTCCCTCCCCTGACATGTGGGGATTACAATTTGAGATGAGATTCAGGTGGAGACACAGAGCCAAACCATATCATTTTGCCTCTCTTCCCTCCCAAATCTCATGTTCTTCTCACATTTCAAAACATAGCCATGACTTCCCAGCAGTCCCCCAAAGTCTTAACTCATTCTAGCATTAACCCAAAAGTCTAAGTCCAAAGTCTCATCTGAGACAAGGCTAGTCCCTTCCACCTATGAGCCTGTAAAATGAGAAGCAATTTAGTTACTTCCAAGAAACAATGGAAGTACAGGGATTGGGTAAATGTTCTCATTCCAAATGAGAGAAGCTGGCCAAAACAAAGAGGCCATAGACCTCATGCAATTCCAAAACCAGGTGGGGCAGTCATTAAATCTTAAAACTCCAAAATTTATTTTGGTTCTGTAAGGCTGGTTGCTTCACCGGGAGCTCAGACACGCCCATCTCTCTCCCCGCCTGAAAATTACATCACCAGAATATGCCCATCATCTAGCTCCACCTTGGAAATCCCCTCTGCTCTCGGCACCTAGCCTGCCCTTGGAAAGCCCCACCAAAACCTACCCAATAGCACATTGCCCTGTCTGGAAATCCTGCCTACCTACCTATAGCAGCTTGCCACGTCCATGTCCTGTTTCTCCACAGCCAATCAAACACCTTCACTTCCTATAAAACCCCACACCCAGAGGAGTCGGGTGTGACTTCTCTGGCCTCTTTCCCCAGGACCACAGACCCTCGCCTGGGAGCCGAATAAATTGGCATTTAATCTTTTTGTGCTGGCCTCAGTTTCCTCATTTTTAACTCGGCAATAAACCTCGCAAGACAATAACCCTTACAGGTTCCATGTCTCATACTCAGGGCATGCTGATGCAAAAGGTGGGCTCCTATGGCCTTGGGGAACTCTGCCCTGTGGTTTTTCTCCATGTGCCTGGAAAAGCCACAGGCTCAATGCCGGCCCATGAAAGCATCCAGCTCCCACACATGCTTTCATGGGCTGGCACTAAGTGCCTGCGGCTTTTCCGGGCACATGGTGCAAGTTGTTGGTGAAGCTACCATTCTGGAGTCTGGAGGACTATGGCCCTCTTCTCACAATTCCACTAGGCAGTGCCCCAGTGCGGACTCTTGTGTCGGGGGCTCCAACCTCACATTTCCCCTGTGCATTGCCCTAGTGGATGATCTTCATTAGACCTTCAACCTGCAGCAGACTTCTGCCTAGACATTCAGGCATTTCCTTATAGCCTCTGAAATCTAGGTGAAGGTTTCCAAAGCTCAACTCTTGTGTTTTGTACACCTGCAGGCCCAACATCATGTGGAACCTGCCAAGGCTTGGGGCCTGCACCCTCTCAAGCAACAGCTCTAGCTGTACCTTGGCCTCCTTTAGCAGCTGAAGTTGGAGTGGCTGGGAAGCAGGGCATCAAGTACTAAGCTGCACAGAGGAGCAGGGCCCTTGGCCTGTGATGCCCTGAAGATCTCTGATATGCCCCAGAGACATTTTCCCCCATTGTTTTGGCTATTAACATTTGGTTCCTTGTCACTTATGCAAATTTCTGTGGCTGGCTTGAATTTCTCCCCAGAAAATGGGTTTTTCTTTTCTACCTAATGGTCAGGCTGCAAATTTTCTAAACTTTTATGTTCTGCTTCCCTTTTAAATAAAAGTTTCAGTATCAGATAATCTCTTTGTGAATGTATATAACTGAATGCTTTCAGAATCAGACAGGTTACGTCTTGAACACTTTGCTGCTTAGAAATGTCTTCTGAAAGATACCCTAAACCATCTCTGTCAAGTTCAAAGTTCCACAGATCTCTAGGGCAGAAGCACAATGCTACCAGTTTCTTTGCTAAAGCATAACACGGGTGACATTTACTCCAGTTTCCAATAAGTTCCTCATCTCCATCTGAGACCACCTTAGCCTGGACTTACCACTGTCTATATCACTATCAGCATTTTGGTCAAAATCATTCAGCAAGTCTCTAGGAAGTTCCACAGTTTCCCATGTCTTCCTGTCTTCTTCTGAGTCCTCCAACTGTTCCACCAACCTCTGCCTGTTGCTAAGTTCCAAAGTCGTTTACACATATTCAGAGTATCTTTATAGTAGTATACCACTCTGCCAGTGCCAATTCTCTGTATTAGTCCATTTTCACACTGCTATAAAGAGCTACCTGAGACTGGGTAATTTATAAAGAAGAGAGGTTTAATTGACTCACCATTCCACATGGCTGGGGAGGCCTCAGGAAACTTAGAATCATGATGGAAGGTGCAGGCACATCTTACATAGTTGCGGGTGAGAAAGGCAGTGATGGAGGAAGAGCCACTTTAAAAATCATCAGATATTGTGAGAATTCACTCACTATCATGAGAGCAACATGGAGGGAATCACCCCCGTGATCCAGTCACCTCCTATCATGTCATTCCTTCAACATGTAGAGATTACAATTTGAGATGAGATTTGGGTGGAGACATAGAGCCAAACCATACCTGGTAGCAACTGAGTAGTACCAACCCTCCTGGCCTCTGATTGTAGGACAAAGGTATGTGGGTCTGGGGACTAGGTATGTTGATCTGGGACACTATGTAAGAGATTCTGCACATGAGGGTTATTTGCTAAGGCCATAAGACCCTCAGTTGTAAGTAGCCCTGGGAAAAAGGTGAGGTGAGGTCAGGAGTGGTAGTGAAGAGGAGTCTATGTGGGAGAGGCCTAGCAGAGGAACTTAAGCCATAAAGGGAAGGATCAACTTTAAACATCTGTTAGTGTTTCAGGGTACTAAGCAAAGAACTTTGCTTCTCCCTTGCCTTTTGTCTACTGCTACACCACTACTCCACACCAAACCTGGAGAAGGCAGAAGTGGAGATAAGAAGGAAGGAAAACAGCCAACCATGGCTTTCTAGTTACTAAAGAAGGTAGGTGGCCATCTGCAGTCTGTCATAGCTGGATATAGATGGGGGCATATCTCATTTGTGATTGAAGATTGACAGTTAGCTATTATATTTTCATTTATGAATTGGGACTATGACTATGACTCAATGGGCTGTTAGATTTTGTATTACCTAAGAGAGATGAAAAAAGGTTATGGGGCTGCTCAGGTTTTCTTTCAGCAGCCTAAGAAGGAATAGCTTCCACTAAGTCAATTTGATAGGACATGAGAGACAAAAGTAAAATTGCAATTTGATAGCACCTCACAGATTGTCATTATTCAATATATTTCTGTGTGTGTGTGTATATGTGTATGTATACCAAACATATATATATATAACAGATATATATATATATATACAACATATATATATATAACAGATATATATATACAACATATATATATATGAGATATATATGTTGTATAGCAGTTTCTTAGTCAAATTTACATTTTAAGCAAAAAATTTAATACTTTTAAAGATTAACTCTACTAGGAACATACAACTAAGATAGTAATTTTAGTAATTGAAATATAAAATACAATACTACCTTGTTATGATGAAGCCATAAGTATTTTAATTTTTTAAACCTGGAAAGATCAATGACCTCTGTCAGTTCCCTGGGAAGAAAAAAAAAATGTGAAATTAGCAACAGTTAGTTCACTCATAGGTAAGCCTGGGCATGTAGTTAGTAAGGCTTGGGAGTAACTAGAAAGGCTTTGTCTTTTCAAAATTATTGGCATACTCACCTGCTTGTTTCAGAAACTATCATTATAACTTCATCCATCTGGATTATGGTTTTGTCAGCTAGTTAAAGCTAATACTTAAGGGAGAGCACTTTATCACATTAGCAAAACTGTACACCTCATTATGACTGAATTTATTGGAACCTTACTTCAAAACAAGTTTTACTGGGGAGAGGACAAAGGAAAAAGGTGAAGGTGATATTGGACTTTCAAGTAAATGTGGGGAATGTAGCTGGGTCCTGCTTCAATACTGTCTGTGACGTTATTACTGTAGGGCAATAATCCTGAAGTTTTTGGCCAGACTGGACTCAAATGGAAATTGCAGGACATCAAGAGACAGATATTGTGGGAAATGCTTTATTCTCCCTTTATTTATTAATTATGGGATTAAAATATTACCCACTTTTCTTGAACTGTATGAGACTCCACCTGTCCAAGTGGTCTTGGTTCTTGTTGCTAAGGCAGCTCAGTCAACAAAGGGGCAGATGTGGGTTGGGGAGAGGGCACTGTCTGAGGATAGTTGGTCATTTGATGATGTGGCCTGGAGTAGTTGGATCCCCTATTTCTCAGGGCAGAAATTGTGGAACACAGTCTATACATATATGTATCTGTTTATTTATCAAATGCTTCTGGATCACATATTGTGTGCCAGGTACTTTTCAAAGCACAAAAATATCAATATTTATTATTATTGTTACACATATTTATGGTAATATTCTACCACAATTATTTTTAATCTTGGGACAGATTAGAAGGACTAAAGCATGCTAACATTTCTAAACAAAATAAATCTTTTGTCACCAACTTTTTATATTGAAAAATGTCAAACCTGAGAAAAGATAAAGGAATAGTATAATGAGCACTTGTGTAACCATCATAATTTTCAACATATTGTCACATGCTCATTCTATCTATCTAGTTTACATATTTATTGGTTGATAATTTTCTTGGTGAATCATTTGAAGATAAAGTTGCAGGCTTATTGCAGATGTCTCAACCTAGGGAGTTCAGCATGTGTATCTCCCATAACAGAGCATTGTCCTGAATAATCACGTTACTATCCTCACACCTAAGAAAATGAAATTGAATTCAGTAATATAATCTAAAATGCCATTCATATTTACAATTTCCCTGTCAATCCTGCATTTCTTTTGGTTTAAATCTTGTATCCTATCGACAATCATGCATTGCATTTTAGTGAAACCTTTTAGTCTTATTAAAGGTAGTCACTTTCTTTTCTTTTAGACAAACCTTTTACTCTTTTTAAAGGTAGTCACTTTCTTTTCTTTTTCTCCCTTAACATCAGCTTTTTCGGCTGAGCGCCATGGCTCATGCTTGTAATCCCAGCACTTTGGGAGGCCAAGGTGGGTGGATCACCTAAGGTCAAAAGTTTGAGACCAGCCTGGCCAACATGGTGAAACACCATCTCTGTTAAAACTACAAAAATTAGACAGGCATGGTAGTATGCGCCTGTAATCCCAGCTATCTGGGAGGCTGAGGCAGGAGAATCACTTGAACCCAGGAGACAGAGGTTGCAGTGAGCCAAGATCGCACCATTGCACTCCAGCCTGGGCAACAAGAGCAAAATTCCATCTCAAAACAAAATAAAACAAAATAAAAACCAAAAGACATTAGCTTTTTGGAGAGTCCAGTATAATTCTCTGGTAGAACGTCTCACATTATTGATTTTTTTTTTTTTTTTTTTTGAGACGAAGTTTCGCTCTTGTTACCCAGGCTGGAGTGCAATGGCACAATCTTGGCTCACTGCAACCTCCACTTCCTGGGTTCAGGCAATTCTCCTGCCTCAGCCTCCTGAGTAGCTGGGATTACAGGCACATGCCACCATGCCCAGCTAATTTTTTTTTTTGTATTTTTAGTAGAGATGGGGTTTCACCATGTTGACCAAGATGGTCTCGATCTCTTGACCTTGTGATCCACCCGCCTTGGCCTCCCAAAGTGCTGGGATTACAGGCATGAGCCACCATGCCCAGCCCACATTATTGATTTTTTTTATTTCCTAATGATCAAATGCAAGGAAGATCATGTCTAGTTCTCATTTACATGGGTGGTAATTAATGAATCATGTGAGGATATCAGTCTGTCCCACTCTTGATGAAGCTAAATTGAGTCATTTGGTTAAGATGGTATCTGCCAGTTCTCTCCACTGTAAAAGTACAAATTTTATAATTGGAAACTCTTTGATGAGGTGAATATCTGAGACCATGTGTATATCTTGTGCCCTGACAACTCTTTACTCAATAGCTTTAGCTTTCCTTGATGATCCTTACCTGAGCCAACAGATTTGGGATTATAAAATGATTTTTTTAATATTCTTATTCTTTTTACATTAATTAGCTGTTATTCTTCTGTAATGAACATCTGTCCCCTCCTCTTCTTTCTTATTCATTCTCCTTCCCATCTTCCCTGAATTTTCAAGAGTTTTTCCTCAATCCTTTATTGCTTAAAACAATTATCAAATTCTCCCTTTATAAAAGACTTTTCAAGCAGAATCTTGTGTCTTTCTAACATGTACCATTAGTTTCTTAGCAATTCCCTGGCACAACAAAATATTTCATTGTCTCCCAAAGCAACTTATTATTATTTTTAGAAAAATAGAATATTATTTTAGACTCTTGCCCAGGCTGGAGTACAGTGGCTCAATCTCGGCTCACTGCAACCTCTACCTCCCGGGTTCAAGTGATCCTCCCACCTCAGCCTCCCAAGTAGCTGGGACCACAGGCACATGTCACCACATCTGGCTAATTTTTGTAGAGATGGGATTTCACATGTTGGCCAGACTGGTCTCAAACTCCTGGGCTCAGGTGATCCACCTGTCTTGGCCTCCCAAAGAGTTGGGATTACAGGCATAAGCCACCTTGTCTGGCCTCAAAGCAACTTTTAGTAGGAAAGTTGCAGAAATAATAATACATTCTCCTCTCTCACTGTAGATACGTAGCTTATTTCAGGGAAAGAGTACTTGGACCTTGGGGTACCCTAATATTGCAATGGGCAATAGTGAGAGTATGTTAACTTCATCTGTTCCCATGATAAATAGTAAAGAAATCATTACATGGCTACATTAGAGTATCTAAGGCCCCACTCAGAGAATTTTCCATAAAAGATTTTTATTTTTTAAATAAGAGTTAAGATAGAAAACTCTTAACTCATTTCAATCCATTTAGTTTTGATCCAAGGTGGCTGATCGCTAACAGTTTGGGATTGTAGCTCACAGTGAAAATGCAGAGAATGAGAGGACGCCACACTTTCAGACAAATTTTCGTCGTTCACAGACCAGAAGATTCCCAGTGGAGGGGCCCCACAGGTTGCCAGTGCGACTCTTGTGGCCGGCGCAGCGGTTTTGCCGGAGCCTTGGTGTGGCAGCTCTTCATGCAGAGTAAACAGGAGGAGATTCCCGGGCAGAAGAGCACCATCAGTCTTATTGCTGCTGTTTTGGCCTGCACAGTGGGTTACTCGGATTCCAGCGCTGGGAATCAATAAACTGGGCATCCACTCAGAAACCCAACTAGAAAGGTGGTAATTGTAAAGACGACAGATGGATAAATTTATAACAAAGGGAAGAAACCAGCCTAAAAAGGCCGAGAATACCCAAAATCAGAACCCCTCTCCCTCTACAGGGGATTATAGTTCCTCATCAGCAATGGAACAAGCCCTGATGGAAAAGGACTGTGTGCCATTAACATAAGTAGGCTTCAGAAGGTGGATGATAAGAAACTTCTGGGAGTTAAAAGAACTTCTTTTAACCAAATATAAAGAAACTAAGAACTTTGAAAAAAGGTTTGACGAAATGCTAACAAGAATAGACAATATAGAGAGGAATATAAATGAACTAGCGGAGTTGAAAAACACAACACAAAAACTTAGCAAAATATGCACAAGTTTGAATAGCCGAATTGATCAAGCAGAAGAAAGGATATTAGAGGTTGAAGACCTACTTAATGAAATAACACAGGAAGACAAGAATAGAGAAAAAAGGATAAAAAGGAATGAGCAAAGTCTCCAAGAAATATGGGACTATGTGAAAAGACCTAATTTATGTTTGATAGGTGTACCTGAATACGATGAAGAGAATGAATCCAAGCTGGAAAATATTCTTCAGGATATTATTCAGGAAAACTTTCTCAACCTAGCAAGGCAGGACAGTATTCAACTCCAGGTAATACAGAGAACACCACAAAGATATTCCTCAAGAAGAGCAACCCCAAGGCACATAATTGTTAGATTCACCAGGGTTGAAATGAAGGAGACAATACTAAGGGCAGCCAGAGAGAAAGGTCAGGTTACCCACAAAGGGAAGCCTATTAGACTTACAGCAGATCTCTTAGCAGAAACCCTACAAGCCAGAAGAGAGTAGGGGCCAATATTCAACATCCTTAAAGAACAGAATTTTCAGCCCAGAATTTCATATCCTGCCAAATTAAGCTTCACAAATGAAGGAAAAATAAACTCTTTTATGAACAAGCAAGTACTCAGAGATTTTATTATCACCAGGCCAGCTTTACAAGAGTTTCTGAAAGCAGCATTATACATAGAAAGGAAAAACCAGTATTAGCCTTTCTAAAAATATACCAAAAAGTCAAGAGCATCAACATAAAGAAGAATTTACATCAACAAATGGATAAAATAGCCAGTTAACATCAAATGGCAGTAACCCTAAATTTAAGTTGACTAAATCCCCCAATCAAAAGATGCAGCCAAAACCTAACTATATGCTACATCCAGACCCATTTCACATCCGAAGATACAAAGAGACTTAAAACAAAGGGATGGAGAAAGATTTACCACCAAATGGAGAGCAAAAATAAATAAATAAATAAAAAGCAGGAGTTGCAATTCTCGCATCTGATAAAACAGATTTCGAAGCAACAAAGATATAGTGGTAAAAGGATCAATGCAACAATAAGAGCTAACAATCCTAACACCCAGATACATAAGACTCATAAAGAGATTTAGACTCAACAAGACAGAAAATTAATAAGGAGATCCAGGACTTGAAGTTAGATCCTGAACAAGTAAACTCAATAAATATTTATAGAACTCTCCATTTTATATACACAGAATACACAAAATATTGATGAGCCATTATTAATACCCATTTTTAGAATAAAGCTACATTCCCGTTTTCTCTCCCTCTTTTTCTTCCTCTCCTTCACTCCTTTCTTTTCTTTCTTTCAAAAAAAAATGTTACTACAGTTTCTTACTTCATAATTTCATCATGAGGATTCCTTATCTACCCAGTGACCTCAGATGCTAAGGAGGAAAAGTGTTTCCAAATGCCCAGCTCTTATCTGAGCATCGTCTGAATTATGCAAGGACCCTGAATGTATGCATTTGGGTTGGCTCTCCATTGGAGAAGAGCTCACATAAGGCAAAAAAAAAAAAAAAAAAAAAAAGAAAAAAATAATAATAATTAAAAAAAGAAGAAAACAAAAAGATTTTTATTTTATTTTATTTTTTGAAACTGAGACTAGCTCTGTCACCCAGGCTGGAGTGCAGTGGCATGATCTCAGCTCACTGCAACCTCCACCTCCCAGGTTCAAGCAATTCTCGTGCCTCAGCTTCCTGAGTAGCTGGGAGTACAGGCATGCACCACTATGCCCAACTAATTTTTGTATTCTTAGTAGAGACAGGGTTTCACCATGTTGGCCAGGATGGTCTTCAACTTGTGACCTCAAGTGACCCACCCACTTCGGCCTCCTAAATAGCTAGGATTACAGGAGTGAGCCACTGTGCCCACCCCCAAAGTTATTTTAATACACTAATATATTAAAGTATTAACTGTGTTGTTACTTTCATTAATTTTTTGGTAGTAATATCAATCTTGAATTTTCATTGATTAGGTAATGTAATAAATTCAGTTTTTTCTTTTTTTAAATTTAATTAAAAGTATTAAGCCCACATCTAACATTATGTAAATTCACTTTTCAATGGTACTTTAACTCCTTCTTGTCAGAAGGGTTTATTCTGCACATAAATGTGTCCTAAATCAATAACGGGCTGTTACACCATTAGGTGAGGCCAGTCAAAGGATAATGAGAGGTAATTCTACTAACGATGGCTATGACTACTGCTGACAATAATTTTCAACATCTTGTTACAATGTATATTCTCCCTGATCACTCAAGAACACATCAATAAGATGCTTTCCATTTCCCAGAGTCAACAGAAACTTATGCAAATAACCCAGCATACCAGTGTATTGGCATCTGGACTGGGAATTACTTTTTAGATACTTTTGGAAATACAGCTGGATGAAATGGTAACTTAGTATCCTTAAAATGCAAAAGGTGTTGTCCTTCTCACAAGGAGACCATTAATTATCCACTGTCAGGTGGTCAATATCTCAATTTTTCTAGTATTTGTAAAGCTATTCTTATCATCTACTATAATGATCAGTAGTATACAATTGTCAAAATTATGGAAGATACAATCTTTTGACTACATGAAGTATTTATTGTTATTGTAAAACTAACTGACCTATATTAAGAGGCTCAAAGCATGACCTTAAATATGTCAGAATGCTCTCCCATACCTGTTCCATACTAAATATATTTTTAAACATTTCAAACAGGTCATCAATTTATTCCTTTACTACCAAGAGATTCAGAGCCATTACAAAGATAAACACTTTTCTCTGCACTGATAAGCATAGATATTAATTTATAATAAAAAGAATATAATAATAAAGGATTTCCCCAAATCACTAGAAATAAAAGCAATTAAAATCATTGATAAACTAAGGCATTTTCTTTATAAGAAGCTGAGTTCCAAAGATTACATATGAGCAAAAATATATCAAACCTATTTAAAAATAATACACACAATTCAGAGGCATCAAAAAGTACAAAGCAGGGAGACTAAAATATAGAAATAGGGTCATTGTGGTTAAAATGCAAACTTAGTGTCACTTATTGGCCAATGAGAACTGTAGTATCAGAATCTAATCTTACTTATAACTCCCTTTTCCTCTCATACCTGGATTCTATCTCATTCTACTCTATAGAAAAACCCAATTTGTTGTCTACCACCTTGGGGAGTTTGAGTGGAATCAAAGTAGGCTGTTGATATAAGAGAGTGGTTTTCCTATTCACCAGTAAAATTGGTATGGGGATTGTTAGAGGTTGTAGTATGACAGGGATTATTATTATAGTATGTGGTATAATGATTCCTAATAATTGTGATAGTATTAACTGTACTAATGCTCATTGAGTGCTTACTGTGTACCAGTAACTTTGACCAACTTTTACTAACTCACCCAAGCTTCACAACAACCCTGAGAATGAGGTAGTATAATTATACCTAGGGAATAGGGTTACCAGATAAAATATGGGATATTGGGCTACATTTGAATTTCAGGGAAACAACAAATTTTCCAACTACTGTGTGAGACATACTATACTAAATAAAATTATATTTGTTATTTCTGTGAAATTCAAATTCAGCTGGTTGTCTTGTATACTTATTTGTCAAATCTGACAATCAAAACAGGGAGGTTATATGATATACCCAATGTTATGATACCCCAAGTTTCTCTTTGAAGAATCAGTATGTCAGTTATGTTCAGCTCTCTTATTCTTTAATTCTCCATTTTAAAGTTTGACATCCTTGTCGTTTCAGTAAACAACCTTTTCCACCAGTTCTAATCAGTAGTTCACATCTGTTCTCCGGGCCTTCTGCTCTGTCCTGACTCATCCTGGTCACCTGCTCTGGTCACCTGCTTTGACCCCTAGCTACCTGCTCTGACCTGCCTGTAACCGTCCTTCCCACCAGACAACCCACCCCACCTCTTCAGCTCATACCCCTGCTCCCTTTAAGATACCCAGTCAGAATTAGTCTAGACTGTACAGTTGCCATGTAACCCTAGCCAGCAGGGGAACGACACAGCAGTAGGGGCAATCCTCCATCAGGAATAAGTATTCCTTCTTCTCCCTTATCTGGGTGTGTGCTCACCATTGTTCCATCTGTGAGCCGCACCCTTCTATAGAAGAAAATTGCCTTGCTGAGGAAATTTATATTTGAGTGCTACTTCTTTTGTGGCACCAAAAATTTTGCTTATAACACCAAGATCACCCAGCTGGAAGAGACAAAGCCGCTGGAAGAGACAGAGCTGGGATTCAAACAGCCTGTTTCCATAATCTTTGTTTTTATCAATTTCAGTATCAAGTCTTTCCAATAGAAAACTGTGGACTCCAGCAAGTGGTAAAATAATTGGAGTATGGAGTATAATTGGAGTAGATTGCAGTCCTTGAGGGGAAAAAATGAAAACATTTGAATCCATGAAACATGATAACATGATATTCTTCCACTTTTTCTGTTAAGTACACTTACTTTTTAGAAAGGAACAGTTCAAAGACATCATCATCCCTCTTGTGGCCACATATCTTTAGCTGATCTTCAACTGCCTGATAACATATAATTAATGTCAAACTACATTCCAACGAACAAAAATGCTGAGGCATTTGCAGTCAATAACAATAATGTCAACAACAAGATCAAAAGAAAGGTGAATATGGAGGTAACCATTCTAAACTGATAAATGCGAACACTATAATTATGTATTATTTACTCATCTTTGTGGTTAAATTTCATTACCCTTAATCCTGGGCACAGATGTTTAAATAATTTAAATTAGAGAGAGAAAAATATTTATGTGTACATATACACCAAATGCAACTTTTTTATTCTCTATGAGGCAAGGTAATTTGGTCTTTAAATAACTATTCTTAAATGTTTCTTTGACCATGAAGAATTAGTATTTCATAGATTTCCTATATAGAAATCACCCAGCATCAGGGTTGGAGGTGGAGGGAGTAGGATAAAATGTACATTATTATAGGACTTTCTTTTTTGTGCCTTTCACATTATGCTTGGCAGGCAGTAAGTTCTCAAAAAACATAAAATGAATGAATACATGTCATTTTTCTCTGAACAAATGAATAAATACATTTTTCCTTGCTTGGCAAGCAATGGTGCCTTCATTTTTCATGAGTTGCTAACATACTCATGCTGTGAGAATTTTTGGTGGAGAAGCAACTTTTATTCGCATAGGTTTTGTATTGAAAATAAAAATTTAACCAAATAGATGCAATAAAAAATGATAAAGGGGAAATCACCACAGATTCCACAGAAATTCAAACCATCATCAGAGAATATTACAAACAACTCTATGCACATAAACTAGTAAACCTGGAAGAAATGGATAAATTCCTGGACTCCTGTGTCCTCCCAAGCCTAAACCAGGAGGAAGATGAAACTATGAATAGACCAATAACAAGGTCTGAAGTTGAGGCAGCAATTAAGAGCCTACCTCACAAAAAAAGCCCAGGTCCAGATGGGTTCACAGCCGAATTCTACCAGACACACAAGGAGGAGCTGGTACCATTCCTTCTAAAACTATTTCAAACAATCCAAAAAGAGGGAATCCTTCCCAAATCATTTTATGAGACCAACATCATCCTGATACCAAAACCCGGCAGAGACCCAACAAGAAAAGAAAACTTCAGGCCAATATCCATGATGAACATAGATGCAAAAATCTTCAATAAAATATTGGCAAGCCGATTGCAACAGCAAATCAAAAAACTTATTCATCATGATCAAGTAGGATTCATCCCAGGGATGCAAGGCTGGTTCAACATACGCAAGTCTATCAACGTAATTCACCACATAAACAGAACCAAAAACAAAAACCACATGATTATCTCAATTGACGCAGAGAAGGCATTTGACAAAATTCAACAGCCCTTTATGCTAAAAACCCTCAATAAACTCGGTATCGATGGAACGTATCTCAAAGTAATAAAAGCTATTTATGACAAACCAACAGCCAATATCATACTGAATGGGCAAAAACTGGAAGCATTCCCTTTGAAATCTGGTACTAGACAAGGATGCCCTCTCTCACCACTTCTATTCAATATAGTACTGGAAGTTCTAGCCAGAGCAATCAGGCAAGAAAAAGAAATAAAGGGTATTCAAATAGGAAAGGTGGAAGCCAAATTGTCTCTATTTGCAGACGACATGTTAGTATACCTAGAAGACCCCATCGCCTCAGCCCAAAAACTCCTGAAACTGATAAACAACTTCAGCAAAGTCTCAGGATATAAAATCAATGTGCAAAAATCACAAGCATTCGTCTACACCAATAACAGACTTAAAGAAAGCCAAATCAAGAACGAACTGCCATTCGCAATTGCTACAAAAAGAATAAAATACCTTGGAATACAACTCACAAGGAACGTAAGGGACCTCTTCAAGGAGAACTACAAACCACTGCTCAACGAAATCAGAGAGGACACAAACAGATGGAGAAACATTCCATGTTCATGGTTAGGAAGAATTAATATCGTGAAAATGGCTATACTGCCCAAAGTAATTTACAGAATCAACGCTATCCCCATCAAGCTACCATTGACTTTCTTCACAGAACTGGAAAAAACCACCATGAACTTCACATGGAACCAAAAGAGAGCCCGCATAGCCAAGTCAATTCTAAGCAAAAAGAACACAGCGGGGGGCATCACACTACCGGATTTCAAACTATACTACAAGGCTACAGTAATCAAAACAGCATGGTACTGGTACCAAAACAGAGATATAGACCAATGGAACAAAACAGAGGCACCGGAGGCAACACAACATACATACAACTATACAATCTTTGATAAACCTGACAAAAACAAGCAATGGTGCAAGGATTCCATGTTTAACAAATGGTGTTGGGAAAACTGGCTAGCCATGTGCAGAAAGCAGAAACTGGACCCCTTCCTGACACCTTACACTAAAATTAACTCCAGATGGATTAAAGACTTAAACATAAGACCTGGCACCATAAAAACCCTAGAAGGAAATCTAGGCAAAACTATCCAGGACATAGGAGTAGGCAAGGACTTCATGAACAAAACACCAAGAGCATTGGCAACAAAAGCCAAAATAGACAAGTGGGACCTAATGAAACTCCACAGCTTCTGCACAGCAAAAGAAACAGTCACTAGAGTGGATCGGCAACCAACAGAATGGGAAAAAATTTTCGCAGTCTACCCATCTGACAAAGGGCTGATATCCAGAATTTACAAACAACTCAAGCAGATTTACAGGAAAAAAACAAACAAGCCCATTCAAAAGTGGGCAAAGGATATGAACAGATACTTTACGAAAGAAGACATATATGAGGCCAACAATCATATGAAAAAATGCTCATCGTCACTGGTCATCAGAGAGATGCAAATCAAAACCACATTGAGATACCATCTCACGCCAGTTAGAATGGCGATCATTAAAAAATCTGGAGACAACAGATGCTGGAGAGGATGTGGAGAAAAAGGAACACTTTTACACTGTTGGTGGGAGTGTAAATTAGTTCAACCATTGTGGAAGACAGTGTGGCGATTCCTCAAGGCCTTAGAAATAGAAATTCCATTTGACCCAGCAATCCCATTACTGGGTATATATCCAAAAGACTATAAATCGTTCTACTATAAGGACACATGTACACGAATGTTCATTGCAGCACTGTTTACAATAGCAAAGACCTGGAATCAACCCAAATGCCCATTGATAATAGACTGGATTGGAAAAATGTGGCACATATACACCATGGAATATTATGCAGCAATCAGAAATGATGAGTTCGTGTCGTTTGTAGGGACATGGATGAATCTGGAAAACATCATCCTCAGCAAACTGACACAAGAACAGAAAATGAAACACCGCATATTCTCACTCATAGGTGGGTGATGAAAAATGAGAACACATGGACACAGAAAGGGGAGTACTAAACACTGGGGTCTATTGGGGGGAAAAGGGGAGGGCCAGTGGGAGGGGGAGGTGGGGAGGGATAGCCTGGGGAGAAATGCCAAATGTGGGTGAAGGGGAGAAGAAAAGCAAAGCACACTGCCATGTGTGTACCTATGCAACTGTCTTGCATGCTCTGCTCATGTACCCCAAAACCTATAATCCAATAAAAAATTAAAAAAAAAAAAAAAAAAAAGAAAAGAAAAATTTAGCAACATCTACTTAAATACTTTGCTTTTTTTCCTTGAAGTCCTTTGCTAAATTATAAAATAACATTAATAGGCCACATGACCTGAAATAATATGAAAAAAGTAAGGTCTGTCTATAATTTGCCATGAAAAAGAAGAGCTAACAAGACATGACAAAAGTGAAAAGTATAATCATTGTAATTCTGGAATCTGACAAACATTGTAATTATCAGGGTCAAAATAGTCACCAAATTTTAGCTTGGATTTGCTGTGACTGGTGAGGTTATAACTGAATTATAAATCTTTCTGAGTGATTTATGAAATTTTGACAGTGGTTTTACTATTTAGCAGAGGACTTTAACAGGAGTTATATTTACTGTAACAAACATATTTACAGAAATGAGGAAGGTAGGTATCCTAGTGATGGAGAGCAGCTGCACTTTTATAGTCCCAAACTTCCTTTGACTCCTTGTTAAGCAAGCTGAATATAGGGGCTAGGAGTATTCATAGGCTCAGGTGTAGACATTACCATCAGGGTGTTTTGTTACCCACTTACACAAGCTAAACCTGGGCCTTGGAAAAACCCATTGGATCAGGCTTAGACATTCTCATCTGGGTATTTAAAGATGTCAGCTACCAGCCTCTATTATGTACAGTCAGTCACAACTTTGCATAGTGTTTGGGGTGGTTATAGCCTACCTAAAGAAGAATTAAAACTTGGCAGCCATCTATTAAAATTATAAATGTGCTTTTAAATTGATCCAGCCATTCTACCTCCAGGACTCAGAAACACACAGGTGCAAACACACAGACAAATATGATTATCACTGCTTATTTCAGCATACATTTTCTGTGGTTGTGAAATAGTCCCCATTAATTAGAATGCATGTTAAATTGACATGTGACGTCACAATGGAATACTGTGAAGTGGTTTAAAAATAGAGAGGTGGTCTGATGGCTAATTTTATATATAAATTTGACCGGACTAGGGGATGCCCAGATAGCAGGTAAAACATTATGGGTGTGTTTCTGAGGATATTTTTGGAAGAGATTAGCGTTAGTATTAGTGGACTGAGTAAAGATCACTCTCGACAATGGGAGGTGGATATCATCCAAGCCACTGAGGGCCCTAGTAGAACAGAAAAACAGAGGAATGTGAATTCATTTTTTCTTCTGGAGCTAGGACATCCATCTTCTGCCTTTAGCATTCAGCATTCCTAGTTCTCAGGTCTTTGAGCTTGGACTAAATGACATTAGTGGCTCTCTCCCGGGCTCCAGATTGCAGACAGCAGATTGTGGGACAGCCTTCATAATCAAGTGAGCCAGTTCCTCATAATAAGCATTTTTCTATGTATCTCTATATATCCTATTGTTTCATTTCTCTGGAGAACTCTAATACAGATGGATATCTAGACATCTAAAGATATCTAAAATATATTTATAAATAGAAAAGTAATTGGCAGTATAATATGTGTAATAATATTTTTGTTAAGTCATATTTATATGTATACAAAATGCACACACTTCAAATTATTAGCCAAAGTCATCACTTGAGATCATGAGGGACTTTCATTTTCTAGGCAATATATATTTTTAGTGATGTTTTAGTATTTTACAATAAGCGCATATTAATCTGATAATCAGAAAGTAATGCACGTTTTGAAAATTTTAGCCATAGAATGTCTAAAGATTTAAATCAAATGTCAAAAAATATAAGGTAAAAGAGAAATGAAATGTATCAGCATAATATGTAAATCACTATCATAATTATTTATACAAGTTTTTATCACAGCATGTTTCTTTCCAATCAGTAATTCTGCATGAATCTGATACAAAAAATATTAATATAAAAGTGCCAAGAAACATGAAAATGTGCCAGTTCATATTTTAGTGAATCCGTGGTGGAACAATTCCAGTTCCCAGTCAACACACAGTTTCACTAGTCACATGCCTTCATCTAAAGGAATTTAATTAAGTTCGCCAACTTATAGAGGCACAGTTTGTGGTCTCTTAAACAATTACAATAGTAACATTAAAAAAAAACCCCAGTACGTGCAAAGCACAATATAGTGAAGCACAGTAGAATGAAGTATGCCTGTACTGTTAGCTTGAACATGATGGAAGATTTCAGGGCACAACTGACAGGCTGGGCCTTAAGAGGTGAAGAAAATTAGAAATCGGATGTTGGTGGAAGAGGAGACTAAATGCACAAAACAGAAGAAGCAGTGGCCGGGTGCGGTGGCTCACGTCTGTAATCCCAGCACTTTGGGAGGCCGAGGCCGGTGGATCACGAGGTCAAGAGATCGAGACCATCCTGGTCAACATGGTGAAACCCCGTCTGTACTCAAATTACAAAACATTAGCTGGGCATGGTAGCGCGTGCCTGTAATCCCAGCTACTCAAAAGGCTGAGGCAGGAGAATTGCCTGAACCCAGGAGGCGGAGGTTGCGGTGAGCCGAGATTGTGCCATTGCACTCCAGCCTGGGTAACAAGAGCGAAACTCCTTCTCAAAAAAAAAAAAAAAAAAAACAGAAGAAGCTGAAGAATGTGTAAGGTACATGGGTCTGTACAGCCTTAGGCTGAAGTAAAAGGCATGTGGAAGCCAATTGTGAGAAATAAATTAAGAAAGATGGGTTGGGCTCATATTATTTATGCCAACTTTGAAATTTAGGCTCAGAAGTGTGTACTTAGTGCCCAGAGAAAACCTCTTCAGGCCTTGAGAACTCTATCTTAACATCATTTAATTTTAGATGATATATAAACATGTATATGTACATATATATGAAATATATATTCTAGGTAACTATATGGTAAAATTCATGTAAGAAATTTTAATTCTGATTTTTTCCCAGGATAACAGTATCAATGCTTTTATACAATATTGAATATCAAGTTATTTCGCAAACATGTTTCCTCCTCTGTTGGTGTCCTTGGTTTGTTCAATCACCTAACTCATGTGTGGTTCAGCATTGTGCTCACTTCTGGGGCAACAGGAAGATATTACTGGATTTTGATCTAGAAAAAACATGTGAGAAAGCTAGGCATCAGGAGAATGACTCACAGTGATGTGTATGGGATCCTGGGGTAGAGTGAGAACTGTAGACAGGAAGCAAGGCTGCCTCTGGAAAATGAAGTGCACCAGCTAATGAGCCTGCCCCAGGGTGGAGGCAAGTGTGAATGAGCAATGAACAGATATGACATTGGGCATGTTTAGGGAGAATGAATGGGAACTGACAAGTAAATGGAGGCAGAGACTTAGCAGGAGGGAAGTCACAGGCGATGATGATGATGATGTGGTGACTTGATGATCAGAAAGGTGACAAGGAGGGAAGACAGATGCAGCTGAGAAATGCTGAGATTAAGGCCCTGGTGGAACATACAGGTCAAGGCACCCACCAGAAAGCTGCAAATGTAAATGTGGACCTCATCAGAGATCTCATCCCGGCAGCTGTGCAGATCTGATGAGTTAGTTAACCAGAGGAGAGTGGGTCTAAAGAAGATTATGATGAAGTGTCTACATGGAGAGAAAGGAGAGGGAAGCATGTTGAAAAGGAGACAGAGGAGTCAAGTGAGGTGTAGGAACAAAAGGACAGTGGAGGCAGAGGGGCATTTGAAGAAGGTATATTTTCGATCTACAGCATTATATTGGCTGGTGGAGGATCTCACTCAGAAACAAGAATGAATTTGGAGGGAAATTTCAACAGCCTGAAGAGGGGGAAAAGTCAGATTTCAAATTAATTGGTTAACATGAAAGGAAAATAAAAAGAGTTCATCACAAAATTGGGTTGTGAACAGTTCTAGTGTGGGGAGAACAGCAGTTGCTTCCTCCACAGCCCAGTGCCTGAGGATCTATAATCAAAGGAAAAAAAAGTTTGAAAATGGTAGCATTATTAAATCCCAGAAGAATAAGGCCAGTACTAAAACCTACAGAAGAAAATGTCCTCTCTGATGATAAATTCTTATTCCTCCATGCAACACGCAGGCACAAGTTAGGACTTAGTGTGAGGAGCTTTCAATTCATCACAGAACTCTCAGGTTGGTTTAATCAACCACCCCCCCACCCCCAACCACCACCACCACCACTTTGCAGATGAGTCAGAGAATTCCAGAAAACCTTGCTACGTTGCTAGGTCTCACCTGTCACAATTCTGAGATTATTTTTTCCCACCCAAATATTCTTTTAATCATTATCTTAGCTGCTCTCAACTCTGCTTGTAGGGTTCATCAAGTAATGTTTGCTCTTCAAGGTGTCGATTACACTTGCTGGGAACAATATATCAGGGATACACACACACACACACACACACACACGGAGAATCAGGACTGCAAAATTTACTTAATCTCCATTTCACTTAATCTCCAAAGCACCATAATTATATACGCAGCAGATGTTGAGTTTCGAAAGGTCAATATGAGCCTATTAGTGTGGATGGGGAAGTCCCCAAACCCCACCTAGGAGAATAAAGACTTCCAGCCCAGGCGGTGCAGAATGGGGTTTGCCACCGCACATTGCTGTTCACATCCTAATTTTGTGCTGGACTCTTTTTTCCGTTTATGGTAACTAACTAATTTGAAATCTGACCTATCTCCATCTTCAGGCTACTGAAATTTCCCTCCAAATTCAGTACCTGCCTAGAGTCCTCAGGAGGACGTGAGGCCCTGGGGCAGGGGGCCTGAGGGGCTGGTGGCCTGGGAAGGCAGGTACTGCTTACCCGGCGACTGCTCTGTAGGGCCGTTTCGGACGCCCTCCGTAGGCTCCAGCATCGGAAAGCACGGGGTACGGGGATCGGGTCCCAGGACATCAGCACACAGGGGTGGCCAGCGGCAGCGGTAGCGGTGATTAATCCTGCCGCTCCCGCCTGTGACACCAAGAGACTTGGCTTGGCGCGCAGCTCATTGTTCTGTTACCAACGGTTACTGCATTCCCGTTGACTGAAAGCCAATCCACAATGGGGAATATTTGAAGCCAAACACTGACTTCTGTGACGTTTGCACGTGTGGCCCTGCAGCACCCACGCTTCTGCCTTGGACACACGCATGTTACCCCTGCGCGCGGTGGATGCCAGGAAGAGGGGGATCAGCTACGTCCGAGGCCAAGTGGAGATCAGAGCGCTTCAACAGCAGTCACCCAGTAATCATCGTTTTGATTCAAGATTTGAATATCAGAAAATTTAGGTTTCTGAAAATTAGATGTGTGTGAGTACCTCTGGTCTTATGTTCAGGGTGGGCGGGGGGGGGGTCGAGGAGGTGCCCTGCAGAGTCTCTGTGGAACTTGAAGCAAAAGGATAAAAGCCACTACTACTTATCATGTCTCTATTTAAAAGTTTGACATTTTGTTCATCATGTGTGCTATTTGCATACATTTTGATTTTTTAAAAAATATTACATCAAAGCGGCCGGGCGCGGTGGCTCAAGCCTGTAATCCCAGCACTTTGGGAGGCCGAGGTGGGTGGCTCACGAGGTCAAGAGATCGAGACCATTCTGGTCAACATGGTGAAACCCTGTCTGTACTCAAAATACAAAAAATTAGCTGGGCATGGTGGTGCACGCCTGTAATCCCAGCTACTCGGGAGGCTGAGGCAGGAGAATTGCCTGAACCCAGGAGGCGGAGGTTGCGGTGAGCCGAGATCGCGCCTTGGCACTCCAGCCTGGGTAACAAGAGCGAAACTCCGTCTCAAAAAAAAAAAAAAAAAAAAAATTGCATCAAGATATTTATTTTGATGCCAGGCATGGTGGCTCACGCCTGTAATCCCAGCACTTTGGGAGGCCAAGGCAGACAGATCACAAGGTCAGAAGATCGAGATCATCCAGGCCAACATGATGAAACCCTGTCTCTACTAAAAATACTAAATATACAAAATACTAAAAATACAAAAATTAGCTGGGTGTGGTGGCACACACTTGTAATCCCAGCTACTTGGGAGGCTGAGGCAGGGGAATCACTTGAACCCAGGAGGCAGGGGTTGCAGTAGGCTGACTCTGTCTCAAAAAAAAAGGAGAGAAACTATTGTTTAAGTAGTTTCTATCCTAGAAATAAAACTCAAATGAGAGAAATAGTCCACTGAGAAGGCATATATAATAATTTATTGGCCCATTTTTGCTGTTGATATGTGTTATAGCATTTCAGATATTCATGAATATTCTACATAAAAAAATAAAAATTCACAATATTTGTTCAGTTTTCTACATTACACAAATGTAATTTTATAACCATATGCAAAATAGTTTTAAAGAGCATCTTGCAGATGTAAACTAGTCACCAGTTAATTTCTACTAAAATCACATTTAAAATGTTTATCCTTTATTTTTAGCATTTCACCTTATATTAAACAGGTAATTTAAAAATATTCTTGGGAAAGGAACTCAAGACTCATTTATTATAAGGTCTTAACATGTTCCTTCTTCAAGAAAAAATTAACTGATCACAAAGGCTAAATAAAGCAAATTTAATTATGGAATGTCAAGGATGGAGGTTAATGAAGACAGTTTTTTTTATAAAGCCTCCTTCCAAGACATTCTCACATTGGTGACATGAAATTTTTACAAAAGAATTATTCCTAGTAGAGTGAACAGAGAGAATTTTACTTCCATAGAGTCAGATTATAGCCTGAGGAATCCAGCCTGAAATTTTTCAAATTCATGTAAAATATGCATTCTTCTTTACAATCAATCTTGTTTTAATATAAAAATAAAGCGGTTCCCCTAACTCTCCTCAAATCTTTGTGTAATATTTACACTGAAGCAAGACACTCTGTGTTTATCCTGTGGCTTTACCTCCCTGGCTTGCTGCCATTGCCTGCAGGGGTACGCATACCCCAGTTTGAAAGCTCTATCATATCATGTATGTGGATTTGGATAAGAAGACAGAATCCTTTGCTCCAAGTCCGGGCATGTGGGATTTAGTCTCAGCTCTGACATTAACTAGTTGTTGGCCACCTTCAAATCACATTAGTCTTTGGGTTCAATTGCTTCAATAGTAAAAGCTGGAAGTTCAGTTCAAAAAATCTTTTATTTAATTGACTCTCCTAGACAGGTAGTGTGTATTGTTTACAAAGTAAAAGATCCTTCTATTGATATTGAACAGGTTTTTAAGAATAAATTTTCAGTAAAAAATATGTGATAAAAAAATATACCTGTGATGGCTATAATTAAAGCTGCATAATTTAAAAAATTCTCTATATAATTTTTTCTTGAATAATTCCTGTTATCAGTCTAGATATTGTTTTTCTAAGTGAGTAAAAAACATGTATTAAATAAAATGATCATTATCACTCATTTTCTACTGTGTAAAATGAGCATAGAATAAACAATATGTTGGCCACAATCAATATATATATTCTTATATCACATGCATAAAAAGATATATCTGGCCAGGCACAGTGGTTCATGCCTATAATTTCAGCACTTTGTAAGCCAGAGCGGGAGAATCAGTTGAGGACAGGAGTTCAAGGCTGTGGTGAGCCAAGATCACACTTTACTCCAGCAACAGAGCAAGACCCTGTCTCTAAAAAAAAAAAATGAATATTCAAAATTAATAAAAACATATGTTTTTATGATATTCAGTGACCAGGTTATCAAAATTTTCATTGTTATAAGTTTAGGTAAAATAACATCCCATTTTATTTGATAGCTACAATTCTTTTTTGTTGTTGTTTATGTAAAATGCAAATAACAATGGCATATTGAGGGACAATTCTCCAGGAGTCTCTTCTGTTATTGAGCATAAGCAAAGCCACTAACTGCCTTTGGTAAGGACTACATTTTCAAGGACATTTGTACAGCAAACCGTTTTTGAAGCTATAGTGTCTACCCACAGCCTTGGTAGATATAGTGTCTACCTTCAGAGCAAAGAGTAGGTGTTTTGTTTTTGTTTTTGTTTTTGTTTTACTCAGCAATATAATAAAGATAATGTCTCCCTTGCTTATTATAAATTTAAGCTCAGACAACTTACTGCCTAGTGTAAAAGGTCTGGCTTCCTTAAGTTCAAATTCCCTCTTCTGTAACATAACCCACTCTATGTGCTGGTATCATCTGGCCCATTTCACATTGCCCTCTGGAAATTGTACATAGGAGAATTGGTAGAAATACTAATATCCTGTCTATGCCATTACTGTGAGTAATAAGCTATCCTTTATCTCAGAAGTATCATCTTTTGCTAGCATCCGTGAAATTGTGGTAGGCTAACTTTTGCTTATATTTAATATAGGTAGATATTAAATGGGATTAAACCGTGTAATTTGTTCTTCATTTTTCATTTTTCTCTTTACCATCTCATGAACCTCCATCTTTTCAAGTCAGTGTACATAGCATTACAAAATTGAATAGTGGCATTATGTACCATTGTAATGTATCTTACAGTTTATTTACTTCTTACTCCATTGATAAACATTTATGTTGTCCATGTTTTTGCTGTGACAAACAATGTTGTAACAGATGTCTTTGCACACCTGGATTACTACTATTCCAGTAGCTGAAATTCCTTCATGAGATTATTGGATCATACATGATAATGCCCCTTTCTGGATAGGGTATCTTCCTCTATTCAATATCAATTTTGTTGAACTTTGCAATCTAATTGGAGAAATTTTTAATCTCAATGTTTTGTTTTATATTTATTTAGTACAGTTTACTATCTTTCCAAAAGCTTATTGGTCATTTGTACTTTTTTGTGTGAATTGTCTTTTCATATTCATTGCTTAACTTTTAACCTCCAGATGCCAATGAATAAAGCCCTGCAAGCTGGATCTATAAAGTGTTTGCCATTTATTTCTTGAAGTCGCCAATGAGTGGCCTCTAGTCATCTTGCAGCATCCTGCAAAGCTGTCTTCTCTTACCCTTCTCTTCCTGGCTAATGCCTGCTGCCCTTCACACTATTGAAATAAACTTCATTTCTCTAACCCCAAGTGCCTTTTCCTAGTCTCTAGGGTCCATGCCCTGGATGCTATGACCTGATGTTCTAAGTATCAACTTTTTTTTTTTTTTAATTATTAGAGTGGTGATGGGTTGTGAGCTGATAGGAGAAGCACTGTCTTATTCCAAACCCATGCAACACTTTGCCATCAAAATTCTGAAGAAACACAGCTTACATGCAACTTTTTTCTTAAGCTCTTTCAGGAAAGCAGCCACTTCCATTTCTTCTATATGCACCTCATCTCTTTCAAAATTTGCACTCAATCTCTGAAATATCTACTTTATAGGAACAGAAACCGGTTCAGATTTGTAAACATTCCTACACTGGCTGGAAAAGCTGGATGCCTGTAGACACAACTTCAGCTTAACTAAAATAATAGCAATAATAATAATTTCAATTCCAAACCAGGACAGTTTCAGTGTGATTTCACATTTTCTACCAAGAATAATGGGTCTCCATGTCTAAGCTCTGTCCATCCTCACAAACAGCCACCCTTTGCTTATCCTCTGGGTCTAGGGGAGCACATGCACATCATTTCAGGGCCCTAGGTAAAGAGTGTGAAAAAGATGAGGAGGTAAAATCTCCAGTGAGCCCTCCTTTTCCTCCAGTCAGGAGGTCCAAAGCAGCCTTTCTAAATCATGGAACCAGGAACAAAGGAGTCTAGCCTGAAATTAGAGATGGAACAGAATGGAAAAGTCCAATAACTTATAGAAGTTAACTTCCATTATGCCTGAAGCCACTGAAGTTACTAACCCTTTCCTCACTTCACTTAATTTAGACTTGGTGATCATTATTGAAAATTATTCTCTAACTAAATAAACTAAGAGAGAAGTCTTGTAAATGTTAGCAGGAATGCCACATATTAGCACACATATGATATGACAGTCAGGCATTCGAAGCATAAATACTCTAGAAATATATAGATACACACACGCATAAATACCTATGTGTATGTGCACACATACATGTGTGCGTGTATTTAAATTTAAGTGTATGAGTAGGTATACATATACATGATCATATACATGTACATGCATACATGCATGCATGTGCACGTGTGCACAACCTCTGCAATACTCTCAGTAACCTCTGCCTCCTGGTTTTTATATTCCTGTGTGATTCCTTCTTCTTGCATGTGGGCTGGATTTGTGGACTCATTTCTAATGAACAGAATACAAAGGATAGGATATTACTTCTGAGATTAGGTGACAAAAGACTGTGGTTTCTATCTTGAGCAGCTTCTCTTTCTCTCTCTCTCTCTCTCTCTCTCTCTCTGGCCTATTCTGAGGAAAACCAGCTGTCATGTTGTAAGCTGACCTATAAGGGGACCCACATGGCCAGGTATTGAAGTCTCTGGCTAATAGTTGGAGAGGACTTCAGGCTTGTCATCAGCCAGGTGAGGCAGCTTTGGAAGTGGATCCCCACAAAAGATACCTTGAGATAACCACAGCCTTGCCCTGGATTTCAGCCTGGTAGGGGACTGACTGGAGATACCCAGCCAAGCAACCCCCAAAGTCTTAACATTCAGAAGGGAAGATATTAAATACTGGTTGTTTTTGTAGCTGAGTTTTGAGATAATTTGCTTTGTATATATCTATATATGTATATTATCAGTTATTATATATATATATATATATTCTATGTAAATTAAAATTACAAATACATGTAAAACCCCAAAAAGACATTTTGCTGGTCAAACTCAGTTTTTTTCAAAGTAATCCTTACCCTTGCCTGTCTATGTAGTCAAAATTTGACAAACTTTCTTACTCAACAATTGCTGGGTTATTGTTTAAATCTAGAATGACATATTTACTCTTGGAACGCCATCTGCATGGAGCCTCCAGTTCAAATGTAAAAATAAATTAAATTTTTTGCCATAAGAGATAATAATTAAGAAAATATTTTTTAATGTTAAATAATCTAAGTTGAATGTTGACTTAAAAAATCATTTGCTAGAATGTATACTATTACCAGGTAAATAAACATTTTTCTCAAAATAATGGATGCTGGCAAGATTGTGGAGAAAAAGAAACACTTATATACCATTGATGGGAGTGTAAATTAGTTTGATAATTGTGAAAGAGTGTGGTGATTCCTCAAATAGCTAAAAACAGAACTACCATTTGACCCAGCAATCCCATTACTGGGTATATACCCAGAGAAATAGAAATCATTCTACCATAAAGACACATGCATGCGAATGTTCACTGCAGTACAATTTACAATAGCAAAGACACGGAATCAACCTAAATGCCATTCAATGATAGACTGGATAAAGAAAATGTGGTACATATACACCATGGAATACTATGCAGCCATAAAAAGGAAAGAGATCATGTCTTTTGCCAGAACATGGATGGAGCTGGAGGCCATTATTCTTAGCAAACTAACACAGGAACAGAAAGCCGAATACCACATGTTCTCACTTATAAATTGGAGCTAAATGATGAGAACTCATGAACACAAAGTAGGAAACAACAGCCACTGGGGACTACTTCAGGGTGGAGAGTGGGAGGAGGGAGAGGAACAGAAAAAAATAACTATTGAGTACTAGGCTTTGTACCTGGGTGATGAAATAATTTGTACAACAAACCCCCATGACACGAATTTACCTATATAACAACCCTGCACATATATGTGCCCCTGAATCTAAATTAAAACCAAAAAAAAAAAAGTATTTTTCTTACCTGTTTATGAAAAGCTTTGCAAATGTGCTACACACTTAAAAAACATGGGGACAGTGTAAAGCACAATTATTACATGAAATATATTTGAGGTCACATAGCTAGTCAGGCTATCTTCAGATATTCTCTCCCTGATGATTCTTCACAGGACTTTTTTACTCCCTTTCTGGATTATCTTTAAATTTTATTTTTAATTTCAGTAGCTTTTTTGGGGGTACAAGTGGTTTTTGGTTACATGGGTGAATTGTATAGTGGTGAACTCTGTGATTTTAGTGCACCTGTCACCCAAATATCATACATTGTACTCAATATGTAGTTTTTAAAATCCCATACCCCTTTCCATCCTCTCCCTTCTAAATCTCCAAAGTTCATGATATCACTCTGTATGCCTTTGTGTGCCCGTAGCTTAGCTCCCACTTATAAATCAGAACATAGGCTATTTGGTTTTCCATTCCTGTGTCATCCAAGTTGCTATGGAAGACGTTATTTCATTCTTTATTTTCTGGTTGAAGTATTCCACGGTGTATCTATACCACATTTTCTTTATCTACTCATTGGTCAATGGGCTCTTAGGTTGGTTTCATATCTTTGCAATTATGAATTGTGCTGTAATAAACATATACATGCAGATGTCTTTTTGATGTGACTTCTTTTCCTTTGCACAGATACCCAGTAGTGGGATCGCTGGATTGAATGGTAGATCTACTTCTAGTAGCAGATTATCTTGACTTGTGGGTAGCTTGTTTTCTGCAGCTCATTGCCTCTTTAATCCTATTCCAGTTTTCTTATTCAAAATCTTTGCAAATCAATGTATTTTGCTACTTTTCTTTAATTCCCTAAAAGCCTTGGCTTCTAGATTTTCTATCATCTTATATTCTCACCAGAAGTTGAACCAATACAGGTAAAGAAAGTTTCCTTAACAATCTTTGTAATGTATTATTTAAAGCTTCCCAATATAAGTATTTTTAAAGGTTATATTTTTGAAAGTCACAACAATGATTTTTCCTGTTTTCTCATAGAACAGATTGTCATGGGATAACAGTGTTCCCTAGCTTCTATTTTTCCAAATAAATAAGTAGAACATGTTCTTGGGATCATACTAGAAAAGGTTAATTTTCTTCAAAAGAAAGAAGAAAGATTAACGGACGGCTGAGGTAGAAACGGAAGCACGAAGCTTCACATTAGGATGAGTCAGATTAAGTTCCTTTAGGTCTGAAGCGGGCCCTCCCATCCTACTGTGAGAGGCGCTGTTTGGAACACACAGAGAGGATTGGCTGGGATGTTTTGAATTGAGGATCCGAAAAAGAAAAAAGAGTCTTGGGAAGAACTACTAGCTCTGTCATGAATGTTTGCCCCATCACTAACGTGAGTCCACAGGCAAGTTTTCCTCAGCTGGGGTTCAGTCTATTATTTCTCGTCCATGTGTTATTAATTTGTTCTGGGTTATTTTGACTCATTTTGGTTATTTTTATAAATGTGTTATTTGACTCATTTATTTGGTTATTTTGGCATTTAACCAAGTAAAGGTAATGGGGTTTTTCCTAAAAAAAAAATTGGGATATTATCTGTCAACACATGGGTTTCACTATCTATTAACATATGGGTTTCTTTGATTCTTTTTAACTTAACCATTTGAGGATACTGAGATTTTCTTCTCCATACTCCCATAATTTTTAAGGTAAATTTCAGAAAGAAGAATCAGCTTGGAAGTCATTTTCCTTGTCCTGGAATTGTTTTACAGATGACCTCTGTTAGCAGCAGCATTCAGGATTCTTGGTAGCAGAGTCTTTGCTCCTCTCATTTTCAAGCTACCATGGCAGGAAAAGACTCCCAAACCAGTTCCAGGAAGCCTGGATCACCACGTATGGCCAGATATGGGCCATGAAGCTATTTAAGGTGTTCTTACTACATGAAGAAACTGTTTTAGATATTCTGGCATCCTTCATTTATTATTGACTTAGCCAGGCAGGCTGTAAAATTGACTGAGTTCCTACCATAAATCACACACTCGACCAAGGACTGCGGGACGTGAATAAGACAATCTCTAAGGAATGACCATTAAGAAGCAAATAGCCTGAGTACCCACAGCTTTAAACCTACCTTAATTGTATTTGGTCTGTTTGATATAGACTGGCAATCAAATGGATTATTAAAGATGTTATTCTTATCTCCTTAGAGCCTGAAGTGTTTCAATTGCCTTCATGCATAATTCCACACTATCTTCCTTACCACATTAACCGTGTGCTCTTTGTGGCCTTTATTCTGCTGCTAGGTTCTTATTAATGATGTTTTCATTACCACTCTCTCACACAAAGCAAATAGCAGAGTAAAGTTCAATAATCATATTAATTAGAGGCAGTATTTGTTGGAAAGTAGTTCAAAAGAAATCTTTTTCATAAAAAATGCAAAGATATTGAGAGATTTTGGCAGAGAAAATTCAAGACTTTTAAAGTTTTAGAAAATAATTTTTGTTTCATTTGCAGCTATAACAAAGGAAGAAAATCTCTTTTCACACTTGCCAAGAACTTGGCAATTTTCCATAAATTTGGACAGGTGAGATACATTAGCAGTGAATGTAGGTCCTGTCCAATTATTTACCATTTATCAAGTGATCTGAATAATTCAGGAAGAAGTAGAAATCAAGATGAAGGCCACCAGATCACCTATGACTTGTGTAGGTGATGGCTGTGGGTGGCTTTTGTTGGAATGCACTATTAAAAGCTGGCAGAGAGATAAGGAAAGAGTGAAAGAGAACAGAACAAAAACGAAGAGAAGGAGGAGAGAGAAGAAGAAAAAATGAAAAGACGATTGCAGAGAAGAGACAGAGTGAAGAAAAGAAATGAGAGGAGAAAGGATGCGAAGAGAAGGGAAGGAAAGAGAAAGGAAGTTTAATATAGAGAAATAGGTGCGAGGGAAAGGAAGGTGAGAAATAGAAAGAAGGGTGGTTAGGAATTGATCCCCCTCATCTTTTGAAAAGAGGATGTCCTCTTTGTGGACACGTTTTCATTATCAATTCCGTGTCTCAGTGATGCTGACAAACATAATTTGCCATACTCCTGGCATTAAGGGTAGGCATGCAACCTTGCCAGTATAAACAGAATAATCCCCCCAGATTTTTCAAATTGGGACTAAAGAGAAAGGAGCAGTCTATTGTTTGCAGTGAAGCTGTGTGCCATGAGGCCTAAAATTAATATGTGTTCTTTTGACATGTGAAACAGAGAGGACTTTCAATGGCCTAATTGCAAGTTCCCCTTCCTATTCTGCTCTCTTATTCTGTTGCCTGTCACTGGGTAGCAGGTTCTGCTTTCTGTCTTTATGAATTTACCTATTCTGGGCATTTTACATTAGTGTTATTACACAATATATGACCTTTTATGCCTGGCTTTTTTCATTTAGCAAAATATTTTTGAAGTTCACATACACTGTCACATGCATCAGTACTTCATGCCTTTTTATGACTGAATAATATTCCATTGTATACCAGATTCTGTTAATCTGCTAATCAGTTGGTGAACATTTGGGTTGTTCCTACCTTTGCCTTTTATGATTAGTGCTGCTAAGTACATTTGTTTACAAATCTTCATTTAAAGACCTGTTTTCCATTCTTTTGGGTATATATCAAAGAAACTATTGAGTTGTATGCTAATTTTATGTTTAGCTTTTTGAGGAGCCACCAAACTCTTTTCTACCATGATGGCAACATTTGACACTCTCACCAGGAATGTATGAAGGTTCCAACTTCTCAGTTCCTCACCAACATTCATTGTGGTTTCAATTTGTATTTTTCTCAGGGACTGATTATGTTGAATATCTTTTTATTTGTTGAGATTTACCTATCTCCCTTTGAGAAATGTCTTTCAAGATCTTTACCCATTTTTTTAGTTGAGTTGTCTTTTAGTTGTTGAGTTGGAAATGTGCTTTATCTATTCTGAATAGTAGTCCCTTATCAGATATGTGATTTGCAAATACTTTCTTCCATTCTATGTCTTGCTTTACAACCTGATGATTTTCTACAGACTGTTTCTAGCCTTTCTCTAATTAATGCTAATTCGAATTTCTTCTACATGTATTGTTATTGAGTATTCATTTTCTATATTATTCACATAATGAGAAGTTTTGTTAATGAGCCAATAAGAATAGGAACTATATGGCCCACCTCCCAGTCACAGTTTCTGGTCTAAAGATGGGAACTTAAACTGAAGTGGACTTCACAACTTTAGTCACAGCTCTTGGTCAACCACAAAAGGTAGGCCAACTAAAATCCTTCCCTAGAATGTTTCCATTGTCTTATTAAGCAGGAGTCTTCAGGTTCAATAGTGCATGAGCCTAGAAGCTGCTATCAGCCATGCATTTTCCAGCATAGACAGTAGAAGAAAACTAAACTAATGCAGAGAGCAAGAGATGATCAATTCTAATAGTGTTTCAGTCCTTCATTCTAGTAAGCTCCACACCTACTTTTACTGTAGTTAAGTTATGCAAGTCAATATACCACTCTTTGGATTTAAGCTGGTTTGCATTAGATTTTTCTACTTTAAATCAGGAGTCTGACCAAGTCAGTGACATGGTAACATAATCCTGTGAAGTAGCTCACAATATCATCACAGTTCAAATTTATGTGTCATTTCTTGGGTCTATATTCTGCTCATATTGATTCTAATTTTTGTTGTAATACTTGCCCAGAGTTTGCATCTTTTGACCTTTTCCATTATATTAAGAGCTAAGAGAAATACTGAAGTTATTTCTAGAGGAATTGGTTTTTTTCCTTTCTCTCTTTTTAAAAAAAAATTTCATTAAAATTATTGGACAGCTGCCAAAAGCTTGAAGAACAGCTGCATTTTGTAAATTAATTAAATGTCATAATCCTGTTTGCAGTTTCTATCAGTAACTGGAATGATATAAAGAGGCCATTTATTGAAAAGAATGTGTTGTGTAATTTAATGTATGCTAGCTGTAGGTGGTCTAAAAGCATTTTACTGCATTCCTACTTTTACTCATAAACTTTTAACATACTGTCACTAAAGTGTGAATGCCATTAGACAAAAGGAAGTCAACTAAGATCTTTACATGGCATTATTTTAAATAATCCTTTCTGTGTGTCCTAAGTCAGATTGTATAGTTAGCTAATCCATTTACTCATTGTAATATTAGGTGGTGAAAATGTCATGCATCCTGTCTTTGCTATAATTACATACATTCCTTTTCAATTTCCTTGTGTTGACTTTTGTTATATTTTGTATCATAGCTATTAGTAACTAGGATGTCTCTTGGGAAAAGAAAATCCCTTATTTCCGATCTTTGTCATTTATAAATTAATGACTCAAAGAATTACATGTGTACTTCCATAATTGTTTGTCTTGGTGTGGCCCACAATGAAAATTATTTCCACTATCAAAGTTATGCTGTTCTCTGACATAATGTTTTGGTATTTTTGTGTTTTCTCTAAAAGTTCAAGAATTGTCTGTCAGAAGTTCCTTGACAAGAAAATTTACCAAGAATATTATTAGATTGGTAAACTTGACAGTTTCTTTGCTAAGAAATGCTAGCTTCCCCAGCTTAAATTCTTCTTACCCTACAGCTACTTTTTAAAATCTTGCCTCATTTTTTTTCATAAATTACTCTTGTTTGAACAAAATTCTTTTTATTAACTTCATTTTGTTACTTAGATATGGATCACACCTAAACTGTATAGCTATGGTAACATAATAAGTTCATTCTTTGTATCAATTATGGACATTTAAGAAACTTCATTGGCCAGTCTTATGCCTGTAATCCCAGTACTTTGGCAGGCCGAGGCGGGCGGATCATGAGGTCAGGAGTTTGAAACCAGCCTGGCCAACATAGTGAAACCTCATTTCTACACAAAGAAACAAACAAAAATTAGCTGGATGTGGTGTCAGGCACCTGTAATCCTAGCTACTCCGGAGGCTGAGGCAGGAGAATCACTTGAACCAGGGAGGTGGAGGTAGCAGGGAGCTGAGATCGCTGCACACCAGTCCAGGTGACAGTGTGAGACTTCGTCTCAGAAAAAAATAAAAATAAAAAAAGAAACTCCATGTAGGCTCGGCATAGTGACTCACGTCAAGCATGATGGCAGGTTCCTGTAGTACCAGTTACTCGGGAGGCTGAGACAGGAGAATTGCTTGAACCCGGAAGACGGAGGTTGCAGGGAGCCGAGGTGGTGCCACTGCATTCTAGGCTGTGCTTCTTAAAAAAAAAAAAAGAAGAATAAGAAGAAAGAAATAAAATAAAGGAAACTCTATTTAACTGGTGGGATGACCCTGAGTCTCTTGTGCAGTCCCACATGAGACCCGATGGGCAATTGTAAAGCCTGGCTATGGCTTTCTCCCGGTTAAGGGGAGGCTTCTAAGCTCTGATTTCTACACTGCTTATCTATAAATAATCCTAGCTGTTATTTCCAATAACCCAGGATGTAAGTCTCTACTATTCAGCATGTGCAGAGCTGCCAGCAGACTCACTGGCAATGATATGTGCTAAATTTGAAGTAAAGGTATTGTTACCAATGAAAATGTTTTTATTGCAATATCAGAACACCGAGATCTACTTGTTTAAATAACAAAGAAGTGTCTTGAAGATGTAACATGGCGGGGGGAGGGGAGGTGGGGGCTGGCGTACTCATCTCCTTCCCCATTCGGATTCCAAAGGTTTTTGTCCTCTCTTACCCTGAAGAATGGGGAAAGGGGCCCCAGAGACACGGTGAGTTTGCCATTCAAATAAATATTGTGGACCCAAAGAGCTTTTCAGAGAGCGATTAATTAGGCAGAGAGAGAGAGAGAAAGAGAGAGGAGACACAGCTCCCACACTGCTGTGAGAGAGGATCCAGAGAAGGAATCCGTACAGGTAAGGAGTAGCAGAGTTTTAATCCTGGAGTTATTCTCTCGCATCCATATTCTCCTCCAATGAGAGGAGTTCTTTCAAACTTCCTCTGGGGTGATTGATCTTTGACCTTGATATTGGATTGGCTAACGGTTCACAAGAGGCCCCTCCTCCTAGAGCTTTTGGCGAGTTTTCTGAACGAAGAAGCCCACCTGGGTTTTTCCACCTAGCCTGCCAGTGAAACGCAGACAAAGAACTTCACATTTGAAACCCCTCTGGTTCCTGGATGGAGGGGTGGAGCCAGGAAACTCCTGCCTTAGAAACCTCGCCCCTTGCGAACTGAGAGCCTCTCACCTCCATCAGCAAGAAGTTTAAAGGGAGAGCAGTTTTAGGTTCCATACAATCAGGGCCAGAGCTCTAAATCTCCGCTATTAAAAGTTTTAAGTCCTACATGCTTCTAAGTTGGCTTTCTTTTCAGCTTCCCATTCATCATGAGATAGCCATAACAGTTCCAGGATTCACATACTGACATGTCACTCTTGAGAGGAAGTAAAGGGCCTACAATCAACGGTGACCTTCTTAGGAGAGAGGAAAAAATAAACCCATTTTCTGGAACCTTTCCCTTGTAACTCGGTTTTCTGGAAATCTGGTTCTTGGCCTCTCCGACGCCAGCAAATGGGGAAAGGGACCTTGGTGTTGTGGTGAGTGTTAAAGCTCAAATAGAACTCACGGTCCCAAAGAGTGTGTGGTAGTGCGGTTTATTAGGCGGAGCAAAAGGACAGCTTCCACAGTGTGGAAGGGGACCTGGACCAGATGCCGCTGCAGGCTTGGACAGCTGGAGCTCATACCCCTGAATTATTCCTTCCCCTTTCTTGTTCTCATCCAATGAGAGGGGTTTTTTCAAACTTTCTCTAGATCAGTTGATCTTTGAATCTTTTACCGGATTGGGTACTATTTTAAAACTCTGAGTCACTGAGCCTCTGCCTTTAAGAGCCAGAGGCGGGAAAATTCCTACACTGGGAACAAAGCCTCTAGCAGCCAGAGGTTGGAAAATCCCAGTCCTTGAAACAAAGCCCCTAGCCGACCCTGGAAGTTCTTCTAACAGTCCCTCACCCTGAATGGTTCCCTTCATGCATCATTGGCCAGAATAGAGTCACATGCCCTCCAAAAATCAATCTCTAACCAGTGATATTGCAATGATTGGTAGATAATTAAAATTCAGCTGGAGCTAGGGATGCCTGAGCAGATTGGGTGGTCAGTTGAACAAAGAGGCAAGGTTTCAGATTGGGAGGAGAAAATGATGTTGGTTAGAATGGATGTTTGTGGGAAAAATGATTTCTCCCCAAGCCATTGCCCACTCCATTCTGAACAGACATCATTTTCTTCTACAGTACTGTTTTCTATCCCATAGCAGCAGAAAATGCTGATTTTATAGTTCTTCCTACCTCTAGTGCATTCCTGACATCTAATTATCATCAATCCTTGGTGATTCGACAGGAGAGAACCTCTTTTCCTGATGTTATTTCTGTTTGAGAGAATCAAGAACACAGTCAGGGAGCTCTGCCTAATCATTGAGCAATTTTCTTCAATAATTTCAGGGCTACAGTCTTAGTCAGTTTGGGCTGTCATAAAAAAATGCCATAAACCTGGTGGATTATGAACGATGGAATTTTATTTCCCAGAGTTTTGGAGGCTGGAAGTTTGAGATCAGGGTGCCAACATGACTGGGTTCTTATGAGGGTCCTCTTTTGGGTTGCAGATGACCACATTCTTGTTGTATTCTCACATGGTGGAGAACAGAGAGAGTCCTCTCATGTTTCTTCTGAGAACTCTGAAAAGTTGAGACAGGTCTCAGTTAATTTAGAAAGTTTATTTTGCCAAGGTTGAGTATGAGCCCGTGACACAGCCTCAGAAAGTCCTGATGGCATGTGTTCAAGGTAGTCAGGGCACAGCTTGGTTTCATACATTTAGGGAGACATGAGACATCAATCAATATATGTAAGAAGTACATTATTTTGGTCTGAGAAGGTGGGACAATTTGAAGCAAAGGCAGGAGGACCAGAAGGAGCTTCCAGGTCACAGATAGGTGATACACAAATGTCTACATTCTTTTGAGTTTCTGATTAGCCTTTCCAAAAAAGGCAAATCAGATATGCATCTATCTCAGTGAGCAGAGGAGTGACTTTGAATAGATTGGGAGGCAGGTTTGCCTTAAGCAGTTCCCAGTTTGAGTTTTCCTTAGTGATTTTGGGGGCCCAAGATGTTTTCCTTTCACACTTCTTTCATACCTTTATGAATGGGATTAGGAAGAGCACTAATCCCATTCATAAGGGGCTCCACCATCATGACCTAATTATCATTCAAAGGCCCCACTTCCAAATCCCATTGTGTTTAGAGTTACGATTTCAACATTTGCATTTTGGGGGAACACAAATATCCAGCTCATCACAATTCCTAGAGCATGGGGTAATATGTGTCTGTGAAGGTTAGCTATCCCTTTTCCCACACCCACCACAGACCCTGCTTACTGGTCATCACAGTGCCATTGAGTTGTGTTGTGTTTACCCCACTCTAAAGGGATGTTTGAAATCAGATGACAGCATTTTATTTTTATTTTTTAATTATTATTATTATTATTTTTTTTTTTTTTGAGACAGGGTTTTACTCTGTCACCCAGGCTGGAGTGCAGTGGTATGATCATGGCTCACTACAGACTCAACTCCCTGGATTCAAGCAATCTTCCTGTCTCAGTCTTCCAAATATCTGGGACTACAGGCACATGCCATGCTGCCTAGCTAATTAAAAAACAGGGTCTCAATATGTTGCCCAGACTGGTCTCAAACTCCTGGGCTCAAATGATCTTCCCTTGCAAATGCTGGGGTATGAGATACTATGGCAGTCCAGTGGTACAATTTATTTATACATAGTTATGAGGGTAAACTTGGGATTCTCTTTTTTGTTTGACACCTTCAAACAAAGAAACACTCTCTTAGAAAGTTGTTGGTTTCTCCGTATACAGAGAAGGCACTCTCATGGAGTGTTACTGTGGCATCCTGTGTGCCCTTTTGTGAGTAGGTGTGGGTAGAGACTGCTATCTCTGCACTTGACTTTACTCCTGGCACTGAGAGAAAGTGAAAGAAATATGAACCAAACTTGGCACAGAGTGACCAGTTTTCAACAAGCGGTGTATTACAAGTGGCATTATTTGAGATGGAAGTATAAACATTTAGGGCTTGTGCTGCTCGACTTTGCTGAGATTGTCTTATCTACATTCTTATTGGTGCCACATTACCCTGAGTAAAATGTACGTGACACCACTTTCACTTTTTTGTTGTGGTTTTTACACTGGTTGCTTATTTCAAAGGGTTGAACTGAGGGAAATAAAATCATTTATTTATACATATTTGCACAGTATTCAGACTTCATGGTGAGGGACTCTGTTAGAGGGACTTCCCACCTCTGACTGGCTAGGGCCTTTTGTTTTCACTTTCCCACCTCTTGCTCTTGGAGGTGGGGGCTCTGCGACTCAGGGTTGTAAAACAGTAGCCAATTTGGTAAAGGATTCAAAGATCAATTAAACCAGAGGAAGTCTGAAAGAACCTCTCTCATTGGACGACAACATGAATGGGAGTGAATAACTCAGGGGTAAAAGCTCTAGCCGCCCCATCCTGGACCAGCACCCTCTCTCCAGGTCCCCTTCCACGGCATGGAAACTATCCTTTCACTCTACCTAATAAATTGCATTATCACACACTTTTTGGGTCCACGAGTCGTATTTGAGTTGTAACACTCACCATGACACCAAGACCCCTTTTCCCATTCTTGGGGGTTAGGAAGGCCCAGAGCCTAAGTTCCAGCTACAGCTACTCCATTTCTGTGGTGGTCTAGGGGTTAGGATTTCTAGTTTTCACCCAAGAGGCCCAGGTTTGACTCCCGGTATGGGAACCAGGGAGTCTGGCTACAGCTACTCTGGTTATAATGGGTTGGACTTTGGAAGCATGAACAGATGAAAAATCATGTCCAGAGTCACCTGTATCTGAGACCATGTCAACTTCTGCTCAGATTGGCTTTACAAATATACAATGACACTCTGGATCCACATGGCCAGAAGCCCTGCTGGAGGGATTGGGGCTGGAGTGAGCTCAGCATTCTCTGACCCTCTCTGAGCCTCTTCTTGTCAGGGATGCCCATCAGATCCTGACTAGGCTCTGACCCCCTGTACCTGGCTGGCACTCTGCATACATACCCTACCCACCCAACTTGCATTCTGACACCACATGTTTGATTTCCCCTTCCCAAGGATACCCTACTTACTTTTCTTGGACTCGAACTTTTTACAACAATGCTGCCCCTGCATGGACACCCACACCTGTCTCTGCCTGTGCCTGCTTAGCTTGCATTCCCAAGCCATTCCGTTCTTGGTCTAAACTCCTTCCTCAACCTGCTGAGGCTCTGATACACCATGATTCCAGGTTCCTCTGCCAAGCTGATGCTCCCCTTATTTAGGTGGAGGCTGACAGTCCACACTTGGGTGCCTGTACCTCCGTCTTCACCCTGCTGGAGCTCCCATGCCACCCACTGGGCTGCCCTGCTTCCATATAGACGTTCTCCTCACCTGGCTTGAACTCTGACTGCACCTGTGCTCCTACTCTCTTCCACTCACAGAGTAGCTCTCTGCAATGTGCTGAGGCCCTGAATCCTCAATATGAACCCACCACACAGATGTCTTCACTTAGTTTGGGCTCTGACATCTGTGCTCTTTTTCATGCCACTGAGACGGACCACTCACTCAGCAAGTCCGTTTCATCAAGAGTTAAAACCTTTCTCAGATGCGATTTTTATAGGAGTCTATTTAAAGAAGCAAGTTGATATCTCAAATAACTATGTACAAAGTAAAAAAAAAAAAAAAAGAAAAAAACCCCTATTTTTCCACTCACAGTGAATAAAATGGGATTGTCAGGATAGAAAGCTGTGATGGTACATGCAGACTGTTGCTAATTTTTGTATTTTTAGTAGAGACAGGGTTTCACCATGTTAGCCAGAATAGTCTTGATCTCTTTGACTTTGTGATCTGCCCACCTTGGCCTTCCAAACTGCTGGGATTACAGGCGTGAGCCACTGCACCCAGCCAGATTTAATTCTTTAATCATTTTGATTTGATTTTTGTATATGGCAACAGATAGGTATCTGGTTTCACTCTTCTGCATATAGATATCAAGTTTTGTAAGCACCACTCATTGAAGAGACTGTTTCTTTCCCAGTGTATGTTGTAAGGCCGGTTGCCTTGCGGGGAGTCAAATGGACACATTCATCACTCTCTGCTCCTGATAACGGTGTCATCACCTGAGCTCACTATCTGTCTTCCCCACATTGCTTCCCTGCACCTGCCTCAGCATACCATGCCCAAGCCCACACTCAGCACTAAATTATGCATCCAACCTCCAGCCCGCTGTTAAAAAACCCTGCAGAATCATTTTTAAAGAAGCCCCACCATACCCTGCCCGGCAACAGCTTGCCTAGCAAGGCCCGCATACCCGAGGTCCCGCCCACCTACCAATGACAGCTAGTTTCATGTACTTCCTACTTTAACTCCATATACTTCCTGCTCCTCAAAAGCCAATAGAAATGCCTTCTCTTTGTTTCCCCAGTAGTCAATCAAGGCCCACTTACCCAGGGTCCCACCCACCTACCAATGACAGCTAGTTTCATGTACTTCCTATTTTAACTCCATGTACTTCCTGCTCCTCAACAGCCAATAGAAATGCCTTCTCTTTGTTTCCCCAATACCCAATCAATTGCCTGCCCTTCCCATAAAACCCCACACCCTGAACAGCCGGGCACGACTTCTCTGGCCCTACCTTGGACCACTGAACCTCGCCTGGGAGCTGAATAAATTAGCTTCTCACTTTCTTATACTTGCCTCAGTTTCCTCATTTTACCTCGGCAATAAATCTTACATATGTTCTTGGCACCTTTGTTGAAAATAAGTTCACTGTCAGTGTGTGGATTTGTTTCTGGGCTTTCTATTCTGTTCCATCGATACATGGTGATTTTTAACATCATGAATAGTAAGTAGCCTATTCATGCTTTTTAATATTAATATTAATTGTTCTAATAAATGATAACAATATACTTAGCTCTTTTCTTTTGCCTATGCTTACTTTTCACAAGTTTATTTACCCTAAAATATTTGTTTGAACTCTCCTAGGTTAAGACATAGACATACATAAGTTAAAAAGTTATTGCTCTCATAAGGATTACATTTTAGTGGGTAAAAAACAGTTAAACAACATATTGTATCTTTATGCATAGATGCCTCTATAAAAAGCAAGAGAAACAAAAAGCTGACTTTTTCTCAATGAAGTGTGGTAACATTCTGGTTGTGTGTCATATTTCTGGTCTTCTCCACTTTCTGACATGTGGTTAAATTGCACTTCTTTGACTCTTTCTGGTTGAGTGGGACCAGGTGACTAGTTGTCACCAATGACTTGTAAGTAGAAGTAACTTGGGGAACTTCTGAGCTGGAGCATTTAAATGCCAGTGCAAGCTGCCCCCACCCACTCCCTGGACATTTTTATTGCTGTGACTTGAAGATGGATAGCACTGGAGATAGTGGCTGCTTCATCTGGCTGGGCTCCTGAGTAACTACCAAAAAAGAGACCCCTTACACCTTACCTACCCCCAGTTGGCATGGTCTGTGACTATGACATTTTGTGGCTTTTCTCCTCTGAGATTTTGTGGGGGAGGCATTATTTGTTACTGCAACATGACTCAGCCTATGCTGACTGATACAATGTACTTGTAAGAAAATAAAATAAACCATCTTTAGGACTTGTGAGCAGCCAGGTGCTAAATTATACCGCACAGCACAAGTTGGCAGATACTGCTTTGTGCGATATTCTTTGCACTAGAATTAATTGGAGCTATCTAGTACTTGTCTCTTCTTGCCTTTTCTATTTTCCATTCCTGATCATTGTTCCCTATTTCGCTGCTATAGTTCTGGTTCCTTCTCTATCCAATGTTTGACATCTTCTCTTCATACACTCTATATATAATATTCTAGAATTGGATCTGCATTGACTTTCTGTTATGATCACCACATATTTCTGATTTCAGTCTTCCTATGCTCCTTTTCCACATTAAACCAAGTACAACATGAACATCTTCCTTGCATCCAAAATAGGTCATTCAGTCCAGATGGCTTGCTAATTTATTTGAACAGGCAAAGGCAATGCTACATTGTTTCAATGCGTACTGATAGACTGGCTCTATCAGTTTTAGCTTTATTATGTTATTAGTAAGTGGCACTTTAGATATCCCATGCCCTCTTCCTGGTTTACACGAGTGGAGATTGTTGGATTGAAGTACCACTTAGGCAGCCAGAAGTCTGAGAGATGTTTCTAGAGCAGTATTTTGTAATCTCTGCTGCACAATAATGTTAGTGAGGAGCTTTAAAAGATCCCAAAGCCCAGGCATCACCACAGCCAGTTGCAATGATATTGCTAAGGTCAGGACCTTGGCAACAGTATTTGTTAAAGTCTCATCGTTGACTCTTAAGAGAGGCAGTTGAGATTGAGAATGACTCTTAGATGTGCGTTCTGGATCAGATGAAGGCAGGTAACTAAAGTAACTAGCAGCAGTCAGACAGGAAGAAGAATGAAACCTAAGAGACAAAATTTCCCAGGGCTTCCCAGTAAGGACTAACCTGCTACAAATCCTATTGTTGACATGTATCATAGTTGGGCTTAGACCCCCCTTGAAGACCACCAGGCCTCTGCAGTTTGCATCAGCTTCTTTTGTCTTCTGCTCTAGGCAGAACATTAAAGCTACTCTTAGGCTAGCAAATATTTAAAGTCAAAGCCAGGTAAATGGACTCATATTGTAAAGTCCAATAAAAAAGAAACAAAGATTGTGAAGACACTGGAATGGAGTGTCTGGAGTTGGGAACTAGAGCAGAGACAAGAGGGAAAAATAGAAGCACACACATGATCAAGCAAATAGGCAAGGAGGACCCAGCTCCTTTGTTGGGGCAGAGCCATCTTCACACTGCTGGATGGGCCGAGAGGGGAGAGATGGGAGATGGCACACCACATATTTTGAAATAGAAACCAATACCTAAGCAAGTAACAACAAAAAAATCTAACAAATTGCTTCTACATTTTTTTGAATAATAGATGATATATTACTATATATTTAGACAAAGAATATTGTTCGCTTCTGAGAAAAAAAATCCAAGCACTTTTAATATCTCATTAAAACGGCACACCTTAGGGAGAAGGCAACTTGAGTTCACCTTGATGTTATACCTTGGTATTATTCTTCCCAACGTGCATTGAATGTTAGGTGTAAATGTGTTATACATTAAAGATGTATAAGGGGCTCCATAGGCTGACGCAACACCCACTTTTGTACTTTCTTCTTTGCTTTTCTCCCCCCAACCTCCCTTTTTTGTGCCCATCTTCTCTTTTTCCCCTCTCATTCTTTCCTTGTCTTCTGTATTTCCTAGGTTTTCTGCCTTCCCTGGCCTCTCTCACTAGCAGATCAACCCACCTGGCAGCTCTCATACTAGGTTCTCTTCTCTCCTTGATTCTACTTCATCAAAACCACCTCTTCTTGCCCCTTGTGTCTGTTCTTCGGTTTTCAATCTTAGTCTCTCCTAGGAGGCTTTCCCTAAACTGTGTGTGATTGCATTTCTCTGCTATCTCCGTAAGGCCCCCTGTGAAGCTTGAAGCTGTGGCCAGATTTCTCTGGGACTCCTTGCAGTGACATACCCAGTGAAGCTTTGTTTAACATTTGTAAGAAATGAGTCATTGAAGCCCTCCATGTTTGAAGAAAATTCCTGCTTGTCTAAGGAGGCCTGGATGCTGTCTGAACTTGATGTCTACAAATCCCATTGGAGAGTTTAATTATTTCCACTCCTTGATTTTCTTGCTTTGGATCCAACAGATCAGCTCCTTATTCTGTCTCCTTTAGCTGACACGCTGTCAAGAATCTCTCTGGGCCTAATTACATTGATGCTTCATTTTCTATATCTTGTCAGTGGGGAAGCTGGCATGGCTTTAGGTATTAGAGGTTGATGGTAGCTCCTGTGTTGCTTTTGCCTCTGCTTCTCATCCTTTGCTGCTACAGGACCTCTTGCTTCTCTGCCTTCAGTCTGCCATTTTGTCTGTTCCCCCTTAAATGAAGATTGTCACCTTAATGTTACGGTTTGAGGTGGGTGGAGAAAGTACAGAACATCTCAGAATCTCTAGAGGTGAATAGTAGTTTGAAAACTTTTTCACTATTATATTATTATCATATAGTACAAAAATAACAAGCAAAAACTTGCTATTTTCTTTTTGTTAAGTTGTGCTCCAGTGACTTAATATTGGCTAAATGTAGAACTTTTAAGGTAACTTTTTTTCTCAAAACGGGGTTAATAGTACTAGTGTTCAGTGAAAAATTCCTTACTGGGCTCACATTTATTACAAAATAAATTGCTGAACCTTTAGTATGCAGTTGAAGCACCCCCTTGATACACACACACACACACACACACACACACACACACGTACACACACACACAGTATGACTCCAACATAATTTTTTAACATATTCCTATGAGCCAACTTACTTTTTAAGTAAGTACAACATATATTTTAATGCTTAAGGAGACTTTGCTTATTTTCTTTCTCCTCCAATGCCTTCTTTATTATCACCACTCCTGATAATACTTTTTCTATTCCTTATTTTAATGCAAAATTTCTAACAGATGTAAGGGCAGAGAGAATAATATATGACTAATCTTTTTTTATCTATATATCCATATTTTTTCCTGGAATATTTTAAGAGAAATATCAAATGTCATATCATTTTGCTTGTAATTCTAAAAGTTAAACATAACTAAATACTAAATACTTCTATCAATTACCTCATATCATTTAATATTTACTTCATGCTCAGATTTTTTAAATTGTTTCAATAATGTCTTTTTACAATTGGTTTCAGTCACTATGCAAACAATGTCCATAATCAGGATTTGGTTGATGTGTTTCTTAAGTCTCTTTTAATCTACTTCCATTTACCACCCTACCCCTTTTTAATGTCCTTTAGTTTTTAAATAAATCAACTCATTGGCCCTGTATAATGTCCTATCTTCTGCATTTGGTTGCACAGTTCCTTATGGTACTACTTATTATTATGTCCTTTTTTTGCCTGTATTTTTAGCATATTGGGAGTTAGACCTATTCAGAGGCTTGATTTGGATTTTAGCACAATTGTTTTAGGGAAGAATACTTTACAGATGGCCTTGTGTACTACATGATTTAGAAGACCCACAATGTCTTCTGTTCTCCTTTAGTGATATTGAAGCAGGGTATTTCCCTGACCCCTTCGTGGGACTGGTGAAGGGGGTACCTCATTTACTTAGCCTGTTACTCTCAGCTCCTCGTGGGAGGGCACAGGCGAGCAAATGAGTTGGGAACTGAAGTGCACAGGCCCTGGAATTGGCTGGCCACTTCTGCGCTGGCAGTGGTGAACTCCACTCACTCAGACCCGCTGCTGTGCTCCACCCCTCACGGGAGGGAGCACCCAAATGAACAGCTGCAGGAGCTGGGGTGAGTGCTTTTGAGTCCCTGCAAGAGCAAACTCTGTGGTGACTGTGGGGCAGCATCTGCGGGGTGCTCGCGACTTTTGAAACCCCAGAGGGAGTGGCACAGTGCTCTTTTAGTTCAGCCATCCACGGAGGGCTTAAGTGCTAACAGCTCAGGGGGCGCTCTATCTTTTTGTGTGAGTCGGCTGACTTATGCTAGCAAGGGCAAAGGGCAAGTATGACACCCTTTTGCATCCACACTCATGGTTCCCAAGTTCTTGTCCAGTGTCCAGTGTCCAGGAGAAATGAGGTCTCACGAACTCACTGAAGAATGATAAATGCGGAGGATTGTATTGCCAATAGAGGTGGTTCTCAGCTGGAAGGGGAACTGGAAAGGGGACAGGGCAGGAAGGTAATCGTTCCCTGAAATCCAGTTATCTCTGGCCAGATTCTTCTCTGAGGTTACACTGTCAAGCTGTCCCTCTGAAGTCAAGCTGTTTCTCTCCGACGTCCAACTGTAGTCTCTGATATCCAGCTGCTGCTGCTTCTCTCTTTGCAGCTAAGTTCTGGGGTTTTTAATAAGCCCAGGATGGCAGGTGGGGCGGGCCATGGGTGGTTTTGGAAGAGGCAACATTAAGCAGGAAATCATGGATGTAAGTTCTCACTTTGGACCACAGTTTCAGGTTTTTCTGATTGAAAGTGGGGCCCTCACCGGGGCCCTTTTCTGCCCAGAATTTCCCTGCCTCCTGTTCCTATCAATATTAAGATTGATCTGTGGGCCAGGTGTGGTGGTTCACACCTGTAATCCCAGCACTTTGGGAGACTAAGACATGAGGATCACCTGAGGTCAGGAGTTCGAAACCAGCCTGGCAAATATAGTGAAACCCTGTCTCTACTAAAAATACAAATAAAAATTAGCTGGGCATGGTGGCTCATGCCTGTAATCTCAGCTACTTGGGAGGTTGACGCACAAGAATCTCTTGAACCTGGGAGGCGGAGGTTGCAGTAAGCTGAGATCTTGCCACTGCACTCCAGCCTGAGTGACAGAATGAGACCCTGTCTCAAAAAAAAAAAAAAAAAAAAAAAAAGATCAGTGGATTCAAGAGATTTCAGCCTGCTGATCTCATTGCAACTTTTCCTATTAACCTTTCTTTCACTTAAAGGTTTTAGCAGCCTTTAATGTTTGTCTATTTCCTTTATTTCATTAGGGGTTGTAAAATGGTGACTCTTCTTTCATTCTGTCTGCATTTATTAGTTGTCATTTTCTAAAAATAACTTTCTCTTGTCTGTAATTTAATTGCCCAGAAATACAGTTTGTACAGGATAAAAAGAACAAGTGCTTTATTTTTTCCCTTTACTGATTCATTTTCAGAATGGTAAGTTGGTACTTACCAACCTCCAAGATGACTGATGAATTTTTGTTAACATTTTATTATAAATTTATAAATCCCTACATGTTTAATGTGTTTTAATCCATTGCAGTCATTATTATTTTTAATCTGCTATCATAATTCAATCCACAGCTTATAAAGCCTGTCTAAATTTTCTTGTCTGGTAGGGATACAAGGCAACATAGCAAAGATCCTCAAGGTAACCTGTGTGTTAGCCTACGGGGAATAAGGGATGATGGTTTTATATTAGCCAAAAGGGGCCTGTATGTGGTAAAGAGGTACTGGTAAGGTTATAGTAAAAGACAATATATGTAGGGGTGCTCATTGTAAAATTCTTTCGCTTTTGCTATAAGTTTGAATATTTACAGTAAATAATTGGACAAAGTAAAAAGAGGAGGAATGTGGTTTTAAAAGGTGAGACTCCCTTGTGCGAACACATGGAAAGTTACAGCACTACAGAGGGAAAAAGGGAGTTAAGGAATTTCTAGATTTTGTATGTAAAAGGTGATATATATTATATCTTTATTAGTACAATAAAATTTTTAACAGTGGCACTCAGACATCTAAAATTTCAGTTGACCTCTGATATGTAAGATTTTTCTTGAATTAAATCAAGATTATTTAGCTATGTATGGATAAAACAATCTTGATTTATTTGAGAAACACATCGGGAAAAGTTATGATGAACTTTAATGGAAAACACATTTGTATAGAAGTCTGGTCATAAGATTGAAATTGATCATCACATTGTTTGTTTTGAAAAGAAAACATAACATTCAAAGAATATGTTGGAAGCATTGGATTTCTTCACATGAGAACACACACATTGAAAATGATGAGGCTTGGATGAAGCACAAATTACAGACTACTTTTTTTTTTCCTTGAAAGTGTTGAGCTTTAAAAATATACATATATTATTGGAAATACTAGAAGTTAATTAGAATATTTCTGCATGGGGAATACTTTTTGGAAAAAGATACAAAATAATAAAGACTTAAAAAATAGACTAATGACCAAACTTTAAAAATAATTCTACAAATGGCAAAATGAAGTCACAGACAATTTACAGCAAGCCAAATAGGCAGATTTTAGGTGGTAGCCTATCACTGCCAGCATGGGTGGTCTCCCATTTCCCAGAAGAGGGAAACAATGAGCTTTGTGATAAAGGCGTGATGTACTCAGCACCCAAGGGGCCTTTGGGCTGTGGAGGGAAAGGAAGAAAGGGGGGCAACTTTTTTAAAAGTCATAGAATGGGGTCAAAAATTAATAGAGGAAATTTTGCAAAGTTATATAAACCAACCCATTTACCCCCAAGAAAAACCACACCTAAATTCTTCTAGAAAGATTACAATCTTTCCTATTTTTAAAGACCTCCGGTGAAGGAGTTTCCATTGCCTTGCTTTAGTATTTAACAAACTTCATTCTCTGGAATACTGTCCTTGTCTATGTTAAATCCTCAGTGATACTGCCAAGACCTTTGTTTGTTCTCATAATACTCAAACAGGGAAGGAAGACAACTGAGGGAGCTGCTTCAAGAGCTCTCTCAGTCCCTTTTAGCTTCCCAACCCTACCCCACCCTCACGCTCTTTTCTCTATATTTCTTATCTCAGCTTCTCTTTTCTTTCCCCCCCACTCCTCTCCTCTCCCCTCCTCTTCCCCTACCCTCCTCTCCTTTCTTGAGACTGAGTCTTGCTCTATTGTCCAGGCTAGAGTGCAGTGGCGCTATCTCAGCTCACTGCAGTTTCCACTTCCCAGATTCAAGTGATTCTGCTGCCTCACCCTCCTGAAGACCTGGGATTATCAGCGCCCACCACTATGTGTAGCTAATTTTTGCATTTTTGGTAGAGACAGCGTTTCATCATGTTGGCCAGGCTGGTCTCAAACTTCTGACCTCAAATGATCTGCCTGTCTGAGCCTCCCAAAGTACTGGGATTTACAGGCATGAGCCACTGTGCTCAGCCCTCAGTTTTTTTAAGGCAGGGATTGAAAGTGCCTTTAGGGTTCAGGAGGATAATATACAACTTGTAGACTGCAGAGAGAGGTGGCAAAGTAAAGAATCCAATGCTACATTCTAAAGGCGTTTGATTATATATTCATTACTCATTAAATGCACTGATTAGGCCAAGTTGAATCTGACTTTGGGCTGAATTCTGCTTGAGAGCTGCCTATTTCTAGCCTTTGCTTCATACCTTTACTAAAAGAGTACGGCAGATCACAAGGTGGCAGTTGCCTGTGTATACAAGTGAAAAAATACAAGGCTTAGTTTAGCTCTGTTGAAAGACAGTTCTTGTCAGTATTCTCCAGTGCAATCAGCACTCTTATTGTCACAGTTTCCTCTGGATACTATACGTATATATATTCTGTAGTAGATGTTAATATATACATTAAATACAAGATGAACCCAATTATCTTTGCCTCCCAGTATTCATAGCCTTGTGTGCTAACCCTGTGACTAGCAGAATACAGTGGAAGTGATGGTGTGTTTCTTCTGACACTAGGTCATGTCAGTCATTGCAACTTTCACCTCTGTCTCTTAAATCACTTGCTCTGGAGGAAGCTGGCAATCATGCTGTAAAGACACTCAAACAGCTTTGTGCAGAGAAACTGAGGCCTCCAACCAAGTTGCCAGCCTAATGAGTGAGCCACCCTGGAAATGGATCTTCTAGACCTAATCAAGCCTTCAGATAACTGCAGGACCAACTGACATCTGACTGCAACTACATGAGCAACTCCAAGTGAGAACTTCACACAACAGCCCTTTCAGAGTTCTTGATCAGCAGAAACTTGAGACATCATGAGTGCTTATTGTTTTAAGCCACTAAGTTTTAGGGGTGAATTATTTGGCAGCAGCAGATGACAAAACAGAATTGGTAGACTGAGAGTTGTACATTCATGACTACAGAGATCTGTCACTTAAAGTAAGATCAAACTTGGTGACCCGTTCCTTTAAGTTTTTTCTTTTTTTTAGTAATGGGAAAGGAGATGTGTCCTTCCTCAGGAATATAGAGCCAGGATTCATACAGAAAGTAAGTGATTTTTATATGTAACATGAGTTTTTAATGGTAGGTCAATAATAGCTAATATTGATTAAACTTAATGGTGGTTCAACAATAGCTTAATATTAATATTAGTTTTTAGTGGCAGTTCAATAATAGGCAATATTAATTGAACTTTTACTATGTGGCAGCACTGTGCTAAGAACTTTACCTGAGTTATCTTCAAATGATTCTTATAGTAACCCTACAAAGTAGCTAGTGTTACTATATCTCAGCAGTTTGTTGCAAGAAAACTAAGGAGCTGTTGAAATAAACTGATGTCTAAGTAGCTGTGATTTGAAAAAATATAAAATTTCCCTGCTCAAAAATATCTTTACAAATCAGATATCACAGTTGCTTAAATTTCATGATTATGAGCCTTAAGCATTTTCAAAATTATCTCTAAACAGGGTACTCAGTCCATTAATGAGTACTTAGCAGGTTTGTTTTTCTACCTCTTTTGGTGAAAGATTTTGTCTAGTAGCCAGCCATGAAAGTGAGCCTCACAGATCTGGGACTGCGAGGAGCCCAGCTGTGGTGCCATGAACTTCATGCATGTCTGCATGGAGGCCATGCTTCCCATGAGTTGTTCCTGGCCAGTGATGGAGTGGCAGGGTCACTTACCCAGGCCAGTTCCTGCCAGCTGCAGGACTTCTGTGATGGTGGATTCCCCCATGGCTCTGCTAATCTCTCAGATGAATAAGTTCTATATCTAGTTTACAGCACAGTGACTATATCTAATAATACTTTTTTTTTTTTTTTTTCAGTGTAGACCATCTTTATTGGCAGGTGTTAGGAGTGCAAAATAGCAACAAATCCAGGGGAATGTGCAGGGCGGTTACAGGGCTCCCCCCCCCCACATGAGAGCCCTGTAACCAAGCCAGTGGGGCAGGAATGTTGTCTTCACTGTGGCAAATTAGGCTCAGCACCCTCCAAAAAACAAGCTCCCAGGCAGGAGGGCTCCTTGCAATACAAGGGGGAAAGGAGTGACACCCTGGAAGGGCTTGGGCTGTGACCCGGCCTGGGCTGCTTGGCTCCTGTGCACTGCCCATCTCAACCCTTCAAGAGGAAGGCTTCACAGCTTAGGGTATCTATTTCAGAGAAGCAGGCTAAACCCAGCCCTCCCCAAACCAAGGTAGCTGCCTCATGCCTCAGTTTCCCACCCCCTAGTGATTACCCAAGTTGGACCATCAGGCCCTGTAGTGGCCCAGCCTAACCCCTTACAATTTGATAAGAGTAGATTTTAAGTGTTCTCTACAGGCACACACACACACACACATACACACATACACACACACAAATGGTAACTATAGTGGTAATAGAAATGTTAATTAATTTGACCATAGCAATCATTATATAATGTGTACATATAATCATGATGTTGCACACCCTGAATATATATAATTTTTGTCAATGAAATATTTTAAAATCAAACAACAATAACAAAAACTACACTGCAGTCAAGACACTTCTACCATCCCTTTTCCTTTCATCTCTCATTTACCTGTGATCAGACTGCATCGTGGTTTGACCAGCCCCCAGTCCCTTATCCCTCCCATCTCCTCCTTAGAGGAAGAAATGTTGCCTGATATAGTTTGGCTGTGTCCCCACCCAAAGCTCATCTTGAATTGTAGCTCCCATGATACCCACTGTCGTGGGTAGAACCCAGTGGAAGGTAACTGAATTCTGGGGGTGGGTTTTTTCCATGCTGTTCTTGTGATAGTGAGTAAGTCTCACAAAATCTGATCATTTTATAAAGGACAGTTCTGCATACACGCTCTTGCCTGCCATCAAGTGAGATGTGCGTTTGCTCTTTCTTCACCTGCTGTCATGATTGTGAGGCCTCCCCAGCCATGTGGAACTGTGAGTTCATTAAACCTCTTTTTCTTTATAAATTAGCTGGTCTTGGGTATTTCTTCATAGCAGTATGAAAACAAACTAATACATTGCCTTAATAAATCTCTTGCACATCTACTCCTGTCTTGGAACCTGCTTCTTAGAGGGCCTGGACTAACATGTTCTGGTATTGCATGAAGCATCTATGATCACAGAGTAACAAGAAAATAGCACAAGCAAACATATGAGGACTTGAGATAATTCAAAAGGTAAGTAACCTGTGGTACAATTTTACTTTAGGAAAGCTGGCACTATACAGAATTAAATAAAAAGATTATTATGAGGAGGTCAAGTGGAGACCTATTACTAACAATAAAAGTGCTGACTAGAAAAATGAACATGCATAAGGATGAATATGTATGGTGTCCTGACTGGTGACGGTGGTAGATTTATTCTTTATTTAAAATAAAGAATACCCATGGGTTGCAGATGCTTTTGGTTCTCTTCTTTACCTCCCTTGAACCCACCTCTGATTTTAGCTGCAGCAGGTGCAGCAAGGTCTGGGCAACCTTGGACTCATGCTGACAGCACCCCATCTCAAGCATGTTCCAGGAGTGCTGTCTAAAATCCTGATTTAGACTCGGTGCAGTGGCTAATGCCTGTAATCCCACCACTTTGGGAGGCCAAAGTGGGCAGATCACCTGAGGTCAGGAGTTCAAGACGAGCCTAGCCAACATGGCGAAACCCCATCTCATTTAAAAATACAAAAATTAGCCAGGTGGTGTTGCGCAGCTGTAATCCTAGCTACTTAGGAGGCTGAGGCAGGAGAATCACTTGAACCCAGTAGGCAGAGGCTGCAGGGAGCCGAGATCACACCACTGCACTCCAGCCTGGGTGACAGACTGAGACTCCATCTCCAGATATAAATAAATAAATAAATAAATAAATAAATAAATAAAATAAAAATGGAACCAAATTTAATTCGGTTTTGTATTTTACTGGTGCCTCTAGCCAGAGCTTTTCCTGAAGCCACAGGGTCCTCTTCAGCCCAGCAGTGTGAAGGACTAATTGTGCCCAGGTAACCCTGCATGCACTGACGGAGGGCAGTAGCTGTCCCTCAAGTAGAGAGTGTGGGCGTGCTATTTCTCAGAGGTCTGGCAGCCTCACCCCTGCTGCCTACAGCAGCCATTGTAATAACACACTCTTGTGCTGGCCTCTTGCCTTGTTTACCTCCCTAGTCCTCCACTCCTGCTTCCTGTGAATGCCCTTTAAATAAATCTCATTTCGTGTCATGAGATCTACATTTAGGGGCCAAATTAAGACAATATATGTATGAATAGAGGGAAGCGTCAGCAATGTCTTTCCCCTAAAATAATTTTAAGTAGGCAGAAATTTGAAAAATGAGTTCAGTAATAAATGGTTACTTAATTTCACAAAGATATAATTTCAGATTCTAAGTAAATAGAAATCTTAGTCAATTTCCTTTTTGGGAAGGGCCATTTTCCATATTTGACTGTAAAGAAAATAAACTACTTACTTGCTCATATTAACTTATGATAAAAACATTTTCTTGTGCAAATAATAAATCACTAGCATGTACGAAGTGAGCAACTGAAGCTAATCAAATCCATTTTCTAGTGTGTATATACTTAAAAGGCAATAATAGTTTTGTTTAAGGAAGTAATGAAAACATAGTTTTATATGGATATCCATAGTATATTTGGGAAGTTTGTGATTATTAGTTCTCAAGTACTTTTGGTCATCAATATAAATATTGTGATAATATTCAAGAGTTACATTCATTTTTTTGGCAGTAGTTTGCATTTCGTCAACAACAGATTTCAAGTACCTTTAGACCCTGTGAGGTTCTGCATAGAATAATCAATCATCCCCTTTTGGCTGTTTGGCAGAGACAGCCAATGACTTGTTCTGTCATGAAATGAATTAATATATATTCATGAGGCACAGAGCAACACTTCATTGTTTCAGACTGTTTTGTTATTTTAGAATAAATCACAAAGGCAGCATCCCACTCATAGCTGGTAGAGAAATATTTGTCCTATGATCCTTACCTTTATGATTTGTAATGTTTTAACTTGCACAGTTTAGCCCACATAACATGTTTTTTCTTAAGTAGTAAATCTCATGCTTTTAAAAAAGTACTGTGTCTCTGTTACCTTTTATCAGCAAAATTTAAAAGCATTAAAAACTGACATAAAATGCATTCCTAAGTCAGGAATTTTCACAGACTGAGGGAAGCATGGCAAAATGATAAACTTAGTACAGGTAAGTATTGTTCAAGCTTCCAAATTCTATCAATCCCAAACTTTATGGCATGTCATTAATTTGTGAAGACCTTTCAAGAATCAGTTGTAATTGCAAAATTTCTATCCTGCCAGGATATCTGTGTGAACCTTCCATAGGACAACCATAGCACATAGCATGAAAAAGACTTGCTGGAAAGCTATTTTAGCACCTCTGATAAACAGAAAAAAAGGTGAGTATTCCTATTTCAAGCTATCTAACTTTATCACTTTGTCTGCTTTTTCTAATCAATGTTATCATCTGCTGGAAAAATCTTGTAAAATTCAGAAAGCTAAAATCTAGGAAAATGAAACCCAGGGACAACAACTTCCAGAAATGTAAAAGCCATTGAACATTCTCTATTGCCCTAAAGTGGTTGTCAGAAAAGACAGTTTATTGGCTCTTCCCTAAGAATTATGTTTTCAGCAACAATACTTAAACATTTACTGTCTTGGATTGTAACAATGGCTATTTGTTTAGGTGGCACTGTGCCTATTTAGAACTTTGTAAAATTCTTGCCATAGAGATCAACAACGTTTAGGAGGACAAATGTTAACATAAACACAGCTCCCCACAGAGTTGGAGTTAGATTTCTTGGGTTTGAATCCTGGCCCTGGATGTATTAGGTAGTTAACTCAGACAATTTATTTGATTTTAACCCTAGATTTTCTCATCTGTAAACTATAGATAATAGTGTATACTTCGCCATTATGGGAATATGTGCCAGCATACAGTAATTATAAATTATAGTTATTTTTTATTATTATCAATCAATGTGCTTAACTGCAAAAAATAGAACCCATTCCAGCTAGATTAAGCAGAAAAGGAATTTATCAAAGGAACCAGGTGACTCATAAATCCTGGGGGTGGGAGGGACAGAGAGTCAGACTTAGCAATGGCATAAAAAGGACAATGCCTAAGTCATATCATAGCAGGTGCAGAGTGACACAGACAGTGGAGCTCACACAAGAACTACATAAGTTGTAGGGCCTAGTGCAAAATGAAAAGATGGGTCCACTTGTTCAAGTAGAATATTTCCATTGAAGGTACTAAAATAAAGCTCTTTCCTTTTTCTGCAGTCTTTCTCAACTTTTCACAGTTTTTTTTTCTTCCCATTTCATATTACTCTAAGCTAAAAAAAATTTAAATTAATAAATTTTTAAATTAAAACATTTGGGCATGAATTTTATCATTTATCTTTATATCTGTTTTAAAGATGATATGTCAGTTTTAAATGGAAATATAAAAACATTCAACTCATATGCAGAATTACAGAAACTACCATAATTCATAGATTATAGCTTATATGTGCATATGCACTTTAATTTTACAAGGAGAGTAGAAACACTGTGGCTTTTATTTCACTTCTTGATACATGCTCGTTCTGCCAACACTCTTTGTCTGCCTTTGGCATACTGGTGAGAAAGGAAGAACTAAAAAGAAAAGTAGCTAACTAGGCTTGCCCAGTCTTTCCATTTCCTTGTGTCATCATTTTCAGTGTAAGTGGTTGGTAACACATGAAGAAAAGATACGAAATAGTTGTCCGTGTTTCTTGGAAAGACATGGTGTTGTTTACTCTGTTGGAAGTAACTTCTGGTTTAAAAAGGAAAGTTTCAGCGTCCCCTACTGCCATTCTAGTTTCTCAGTAATAGACACCACACGTTTGCTTTGTACTTGCTTTGAGCCTCACTGAACTCCTGTACATTGTGGGTTTACTGAAATGCTATGCTTATGGGTCAGTAAATGTTACATGCAAATGGGCAGTAAGGGATGGGGATGGATAAATTCAGTGTGCAAATTATCACATTCAGCACAATCTGGTTGGGGTGTGCCTTGGAAGATTTCATTTTTAACCAAGAAAGGCATATGTTTACTGTCTGGATATTTCTTTCCTAAAAAGTAAATGCTAGTGTCAGAAAATGCACATATTTATTCTGCTTAAAGAAATATGTACAGGCTGCATGAGACTACGCAGAAGAAACATATACTGTATATTTATTTGTCATTGTCCTGTTAAGTATAAAGAGCATGAGGACAAAAGTCATCTGACATAGCCTGTTGTATTATCGTGATCCAGAATTTTAAAATGCCTATTGGCAAAATTCACAAAAGCTTAAGCCATCCGTGTTATCCTATAAAGTGAATTTGGTAGAGTGGTATACTTTGTCACTTAGTTCCTGAGAACCTTTTCTGTGACCAGTCATCAATATTCACCTTCAGTGCACACTGATGAGTCCAACTAATATCAAGAAAGGGCTTTCCTCAGGTAACTGAAACCAAATGTATAGATTCCCTGTGATAGACAGTGTGTTATGAATTTCTGAAGTTCATTTTCAAACTCTTCTTTAATTCTACTTTAACTTTGTATTATTCTTGTTGTTCTCTATCTTTAAAGACAGGTTTATTTTCAGGACAAACAGGTTTCACTTTATCAATATGTTATCCAAATAACTTATGTGAAAAATTTCCTGGCTATCAGGTATTCATATATTCATGTATCTTCTTTTGTTTTATTTTTGTTTGTAAAAGTAAAGGCCTTACATTCTGAATCTTATAAGAAATTTTAAATTACACAAGTCAGAAATACATAATTGTTTTCATGATAGAAATAACATTGGTAAATTGGCTTCTCTTTCTTCCTTAATATTTATCAATTTAGATGATTTGGATGAAATTATATATATAGATAAATGAATACTGAGAGTCTTCTTTCTGATATGTTTTTCATAATTCATGTAAGCAACTTATTGCTCAATAACTATTTATTTGAATGAATGACTCTTAAACCATTCTAAAAAATATGTTGGCCCAAGTCATAAGAGCTAATAGATTCAGGTAAAGAAACTTCACAAAACTTGATTTCTTATTTTGGGTTACCTGCATTTTTTTTTTTTTTTTTTTTTTGAGACGGACTTTCACTCTTGTTACCCAGGCTGGAGTGCAATGGCGCCATCTCGGCTCACCGCAACCTCTGCATCCTGGGTTCAGGCAATTCTCCTGTCTCAGCCTCCTGAGTAGCTGGGATTACAGGCATGCGCCACCATGCCCAGCTAATTTTTTGTTTATTTTTAGTAGAGACGGGGTTTCACCATGTTGACCAGGATGGTCTCGATCTCTTGACCTCGTGATCCACCTGCCCCGGCCTCCCAAAGTGCTGAGATTACAGGTTTGCGCCACCGCGCCCGGCCTACTTGCATTTTCAATTCAAATTTAAGAAGCTTTATAAAGAGATTAAATCAACTATTTTGAGGAAAAAAGCAAGAAGCTGCCACTAGAAAAGTGGTTGTTAGAGTTCTTTTCTAGACTGAATCATGAGGTTATTGAGCACAGCCTGGGGCAAAGTTCACTCATTCTTCCCTTTGCCTTTAGCAATAAAATATTTAGCTGGGTTCATGGGGGCCTGGATCAAAGACGGCATTTTCCAGACATTCTTACTATCTGTGGTTGTGGGGCTAGATTTTTTTTTTTTAATGTGACTAAATTTTAAGTTCAACAATAAATTAGCACAAGTAACATCTGCAATTCAGATTGTGTTAGTCAAGTCATGAGAATAAAAATTAATCTTAAGTCACTATGATTCTGGTTTTGTATTGTGTACAGCTAAACCTTCATTCTAAACCATTAAATTCCCAAGATAGAATGTCTTCAGGGACAAAAATATGGTAAAGATTAGTTAATTTTGCAGTGAAATAAATTAGCGTAAGATGAGAATATTTGGTTTCTGTATATATACATGCATACATACATATATATATATATATATGTATGTGTCTGTATGTGTTATTTGTATGAGTTATAATAGTTTAGGACCTTTCGTACAAAATAATATGCTTCAACTCTTCCTGGTTTTGGCACCCCAAATTCTCGAGGTATCAAGACCTTGCCTAATACAGTTCTGGCCTTCAGGATCACCTGGCTGGTACTCAAGCCCTCTAAAGAATGTATTATATGTTCAGCACTGAGGTTGCTGCAGTCCCATATATGGTGGAGATTGTAAAAAACTTCAACAAAATGAGGCAGAGTATAATCAAAATAAAAGAGTGTGGTACACAGAAAGAGTGTGATACACTTCTTTCTCAGCTTTCTGATCATAAAGCCAAACTTTCTTTCCCGGATACTATGAGATCTGCTCACTACAACTGATCTCAATCTGTTAGCATGCAAATTAGAAAAATGTGCCCCTTATCATCTGTTTGAAAGTTGTCATAGGAACCTGATTTTATTACAACCAGGCATTTCTTTGCCATCTACTGGAAAGATGTATGTATGTATGCATATATGTATGTATGTATGTATGTATCTATCTATCTCTGCAGTATAAATGGTAAACTTTTAAACTTGTTCAGTGTACTGCATGCACAACTGTACAAGGCAAGCAGTGTATAACCACAGGTAGAAATTGTGAGTTAAGAAAAGTGTTTATTGCTCTTTAATTTGCACTAAAATTAGACAATTAAAGAGAAGTGAATAAGTTTGGAACAACTTCTGACAAAGAAGTTTCAAGCCATAACTACTATTTAAAAGAGCAGTCACAAGATACTGAAATGTTTGACAAGTCAACAAATTGCTTAAGAGTATGCAAATATATACTAGAGACCATACATGAGAAGAAACACACTTCGATGGAATTTGTGGCAAATGAAAGTTGGATGTCCATTAAAATTAAGTACAATTATGGTAGAGTCCAATTTTAATACAAGTAAGGTTGTGGAGGCTTAAGGCTAGGCTGAAGTGTTTACAGAGATGGAAAAAAATTAAAAGATTGAGAAGCATTAGCTTAAACATTCCACTGTGCTTGTACTTTTAGCAGCTATAGAAGTGGCATTCGAGTTTTCTTGAAAAGGGGAATAAAAGGTTTTATTTTCTACTTAATCATGATTTGCACAAAAATCTCAAGACATATTAATAAGTAAAGAAAGATACAAAATAGTTAATACAAATTACATTATCTTATATAGGATATGTAAACAATTCATGTGTCTATATATCTCATATGATATTTCTGAAAAGATCTCCAGCCAAAGTTTAACAGTAGTTATTTAGTGATTTAAAGGATTTTACTTATTTGCCTTTAAAATTTTTTTTTACAATAAATATATTTTGTTTTGGGATTTAAATAATTTGGGATATAAAAAAGACTATCAAGTAAAATGTCAGTGTGCTCATAAACATTGGACCCGAATATTCTCCAGTCCTAATGATACAACCAATAGGATACATAATTGGGAATGCCCTGTAATTCCACATGCCTAGAAACCCTGAGAATTTCCTACTAAATACAAAGTCTGTTTAAGGAGACAGAAAAAATCTTGGCGAAAGCAAACTTACAGCCTCTTTTATTTGGTTCAGTATTTATTTTCACTAACTCAGTGAGCAATATATTATTTTCTTTTTTTTTTTTTTTGAGACGGAGTTTCGCTGTTGTTACCCAGGCTGGAGTGCAATGGCACGATCTCGGCTCACCGCAACCTCCGCCTTCTGGGTTCAAGCAATTCTCCTGCCTCAGCCTCCCGAGTAGCTAGGATTACAGGCGTGCACCACCATGCCCAGCTAATTTTTGTATTTTTAGTAGAGACAGGGTTTCACCTTGTTGACCAGGATGGTCTCGATCTCTTGACCTCATGATCCACCCGCCTTGGACTCCCAAAGTGCTGGGATTACAGGCGTGAGCCACCGCGCCCGGCCAATGTATTATTTTCATAATTAAAATACTCAAAGTAGGTTTTTTAGTTAAGAAAAGTTACAAAGTTTCACTATTGTCAAACACTATATACAATCCAAATATCCACTGGGATACTAATTAAATAAATGATAGCGTGGATACTTTATGAGATACAATATAGAACTTAAAGAGAATGACGTTGACTTTCTTTATAGGTTCTGTACAAATCATTCATAGTTGTTATCTCTGAAGAAGGAAAAGTAAGTAAGGGAATAAGGTGAAGTTGGAATTTAACTTTTGAGTTCATAAGCTTCTTTTTGTTTTAATGGTATACAAAGAATATGCAGTCAGAAATTATGCAGTGTGTGTGTGTGTGTGCGTGTGTGTGTGTGTGTGTGTGTGTGTGTGATATGACAAATGTGAAAGAGAACTCGAGAAATTTCAGTTTGGTTATGTTGCCTGTGAAAAATGTCTTTAGATTTTTTTCCCCCCAGATTTGACTCTTGGTTCAATAACTCGCTAGCTGTTGATAATGGGTAAGGTGCACACATTACTTGAAAAGTGTAGGTTATAATGCAACCTTGCAGGGTGGCTGCTAGGATTATAGATAATATCACCAGAGCATTTATGTGCTGTTGCCTGGTACATTAGAGGTACTCAATAGATTGATGCTATTATTACTGTAATTGCTTTCAGAATGTAGAAAGCTGGAATGAAATCTCTTTGATATATGAGGTTTATAATTTCATTATGTCAGGCAAAAGTTATAATGGAGAAAAAGACAAAGTTTGATAGGAAAAAATGTAAAGAATATTTTAAATAAGTGTATTTTGTAACTGAATTCCCTGAAGCTACTGTTAAAATATGTTTTATTACATAACATTACGGATCACATAGACAACATGATGAAAGAGTTCTATTCATAGTGGAGAAACCAATAACAACTAATATAAGAAAACCAGGAAAACTCTTTTAAAAATCTATAAACTGGTCAGGTCTTGTGACTCATGCCTATAATCCCAGCACTTTGGGATGCTGAGGTGGGTGGATCACTTGAGGCCAGTAGTTTGAGACCAACCTGGTCAACATGATAAAACCATATCTCTACTTAAAAAAAAAAAAAACAAAAAAACACAACTTAGCCTGGACTGGTGGTGCGTACCTGTAATCTCAGCTACTCGGGAGGCTGAGGCAACAGAATCGCATGAACCCGGGAGGTAGGGGATGAAGTGAGCTGAGATTGTGCCACCACACTCCAGTCTGGGCAACAGAACAAGACTCTGTCTCAAAAACAAGACAAATAAAAAAACAAATCCGTAAAACTTATATAAAGAAAGGTTTGCTACCAAATGTATAAGAAGATGAATAAATTTAGAGACACTGTATTTCTAAATGGAAAAACTAAGTATTAAAGTAACTTTTTAAATAGATAGGTTTGGCACTATTTCAATTAAATTTGTCACAGTTTGAATTCTTCAAAGAAAGAAGTTGAGGTGGAATTTAGCATATAAGACATTGTATAGAGACTAACATCTGAGAAAAGAAGGGAGAAGTCACAGGATTGAGCGAAAGGAAAAGTGAAGATGAGATGCAGACCCAACAAAGCCTCAGCCAAACCAGCAAGGAAGCCCAGGAGCAGGTGTTGCCTACCAGAGTCATCCCAGGTCTGCTGAAATGACTGATTCTCTTTATCACCAATTTGTCCAGTTACCTGAGGGAAGTGGCATCAGAAGTACATCACCCGAAGGAGTCAACAGCTGGAAGTTGTCCATGTGCTCCCAGCAGCTGGGCAACAAGCACTTCCTTGATGTGGCATTTGGGGGTGCATCTCTGTGTCTACCACATTTTGGGGTGAACTCGACAACATGATTTTAAAGTTCAACAAGCAGGATGAGCAAACAGAAGAGCCAACACATTCTTGAAAAAGGAAAATACTGAGAAGGGATTTGTTCTGTCCAGTGGTTTTTCTTTTTCCTTTTTTTTTTTTTTTTTCAAATTTAGTTTCTGGGATACACGTGCACAATGTGCAGGTTTGTTACATAGGTATACATGTGCCATGGTGGTTTGCTGCACCCATCAACCCATCATCTAAGTTTTTTGTTTTTGTTTTGAGATGGAGTTTTGCTCTATCACCCAGGCTGGGTGCACTGGCAAGATTCCAGCTCACTGCAACTTCTGCCTTCAAGTGATTTTCCCACCTCAGCCTCCTGAGTAGCTGGGATTACAGGCACCCAACACCATGCCCAGCTAATTTTTTATATTTTTAGTAGAGACCGGGTTTCACCATGTTGGCCAGGCTGGTCTCAATCTTCTTACCTTATAATCCACCGGCCTCTGCCTCCCAAAGTGCTGGGATTACAGGAGTGAGTCACTGCACCCGGCCCGTCATCTTGGTTTTAAGCCCTGCCATCTAGGTTTTAAGCACTGCATGCATTAGGTATTTGTCCTAATGTACTTTCTCCCCTTCCCTCTCACTGCCTGATAGGCCCCAGTATGTGAAGTTCCCCTCTCTGCGTCCATGTGTTCTCATTGTTCAACTCTCACTTATGAGTGATAACGTGGTGTTTGGTTTTGTGTTCTTGTGTCAGTTTTCTGAGAATGATGGTTTCCATCTTCATCCATGTCCCTGCAAAGGACATGAACTAAATCCTCTTCATGGCTGCATAGTATTCCATGGTGTATATGTGCCACATTTTCTTTATCCAGTGTATCTCTGATGAGCATTTGGGTTGGTTCCAAGTCTTTGCTATTGTAAATAGTGCTGCAATAAAGATACATGTGCATATGTCTTTATTACAGAATGATGTATAATCCTTTGGGTATATACCCAGTAAAGAGAGTGCTGGGTGAAATGTTATTTCTTATTCCAGATCTTTAAGGAATCGCCACACTGTCTTCCACAATGGTTGAACTAATTTACACTGCCACCAACAGTGTAAAAGCACTCCTATTTCTCCACAGCCTTGCCAGCATCTGTTGTTTCCTGACTTTTTAATGATCACCATTCTAACTGGCATGAGGTGGTATGTCATTGTGGTTTTGATTTGCATTTCTCTAAGTGTTCTGTTCAGTGTTAAAACATGTTTTAAAAGCCTAAGAAATCTCTGGTAGGACCATCGTAGGAGTAGAATGAAAGTTCAGTGACACAGATGTGAAGGCCAGAAGCAGCCGTCTGTACACATAAATATTTAGTGCAGGATTGTGGGGCAACGCGTTTATTTATTTACTGGGAAGATTAAGGCAGTGACAGAAATCATGAACACTAGTGTACTGGCTACTTTCTATACCCCATCCTCATGTGGCTGTCACTTTGCTGATAAGTAGGCTTGCTTAAATTTTTTTTCTTAAAAAAAAAAAAACTAGGTAATTTCATGTCCCCTAAAAGTACCCATAATTTGAAGCAATTGTATTGTTGATACTAGTTCTCCTGGTAATTCCAGGATATAACCCCAACTATTTAAGATTCATGGCAAAGCAAGGGTTTGGCTATTTACTCTGCTGTGACAGGCCTGTATAAGGAGTGTCATCAGTTGCTGTTAAGTTCAGTTAGTAAACCAAGAAAAAGTATCTGCTCCTCTAGTGTGGATCTTTACATTTATATATATTTGGCTAATTAAATAATAATCATAATGTGTAAAGAAGAGTAGGAATACGGAGATTAGTCTCTTGTAAATCTGTAATTCTCCTGAAACTGAAGTGTTAACTGACAAAAATCAGTAAGAAAAGGTTCAGTAGACTTTATTTTAAAATTTGCTTAATCATTTGGTAAATATATAACAAAAAAGATCACAACCTTGTGCTCTATACCAAAAAAGTTAAAATGTACATATATATTTATCCGATCTTGGTGATAGAGAAAGGCTTACGCCCATTAAACTATAGTCAGAAACCATAAAATGTATGAATTATATATGTGATCATACATACCCATTCCCACACAGAGACATAGACAAACCTTATAGGTAAAAAGCATACACAACTAAGCCTCAAAGCAAAGCCTAAGACAAAGGTTTATGTGTGAGTAGTTTATTTAGAAATATGATCCCAGACAGCTGGAGTGAGTCACAGAAGGAGGGAGATAGGTTAGCAGAAAAAGTTAACAAAAGGATACATTGTTCAGTTGGCCACCCTCTGTGGGTCAGGTTACTCTAGCCCTAGGGACGTTCTGAGAAGACTCAGAATGCCTACTTGAAGAAATAAAGAAGAAGCTCCATTGTTTCCAGGTCTTAATAGTCAGTGGTGCCAGTGACCAAAGGATGGTGACTCCTCCATATTTTCAGGTTACACCAATGAGTACAAGTGAATTTTGGGAGATCTTCTACTGTGGGGTCACAGAAACCCCAGAGCAGAAAGCAGGAGGCATGGGACTGGGGGCTTAAGCAGACACATTCAGGTTGCACCCAACTGAAGCCAGGCAAAGCAAGAAGGAAGTTGAACATTGCAAAAGTGGCTGGAATAAGAGATGAGACTAGACTGGAGGACTGGCGTGGGCACCAGTGTGCTCAATATAGCAAACCAACAAAAAATTTCATAAGCATAATTAAGCAGTAAATTATACTGAAAAAGTATTTTCTATTTACGATAAAGCATTAATAACTCATAGGATAAATACGATTTAAAGATGAAGAGGCAAATAAGAAAGAAAAAAAATCTCATGATAAACATGAAAAATGATCCCATTCATTAACAATTTCAGAGATGAAAATTAAATACTTAACATATGTAATCTTCATCTATTCAACTGGCAACTCAGTTAAAAATTATTATTCTCAGTTTTGGGGTGGGTTGAAAGAAATGAGCACTTTCATATGTGGCTGAAGACTACCTAATCTGATATTTGTGAAGAACAGCTTGACATTATTCACAAATGTACTAAAATGAGCACATGCAATAATCAAGAAGTAATTCTCCATTAAGTTTTTAGAACTCACAGACAAAATGTGAAATTTAAAAAACAGTCAATTCGCAAAGGAAATACAAATAGCTAATCAGCAAGTGAAAAAAGAACAAAATACAATAATGAGCAAATTAAAAAAATGTAAAATATGACATTTCTTATCTATTAGATTTATTTACTTATTTATTTTAATTAATTAATTAACGAATTAATTTTATTGTTGCCCAGGCAGGAGTGCAGTGGTGTGATCATGGCTCACTGCAGCCTCAACCTCCCAGGCTTAATTGATCCTCCTACCTCAGCCTCCTGTGTAGTTGGGACTACAGGTATGCGCGACTATGCCCAGCTAATTTCTACATGGTTTTTATAGAGATAGGGTATTTCCCAGGCTGATGTTGAACTACTGGGCTCAAGCAGTCCTCCTTTCTCATCCTCCCAAAGTGCTGACATTACAGGCCTGAGCCGCTTCACCAAGACCCCAAATTTTTATTAACTAAAATGTTGGGACTTTTTTACATTGGCAATGCTAAATACTGATAAGAATGTGATACACTGCAGGTATATTTCTACAGCAAGCACTGAAGACAATTTGGCATCATGTGTCAAGCATCATTGCATCAATTTTAAGGAAAATAAGAAATACAAATATTTATGCACAAAGATCGTTGCTTAGGTGTAATTTAAATTATCAAGGGAAAAGAGACAATTGAAAAGTGTCTATTTGAAACACACTATGACATCAAAGTTTAAATGAAATACTAAAATCATTCCAAGTTAAATCAGAAACAATGAAAGATAACCCATCATTGCTGCTATATTTTAACATTAGTGGGAAACTTTAACCAAAGTGATAAATAACAATATATGAGAGAAACAAAAATATAAATTTGAAAAGGAAGGAACAAAGTTATTAATATTGACAGATGATGTGATTACCACAAAATCCTGAGATAACAGAAAAAGTATTAAAAAGTATTATTACTGTGGTCAGTACAAAATCAATTATTGATTTCAAAAGCAATTCAACAAAAATTTGGAATACGTAATGTAGGAAAATCTGATCTCAGCAGCAGGGGTGTGGTGGCTCACGCCTGTAATCCCAGCAATTCTGGAGGTTGAGGCAGGCAGATCACCTGAAGTCACGAGTTCTAGACCAGCCTGACCAACATGGTGAAACCCTGTCTCTACTAAAATACGAAAATTAGCTAGGCATCATGGCAGGTGCCTATAATCCCTGCTACTCCGGAGGTTAAGGCAGGAGAATGCTTGAACCTGGGAGGTGGAGATTGCAGTGAGCTGACATGACACCACTGCACTCAAGCCTGGGCAACAGAGCAAAACTCTGTTTAAATAAATAAATAAATAACATGAATAAATAAATGGAATATGTGAATAAAAATAACGGATAGAAAGAGTAAATATTGCCGAGTTTATTTAAGTACTCTTCCTAATTAATCAATTCAAGATCATGTCAACAAAATTATCAATGATGCACCTACCTAACAGTGGTTATCTCTCAGCGTGTACGGATGATCTTTAAATTTACTTTGTCCTTAAGTATTTCTGAATTGCCCCCACAACGATGTTATTTCCTTTAAAAATTTACCATTTTCATGGAAACAGACTTTGGCTCATTCCAAATTATTTGGAAATCCTAAACAGATTTTAAGTTCTGATTCAGTTTACTAACCTTTAGCCTAAAACCACTGCTGAATAACTGCCATTTTCATGTCTATACTAAAGATGTTTACCCTCTTGGATTCAGGCAATGTTTGAATTTCTGTTTGCAAAGTGAAGGGATTGAGCTCTCTGTCATAACCTTTCTAAATAAAAATGGTTACTCAGGCCATCACACTAAAAAGAAGTGTTGTTCAGGGGACAGTTCTATTCATTCATTTGCTTATTAATTTACTCAAGAAATATTGAGCACCAACTTTGTCCCAGATAAATTCTTCATCATGTGGGAACCAACACTAAACAAACTAAAGTCCCTCTTTCAGGACTTTACATCCAATAGAGGGTTGGGGGTGAGGAGAGACAAAACAAAAGGAACAAAGAAAAATGAGAATGGTGAAGTGTGCTATTTTATTTTAAGATGACTTCGTGAAAACCTTTCAGATATAGCGACATTTGGACAACAGAGATCCAAGGGAGGAATGTTTTGGGCAGAGGGATGCTGCTAGGCCAGAAGCCCTGGGATAACTGTATTTTTTATTTGTTTGTTTTGTTTGTTTGTTTTTCGAGACAAGGTCTTCTCTGTCTCCCAGGCTGGAGTACAGTGGTGCAATCTCGGCTCACTGCAACCTCCACCTCCCGGGTTCAAGTGATTCTCATGCCTCAGCCTCCAGAGCAGCCGGGATTACAGGTGCTCTCAATGACACCTGGCTAATTGTTGGAATTTTAGTAGAGACAGGGTTTCACCATGTTGGTCAGGCTGGTGTCGAACTCCAGACTTCAAGTGATCTGCCCACCTTGGCCTCCCAAAGTGCTGTAAGTACAGGTGTGAGCCACTGCTTAGTCCTTGGGGTAACTGTACATCTAAGACAAAAAGGAAGCCCAGCCTAGCTGGATCAGAGTGAGAAGAGGGGACAGTAGGAGGAGATGGGGACAAATAGGTAGCAAGGGACCAGATCACACACAGCCTGTAGATTATGATAAGATGATGAAAAGCCACTGGAGGATGATGAACAAAGGCGTGATGCCTATAAGTGTGGAAGCAAGTGAGAGTTAGGAAGTTTTGAAATTGCCCAAGTAAAAGATAATGGTGTTTTGGATCAAGTTAGTAATGAAGATGGTGAGGAGTGTTTGCACCCTGGATATAATTTCAGAGGAGAGCTGATAATAGTTGTTGGCAGATTTAAGACACATGTGAATGTGACAGAAAGAGGGCCATCGGGGAGTTTTTGATCAAATCCATTTGATAGGATATCCAATCAAAATCATGGAAGATATGAAGAAATTTTTTAAATATCTTAGCATTATTTTGAGAACCGGCTAGATGAGAATCAGTAACTGATGCAACATTGTTGGGATATTACGGTGAATAAAAGAATTATTTGCTTCTTTTTTAAAAAAAAATAGAATACCATGTAAATACCTTATGTCCTCCCTGGCCCTCTTTCATCTCCAATTGGAGACCTATGATTTGAGCATCAAGCTTTATTTCTAATCACCTCCACAGCCTTTTTCCTCTTTTCCTCCTCTCCCTCTGGCTCTCCATTCTCCTATTTTTGTTTCTTTTCTTCCTTTTATCCTTCTCTTTGGTTTTTCTTTCTTTATGGTAGTCCCGATCAACCGAAGTAATGGCACAACCTCTGAGCTTCTTGTCCAGTACTATTTTCAGTCCCAGATGCTTCTTAGTGTTCCATAATGTCAATTGAAATGTGGTCATTCTATGCTAAATATTTTGTCTTTAACTTTCTTCTACAGTTCCTCAGAGTCATCTATTTAAGACTCCAAACTGGTCATGTCACATCTTTACTCTAAATTCTTCTCAGGGACCACATTGGCTTTAGAATAAAATTCAAGCTTCTTTGGAAGGCAAAAAATGGAGATTTAAAATTTTGGTGTGCTTATCCACCCCTCCTCTTTTCTAGCTGCTCCATGGAGGTCTTTCAAGACAGGCAAAACATTTTTACTTTTCTCTAAAATTTGTCATGTTTTCTGTCACTGCCAGATCTGGGTGCACATACTATTTCTTCTGTCTCTTGAACACTCAACTTATTTGCTTTTGTCATTCACCTGCTGCTATTATCCTCAGTGGTCTGCTCAGCATTCACCTCTATTTGGAATCTTTTTGGGTCCCACCAAAGGCTTTGGGTACTACTTCTGTTTTCCCTTGACCCTGACCTTACTTAAAGCACTACAAAACAACTCTGCTTAACTGTCTCTGCCCTATGCAATGAATTTTGGGGAGGTAGTTTAGTTCCATAACTGCAGGGCAAGTCACAGTCTTTACTACATAAGAAGCACTCAATGTAAGTTAGTTAAAATGATGAGTAAATGAAGAGAAACAAAGAAAGCCTATTATAAACCCCACAGGGAAGAATCTTCTTTCTTTGTCACTGATAAGGAAAACTCTGTTTTTAGATTGAACATGGCGGGTTAGCAAAGAAGATGAGGATTTAAGATGTAAATTATTGAAAGGCTGTAGGCCTTGTTTTGAATCATACGATGATTTCACAGGATCAAAGGGTGTTTGGCAAGTAGGAACCCTGAAACTGTGCCAACATTTCTGAGTTGATCTGCTGAAGACTGAATAAATTTTAAGGAACTGTAATTATCATGTGCATTAGCCACCTTTATAATTGGAAAGGCAAAATAGCACTAAAACCGTGCTGTAAATGACAATATTTACGTGCTTAAGGGTTGTCTTGAAAGGCTCAATCTTACAAAGATTTCATCTGCGGGATACAAGCCTTTCAAGTGCTTCTATCTTGGACTTGTATGGTATTTGGAGACAGAGTCACCCTCGGGTGTGGCTGTGCACAGTTGTATTTTGTTTTGCTTAACTTCTGAAGCTAGCCAGATTCCTGGGACTACCAAGTATGGTAACAAAACTAGAAGAACAGTTAGATGGTCACTAAACAGCTTGTGTTGTCCTGGCAGGAGTGGACTTTCTCCAGTCTATTTCAAGTTCTTCTTTGGCTGTTTGTCAGAGAAGCCTGGCCTCCCTGAGCACTGGCGGGCTGACAGCCCCCAAGTGCTATATAAACATGCTGGGGAATTAGGCCCAAAGACAACATAAACTATGAGTTGAGATCATAAAACTCTAAACTGTAAGACATTTTAAGGATCCTGTTTGTCTTTCCTTGTTGAAAACAATTTTAATCAATGCTTCTAAATTACAGAATAATGGTTAAATTATTTCCATGAGATTTTCAATTGAGTTAATCTTTTGCTAACTTGAAACAAGGTTAAATCATTCAATAAAGGTTTAGAATCTTTTTGCCGACTTGAAACAAGGTTAAATTATTCAATAAAGTCCAGGTTAAATCATTCAATAAAGATTGTGAAAGTATCAATTAAAAGTAAAAGCAAGGACAAACCAAAAAATAAGAGTCATTGCTCTCCATAAAACATGGCTTCTCCATAAAACATTTTTTCTCTTGATAATAAATCATTAAATCTTGTCTCTTCTTATGTGTTTCAGACATTGCGTGACGTCAGTGTGAAAACAAAGTGATCATAGTGATATAATAAATCTGTCAGGTCAGGGGCAGTGGCTCATTCCTTTAGTCCCCCAGCACTTTGGGAAGCAAAGGTGGGAGGATCACTTGAGGTAAGGAGTTCGAAATCAGCCTGGCTGACATGGGAAATCCTGTCTGTACTAAAAACACAAAAATTAGCTGGGCATGGTGGCACAAGCCTGGAATCCCAGCTACTTGGAGGCTGAGGCATGAGAATCTCTTGAACCCGGGAGGCAGAGGTGGCAGTGAACCAAGACTGCATTCCAGTCTGGGTGACAAAGTGAGACCCTGTCTTAAAAAGAAAAGCTACCAAAAAAAAAAAACCCCAAAAAACGAAGAACTTGAGGACTTAGACTCTAGTAAAGGTATGATTTATTTTTGTGAAATTCTTTTTTAAATAAAAGAATAGATATCCCAAAATTCCACAGGTAACTGTGTCAATATAAAAGAACACCATTTCAAATGGGTATTTGCTTTTTCTCTCTCTCTCCCTTTTCTTTTTTCTTTCTGTCTCTCTCCCCTTTATCTTTCTTTCCTTTCTTTTCTTTCTCTCTCTCTCTCCTTCCTTCCTTCCTTCTCTCTCTCTCTCTTTCATTTGTTCTTTCTTTCTCGTTTCACTCTGTCTCCCAGGATAGAGTGCAGTGGCATCATCTTGTTCCCTGCAGCCTCAGCCTCCTAGGTCCAACTGATTCTCCTACCCTAGCCTACTGAGTAGCTGGGTCCACAGGTGCATGCCACCATGCCCAGCTAATTTTTATATTTTTAGTAGAGATGGGGTTTCACTCTGTTGGCCAGGCTAGTCTCAAACTCTTGACCTCAAGTGATCCATCTGCCTTGGCCTCCCAAAGTGCTGAGATTACAGGTGTGAGCCACTGCACCTAGCCCGCATTTTCTCTTCAATCAATGTAAAATATTTAGACTCTTATGGATTAAATATCTCCAAATTTAAAGTTTGACTTTAAGTATAAAGATATATTAAATATCTTGGTATCTTGAAAATTGCAAATGTTTATGAAGATGTATGAATTCCAGTCAAGAAGCTTAGAGGTACAGAATAAATTTTTTAAAAACCCAAAAACTTGAATTGCATTTCTTTCTATTTTAAAATCGATTTAATTTAGAATCCTGACCCTTATTTTTCCCCTTCCTCCTTCCCTAACCACTCTCCAAGAACTTTATAATGGCATTGGGGAGGTCCCTACAAACACGGATCATGAGCAGTCATTCCCCATTGGTTACAGCCAAGGTGTCCCTGCTCAGTCTGTACAATTCCTTCAGGTCCAGAGGCTCTGGAATTACATATCCTTCTGGGTCCTTGGAATCATCAATGCATGTGGTTACCATGCCTTTCTGAAGCCTGGTCTTCTGTCTGGACACTGTCAGTAAATAGGCTTGGCTTCTGGTCTTTCATAAAGTGCACATGCCTGCCCCACTCTTCCACTCCCACTCTTTGTCTCTGCCCACCTCCCTGGATAAAGGAATGGAAAAAACGGGGATAAAAACCTAACGGTTCAAAATAAATATCCCACCACATTTATAAAGGAGAAAATCTAAAAATACTCTACATATTCATCAACAGAGAACTGGATAAATAGACTATGGTATATCCATACAACCCATTCAATGAAGGGGTTTAAAAGAATGGGGTAAATCTGTATATTTTGACAAAGGAAAATATCCAATATAGATAATTAAGTGCAAAATGTAATTTGAAAAATTATATGTATAGCATGATCCAGTTTATATAAAAATATAAAATATATATGTATGTGTACATTTATAAGCATGTATAAGTATGTGCACATTTATAAGTATGTTTAGGTATATATGAGTGTGTACCAAAACATGATTATAAATGCAAAAAATATCGGAAAACATCACAATAAACTCTTAAATGTGATTATCTCTAAAGAATGGCATTGGAAGAAGAGGTGGATTTTATCCTTCTACATAATAAATTATTTACATTTTTTACAACATGTACATGTTATTTTCCAAAATTTGTATAACCTCAGTTTTAAAAAAGGTAGAAATCTGTACAAGTTTTTTCATAACAATCATTTTTGCATTTGTTCAATACATTTTTAAATAAGTTTAAGTATTGTCAAGTAATCTTTTTAATTCTCATGTTACTGTCATGGGAGCATGGAGAAGAATATTTGTTCAGAAAATATGAAAATTTAAAGCAGTATTCTTTTTCAAGCCTCATAAATTAAATAAACATTTAAAAATCTGCATTTTTCCCTGTTATTTTAATGTTTCATTTTATTATATTTTAAATTATGTTTACTAATCATAAATATATTTTGCTGTATGTTAGTGTTGGAAAAGTAAACCACACAATTGTATTGAGACTAAAAGACATGTCCTCACATTACTTTAAATTACAGTATCTAATTCTCATAGATCCATACTCCACATGTCCAGAAAAGCTCCCTTTTGCTCCAGTTGTCCTTGTCTTTCTTTCCCATTGCTTGATTAATAAGTCTATACATTTAAAAACACTTCAAGGAGCAGAATTTTGAATTATGGCAAGAACATTTACAGGAAGGAAAGGTTTTCTAGGCGGGAGGAATGATATATGCAGAGGCATGAAAGCATTAAATAGAGTCATGAGTATGAGAAACTATAACTGAAGCACAAAGTGTAAACAAGGGAGTGGCAAGAAATCAGAGTCTCTGGCTCATGAAGGTGTTTGTTTATTATGCAAGCAAAGGGAACCAACAATTTTTGAATGAGATGTTCAGATATGCATTTTACAAAGATCATTCTGGATCTTATTGCAGAGAGTACATTTTATGATGATGAGACTGGAAGGCAAGAGATCAGTTAAGAAGTTAGGACAGCAGTTCAGGCAAATGATGAAAACTTGAACTAAGCTTGCAGCTAAATGGGCAATAAAAAAGCAGATCTAAGAAATGTGTATTACCTATGGTTTCACATAAAACACAGGGAATAGATTTCATAAGTCTGTACGAATATATCTATATTCATTCAACTGACTTGAGAATTACTGAAAGCAGTCAGTGAAACTTTAAAATCTAAGAGCATGATTAGGTGACTGTAGATATATAAAGAAAAGTCTTAAACCAGTATAATAGGTTTCTAAACCTATTACATCATCATAATGTTGTAGGAAACCATCCTCATGAAATTGCTTCAGTAGCTGGACAGATTCCTTTCTTTTCTTTTTTTATGTTTCAGGGTACATGTGCAGGCTGTGCATGTTTGTTACATAAGTAAATGGGTGCCATGGTGGTTTGCTGCATCTGTCAACCCATCACATAGGTATTAAGCCCAGCATGTATTAGGTCTTTTCCCTAATGCTTTCCAGCCCTGGACAGATTATTGAGTTCTATTTTCATATGATTTTGCCATGTCCCACCCAAATCTCATCTTGAATTTCCACATGTTGTGGGAGGGACCATGTAGGAAGTAACTGAATTATGGGGGCAAGTTTTCCTGTGCTGTTCTTGTGATAGTGAATAAATCTCATCACAAGATCAGATGGTTTAAAAAAGAGGAATTCCCCTACATAAGCTATCTCTCTTTGCCTGCTGCCATCCAAGTAAAATGTTACTTGCTCTTTCTTGCCTTCCACCATGATTTTGAGGCTTCCCCAGTCACATGCAAGTCTAGTTAAACCTCTTTCTTTGGTAAATTTCCCAGTCTCAGGTATGTCTTTATTAGCAGCATAAAAACAGACTAATACAGTTTCTATTTGTTTCTTAGACACCTTCCTTGGATTCCCATCAGCAACCTAACCTTGTCTTGACTCAGCCTACACTTATTACTGTCCCAGAAAATCCTCTTTCTCCTAACACTAAAGTCTCCCATTCACTCAGGTTTTAAACATTTTTTTCACTTATGACTCCCTCTCTCCAATCGCCTACCAACCTAAACTCCATAGTATCTCTAATCTCTATCCTAGCCTTTCTTATCTCTTCAAGTTTAGGATTGTATTCTTTTTCACCTGGACTCTCACAATAATGTTTCTCCTCCTGCGTTCTAACATAACCATACCTAATCCATCTTACACATTGCAGCTGGATTCAGTATCCCAAAACATAGTGTTGATATTGTCCCTGTTTCAAATCTGTTAAGGCTAGTGGAAATTTCAATTATTACAATTACTTTGGAAAACTCTTTGGTATTATCTCCTAAAGTTGAGTACACACAAACCCTATATCATTCTATCTTCCAGACGAGTACAGTGGTGCAGCCTCGGCTCACTACAATCTCTACCTCCTGGATTCAAGCAAGTCTCCTGAGCCTCAGCCTCCTGAGTAGCTGGGATTACAGGATACACCACCATGCCTGCCTAATTTTGGTATTTTTAGTAGAGACAGGGTTTCATCATGTTGTCCAGGCTGGTCTCAAACTCCCAACCTCAGGTGATCTGTCCACCTCAGCCTCCCAGAGTGCTGATATTACATGTGTGAACCACCATGCTCAACTGATATTGGAAATTTTCTATCACTTGACATGGATGGAGGTTGCATTCTGCTTTCTCTTTGGGAGAAGAAAAATAAACACACACAGAGGATGATCCAAGATGGTCGAATAGGAACAGCTCTGGAGTGCAGTTCCCAGCAAGAACAACACAGTGGGCGAATGCTCACTGCATTTCCAAACAAGTTTTTACTGCCCACAGACCAGGAGATTACCAGGCAGAAAAGCGCCACGAGTTTTCATCATGGCTGGTGCTGCGGGTTGGTGCACAGAAACTCACACAAATCTGGGTGTCCATTTCAACTGGTGCTGGGAATGCCTGGGAGACACAGCCACCCATTCAACTTAAAGAGAGGGGGCTGAGACAGGGAGGCAGGCAATCTGGCTCAGTGGGTACCACCCCCACAAAACAAGCAGTCTGAAATGCTGTGGATTGAGAGTTTCGCAGCAAGTGCAGCTCGACCCAGGATAGTCCAGCTCAGTGGGGGGAAGGGCATCCACCACTACCAAGGCAGTACACTAGTACTGAGGCAGTTCACATAGCAGCTGGGCAGAGGCTGCAGCAGCTCAGCAACGCCTCTGCTGGCAGACTGTGACTAGACTACTACGTGCAGGGCAAGGCATCTCTGAAAAAAGGCAGCAGCATATTAGGAACTTATAAATAAAGCTGACATTCCTAGGTCAGAGCACCTGGGGAAAGAGGCGGTTATGAGTTCCACTTCAGCAGACTTAAAGGTACCTGCCCAGCAGCTCTGCACAGAACAATGGAGTTCCCAGCAAAGCACTTGAACTCCTATAAGTGACAGACTTTTTCTTCAAGCAGCTCCCCTACCCCTGTATACTCAAAGAGACACCTCATAAAGGTGAGCTCAGGCTGACATCAGGCGGGTACCCTTCTGGGACAAAGGTAACAGAAGAAGAAACTGGCAGCAACCCTTACTGTTCTGTAGCCCCTGTGGGTGATCCCCAGGCAAGCAGGGTCTGGAGTGGACCTCCATCAGTCCTGCAGCAGAGGGTCCTGACTGTTAGAAGGAAAACTAAGAAACAGAAAGAAATAACTTCATCATCAACAAAAAGGACATCCACTCAGAGACCGCATCCGCAAGTCACCAACTACAAAGACCACAGGTAGATAAAGCCACTAAGATGGGAAGAAACCAGTGAAAAATGGATGAAAACACCAAAAATCAGAACGCTTCTCCTCCTCCAAGGGATCACAAATCCTCACCAGCTAGGGATCAAAGATGGATGGAGAATGAATCTGATGAATTGACAGAAATGGGCCTCAGAAGGTGGGTAGGAACAAACTTCTCAGAGCTAAAAGAACATGTGTTAACCCAATGCAAAGAAACTAAGAACCTAGAAAAAAGGTTAGATGAGATGCTAACCAGAATAAACAGCTTAGAGAAGAATATAAACGACCTGATGGAACTGAAAAACACAGCACAAGAACTTCACGAAGCATACACAAGTTTCAACAGAAGAATCGACCAAGCATAAGAAAGGATATCAGAGATTGGAGATCAATTCAATGAAATAAAATGAGAAGGCAAGAATAGAGAAAAAAGAGTGAACAGAAATGAACAAAGCCTCCAAGAAATATGGGATTATGTGAAAAGACCTAATCTACATTTGATAGGTGTACCTGAATGTGGCAGAGAGAATGAATCCAAGCTGGAAAACACTCTTCAGGATATTATCCAGGAGAACTTCCCCAACCTGGCAAGGCAGGCCACCATTTAAGTCCAGGAAATACAGAGAATACCACAAAGATTTTCCTCAAGAAGAGCAACCCCAAGGCACATGATTGTCAGATTCACCAGGGTTGAAATGAAAGAAAAAATGGTGAGGGCAGCCAGAGAAAGATCCAGTTACCCACAAAGGGAAGCCCATCAGACTCACAGCAGATTTCTCCTCAGAAACCCTACAAGCTAGAAGAGAATGGTCACTAATATTCAACATCCTTAAAGAAAAGAACTTTCAACCTAGAATTTCATTTCCAACCAAACTAAGCTTCGTAAGCGAACAAGAAAAAAAATCCTTTACAAACAACCAATTGCTGAGAGATTTCATCCCCACCAGGCCTGCCTTACAAGAGCTCCTGAAAGAAGCGTTAAACAAGGAAAGGAACAACCAGTACCAGCCACTTCAAAAAAGTACCAAATGGTAAAGGCCATCGACACAATGAAGAAAATGAGTCAGCTAACGGGCAAAATACCCAGCTAGCATCAAAAATGTCAGGATCAAATTCACACATAACAATATGAACCCTAAATGTAAATGGGCTAAATGCCCCAGTCAAAAGACACAGACTGGCAAATTGGATAAAAATCAAGACCCGTCGGTTTGCTGTATTCAGGAAACCTATCTCATGTGTGAGGACACACATAGGCTAAAAATAAAGGGATGGAGGAAGATTTACCAAGCAAATGGAGAGCAAAAAAAAAGCAGGAGTTGCAATCCTAGTCTCTGATAAAATGGGCTTTAAACCAACAAAGATCAAAAGAGACAAGGGTATTACATACGGTAAAAGGATCAATGCATCAAGAAGAGCTAATGATCCTAAACATATATGCACCCAACACAGGAGCACCCAGGTACATAAAGCAAGTTCTTAACAACCTACAAAGGGACTTAGACTCCCACACAATAATAGTGGGAGACTTTAACACTCCACCGTCAATATTAGACAGATCAACAAGACAGAAAATTAACAAGAATATCCAGGACTTGAACTCAGATCTGGACCAAGTGGACCTAATAGATATCTATAGAAATTTCCACCCCAAATCCATAGAATATACGTTCTTCTCAGCATCACATTGCACCTACTCTAAAATTGACCACATACATAATTGGAAGTAAATCACTCCTCAGTAAATGCAAAAGAATGGAAATTGTAACAGTCTCTAAGACCACAGGGCAATCAAATTAGAACTCAGCATTAAGAAACTAGCTCAGGACCGCACAACTTCATGGAAATTGAACAACTTGCTCCTGAATGTTGACTGGATAAACAATGAAATGAAGGCAGAAATAAAGATGTTCTTTGAAACCAAGGAGAATGAAGACACAATGTATCAGAATCTCTGGGACACATTTAAAGCAGTGTCTAGAGGAATGTATAGCAATAAATGCCCACATGAGAAGTAAGGAAAGATCTAAAATTGACACCCTATCATCAAAATTGACAGAGCTAGAGGAGGAAGATCAAAAAAACTCAAAATCTAGCAGAAGACAGAAAATAACTAAGATCAGAGAAAAACTGAAGGGGATAGAGACACAAACCCTTCAAAAAATTAATAAATCCAGGAGCAGGTTTTTTGAAAAGATCAACAAAACAGACAGACCACTAGCCAGATTAATAAAAAAGAAAAGAGAGAATAACCAAATAGATGCAATAAAAAACGAAAAAGGGGACATCATCACTGATTCCACAGAAATACAAACTATTATCAGAGATTACTACAAACAACTCTATGCACATAAATTAGTAAACCTGGAAGAAATGGATAAATTCCTGGACACTTGTACCCTCTCAAGCCTAAACCAGGAAGAAGTTGAAACCTTAAACAGACCAATAACAAGGGCTGAAGTTGAGGCAGCAATTAATAGCCTACCAACTAAAAAAAAGTCCAGGTCCACATGGGTTCACACCTGAATTCTAAAAGGAGCTGGTACCATTCCTTTTGAAACTTTTCCAAACAATACAAAAAGAGGGAATGTTTCCCAAATCATTTTATGAGACCAACATCATCCTGATACCAAAACCCGGCAGACTCAACAAAAAAAGAAAACTTCAGCCAATATTCATGATGAAGATCGATGCAAAAATCTTCAATAAAATACTGGAAAACCGATTGAAACAGTACATAAAAAAGCTTATCCATTATGATCAAGTAGGCTTCATCCCAGGGATGCAAGGCTGGTTCAACATACGCAAGTCTGTAAATGTAATTCACCACATAAACAGAACAAAAGACAAAAACCAAATGATTATCTCAATAGATGCAGAGAAGTTCTTCAACAAAATTAAACAGCGCTTTATGCTAAAAATTCTCAATAAACTGGGTATTCAAGGAACATATCTCAAAATAATAAAAGCCATTTACAACAAACCTAAGGCCAATATCATACGGAACTGGCAAAAATTGGAAGCATTCCCTTTGAAATCCTGCACTAGATAAGGATGCCCTCTCTCACCGCTCCTATTCAATATAGTATTGGAAGTTCTAGCCAGAGCAGTTAGGCAAGAAAAAAAAAGCATACTCAATTAGGAAAGGAGGAAGTCAAATTGTCTCTATTTGCAGACGACATGATTGTATATTTAGAAGACCCTATCATCTCAGCCCCAAATCTCCTTAAACTGATAAGCAACTTCAGCAGTCTCAGGATACAAAATCAATGTGCAGAAATCACAAGCATTTCTATACACCAATAACAGACTAACAGAGAGCCAAATCATCAGCGAACTACCTTTCACAATTGCTACAAAGAGAATAAAATACCTAGGAATACAACTAACAAAGGATGTAAAGGACCTCTTGAAGAAGAACTGCAAACCACTGTGCAAGGAAATAAGAGAGGACACAAACAGATGGAGAAACAGTCCATGCTCATGGTTAGGAAGAATCAATATTGTGAAAATGGCCATAGTGCCCAAAGTAATTTACAGATTCAAAACTATCTCCATCAAGTTACCAATTACCTTCTTCACAGAACTGGAAAAAACCACCTTAAACTTCATATGGAATGAAAAGAGAGCCCACATAGCCAAGACAATCCTAAGCAAAAAGAACAAAGCTGGAGGCATCACGCTACCTGATTTCAAACTATACTACAAGGCTACAGTAATCAAAACATCATGGTACTGGTACCAAAACAGAGATACAGATCAATGGAACAGAACAGAGGCCTTGGAGGCAACGCCACACATCTACAACCATTTGATCTTTGACAAACTTGACAAAAACAAGCAATGGGGAAAGGATTTCCTGTTTAATAAATGGTGTTGGGAAAACTGGCTAGCAATGTACAGAAAACAGAAACTGGACCCCTTCCTGACACCTTACACTAAAATTAACTCCAGATAGATTAAAGACTTAAGCATAAGACCTAACAGCATAAAAACCCTAGAAGAAAACCTAGGCAAACCATTCAGGACATAGGTATAGGCAAGGAATTCATGACTAAAACACCAAAAGCATTGGCGACAAAAGCCAAAATAGACAAATGGGACCTAATTTAACTCTAGAGCTTCTGTACAGCAAAAGGAACAATCATTAGAGTGAACCAGCAACCAACAGAATGGGAAAAATTTTTTGCAATCTACCCGTCTGACAATGGGCTAATATCCAGAATCTGAAAGAACTAAAACAGAATTACAAGAAAAAAAACAAATGAACCCATCCAAAAGTGGGCAATTATGAGGTCAACAAACATATGAAAAAATGCTCATCATCACTGATTATTAGAGAAATGCAAATCAAAACCACATTGAGATACCATTTCACACCAGTTAGAATGGCGATCATTAAAAGATCTGAAGACGACAGATGCTGGAGAGAATGTGGAGAAATAGGAGCACTTTTACGCTGTTGATGGGAGTGTAAACTAGTTCAGCCATTGTAGAAGACAGTGTGGTGTTTCCTCAAGGACCTAGAAATAGAAATTCCATTTGACCCAGCAATCCCATTACTGGGTATATACCCAAAGGATTATAAATCTTTGTATTATAAAGACACATGCACACATATGTTCATAGTGGCACTGTTTACAATAGCAAAGACCTGAAACCAACCCAAATGCCCATGGACGATAGACCGGACAAGGAAAATGTGGCACATATACACCATGGAATACTATGCAGCCATAGAAAATGATGAATTAGTGCCCTTTGTAGGGACATAGATGAATCTGGAAACCATCATTTTCAGCAAACTGACACAAGAACAGAAAATCAGACACTGCATGTTCTCACTCATAGGCTAGTGTTGAATAATGAGAAAAGAGGGACACAGGGAGGGGAGCATCACATACTGGGGTCTGTTGGGGGAACCAAGGGAGGGACAGTGGGGGGTAGGGAGGTCAGGGAGGGATAACATGGGGAGAAATACCAGATGTAGATGACAGGGCGGATGGAGGCAGCAAAGCACATTGCCATGTGTGTACCTATGCAACAGTCCTGCATGATCTGCACATGTACCCCAGAAACTGAAGTACAATAAAAAATAAATAAAAATAAACACACACATATACACATATACATTCTTCAATACCTCTCCATTGTCTAACAAATACTGTCCAAATTCCTGAAATGCAAAGCAGGATTGTAGTCAATAATCTGCTCCAACCTACCTTTCCAATCAATGGAGTCAAACTTATTTTCTTCCCAATGTGGACCCCATCACCCCAGCTATGCTGCTGCTGTGAAACCCCCTATGCCAGCAGTCCCCAATGTTTTTGGCACCATGGACCCATTTTGGAAAATGATTTTTCCATGGATAGGGCCAGGGATAGGGATGGTTTCAGGATGAAACTATTCCACCGCTGATCTTCAGGCCTTAGTTAAGAGTCTCACAAAGAACATGCAACCTAGATCCCTGGCACGTGCAATTCACAATAGGGTTCGCATCCTATGAGATCTAAAGCACTGCTGATGTGACAGGAAGTGGTTCTCAGGTCATGCTCACTCCCTAGCCACTCACCTCCTGCTGTGTGATGCATTTCCTAGCAGGCCATGGACCAGTACTGGGTTCGTGGCCCTGGCATTGTGATCACTGCCCTACACCACAGATTCCACCTGTATGTAACTTGGAAGCAAATTATTTTATTTAAAATATGAAAATGGAAATTGGAAATTTCTGCAAGGACTTTTTGTTTCCAGGAGAGATTGTGGCATTGTTGGGCCAAATCCTACTAAATTCTTGGGTTCTCTAGCATCCTGACCTGACACACCATGAAACTTCATACTATAAAGTCTCTAAATCCAAGTCTCTACCAGTGATGTAAGAACATAACTGTAAGTTCCATAAGGGACTCCTTAGGAAAGAGTGAAGCAACAGTGCACATGACCAGGGGTAGGAGCCCAATTTGGCTGTGGGATGTCATTAAGTCTAGTGGACAGTAATCAAAATCACAATGCTCAAAGTATTTTACCTAAATCTGCATCGATGCTGATCTCTGAGCAAATCAGAAGTGGCTGCCAGAATTTCTAGTGAGTGATAGTACCACTATAGGTAGTAATTGTTATGGTTCTCGGTGTCCTTTTCTGTGAAACAAAGCATTAATCAGCATTAAGGGACACTGAGAGTATCCAGTCCCTAGGGAGAAATAAATATAGCAGAAGGAAATGGGTTAGGGTGTGGGCCTTGAGGGCTGAGTTTTACTGTGGAGTTTCCATTTGATTCTGCAAACTGCAAGAATCTGGAGCACAGGCCCAGTTAAATAGACTAGGCATCCCTCAGGGGGATCATGAGGGTAGGCCACCATTATGAGGTCATATGTGTATCCTATAACAGTTACTTCAAACTTTAGCATGCTTAAGAATCTCTTGGAAAGCTTGTTAAAACACAGGTTCCTGAGCACCAGCCGAAGGGATTCTGACTCAAGTCTGAGGTCAGGCCTAAAATTTGCATATGTAACAGGCTCCCAGGAGAACCATTGTTTTAGAGGAACTATTAGGCTGGTGGCACGAAACTAATTCCAGTCCTCATTCACCACTGGGGGCAGGATATAGAATATGCTACCAGCCCTTGTCAGATTTAGTTTAGGGAGGATGTGAACTGAACGCACAGAATGAGGACATTGATTCCTACTGTGAGATGTAATAAATGGAAGTAAAAAGGACAACTTCCTACAGGCACTCGTTTGTGCAATCAGATGGAAGCCCTGTCCCTCCTGTCCTCACCTACTCCCTAGCACTTGCTTGTGAAGTTTCTGGGTGGGGGCTGTTGGCATCTAGTGGGTACAGCCCAGGGATGCTGCTAAACATCCCCCAGCCCAGATGTCAATAGTGTGGAGACTAGAGGAACCCTATCTAGATCTCTATCAATTGGATTGGAGAGTTTTCACTTGGGTTTTATATCAGGTTACAAAGGGCATTGTAAGCTGGGTTTTCTAATGTTATTCATTGTGAGTCAGTTCATAATAAATGAAACATTATATTCAACAAATAAGACCAGCAAGCATTCAAACAAAATACAAATAAAGAGACAACTAATGAAGGTGATTAGGGAGAAGGAAAGAAAATTATACAAGAAGAGTAAGTTAAGGGGAGTTCCTTTAGTAAAATTCTAAACAGGAGCTTTCTAGAACAGGAAGAGAGGGTAGGCTTCATGTCTCCTTCAACTTTGCCTGGATGACACCATCTTTAAAAGACTGGGTACAATAGACACTAATATGAAATGAATGAAAGTAATTAGCTCATTTTTGTTTTAAGGATTTTTATGAATGAAGATTCTATAGTAGTTTGATGCATTTTTTTTCTAAACTTATAATAGCTAATCACTTTTCCACTTAACAAGTGCTATCCTATTAAAGGGATCCTTAATCCTACTCTCAGAATAGTTTTAATCCAGAGAGGAGCAGAAATAGTTTATCCTTGCATTCAATAAATATTTTTGGTTTATATTTATGGTAATCCCCTTTATCTGTGATTTCGCTTTCCTCTGTTTCACTAAAGGGAAAATTCCAGAAACAAACAATTGCTAAGTTTGAAATTACACAGCGTTCTGAGTACCATGATGAGATCACATGCCATCTCTTGCTGCATCTCACCAAGGAAGTGAATCCTCCCACTGTCCAGCATTTCCACATTGTCTACACCACCTGCTTTTAGTCACGTAGTGACTGTCTATGTTATCAGATCGCCTGTTATGCATCGAAGTGCTGTGTGTTCAAGGAACTCTTATTTTACTTCATAACAGTCCCAAAGCACAAGAGTAGTGATGCTGACAATTCAGATATGCCAAAGAGAAGCCATAAAGTGTTTCCTTTGAGGGAAAAGGTGAAAGTTTTCAACTTAACAGAGAAAGAAAAAAAAAATCATATGGTGAGTTTACTGAGATCTATGGTAAGAAAGAATCTTTGATTAATGAAAGAAGAAAAAAAATTTCTGCTAGTTTTGCTGTGGCTCTTCAAACTGCACAAGTTACAGTTACAGTACATGATAAATGCTTAATTAAGATGGAAAAGGCATTAAATTTCTGGATAGGAGAGATGAACAGAAATGTGTTCCAAATGATGGCAGTCAGGTTTGGAACTACCAGAAGTTTGAGGCATTCACTAGAGGTGTTGGAACATATGCCCTGGAGATAAGAGATGCTGTTGTATTCTGATGCATCCCCTATTAATATTTAAAAACAATTGTTTAGACTAATTTTATTGCACTTTAGGTTTTGGGGTACATGTGAAGGACATGCAAGATTGTTGCATACGTACACACATGGCAGTGTGATTTGCTGCCTTCCTCCCCATCATCTGGCATTTTCCCCCATGCTATCTCTCCCCAACTCCCCACCCCCTACTGTCCCTCCCTATTTCCCCTGCGACAGACCCCAGTGTGTGATGCTCCCCTCCCTGTAATGACATTTATCCATTATCTCTTACTTTGTTGGGCTAAACAAATCTCCCTTCTCTCAACTTTTTGTTCTTTACCTTAAATAGGGTAATCATATTTTTGTTCAGACATCTCTAGTCTTTCCAAACTCATGTTTATAATTGAAGGCTATAATATAAAACAGTACTCCTAGATTCATATTAAATGGCTATTTTTTTCCTCATTTCTTCTGTGCCCAGTTTTGTGCTTGATACTTTCATATATTTTTGTTTCTTGGTGAGGTAGGTAAGTTTGGTCATGTTTTGCAGATGAAGAAACTGACTAAGGGAGTTTCAGAAAGTGTAACTTTCTTGAACAACACGGAAGTTAGGGAGCTGACCCCTGTACAGTTGAAAATTCACATAGAACTTCTCCCTCCCCCAAAACTTAACTACTAGTAGCCTACTGTCAGCTAGCAGCCTTACCAATAACATAAACAGTTGATTAACACATATTTTAAAAATTTTATATATATGTAATAGAGTATATGATATACTCTATTTTTAAAGTAAGCTAGAGAAAAGAAAATGTTATTAAGAAAATAGTAAGGAAGAGAAAATACATTTATTCTTCATTAAGTAGAAGTGGATCATCGTAAGACATGTCTTCCTACTCACTGTCTTCACGCTGAGTAGGCTGAGAGAGGAATAAGAGGAGGGTTGGTCTTGCTGTCTCAGGGGTGGCAGAGGTGGCAGAAAATCCAGGTATAAGTGGATCCTCACAGTTCAAAGCTGTGTTGTTCAAGGGTCAACTGTATATCCAAGTTCATACAGATTGTAAATGGCAGAACTAAGATCCAAACTCAGATTTTCAAATTTAATTTCCAAATCATATGATAAATGATACTATTTAGAAAATCAAAATTAGTTTCCAGCTTTTGCAAATCAAGCCCCTAGTAGTAATTCTAATATCATTATTTGATTGTTAATAATACCACCATATTGATGACTCAGCTGAGGCTAGAAAATAAGTCTTTAAATAAATTTCTTATTTTTATATTACTTTTCTTGATACACAGGTGAGAATGGAAAATAAGTCTTAACACTTCCAGAGAATGAAAGTTGCACAGTCACCAAGTCTAATGATTCCACATCTGATGCTCTCAAGGCCCTAGCATTATTCACAAAAGACCTAATTACAATTAACATTGTACTGATTATCTATGTAACGTAACAAATTATCCCAAACTTAGTTAAAACAACAAACATTTGTTATGTCATAGTTCCTGTGGGTGCCTCTCGTATGATGTCCCTCCTAAAGTTTTCATTCAGGTTTTAGCCAGGGATGCAGCCTCATCTGAAAGACTACCTGTGAGAGGATTTGCTTCTAAGCTCTCTCACGTGATTGTTGATGGAATTCTCACCCGTTTGGTTGAGGGGCTAATTTAGTTCCTTGCTGGTTACAGGCATCAGTTCCTTGTTACATGGACCTTTCTGTGGGGAAATACACGTTATGGTAGCTGGCTTCCACCAAAGCAAGCAAGTGAGAGAGTGAGAGCAGCCAGCAAGACAGAAGTCACAGCTTTTTGAAAACCTAATCATAGAAGTCACATCTCATCATGTTAGTACATTATACTATTTACTACATTCTTCCCACACTCAAGGAAAGGGGATTGCTACAAGGATGTGAATATCATGAGAAGGGGATTATTGGGAGCCATCTTAGTAACTGCCTACCACAAATAGTAACCAATCTTTTTATGTGAAAGAATGTATTTGCTATATCTCTTAAATACTTAATTTAACCACTAATCTACAATACCATAAGATAGAAATGGTTCTTTTTTCATAAGTCTTGTCAAGTCATTAGGCAACTAGCTGTTCTGGCACATGTATGCTGGATTAAGACTTGAGCAGACAGAGGGAAGAGAGGACAAGGAAAGTCTTCTCAGTGCTAGTAGCATCGAAACTGAGATTGGAAGGAAAAGTAGATGATTAGCCAAGGAAGAGGGTGAGGAAAGAGTGTTCTATGTTAAGAGAATAACATGTACATAGTAACACCTGGAGATGAGAAAGAATCAATTTCAATATTAAACATCTATATGCATTCTTGGGTTATTATAATTTGTGGTTATTCTTCACTTGATCTTAGCCAAAAGGCCGAGAAACAATAGTTTGTGGTTATTTTTAATGGAACTGTTTTAAACTGATCAGAATGACTGTTAAATATTAAATGTATGATTATTTCCATTTTATCACAGTAGTTTTCCTTCTTTTATTTATTTATTTTGAGACAGAGTCTCACACTTGCCCAGGCTAGAGCATTGCAGTACTATCACAACTCACTACAGCCTCAACCTCTCAGGCTCAAGCTTTCCTCTTTATCATCCCTAGTAGCTGGGACTACAGGTGTGAATCACCACGCTCAGCTAGTTTTTATTTTGTTTCTGCAGAGATGCAGTCTCACTCTGTTGTCCAGGCTGGTCTTGAATTCCTGTGCTCAAGCGATCCTCCTGACTTGGCCTTCCCGAGTACTGGGATTACAGGCAGAAGCCACTGCACCCAGCCTCAAAGTAGTTTTCTAGAGGTCTGTCAGGTAAATTGGGCCCAAGAACTCTAAGTTTGTCTTGTCCACAGGCACAACTACCTTGTCTTCTCTTCTAATTTTCTTCTGCCTGAGGAGATATCCTAAGGCTGAGCCTACAGAATATTACGCGCAGCAGATTTAACAACTATGCATGAATTTGGTCAATCTCATTAGCCCAACCTGATAATTAAATTCCAATTAAAATATCTCCTGCTTCTGACAAACAAAAAAATAAAAAGCAGTGAGAAACAGATTAGATTATTTTGACCTTTTAATTTCCTTTAGGCATTGGGTCTGTGGGTCAATTATTAATATTAACGTACTTTGTGTAATTAACATAGAATCCCCTGATAAGTAGGACAAGAAATTCTTCATAGTTAGTATTTTAGAAGGATGCCTGTAATTTCCACTCGCACAAAATAAACTGACATGATTTTTTAAGAAGGATGTTAGAATAAATGACTACATCCAATCTTAGGATAAAGATATATTGTTAGTAGGAAGTATATGTTCATTAAATTGATTGTCTGACTCTGGTTTTTAAACTTTTTATTATGTAGAATTTGAAACATACACAAGAATAGACAGAATTTTACTTTACCATCCTTCTCTAACAACCATCAAGTTATAACTAATCTTTTGCCACTCACGCCTCTAACCTCATGTTACTTTGAAGCTTATTCTAGCTTATTCCATATAATATGAAAGATTATATAAAATCCTTTCACCTAAGGATATTCCAGTATATACCTCTAATAGAGAAGCAGTCATTGTTTTAAAACAAAAATACAGTTACATTTCTGTCCTTAAAAAGAACAAAAATTTCTTTCTATGATAATAGCTTTCCTTTATTCTTATTTTTACTTTCTTTTTATAGTGAGGTAGATGAATAGATAATTGGTGGTGGAATCAGGGGTGATTTTACCCCTAGGGGTCGTTTAGCAATGTTTGGAGATATTTTTGTTACCAACTAGGGGGTGCTACTGGCGTCTAGTGGGTAGAAGCCAGGGATGCTGAAAAACACACAGGACAGTCCCCCAATAATAAAGAACTGTCTCTTCCAAAATGTCAATAGTGCAGCTATGGAGAAATTCAGGTAGACAAACAGTTATAATGGACAAATGCTTATACAGAAAAGAGATACAAAATCAGGTGAGTTGGGTAGCCACACAAAAAACAAAAACAATTTATAATTGAAAAGATGATTCAGAATAGTTATTCCAATTGAGATGTCCCATAATGGAATTTCATAATTTTTTTAAAGGGATGATCAGTGGCCAATAATTAATTAATGGAACACATGTTTGGGTATGGGTAAAGTAATTCAGAAAAATAGGTTTCTTACTTGGGCAGCAGAGTCTAATGAACAAAACACTTAGTAAATTTATGAGTAGAATTCATGTTCTGCAGCAAAGAAAAAATATAGAAAAAATTATTTTGAATTCGCTAAACAATAATCTGTCAGAAATGGCTTTGTTTTGTTTAAAACAATGCTATGGATATTAATGCTTATGACATTTTTAAGATGAAAATGAATATTAGTTACTTTAATGCAGACAGAACTCTGCTTATTATTCTCCACACAGAACCCCTGGCAATAATTTACCTAGCAGCACAGTAGTTCATGCAGATCAAAGCTACATTATTTAAGCATGTCCAGGGGGCAGGTTTTAGCTCTGTGCCTTTTACTTTAAGGAAAAAATATATTGGTTTGCTTCTTGAGAGAAAGCAATGTTTAGCTAACTAGGTGCTTCATGCAAGTCCTACAATATTTAAACTCACATGAATTCCTCCTGTTATCTGGGAAAAAAACCCTTCCTGTCCCAAATACTCTAAAATCTGAGGAAAGTATAGAACAACTGTGAGAAAGCCAATCTCTTTAAATGAACGGCAATGTATTTTCATTTAAATTAAACCCGAATGTTAACCAGATTGAGGAAAGGAAATGGCAGGGGAGAGTCTGTCGTTGATATAGAATGTGACTGCCTGCATCGGCTCACAGACAAGTGATGAAGTCCAACTCTGAAATTTCAGGCAATTTGTATACCAAGCTCCTCCTTTTCTGCAGTCTTCTTTTCCATTGGTAAAATTCTTTTGCAGGGTCATGTAGGGATCCCACCCCTTCTCTGTGTTTTCACTCTGAAGCTCTACACAACTTTACACCTGAATGAACGCCAAACCTCGGTGGATATATAAAGGGAAGCTTGAGGAGGAATTTCACAGTTACAGTGCAGAAGCAGAGGCAAAGGAATTAACCAGCTCTTTAGCCAAGCAAATCTTCTACTCACCATGCTTCCTCCTGCCATTCATTTCTATCTTCTTCCCCTTGCATGCATCCTAATGAAAAGCTGTTTTGCTTTTAAAAATGATGCTACAGAAATCCTTTATTCACATGTGGTTAAACCTGTTCCAGCACACCCCAGCAGCAACAGCACCTTGAATCAAGCCAGGAATGGAGGCAGGCATTTCAGTAACACTGGACTGGATCGGAACAGTAAGTGTGTTTTACTTGCACAGATTTTTTTTTAATTTTCTGGTAGCATTAGCTCACATCCCTGTAGCATTGTTTTATATCCCTGTAGCATTGTTTTATATATATATAAAACTATCAATATAGTTATATATATAACAATATTGGTAACTTAATATATAGTTATATATATAAAATGATATTGGTAACTAACCAATATAATATAATTATATTGGTTAGTTACCAGTATATAACTATACATTTTGTGAAGCAATCTGGGAGTAATCTGCTGCATGTGTAGGCTGGCATTCTTCCCTAGGTAGTGATTTTAAAGTTAACATAACTAAAACAGTGGTTTAATAATGCAAGCACAGACTTAAGTTTTGTCAAACATTCACAAAGAAAACATTTCCAGGAATTAGACTGTTGTTTTGTCAAAATCATGCAAAATGAGAGTTTTTAAAAGTACTGTTCTAGATAGCTCAAGTTCAGGTTGTTTTGTCAATGAATTTCGGGGCATGTGCAATTTTGGTAAAGTGTATAAAGGTAACTAACCATAAACATGTACAGGGAATTACAAGGGAAAAAAGGAAGCTTTCAGGAGAAAAAAAGTGGTTTATACTGGGTTTTTAAAATATGTCCAGAGAGATTGTTGAAAGTTTCGATGATGCTCAGTGTAAAAGAGGGATAAACTAAAAATGCTGGAGAATCATATTTTTCTAAAATAATTCCTTGTTGTCAAGTTCAAAATTTAGATAATTGTATATTTCTTTAACAGATTGGGGATATTTTTATAACTTAAGAGATTTAAAACAATAGTACAGTAGTGTTTTCTTATACAGGGAACTTATTTTTTTTTTTTTCCTTTTCTGCTTGCTTAGTTGACATGCTAATTGACCACTTTTTAGGGGGATTCAAATTTCTCCTAACTTTTGTTTCCATTTTTTCCTTTAGAAGAGGCCACATGCTAATAATCAGGTTTTAAGAGAGAGAGAAACAGTGCACAGAAAATCTTACACAAATCTTTTGCCTCTCCTTCTTTACTCAATTCAACTACAAAAAGTAGTTTTGACCTTTGAAAAGTCAAAGCAAATATGACTGCTAGTGTCTAAGAAAGCTAAGATGTTTTAACTTTCATGAAGACGGTTGCTTTTAAGTACACAGGACATATCTGATTATTATTAGATTACTGAGCAATGTGGTGGGTATTCATTGTCAATGAACTGTCACTGCAAAAAGGCCAAATCTGTATATACACAGGAACAGAAAGCTTGACGAGTCAAAATTATTTCTGGCTATTTCCAGGTGCATTCCTGAGGCAGCTGCAGGAAGGTGAGCTGGAGGCAGACTCAGGCATGCTGAGCACACTGTCCAGCCAAACAATTTACACCTTACATTTAATCCCACAGTTCTTGATTTCTATGCATGTATGTGTATATACATGAATTTTTCCACAATCATCACATTCCCCTTAGGCTATATCTCTTACCTTAGAAGTACTGGGATACAGAGATGAAGTAAAACTCCTGATTCAGTTTCTATTTTGACGTAGCTTTTATTACTCTTTGTAGAAACCACTTCACTGTCTCTTATAATTTTTATTTTTAAAATGTCAGAAGCCTGTACTTTTAAACATCCTTTTTTTTCCTGGTTGGCAAGCTTGATTTCTTTTCAAGCTTGTTACAGGCAATTCTCGTCAAGTTTGGATAACAAAGCAGTGATAAAGAAAACTTAAAATATTTCAAGATTAATTTTTGCTTTAATTACATAAGGCATGTAACAAGAAACAGCCAATTCGACAACATAACTATCAAATCCAAATAACTAAAACAAAAAGTTTGCCATGACCAATATTTGGGAAATGAACACCCTGGTTCCTTTTGCAGTTGTAAATCAGATATGTTAGGCATTTTCTGCTATAAAATTCATGGAAATGTAGCCAAGTTGTTATGGCAACCATACATTCCTTATTTAGGGGCTTTTATATTCTTTGAATCTTGAGTTGTAGTGGCATTTTGCATTTCAAACATTTTACTGTTTATATTTTTTAAAAGACAGTTTGGGAATTTATGTTTAAAACAGTTATTAAGTTTGATATGCAAAATGTCAGACGTTGTACACATATGTATGTATGAGTCTCTGCAGCTAAAATCAATAATTGAAATAAAACATTACCAAGTGCATATGCATTTACACAATATTTAAATACCTTCCACATTTTCTCAACAGATTTTTTTTAAAGCCTAATTAAAATCACTTACAGACATTAACCAATATGACTCTTGAGAAAGAGAATATTGAAGTATACTGTTTTAACTTACTGAAGAATCAATATTTACACATAAATGGAAGAGCTGCTAACCCATTATTGGAGAGACTAAGAAAATTGGATTTTCAAACACTCCAATAAGCAATTAGCTAATGTTATACATGAAAAAAATCAGGCTTAGATTTTTTTTCCCCCCAAAAGAGTTATAGCCATGTAAACTAATGATTTTCATGAAAGTGTCTCTATACTACCCAGGCAGATTTTTTCATTGTGAAAATAAAGTAGGTGCTCACTTTCTGTTTGGTAATTTACTGTCATTTGGCTGTTATTTTTGTCATTGCAGATCACTTTTTAAGAAAGTTTTCATTTGCATTTAGTCTCTGATGCACATTCTTTTTTGTTTCTCACAGCTCAAGTTCAAGTGGGTTGCCGAGAACTGCGTTCCACCAAATACATCTCTGATGGCCAGTGCACCAGCATCAGCCCTCTGAAGGAGCTGGTGTGTGCTGGCGAGTGCTTGCCCCTGCCAGTGCTCCCTAACTGGATTGGAGGAGGCTATGGAACAAAGTACTGGAGCAGGAGGAGCTCCCAGGAGTGGCGGTGTGTCAATGACAAAACCCGTACCCAGAGAATCCAGCTGCAATGCCAAGATGGCAGCACGCGCACCTACAAAATCACAGTAGTCACTGCCTGCAAGTGCAAGAGGTACACCCGCCAGCACAACGAGTCCAGTCACAACTTTGAGAGCATGTCACCTGCCAAGCCAGTCCAGCATCACAGAGAGCGGAAGAAAGCCAGCAAATCCAGCAAGCACAGCATGAGTTAGAACTCAGACTCCCAAAACTAGACTTACTAGTAACCATCTGCTTTACAGATTTGATTGCTTGGAAGACTCAAGCCTGCCATTGCTATTTTCTCACTTGAAAGTATAGCTTTCTGCTTTGATCAAACCCAGCAAGCTGTCCTAAGTATCAGGACCTTCTTTGGGAAGAGTTTTCCCTTTTCAAGTTTTTCAAGATGTATGTATATCCATGAATGCAATTTGCATTTAAATTCCATGTATCCTGTAGTTTTAATTCCCCATCGTTCTTAAAAGACTATTGATACTATATACATCAGTGAATAATTATATTTTAAAACAGAAAAGGGCTTCTCAGTTACCCTCCATCTCCTGGTCCATCCCTTCTTGCAAACAAATTCCCTTCAAAATAGAAAAGTTAAAAAAAAATTGTTGCCATGAATCTCCACAGTAACATTTCAGAAAGGTGCTTTTTTGGTACTCTTCATGGGAACAGTTTAGCAGTCATGAGTGATCTTCCTTTGAAAGAGAATGAAAGACCTTGTGACATTTCACTTCAAAAATAAGCCCTATAGCTTTTTACAGTCACATAGTATGAAATTATACCCTGCATGCAGACCCTTGCTTGGAATGGAATGCCAGAAATGCATGGCAGCAGCTAATAAGAAAGCTGATTAACTATTTATTTGTCAATGTTATTATTTAATGAGCTTTCACATGTGATCTTTTTCAAAATGTTAATTTTTTAATGTTTTGAAGCTTTTTCATGGACCTAATATTTTCTATATGATTTGTGGTTGATTTAGAAATATGAAAATACATGTTGTAGATATGTAAAATGAATATGTTAGTCTCCTTATTACATATATGTTTCATGGTGAACTTTATCAATAGTATGGATCTTTTAAAATCAATAAGATGCTTTGTAAAGTTGAAATATGTAATACTTTCTTGTTTAATCTGTGCAATCAGAAGGTATCTTAACCTTTAATTCAATTGGTTTCTTTAAACAAAAATAAACACTGCTAGAAGTTATTGTTGTTGCCTCTAACATGTATAAAAAGGTGAAAAAATTGTAGAATAAATGTATAAGAATAATAGCTTTTTTTTAATTAGTCACAGTCAAGCTTTGATAGAAGTATCTATTCTAAGAGAGGAGAGAGAGGGAGACAGGGAGACCATCTCTTCAGTAAATGGGAGGTTGCAAAAGTTGGGTGGCAGTCCAGCAATGATCAGTCATGAGAATATCAGATTTACATATACCAATGAATGCCAAGCCTGCTGCTCATTGTAATCACCAGGGGGAGATATTATATGACTCAATGCCCAGGTTTTCATCCACATTACATCAGAATTTCTTGGGCTCAAATGTTAGCATTTTGTTAAGTTTTCCAGGTGATCTCAATGTGCAGCTAAATTTGAGAAAGGAAGGAATTGTGAAAAAATCAGTACCTTATGTTGGAGAACTTTGAACATTATTGTATAGCCCACAAACCAAAAGAAAGAAAAAAAAAGAAATCAAAGGAAACAAAACTAAGATTTTAGTGTTTTCAATTTTGGCTTGTTGTTATGTTAAGCAACATAGTATCTTGAAGCAGATTATACAGTTGAAGGACTGTTGTGTCGATTCAATCAAATGATTGATTTCATCACTCCAAATGAAGAAAACCAAAGAGGCTCAGTTATGTATTGATAGTGTTTTCTGGGTTTTTTCCTTTTGGGATGCTGAGCATGAATGACTCCTTAGTACTTTTTTTTGTAATTACAAGTCTAAAAATCACATGTAAATTACGTATAGCATACTAAGCTACACAAGAACATTAATATTGTTGTCTCCCTGTGAGAAGTAGAAGCATCTAACGAAAACTCTAGATTTTATAATAATGCTGTTATACCATAAAATAAACAAATCATAGCCTACTACTGATTTATCTTTCAGTTTTAATAAGCATCTTAAATTATTTCATATTATATCATCATATTACTACATGAAAAATCCATAATAATTACAGGTTGAATATACCAAAAATATATTGTTTCATATGCCTACTTTACCTGTCCATCCTCAATGTGGGATATTTAAGATAATACAGAAAACTTCAGATACAGACACTTTGGCCATTTATTCCTTCTCAGCAAGACATCTTCTATAGAAGGCCTATAGAAGGTTTGGCCTAGAGACGTCTATAGGCCTAGAGACAGTTTGAAGAATTAGTGTGCCCTATAATCTGAGGCATAAAAAGGATTTGATCTGACAACAACTTTTCACAATCAAGAAGACTATCTTGTTGCCTCTTACGAAAACAAAGGTCTTGGTGATAATAAAATGCTAAAATCTTCAGTGATTTGATACCTAAGAGTGTATTAGCGAATGGACCATAAATATACTAAGAAAAAAAAATGTAATAGAAGAAGCTTATAAAAAAAACTTCTTTAAGGATGTTGAGCATCCTTAAAGAGATTTTATTACCACCAGGCTGGCTTTACAAGAGCTTCTGAAAGAAGCATTATACATAGAAAGGAAAAACCAGTATTAGCCTTTCTAAAAATATACCAAAAAGTCAAGAGCATCAACATAAAGAAGAATTTACATCAATGAATGGATAAAATAGCCAGTTAACATCAAGTGGCAGTAACCCTAAATTTAAGTTGACTAAATCCCCCAATCAAAAGATACAGCCAAAACCTAATGATATGCTACATCCAGACCCATCTCACATCCAAAGATACACAAAGACTTAAAACAAAGGGATGGAGAAAGATTTACCACCAAATGAAGAGCAAAAATAAATAAATAAATAAAAAGCAGGAGTTGCAATTCTCACATCTGATAAAATAGATTTCAAAGCAACAAAGATATAGTGGTAAAAGGATTAATGCAACAATAAGAGCTAACAATCCTAACACCCAGATGCATAAGACTCATAAAGTGATTTAGACTCAACAAGACAGAAAATTAATAAGGATATCCAGGACTTGAACTCAGATCTGGAACAAGTAAACTCAATAAATATTTATAGAGCTCTCTCCTTAAATACACAAAATATACATTCTCCACCTTAAATACACAAAATATTGATCGGCCATTATTAATACCCATTTTTAGAATAAAGCTACATTCCCGTTCTCTCTCCCTCTTTTTCTTCCTCTTTCTTCCTCTCCTTCACTCCTTTTTTTTCTTTCTTTAAAAAAAAAAACTTCTATAGTCTCTGCTAAATCAAGAATTGGATCTATTTCTAATGATCACATTCAATTTACTGATCCCTTTCAGACCGTGTTACACTGATGATGCATTCTTTGTATTGTCTTTAATGTCAAATAACAGGGAAAGATCAGCAGTCAATAAGAAAGGCCTAGAATAAAATCAGTGTCTTAGTGAAGTAAAAATTAAAAACCAAAAGAAAGAATAGTTTTTAGTTATTATTTTAAAATACAAAAAGTCATATGTGTCTCAACTGTTAACTATATTTTGTGGTTTATTTTCAGTTAACTCATGTGTTCCAATCTGATAAACTATGCATAATTTTATTATCACCTTAGTAACTGTCATCTCATGATAATTTTAGCACATTCTGACCTCTAGTTTACATTCATAATGTCTATCATTTCATGGATAGATACTATGAATGTAAACTAGAGGTATTCTTAGTTAAATTTAAAAAGTATATTAAATTTAATTTAATTATTAATTTATTAAATTTATTTTGGCCACTATAGATCAAGGATTTTTTTAAGTGGTTTCACAGATACATAAACAAATGAATAGACATAAATATATTGGTATCTATAGATAAATATAAATTGACATATATATTAACAACAAGGAGGAAAGAAAAATTCATAACATATATACAAATGACTAATATATAGTATGCTAGCCCTATGCCAAACACGGACATAAAACCTATAAAAATATCTATTTGCAGGCTGGGCTCGGTGGCCCATGCCTGTAATCCCAGAAGTTTAGGAGGCCGAGGCGGGTGGATCACGTGAGGTTAGGAGTTCAAAACCAGTCTGGCCAACATGGTGCGACCTTGTCTCTACTAAAAATACAAAAATCAGCTGGGCTTGGTGGTGCACGACTGTAATCCCAGCTACTTGGGAGGCTCAGGCACGAGAATCACTTGAACACGGGAGGTAGAAGTTGCAGTGAGCTGAGGTTGCTCCGCTGCACTCCAGCCTGGACAACAGAGTGAGACTCATCTAAATATATATATATATATATGCAAAAAATATTTTAACTACAGATCATTTACAGTTATTAATTTATGTTAGTTACAACCAACCAATAATTGGCAACACACTGTTGGCCAGGTTTCTTTTTTTTTTTTCCAGAAAGGAAAGAAGAAAAGAAAGAGAAAAAAAAGGAGTGAAGGAGATGTAGAAAGAGGAAGAAAAAGAGGGAGAGAGAATGGGAATGTTGCTTTATTCTAAAAATGGGCATTAATAATGGCCAACCAATATTTTGTGTATTTAAAGCAGAGAATGTATATTTTGTGTATTTAAAATGGAGAGCTCTATAAATATTTATTAAGCTTACTTGTTCCAGATCTGAGTTCAAGTCCTGGTTGTCCTCATCAATTTTCTGTCTCGTTGAGTCTAAGTCTTTTTATGGGTCTTATGTATCTGGGTGTTAGGATCATTAGCTCCTATTGTTGCCTTGATCCTTTTACCACTATATCTTTGTTGCTTTGAAATCTATTTTATCAGATGCGAGAATTGCAACTCCTGCTTTTTATTTATTTATTTATTTATTTTTGCTCTCCATGTGGTTGGTAAGTCTTTCTCCATCCCGTGTATCCTTGCATGTGAAATGGGTCTGGATGTAGCATACCGTTAGGTTTTGGCTGTATCTTTTGATTGGGGGATTTAGTCAACTTAAATTTAGGGTTACTGCCATATATATTTCATTATATATTTTTTGAAAAGGAATCAAAATTAGAATGTGTGTGTTAAATAAAAGAGACAGAGCCTTAATTGATTTCTGCCCAATTATCAAATGAGTAAGGTTTTACCAGGGGATCTTGCAGTACTATCCGCCCCATAAATCACTACAGAATTTCTACTACATATTACCCAATAGATGCTCAACGGAATGGTTGAACGAAGAAGCTGTGAGTAGAAAGAATAACATTTAGTAACAGCCAAGTCAGAAAACTTCCAAATTTCTGAATAAAATTAAAGTTTTTTTTTGTTTGTTTGTTTTTGAGACGGAGTTTCGCTCTTATTACCCAAGCTGGAGTGCAATGGCTCCATCTCTGCTCACTGAACCTCCGCCTCCTGGGTTCAGGCAATTCTCCTGCCTCAGCCTCCTGAGCAGCTGGGGTTACAGGCACGTGCCACCATGCACAGCTAATTTTTTGTTTATTTTTAGTAGAGATGGGGTTTCACCATGTTGAACAGAATGGTCTCGATCTCTTGACCTCGTGATCCACCCGCCTCGGCCTCCCAAAGTGCTGGGATTACAGGCTTGAGCCACCGCACCCGGCCCATAAAATTAAAGTTTTGAAAGCTTAAATTTAGTATGTTGCAATTTTCTCTGTTTGCCACCATCATGAAATTTTAGATATCAAAATATAATTCATTATATTTGGAATTAAAACATGATTTAGAATATATTCACCTCTAAAAATACTTCTAATCCTAAAATGGCAATTCACTCCATGCTCTAAATTCATTATTTAAATGCGTTAGATGATCATATCATACTAATAAAAAATGAAAACCATGGCAAGGTTTTGATGGAATCCTTGTAGAAACTGAGAAGGTGTTCAGTGGAGACATACTTAGGATGCTCATTGTGAAAAAGCAGCATTCTCTTGTTAGAATGTTTTCTTCCCTCAAAGGCAGATAGATATGACTCTCATCTCAGTTTCATTGGAAGCTATTAAAATATAGCTCTATGTTGAATGAAATGAGTCTAGATTTGTGCACTAGGTAGACATCTGGTCACCAGAAATCTCTGTTGTAGCCACAAAGAGACCCACTGAAATAGATATCCCAAAAGACATTGTATTTGTCAGTGACATTTTCAGTTCCAAATCATTCTTAATGCGATAGCTAATTTCACATTTGGTACATTTTCCTGCATATTTTGCAAATTGTCTTGGAGAGCTATAGGGTAGCAACCTCTCCAGAAACCTTGAAATTTCAAAGGGAAGATAGTTTGGTTTCCAGGTTCAAAAATTGATTAACACGAATGATACCAAACTAAATGCATAATTATTTCCAGAGCAAATTAGACTGAGTTTATCATCTGCATTTGGCTCACTTGCTGAAGGATTTATTTCTTGTTTACTGGCAAAACAGTTTGGAAGATTTCTTATGTGGAAATTTGGAAGTCTGGAAATGTGAAATTTCCACAAAATTTCTTATGTGGAAATGTGGAAGTTTGGAAGATTTTGTATGTGGTACATACAGAAATCAACTTATGATGGATTAAAGACTTAAATGTAAAGCCCAAAACTATAAACATACTGGAAGAGAGCCTAGACAGTATCATCCTGGACATAGCAATGGACAAACACTAAAAGCAATCACAACAAAAGCAAAAATTGACAAGTGAGATCCAATTAAACTTAAGAGCTTCTGAACAACAAATGAAACTATCAACAGAGTAACCAGACAAACTACAGAATGGGAGAAAATATTTGCAAACTACCCATCTGACAAAGGCCTAATATCCAGCATCTATAAGGAACTTAAACAAATTTACAAGAGAAAAACAAAAAGCCCCATAAATATAAATGAACAGACATTTCTCATAGGAAGATATACATGCAGCCAACAAGCCTATGAATAAAATCTCAATATCACTATCATTAGAGAAATGCAAATGAAAACCACAACGAGATACCATTTCACACCAGTCCGAATGGCTATTATTAAAAAGTTAAAAAATAACAGATGCTAGTGAGGTTGTGGAGAAAAGGGAACACTAATACACTGTTGGTGGGAGTGTAAATTATTTCAACCATTGTGGAAAGCATTATAACAATTCTGCCAAGAGCTAAAACTGAACCACCATTAGACCCAGCAATATATCCAGAAGCAATATACCCATTCTACCATAAAGACACATGCATGCGAACATTCATTGCAGCACTATTCAAAATAGCAAAAACATGGAACCAATCTACATGCCCATAAATATGACAGATTAGATAAAGAAACTGTGGTACATATACACCATGGAATACTATGCAGCTATAAAAATGAACAAAAATCATGTCTTTTGCAGGAACATGGATGGAGCAGGAGGATATTACCCTTAGCAAACTAGTGCAGGAACAGAAAACTAAATACTACATGTTCTCACTTACATGTGAGAGCTAAATGATAAGAACTTATGAACATGAAGAAAGAAACAACAGACACTGGGACTGCTTGAGCAGAGAGGGTGGGAGAAGGGAGAGGAGCAAAAAGATAACTGTTGGGTACTGGGCTTAATACCTGGGTGATGAAATAATTTGTACAACAAACCCCTATGACACATGTTTATTTATGTAACAAATCTTCACATTGACTCCCAGACCTAAAATAAATGTCACACACACACACACACAAACCCAAAACAAAAAACAAACCAACAAAAAAAGAGTTTGATATGGCTTAAAGATAAGTTACTATAAAAATATAGGCATCACATTTCTCAGAAAAAAATAAATTTATTTTTAAAGAAGATTTGTCATTAAATCCACATAAATTTAATTTTTTTTTTAACCTTACATTACTGGCAAATTTGTCACAAAATGATCATTTGATTCCTTTTATTCATTGAGATGTCAATCCAAATTTGGTATTCAATGACAGCCAAAAATGCTGAACCTAGCCATCCACTAACCAGAACTTTTAAATGATGCATTACAATATTTAATCAACGTTATATTTTATGACAAATAGTTGACCATTTTTACTGACCTGAACTTCCTGTATAATTGTTTGCTTTACTTCCTCCCTCACTTTTCAAATATGGTTATAAGTTATAAAATAATTTCTTTGCTTTTTTTGCTTTACTTTCTTAATCTCGAAGGGCTTTAAAAAACTTGCTTGCCTCCAATTTCTTTATTGTAAAACTAAGACAAAAAAATTGCAAAATACATTTAATAATCTAGTGAAGGATTGCAATTTTGCCTGTTCATTGACACTATCTTCCCTAAGGTTGATTAATTTTGTCTACTTTTTATACTAATAACAGTTTACATTTAATCTGTGACTGAGTTTAATATTTAAAAAATAATAAAGTTTTCCATTGGAGTCATCTACAATTTTTAAATGTAGTAACTTTATATACAAGTGACTTTCAAGACATGCAAACTTGGAAACAGAAGATCTGGGATCTGGATTAGACACTGTGGCTACTAATTTGTTGGGTGAATTTACACTTGTTTATTCAGCTTCAAAGCTTCACTTACTTCATCTGTACATTAAGAGAGTTGAACTAGATAATGTCTAAAGTATCTTCCTGCTCTGAAATATTCACATTCTATTGTCCTAAACAATATAGTCATATTTACAGTCACAGTGACATACACAAAGGCAGGTTTAATTCATGCTACTCTCTACTTTTGATTCTGTCTCCAGCTCACTCAAATGTGAACTTTTGCAATAACATTTTGGTCAAATTTGTTATGGAAGCTGACATAGTCTATTATAACCAAAAAGGGAGGCAATATAGGATGAAAGTGGAGATCCAGCTTCAGGAGGGTTAAGACCGTAGCTTGTTATCAGGTATTTCCCACTCTTTGTCCAAACTTTATCAAATACCAGGAAAATGTTAAGGATCTGTGAGAAGGTGAGAAAACTTTGTACAAAACATATTAGGATTTTTCTCTGTCAAAAAACTCTATTACTACTCTGTCACCTCTTCCCTTCTAGAGAAAAGAATAAAAAGGTGGCTGGAACATATAATGAAAACTGGGTTGTATTTTTAAATAATGATGTTATATTTTGTTGAAAGTTTTTCTTCTAAAAAATTATATTACATATTATAGGTGACATGATATTTCTAGTCAATATATTTTATAATATTTGAAATTCATTCATTAATCTACTCCTTCACTTAGCAATTGTTGAAAACCTAGTCTGTGTCTTTGAGGTTCTAAAAACACATTGATGAACAAAAGGCAATCCAATTAGGAAAAGAACAAATGCTCTTTTGCAACAGGTAAAGGCAAATACATATAATCCCATTATTAAGCAAAATTTAAATGTGTGATTGCTATGATCCATCACCTCAATTGCACTATCTGAACTTAAAACAAGAAGAGTAGGCCAGATGCAGTGGCTCACACCTGTGACCCCAGCACTTTGGGAGGCTAGGGCGGGCAGATCACCTGAGGTCAGGAGTTCGAGACTAGCCTGACCAACATGGAGAAACCCCTTCTCTACTACAAAATTAGCTGAGCGTGGTGGCACATGCCTGTAATCCCATATACTTGGGAGATTGAGGCAGGAGAATCTCTTAAACAAGGGAGGTGGAGGTTGCCGTGAGCCAATATAACGCCATTGCACTCCAGCCTGGGCAGCAAGAGCAGAACTCTGTCTCAAAAACAAAAACAAAAACAAGAAGAGTATATTTCAGAAGGTATTGCTAATATCCCCACAAACATTTGAGATAAACCACAGCAAATAATAATAAGCATAGTGAAAAAAACTTTCTTTTTAAAATTAATTTAATTTTAGATTTATGGGGTACATGTGCATGCTTGTTACATGTATGTGTATATTGCATACTGCTGGGGATTGGGCTTCTAGTGTACCCATTATCCAGATAGTGAACATTGTACTCAGTAAGTAGACATCTTTCTTTATGATTGCAAAGCTTATCAAAAAGAGTTGATCCTTTATTTGTAAGCAGACACAATCTTAGCACTAACTTCTTGTAAAGGACCTATCGTCTTGTTTCAAATTGTTAGAAATTTTATAGATATCTTTCCCCTTGATTACTAACTATTCATGTACTTGTAAGTAGCTTTTTACAGTCCATCTTCTTCTAAATATTCATTTTAAAGATAAAAATTCCTGTTTCATGTTACTTTTCACATATTACATAAAGCCATTTCATTGCTAATGATAGCATGAGTTTAAAGGCAATAGTTGTAGACAAATTCAACAAACAAAATATGTAGAAACTGGTCCATCTGTGCCACTAAATATTGCTTGTATCCAATGTTTAGAAAGATATTTCAAAATAATTATACACTTTTCAAATAATGGTATTGTAAACAATTTGCTCTGGAAGGGGCCTGTGATGGCAGAATGATCTGCCTGGCTGCATATGGTAAGGTCTCAGGAAAGCAATCTCCAATAATATGGAAAATTTTATGGATTACATTAGATGATTGCAGTGCTATCATGTAAGCCATGATGTTATTTTTTAAGTTAAGCTCATTCTCAGCTATTAACATATGTTTGAGGGTAATAATTTTTTCAAAGACCTGAATTGCATTTGTGTAAATGTATATTACATCCCCATTTCTTAATTCATATAATGGGGGAAAAATCCAAGAAAATGCCTCCAGCAGATGTTGGAGCTGGAACAAGCCTCTTTTTTGATCATTGTGTTCTTTTAGAGTTAAGACATTTATGATTCAGTAATATTATTAAACCAAAACAGGTGTGGTTACTGGACATTTCAGGTTAAGAATTTTTCTGTTGTGTTTTATTCTCTCTTTCATCATCAGTAGTAATGATAGGCAGGTTCAATGGGAATATGACCATGATACCAAGCAGCTGTATGTTAAGCTGTAGTGAAGAGCTGGGAAATGCTGATAACAGTGAAAAAAGGCTTGTAAGAATACACAATAAACATGATAAAATAGCCATGGAATGAGTTCTGAAAAGCGACAGTCTATGAGGACTGCTGCCCAGAATAGGAGCCTTCAAACACCGTAATTTCAATGCTATCTGAAGACCTTCTGCTCTCTTTTCCTGGATAAAAACAAAACAAAACACCCCTTTGCAGCTTTTCTGTAATTATTGATACCGAATTTCTACCATTAAAATATTATTTTTATTATTTAAAATATTTTATTCCTCTCACATACAAATATCTCTAGAAGAGAAAACTCATCAAGACAAGGTTTACAAACTGAATACCTCCTCAGACCAATTAGGTTGGGAGTAACGCAAGGGAAAATTGTGGAGACTATAGAAAACCTGTATAAACAGCTCCAAATCTACTCCCAGACATGGCCAAATTCCCTTATAAATCCAAATCTTTTATAAAAATTTTACTGATTTTTAAATACTAGCGACAAATTTTAAAAAACTCTTATGCCTGTCAAACTATGCATATCTGCCAATTTGCTGGGTTAGTTGAAGCTGTCCTATGGCTTTATGGGGCTACTTAAATCATTGCTCAGAAGTTGGGAGAGCTACATGCTAATCTCAAGTCTGCTCTCCTGAAGAGCCTTGGAAGATTTAGCAAAAATGTAAGCTTCCTGAAATCTGAATTGACATCTCTATTTTAGTTAGTATTTCAAGCTGAAACAGAAGGCACAATTAGAATAAGTTAGAGAGGACTTATTTACAAGGAAACTAATCATGAAAGTCTAGATGGGGAAAGCACAGGGCAGGGCACAGAAGACCAGGGCCAGCAACAGCAAAGCTGTCATCACCCCAAGCCCTACAAAAATGAGGGATGAGTGAGGTTACTTGCGCCTGAAAGGTGAGAGCACACATGGAGAGAAGCAGTGGGCTGTGGTCAGTCTTAGTCAGAGGAACCCGCAAAGTAAGAGGGCCAGGGGAGTAACAACTTTGTCATTTTCCTTCCTTCTTCCAGTTGACCTCCTGCCAAGGCTACCCCTTGACTGGGAGCTGGTGAATGTAATCCCGACAAATCAGCCTTGAGGTTACCTTTCTTTGCAACATCTGGAAGAGTGTATGACATTTAATTGGCATTGACTTATTATAGAATCTGTTGCTTTACTTTGTTTTTCATTTTCAAAGGTAGATAGTAAAATGCCCTCCAAGGTCCCTTTCAACATCAATCTTTTCACTTCATTATTTTGTACTTGAGATGAGAATCTGAAAGTGACAAATTTGGGAGAAATTCTGAGAGCTTTGAATGTCTTACTCTGCAGTCAGTTATCATGTACTCCAAGAAACAAATAGACCTAAACTAAAGCCAAAAAAGTCATGAAAACTGAGGATTTTTTTTGGCAGAGTATCATCATATAGTTTATGAAAAACAGGAGAATGTTAAGTATAGATCTCTATATACTCTAAGGATTTTTCACATGTTTACATTATAGAGTCAGGATAGGGTTTGGCTGTTTGGAGAGGATGTTTTTATTTTTGTTTTAGAGATGGGTGTGTTGCAATGTTGTGCAAGCTGGCCTCAAACTCCTAGGCTCAAATAATCTTCCTGCTTTAGCCTCACCTGTAGCTGAGACTACAGGCGTGAGCCACCACAGTTGCTTGTTTTTGTTATTAATGTTGTTAGATGTTTTAATAACAACCATGTTATTGCAATATGCAGTGACTGGTGAATGATTAACTGCACATTTTCCATTTTAGGGCTTATTTCAACATGGTCAGTTTCTTTCAAACAAGACATTAATTGGTAAACAAAACAATATAGTTTACAAATCCATGAAAAATTCACTGAGAACAATGTCTTATCAACTATGTTAATGCTCACCAAAAGGCATTATCTGTAGCACAAATATATACTATGCTAGGCTTTTTCCTCATCCTTAGAAAAGAAAAAGAAAGCATTCGAATCTTGCAGCTTTTAAGCTGCCATTGTAATCCATGGTAAGAGGAAAGTGCCAGAACTAAAACTCTACAGTGGAAGGTTTATGGCTTAGAGGTAGGGTAGCTGCTTAACTCCTATATGATTTCAAAACACGTAAGTGTAACCCATTCACTTTTTACTGTCCAGCAGTCATCAGCATGACCCATGCACCACACAAAGATGTCAAAGCACATCACTATGGTTCCACATGCAGCTGATCTCCTCCCATGGGACAGTGATGATTATAACACAGTTTCAGAGAGTGGGTTAAATCCAGGGAATGATGACAGCAGTGTGCCAAGTCATTTTAGATACACATCAAAGCCAATCTTGAAACTTGGCATAGGTGTAGAATGATGGGAAACGAAGCATGCGGCTTTCAGAATTTCAGACTCACACTAAGGGAAAAGTACTGCATAGATAAAAGATGATGAGACAGAATGAACAGCTGTGCCAGGCTTTGCTTCGTGGTTACACTGCCGAGCACAGTCTTTAGATGTACAAAGGATAAAAAGCACTGCCAACTTTGCAATTTCTTCTTCACCTACATCTGATTGCATAGATATAGCAACTCTGTAACTGGAATAGTTCCCTTTTTCTCTCATTCCACTCCCTTAATTTGAAAGGCCATATGTTGAGTTTAATCCATTCATGGTAATATTACTTGATCCAAATAAAGGTTCTAGAATACTGGAATCTTAGGAATGGGCACACACACACGCACACACACACACACACACACACACACACACACACAAAGTTTAAATGAGAAATTAATGGAAATGTTACTTGTATTTTACTTGCATATTACTGGATAGTAGTGCACAGTAGTGAAGAGTATAGGTACTGAAGCCAGATACCTGGATTTGAATCCTGGCCTTGCCACTTAATAGTTGATTACTTTGAGCAACATATGTCTGAATTTCCTCATCTGTAAAGGGGTGATTATGTCTACCTTAGAAGAGCTAACATATGTAAGGGCTCATATCATTAGCTTTTACTGCTACTATTATTATGTTTCTTAAATTGAGACTAGCTATTTGAGTGAAAGACAATGTAAACTTGAATAGGGATTTTATCTTCTCCAAGTCCTGGCTGCAGAAGGTAGACTCAGAGCAGAATAGTGAGAAATAGAGGAAAGAAGGAAGGGTTCCAAAGAGAGGAAGATTTGAGGGGAAATACAGAAGTATCTTCTGGAGGACATTCTGGACTGATCTTTTACATTTTAAATAAAGATAAAAAGCTTTGGCCTTGTGTTAGTTTTCAAAGAGGAATTTTTTTCTTTTACTATAAAATGCCTTTGTTTATTCTCTTTTTAAATCATCTTAATCTTGCTTTTCTTGGCTATGTTGTCATTTTCCACTTATTTCATATATTTGTGTAACACAAAAATTGATATAGGAAACCTTTTTACACATTTATTCTTTTACTGTACTTCTTTACTTTACTGTGTATCACTTCAGGGCTCACCCTCTTGTCTGTTTCTTCTAGAAAAGAAACAAATACAGCTTCATTCCTGTTTCTTCATAATGCCAACAAATTATATTAATTCAATCCTAAGTGTTCAGATTACTGTTTTATTGTTTTTTTCTTTTATTATTTATGTTAACTGATGGCTTGTTACTCTCTAAGGTTAGTGTCTAATTATTCTAAACAAGTTCTTCCCAGGAAAAAAGGAATTTTGAGCCCCTCTCCCCATGTATCTTTTATTCATTTATTTATAATTATATAACCATATTAATATATGTACATTATGAAATACATACTTAAAACAGACATTGAATGAGACAAAATTGAAAACAAATTTCCTCCCTATACTTCAATAGTTTATTAAAGCTTAAAAAATAATGATGATCTTGTTATGGTCTGAATGTCTGTATCCCCCCTAAATTCATACATTAAAATGGAATCACCAATTTTATGCCAGTGATAGTATTGAGGAAATAGGGCCTATGGGAGGTGAGTAGCTTATGAGGGCTCTAACCTCATGAATGGCGTCAGTGACCTTATAAAACAGACTCCAGAGAGCTAGCTATTCTCTTCAGTCATGTGGGGAAAAACAGAGGTTCCACCCATGGGGAATGAGCCTTCACCAGACATCAATCCTGCCAATGCCTTTATCTTAGACTTTTCAGCCTCCAGAACTGTGAGAAATAAATTCTTGTTGTTTATAAGCCACCCAGTTTATGGTATTTTGTTATAGCAGCCTAAATAGATTAAGGCAAAGATAAAGGAAGAAGACTATGAACAAGTAAACTTGACTATATTTTTGAAAATAAGAAACCACATATAATTGTGGAAAATGCACAAGATTTTATAGTGTCTATTTGAAGTACATTTCTAAGTATTTCTGGCACATTTCTCAATTCACTGTTACTACTCCCCTTAAGTGATCTGTGCCATCAGTACTTAAACAGTACAAATTATAATTTCCCATAATCACAACCTGATTAATCCTTCCCTTATTTACTAGTTTCTTTGACATATATTTTTCTTCTACATGCCAAGATGGTTTTATGGAGTACAATCCAGAAGACAATGTGAATGAAAATATAATATTCAATATCACTCCAAAACCCACTGGCAAAATTCCAGGGAAATGTTTCCTGCTATATGTGGAAATATACTTTATTCTTGGTCTCACAAGAGGATATTTGGAAGAAGTATAAATAGAGGCTTTGTTGCTAAAGATTCTTTCAGCATAGTTTTCTGGTATAAAGAAAAGCAATAAACCATTTTTATGCCAGTATACTCTTTATATGTTTGGCAAATTTGCTTAATAGTCTTTAGAAACTTTATATTCTCAATTAATGGCTGTATTTAATATGAATATTTATTCTTCAGTGTGTCTCTTTTATATTAGAAAGGGAAGAAGGCACACTAGGAACATTAGAAGTTTTGTGTCTTCTAGATGAAAAACTTTCTTTTTCTTTTCTATACTAGAAATAAAATACAATTTCATAATTTTGAAATACTATCTAGCTCTTTTCCTTCCTGTCTGTGTTTGTTTTCCACAGGAAAACCCATTGCTGTATAAGGATTAAACCAGATTTGATTAGTAAGCAATTGCTATTACAATAATACATATTAACCTTAGATTAACAATCAAACTCTATTGGAATGGAAATAAAAATATTATTATTATTACTGGAAGTCCATATCATCTATTGCCTATATAACCTCAGCCACATAACTGAACTCTTAATTGCAGTGGGTTTGAGGTGGAACATTTTTTTCTTCAATATGATTGAAATTTCTTGGATGGGTAGACCACGTTTTGTATCATCTGCGGAGCTCTTTCATAATAGGTTGATACTCTCTTAACAATTCCTTGTTAAGAATTTTATTCTTGTTTTTCTTGTTATTCTTGTTTTTCCAAAGCATAGAATCCCCAAGTAGGTGCAGAAGTTGGGGCTTTTGAGACCCTCAGATAGCAAGATGGCCAGCAGTGTCATGTCTTATTCTTCCCACCAAGGGAAATGTCCCACAAGCCATGGCAAGGAGGCCTGGCTGCAGCTTCACCTTCCTGTTGATGTCAGGCCTTGCATTCAACTCCTGAGTCCTGGTTGGCTGGGATCCCTTTGTAATAGGTGACTGCTAAATAGGCAGTTGAGAATTACTCAATAGAAAGGTTAGTAAGGTTTGCTGGAAGAGGGAGTTCAGTCCAAACACTGAATACAGCGTCTGTTGGGGATATCTGAAAAGTCTTTTTCATATGGATAATACTCTCCCTTATTTTCTTAATATGCTTTCTCAACTTTTTTCAGGATCATTATCTCAACTCAATGTGGCATTCCTAATTCTCTGCTACATTTCTTGATTCTGTAATTCAGTCCTTTAGGGAGGTGAAATTAGCATTCCAGGCTGGGTTTTGAATCTCGAACAGATGACTAGTTACAATGCATACACACTGCCCTTTACACGAAGAATCATTGTTTAATAAAACAGAAAAATCTCAACAATGTGAATGAAACAAAGTAGGTTTTTGTGGAAGTCTCATTGATTCATCTCTCTTTGATATGGTTCCCATACATCAAAATAGGGTTTTAGGGCTAGTTGAGTCAGGCAGTTATATTAAGATTGTTTTACTCCTTTTTTCTTGGTCCTAAGCTTCTTTCAATAATGCTTGTAAATTATTTTGCATGCCACAGCCAAAACAGGCATCAATATTGACATATTCTTTTAACTTGATGAACCTTAAGAGAGCTTAGATAAGCTCTTTACTTTAGCCTTGATACAATTTAATTTGTTTTTTCTTGAATAAATTGCCTTTTTCCACTCCAAATGAGACCTGAGATTTAATGGGCCTTGGCAATGACCTATGGTGAGTAGTTTACTCTTACACAAAAATCTAGCTTAATTCTAGAGAGACAGAACATGGTACATAAAATGTGTCAGCAATAAGATCAGACAACCAGAAAGTATTCTCAAGTTCTATTCTTAACCCCAACTCGGAGCCACAAAGACTTGATAGAAGTCATTGTTCCTCCTCCATTTCTTCATTTTGGTTAAATTGTATTATTTGTGGAGAAGAATCATGTATATTTATTTATTACAATAAGTTATATGACATAGCTGTTGTGTGACAGAGATTGTCATATTGGCTGTGGTTAAACTGATTCTGTGTAGTATCAATGGAAATAAATAAATCCAAAGGCAAAATGTATCAACTGAAATAGAAAAATATCGAATATATTTCTATATCAGTTGATACATTTTGCCTTTGGATTTATTTATCTTAATTGAAAATAGAAACAGAAAATATTTCTACTTCTATTTCTATTTCTAAATAATATGTGTACAAAATTTTAGTATCATATGGAATAGTTTCACTTACCTGAAAATCCTCTGTTCACTGCCTATTCAGCCCTCTGTCCCACCTAACTCCTAGCAACCACTGACCTTTTTACTGTATTCATGCTTTTGCCTTTTCAGCACATAATTGGAAACATAAAGTATGGAGCATTTTTTAATTGGCTTCTTTCACTGAGTACTACACATTTGTCTCCTATATGTATTTTCATAGTTTTGAACCTCATTTCTTTCCAGCACAAAGCAGTATTTTATTTTCCCAGGTTATTTATTCACTTGCCTACTGAGGACCCCTTAGTTGCTTCCAAGTTTTGGAATTTGCCCATTTTAAAAGAGTCATTGATGAGTGTGGTGGCTCATGATTCTAATCCCAGCAATTTGGGAGGCCAAGGCAGGTGGCTCGCTTGAGCTCATTAGTTTGAGAGCAGCCTGGGCAACATGGCAAAACCCTGTCTCTACAACAAACACAAAAATTTGCCAGGCATAGTGGTGTGTGCCTGTAGTCCTAGATACTTGGGAGGCTGAGGTGGGAGGATAGCCTGAGCCCATGAGGTGGAGGTTGCAGTGAGCTGAGATTGTGCCACTGTACTCTAGCCTGGGCAATAGAGCCAGACCTCATCTCACAAAAAACAAAACAAACAAACAAAAAATGTCAGGTGGGGGAATTGTTATGTTTACTGTTGAGCTTTAAGAATTCTTTGTACATTTTGGATAAAAGTCCTTTATCTGATATTTCTTGTTTAAAAACGATTTCCTCATCTGTAACTTGTCTTCTCATTCTCTTGAAATTGTCTTTCACAGAGAAGTATTTAATTTAAAAATTCTAGTTTATCAGTTATTCCTTTATGGATAGTACCTTTAATGTTGCATCTAAAAAGTTAGCACCGTACCCTAAGTCTTCTAGGTTTTCTCCTATGTTATCATCTAGCAATTTTATGCTTTTTTCATTTTATATTTAGATCTATGGTACATTTTTGAATTAATGTGTGTGAAGCGTATAAAGATTTGTGTCTAGATTCATTTTTGTCCATGTGGATGTCCAGTTGTTCCAGTATCATTTTTTGAAAAGACTATCTTTGCTTCATTTTATTGCCTTTATTCTTTTGTCAAGGATTAGTCAACTATATTTATGTAGGTCTATTTCTGGGATCTCTATTTTGTTCCAATGATGTATTTTTTTTTTTTTTTTAGTCAACACTATACAGTCTTGATTACTGTAGCTTTATAGTAAGTCTGAAGTTAGATAGGGTCAGTCCTCCAATTTTGTTCCTTTCCTTCAATATCTTGTTGATTATTATAGGTCTTTTGCATTTCCATATAAGTTGTAGAATTAGTTTGTCAATATTCACAAAATAACTTGTTGGGATTTTGGTTGAGAATGTATTGCATCTATAAATCAATAAGCGAGGAACTGACATCTTCATAATACTGAGTCTTCCTATTCATAAACATGGAACATCTCTACATTATTTAATTCTTTGATATTGTTTATCCATTTTATAATTTTTAATATCTAGATCTTGTACATATTTTGTTAAATTTATGCCTAAAATTTTTGGGGTCTTAATGTAAATGGTATTGTGTTTTTAATTTCAAGTTCCACTTATTCATTGCTAGCATATAAGAAAGTGATTGACTTTGTATTCTGCAACCCTAATATATTAACTTATTAGTTTTAGGCAACATTTTCTTTTTTGATGCAGTCTCACTCTGTCACCCAGGTTGGAGTGCAGCTCACTGCAACCTCTGCCTCCCAGGTTCAAGTGATTCTCCAGCCTCTGCTTCCCGAGTAGCTAGGATTAGAGGCATGTACCACCATGCCAGGCTAATTTTTATATTTTTAGTAAAGATGGGGTTTCACCACATTGGCCAGGCTAGATTTCAAACTCAGGTGATCCACCCACCTTGGCCTCCCAAGTGCTGGGATTATAGGTGAGAGCCACTGCTCCTGGGCTTAGGCAAGTGTTTTTTCCATTTTTTTTTTTTTTTTTTTTTTTTTTCAGATTTCCTACATAGACGACAATGTTAGCTGTGAATAAAGACAGTTTTATTTCTTTCATCTTAATCTGTACACTTTTTATTTCTTTTTCTTGTCTTATTGCATTAGGTAGTATTTTCAGTATGATGTTGAAAGAAATGATGAGAAGGGGCATTCTTGTTTTGTTCCTGGTCTTGGTGGGAAGGTTGAATTTCTCACCATTTAATATTATGTTAGCTGGAGGTGCTCTGTAGATATTCTTAATCAAGTTGGGGAAGCTCACTTCTCTTCCTAGTTTACTGAGAGTTTTTATCATAAATGAATGTTGGATTTTATCAAATGCTTTTTCTGCATCTATCGATATGATCACATTTTTAATTAGCTTGTCAATGTGATCAATCATATTAATTGATTTTCAAATGTTTAATGACTCTTGGATACCTGGGATAAATCCCACTTGGTTGTGGCAATTTTTTTTGTACATTGTTGAATTCAATTTGCTATTTTTTGAGATTTTTTGCATATATGTTCATAATGACTATTTGGTTTGTAGTATTCTTGTGATATGTTTGTCTGGTTTTGATATTATGGTAATGCTGGCCTCATAGAAAAAGTTGGGAAGTATTTTCTTTGCTCCTATATCCTAGAAGAAATTGTACATAACTGTTAAAATACCTTCTTTAAATATCAGTTTTTGGTTGTGTAGATTTTCTCTATTGATTCCTGTTTCAATGGCATTGATTTCTGCTCTCATTTTTAGTATTTCTTTTCTTCTGCTTACTTTGGATTTAACTTCCTCTTTCTTTTCTAGTTTTCTAAGATAGAAAGTTAGATTACTGATTTTAGATAATGTGTCTTCCCTAAAATAGGCATTCAGTGCTGTAAGTTTCCCTCTAAGCACTACTTTCACTGCATCTCACATATTTTGATGTTATATTTTCATTTTCATTTGAGATATTTTAAAGTTGTCTTGAGATTTCTTTTCTGACTCATGTTCTTTAGAAGTATTTTGTTTAATAGCCAACATTTTGGGATTTTTTTAAGTGATCTTTCTGTTATTCATTTCTAATTTAATAGCATTGTGGTCTGAGAAAAGAATTTTATGGTTTTTATTCTTTTTAAATGTGTTAATATGTTCTTTATGCTCCCTGCAATCTGGTCTGTATTGGTGAATCTTCCATGTAAGCTTGAGAAAAATGTATAATCTGCTGCTGTTGGATGAAGCAGTTAAATAAATGGATGAACTATGAAGTTCATCTATGTTCTTACTGATTTTCTACCTGCTGGACCTATTTCTGATAAAACAGTGTTAAAATATCCAATGATAATAGTATACCTCATTTGTATCTCATTACAGTGTACCAGTTTTGCCTCATGTATTTTTCCCTCTGTAACTTCTTACTCCTTAACATTCTTTTATTTCAGATTGAATAACTCTCTTCAGCATTTCTTGTAGAATAGTTCTGTATTGATGAAGTCCCTCGGCTTTTGTTTGTCTGAGAAGGTCTTTATCTTTCCTTCATACTTTAAGGATATTTTCACTAGATATACTACTCTAGTATTTTTTCACTAGAAAGTTTTTTCCTTCAGCACTTTAAATATATGATGCCACTCCTTCCTGAAGGTGCAAACCTCACTGGTAATAGTCAGCACACAGAAAAATACAGAATAGTATAAAACTGTAGCTGTGGTGTTACTCTACTGAACTGCTCGACTTCAGTAGAAAGACTAAATGATAAACAATAAAAAAATAAACTAAAACAGCTTTCCAAGACACAGACAGTATAATAAGACATAAAGAGAAACAAGAAAAAGTTAAAAAGCAGAGGGAAGAAAAGTGTAAAGTTTTTGTTTTATTTTTACATGTTTGTTTATGGAATCAGTGCTGAGTTGTTATCATTCAAAATAATAAGCTATAAGACAGCACTGAAAAGTCTGCTGTCAGACATACTAGACCTCTATTGTATGTTGTTTCTTTTCTCCTGTTGCTTGTAGGATCCCTTCTTTATTTTTGACCTTTAGGAGTTTGATCATTAGATGCCTTGACGTAGTCTTCTTTGGGTTAAATCTGCTTAGTGTTAAATCTGCGGTTCTTACACTGCTATAAAGAACTACCTGAGACTTAGACTTAGCAGGAAGCATGAATGGGAGGCCTCAGGAAACCTCATGGCAGAAGGCAAAGGGGAAGCAAGCACCTTCTTTACATGGCAGCAGGAGAGAGAGAAAGAGAGAGCATGAGTAGACCAGGGGAAAGTGCCACATAATTTTAAACCATCAGATTTTGTAATAACTCACTATCTATCATGAGAAATAGGGGAAATCCATCCCCAGGATTCAATAATGTCCCACAAGGTCCCTCTCCAAACACTTGGAATTCAACATGAGATTTGGGTGGGGACACAGAGCCAAACCATATAATTCCTTCCCAGTTCTCATGTCCTTCTCCATTGGAGAAATAAAAATCAAAACTACAATGCGATAACACCTCACTTCAGTTAAAATGGCTTATATCCAAAAGACAGGCAATAATGAATGCTGGTGAAGATGTGAAAAAAAGGGAACCCAGTGACACTGGTGGGAAGGTAAATTAGTACAACCACTATGGAGTCAGGTATGGATAAAATCCCAATAGTTTATGCTCTGGTATGGAAGTTCCTCAAAAATCTAAAAGTAAAGGTACCATGTGCTCCAGCAATCCCACTGTTGGATATTTACTAAAAAGAAAGGAAATCAATATATCGAAGAGATACCTGCACTCCCATGTTTGTTGCAACACTGTTCATAATAGCCAAGATATGGAAGCAAACTAAATGTCCATTAACAGCTGAATGGATAAAGAAAATATGGTACTTACACACAGTGGAGTACTATTCAGCCATAAAAAAATGAGATCCTGTCATTTGCAACAACATGGATGGAACTGAAGGTAATTATGTTAAATGAAATAAGCCAAGCATAAAAAGACAAGCCTGGTATATTCTCAGTTACTTGTGGGATCTGCAAATTAAAACAATTGAACTCATAGAGATAAGGAATAGAAGGATGGTTACTAGAAGCTGAGAAGGGTAGTTTAAGGGCAGGGAGGATTGTTAATGAATACAAACAAAACAGAAAAAATTAACAATATCTAGTATTTGATAGCACAACATAGGAACTGTAGTCAGTAGTAATTTAGTTATTCATTTAAAAATAACTAAAAGGGTATAATTAGATTGTTTATAACACAAATGATAAATATTTGAGGGAATAATTTCCCATGATGTGATTATTATGCATTGCATGACTGTACCAAAATATCTTATACACCCCACAAATTTCTATGTACCCACAAAAATTAAAAATTTAAATAATTTTTAAAAAGAATTTTTCATCTTTGCTTTTCTGTAGTGTGAATATCATAAAATATATTTGTTTTGCCTAAATATATTTGTTTTGGCATTCGTTCTGCTTGGTGTTCTTTGAGCTTCCTAGATCTTCTAAATCTTCCTAGATTGGGCATCTTACATTAATTTGGTGAAATTCTAAATTGCTATTGCTTCAAATAATGCTTCATTCCTTTCTCTCTTTTGCTTCTGGTTTCCCATTATGTATATGTTATACCTTTTGTAGTTGTCTCACAGTTCATGGATATTCTGTTTAATTCTTTTTCAGTCTTTTTTCCCTTTGATTTCAGTTTTGGAAATTTCTATTGCCATGTCCTCAAGCTCGGAGATTGTTTCTGCAGCCTTGTCAGGTCTACCAATGAGCCCAAAAAAGGCATTCTTCATTTCTGTCATAGTGTTTTGGATCTCTAACATTTTCTTTTGACCCTTTAAGAAAATAACTCTCTGCTCACATTATCCATCTGTTCTTGCATATTGTCTGTTTTTTTCATTAAAGCCTTTAGCATATTAATCTTAGTTTTACAGAATTTTCTGGTCTGACAATTCTAACATAGCTGCCACTTCTGTCTGCGGTTCTGATGACTGCTGAGTCTCTTCAAAAAGTGTTTTCTGACTTTTAATATGTCATGTAATTTTTTGTTGAAAGGCAGACATGATGTATTGGGTAAAGAGGCTGCTGTAAATAAGCCTTTAGTAGTGTAGAGGTAAGGTGGAGGTGGAGGGGAAAAGTTCTCTAGTCCTGTGATTAGATCACAGTCTTTAGGTGAGACTGTGCCTGTGAATGTGCACTACTGCTTCTGAGTCCTCCCTCTCTGCCAAGCCCTTAGATGGGACAGGAGGAACAGTGGGGTCTGGGGTTGGTTATTTCTCTTCATCCAGTTAGGTTAGGTATTGATGAAATCCCAATTGTTTATGCTCTGGTAAAATATTTTCTCTTCAGGGCAGGCTCTATGGAAAAGAACATAATGCTATGCATATCTTCTGGGGTGCTGTTTGTTTTTCTATCTCTTAATTTGGATGCTAATTATGCAGATGTGTTCAACTGGTAAAAATTCATTGAGCTCTACACTAGTGATATGTGTACTTTCCTGTATGAACATTATAATTCAATAAAAATGTATCTCCCTCCCTAAAAAAAAAATGTCTTACCACTTAGAGTATGAGACGATGTCTTACCACTTAGAGTATGAGACAAATAAGCAAATAAGAACATTAATACATGGCAATGAGTGCAATGAAGGAAATAAATGGAGTGTATCAAATACTAATCAAGTACTTACAATGGGAAAATACAAACAAGGAAATAATTCCTTGTTTGGCAATCACGGTCAATATATGCAGAACCCTTGGAGATTCAGAGCCATTTGTCTTCAGTTAACTGAGGGTATTTGTCCAAAAGGAGGTATCCCATATGTAGCAGAGGATGTTACAGACTGCTCAAGTTGATCAATGTGATTTTTCAGTAAAGGACAGTTATACAGTTCTCCTTGTTTATACTTGCATTGAAAACTGCTATTATTCTACCCATCATGCCTATGGTGGCACCACCTGGCTCTGCTGGAATCTATTTTCCTTTTTCATCCTCTCTAGTCCCAAAGGAGGTATTAATGGTATTTGAAGAGTTATAATGAAGATAGGTGACATTAGGAACATCTGGAAATCTACTACTTTGGCTTCATTCAACTTATTTATTAATTAAGTTTTGGTAGCTGAGATTCAAATATCGCATGAGTCTTTTTTTTTCAGAACTTTTAAATGTTTATGTGTGTGTGTGTGTGTGTGTGTGTGTGTGCATGACTAGACTCTTAGGCCTCTTGGAAATATGCATATATTTAATAATGACAGTAGTATGTGCCACTTAAAAAAATAGATTCCCACTGCATTTTCGTAGTAAGTGAATATTTACAGACTGAATTCTAAATTCTACTTAAACCCAAGTTAACTGTCCATCCAAAAGAAAGTTGAACTACATCAACCTGCCTATGAAATATCCCAGAACTCTTAGGAGATGTAATGAATCAATAACTAAGCCTTCATCATTACTTATTCCTGTAACTAATTTGTGACCCCCCCCAAAAATTTCTATAATTACAATTTTGTAAAGCAAAAAATGTGTTTAAAACATGCTGTTAATGCGCAACAGACTAAGAAACCTCTGAAAAATATAATCCCAATTAACTGAAAAAAGATTCATCCCTACTTAGTTTGTGCTTCCAGATGTGTTGGCTTGGTCACCAGACCCTTACATGCTGCTAGCTTTCAGGTTACATCAACTACATGAGACTCAGCAGATCTCAATAAATTGACCTCTCCAGTCTGGCAAGGAGACAATAATGTGAAGTTCTTTTTGAAAACACCTTTTTTTATATCAACTCTTGACTATTGGGGATCTAATTTCCTAGTTCTTTTTACCCAAGACTTTGCCTCTCCCATGCCTTACTCCTTGTCTTTTAGACAATTACCCCTCATTAACTGAACCTCAGGTAATAGGCAGGGTGGGAAAAGCAAAAGGAACTTATTTGATCAATTGAGCAACTAAATATAACTCTGGCATCTCAGTATTCTTACTCTGTAAGGCCTGTTGAGATAATAATCATCAACTGCTTCAGAAAAGTGCTATTTAGGAAAATGAGGAAAAAATGCATATAAAATTTGAGTCTTAGGGAAAGCAAATTTAAATAGTACATAAAATGTGATTATTTTCTAATGTTCAAATTCACAATTTCTGAAAGTAAATATAATGCTACCTTGAATAGTTAAATTTTAAAATTCATTCTATAATCTCTCTAGTTTGTTTGTAAAATACTTTCTTGGGTTATATATTTTGGGGGGAAAAGTCTAATTAGTCCAACGAAAGGCACATCTTTAAGAATAGATGTATTTATGCTCAAACACACAGTAATGATTTTTTATTTTCCTCAAACATAAAATTATAGTCCTCAGAAAAATAGCATGAATAAGACTGGGCTTTAATCAAAAGGATGTCAATTATTTATATACATTTAAAACAAATGTGCATACACACAAACACAGGAGAGAAACTACAATGTAGTCTGAATAAGAAAGGAGTTTAAAACACTGGAAAATAATTCAACATAAACTCTAGTTTTTCACTCTTTTCCAGAAAAAGAAGGACATTGGGGAAAACTTTTACTGCATTAAATTAAAAGAATGATTGGGTAAATTCCTCAAGTTTTTGAATGAGTACACATATCTTTAATTTTCATGGGTTAATTCCTGCATTCACTAAGCATTTGGTAGGCATTCTCCTGTTACTGAAGATGCTGTAGAGTATAGAAAGAAAAAGTTCCTGTCCACAGAGCTTTTATTATGGGACAAAACAACTAAGGAGCACCATTATGGAACAAAGGATCAACAGTAAAGAATAAAGTGCAAACATTGCCTTGCTGATTAACTGCCAAATTTCCAACACTTCTGTGGGTGGCAGGTTGATTGCCTAGACAGGTATAAATCAAGCATCCTCTCTAGTTCATGCTTTGCCTTTTTATTGATAAAAAGTGCTTGGGGCTATACAAGTCGGTACTTGTTGGAACCCCTCAAACACTACCACCTTTTTGCTAAAAAGGAAGGACAGCTTTGAAAACATAAGGCCACCATTCCTTAATAAGCCTTTTTTTTTAAAAAAAAAGATCTTATTATATATAAAGCTCAATTAGACACTGAGGAGAATGTAATAAAAGCTCAAGGTAGTGAAGGACTCTACCTTCTAATCAAGTGCCATTTGGCAGAAGAAGATGATATAACCACAAGAAATAATAATCAATGTTAGCATTAAGTTTTCTTTAGCAGTCATGAGAGATTTCACATACATTTTATTCTGAAAATAACCCTGTGGGGTCAGTAGGACATTAAAATGAAATTATCATGCCCAATTTAAGTAAGAAACTGAGCTTGGCAAAAAGGAATGTTTTTCAAAAATCACAGTACCAGGGATGGAGCAAGGCTTACTTTGTTCTACTTGTAATCATGTATGTTTTTAACCACATCTGTTCTTTCCCATAAGAATGTTAATGATATATAGACACTCATTCATTCCTTTATTCATATATTTATTAAACATCTATTTGGTAGCTACTGTGAAACTGCTGGGGATGTAAAACTCAGTTAGTTCCTGCTCTCAAAGTGTCCACACATATTTCAGTAACACTTTATCCCTTACAAAACTCTTCTTACAAGAATGATAAATTGACACTACATTTTATATAATGTATGTAATGAGGAAACAAAGACTCAGAGGAACCTCCTCACTGACCTCATACCACAAAGATAGTCTGAGTTCAGGAAGATTCAGTCATTGCTTAAGAGCCAAAATGAGCACAGAACTGTAGGACATTAGCTATAAACTTTGCTGGACATGTATCTCTATTACTGAAAATTTTGATCCTGTACAGCAGTATATTTTTTAAAAAGTTTAAGTAGTGTATATTTGCTACTGTACTTATGTTAAATACATGACAAAACTCAAAAAATTTAGAAGTTTAAAAGGGATGAAATGCAAAGCACATATAAATAGAAGCTTTACTCCTTACTACCTATAGCCTAGTGGATTATCTTGCATGTCCTTGAAAGCATGCATATATTTATTTGGAAATCACAGTTATCATAGGCTAATAAATTCTAAACAAGTAGTCAATGCGATGGGTATACTTGCAATGATTTCTGGGTGTCTGCTAAGCTATGAGCAGCAATCTAAAAAATCTGATCTTCAGATTCCAATTATGAAACACTATCATAACACTGGTGAGATACAAGTTTTCATACTCACTCCTACTAGCCTGTTTCTGGGTCACTTTTCAGTTTTTCTGACAACCTGACCATCAAAAAGCTTGACTGCCAATGATATAAGTGAGAAAATTGTGAACAAATGAATGTCTGCTCCAGCAGAAAATATGAGAAACACTTAGATTTGATTTTATTCATGTGACAATCACACAAAACTCAATTAAAAGTGGTGAGCCTTTGTAACTTGGAAACATTTTGAATTCTCTATCAGCTATTAATATAATTTGCACTGTCACAATAGCTGTGGCGCTCTACAAAAACATTTAATTTCCATTCATGAAGAAGAGATACCTTCTCCCTCCACAACAAACTGTTTAGTTGAGCACAATTTTAATTATGTATTTATACTTTGCCCAAACTCCTCCTTCACAAGGAAACATTATGCACTTCAAATTTATGGTAATATTGAAATTCAATTTTTTAGCTGTTAACTCAATGAGTAGTTTTTACCAGAAAGTAAGAGCAAATATTAATTAATCCTTTTTTAGAAGAATCTAAAGCATGGACACCCCCACTTCCAATCTTCTAAAATTAGTTAACAAGAAGCAAAAAAATAATACACAAAAGTTCCATTTGAACCCTTGTATGACCCAATTTTTGGAAGCATAATTTACAGTATATCTTCTGAACACAGTAACTCCCAGAATTTTGCAACACACAGTCCTTGACCTCTAAGTATGTCAGGACAAATTAATAGGGAAATAAAAATACAGTTTTTGTAAGGGGTAATGATGTTTTTATGCTATACTAGGGCTCTTTGAAAAGCTAATTGGATGTTAAGTCTTCAAAAAAGGTTTTCCAAAATTAAACAACAAATTTGAGTTACTCTGCAATTTGGGAAAATATTTTATAATGAAGAGAAAGCTCTATTTCAATTTATATTACATTTCTACTGAAGAAAAATTGTGGTAGCTATGTCAGAAAATTTTTGAGAAAATTTTTGAAATAAACATTTTGTAATAATGAAAAATGTTGGAGGTAAAATGAGAAAACAAGCATTTTCAGAAAAAAATTATTTTATACTTTAGGATGATGATGTAAGAGCCATCATTCAAGATGAAAAGAAATCTTAATTTCTAAGGAATATTATAGTTTTTAATACCTTCTTCAGTTACCTCATCTCACTTCATCCAAGAATGTTTGCTCAAAAAGATACGGCTCACTGTTTATTAGAGAAGAGTTTATTATAATATTTTGCTAAAAGAGGCTTTAAAGAGGCTGAATATCACTATTGGGAGAAATGAAATACTGCCCTATCATGTGGAGACAAGTATAGGTTAGACAGACCTTGGATCATAGTTCATCATTTCCTTTGGTGAATCACTAATTTCAGGTTTCACATCTGTAAAAAAGGAGCAAGAATAACCTTTGTATCACAAAACATTGTGAACTGGAAGAATTATTGATATATGCACATAATCATGCGCTGTGCCTGACATGTGATTCATGTAATAAGCTAAAGTTATTCAACAAGTCTGTTCACAGAGTAAAAGTAGACCTATTCCCTGATTCAGCACTAAATTCATTATATCACACTCTGTTCACCTTGATCAACTAAAACTTGTTAAACTACACCAAGTTTTTCACATTGGTAGATAATCTAGCACGGTGACTATCAACAAGGGTCTTCATTGGATTAAGCATTTCCATGGTTCTGTCTAGGATGCTGATTTAGCATCTGCACCTGTGAAAACCCCACAGATGATTCTCGGCCTCTCTGGGAGCTACTGATCTAGCTTATGTGACAGCCTTTTATTTCCAAAATCTCTAGCTTATCAGTGTAAAACTACCCTTGTCTTAGGTGCTGTTAAGAATACTTTGCTTCTTAAGAGAGATCCAAGATGGCCGATCACTAGCAGCTCAGGCTTGTAGCTCCCAGTGAAAGAGCAGAAAACGTGAGGACGCCACAATTTCAGACAGATTTTTGTTGCTCACAAACCAGGAGATTCCCAGCGGAGGAGCCCCATGGGTCACCAGTGTGACTCTTGTGGCAGGTGCGGCAGTTCTCGGTGCAGAGTAAAAGGGACTGGGTCCCCTTTTGGTCAATGTTTGGAGCTCTGCGGATGTAGAGTTGCCCATTCAGCTGATTGAAGAAGGGACTCAGCAGGGAAGCCAGACTGGAGACTCCCGGGCAGAAAAGCACCAAGAATCTTGACTCTGCTGTTTTAGCCGCAGTGGGTTGCTCAGATTTCGGCGCTGGGAATTAACAAGTTGGACGTCCACTCAGAGACCTAATTTGAAAGTTGGTAATTACAAAGATGACAGGTGGATAAATTTACAATGATGGGAAGAAACCAGCATAAAAAGACTGAGAATACTAAAAATCAGAATACCTCTCCCTCTACAGAGGGTCACAGTTCCTCACCAACAAGGGAACAAGGCCTGATGGAGAATGACTGCACTCCAGTAACAGAATTAGGCTTCAGAATGTGGATAATAAGAAACTTCTGTGAGTTAAAAGAACATGTTCTAGCCCAATGTAAAGAAACTAAGAACCTTGAAAAAAGGTTTGACAAAATCCTAATGAGAATAGACAATTTAGAGAAGAATATAAGTGAATTAATGGAACTGAAGAATACAATATGAGAACTCCACGAAGTATGCACAGGTTTTAACAGTCGAATTGATCAAGCAGAAGAAAGGATATCAGAGGTTGAAGACCAACTTAATGAAATGAGAAGACAAGATTAGAGAAGAAAAAGTGAAAAGAATGAGCAAAGTCTCCAAGAAATATGGGACTATGTGAAAAGACCTAATTTATGTTTGATAGGAGTACCTGAATGAATTAACAAGTTGGACATCCACTCAGAGACCTAATTTGAAAGTTGGTCATTCTCATGAAGAGAATGAATCCAAGCTGGAAAATATTCTTCAGGATATTATTCAGGAAAACTTTCCTAACCTAGTAAGGCAGGACAACACTCAACTCCAGGTAATACAAAGAACACCACAAAGATATTCCTCAAGTAGAGCAACCCCAAGACACATAATTGTTAGATTCACCAGAGTTGAAATAAAGGAGAAAATTCTAAGGGCAGCTAGAGAGAAAGGTCAGGTTACCCATAAAGGGAAGCCTATCAGACTTACAGCAGATCTCTCAGCAGAAACCTTACAAACTAAAAGAAAGTGGGGGTCAATAATCAATATCCTCAAAGAAAAGAATTTTCAACTCAGAATCTCATATCCACCCAAACTAAGATTTATAAGTGAAGTAAAAATAAAACTTTTCACGAACAAGCAAGCACTCAGAGATTTCATCACCACTAAGCCTGCTTTACAAGAGCTTCTGAAAGAAGCACTACACACAGAAAGGAACAATCAGTATCAGTCATTCCAAAAACTTACCAAAAGGTAAAGAGTATCTCCATAATGAAGAATCTATATCAACTAATGGGCAAAATACCCAGCTAGCATTAAATGACAATATTAAACTCATAAATATCAATATTAACCCTAAATTTAAATGGATTAAATGCCCCAATCAAAGACACAGACACACAAACTGAATAAAAAGTCAAAACACATTGACACTCTGTATCCAGATCCATCACATAAGCAAGGACACACAAAGACTCAAAACAAAAGGTTGGAGGAAGACTCACCAGTCAAATGGAGAGAGAAAAAAAACAAACAGGAGTTGTAACTTTTGTCTCTGACAAAATAGACTTTAATAGTAACAAAGACTAAAAGAAACAAAGAAGGACATTACATAATGATAAAAGGATCAATGCAACTATAGGAGTCAATGATCATAAATATATATGCACCCAATATAGGAGCACCCAGATACATAAGACAAGTTTTCAATGACTTATAAAGAGACTTAGACCACCACACAATAATATTGGGAGACTTTGACAACACATTGTTAATATTCAATGGATCAACGAGATAGAAAATTAACAGGGACATTAATGATTTGAACTCAGACCTGGAACAAGTAAACTCAGTGAATATTTATAGAGTTCTTCACCCCAGGTCCACAGAACATACATTTTTTTTTAGTATAACATTACACCTATTTTGAAAGTGACTACATAAATGGATGCAAATCACTCTTCAGCATTTGCATAGCATTTCACAGATTTAAATGAAATATTGTTTGTTTGTCTGTTATTTTCTTTCTTTATTCCTTCCTGTCTCTGCTGTTAAGCACAATTATCAGCATAAAAGAGGTTTTTAATACCTACTTTTAGATTGCATTCCAGCCTGGGCAATAGAGCAAGACTCCTGTTCTCTCTCCTCCTTTTCTCTTTCTCTTTCTTTCATTAAAAAAAAAAAAAATATATATATATATATATATTTTTTTTTTTTTTTAAAAAGTAAGAATACTTTGCTTCCATTTGCAGTGGAATCAGAGGTCAGAATACAGCATGCCATGGCAAAAGAAAAAGCGATATCATGACTCTGTCTGACTCCCCCACCATTTGTTGATGGTTCCTTCCATTTTTTCTGGCTGACACATTTACTTATGCTCTTCAGAGGGTTTCTAACTAGGGAGAAGTCTCCTATAAGATAGATCTCTTAATCCAGCTCCAGTCCCAAGATAGGAAGAAGCCATTAACAGTTCAAATATGGCACCCATGATTTCGAATGAGATGTCTAACTCAGATAAACAAGTTCATTGAAGTGGGACCCCATGTACACATGACAGAAAATCAGGCAAAATACGTTGTTTTTCTCCTATTATTACAACCAGTGGGTTATTTATCAAAGACTCATAAGCAGGTGGTTTCTGTTAAAGAAAGGTTGTACATCTCTAGTAGATATTGAGCTTTTTGGCTCCCTTTCTAACATAGTGCAGTTTTAATGTTCAGAAATTCCTGGTTTGCCCAGTATACAACTGTAGGTAGAGAAAAAAATGTCATTTTTGTAGACATTTCTCTCTCTTAAAGTAATGGTCACAGCAAATTCTAATACTCAGTGCTTACAACTTCCAGCTTTGAGATAATAAGAGCCACTTTCCAAATTGTTCATTGACTTTCAAAGAAATTAATTGCTTTTAATCTGTTATTGCAAATATTTCCAAAGAAATTAATTGCTTTCAATCTCTGTATGCATGAAGTTTAAAATGGCAAAAATTTCAAATATGAAGAAAGTCTCGCTGCTACAATTTCTCCTTCTAATAATACAGTGTTAGTCCACACAGTGTGATCCTAAAGAAAGCTTCACTTACAAGTGAGACATAAATGTCACATCTTGAAAATCAGTTCTTTGTATATCACTTAGGATATATAACAGCAGGTCTTCAATTCAGAAACAATTTCTTAAACATATACTCTCTTTTCTAATATTTCAACCCTAGTTTGGGATTTTATGATGTCAAAGAAGAGGGCTTTAGACAGTTATTGGTAACTTAAAAGTGAATAGCCTATAGAAATAAATAATTCCAAAGAGCAGATAGGGCTATACAGATCACTCTGAATTTCTTTAACACCTTCCTCTCCTGGGAAGAAGGCCAAAGAATAACCTATTGACTCTTCTGCCCTCCTGTGGCCAGAAATCAATGGAGTCTGTATCTCTTGAATAAATATTGCTGTGATTTAAAGACAAATGAATTATTAAAACAGGTGTTCGGTGTCTATTTTAGTGAGGGTTCTCTAGAGAAACAGCACCAATAAGAAGATATATATTTATATAAGGTATTAGTTCAGGTGATTATGGGGGCTGAAAAGTCCCAGGGTCTGTTGATTACAAACTAGAAACCCAGGAAAGCTGGTCATGCAGTCTGAAGGTTGGATAGCCAGAGAGCCAATGCTGTAGACTCCAGTCTGTGACTGAAGCGCTGAGAATCAGGAGGACCTATGTTAGGAGAAGATTAATTTAAAACTTAAGCTGTCCAACAGAGAGACAGTTCAACCTTCTTTCATTTTTTTGTTCTATTCAGGCCCTCCATGTATTAGATGATGCCCATGATATTGGAGAGGACTATCTGCTTTACTCAGCTCACAAATTCAAATGTTAGTCTCTTCTAGAAACACCCTCACAGAAAGACACCCAGAAATAATGCTTAATCAGCTATCTAAGCATCCCGTGCTAGGTCAGGTTGACACATAAAATTAACCATCTCAGTACCTGTGGAAGATTGTCTGCAAAGATGGCCAAGACAGCCATAATAATTCCTTAATTTCCTGTAAATGTACGCAATTCCTTTCATGTTGTGCAGCTACTTTTCCTCCACTTGAATTCTGTCTGGGCTTGTGACTTCCTTTGACCAATAGAATAAGACAGATTTGACACTGTGCTAGTATGGGGCATAAAATTTCAGAGGGCTGGCAGAATCCGTTTTTTTTTTTTTTTTTTAGAAAGCAATCACTATATTAAGAAGATCAGCATATCCTGCTGCAAAAAAATATCATGTGGAACTGAGGTGCCCCAGGCAACATCCAACACCAAGGACCCAACCTATGAAGGAGTCCATCTTGGATCTTCCTTTAGCTTCAGTTGAACTACCTCAGCCAATGCCAAGTGAAAGAGAGATGAGCTGTCTCTGTCAGTGCTGCTTAAAATCTGGATCCTCCAGGTGCAGTGGCTCACACCTGTAATCCCAGCACTTTGGGAGGCCAAGGTGGGTGGATAACGAGGTCAGGAGTTCAAGACCAGTCTGACCAACATGGTGAAACCCCATCTCTACCAAAAATACAAAAATTAGCTGTGGTGGAGCACTTGTAATCCCAGCTACTCAGGAGGCAAAGGCAAGAGACTTGCTTGAACCTGGGAGGCAGAGGTTACAGTGAGCCAAGATCATGCCACTGCACTCCAGTTTGGGTGACAGAGCGAGACTCAGTATCAAAAAAAAAAAAAAAAGATCTGGATCCACAAAACTGTGAACAATAAGATAGTATTGTTTGAAGCCACTAAGTTTTGGAATTTTTTTTTTTACAGCAATAGACAATTGAAAAAAGTTAAAAAAAATTACAGTGTTTATTCTCCATAGCTTAATCTGATTTATCAGTTACAGAGCACATTTACCCTTGATCATTCCCTTAAATATAAAGAATGAGTCATTTTCAAGATGAGTCTTTCACTGGCTCATGTGTAAGGTATATTTTTTGACTTCTTGCCATTATTCCCAGGCCTTAGAAATGTCCAGAGTTAGAATATCAAGCCTTTAGATGGTTGTCTTAGTACCTTTCTGCTATTATAACAGAGTAGCACAGACTTGGTAATTTATAAAGAATAGAAGTTTATAGGGCTTATGGTTTTGGAGGCTGGGAAATCCAATAACATGTTAACAGCATCCGGTTGAGTGTTACTGCATGGCAGAAGGACAAAAGGTAGAAGTGAGCATGTAAGAAAGAAAAGGAATGGGGGCCAAATTTTATTATTTTATCAGAAGCCACTCCCATGATGATGGCATTAATCCATACAAGAGGGCAAAGCCTTCATGACCTAATGAATGACCTTTTAAAGGTCTAACTTCTTAATACTGTTGCCATGGCAATTAAGTTTTCAATACATAATCTTTTATATATATATATAAAATATATCTATCATTATATTCAATATATAAATTATATATATTATATAATATATATAAATTTTACATTATATAATATTATATAAATATATAAATAAAATATATATTATATATAATTTATATATTGAATATAATGATAGATATAATATATATTATATATATATTTTATTGCACTTTAGGTTCTGGGGTACATGTGCAGAACACATAGGATTGTTGCATAGGTACATACATGTCAGTGTGGTTTGCTGCCTCCATCCCTCGTCACCTACATCTGGCATTTCTCCCCATGTTATCCCTCTCCAACCTCCCTACCTTGAGCTGTCCCTCCCCTACTCCCCCCAACAGACCCCAGTGTGTGATGCTCCCCTCCCTGTGTCCATGTGTTCAACACCCGCCTATGAGTGAGAACATGAGGTGTTTGATTTTCTGTTCTTGTCAACACAAAGTTTAAGGAACATATTCAAATCATAGCAATTATAGTTCTGATGTTTACTAAAATGGAGATGTCTCAAACAACTATAACTACTTATTCTTGAGAATAAATGAAAAGATTAGATTTTTTTTGAGAGCCAAATTAAGCAGGTACAGGAAGGTCTTAATGTCATAACATGAGCAAGCTCAGATCTTAGCAGCATTGGCTGATGGTGATGGGAAGTACGCCAAGGCCAGGCAATAGAGCATCCCAGGGAGAACCAGGCATCAGAAGTCACAAGAATAACAATTAAAGCTAGTCAAGGGGTGACATCTTGTTTATATGTGATTAATCCTTTCATAGCAGTTCTTCAGCTAATTAATCAGAAGAGAGCCCTCTGATGACTCAAGTGTAGTTAGTCAAACTAGGGTTGTGTGTTACCTTATGGTAAAGAGATGTGAGATTCCAAGAAAGGGCCGGATATAGGACCTGGGTCAATGAGGTCAAGTTTGGGAAAAAGGTTGCAAGTGGTGGGGACACCCCATGAATAGTAAGGCAGTTCTCTAGGCAATGAGACATATGCAAGATTCAGCCTATTCACTAAGTGAAGCTGCCTGTCCTGGTCAGGACTAACAGGAATAAGTTCACAGATGAAAGACACAAGTGAATTCCTCTTCAGCTGAGCTTATGATGAGATAGCCAATTCAAGATGTAGTGAGGAAAAATAAAAAGACTATAGAAAGGCAAGAGGCCAGGAGAACCAAGACGAGCATAATGAAATTTAATAACTTGCCCAAGACCAGTGTTGGTTAGTTTCATGTATATTTTTGTTATTGTACTATAGCAGTTAATAACCATATATTTTTATGAAGTTAAGAGAGAATAATTACTGAGGAAGATTTGACAAAGGGGGAGTTTCTGGTTTTCTCTTTAGTCACTTGTCAATGTCTTGAATTGTTCCAAGGATAAATGGTAGGAGAGGTGAAAAGACAATAAGAAATTGGGGTGAGAAGGGTCTGTACAAACTTAAAAACAAAACAAATTTTTTCTTTTGTGAATAGTTTCAAGCACTCTAATTTTTCTGAAGAGTACATGTAAATTGTTCTTTATTGATTTATGTTTATATTCAACAGTAAGTTTAACATTCTTCCATTTATTCATTAATTCTTTCATTTATGTCTTAAGCTAATTAGTGGTAGCAGTGGTCACAAAAGAAAGTACTTAATTTCTATTTAACTTATTTCTATTCATGTACAGTGGAAACAACACAGTGACCTCATTTATTCTTCTTTGCAATCTGCTGCAAGTTGCTTCTACATGAAAATATTGTCCTTTTGTCACCACTAAGTACTTCTTGTCCAAAACAGTGTTGTGTATTGTTCTCCTAAGTAGATTATGCAGCATCTTCCCAAACTGTATGTTCTTTCTTCTTCTTCCTCTTTTTCTTGGGGGAGGAGGGAGGGTCTATCCCAGTGAGTGCTCCATGCTCAAGAGCAATGAAAAACTCTTTTTGCAAAAATTAAAAGCTTGTTTATATCCTTACATCCTTTGGACATCACTGAAGAGACTATATTATTATATGAAAAGACATCCCAGTCTTTTCTCTCTCCCTTCTCCATGTTACCCCTTGTGCTTCCACCCTACCATAGTCCCTTTCAATCTGTTTAAGATAAAGATGTGGTGTCCTCATGGGTAAGGCACTATAAGGCAATGATGTATGAAATTCGGACTCTATTGGACAGCTCACTTTTTGTATTTACTCTGTGCTTGTCAAGGTAATGGTGGTAGTGGTTGTGGTTGCAATGCACAACATCCTCACTTTCTTTTTCTTAGTCCTCACATAAAAGATATCACTTTAAATTCCCTGGGACCATTTTTATCTTAAAGCCTATTTTTTTCTTCTTTAAATCTTCTTTTACCAATGAGTCAAGGTTAAAGTGCATATAAATAGCTTTTGTCAATCTCTTTCTTGGAGAAACGACAAATCTTCCTTTTCTAGCCGTTGCTCTTCTTTAATGATTCCATATGTTCCTCCCTTCCACAGATTAAAGCTGGCTACCAGCATTTCTAGACTGGTGCTTTGTTTCCTAAACGACACTTTCCAAGATATTATCTCTGTCACATTGTTCCTTGTGCAAGGGGTCATTCCCCTCTTTTGGTTTCTGGAGTAATGTGGTATCCTCAATTGAAATGCATGCATTAGTTCCATGCTTAGAGCAGTTTCAGGCAACAGTTTCTATTCTACTTAAGCTGTGGTCAAGGATACTGCCTTTGATGGTTTTCAGAGTTGATATTGTGTTTTTAAATGACAGCTCTTACAAGGCAAAAGGAATTCTCAACACGCACACACACACACAAAATGACAGTTTGTAGAAATACCCGGGGATGATCTGGTTTTCTATTTCTCTTCCATCATTCTTTTCTGGTACTTAAATATTATTTCCTTGTGTTTACCTTCTTACAATTTAACAAGTAAATGAAACGGTTTAATAATTTTCTTATGCAAATTTTATATAGTATTTTTATAAATTACATGCATTTTTCCTTGGACACTGAAATTAAATGTATTGAACATAAAATGAGTTGGGGTATAATTCTTTTAAATTCAGTGTTTATTTCAGTCCGGCTTACACCTGCATTGGAATCATCTATGGAAGCATATTAAAAATCAGAATTCTGGGCCTACTGTAGAGAGGTATTAAACCAAAATTTAGGTGCCAGGAATATATTTTCTAAGATTATTACATAATATATACTATGTAAATTATTTTGTAAAAAATATATAAAAATACTACCTCGAAACCATTGTTCCCAGGTGCTTCTTATGAAAAGTTAAACTTTAATATGAATAATTCAGTTCTAAGGTTAAATATTCACCATTGCTTTCCTTTTTAGTGATTCAAGAAAAGCAGAGTGGATGGTAGAGACAACTGACAATAACTTTGCAAGAAATATTACGAAAATAAAAGATAATAATGGTGTCGTCATGTGGTGGTGTTTAGTCTGCATTATCTGCAGAAAGACCTCAATTCTGTGTGCTATCTTTCTTATGTATAAAAATGAGTTAAATGTCAGAGGTTAATAGACTGTACCATTCACATAAGATACACAATGGCAAAACAGAAATTAGAATTCATAGGCTGTCAGAAATGACTGGGCTGGCCCATGGTAGAATATTAATTTATTTCTTCTGGCTCTGATTTCAATGGAGGTAAAGGATGAACCATTAAGCTGTTCATTAGCACTAATGAGAAACACCCCAACTAATCACTAGAAGTAGCTGGGGAGGAGGGGAATGACTGGCAGTGTAATTATATTTGCAATAACACTAAAAAAATTAACCCATGGGGACCTAAGATTTTCTAATAAAGGAAATCTCCAAGACAAGTATTCCAGAGAGGTGTACTAACATGTAAAGACAAACAAACAAACAAAAAAGCAAGTTTTACGTATTTCAGATATAAAGATGAGAGCCACATTCATTTAATATGCACTTCTGTGCATATTCAAAAGTAGACAATGGCAGGAACTAATAGGTGATCATAGCAGTGCTGTAGGATCCAAGGTTAATACAAAAAAGTCAATCATTTTCTATATACCAGTAATGAACAAGTGGAATTTGAAATTAAAAACATAATATTATTTACATTAACCCTACCCAAAATGAAATTCTGAGGTATAAATTTAAGAAAATATGTACAGGATACATATGAGAAAAAGTACAAAACTGATTAAAGACATGACAAAAAAACTAAGTAAAGATGTTCCGGCCGGGCACGGTGGCTCACGCCTGTAATCCCAGCACTTTGGGAGGCAGTGGCGGGTGGATCACGAGGTCAGGAGATCAAGACCGTCCTGGTCAGCATGGTGAAACCCCGTCTCTACTAAGGATGCAGAAAGTTAGCTGGGCATGGTGGCGCGTGCCTGTAATCCCAGCTATTCAGGAGGCTGAGGCAGGAGAATTGCCTGAAACCAGGAGGTGGAGGTTGCGGTGAGCCAAAATCGTGCCATTGCACTCCAGCCTGGGTAGCAGGAGGATAACTCTGTCTCAAAAAAAAAAAAAAAAAAAAGATGTTCCGTGTTTGTGGGTAGGAAGGCTCAATATTGCCAAGATGTCAGTTCTTCCGAAATTGATCTATAAATTCAATGCAATCCCAATCAAAATAGCTCGTTATTTTGTGGATAGTGATAAACTGCTTTTAAAGTTTATGTGGAGAAGCAAAAGTCCCAGAATAGCCAACACGATATTGAAGAAGAACAAAGTTGGAAGGCAAACACTGCTGGACTTCAAGACATTTAAAAAGCTACAGTGATCAGGACAGTGTGGTATTGACGAAAGGATGTAGAAATCAATCAATGGAACATTATAAAGACTAGAATTAGACTCAGATAATACGGTCAACTGATCTTTGACAAAGGAACAAAGGCAATACAATAAAGCGAAGATAGTCAACAAATGTTGCTACAACTGCATATCTACATGCAAAAAAAACAAAAAAGAATCCAGACAAAACTTATACCCTTCACAAAATTAACTCAAAACTCACTGACCTAAATGAATCACAGACCTAAAAAAAAAAAAAAACCCATAAAACTATAAAACTCCTAAGAGATAGCATGGGAGAAAATCTAGGTGATGATTTTTTTAAAGTGTCACCCAAGGCATGATCCATGAAAAACAATTAATAATCTGGACTTCATTAACATTAAAAATTTCTGCTCTTCAAAAGACACTTGTTGAGAATAAAAAGACAAGCCACAGACTGGGAGAAAATATTTGCCAAATACATATTAGATAAAAAACGGTTCTCCAAAATATGCAAAGAATTCTCAAAACTGAACAATGAAAACACAAATGACCCAACTAAAAAGTGGGACGAAGACTGACATCTCACCAAATACATACACATGGCAAATATTCATATATGAAGGATGCTTAACATCATGTGTCATCAAATAAATACAAATTAAATCAACACTGAGATACCACTGTACACTATTAGAATGGCCAGATCCAGAACACTGCCACACCAAATGCTGGTGAGGATGTGAAGCAACAGAAACTCTCATTCATTGTTGGTGGGAATGCAAAATGGTATCGCTACTTTGGAGGAAAGTTTGGCTGTTTCTTACAAAACTAAGCATATTTTCCTCGTACAATTCAGCAATCTTTTACCTTGATATTTACCCAAAGGAATTGAAAATTTTAGTCCACATAAAAGCCTGCACAGAGGAACAGAAAACCAAACACCGCATGTTCTCACTTGTAAGTGGGAGCTGAATAAGGAGAAAACATGGACACAGGGAGGGGAACCACATGGGGACCTGTAGGGAGATGGGGAGTGGGGAGGGAGAGCCTTAGGAAAAATAACTAATGCTTGCTGGGCTTAATACCTATGTGAAGGGTTGACAGGTATAGCAAACCACCGTGCACACCAGGGGTTGAACACAGGCCACCTGGATGAAAACTAGAAGTCCTAACTGCTAGTTCACCACGGAAGCAAAAGCTATTGCTGTCTGGTAGGTTCTTGGCCTTCCTAACCCCAAAAATGGGGAAAGGAGCACTAAAGGCCAGGTGAACTTACTGTTGCAATTAAACTTGTGGACCCAAAGAGTCGTTGAAGTGGAGTTTATTAGGCAGAGTGAAAAAGCAGCTGCCATGCTTTCGTGGGAGGGAATGCAGAAAGGAATCCATTCAGGTAGGGGTGGCTGGAGTTTCAACTCTTGAGTTATTCCCTCCCCTTTCATGTTCTCATCCAATGAGAGGAGTTCTTTCGAACATCCTCTGGATTGATTGATCTTTGATATTGTTACTGGATTGGCTACTTGTTTTATAACGCTGAGTCACAGAGCCCCCTCCTCCAAAGAGCCCTGCAAGGGCTGTGGGCTGGAAACAAAGAGCTCTACCTGGCCCGAAGGCGGGAAACTGAACAAAGAGCCCTGGCCGTCTGAAGTTGGAAAACCGCAGAGCCCGGGAAGTTCCTCTAAAACAGTCCACTGGTGAATAGATAAATATACCATGGTACATCCAGAAAAAAAAAAACTCAGTACTAAAGAGAAACAAGCTGTTGAGCCATGAAAAGAGATGGAGAAAACTTAAAAGCATATTACCAAAGTGAAAGAAGCTAATCTGAAAAGAATATTGTATGGTTCCAGCTATATGATGCTGTGGCAAAGACAAAAGCATGGAGACAGTAAAAAGATAAGTGGCTGCCAGAGGTTGGGCAGGGATTAGGGGAGAGGAAGGCATGAATATGAACAGGCAGAGGATAGAGGATTTTAAGTGAAATTACTCTGCATGATACTGTAATGGTGGGTATACATCAATGTAAATTTATTAACCCCACAGAATGAATGTACAACACCAAGTGTGAACCCTAATGTAAACTCTCAACTGTGGGTTATAATGATGTGTCACTGTAGGTTTATCAGTTGTAACCAATGTACCACTCTGGTGAGAGATGTTAACAGTGTGGGAGGCTATGTATGTGTGGGGCAGGGAGCATATGGGAAATTTCTGTACCTTTCTCTCAATTTTGCTGTGAACCTAAAACTACTCTTAAAAAGAGCCTACTTTAAAAAAATTAAAGGCATGCCAAAGGCAAGTTATGAAATTGTGGTATCATTACAAAGTTATGCTTTAAACATTTATAATACATTTTCAAATTCACAACACAAAGGATTTAATTTAAAAGTAATAATACTGGGGCTGTAACAGGACATAAAGTTGAATGAACAGTGCCTTTTTTTTTTCAATCATATCACTGTATTTCTAACTACATAGAACTTCATTTGGAGATTATAGTCCAAATGAGAATATTCCTCAGTGTGAAGCCTGTATTAGTTTCCTTTTGCTGCTATAACAAATTACCATAGACTTAGCAGCTTAAATCAAGTAGATTATCTTACAGTTCTAGATGTTAGAAATCTGAAAATGGGATGGCAGGGCTATATTCTCCTGTAAGCTCTAAGAGAAAAGCCTGCTTCTTTGCCTTTTCCAGCTTCTCAAGGTTGCCTGCATTTCCATCCCTGTCTGCTGATGGCTGCTTCCATCCTCATGCCTCCTTCTCTGACTCTGAACTCTCTCTTATAAGAATGCCAGAGATTACATAGGGCCCACCTGGATAATCCAGGGTACTCTCCTCCATCTCTAGACCTTTAACTTAATCACATCTGCAATGTCTCTTTATCAGTATAAGGTAAAATATTCATAGGTTCTGGAGATAAGAATATGGGCATCTTTGGAGACCGATTATTTTGTTTATCGTGGAAGCTCAAAACAAAAACCCCTCCAAGAATTTCCCACTCTGCATGCTCTACCTCATAATTCAATTGGGGTTTATTTTTTCTAAACTCTTCAAGTGATACTTCAGAATGGTTATTACCAATGGTTACTAGAGGATTTCACTTTTCATGGTATGTGCTTTCACACGCCTGACGCATACAAGATATTATCATGATATGGCTGCTATAACTTGGTATTAAGTAACAAGAAAGCTACATCTGTTACCCAAAGTATGCATAACATGGAACTAATTATATTTATATAAAAAGGAGACAGAGAAAAATGTTGCTTCATACTTGATGTATAAATGAGTACTATAGTCTGCCCTTTTTCACTACAAGTTGATCTGCTAGACATCATGTCTGCCAGACATATATACAGTATGTTAGATCTAAGGATCTAAGGATTCATGTAAGATCTAAATTGATATACTTACTCTATGAACAAAACTAAATAAGATTCTAGTTAAAATTTGCCAATGTTTAATTATATAAAATTATTCTATAGCTATTAGTGTAACGAGCTTTATTACTCTGCTTTGCTTAAGATTAAGGAAGAAGAGCTTTATAACAACTCCACCTTTAGATTAAACAGGTTTAAAGATCAACACTAATAGAAATACTAATATGAAGTACCTTCCTGCTCTCATAGACTCATTCATTCATCTACCCAGTTAGTCAACAGATATTTATTCAATGTCTGATACAGGTGTGGTAGTGGTGCTACGAAGTCAAGTATTGTGCCAAACTTGTTTAATATAGTTGCTGCCTGGGCATCCATTTTTAGGCCTGATATAAGCTGTTTGAAATCCAGTTGTATGCCATCACCTGCGGCCTACTTAAAATTTCCCCTCCCTGTGATATAGAACACTTGTTCCTCATTCCACAACCAAAGCCCCAACACATCCCACAGCTGCTAACCATGATAAAACCCAATGGTCGACACCAGAGTCAAGATCCCCCTTTGTGGTGTTTTCTTTAAACTAGTCAATCCACAACCCTCTCTGGAAAGCCTAAGGGATAAAGACTTTGGACCTTAACTTAGCCCCACCAGTCCTCTCTCTTTCTTCCCACCTGCTGGTTGGGTGTCCCGTTATCTCCAGACATCCCATCAGGCTTATTCTCTGGCGAATCTGTAAGTAATAAAATGTGCCTGTTATTTCACATGTTTTGTGTGTGGCCTCCTTTGGCATCTCATCTGCACACCAGAACCTAGGTTTCCTCTTTGGGCTAGGGCTCTCCTGAAGAATGGCTGTTCTGGCTTAAGCCACTCTCAAAGAGAGACACCTCAAGATCAAATTAGAAAGAACAGCAATAGGGCCGGGCACGGTGGCTAAAGCCTGTAATCCCAGCACTTTGGGAGGCCGAGGCGGGTGGATCACGAGGTCAAGAGAGCAAGACCATCCTGGTCAACATGGTGAAACCCCGTCTCTACTAAAAATACAAAAAATTAGCTGGGCATGGTGGCGCGTGCCTGTAATCCCAGCTACTCGGGAGGCTGAGGCAGGAGAATTGCCTGAACCCAGGAGGCGGAGGTTGCAGTGAGCCGAGATCACACCATTGCACTCCAGCCTGGGTAACAAGAGCAAAACACTGTCTCAAAAAAAAAAAAAAAAAAGAACAGCAATAAAAATGACAAGGAAGTGTATTATGGCACCTACTTTTCAGCTAAGAGTTAACACAGGACCTAAATGCTAATTATAATAAAAGTAACAAAAGTGAAAGAATGTCTTCAATAAGACTAAATAAAAAGAAAAAGCAGAAAACATCATTTTTGTATGCTCTCAACTGAGAAAATGGGTAAAAATAAAAATTGTAATAAATTCTATAACTGGATATTTCCAGTTTAAATGGTTTTTTATGAATCATAAACCACTGCATTAAGACTATGAATTACTGATGATTATATACTTTAATGTTTTTTAATCTATTTAATCAGCAATTCACTCAATAAATATTAAGTTTCTGTTACATTCCATGAGCTGGGAACACACAACCCAAGCCAAAAAAAAAAAAAAAAAAAGAGTTGTTACTTTCATGAAGTTTACATTCCAGGGACTAATGCAATAGTGCTCTCCTACTTCAAATTCTTCACTATGCTTTAATGGTAAATCTCACCAGCAACAACAGTACTAAGTAAGGTAAGATACTTTAGGCCTGAAATTATTCAACTTCTGCCTACTTCTGGATGAGGACCTTGAGGCTGCTCTGCTGTTAGTTTTGCCATCTTACATAAATTAACCATTTTAACTTGGTTCTCCTTTTGTAAAAAGGGAATTGGCAATAGTCGAGTTCTCCTGGGGACTAAATGACATAAGGTGTATCGATTGTTCAGCAATTAGTATTGCTTTGACCCTGTGATTCCAAAACGTGCACGCTTATCAGAATCACCTGAGGATTTCTGAAAACATTCCAAAGCCCGGGGCACACCAGACCAATTAAATCCCAATCTCTGAGGGTGAAACCAAGATGCCAGGACATGCTCCCCAGGTGGTTCCAACGTGCAGACAAGTTTGAGAGCCACCAGTTTGGGTTATTGATGTTCCACACTAACACTTGCTAATCCATCTGTCTTTACCCGGGGTAGAACCAGGAAACCTCCAGAGCTTAATAAAATTCAGATAATTGAGGTGCATATGCACCCTACCTCCCATCCTGTGACCTGAATCCCAATTTCTTCCAAAAGTTTAAAGCGGGGAGGGATGGGATGGAGGCCTGAGCTGTCCTGCAAACTCATTCAAGACCCTTAAGTATCTGCGCTCTTTAGATTTGTAGGGCGTGCTGACAGTTCCACCTGCGGCGACAGCTGGGCCTGCCCGGGGCAAGCGCAGAGCGGGCCAGTCGGCCCTCCCGGAGGCGCTGGGCCCGGGTGCGGAGGCCTTAGCTGCGCAGCGAGGGCAGAGCGGCAGCTTCAGATGCTGCCACGGCTGTCGGAAACGTCCCCTGCCGGGTAGCAACACCCGGGCCGGGGCGGCTCCCGCGGGCGCCTTCGTCTTCCGCGCTCTGCGGCTCTCTTGGTGGTCTGCTCTTCACCCCGCGAGCCCGGCCGAGGGTGGGAGAAGCGTGTGGCCCGCCGCTCCGCCCGCAGCCATGGAGGCCGGGCCGCCGGGCAGCTCCAGGCCCACGGAGCTGGGTCCTTGCCTGAGCGGTCAGCGAGGCGCGGACCAAGCGGCTTCCGCCTCACTGCAGAGCGCGGCTCGGGCCCAGCTCGGGCGCCACCCGCTCGCCGTGGCTGCGGTGTTGCCGGCCGGGGGGTGCGGGGAGAGGATGGGTGTCCCCACCCCGAAGCAATTCTGCCCCATCCTGGAGAGGCCGCTCATCAGCTACACCCTGCAGGCCCTGGAGAGGTAAGTGGGGCCGGACGCGCCCCGCGGTTCCCTGGGGCCCAGCCTCCCGCTCCCCGCCCTGCAGCTGCTCTCGCGCTGGCGTCTTCACCTCAGGGACCGCCGGGCTGGGCTCAGTTATTCAAGCTTGAGCTCTGTTCCCTCCGTCATTTCAGAGATGGGACACTCTGGCCTTTAACAGACAGGCAAAGCTGCAGCTGCCGCACCGAGCCCTTTACGTGCCCAGGCAGATGAGGTGGTGGGGAAGGCCCGGCGTCTGGCACGGTATTAGAGAGTGCATGGGTTGAGATTTAGCGACCTGGAGTTCTAACTGGGCCCTGAGGAGAAGCTGTCGGGATAGTCTCGCTGTCCTGGGCTCTGCATCCGCGCATGCGTGGATTGAGTTGTACGGGCACACTTACTTTCCAGGGTGTTTTCGTTGTGCTTTTTCTCTTTAAATTTACTGAGCACCTTCCATGAGACCGACTGCGCTAATTACTAGGTGCTGCAGGAGGGGAGAGGAGCAGAACTTAATAACCTTTCAGTGGTGGATAGGGATTTAAGCCTGAATTTGAGATATACCTCCTTTATCTTAGAAGAGGCACTGAAGTTAACTAGTTGAGGAAATGAAGGAAACAGAGGGAATGGGAAAAGGAGGACTAGGGGAACAGCAGTGAGGAGCAGAGGAAGTGAAATGGAGGCGTACGTTATAATACTTATCTTTGTTTTTAGCACTGAGTAATGAGGTGGAGCTAGGGGCGAGGGTGCCGGGGTGGGAAGCAGCGGCATTACAGATATTCACATAGTTTTGCTAAGGTGTTTGAACTTCTCTGAAGCCAGTGGGGCTTTGTAGTTTGTGAAGCCTTGAATTGAAGCGAACCGTTTTTATTTCAAGATAGATGTCATCCTTCAGCATACATAGCCTGTGCAAGTAGGTTTTTAAAACTGAGCTAGTGAGATTCTAGTCCAGGGGAAGTGGCACATTCTCCAGACGGGAGCCCCTCGCAAACCCTCACATATACTCAAAAGCCAAAATGCTCAAGTTTTTTTTTTTTTTTTTTGAGATGGAGTTTCGCTCTTGTTACCCAGGCTGGAGTGCAATGGCGCGATCTCGGCTCACTGCAACCTCAGCCTCCTGGGTTCAAGCAATTCTCCCGCCTCAGCCTCCCGAGTAGCTGGGACTACGGGTGCACGCCACCATGCCCAGCTAATTTTTGTATTTTTAGTATAGACGGGGTTTCACCGTGTTGACCACGATGGTGGTTGAGCCACCGCGCCCGGCTCAAGTTGTTTTTTAACTGCCCCACAGGTTCACCTTGCTCCTTCCTAGACAGAGCCGATTTATCAAGGCAGGGGAATTGCAATGAAGAAAGAATAATTCACAGTCTGCTGTGCGGGACACTGGAGTTTTTTTAATTACATCAGTCTCAAATTATTATTACTAGGCCTGGCGTGGTGGCTCAAGCCTGTAATCCCAGCACTTTGGGAGGCCGAGGCAGGTGGATCACGAGGTCAATAGATCGAGACCATCCTGTCAACATGGTGAAACCCCGTCTCTACTAAAAATACAAAAAATTAGCTGGGCATGGTGGCGCGTGCCTGTAATCCCAGCTACTCAGGAGGCTGAGGCAGGAGAATTGCCTGAACCCAGGAGGCGGAGGTTGCAGTGAGCCGAGATCGCGCCGTTGCACTCCAGCCTGGGTAACAAGAGCGAAACTCCGTCTCAAAAAAAAAAAAAAAAAATTATTATTACTCAAAAAATTAGTCAAATCGAGCATTTCGGGATCGGAGTTTTTAAAGATAATTTGGCGGGTAGGGGATTGGAAAGTGGGGAGTGCTAATTGTTCAGGTTGGAGATGGAGTCAGGCGAGGTCTAAGTGAGGTTTTCTTGCTGTCTTCTTCTGTTCCTGGCTGAGATTGTGGAACTGGATAAGATAGATTACCAGTCTGGCTGGTGTCAGCTGATGCATGGAAAGAAGGGTCCGTAAAATATCTCAAGCACTGACCTTAGGTTTTACAATAGTGATGTTATCCCCAGGAGCAATTTGGAGAGGTTCAAACTCTTGGAGCCAGAGGCTGCATGACTTCTAAGTCGTAATTTCTAATCTTGTAGCGAATTTGTTAGTCTTACCAAGGCAGAGCGGTCCCCAGGCAAGAAGGGTTTTTTTTTTCAGGAAAGGATTATCAACACTTTTGTATGGGTCAAACCATAAACTAAATTCCTTCCCGAGTTTAGTTAGGCCTACACCAAGGAATGAACAAGGACAGTTTAAAGGGTAGAAGCAAGATGGAGTCGGTTAAGTCTGACCTTTCACAGTCCTAATTTCCTCAGTTATAATTTTCACAAAGGCGGATTAAGGGTCTCATATTATTTTGCTTTCTAAATATCGGCATTTAGAAAATGGAAGTGTAAAGCGCCATAATCACCGACGATTTGTGTAATCAGCCCAATGATACATCTGAAACTCGAAATTTGAAATAATTCTAGTTGCTAACTTCATTCTGTTTTTCTGGCCGGTGGAGGGAAGGGTCGCTGAAACCATTCCACCAACCATTTACCTAAAATATTCCAGTGCCATGAACATTGTGACAACATAGCTCATATATGCAGGCATTTCTATGGGACACAATGGCCATCAGGATCTTTATCTGCTTGGTAATTAGCTATAGGGGATTATAGTCATTTCTACACTAGACTTTTCTCCCATAGAGAAAACTTTTGTATTAAATTGAATTTTTTGCATATTCTGAGGCAGCCTAAGATAGGTGGACACTAAACATCTTACTGATATGGTTTGGCAATCACCATAATCCTGTGTGTCAAGGGAGAGATCAGGTGGAGGTAATTGAATCATGGGCCAGGTAGAGATCAGGTGGAGGTAACAATCATGGAGCAGAGATCAGGAGTGGGTAATTGAATCATGGGCGTGGTTTGCCCAATGCTGTTTTCTTGATAGTGAGGTCTCACAGATAGTGAGGTCTCACTTTTGTAAGTTTTTGGTAGTTCCTTCTGTGTTCATTCTCTTTCCTGCTACCTTGTAAAGAAGGTATCTTGCTTTTCCTTTACTTTACACCATGATTGTAAGTTTCCTGAGGCCTCCCCAGCCATGAACTATGAGTAAATTAAATTTTTTTCCTTTATAAATTACTCAATCTTGGGCAGTTCTTTAGGCAGTGTGAAAACGGACTAATATACCCACTTTTAAGGCAAAAGAATGTTTGGAAAGGCCTTGTTAATGGAAAATAAAAAACTGCTTGTCTTCCACATTTACTTAATAACAGCAATCATAAAATCCTAATAGTGACAGTAATTCATCAAAATTTCCATTCTGAAATACTTCATGGCTCATTTTTAATCACTATTATGTCTGAAGAACTTACGGAACATGATTATACATTCGGTATATCCTAGTAAGTCCTTGGAAATCTGGCTTTATAGCAGTGTGTGGGTGGCCATTTGTCAAGGGAAAACCCTTATCTCCTTCTGTAAAAGATCAACCCTACAGACTATTGATTATTTTCTTAGGGTATGGTGCCAAAAGTCCTCAGTCACTTCATTAAAAAAGATAATTTATACAAATTCAAATAAGGAAAAGGACATAGGAGTATAAAATGTCTTATAAGACTACTTTTTTTTTTGCTCTGTTGAGAAATTATGCATGCTTTTTACTTATGAAAGGTACAGTTCTCATTGTCCCAAATAAGAAAATTAATTGGGTGTCACCACTGTCAATCATCTAGGTTATTCTGAGAGAATGTCATTTCTTGTTTTTCAAGAGCTGTATGTGATGCTCTAAATTTTTTTTCTTCAACTTCTATTTTAGATTCAGAGGGTATGTGTGTAGATTTATTACTTGGGTATATCTCGTGATGCTGAGGTTTACGGTATGATTGATCCCATCACCCAGGTAATGAGTGTAATACTGAATAGTTTTTCAAGCTTTGCCCTCTATATAATAATCCCCAATGTCTGTTGTTGACATCTTTATGTTCATGAGTACCCATTGTTTAGATCCAACTTGTGAGAACATGTATTTGGTTTTCTGTTCCTCTGTTAATTTGCTTAGAATAACAGTCTCCAGCTGCCTCCATATTGCTGTAAAGAACTTGATTTTGTTCTTTTTACGGCTACATAGTGTTCCATAGTGTATATGTGCTACATTTTCTTTATCCAATTCATCATTGATGGGTTCCTAGGTTGATTCCATGTGTTTGCTGTTGTGAATAGTGCTGTGATGAACATGGTGCATGCATCTTTTTGGTAGAATCATTTGTTTTCTTTTGAATATATACCCACTAATAAGATTGTTGGGTTGAATGGTAGTTCTAAGTTCTTTGAGAGAGCTCCAAACTTCTTTCCACAGTGGCTGAACTAATTGACATTCCCACCAGCATTGTGTAAGTGTTCTCCTTTTCTCTGCATCCTTGCTAGCATCGTTTTTTTTTTTTGACTTCTTCCTAATAGCTATCCTGACTGGTGTGAGATAATATCTCATTGTGGTTCTGATATGCATTTCTGACTAGTGATGTGGAGAATTTTTTGTTTGTTGGATACTTCCATGTTGACTTTTCAGAAGTGTGTGTTCATGTCATTTTGCATTTTTAATGTGATTTTTTTTTTGCTGGTTCAGTTGTTTTAAGTTCCTTGTAGATTCTGGATATTAGGCCTTTGCTGGATAATGCAAAAACTATCCATTTACCCTGATAGTTTTTTTTTTTTTTTTTTTTTTTGCTCTGCATAAGCTCTTCCATTTTTTTGGAGATAGGGTCTCACTTTGCCACCCAGGCTGGAGTACAGTGCTGGGATTTCAGCTCACTGTAGCCTTAACCTCCTTGGCTCAAGTGATCCTCCCACCTCAGGCCTTCAAGTAGCTGGGTCTGCAGGCAGGTGCCACCATGCCCACATAATTTTTTTGTCTTTTTTGTAGAAATGGGGGTTTGCCATGTTGGCCAGGCTGGTTAGGCTATTCTTGAGCTGCTGAGCCCAGGTGATCCACCTATCTTGGCCCCCCAAAGTGCTGGGATTGCAAGTGTGAGCCACTACACCTGGCTGCAGTGCAGAAGCTGTTTAATTTGCTCTCAGTTGTCAATTTTTGTTTTTGTTGCAGTTGCTTTTGAAGTCTTAGTCACAAATTCTTTCTCAAGGCTGATTCCTAGAATGGTGTATCCTAGGTTTTCTCCTAGGCTTCTTACGGTTTGAGGTCTTCCATTTAAATCTTTAGTCTATCTCAAGTTAATTTTTGTGTATGGTGAAAGGTGGGGGTCCAGTTTTACTCCTCTGGATATAGATAGCCAGCTATTCCCCCAACATTTATGGAATAGGGAGTCTTGTTTCCATTGCTTATTTTTGTTGACTTTATTTTTGGGTTCTCTGTTCCGTTGGTCTGTGTCTATTGTGTACCAGTACTGTGATGTTTGGGTTACTGTAGCCTTATAGTACAGTTTGAAATTGATGCCCTGAATTTGACTTCAAAATTCATTTTATTTGCCCCTCATAAGTAAGGATTTTCCTTGCCCGAACTTTTGCTATCTCACTAATAGAGAGCTGAGAAGTTGAGAATTTTTTTTTTCTTCTCTCACCTAAGAAATTCAAACTGCAATAGAAAATAACTCTTATGGGTTGATTTGTCTTTTGGAATTTTGAACCAAAATTTAATTGGGGACTACAAAAGAGAAGGGAGAAACTTGCAAACTTTGGCCCCAAATTCCTAAATCGGGATAGGGAAATGTAAAGAAACATGACTAGTCTTGCCTCTAGTTAAAGCCTGCTATTTACACATATTTTTGTTTATACTCCTTCCTTGACCCACCTAAAGGAGCTAAAAATGTATAGGTACAGAAGGGAGAATGAATGAGAGGAAGTGCAGCAGATAAGTTCTCATAAATTCAGGAGATGGACGAGTGGTAACCTAATGAAATATAATGTACCTCGGAAAGCTGAAACGGAAGCTGTCAGGTAGAACTGAAGCTCTACCTGAACTTCTTAGGAAGTAAGATGTTTAAAGTTATAGGACCTTGGAAAAGTATAGACATCAGAGGCACAGGGCACCCTGAAGGTGGGGTAGAACACTGAAAAGAGGACACCTGATTGAATCCTTCAAGAGGACTAGTAAAACTCTCAGATCTTTGACAGATACTGAGGCTTATTCTATGGCTGAGAATCAGCACAGCTAATGACTTGAGTTAGGTGCTCTATGGCCTTGGTATTAAGAGACACTACATTTTGATACAATGAGGTCCTTAGTGCCTAAGATAGATGAGTCAAGGAAGTTTTCTGCTTTTCAGACATGCCATACATTTAAAAAGCTATTCTTCTAAAATCAAGTAGTTGGAGGAGACATTGAAAGAAAACCAATTTTGTGAATTCACTGGAACTTCAGATTCCTTTTTCATTTTCTTTTTGACAGAATTGGAAAAGAGTTTCTAGTTTAGCCAGGTCTTACTTTGCACCATTGAAATAGCTTGGAAAACTAATTATCAGATTAAATTATATTCAAAAGTACCTCTGAATCCTCCGGTATCTGAAGCATGTTGGTTAAAGGCTCTGAGAAAATGGAGATTTACAGTTAAGTATTTAAGATATCAAGATTATGTTGTTTGTGGATATAATTTGTATACTATGATTAAGAATCATGTATATGCATATACATATATATTAGTATATATGAATGTGTGTATAGGTTAATATAGTTCATTCTTTAAGATTATACAGCTGGTAGTCCAAATTTGTGCATATGGATATAACTAGGAAGGATCACATATAACAACTCATTTGATGTTATGCTGGGAACTAGACCCTTTCAGAAGCTGATTAAAACTGTTTCTAGGATTTCAAATGTTGTTTTGGCTTTTTAACCCAATTGAAATATATTATTAAACCCCAGGTTATAAACTAAAGGGAATCTTACTTTTCACCTTTTACTAACAAGGAACTGAGATTAGGGGTAATAATCCCTTAGACAACTATCACTTTGTGACCTGAGATTCTATAAGGAAATGTTGCTCCAAGGAATCATATGACAATGGTGTTATTGGCAAGGGCATAAAGCTCTGACAAACACTAATATTCACTCATAATTGACCAATTCATGTATCTAGATTTTACTGTTTTTAAAAGAATATTCCCTGTATCTGGTGTAGGAGGTGAAAATTCTTATCAGTAATCTGATTTCTGATTTAAATATATAAGGAAAGTGTCAAAGTGTGTGTGGGGATGAGGAGGTAGTCAACCTGGAATAACTGAAAAATAGACTAAGATAACTACAACAAAGGCAAATAAGAGAGGCAAACTTCAGCCATGAATATTCTGACTTGGTGATGGGTTGGGTAGGAGTGGAAATTCCTGACAGTGGATTTGAACAAGGTCTGGCAGGGCTTTCCTCATAATGAGGTTTTTGAGCTCTCTTAGGTGAAGGACAATGCTTGAGATAAGTTTTTCCTTTAGATAGTTTCATGCTTGCCATGTTTATTATAACTCTGTTTCCCTATAAATATTCTACAGGAAAATGTGCTGAAGAAAAAGTATTCTAGACCTTGTGATAGTTGTATGTACCATTATATGTTAATCTTTTGCCACTTTGATTTATGTTTTATAATCTTATCAGTTTGGCTGGAGAGAATTAGTCTCCTTGAGTCTGACAACTCCAGGTAAATTTGAGATGAAAAATCGGTTTTGTAGATCTGTATGTGTTCATATTATGGAAACTTAATCTGCAGATTGAGATTGGGCTTGGAAATCAATGAAAGTCTGTTTCATCATTAAGACTCCATAGTGTGTGTTTCAGTATATTAGCTTAGTTTTTAAACTTTTGTCCATTGTTTTCTCGTGTACTTTTACATATTCTGTCCTATATTTCTCAAAACCACAGCAAATACTGTTGAACAAGATACACAAGTAAAGATATAAATGTTAGTCCAGATGAATGATGTTGATCACTTGAATTTGGCTGAGATAATAGGAATGGACACAAGAAATATTTAGGAGCCAGTGTTGATAGCTCTTAGTGATTAACTGTATTAGAGATTCATTGTGAGAAAGGAATGCTTTTAGTTGAGTGGTTAGATGAATTTGACTTAAAATTTTGTCTCAAGGCTTCCTTAATGAAAGGGTCAAGTCTGAATCATGGGATTTGTATTTTGTACAGGTCAGATGATTACAGATCAGTGTTACATTTCCAAAAGACCCCATGGAATGCCTTCAAAATAAGTGCTACGACTAAGGCAGGTAGGCTAAGGCCTGACAACTGGCAGCCTTCATGGGCCATAGTAGGAAGGCTTGACATTGCAAAGATAATCCAAGAGCCAGCCTCCTCATGCCAATTCAATATTTTGCTGCTAAAACGTCAGGGTCGGTATGGAGAAACAGAAGTCTATGAATTAGGTCCATAGTACAATCCAGTGGCCAAGTTTCTGTGCAGGCTGTCACGGCAATGAGCAACAGCTGCCACTGTCCCTTTGCAGCCAAACTTCTGCAGACTGGATGAGAGGGCTTCAGAGGTGTTAACAGGGCCTGATCTTTCCCATCTGTTTCATAAAACATTTGTTAAAATGTTCTGTTCCCAGCTGATCTGTTAAAACTGGGCCAAGTTTTCCAGTAAACAGTATTCGTTATTCCAGGAGAAAATAACTTTTGAGATATTATATTTCTTCCGCAATGTCTGTAGGTGTAACAGAGCTTAGGGCTAGGTTCCTATTTGCCTATGGAATGTGCTAGAAAGAAAATATTCAGGAGAACTTGACAGAATTAGGCTGCTGGGGGTTTGGTGTGGACTTGTCCTCAGTTAAGAGGTAAACTAGATCCCTTTATTCAGCAAATATTTGATCTGTAGGCACTATGTAAGGTACTTAAGGTGTTTTTCAGTCCTATGATTTTACATTATTAAATTTTAATACTGTAAAAGACTTTGAATTCTATAACTAGAAAAGAATGTGAATAAATCCTTTGGAATACAAACAGTACTTATAAAGATTTGCAAGTACTGGGTGTATGCTTGGTTGCTGACCAAAATAGCTTTATAAGCCTGTTATCTCTGAAGAGAGGTCTAAAACAGTGTTTTCCAAAATTCTTTTGTGACCTGTTACAAGAATGACATTTTTGCCTCATGGCTCAGTGACAAACATGTAATTACTTATTATACACTTAAACATATTTGAAAGAAAATTTATGAAAACAACTTATCTCTGTGTTATGCATTTTCATTTTACTATTAATTTTCATTATATTTATGCAGCAATGTTGCATAAATTAAAACTTACTATAAACTTGTTTTTTTTTTGAGACGGAGTTTTGCTCTTGTTACCCAGGCTGGAGTGCAATGGCGCGATCTTGGCTAACCACAACCACTGCCTCCTGGGTTCAGGCAATTCTCCTGCCTCAGCTTCCTGAGTAGCTGGGATTATAGGCATGCGCCACCATGACCAGCTAATTTTTGTATTTTTAGTAGAGACGGGGTTTCACCATGTTGACAGGATGGTCTCAATCTATTGACCTTGTGATCCACCTGCCTCGGCCTCCCAAAGTGCTGGGATTACATATAAACTTGTTTTATGACACTCTAATGGGTCCTGAAACTGGCAGTTTGAGAAATACTGGTTTAAAACGACATTTTCTGTTTAGAGTCTCACACAATTGTTGGAAATGTGTAAGGCCATAAGTGTCTGTAATTATTTATGTCTACTTTGGCTGTTTTCTGTCTGATGGAACAGAATTTGGGTTATTTTAAGGCAATCTAGTAAAATTGGGCATTAATTCATTGAACAGATACTGGAGTGACTATGTGAAGTGTTATTCTATCTTCCTCTTAATTCTTCTATATCACGTTCTAACATTTAAGTCAATGTAAAGTCATTAAAAAGTAGCAACCTGATTTCTTTAAAAGTTTAACCAATTTTGCTGGTAGAATATGCTGTGAAAAGTAACAGGTGAATAGTTTAGAGGACAAGTTGTAATCTCTTCCCTTAAAAATCCTACCGATTTAGTTGAAAATGTACTTACAACTCCTGTTTTAAAAAGTTAAAATTTCACACTAATAAACAACTGGAGTATATATGAAATAGTTGCTTTTAGTAGATTTCTATAAATCTAAGCAGTTTTTATGCTGAATTATTCAAGCATTCTCCTCTCCAAATTTATTTAACATATATTTATTGACATGTGGCTGAGAGGTCAGGAATTCTGTCAGTCTTTGTTCATTAGTGACTGGCCAATATCTAGAATACTGCCTGGCAAATGCTGGGTACTTGTGTTTGTTAAATGACTAAATGAACACATGAAAGAATGCCTACTTCTGCTTGAGTTGCAAGAAACTGTAAGAAACCTGAGTGGTTTTGACAATAAAAGCAGAAATGTTATGTGTTTCAACCTTAATATAAATGAAGTGCTGTAGATACAATGATCCAAATGGATTTTTTTCTCTCCTGGATTTTATGCCTTCCTCTCAGAGACAGTGCTGGTGCATTTACACAGATTAAAGTTGTAGGCTTCAAAGTGAGACTGAGGTCACAGCTTGGTCCCTTAGTTTCTGAGCTCTGTGATAATGGGCAGATTACTGCCTGTGTCCTCATGTGTAAAGCCGAGATGATGAAAATGTGCTTTAGAGAGCAGATATGGATATTGAGATAATACAAAATATTCTGCACATTGCCTGGGACCTAACAAATGTTCCGTATATCTTAAGTGTTATTTCTACTATGTTACTGGAAGTTGAGTATGCCCCAAGTTCTGGGGCCTAGTTTTTGCTTTCTATGAGTTGGCAGTCTAGTGAGAAGGATAAGATTATAAACAGAGTGCAGTATAGTTCAAAAGAGTCTCTGCGTGTATAAGCACTCTGCAAGCTAAGAAGCAAGGATGTTGTAGCCAGAATGATAGTGTGGGATAGCTTCCTGCTGGAGGGGGCCATCTGTGAACTGAGAACTGATGAGTAAGTAGAACTCTGGCAGGAGCTGAGGAGGTGCGGTGGGGAGAGAGGGGTGGGGACGGTGTTGAGAGGCCAGGTAAGCAGTATATGCAAATAACTGAGTGTGAGAGATGCCTTCCCTTCAGGGAGCAGTTTGGTATGAGAGTAAGATGGAATGGAAGAGACCAAATGATGTGCATGAGGTAGGCTGAGGTCAGGTCTTGAAGGGCCTTGCTCGAGAGCCAGCAAGGGATGACCTCAGATGTGTGCTTGAGAAAGATCATACAGAAGTGGTGAGAATGGATTGTATTGAGATAAGAGTAAGAGGAAACAGCTGAGAGGCCAGTGCTGTCAATTATACTAGAGATGACTCTGTGGGTCACAGCTGTGGCAGTGGAGCCAGAACCTTGGGAAATCCCACATGTAAGAGGGATTGAAGAACTGTCACCACTTGCTGAGAACTTTAATTTGAAACTGCAAGTGCAGTTTAAGTTCTGCAATTGCTAAATTTGCAATGAAAGGCCTAGAAAATAACCCATCCAGTCTCATTCTAGAATCACTTTCATTGGCTATACTAATTACCACAGATGATTCTTTGGAGTTCCCAATGGTATTATTTTTGTTTGATTGTGATTAAAATCCTCTCAAGGTGTCTGGAACATGAAAGCAATCCTGGCTATCAAGGAGCCTTAGGATGTAGAAATCAGAGCAGAGAGTCAAATACCTAGAAGCAAAACTATCAACAAAATCACATTGCAGAGGGAATGCTTTTTTCATTCTTGGACTTATTTATATATTTGTAGCTAGTCAGGTTAATGAGAGCCTCCTTTGTTTTCATAATTCTTGAGACTATGCTGTGTTGTAAGATGTTACACTGCCCCTGGTAGGTGAGACAGACCAGGGTCATTTATTTAACAAATATGTACTGAGCACCCACTAGGCATTAGATGTAAGGCAATGGATGAAGCAGACATTGTCTCTATTATAGAGCCTACATTCTAGAAGAGGAAATAAAATGTAATGTATTATCTTGAAAAATGGTAAACATTTCTTACTGCTTCAATGCTTTTAGAGTGAGATGGTAGTATAGGAAAAATGTAATTGTATATTCTAATGTTTTTGTTTCTTATTTGCGAGATTGTGTAGAGGTATTGTAAAGATTACAAGAGTTAAACTATGAAAAATACTGAAGACATAGTGCTTAATTTATATTGGCTATTGTTATGTGATACTTGTCTTATTTCTTCCTTATGTGGATGATTATCTCTAGAATAGACTATCTCCAGAATCCCAAATACAAGCTCCATATGGTACCCAGGCGACCATCATTGCATTGCCCAGATTATAGCAGCCGCCTTCTCCTTTGTCTCTCTGTATCCTTTCTCTCTTTGCCGAATCCTTTTTCCTCCCTGCAGTCAGAGTAAAATTTATGCTCTTGTGTTTCCTATTGCTGCTATTAAAATTACCACAAACCGAATGGCTCAAAACCACATTCTCTTACAACTTTGGACGTCAGTAGTCTCAGTTTCACAGAGCTGTGTCAAGGTGTGGGCAAAACTGCATTCCTTTCGGAAGATATGGGGAGTATCCATTTCTTTGCCTTCCTCTAAATTCTAGAGGCCAGCCAGGTATGGGGCTCACTCCTATAATTACAGTACTTTGGGAGGCCAAGGTGGGTGGATTACCTGAGGTCAGGAATTTGAGACCAGCCTGGACAGCATGGTGAAAACTTCATCTCTACTAAAAATACAAAAATTAGCCAAGTGTGGTGGCAGGTGCCTGTAATCTCAGCTACTTGGGAGGCTGAGGCAGGAGAATTGTTTGAACCTGAGTCAGACTGCATGAACCAAGAATGCACCACTGTACTCCAGCCTGGATGACAGAGTGAGACTCTGTCTCAAAAAATAAAATAATTCTAGAAGCCACTCACATTCTTTGGCTTGGGGCCCTGCATCAGTCTGACATCTGCTTCTGTCATCACATCTTCTCCATTGACTCTCCTGTGGCCTCCTTTCCTTTATAAGGACTCTTGGGATTACACGGGATCCCCCTGGATAATTGAGGACCATCTCCCGGTTTCAAAATCATCTATCACCTCTGTAAAGTCCTGTTTGCCATTTAAGGTAGCATAGTCACAGGTTTCATGAGTAAGGAAGTGCACATCTTTCTGGGTTCATTATTCTGTTTATCCAAAAACTCCTATTAGAACATAATGAGGGAGCATTGGCTTTTAGCGTGAGTGCACTCACCTGCTTAAAGCTTTTCTATGGGTGCCTATCCTCTTTTTATGATTAAAGGTTAAAACCCCTAGGATAGGGCCTCCAGGTTCTGCATGGGCCCTTCTCCTTGCTTGGGGAACTCTGGCTCTGCTTCCTCTCAACCCATGAGGACCTTGCCATGGCCTCTACTTGGACCACCCCTCTCTCCCTTACTCCTCGCCCCTCCTGCTTACCTGCAACCCCCTCCTTGTATTTCAGTTCAAACTCCCTTTTCTTAGAGAACACTCTCAAACCGTCCTTCAGACTCTTCAGCTACTCAGCCTACAGGCTGTCCTGAACTTGGAATTCATTCTGTTTAATGACAGCTTCAATCAGCATTTATTGATTGGTGTTTTTGTTTCATATCTGGGCTTTTTTCTATTGTATCCTCAGTGCTTTTTTCTTTTTTTGTCAGAGTCCTACTCTATTGCCCAGCCTAGAGTGCAGTGGCATGATCTTGGCTCATTTCAACCTCTGCCTGTTGTGTTCAAGCGATTCACCTGCCTCAGCCTCCCGAGTGGCTGGGATTACAGTCATGTGTCATCACACCAAGCTAATTTTTTATACTTTTGGTAGAGACGGTTTTCACCTTGTTGGCCAGGGTGGTCTCAAACTCCTGACCTCAAGTGATCCACCTGCCTCAGCCTCCCAGAGTACTGGGATCACAGGTGTGAGCAGCCATGCCTGGCTGATGCTGATAATGTATTGGTGCTCAGTAAACATTTACTAAAGAAATGTGCTTAAAATGAAAAGGCAGTGCCACATGTAAAGTAGCTCTTGGTTTTATTCATCAGTGTAGTCTTGTTTTAGCTATAGGCAGAATGGGGTTTTGGGTTGTGGTAAGGGTCTGTTCAATAACAAGAGATAGGGGACATTACTGAACAAAGCAACCCAATGTTAACTTTCATTTTCAGTAAAGGTAATCTATGCAGTAATTTTCAGGCCCTTCCATATCTTTAAAAATATCCTAAACACTTAACTGTTCTAACATGAAAGTATAGAATCTCAAAGGCTAAAATTTAAAAATTAAGTCTTTATTCAGAGTATATATCATGGATCAGAGATAGTTGTCTTGGTCTGGGCTTTTGGGCTGTAGAATATTGAGTCTACAGTGACATTTGTCTCCATTAGCACTGGTGTTCAACACGAATCTGCCAGACTTGAATGCAGCAGCAACTCAGTAATGTGGACTACTTGAAGTCTGATATGTCAGTAGGTCCTTCTTTAAGAAAATGTTTTACAGGTTGGGTGGATTGGCTTATGCCTGTAATCCCAACAGTTTGGGAGGCCAAGGCAGGGGGGTCACTTGAGGTCAGGAGTTCTAGGATAGCCTGGCCAACAAGATGAAACCCAATCTCTGGGGGAAAAAAATAAAAACCATAGCTGGGCGTGGTGGCAGATGCCTGTAATTCCAGCTACTTGGGAGGCTGAGGCATGAGAATTATTTGAACCCAGGGGGTGGAGGTTGCAGTGAACCGAGATCATGCCACTGTATTCCAGCCTGAGGGACAGAATGTGACTGTCTTGAAAATGTTTTGCAACAGAAACATTGCTTTGTATATGACTTAATAGAACAATCCTATTTCATGAATTGTAAGCTTTTCCATTTTACTTAAACCTTATTTTTACAATATTAATTACTATGGTTTCTCCTATTTAAGTTACATATTTAGTAAGGCTTGTGTTAGCTAAGTTTTCCAGCTTTGTTGGTATTCAAGTGGTTGACTACCAACTCAGTGGACTTCTTGAAAGTGACAGTCAACTTTTGGATCTCAAAAGTGCTTTGAATCATTTCATTGAAAGGAAAAGTATTTGGAAAAAAAGTTTAAAAGCATATTCTTAATATAGGCTATTTTCTCATACGATACTCTAATTCCAATTTAACTTAAGTAAAAAATGGTATCTGGTAGTACTGTATACTAGACTCTATACGTATACTACATCATGTAAAATATTCTATGTAATGTGAAACACTAGAGCATTAGTATTAATTGCTCACCAATTCTTTTTCATTAACCTCTTAACTAGATATAATAAAAATGCTTAAGACTGACGTATTATAGTTTTTAATCTCCCTATGTAAATATACCAATGCTAGTGATTCAATTTTGTTACTTTAGTTGTCTAAGAATTAACTTATGAAATGTATACATTCTTTCTTTTTAGAGTATTTTGGATAAAGGACATTGTTGTGGTAGTAACTGGAGAGAACATGGAAGTAATGAAAAGTATTATTCAGAAGTATCAGCATAAACGCATCTCACTGGTCGAAGCTGGAGTGACCCGCCACAGGTCAATTTTCAATGGACTAAAAGCACTGGCAGAAGATCAGCTCAACTGTAAACTCTCTAAGCCAGAAATAGTGATTATCCACGATGCTGTGAGGCCATTTGTTGAGGAAGATATCCTCCTTAAAGTTGTCACAGCTGCTAAGGAACATGGGGTAAGTCTTTCTACTTGAGACAAGATAGAAGGGACAAATACTGTAGTGTGGTTGATTTGCTGAATTTTGATACAATTCTGTTTAAATGTCATTGCTTAAAATGTGCATGATGACCTCAAGATGTTATGGTGATTTGTTTTAGGAACTTTGCGGTTTAAGACTGCTCTGGAACATATCTTTTGCTATAGTCATCTACCATAATGTGTTATGAGATATTTGGAAAAGAATGTAGCAATGCTATTACAGTATAGATATAAATGAAACTTTAATGAAAATTAAAATGCAGTTATATTAAAAATGCCTGAGAAATCTCTCAGAAGTAAAGAGTATATATATAATCTGGTTCATTGTACTCAATTTTGTGTTGAAGTTTCAGAAGAGGTTTGTTTTTTGGTATATACTATATTACATTTTCATAGCCCTTAAAGTAAATCATCTTGAGATGACAATTGTTTCCATTTGTTTCACCAAAATAAACACAGGATAGCAAAAGGCCTATTGTAATATTTGGAGCATGTTTATTTTTTACCTTCTATTACCAAGTAAAATGGTATAAATATGGTAATAGATACTAAACTTGTTTGCAGTCTAAATTTGAGACTTAGTGAAATTTATTGCGAAGCAATAGTATTGTATAATAGAAATAGACTATGAAGTTGAACAGACCTAGACCCAGATCTGTCTTTATAATTACTAGTGATGTCATGTTTTTAACTTGCTCAATTTCTAAGTTCATTTCCCTACTTGTGAAAATAAAGAAATGAATACTTGTAAGGTTATTTCAGGACTGGAAATGATGTTAACTATTAAAATACTAAGTACTTAAAGGATATTATTTTAAGATGAATTATAACATCTAAGTAATAGTTTCTGTTAAGATTATAGACCAACAGGAGGCAAGCCTTCCTAGCCATCAGGGCACCCAGGAAGCTTTTTTTTTTCTCTTTAAAACCTGTTTAGGAAAGACACTGTATAACTTCATTTCAACAAGCCATGTGTGTTTGAATTGCCATAGAAAATTTTCTGTAACTCCATCTCTTCCTTCTGCAACATGAATTTCACTTTAAATTTAAAACTGTGTAAGAATTTTATATACCAAATGAAATATTTTCTTTGCCTTTGAACAAAAGGATAAATGGTACTTAAGGTAGTGAAACTTGTGGTCCAGGAACCATTAAAGAACACAAAACTTTCCCCTGGCTCTTGTGCTTCCTCCTTGACTCCTTCCACTTCTCCAGACAGCTCAATTGTGGTAGAGGCAAGGTAATCAGTTGCAAGGGGGGTGAGAAGGCATAAAGACGCAAAGGATTTACAACTTAAGAATTTGAGTAAATTTGGCACATTTGAGTAAGTTCTTAGGGATGACAATACAATTTGGTAGATGGACATTCATTCCAATGCATATTATATTACACACAATTTTCTTTTTTTGGCCTGTGTTACCTTTTGGAAAATTATCACTCAAACTCACTATAATAATTGCACACATTTGGGATTTTTTGTTAAGTAATAAGCTAGAATGCATTTCTGAGCGATTGTTCATAAAGTGATTCTTGTAGTATATCTTAAAAGGCAAAAGAGGCCTTTTATCTTGCTCCAATTTATATGCTAAGGACATCATTGTCTAACAGGTGAGTTAATAATGCATATTAAAATATAAAGCAGTTATTTTTTGCAGATTTGAGGGAGTTCCTATTAAATTGTTTCTTAATCAGAATACAATTTGTAAGATTCAATCACAATGCATTTTAAATGAAACATTATATTTCAATGAAATCTGTAAGTTTCTGATTAGATGAAGAACCTGGTTCAGAACAAAACTTTACAACTTGCTTAAAGTTGTAAACCTCAGAAATACAGTTTCTATTAGAAACATTGCCTTGTTTTGTTGGTGTTAAAACATAAAGGGTAAAATCATGAGTTTGATATACATCCATATTTAAGAATTTTTTAATGTTTATTAATGAGAGAACCAGACACATGTTAAAACTGGTTCAAAGTAGAATCCAAGAAAACATTTATACAATGTAATCAGGTAGGATGAAGTGAATTAAAACAGAAAACTGACTTTTTCATGGGGGAGTCAATTGAAATTCCAAGAGACAGAATTTCTTTGCATGTATATAGGCATGAATTGTTTTGCATTGCTATTGGTTATATACAACTTTGAAAGTTGTTAAGTTCAAGGCTAGATTCAGCTAATCTGGAAGAGTCTGCTCTATAGTTGTCAATTGCAGACACGCAGTAACCTCTTTGGTTTGTTTTAAATTTTCTTAAATTAATATTAGGATAGTGTTCCAGTATTCTCAGTTAACTCCAGGCACTGCATCCTGCCAATTCTTTCACTCTGTACTGACTTACAGTCATAAAAACATAAATGCTGAACACACTGTTCAGACTGGTTTCCATGCCTCCTTTTAACTTATCACCTTTTGTTATCTTAGATTCTTTTCTACAGACTCCTTAACTGATTATTTTTCCTCTTAGGTATTTTCAAGTTCTACTAAAGTTCCCTTTTGACATATTTCCTGAAAAAGTTACACTGTGATTATTTTTTGGGAAGGGGTAGGTTATATAGGTTAACAATAACTCTGTTTTAACTTACGTTCTATTTTGTTTAATTAAAAAAAAAACTAAACTGTTAAAGAGATTGCCTCAAGAGACTCAGATGTCAGGGATTATGGCTGGCATTAAGGTTGAAGAGCTCAAAAGTGTCACAGTTTTTCTTTTAATTTGTATTTCATTGTCAGGCCCTGTGGGGAGGCAAGATGGCTTCCATAAGGCCAGGAGCAAAATTTCATCAGGGTTATTTCTGTCTTACCTAAATGATGATAGTTTGGGTATAAAATTCTAAGTCTACAGTTCCTCCCCACCTCACTACTTACAAACTAGGTTTTGTTGCTGTCTCCTAGATTTTATGCTGTTTTTGAGAAGACTAACCAACCTATTTGTATTCCTTGGAAAGTAATTGGCCTTTTTTTCTGAATGCCTTTAAGATAATTTATTTTTTCTAGATGTTAGTCTCTAGGATGTGTCTAGATCCTTTTTTCCCTTGCTTCGGATTTATTGTCCTTTGTAAACTTTGGTTCATATTTTTATTCTAGAAAAATGTGAATTGTCTAATTTGAATTTTGACTCTGCCCCATTTCTGGTCCTGATAACTCTTTTCCCCTCCCCTTAGGTATACTTTATGTATGATACACTCTTATTCAGTCTTCTATGTCTTAAGTTCTTTCATATTGCTGTTTTTGTATGCTGCATCCTAGGTAACTTGTTTCCTAATTCTCTCTCTCTTTTTTTTTTTATAGCTCTTCCTAATCTCTTGTTTATGGACTTTTAAAACATTTTTTGATTATTTGGAGTTCCATTTTGTGCTTTTTCATGTATGATTAATCCCCTTTCTGTTTTTGATATTCTATTGCCTTTTAATCTCTGAACATAATACTTTAGCACTTCTTGGTAGTTTAATTCACTGTTGATTTCTGTGTACTTTTGCTCGTAATTTGTTTCCTCCTTTGTTCTATAATTTGTGTTGTAAGCCCATGTTTGGCAAGACTTTATCATAAGGAGTTCTGCTAACATGGGATGAGGGTATGTTTCTGAGGCATGGATTTGTGTTCCTTCTGTCAGAGATTGAAAGGGCTTTATCAACTTGGAACAACTTTACGTTAATTCTTGGCTTGAAGTTTTATAGATTCTGCAGTAATGTTAAATGAAACTCTAAACTCATGAAGCCAAGCTGATTGTTACAACTTCTCAGGGAAAATTGTCTCTACCCTTACAGCTCCCAAGCCAAGACAGTTTTGCTTGCTGTTTTCCTTCACTTGTGTTGGGTGTCTCTCCTTCGCTTCACCCAACTCCCTTTTAAATAAGGACTTTCCCCTTAATGGGTCTTCATGTGGAAATGGCCTTTTCAGTCAGGAAGGGTCTTTATATAAAGATTGAGTTTAACCAGGTGGCCAGTGATTGAATCAGTCATGCCTATAGAGTGAAACCTGGAACTCTGGACCCTGGTCCAGGAGAGCTGCCCGGTTATTGAACACAGTGGCTTGCTAGAAGACTGATGATGCACCCTGATTCCACGGAGACAGGGCATGGAAGGTTTCGGATTTCCCCAGACCTCGCTCCTGCGTGTCTTCATTTGGTAGTTGTATCCTTTGTAATTAAAACCATAATTATAAATTTATCATTTTCCTGAGTTTGGTGTGTTGGTCTAGTCAGGGGGTTCCAATATTTTGGCTTCCTTGAGCCACACTGAAAGAAGAATTGTCTTGGGCCACACATAAGTTACACTCACACTGATGATAGCTGATGAGATGTTTGCAATATTTTTAAGCTTAACATGTTTTAAGTAAGTTAATGAATTTTTGTTGGGCTATATTCAAAGCAATCCTGGGCCACATGCCACCTGCAGACCATTGGTTGGACAAGCTTGCTTTTGGGAATTACCAAACCTGAGTAGAATTCTAGGAACCTCCTGGATTTTGTAGCAAGTTGATCAGAAGTGTGCGTGGCTCATCTGTGGATGGTGTCTGAAGAGCAGGCAGTTTTTTTTTTTTTTTTTGGAGATTATATTCTTTAATTTGTAGAGTCTCTGCTAACGCTAGGTGGTTATGATCAGAATCGAATTATACTGTACCAGTTGGGGTTGAAACAATGAGTCCTTGTTAAATTTGAACTCTTTAACCAGCATTTCCTTTTTGGAATTCTCGTCCTACCTTGGCTTCTCGATTTTCTGTAATTCTTGTTTTTCTTACTTTTTTGATCACCTCTTTTCAGAAGCCTCTTCATATCCTCTGTATGGTTCCTTTAACTTCTGTTATCGCTAAACTATCTCTGAGAAACCTAAATCACACTCATGCTTTATTAACTTTAACACATATAGTAAAACTCACTGTTTCGGTTGTATTGTTTATCAATTTTTAAATATGCAGATTCTTGTTAACCAATACCACAGGTAGGATGTGGAGTGATTCTAATGCTCTGGAGAATTCCCTCCTGCATGACTTTGCATTCAGACCTACCACCCACTCCTGATTCCTGGCAACCAGTGATATGTTTTCTTTTCAAAAATTCTATATAAATCATGCAGCTTGTAACTTGCTGAGACTGTTCTTTCACTTGCCATAATGCATTTGCATGCACGCATTTTCACTCCCACTGGTGTAGAGGTATCTCTCAGCTCTCTTATGCCTAGGCCTTCCTCATGAATTCCAGACCTTATATATTCAGCTTCCTACTGAACAGAACAACATTAATTTTTCTTTTTGGTGTCTGTGGCACATGTAATATGTCTGAATTCATTAATCCTCTGATCTCCTGCCTTAAATTTTATTGTATAGGTAATGGGGGAATTGATCTTTTCTTTTCTTTCTTTCTTTCTTTTTTTTAATCAAAGACTAACATTGAAATTGAGTTAATGAGATTTCTATAATCCACAACTTGCTACAAATCCAGGAGGTTCCTAGAATTCTACTTAGGTTTGATTATTCCCAAAAGCAAGTTTTTCCAACTAATGATGAAATTGAGGATGAAAGTGAGGAAAACAAAATTAGTTTGGAAGCTATAGTAATGATATGGATGAAGGCATTGAGATAGAGAGGAAGACTGTTAAAAACGTTTGGGTAACTGGATTGCCTGGACCTGACTGGATAGTATATGAGCCCTGAGGTAAGAAGGCAAATGCATTTTGTGTACCTCTGCAGTTGCTCCTTCCTTGTCTCTGATAATAGGCCTAGCATCTCTTCTCTGAATCCCTGTGCTGCTGCCCTCCCCCACCTCCCCATATGCCTCGAAGGCTCTGAGATGACAGCTTGGTCACTGACTTGCTTGCCATGACCCATGAAAATTGTATTTATTTAATTTTATTATTTTTTTTTTTTGAGACGGAGTTTTCGCTCTTGTTACCCAGGCTGGAGTGCAATGGCACAATCTCAGCTCACCGCAACCTCCGCCTCCTGGGTTCAGGCGATTCTCCTGCCTCAGCCTCCTGAGTAGCTGGGATTACAGGCACGTGCCACCATGCCCAGCTAATTTTTTGTATTTTTAGTAGAGATGGGGTTTCACCATGTTGACCAGTATGGTCTTGATATCTTGACCTTATGATCCACCCGCCTCAGCCTCCCAAAGTGCTGGGATTACAGGCTTGAGCCACCGCGCCCGGCCGACAATTGTATTTATTAAGTTTTAACTGCCTGGGACTCTGTAAGCACTGGTTCATGGTATATCTTACTGCATAGCAACAAAAAACAAGCCTCTCTCCCTATACAGGGTCGCTTTTCTAATATTTATGGAAACAGGGAAATTGGCATCTTGGAGTTAGGTTCCAACCTTAGGTTTTTTTTTTGGGAACATAATTATGGCACAGGGTTTCTCAACCTTGGTGCAGTTGACATTTTGTAAGATCAGCTTTGTAGGTGGGGGGACTGTCATGTTGACTGTAGGAGGGTAAGCAGGATCCTTTTGTTTTGTTTGTTTGTTTGTTTGTTTTGAAATGGAGGTTCGCTCTTGGGGCCCAGGCTGGAATGCAGTGGCGTCATCTTGGCTTACCACAACCTCTGCCTCCCAGGTTCAAGTGATTCTCCTGCCTCAGCTTACTGAGTAGCTGCAACTATAGGCATGTGCTACCACACCCAGCTAATTTTGAATTTTTAGTAGAGATGGGGTTTCTCCATGCTGGTCAGGCTGGTCTTGACTCCCGACCTCAGGCCTGCCTTGGCCTCCTCAGGTGCTGGGACTACAGGCGTGCACCACCGCACCTGGCCAGGATCCTTGTTTATACTACCACCAATTCCCCAGTTGAGAACTACTGTGGCAGGATAATAGTCTTGCCTATTAAAAGAGACCATAATTGGCCATAATATTATGTATATGGATTTGTCATCATTCCTTTTCTTAATAAGGTAGAAATTTGTCTTTATAATTTAATGAGCAATTGGGTATAATGTGAGCTTAAAAATGGCTCTGGATATTTTATTTCTTGAACAGATTAAAAAGAACTTCAGTAGTGGTAGAATGTTACAAAAGTCTTAAAACCAAAGGTTTATATAGACATCATTTCTTATGTAGGAAGAAACACATTTCTTTTTTTTTTTTTTTTTTTCAGACAGAGTCTCTATGTCACCCAGGCTGGAGTGCCTTGGCATGATCTTGGCTCACTGCAACTTAGGCCTCCTGGATTCAGGAGCTTCTCCTGCATCAGTCTCCTGAGTAGCTGGGGTTACAGGCATGTGCCACCATGCCTGGCTAATTTTTGTATTTTTAGTAGAGACAGTTTCACCATGTTGGCCAGACTGGTATTGTACTCCTGACCTCAGATGATCTACCTACCTTGGCCTCCCAAAGTGCTGAAATTATAGGTGTGAGCCACTGCCCCTGGCCACATTGCTTTATTAAATATTTTAAAGTACTTGAGTTGTCTTAGTTAGAAAGTATTTGAGTCATCTTTATTATATCTATATGATTAGGAACTGATGATATATGTCTGTAATTCTTGGATTCTGCAACATGACTATACTGATAACATTTTGAAAATTCTTTAAGTTGATATGTGTACCTCAGAAAGAAGATAGTTTTCTGCTACCTACTTCTATAGCTTGTCACATATTTTGGGCACATTTCAAAATAGAGATGAAAAAATCACTTCTCAGATTCAAAAAAAAAGTGTTTCTCTACAGTTTTTGGGGAACAGGTGGCATTTGGTTACATGAGTAAATTGTATAGCGGTGATTTGTAGGATTTTGATCCACTCGTCACCTGAGCAGCATACACTCAACCCAAATTGTAGTCTTCTATCCCTCACCCTCTTTCTCCAGTCCCCAAAGTCCACTGTATCATTCTTATGCCTTTGCATCCTCATAGCTTAGCTCCCACTTATGAGTGAGAATATACAATGCCTGGTTTTCCATTCCCGAGTTACTGCACTTAGAATAGTCTATAGTTCCATCCAGGTTGCTGTGATTACAATTAATTTGTTCCTTTTTATGGCTGAGTAGTATTCCATTATATATATTTATATATATATATGTATATACATATTCCATTACACATACATATCCCATTACACATATCTATCCCATTACCTATGTATATATCACAATTTTCTTTTTCCACTCAATGATTGGTGGGCATTTGGGCTGGTTCCATATTTCTTCAATTGCAAATTGTGCTGCTGTTTACATGGTGTACAAGTATTTTTTTCATATTATGACTTCTTTTCCTCGGGGTAGATACTCAGTAGTGGGATTGCTGGATCGAGTGATACTTCTGCTTTTAGTTCTTTAAGGAATCTCCACACCACACTGTTTTTCATAGTGGTTTTATTAGTTTACATTCCCACCAGCAGTGTAGAATGGTTCCCTTTCACCACACTCACACCAACATTTGTTCTTTGATTTTTTGATTATGGCCATTCTTGCAGGAGTAAGGTAGTATAACACTGTGGTTTTGATTTGCATTTTCCGGATCACTTGGTAGATTTTTGAACGTGGATTTGGAAATGTGATGTTAAGTGGGATTGACCATGGGCTAATAATCACTTGTACTTGTTTATTGTGATCAGTATACTGCAGGTCAGTGTTTATTCCTGTATTGGGGTAAGATAATGGTTTTTGCTGGCTTTTGCATGGGGATAAGAGGTTTCTTTCCTGCCTTATTGGATGCCATAGTATTATCCACAAGAGGAAATCCAGGTTGATTTTAACAAAAGTTAAATTGCCTGGAGCAAGGACTGAGCTGTTGTGTGGACTGCTATGGAGATGAGGTGAAACTCATCTATTTTTGATGCTGGAGAAGCTACTATGTGAAAAACTTTTGCTTTGCTTTAATTATTTCAAATTATCCACTCCTGTGTTTCTGTTGTATTAATTTCCTTCAAGAGAAGTTGGGGAAAGGGTAGGTCAAAGATGAATGAGTATATATACAGTGTAACATGAAATAAGGTTTCACATCCTAGTATATTCCCAATAGTTTTATAATAAAGGTAAGTGGTACTATTCAAATTTTAGAAATTTATAGGTAGCACATAAAATAAAGGCCTCTTTTTTTGTTTTTGCTGCATATTCACTTTTAGTGGTATGCTACAGTAAGATGAATAGAGTTTTTTCTAAGATACTTCTTTTCTATATTGGGTAAATTGTGTCAGTTCAGTTTGTCAGAAAGAGATTGGAAGTATTCTGTGATTAAAAATGTGAAATAATCTTACAATTCCCAATGATTAGCTTTGGAGATGTCATTCTGAAAACACTGATTAAACCTTTCAATAAAGACAACTCACCTAAATAAAATAATAATTGTATGCTCGGAGAATTTCTGTTGCACATTGTCATAATTAGCTAGAATGCAGATGCCTGAGGAGGAATGCATGTTAGTGCCTGTTGTTTGGATGTATCATAGTATTATACATAAAGCAAACTGTAAAGGTGGGATTGTTTATTTCACATTTTATGGTTTGTATCAATGATTTCCATGCAGTGACATGTAGAAATACAGTGATAGATTACCTTGAGAGACATGTAATCACTGTGGTTGGTGCTGAGCTGTTAAGCTTCCACTCAGGGCTTATTACTAATACTTGAGACACTTGTACTTGATAACTTCGAAATGATGTCTCCTACGACAAGCTTCCCAGGTAGCTGTGCCTTGCAGGCCACTAACCAGCTTGTTTATACTTGTCATCATTTTGATACTTTGAATTTCAGAAAATACCACAAAATTGAGGATTCATGTTTGTGAACAGAGGTCTCTTACTATGAAAACAGCTGTGGAATATATGCCTTCTGGCATTAACATCTTTTGTATCTATTCATAGCAGATGGCAAGGCGAGTGATGGAATCAGTCAAAAAGTTATTTTCACTTGTGATCTCTTTTCACTGCTCTTAGTTTAAGGTGCCTGAAGCTTTTTGTCACTTAATGCTTTGAATTCTTTTCTTGTGGTACTACTTTCCCATCTAATATTCTGGCTTTCATAGACAACAAGCTAGTAATCAGTGAAATTTACCAATTCTACAATAATTGTATCTGAAATATGGATGGTTTCTGCTCTTGAAGCTAGTTTTTGGTAATCAAGATGGGAACCCATGAATACACATTGAGAATTTAAAAAAACTATTGAGGAACTTTGGATACCTCTGTGTCTACTACTGGTATAATTAGACCATCACCAGTCACACTGCAACTGTCTCCTTTCCAGTGTTATCCCCCGAATGAATAAACATTACCCAAACTTTGTTTTTCTTGTGTTCTTGCTTTTTTCTATAGTTGTGTAACATCTTTTCCTAAGGAATATTTTGGCTTTGTTTATGATTTTTAACCATGCTTTGCATATATTTTGACAGCATACTTATTTTACACAGTATATTTGAGGAAATGTATTCATATAAGTCTACTCAGCTATAGTTTGTTCATAATCACTACTGTATATATCATAATTTTACAGATGATGGAAATTTGTTGTCTAATTTTTTGCTGATAGAAACATTACTAGTATGGACCTTATCATGTATCCTGTGCCCATGTGCAAGGACTTCTCTATAGTTCTAACCTATGTAGGTTGTCAGGTCTAATAGATGATGCGAAATTGTTTTCCAAAGTTTTATTGAATTATACTCATGAATAATGTATAATGAATTCAAGTTGCCCTGGTTCTCACCACTGCTTGATATAGTTAGACTTTCCTCCAATCTATTTACTGGAAAATGCTTTCTCTTTATGGTTTAAGTTTAGCATTTGGTTAACAGGTTGGGCATCTTTTTATATTTATGGGCTTTAAATATTCTTGTTGAAATGCCCATGTAAGAATTTATCCTGTTTTAATATTTAGACTTTTGACTTGTTTTGAGTTATAGGAGTTATATATTCTGGACACTAAAAGTTTGGCCAATGTATGCTGTGTTTTACAGCTATATTCTGCCATCTGGATTTTTAAATCATGATGTGATAAATAAGCTTAAAATAACTAATGTCTTGCACTGTCACTTCTGTCATATATTGAGTTTCTATGTATGCGTGAGTCTGTTTGGACACTCTCACATGCTGTTGGTCTGTTTTTGTACCCTGTCTTAGTCGCTATTGAGATAGCTCTTTAATAACTTTTCATACTACTAGATCAAGTCCTTTTCCCTACTATTCTTTTTTTTCTTTTTCTTTTTATGAGATATTTCGCTCTGTCACACAGGCTGGAGTGCAGAGGCGTGTTCTCGGCTCACTGCAACCTCTGCCTCCTGGGTGCAAGAAATTCTCCAGCCTCAGCTTCCCCAGTAGCTGGGACTACAGGCATGTGCCACCACGTCTGGCTAATTTTTTTCTATTTTTAGTAGGTACGGGGTTTCATTGTGTTAGCCAGGATGGTCTCAATCTCCTGACCTCATAATCCACCCACCTTGGCCTCCCAAAGTGTTTGGATCACAGGTGTGAAGCACCACACCCGGCCCCTTTCCCTACTATTCTTAAGTGTATTTCTTAAACCACTATTGTTTAATTTTCTTATGATGTATATTGCTGTGTATGTATGCATTATAAACTATTAGATAATTTTTAAATTTTCCTAAGAATTAGTTTGTTCAATCACTTATCCACCCAGTACTTAACTATCCAGCAAGCATTTGAGAACCATTTCAGGAAGTTAGAAGCTTGTACCTTGCTCTGGAACTCAGGGCTTACCATGCCAATATTTTGCATTACTGTATCTTTCAGTTGTTGTCTTGCAAATCTGTCATGTTCATGATACTTTGAAATCCTTGAAAATAGCAGTTCTATCTTGTTGAAATCCTGAAAACAAGATTCTTTCTTTACACATAGTACAAAAAAAGTGCTCAAGAAATGTTTAGTGCAAGAATACTTTGTAGAGAAAAGGTGAAGTAATTAAAATATTCTTACTTGGTATATCCAGGTGGAAAGAATATTGTGAGCCTATCTGCTTTTCACTGTTGGGGAGGGGAGGGGGCTTGGGTGTATGGGAGGTTGTTCAAGTTTTTATTTAAACTACATAATTCTTTAAAGTCATAAAGCTGAGTGAATATAATATTGAGAAACTATTAGGAAGTCTTTATAACAGGAACTGAAGTTAAAATATCAAAAGCAATTTATTAATGGCTTATGTTCATCAAGTAACTGAGATGAAGGAAACAAGTTCAAAGTGTATCTGTAGCCCATAGTTTCTAATAATTGGTTTTGGAAGGAATGCATCTACCCTCTTCCTCCCACCGAAACTAAACCCTTCAGAGCAAGGATTGCACTTTGTGTATTCCTTATTATGTGAAGCATAGTGCTTAGAGTATAGTTGTCTACCTCTTTTAGATAATATAAATCTATCATATGAACTAGATAGCTATGTGAAAGTAGGACAAAAATATGAAGAATCTAAGACTACTGTTTGCCCATGCACTCTACTGAGATGTATGTTTTCTGCATGGGTGATGATATATTGTGGATTTTTTTCTGGATGATTTAACAATATTCTGCCATTTTGTCAGGCTGACATTTCTATTTTGGTTTGGGAAACCACATTACTATTAATATGTAGGGGTATGATGGCTATTGAGAGGACTTAGTGTTAATTGTTGGGTTGGAAGCTTTGACGTGGGGGCTTTCATCATAAAATATTACAGTACTAAATCTGGAGCGATCTGCTATAAAATACGTGGTTAAAATTTTTCGTTTCACAGAAAGGAGTATAAATTAAGCAGATATAAAATTGTTCTAAGTAACAGCTATTAAGTGGCATGAATGAGACTTTCATTATTGTTCTTAGTCCACAAATACCGTCCACCTTGCTTCTATCAAAGCAAGGTAGGTGTCTTACTGAGGGCATGGGATTTGGTTTAGCCTCATCTTGAAAATTCTTCAGATGCTGCTTCTGTGTAAAAGATCTTGAAGACATATGTGTATTACCAAGTGACAGTTTGACTTCTTTGTGTGGCCTGATCAGTATCTCTAAGACCTGTAACACTGATTCACTAATGTAATCCTTATTTACTGAGTGCATGCTATGTCATGTACTTTTCTAGGTGCTAGAGAGACAGTCAGGGAGTGAACGTTGTAGGGCAGTGTTGTCCAATGAAACATTCTGCAGTGATGGAAATAATCTCACTCCACTGTCTAGTACCTAAGCTGCTAGTCACATGTGGCTTTTGAGTGCTTAAAACGCTCCTAATGGCAATGAGGAATTGAATATTTTTTTTAACATTATTTAAGTTGAATTAAATGGAAGGAATTTGACTAGTTCCTAGAGATGGAAAGCTCTTGGAAGGCTTTGAACAGAAGAGAGATATGATTTAACTCATCTCAAACATGTTTGTTCTATTGCTTTGTGAAGAATAGGCTGTGGAAGGACAAGAGTGGCAAGTCTAATTGGGAGACTAGTGGGGTAGTCTGAGAGGGAGGATGGGTGGCTTTGACTCAGATAGTGGAGACAGAAAAGTGACAGATTTGGAATATTCTGAAGCATATGGGGACTTGGATTACTGATGGACTGAATTTTGAGAATGGGAGAGAAATCAAGGACAGCATTCAAGATTTTGGGCAAGAATAACGTGAAGAATAGAGGTAATGTTTGTGTAGATGGTTGTCCGTAGGAGTAGGTTTGGAGGATGTGGAGTGGGTAGAACCAAAACTTTGAGTTCAGTTTGTTAGAGTTGAGGCATGCATTTTGAGCTGAGTGAAAATGTTAAGCATTTGGAAGTGCAAATTCATAATTCAAGCGAATTCTGGGCTTAACATAGGGGTTTGGAAATTCTTACATAGATGGTCTTTAAAGTCATGGGACTTCAGGCCAGGCGCGGTGGCTCATGCCTGTAATCCCAGCACTTTGGGAGGCCGAGGCAGGTGGATCACGAGGTCAAGAGATCGAGACCATCCTGGTCAATGTGGTGAAACCCCGTCTCTACTAAAAATACAAAAAATTAGCTGGGCATGGTGGTGCGTGCCTGTAATCCCAGCTACTCAGGAGGCTGAGGTAGGAGAATTGCCTGAGCTTAGGAGGCGGAGATTGCGGTGAGCTGAGATCGCGCCATTGTACTCCAGCCTGGGTAACAAGAGCGAAACTCTGTCTCAAAAAAAAAAAAAAAAAAAAAAAAAAAAAAAAGTCATGGGACTTCAATGCAGTCATTTATAGAATGAGTGTAGATAGTGTTAAATAAAATTTATAGGAGGCTATTGACTTTGAGTAGGCTCCTGAAATAACTCACGGAGCAAACCAATATGGAGTTTAACTGCAGTAGCTGAGGGTTAGTTAATTGCAGGAGGACTATAACCAATTAAGCTGTAATGTATTAAGTCATCTCTACACAGCACTTCCATTTCCTGTAAATGCTATCAGATTATATTATTGGAGTTCTGCAAACCTGCTCTGGTTTGGAGGACTGTGAGATTCACAGTCATTCTTGTTTTGCTGGCTTTGTTTCCTCAAACTTGAGTAAAATGCAAATTTGTCTAACTTTTTCCCCATTTAACTATAGAGGTCTGAGGATGCAGCTCTGGAACACTTTACCATTTACAGTCTGAGAAAGTAAGGACTTAGGAGTTAGTGTGGGTAGATGAGAGGATGTAATTGAGAATGGTTTCTGAAAACTAATTGAACACACACTCAAGAAGACTAAGAACCATTAATTGGATTTGGTGATGGGGCATTGGTCACCTTGGTTTAATGTATTTTTATGGTGGTGTGAAGATAAAAGCCTGATTGAAATAGATTCCAGAAAGCATAGGAAGACAAAAATTGGGGATGTGTGGTTACATAGATAATTCAGAGTTGGGCTTTATAGTTGTGTGAAGAAACTTGTTACTAGCTAGAGGAAGACACATATCAAAAGAACTGATTTGATGGCCGAAGTCATGGCATGCTTATATATTCATGAGCATAATTAAATGAAAGACTGTCCTGCCTCCTCCATTTCCAGAGGACTAAAATGTTCTTCTCAATGCTTCTGTTACTGAATTTTTTAAATTTCATTTTTGGGCTTTTGTATTTCTATATACTAGCAATGAACTGATATATATAGCTTGTTCTCTGTATCTTTGCTGACAACTGGCTTATTTTAATAGTTCTTCAGTGAATTCATTAGTGTCTTTCAGACATAGGATCAGGCTATCTGCAAATAGAGATAGCTCTACTTCTTTTGGAATAGCTTATTATATTTTCTTGCTTAATTATCCTGGCTAGGACTCTCATTAAAATACTTACTGGAAATGGCAACAGTGGATTTCCTTGCTTACTTTTGATCAAAAAGGAAAACACTCGGTATTTTACTGCAGTAAGCATGATCTTAACTATGGATTTTTCATAGACAGTCCTTTTCAGGTTGAGCAAGATCTCTTCTGTTTCTGATTTTTGTCCTTTTCTCACAAAGGGGTGTTGGACTTTGTCAGATGAGTTATATGCACCTACTGACATGTTCATGTGTTTGTCCTTTATTAACATGGTGTATTACATTGACTATTTTTTTTTGACGTGTTGAACTAATCTGGTCCTGGGATAAATCCCACTTGGTCATTGTCTATAATGCTTTTTTACATGTTGCTGAAATGGGTCTTGTTAAGAATTTTTGCATCTGTTTTTGCATTATTTACGAACTAATATCCCTAATTAGTTTTCCTTTCTTGGGCTGTCTTTGTTTTTGGTATTAGGATAATACTGGTCTTACAGAATGAGTTGGGAAGCATTTTCTATGTTTTGGAAAAGTTTTTGAGGAATTAGTATTAACTATTCTTTAAAACTTTTCTCATAGTTAACCAGTGGAGCTTTCTGGGTCTTGGATTTTGTTTGTGAAAAATTTCTAAATTACTAATTCAATTTCCTTTTTATAGGTCTATTCAGACTTTCTATTAAGTTAATTTTTGTCAGTTGTCTTTCTAGGAAGTTGTTCGCTTTATCACTTTACTAATTTGTTAGAATATAGTTTGTACTTCTATATTTTTATTTCTTTGAGTTGATAGAAATGTCACTACTTTCTGATTTTACTAATTTGCTTTTTTTTTGGTCAAAGGTTGTGAACTGTTTTCGTTGGTTTGAGACAGAGTCTTGCTCTGTTGTTCCAGCTGGAGTGCAGTGGCACAATCTCAGCTCACTGCATCCTCCATCTCTTGGAATCAAGTGACTCTCCTGCCTCAGCCTCCCGATTAACTGGGATTATGGGTACACACCACCATGCCTGGCTAATTTTTTGTGTTTTTAGTAGAAACAGGGTTTCTCACCATGTTGGCTAGGCCCAAAGTCCTGACCTGAAGTGTTCCACCTGCCTTGGCCTCCCAAAGTGCTGGGATGATAGGTAGGACTCACTGTTATTTTATAAAAAGAACCACATTTTGCTGTTTTGTTTTTTTTTGTCCTCTAATTTATTTCTTTTTTTACTCTTTGTCTGTTTTAATTTTAGTTCTGTTTTTTCCCCTAGTATCTCAAGGTGAAAAATTACAGTTGTCTAGAATGTCTTTTTATATAGGTATATATTTTCCTCAACTCAAAGGACTGCTTTAGCTGTACCCCATACATTTTCGTATTGTGTCTGTTTTCACTTGAAAGTATTTTCAAGTTTGCTAGTGGTTTGACTTTTTTTTTTTTGTATTCACTTTCCACATACTTTAAATTCCCAACTTTGGCTGGGCATGGTTGGGAATTTAAAGTCAGGTTTCCTGAGCCCAGGAGTTTAAGACCAGCCTGAGCAGCATAGTGAAACCCTGTGTCTATCAAATATTAGCTAGGTGGGGTGGCATTTGCCTGTAGTTCCAGCTACTTGGGATGCCGAGGCTAGCAGATTGCTTGAGCCCAGGAAATTGAAGCAGTAGTGAACTCTGATTGTGCCACTGTACTCCAGTCTGGGGGAAAGAGCAAGACCTTGTCTGTCCCCACACCCCCTCAAAATTTCTAACTTTGTATTTAATTTTATTTTATTCTAAGAGACTATAGTTGGTATGACCTTGATCCTTTAAAAACTTGATTTATGGTCTAGTGTATGGTCTGTTTTAGAGAATGTTCCATAGGTACTTGAGATAGGTATTCTGTTGTTGGGTGGTATGTTCAGTAGATGTCTGTTAGGTTTATTGGGTTTATAGTGTTTTCAGGTCTTTCATTTCCATGTTGATCTGCCTAGTTCTAACCACGATTGAAAGCAGAATATTGATGTTTCCAACTATTGTTGGATTGTTTATTTCTTCAGCTTTGTTAGTTTTTGCTTGTATTTTGGAAATCTTTTAAATTCAACTTATTTGTGTCTTTGAATCATAGTTGTCTCTTGTAGACAGCATATGATAGATTTTAAAATAAATTGAGTTTGACAAGTGTTGTCTTTTGAGTAATCCAGTATTTTAATATATAATTAGATTTGTTCACTAGTTAACTTAATACCTCTCTTATTGTCTTCTTTTATAGTCAGTGAATATTTTATTGTAATACTTCAATTTTTTTATTTTTTTTTGAGTTTTATTTTTAGTGGTTGCTCTAGGCCTACAGTATACATGCAAACATTTATTTACTTCAGAATTTACTACCTTAATTCCAGTGAGATATTTAAAAATTACTCTACATGGCTTACATATTATATGTAAGAAACCCTACAATCCATTATTATATCTTTTTTCATTGAAAGTAATGGCAAAAATGGCAGTTACTTTTACACCAGTCTGATAATTATTACTTTATATTTGCTATCTGCAGAAGCTGAAAGGTGAGCGGGTGTGTGTGTGTGTGTGTTTTAATTTAATTTTTAATTTTTTTTGAGACAGCCAGGCTGGAGTGCAATGGCATAGTCTCAGCTCACTGTAACCTCTACCTCCTAAGTTCAAGCAATTCTCCTGCCTCAGCTTTACAAGTAGCTGGGACTACAGGCATTCATCACCACACCCTGCTAATTTTTGTATTTTTAGTAGAGTTAGGGTTTCTCCATGTTGGCCAGGTTGGTCTCAAACTCCTTACTGCAAGTGATCCACCTGCCTCTGCTTCCCAAAGTGCTGGGATTGCAGGTATGGGCCTCTGTATCCAGCTGCAAGTATGTATTTATAGAGTTTATTGTATTAACTAGTTTGCCTGTCATTTTTAGTTAATTTGTTACTGTGGATGCAAGTTGCCATCTGCTGTCATTTCTTTAATCCAGTACACTTTTATCCCTGTCCACCTCCTTTTTGCTTTTTTGTCAGATAAACATAGTTCAATATGTTATAGATATATCAGTTAACTATGTATCTATTGTTACACAGACAGGAGTCGGGGAAATACTGGGTAGAAGGCAGTTTGATGACAAAGGCACTATCCTCAAGCTTGGAAACCCATGGTCCTAAATGGGAACAGATTTTCCTGTTTGCACACCCAAATGTTGCCTTTTGTCCTCACTCCCATCCTGTACCCATGTAAGCCCCAAACCCCAGGCTCCATGAGCAGAAGATCAGACAGACAAAAGAGCAGCAGAGTGGCAGAATGGTGCTGCAGAGGAGGAGAGAAGAGAAGGAGCAGCTGAATGTTAAGAGGAGTTCAGCTAGGGATGGTCAGAGAGGAGATTGACTGCTGGACAGGCAACTCCAGAGGAAGGTCATCTTCCCACTCCTTCCCCTTTTTATCTCCCCATCCATCCTAGGGAGAGCCACCTCCACCAATAAATAAAACCCCTGCATTCAACATCCTTCAGGTCCGTGTATGATCTGATTCTTCCTGAATGCTAGACAAGGACCTGGGTACCAAGAGAGCACTAAGTTGGTTAATACTTAAGCTCTCTGCAGATGGCAGAGCTAAAGGACACTGTAACATTCCCACTGGGGCTTTGGGAGTCATAAGTACCCATCCCTAGATGCTACTGTGGGGCTGGAGCCCAAAAGCACTCACTCTAGCTACTGTATCTGCCCATTTGGGTGCTCCCCATCCTGTAAAGGGTTTGAGCATATGGCAGCTAAACAGATAGGCCACACCCCTGTTGCAGGTTTTGTAAGGTGATTCAGGAAACTCTTCTGTTTTGTAATTCCTTTTAAAAACAATATATATAGAGAAATATACATTATACTGTCTTTTATAATTAAATTATCGTTACTGGTACACTTTGTTTTTTAATGTGAATTAGAATTGATGTATTAGGTTGATTTCCTTCAGGCTGAACATTTGTTGATTTTTGGTTTTGGAAAATGAATCTGCTAGCAAAGAATTCTGTTTTTCTGTGGAATTGTTTTCATTTTGCTTTCATGTATGAAATACTGGTTTTGCTGGATAGGAGATATTTTTCCTTATAGTAGTGACTATTACCCCGCTACCTTCTAACTTAATTGTTTCTGATAAGTCACTTGTTAATCTTACTGATGTTCTCTGGCTAATCTTTTTTCTCAAGCTGCTTTTGGGATTTTTTTCCTTGACTTTGGCTTTCAGCACTTTTACTATGATGTGTCTAGATGTGGATTTCTTTCTGATTTTTCTATTTGGAGTTCATTGAGCTTCTTGAAGACTAATTTTTTCTTTATTTTGGGAAGGTTACCAGTCATTTTCTTGAAATTTTTTTTTCCTGCTGCTTTCTCCTCTTTACTTTTGGTACTACCAATACAAAATTGTTATGTACTTAATGGGGTCCTTTATTCTGAGACTCTGTTCATCTTTCTTCTTCCTTTTTTTCCTCTCTTCTTGGAATTGTATTACTTCTGTTGATCTAAGCGTAAGTTTATTGATTCCTCTCCAGTTCAAACCTGTCTCTGCTTTTTTATAAACGTTCATTAAAGTTAGTTTTCAACTCCAGAATTTCTATTTTTTTAAATGGCTTAACATTAGTGATATTGCCTACTTGCTTTACTACTTTAAGTGTAATTTCCTCTGGTTCTTTGAACATATTTATAATAGCTGATTCTGATTTGAGGTCTTTATCTGCTAAGTTTGATATATGTGTGGGGCCTTCTCATTGGCAGTTCCTGTTGCCTGCCCTTCCCCTCCCACCCCATCCCTGTAGGCTGTCACTTTCCTGTTTGGATGCATGTCTTTCTTGCCTATTTATGACTTGGTTGGTCTATTTCAGTTAAGTCTTTTTCTTTCACAGGGAAAAGTTTCCGATGTTGGTTTTCAGAGGCTGGACACTTGAGTACTGTATAGTCCTCTTGGAATGAAAGTGGTTTCAGCAGGGCTCTCTTGGACCGTCTGTTTCCTTGACCTCTGTTATGTTGTCTGCTTTTGATATAATTGCCGTTGAGCTCCACTCATTGCATGCTAATTGGTTACCTTTATTTTTGATAATGCCTTGGGCATATATCCCTCCATAGTCTCAGTTAAATTCTAGCCCCTTTGCAGGGGTAGTTTTTGAGGCCAGATTCGAGGTTTGTTCCTAATCTCAGGAGAGCTTTTGTGTTAGCTGTGTTTTCCCCTGGCTTTCACTCATAAAGTGGCTGTCTTACAGTTTAGCTGTTTGCACTGATGTATCTCCAGCATCCTTTTTATTGCTTACCATGATGATTTTTTTTTTGAGAGTACACTTATGTTTAATTTCCAAATAACGTGAGTTCCCTTAAGGAGACCTTCATAGCTCTCTACTCTCAAATCCTTTGTCTTCTCCTTGTGAAAAATTACCACATCCCTACTCTGAAACTGTGGGTGGGCACAGTGGACTATTTTCTTGGAGTAAAATCCCTACTCTGTGATCTACGTGGGGCCAGTAGAAGACTCTGGTCTTCTATTTCCCCTGTTATGAAAACTGTCATATCTGTGAGCTGGAAGAAGAATGATCAGGGCACCAATATTCTCAGGCATGGGTAGGAACTATATGAAGGAGGTGGGCCTCAACCATACTTGCACAGATTTTAGTCTCTTTGCCATAGTGCTGAGGGGCATAGGAAATGCTGGCAGTCTTCCCTTTTACACTGGGAACTTGGGGTGAGGGGTCCCTATTATTTTAGCCATACCTACTCTGAGTAGAGCATCCATTGAGCTGACAGGGGGATAGAAGAAGAAATGGGTCATGGCTTGAGTACCACCGAGTCTGTTCTTTCAAAATTGAGTAGATTTTCTCAATTAAATGTTTCTTCATTTGTTGAATGTCCTTAGAACAATTTTCAGAGGCTTTTAATTGTTCTTAAAATACCTTTCACTCATCTCAAAGAGGAGAGAGTCTGCAGAGCCCCTTGAATTGACATTTTGGATATCTCATGTTTTCTTATTTTTTAATGACCTGGTATAGAATTGAAAGATACCTATATGTAGCCGCAGTGGAGTCTTTTTGTCTTAAAACAACATACATGTTTGTGTGTACATGCATTTCCTTCCTGTCTTATCTTCTAACCCCTATTGATAGGTATTGGGCTTGACCAGTTGAGTTTGCTCCTAACCTACCCTTCACCTACTTCCTCTTTGTCACCCTGACTCTGTCCTCATTTTTGCTTTTATGTTTAGTTTACAAATTTCTACTTGAGGCACTGGAAGTGGCGACACAATTTATAAACTGTCTAGTCGGTTCATATATTAGCTTTGATTTTCAGCCAGTCCCTTGGCTTTTGCAAACCAATGTGTGGAATATCTATCTTGTTCAGATGTTGGTCTCAAGAAGGCACTTGTTTTATTTGTGTATTAATTTCATATGCTGCATTCCTCATGTAGCAATTGTGTAGAAGAAAGGATGTTTTGGAGTCAATATAAGGTTTGGTTAACTGCCCACCATTGAACTGTATTTTAAAGAAGTTTCACTAAGGCAGTTGTTTTGGTAATAGCCTTCAAAAGTATATTACAATGGGACTCCATTAAAGATAAATGAAAAAATTGTCAGACATGAAATGTCTCTTCCTCTAAAGTTTAGATGCAACTATTAATGAGAGAGCTTTCATCACAGCAATTGAAGTCAATGGGTATTGCCTGAGGAAGCATTGCATGGAGACTGTGTTTGAAGGGAACTGTTTTTTCTCATGAATTAGAGCAAGACACAAATTTATTGTTTGGGTTGTTGAGTCTGATCTAGAGGGTCTTGGATAACTTGTTTATTTCCTTACGTAGCTAATATATAAATCTCCTGAGGGTATACTAATAAATGTTTGCAATCCATATCAGTTATTTCATGATAGTCTTTCTTTGCTTCCTTCATCTTCAGGCAATACCCAGTTGGATCTTAGCATCTTTTTTTAGTGTTGACCTTGATGGCCTGTGATCAGAAGGATTTTGTACCTATAATGAAGACAACTTTCACCTGAATATACGAAACTGTAATACTACAAAATTGACTTCTTTTTTTTTGCCTGAAGTGACCATTTGTGAACCAATCACACTAATTCCAATGTTTTCTTAAAGTAGCTTGTGTAAGGTATGAATAAGATCTGCTTTCAAAAGTAAGATACTGAATTCAGAATTTCACTTTAAAATAGCTTGTAGGTGATATATATTCTTTGCCTCTTTGTTGTTTAGGCAGCAGGAGCCATTCGACCTCTTGTATCTACTGTCATTAGCCCATCTGCTGATGGTTGCTTAGACCACTCGCTAGAACGTGCAAGACACCGAGCAAGTGAAATGCCTCAGGCTTTTCTATTTGACGTGATTTATGAAGCATATCAGCAGGTAAGAATCTGGGCTTTTTGAATAAGCTGCTGTTACATAGGGTTCCCCAAACAACCTTCACATTTAGAGAATTTCCAGAAGTCGTGGGACTGAGCTTATAGTTATACTCAAGGCTAAGACTTAGTACAGTGAAGTATTGAGGTCAATATAGCTGGATCAGAAGAGAGGGATGCAGGCAGAATCTTGAGGAATCCATTTGCAGGCTTCCATATGGTCTCTTCCCTGCCTCTCCTAAAGAATCATGCAAAGCATACATTCCTTCCAGCAATGAACATGCAGCAAATTGTTTGTGACATTTCTGCCCAGGTAGGCCCATTAGAGGCACAGTGCCCAGGGCGTTGGATTGGTTATGTGGACATTCTGTTTGGCACATACAAAAATTCCAGATTTCCAGAAGGAATGTAGGTGTTGAACATAAACCATATTGTTGATACCAACGATCTAGGCAGGCACAGTGAATTGCCATTATTAATTCTCAGATGCCTGTCTTACAAGCCAGTCTTTTTAAGGAGAGCTATCTCAGACCTGTTAGTTTTCTATACAGCTCCTTAGACATTTTGTTAATTAAAATGTTAGTTAAAAATAACTTAAAAATCAAGTCATTTCATTAATAATGGATTGCTTCTGGCTTTTATGTTTTGGAAATACTGCTATACTTGCAGTTTTACTGTTATGTGTTTGCACATTTGAGTAAATAGTTATTGAATATCAGTTATGGGACTTGTCAGAAATTTCCCAGTGAGATAAGTTAGAGCAACTAATCTAGTGCTTTAGTCAACTTGCTATAGGAGTGAGGAAGAATTAGGTAAGGGGATAGAAGAGTGACCATAAGGATTAGAGGGTAGTATCCTGGAAACCTAATGAAGAAAGTACTTTCTGATTGAGCAACTGTGTTAAATGTTTCCTAGGAGTTCTAAAAAGTGAGGACTGAGAACTGTATATAAACATTCCCAATGTGAGATTACCAGTGTTTGACGGGAGTGGTGGATTTGAAAATCTTGTTGGAATTGATCTAAGAATAGAAAGGCTGATTTTTGGAGGAACTTTTATACATATTGAATAGAGGAATGGGATGGGTTAGCTGAAGAGTTACAGATTAAGACTGATTTTTTTTTCCCCGATGGATGATAAAACAGCACATTGTCACGTTGATAGGGGTGATTCAGCAGTGAGAAGAAAGTGGTAAAGTGAGAGTGGATGGGACATACTGCATTAGTGGTATTGAAGTTGACCTTGGCTGCGAATATGCATAGCTTATCCATAGCGGCAGGAGGAAAGAGTAGGTGGAGACAGATGCAGATAGACTAGTAGATGTGATTAGAGGACTTTGAATTTGTCACTTTTGAGGAATGCATGCAGAAAATACATAATAATGTATACCATTTGAGAGCTGAGCAGTGCATTAGGGTTCTCCAGAGGAACAAAACAAATAGGATGTATGAATATATGAAAGATAACTTATCAGGAAGAATTGGCTCACAGAGTTACAAGGTGAAGTCCCACGATAGGTCGTCTGCAAGCTGGGGAAGAAAGAAGCTGGTAGTGGTTCAATGTGAGTCCAAAAGCCTCAAAGGTAGAGAAGTTGAGAAGTACAGCCTTCAGTCTGTGGCTGAAGGCCTGAGAGCCCCCAGCAAACCTCTGGTGTAAATCCAAGAGTCCAGATGCTAAAGAGCCTGTTGTCTGATGTCCAAGGGCAGAAGGAATAGTAATAAGCATCCAGCACAGGAGAAAGATGATAGCTAGAAGACTCAGCAAGCCAACTTATCCCACCTTCTTCTGTCTGCTTTGTTCTAGCTGTGCTGGCAACCAGTTGAATGGTTCCATCTACTTTGAGGGTGGATTTTCCTCTCCCAGTCCACCGACTGAAATGTGTCTCCTCTGGCAACACCCTCACAGACACAATGAGAACCAGTACCATCTATCTAGGCATCCTTTAATCAAGTTAACACCTAATATTAACCATCACAAGCACATATCTGGCAACTGTAATCAAGGTGTGATATGAAGTTGAGTCAGAAGAAACCCATTGCAAGCGGATCCATGGCCATTGTAGAATGAGGTAAAATAAAAGGAGGTGTGCAGTTTTAGGTTATAGGTAACTCTTCCTCTTCAAATGGTGCTGGAAGGTCACAGAGGTCTAATTGCTATTCTGTATGCTGATTGGATGGATTGTTTCTTCTCCCTGTTTCTTCTGGCTTATCTCATTTGCCCTCTTCTATATACTCTAGCCATGCTCACTTCGTTTTAGTTCTTTAAATTCAAGATTCCCACTATCTGGAACATTACTTCCTACCTTGCTACTTACTCAGTTATTCTATAATTATTATTTATTCAAGGAATGTTTTCTGTCTGGCCACACCAGGTTAGGCTGACCCATTCTGTGTTCTCTTAGTGCCTGTTTTTTTTTTTTTTTTTCTCTCCCTAGCATCAGACTTAGAATTGAATAATTGCTTGAAGTCATTTGTGAAATGTCAAAATCCTCTGCTAGGCTTGTGAGAGCTCTGTGAAGGCGGGGATGGTATCTGTCTTGTTCTTAGCAATCTGCGTGGCATATTACTAATACAAAGTATATGTTTATTCAAAGGAATGATTATAAAAGGCTGTGCAAATAAATATATTGAAAATGGCCCACTTGTTCTTCCTCTGCCTTGACCACTCTTTCCACATCTCAAACTGCTTATTTCCACTTTTTTTTTTTTTTTTTTAGATGGAGCTTTGTGCTTGTTGCCCAGGCTGGAGTGCAATGGCAGCACAGTCTTGGCTCACTGCAACCTCTGGTTACTAGCGATTCTCCTGCCTCAGCTTCTCATGTAGCTGGAATTACAGGCACCCGCCACCAAGCCCAGCTAATTTTTTGCATTGTTAGTAGAGATGGGGTTTCACCAGGTTGGCCAGGCTTGTCTCGAACTGCTGACCTCAGGTGATATACTCACCTCAGCCTCCCAAAGTGCTGGGATTACAGGTGTGAGCCACTGTGCCCAGCCTGTTTCCACTCTTTACTGAGGTCTGTAGCAAACATCACTTCCTCAAAGAAGTCTTAACTGATAATCTTAAATAAAGTAGCAGCATCTATCATGTATCCCTTTTTCTGGTATAATAATCGCTACTCCTGCCCACTTTGGGTTTCCATTTGGTTAGCATGCAACATCTTCGCCTCTTTACCTGAAGTTTATGTGAGAGTCCTTATGTGTTGAAGACAGCAGATACTTGGTTGGTGGTTTTACCCATTCTGCCGTTTTGTATCATTTAATGGAGAATTTAGGCTGTTACTATTAATATGTGAAATACTGTTCTATTCATCATGTTAGCTCTTACCTAGGTACTTTTCTTTCATTGTGTTATTGTTTTACAGACCCTGTGAGGTTTATGTGGAGGAGGTTCTATTTTGGTATATATCAAGTTTTTGTTTCAAGATTTAGAACTTGTTTTAGCGTTTTGTTTGCTGGTTTGGTAGTGACAAATTCTCTAAGCATTTGTTTGTCTCTCCATTTATGAAGCTTAGTTTGGCTGGATAGAAAATTCTTGGCTGACAGTTCTTTTGTTTCAGGAGGCTAAAGATAGGACTCCAAGCCCTCTGGCATGTAAGGTTTCTGCTGTTAGTCTGATGGGTTTTCCTTTGTAGATTACTTGATGCTTTTCTCTGATAAGCTCTCAACATTCTTTCATTTGTCTTGACAGTACATAGCCTGATGACTATGTGCCTTGGTCTTTTTGCAATGAATTTCACAAAAGTTCTTTGAGCTTCTTGTATTTGGATATCTAGGTCTCTAGCAAGGTTGGAGAAGTTTTCCTCAATAATTTCTTCAAATAAGTTTTCCAAACTTTTAGACTTCACTTCTTCCTCAGGCACACCAATTGCTCTTAGGTTGGGCCATTTTACATAATCCTTTATTTCTTGGAGAATTCGTTTTTTTTTTTTTTTTTTTTTTTAATTTCCTTTCCTTTGTCTGATTGGGTTAATTCAAAAGCTTTGTCTTCAAGCTCTAAAATTCTTTCTTCTACTTGTTTAGTCTATTGCTGAAACTTTCCACTGCTTTTTGTATTACCCTAAATGTGTCTTCATTTTTAGAAGTTTTGATCATTTTTTTCTTTATGATATCTATTTCTCTGGAAATTTTTTCATTTAGATCATGGATTTTAAAAAAGTGCTTTAGGTTGTTTTCACCTTTCTCTGGTGTCTACTTGAATAGTTTAAAAATCAACCTTCTGAATTCTTGATCTGGCATTTCGGAGAGTTCATTTTGATTTGTATCCATTGCCTGGGATCTAGTGTGATCTTTTATAGGTTGTTATAGAACCTTGTTTTGTTATATAACCAGAAAAATTGTTGCTGAATTTATTTTTGATTGGATTGTGTTTTTTAAATTTATTTTTTTTCCCCCTTTCAAGGATCTGATTTTGATGTTTATTATAGCCTTATTTGATTCTTGGTGCTTTTAGGGGAGAGGCTGCCACATGATTTCCTTAGTTAAAAAGCATCTTTGTATACTGGCTTTTTGAGATGCTGATTGTAGTAGTTGTGTACTTGATGTGTGGGCAAGTTCACTGTCTCCTATGGGTTTGGCATGATAGGAATCTCTTGAAGCTTATCTCATTCTGATGTGGTATATAGTTTAATTTTTCCTAGTATTTTATTTACTGAGTTGATCCAGCTTCAGGCCAATAGCGAGGTATCCTTTGGTAGGTACCAGTTGTAGCTAAGGTAGGTGAGTAGATGTAATACTAAATGGTGGGCATAGGTCCTACCTTTGATAATGGTAGTTGGGGGAGCTCTCAATTAGATGTGATGAAGATTTATTAGGGTAAGGGGTGGGAGCTACCTCAGCTCCCCTGCCATGCCAGCAGGAAAGCTATCTACCTCATAGCCTCACTCTTGTCCCAGTGTTCTGGCTATTCAGATCAAACAGGCATCTCTTTTCATATGTGGGTATGTTGATGTTCCAAGTAGGGAGGAATTGTTACTTGGGCCTCTCATGCTGGCCTGAATTGTTCCAGGAAGGCTGTTGATAGTCTAACCAGGGTTTTTTATTTTTTTGGCGGGGGTGGGGGGGTGGGGGGGGGGCTGGTGAGGTACAGCTTTAGGTGTTTTTAAAGAGACAGGACAGAAAGCAAATGAGAAGGGTTTAATATTTTTTAGTTACCCCTCTGAAGTGTTTTCCTTACGTTGCATTTGTCACGCCTCATGTTGGCTGCCAATTCTGTAACCGGATTTTTTTGGGGGGGGGTGCTGGTGAGGCACAGCTCCCTCAAGAGAATGCTGTGGGTTTTTGGTTTCCACAGTCTTAAAGAATAAGTGATGGGACCACTGCAGGTACACCCTATGCCCATAAAAGTAAATATTGGACCCAAGAAGTATTGCAGAAAGGTGATTTTACTTAGGTACAGAAAAGAGAAGAAGAAGAGAGACTTCCACAAAGAGTGTGGAAGGGGATTCCTGAGGGGAAATACGGCCAGGTGTGTGGATATGGACTTTTATCCTGGGAGGAACTCCCACCTTCTCCAAGACCCTGGACCAATGAAAGGAGTTCCTTAAAACTTCCGCTGGAGTGATTGACTTTTAGTTTCTTCCCGTGCCCGCGAAATGTAAACATAAACAGTTAAATCTCCCAGATGGAGAGAGACCGGAGCAGGGCGTGGTGCTGGGAAACTCTTGACCTTAAAACTCTTGACACCTCATGGACCCGAAAAAAACCACCTTCCCTCAATAGGTACGTCCACACAGAATTCCTGTGGGAGAAGCCCCAGCTGTGTCTGCAGTGGTGGTGGTGGTGGTGGGGGGGGGGGGGGACAAGGACCCCTTCTCCAATACCCTTTTCCGTTACAGAGGCTGCCTGCCTGTTGGTGTAGAGGCAGGCTTTCCCTACTGCCCAGCACTGCAATTGGGTCTCTGCTATAAGAAACTTCCCACCAGTGGAAAGATCTGGGACTTGAGGCCTGTCGTTTAGATTCTTTTGTCCTGCAGGGTGTTTCCTTGATGTAGTCTTCTCTCCTTTCCCCTAGGAATAGGACTTCCTGAGTGCTAGACTACAGTGATAACGCTCTTCTGGGTCTAGTCACCTAGTCGGGCTATCAAACTCTGGACTGGTGCTGGGGAATGTTTGCAAGAGATCCAATAATGTGACCTGTCTTCAAGTCTCCCAGCAATAGATTAAATTCTGATAGAGGAGGCAGGGGATGGATACAGACTATGTGAGATTCCTTGGTTGTAGATTGGCACAGTGCACTGGCTTTCTTGATTGTTGGCTCTATTGTTACGTGGACATACTCGGGATCTCTGGTTGGGCAGGGTGCTGGAGACAGTGGTGAAAGCTGAGATCATGTAGCTGTTTTCTCCTACCTGGATTCAGAGCTATTCCGCTGAGAGGTACTTAATGGACTGTGCTGGTTGGCTACCAGCCAGGAGGTGGTGCTTGCAAGAGAGCATCAACTGTGGTATTAGCAGTGGGATTTGAGTTTGCCCTAAGTTGCCCAGGGGAAGTATTCTGTTTTTTCAGGAGATAAGTGGGGCTGTAAAGTTCACAAAAGTTTGTCCTTTGCGTTAAGCTATCAAGGTGGGTGGAGAAATACCACCAGGTAGGGGCAGGGTTAGGTGGGTCTGAGCTCAGACTGTCCTTGGGTGGAGCCTGCCATGGCCACTGTGGGAAACAGGTGGTTCTCCAGCCACTGTGGTAATGTTTCAGGGAGGAGTATAACTGCTTCTTCAGTGCAGAAGAGTTCACAAAGGGAGTAAAAAGTAGCAGGCAGCAGTAAGCCTCACCCAGCTCTCATATAATTGGTGAGGCCAGTGTTGCTACCTGAGTGCCCTGCTAACAGTACCATGTTTAGATCTGGGCAGCCTGCACAAAGAACTCAGACCTGCCCCTGGCCATTAGTTTTCCTGCTGAGATAGCAACCTTGGCTTTCAGGCCATGTCCCTCCCCTTATGCACACAAGGCTGGGCACCCAGATCCTGCACTCCTGTCTGTGGCACACTTCAAACGTGCCCCTGGATTCTGTTCAAGGGAGTTCATCTCCATTTGAGATTATATCACAGAATTCAGCTGGGAGCTTCTTTCATCCTGCAACCCCTCCCTGAGTTCCATGGCTGACTTCCCCAAGAGCCTCTGTGAAGTATCCTCAGGAATGGCTTCCCTTGGCTGGTGCTGATGACTGGGAATGCCTGCAAGGCACTTCCTGCTTTTGCTTCTACTTTTATACTTCATGCCACTCCCTAAGTCCATTCCAGCTCTGGGTAAGGTTAAGACCTTCTCCTGTGGTGTGGATTTTTAGATTTCCCAGTGGGGATGTTTGTTTGGAGGCAGGCTTTCCCCCTCTCACATTCTGGACACTACAGAGTAGGCTACAGCCTGCCACTTCTTTCAAAGGGTCTGTGGATTCTTTTGGTTTTTCCTGTTAAGTTCCTGTGGTGGTTCTTGGGGGGGAAAAAGTCACAGTGTGACTCTCTACCCACTATTCTGTCCTTCCATGTGGGCTAGACACACTAACATTGCCTACTTTCTGCCATCTTGGGGAAAAATAAAGATCATTTTTACTTTGTTCTGCTTTAGTTTTGCTTATTAGATATCACTATCTGATGTATCTTTTTGGTGTGTGTCTTTCCTTATAAAACCTCAGTCTGTGAGGGCAGGGACTTTGTCTTCTTCATTCTCCTCTCCAGCACCTAGAAGAGTTCATCGCATGGATTAGGTTCTTAAATACTGCTGGACAAATTTCATGTATATATACATATATGTAGACACATATTTTATACGTTAACGCTAATCCCAGTTATATAAACCAATTTGGTGTGGGTAATATATGCACATATATTAAGTACATACACATGAATGAAGACCCCTTAAAAATCTTTCAGAAATTTTTCTGAAAAATTATTGGAAGTATAGACAAAGATCTGTGTGTAAGGTTGGTGACTTGCAGCATTTTTATAAGTGGTCATTTTCACTGAGCCTTTATTTCTACAGAGCAATAAAAATGACATTAGTAGAAAACTTTAAAGGGTCACTAAAAGTTATTTTTGCAGAATTTGAGCATGAAGTTGTTCCTATTAGAATGTTAGTGAGAACTAATATATAAAGTTGTACTAATAACTAGATGAAATCTATGTATGCCTGTATGTAAGTGCACACACAAAACCAGAAAGGTTGATTGCACATGTGAACACCAAAATGTTCACCAAAATTCAGACACTAGTGCCAGTGTCTGAATTGATAATTTAAAAATCAAAATCTGTTGTGTTTTACTTAAGATTCATAAATTAGTGTGTGTTTGCTTTTAAAGAATCATGGGCTTTTCCATGTAACTAGATATTTATTCAGTTTTATTTTATTAAGATTGTGGAAGAAAAAACTCTTATTCCTTGAGAGTTTTTAATGACACATTAAGAGTTTGCTAAAGGAAAATATTTCTAAAGAAAAGAACAATAACTATTAAAGAATAACAAAAATTCAATACTCAAAATGATGTGATCTCCAGGAACATGAAGAAAAGCCTATGGATTGGTCCAGTGGATTCTTATTGAATCTTCAAATGTGAAATTCTTTTCTGTGCCGTTTGAGGAAAAATAATAAATGGTTATACAAAGAAGCTTTTTAAAATCTATTTCCTGAGAACATTGGTGTTGTGTTCACAGATGGTATTTTGGATTTCATTGTTTAGAGATCTGGTCTTGTTTCTAACTCAAGTTTTTAGGTACACAGAATTTTAGAAGGTAATTTAATTAGGTTTTAATGAAAATTCATGAAAGATACAGCAGGATTCAACCAGTGACATAATTCGTCTCTGGGGTGTTAATTATGTACCTTTTGCTCTGACATTCTAGACTTGACTATGGAGATAGATAATATTTAAGTACTAATCTTAAAATAGAGATTGAGAAGCTGTATTAAGTTTAATTGAAACAACCTTCTCCCCCTATTTTTAAAGATTACTGTTGCTTATCTGTGGGTAGCTGAATATAATAGCTATAAAATTAAAGAAATATGACAAGAATTCTTATAATTCATGGCTGCATGTACCCCACATGTGTTATAATAAATAAGACTTGTTCCTTGTGCTGTCAACATGTTTGGGCTTTAAATGCTGAGTTAACAGCAACAAGTCAAAAACATGAAATTTTATGAAGTGTCTTTTCTTTCTATCCACCAAGCGTTACAACTCTTTTTTCTAAATTTTTTTTATTGCGTTTTAGGTTTTGGGGTACATGTGAAGAACATGCAAGATAGTTGCACAGGTACACAAGTGGCAGTGTGATTTGCTGCCTTCCTCCCCTTCAGCTATATCTGGCGTTTCTCCCCATGCTATCTCCCCAACTCCCCACCCTTCGCTGTACCTCCCCTATTCCCACAACAGACCCAGTGTGTGCTGCTCCCATCCCTGTGTCCATGTGTTCTCAGTGAAAATGACCACTTACATGAGTGAGAACATGCGGTACTTCATTTTCTGTTCTTGTGTCAGTTTGTTGAGAATGATGTTCTCCAGGTTCATCCATGTCCCTACAAAGGACACGAACTCATCGTTTTTGATTGCTGCATAATATTCCATGGTGTATATGTGCCACATTTTCCCTGTCCAGTCTGTCATTGATGGGCATTTGGGTTGGTTCCAGGTCTTTGCTATTGTAAACAGTGCTGCAGTGAACATTTGTGTGCATGTGTCCTTATAGTAGAATGATTTATAATCCTTTGGATATATACCCAGTAATGGGATTGCTGGGTCAAATGGAATTTCTATTTCTAGGTCCTTGAGGAATCGCCACACTGTCTTCCACAATGGTTGAACTAATTTACACTCCCACCAGCAGTGTAAAAGTGTTCCTATTTCTCCACATCCTCTCCAGCATCTGTTGTCTCCAGATTTTTTAATGATCACCATTCTAACTGGCGTGAGATGGTATCTCAATATAGTTTTGATTTGCATTTCTCCAATGACCAGTGATGATGAACATTTTTTCATATGTTTGTTGGCGTCATGTATGTCTTCTTTTGTAAAGTGTCTGTTCATATCCTTTGCCCACTGTTGAATGGGCCTGTTTTTTTCTTGTAAATCTGTTTGAGTTCTTTGTAAATTCTGGATATCGGCCCTTTGTCAGATGGGTAAACTGCAAAAATTTTTTCCCATTCTGTTGGTTGCCGATTCACTCTAATAACTGTTTCTTTTGCTGTGCAGAAGCTGTGGAGTTTGATTAGGTCCCATTTGTCTATTTTGGCTTTTGCTGCCAATGCTTTTGGTGTTTTGGTCATGAAGTCCTTGCCTACTCCTATGTCCTGAATGGTTTTGCCTAGATTTTCTTCTAGGGTTTTTATGGTGTTAGGTCTTATGTTTAAGTCTTTAACCAATTTGGAGTTAATTTTAGTGTAAGGTGTCAGGAAGGGGTCCGGTTTCTGCTTTCTGCACATAGCCAGTTTTCCCAACTCCATTTATTAAACAGGGAATCCTTTCCCCATTGCTTGTTTTTGTCAGGTTTATCAAAGATTGTATGGCTGTAGATATGTTGTGTTGCCTCTGATGCCTCTGTTCTTTTCCGTTGGTCCATATCTCTGTTTTGGTACAAGTACCGTGCTGTTTTGATTACTGTAGCCTTGTAGTATAGTTTGAAGTCCAGTAGTGTGATGCCTCCGGCTTTGTTCTTTTTGTTTAGAATTGACTTGGCTATGCAGGCTCTCTTTTGGTTCCACATGAAGTTTAAGGTCGTTTTTTCCAGTTCTGTGAAGAAGGTCATTGGTAGCTTGATGGGGATAGCATTGAATCTGTAAATTACTTTGGGCAGTATGGCCATTTTCATGATACCGATTCTTCCTAATCACGAACATGGAATGTTTCTCCATCTGTTTGTGTCCTCTCTTATTTTGTTGAGCAGTGGTTTGTAGTTCTCCATGAAGAGGTCCTTTATGTTTCTTGTTAGTTGTATTGTATTCCTAGGTATTTTATTCTCTTTGTAGCAATTGTGAATGGCAGTTCATTCTTGATTTGGCTCTCTTTAAGTCTGTTATTGGTGTATAGGAATGCTTGTGATTTTTGTACATTGATTTTATATCCTGAGACTTTGCTGAAGTTGCTTATCAGTTTCAGGAGATTTTGGGCTGAGACGATGGGGTCTTCTAGATATACTATCATGTCGTCTGCAAATAGAGACAATTTGGCTTCCTCCTTTCCTATTTGAATACCCTTTATTTTTTTTTCTTGCCTGATTGCTCTGGCTAGAACTTCCAATACTATATTGAATAGGAGTAGTGAAAGAGGGCATCCTTGTCTAGTGCCAGATTTCAAAGGGAATGCTTCCAGTTTTTGCCCATTCAGTATGATATTGGCTGTTGGTTTGTCATAAATAGCTTTTATTACTTTGAGATATGTTCCACCGATACCGAGTTTATTGAGGGTTTTTAGCATAAAGGGCTGTTTAATTTTGTCAAATGCCTTCTCTGCATCAATTGAGGTAATCATGTGGTTTTTGTTTTTGGTTCTGTTTATGTGGTGAATTACGTTTATAGACTTGTATATGTTGAACCAGCCTTGCATCCCTGGGATGAATCCTACTTGATCATGGTGGATAAGCTTTTTGATGTGCTGTTGCAATCAACTTGCCTGTATTTTATTAAAGATTTTTGCATCTATGTTCATCATGGATATTGGCCAGAAGTTTTCTTTTCTTGTTGAGTCTCTGCCAGGTTTTGGTATCAGGATGATGTGGGTCTCATAAAATGATTTGAGATTATTTTTGGATTATTTGAGATTATTTTTTGATTATTTGGGATAGTTTCAGAAGGAATAGTAACAGTTCCTCTTTGTGTGTCTGGTAGAATTCAGTGGTGAACCGATCTGGACCTGGGTTTTTTTTTGTGGTAGGCTCTTAATTGCTGCCTCAACTTCAGATCTTTTTATTGGTCTATTCATGATTTCGATTTCTTTCTGGTTTAGGCTTGGGAGGATGCAAGTGTCCAACAATTTATCCATTTCTTCCAGGTTTACGAGTTTATGTGCATAGAGTTGTTTGTAATATTCTCTGATGATGGTTTGAATTTCTTTGGGAGCTGTGGTGATTTCCCCTTTATTGTTTTTTATTGCATCTATGTGGTTATTCTCTCTTTTTTTTTTATTAATCTGGCTAGTGGTCTGTCTATTTTGTTGATCTTTTCAAAAAACCAGCTCCTGGATCTGTTGATTTTTTTTTTTTGAAGAGTTTTTTGTGTCTCTATCTCCTTCAGTTCTGCTCTGATCGTAGTTATTTCTTGTCTTCTGCTAGGTTATGAGTTTTTTTTTATCTTGCTCCTCTAGCTCTTTCAATATTGATGATAGGGTGTCAATTTTGGATCTCTCTACTCTTCTCATGTGGGCACTTATTGCTATATATTTTCCTCTAGAGACTGCTTTAAATGTGTCCCAGAGATTCTGGTATGTTGTGTCTTCAGTCTCCTTGGTTTTGAAGAACTTCCTTATTTCTGCCTTCATTTCATTGTTTATCCAGTCAACATTCAAGAGCCAGTTGTTCAGTTTCTATGAAGCTGTGTGGTTCAGCATTTGTTTCTGAATTCTGAGTTCTAACTTGATTGCAGTGTGGTCTGAGAGATTGTTTGTTATAATTTTTGTTCTTTTGCATTTGCTGAGGAGTGATTTACTTCCAATTATGTGGTCAATTTTAGAGTAGGTGTGATGTGGTGCTGAGAAGAATGTATATTCTATGGATTTGGGGTGGAGAGTTCTGTAAATGTCTATCAGGTTTGCTTATTCCAGGTCCGACTTCAAGTCCTGGATTTCCTTGTTAATTTTCTGTCTGGTTGATCTGTCTAAATATTGACAGTGGAGTGTTAAAGTCTCCCAATGTTATTGTGTGGGGAGTCTGAGTCTCTTTGTAAGTCATTAAGAACTTGCCTTACATATCTGGGTGCTCCTGTATTGGGTCCATATATATTTAGGATCATTAGCTCTTGTTGTATCGATCATTTTACCGTTATGAAATGCCCTTCTTTGTTGCTTTTGACTTTTGTTGCTTTAAAGTCTATTTTATCAGAGATGAGAATTGCAACTCCTGCTTTTTTTTGCTCTCCATTTTCTTGGTAAATCTTCCTCCATCCCTTTATTTTGAGCCTTTGTGTATCCTTGCATGTGAGATGGGTTTCCTGGATACAGCACACTGGTGGGTTTTGGGTTTTTATCCAATTTGCCAGTCTGTGTCTTTTGATCGGTGCATTTATCCCACTTACATTTAGGGTTAATATTGTTATGTGTGAGTTTGATACTGCCATTTTGATGCTAGCTGGCTGTTTTGCCCATTAGTTGGTGCAGATTCTTCATTTTGTGATGCTCTTTAGCATTTGGTATGTTTTTGGAGTGGCTGGTACTGGTTGTTCCTTTCTGTGTGTAGCACCTCTTTCAGGAGCTCTTGTAAAGCAGGCCTGGTGGCAACAAAATCTCTGAGTACTTGCTTGTTGGTAAAGGATTTTACTTTTCCTTCACTTATCAAGTTTAGTTTGGCTGGATATGAAATTCTGGGTTGAACGTTCTTTTCTTTAAGGGTGTTGAATATCGGCCACCACTCTCTTCTGGCTTGTAGGGTTTCTGCCGAGAGATCTGCTGTGAGTCTGATGGGCTTCCCTTTGTGGGTAATCTGACATTTCTCTCTGGCTGCCCGTAGCGTTTTCCCCTTCATTTCAACCCTGGTGAATCTGATGATTATGTGCCTTGGGGTTGCTCATCTTGAGGAATATCTTTGTGGTGTTCCCTGTATTTCTTGGTCTTGAAAATTGGCCTGCCTTGCTATTGGGGAAGTTTTCCTGGATAATATCCTGAAGAGTATTTTCCAGCTTGGATTCATTCTCTTCGTCACATTCAGGTACACCTATTAAATGTAGATTAGGTCTCTTCACATAGTCCCACATTTCTTGGAGACTTTGTTCATTTCTTTTTGTGCTTTTTTTCTCTAATCTTGCCGTCTCATTTTATTTCATTGAGTTGATCTTCGACCTCTGATATCCTTCCTTCTGCTTGGTCAATTCGGCTGTTGAAACTTGTGCATGCTTCATGAAGTTCTTGTGTTTTTCAGCTCCATCAATTCACTCATATTCCTCTCTAAGTTGTCCATTCTTGTTATCGTTTCCTCAAATCTTTTTTCAAGGTTCTTAGTTTCTTTGCATTGAGTTAGAACATGTTCTTTTAGCCCACAGTAGTTTCTCATTACCCACCTTCTGAAGTCTGATTCTGTCATTTCATCACATTCATTCTCCATCCAGCTTTGTTCCCTTGCTGGTGAGGAGTTGTGATCCCTTGTAGGAGGAGAGGTGTTCTGGTTTTGGGTGTTTTCCTCCTTTTTGCGCTGGTTCCTTCCCATCTTTGTGGATTTATCCCCCTTTCGTCTGTGTAGTTGCTGATTTTCAGATTGGGTCTCTGAGTGGACATCCAGATTGTTGATGATGAAGTTATTTCTGTTTCTTAGTTTTCCTTCTAACAGTCTGGCCCCTCTGCTATAGGACTGCTGAGGTCCACTCCAGGCCCTGCTTGCCTGGGGATCACCTGCAGCAGCTGCAGAACAGAAAGGGTTGCTACCAGTTTCTTCTTCTGCTATCTTTGTCACAGAATGATGCCCGCCAAATGTCAGTCTGATCAGTCCTTTGAGAGGTGACTCTTTGGATATACGGGGGTCAGGGAGCTGCTTGAGGAGACAGTCTGTTCTTTATAGGAGCTCAGGTGCTGAGCTGTGAGCTCTGTTTTTCATTCAGAGGTGCTAAGCAGGTAAGTTTAAGTCTGTTGCAGCAGAACTCATAAACCACCTTTTTTTCCCCAGGTGCTCTGTCCTGGGGAGTTAGGGCTTTATTTATGAGTATCCGTTGTGCTGCTGTGTTTTTTTTCAGGGCTGCCCTGCCCAGCAAGGAGGCAGCCTAGTCACTGTGTGCCTGCAGAGGCTTTGCTGAGCTGTTGTGGGCTCCGCCCTGCTGCCATGTGAACTTCCCTGCAGTCCTGTTTATATGGGTGTGGTTAGAACTGCCTTGGCAATGGTGGACCGCCTCTGTAATGGCGGACTCTCTCTGTTATAGCAGGTTGCCTTGGCAACCAGGCTGTCTCAGCAATGGTGGACTACCTCCGTAGGGGTGGAGTGCCTCGGTAATGGTGGACGCCCCTCCCCCACAGAGCTGGACTGTCCCCGGTTCAGCTGTGCTTGCTGTGAAACTCTCAACCCTGAGTGTTTCCAATTGATGTTTTTTTTGGTTTGTTTTTGTGGGGGTGGGACCCGCCGAACCCGATCACCTGGCTCCCTGCCTCAGAGTTGTTATTTTTTTTTTTTTAAGTTGAATGGTTGATTCTTTCCCAGGTGTTCCAGTTGCCTGCTAAAAGGGCACTGGGATCTGTGTGATTTCCTGTGCGGCAACCCACTGCACCAGCTGAAACAATGGCGCTGCCAGGGAATCTCCTGGCCTGGCTCCCTGTTTCAGACCCCTGTTTAATCAGATGAATGGGCAAATCTGCCTTCTCGGAGCTCCAATTGCCAGCTTAAAAGGGCAACCAGACCATTGTATTTTGTATGGAGAGCCACTGCGCTGGGGCACCGGCAAAACAGACGCGCCGGCTGAAACAGCTGCGCTGGCCAAAACAGCCGCGCTGGCGACCCGTGGGGCTCCTCCGCCTGGGAATCTCCTGGTCTGTGTGCAATGAAGATCCATCTGGAAATGCAGCGTCCACTCACCCTCTGTGCTTTCCCCTGGGAGCTGCAATCCTGAGCTGCTCCTAAAGGGCCATCTGTGGTCTTCCTCCTTTAGTTCCATCTTTAAAGTGTAATTCCCCATTTCTTCTCCTTTCCTGCCTCCCTCCTTGGCTGTTTTAGCTTAGTTGTTGGGTTGGGACTGGATTGGATTTGGAGATAAGGAAGAGCCTCAGAAGAAACCTCATATCACATGGGTTTTGGGGTCGGGGGCACAGTGGGCATGGGGAACGAGGGGTACAGTAGGAAGAAATAAGAGAGCATAAGTTTTTGTTTGTTTTATAACAAATGGAGATTTGGATTTGAGGAAAGGGGTGAGGAATGAAAACACCCTTGTGAGGGTGAGTGAAAGAACATATGAAGAAAAATGATTTATAAACAGAAATGATTGGGGATTTAAAGACAAAGCTTTCTAAATTGGAAAGAGCTGACTGTTACTTTAGTGAAAGTATTTGTAAAATATCGTTTCTTATACATGTTGTTTGCAAACCATAGTAGCAAAGTGTACATTTCAGTTTTTAATGAAAACATGATCTGTATATTTATGGCATTTCATCAGAGAAAGTAAATTGATAATCTTGGTGGTGGATTTGGAAAACATTTAATAATGCTTCAAGGTCATGTTTCTTCCTATTTGTCATACTTCTCATGATTTTTTTTTTCTCTCCTGCCTTTTTTTTTTTTTCTGTCAGTTCTCCTGGGTAGGTTCATATAGTCATGTCATTTTCTTTGGTTCCATTTTGGAAAAATTCTGAAAAGTGGTACAAAAAATGATCCTGGTACTTGGCTGGGATCTTCTTTGAGTATAATATTTGTTGCCTCCAGAAATTTTATTTTCAACCATTAGCCTAAAAGCATAAATTACTTTTATCTGTTGTTCAATTCATCCATATGGTAATTTATAAGTGGTTCTAGATCTGTAAGTTTCTGTGAGTTTCTATAAGCCCAATAAATATAGTTATATAAGGTTAGCAGTGGTTATAATTTCAGCGACATCTTCTGTAGCTTTTAATGTTAATTTTCTAGTTTTTGTCAATCTGATGTTTATATATTGATTTGGGTTTTATTAGAGTTTCATTGCTAGTGAGGGTACAGCTTTGTATGTTTGTTTATGTTTGTGTTACTTACTGCTGTGATCTGAATGTCTCTTTCCCCTAAAATTCATGTTGAAACCTAACCACCAAGATGACGGTATTGAGAGGTGGCACCTTTGGGAGGTGATTAGATCATAGGCCTCATCAAACACCAGATATGAAGCCTTGATCTTGGACTTTCCAGCCTCCCCAATTGTGAGCAATAAATTCTTATAAATTATGCAGTCTGAAGTGTTTTGTTATAGCAGCCTAAATCAACTAAGGGACTTACTAACATTTTAATAATGCTTAATACCTTTTGTTCACTTTCTTCTGGGTGTCTGATCTTTTTCTTGTAGATTTGTAGGGTTCCTTATACATCCTAGGCACTATTCTTTTCTTGGTCTTACACATTAGAAATAACTTTGAATCTGTTAGTCAATGTTGTCTTTAATGCACTAATACATTGCTTTGATGCAGCCAAATCTTGAGTTTGTCTTGTTTAATTTCTTTTCTTCATCATGGTTGTATTTTATTGTTTTTTTTTTTTTTATTTCACACTTATGCCCTAAGTTTGTTTGGAAGTCATTTAAAAATATGCTGTGATATAGGGCACCTGCCTTTTTCATTTTCATAAAGAGATTTTCCAACATCATTCATAAAAATCATCCGTTTTTTGACTAATTCATGCCTCTATTATGTTGCCAACTTCTTAAGTATATATGTAGATTTACTTCCGGGTTCATTATTCACTGTCTTCTGTGGTACCCCATCATATTGTTTTATTTTCTGTTAATCACTTTCAAGATTATCTGTTTGAGCACAGGTTCCCTAGCAAATAGAGCCTTAGGCAAGGCTTGAAAACTGATGTAAGATGATGATTACAAATCTGGCCATTATTTTACAAACACAGCTGGTCAGTTCATCACATGGGGACTTATCCAGATAGGCTTATCCAAAAACCGTTGTATTTGTTCCCTCCAGACTCACAGTTCATCTGGCAGCTATTCCTGTGTTAGCATTTCTCCCGGAGGCAGCGAACTCCTAGCTCTTTCAGTCACAGGAAGAAGCCAGATACCATCACGGGCGTCATGGTTCTCTGTGACCAGAGGAAGCTATAGGCAGAAACTGGAGACTCTGGTTGGTGTCCTCAGTTAAAGGACCATGAGGGCCCACACACAGTCACTCTGTGGGGGAGGGGTCCTAGGAGACAGATGAGACCAAGGGAATCTGAGGCAAAGAACAGGATGTGTTCTGATACACTTCATGTTGACCTATATAACTTTTCTATACATTTGACATCTTATGTTAAGTTCCCTTCAGTTGGAAGTTTTTATTGAAATTCTTTAAGATTATAAATCGATCTAAGCGTGTCTCCCAGACTGAGTTCTTTATGTATGCTATGTATTACCCCTTTTCAGGTATGATTTACAAATATTTATTCTTATTCCAGAGGTTGCCTTTTCACTTATAAGTCTTTTGATGCACAGAATTCTGAAATTTAGATATGATCCAATTTATTTTCTTTTGTTGTCTATGCTTTTGGTGTTATATCCAAGAAATCATTGCCCAGGTTAGTCATAAAGATTTTGCCCTATGCTGTCTTATAAGATTTCTATAATTCTAGCTTTAACTTATGTTTAGGTCTTTGGTCCAGTTTGAGTTAACTTTTGTATATGTCATGATGTAAGAGTTCAGATTCATTCATGTGCATATGGATATTAACATTTCCCAGCACCGTTTATTGAAGAATGTGTTTCCTCTCCATTAAATGGTCTTGGCACCCTTCCTTAGGAATCATGTCTTAACAAGACATGAACATCTGTCTTTCGGTTAGACAATTTCTAAAAATGCAGTGTGGATGAAGTCCAATTGTAAATGTAAGAACAACAGAAGACAGAAGATAGAGCAGAGGACATAGAAGCAGACGATAGAGTGGGGACACCAACAATAATAGAGTTGTTCCTTCCTGTGACTTGTCCTGAGTTCATAGTGTTGTATTGGAAAAGTAGGATTCTGGGAGATTTCACTTGTCCAATATACTCTGAAATATACTTTAAAAAAAGGCTTTAAGTCTGGGAGATTACTGGAAATCTCAAGGGCACAAAATTACTGTTTGTGTCTTCATGGTAAGAAAGTTAAAGGTGGAGAATAAAATCCTAGAAAAGAGGTGTATAATGCTTACTCTATCATAAACAGTAGGTAGCAGGTCCTCTTGGCACTGTCAAAGGATTTTTTCTTCTGAAGTCCTGTTTTTTGTTACAGACATTGGCAAGGGAGGCTGCCTCTCCTGAGTAAATAAAAATGTACTGAGACATATCTTCTCTTGACCTTAAGTTTTACTTCTGGAGGATGGTCAGAAGGGGACAAATGTTAGAAGGAAGTTGAAGTGACACAGATGGACACTAAAGAATTAGGCGTAACTGACTGTTAAAACTGCTGGCTTTGTACATAGCAAGTGCTATGCACACCAGTATGCAGGCAGTGCTTTGATAGTCTTCCAAGGATGACAACTGTTGACTACCAAGCAATTCAGTGACAATAGTACTTGTGATCACACTGTGAATTATTTGTGTACTAATAATGATACCATTATTTAGGGGGAAGAAATGAAGTTAAAAATGAAAAACTTCAATTAGCTGGATGTAGCGGTGCTCCCAGCTACTGGAGAGGGAGTCTGAGGCAGAGGATCACTTTGAGCCCAGCAGTTCTAGGTTACATTGAGCTATGATTGCCCCATTTTACTCCAGTTTGGGTGATAGAGTGAGACCTTGTCTCAAAACAAAAACACACAATATTTTTCTTTACATTATTTTGAAGTTGTCCTTGTACTGACATTCCTTGTGGGCACTAATATCTTGAAAGAACTTAGTGTTTCTGGTTGGGAACTAAAGATGTAGTTTTGCATTGTATGAACGATTTAGAAGAGTCATTTTGAATGCTTTTGACATTAACTCAATTTATTAATTTTTTAGAACTATTAGCAGTTTTTAAGAGTATATTGGACAAGTGAAATTTATACTATTGAATGCCAAGATACCTCTAGATTTGCCTCAAATAGTCTGAAACATGAAGTAGTGGGAGTTTTCTCCTTCTAGTATTCTTAAGATTGTGTCAAGTCATTACCCAAGGTGTTTGATTCCTAGTAATGACAGAATAGGTTGCCCAACCCTCTGGATACAAATTATAAACTGTGATAGATACTTTATAAATGGGATGAATGGGAGCAGCAGGATAGGTTTGACCTTTTTGTATAAAGGCAGTGAAGAGTGAGCAAAGTAGGCAAAAACTGGAAGGATTTTAGCCCATGAAAGGTAATTGTACTGTGTAAGAGCTACCTTTTACAAGTTGTACCCCTTAATAATGGCTTCCCAGCTCCAAATTTACCCTTCATTGCCTGCTGGACCCTGCAAACTACCTCCTTTGCTTAAGACATCCTAAGCTTCATCATTGGAGGGTGTCACAGAGATGCTGTGGGAGGAGGGGGATTCTCTTCCTCATTCTGGCATGTTTCCATCTCTGCTGGCTCCACAGCTGCCCATGGCCATGTGTGTGACCCTTGGTGGTGTTTACTCTCTAGCAGGTTTTCACTGCCAGTCTAGCCTGCTGTTCTCTGCCTGCCAGCTTCTGCCTGCATACACCCTCGTGGAGGTTTTCCTGTTTGCCAGTCCTGGCCTGTGGCCCTGTGTCTGCCAGCATCATTTTGCTGGTACCCCAGCAGTAGGCTTCCGGCTTGTCAGGCCAGTCTGTCATTCTGTGTTCAGCCTTGGGCTCCTTGGCCATCCAGCGGGGGGCTCACAGCTTGCACGCATTTGTGGATTCTGACATAGGCCTTGGCCTGCCGACTACGCACCAACTCTGATGTACCTCAAGCCATGAATGTTCCCCGCTGTCCAGCAGGCTGCAGCTCAGAGTTGGAGAGGGTGTGCTCCTTCGTTGGGTGCTCCCCAGCAGACTTTGGGTATCTCTGAGATCTGTCTTGTTCCTTCTTAGTACTGAAACTACCGTAGTTAATGCTGAGGTGGAGGGGAAATGAAGTTTGGAGTTCAAATCCTGTTATGTTAATGGGAGTTTGACAGACATCTTTGGCTTTTCATTGATATCCCAGAGAACCACATTTTAGGAGTAAAAACCACTTCCCAAGATATTCTCAACATCCTTCAGAGAAATTTAACAGAATTTCTAAATGTAAAATGTCATTTACAGTGTTCAGTACCTAGTTAAAATTTACTAAGTATTGCGACTCACGTTAAGGAATTAGATCAATGTAAAAGGACCCAGATGTTGGAAATGGCAGTGTAGTTTAAAATAACTATCATAAATTTACAAGAAAAGGTTGGTACAATGTATGAGAGATGAGGAAGTTTAAGACATGTAGAAAGTGAAAAATAGCAATTCCAGAACTGAAAAATATCTTGAATGTGAAATGTAGTGGATCTATTGGCCATGATTAATAGCAGGTTGAAGAATGGATTGGGAAAGTTTATTCAGGGTTACAACAGAACAAAGTAGAAGCCACCTGTCTCCTTAAATCCTGAGCCAGACCTGACACAGCATCACTGCTGTTGTACTAGATAGAGCTGAACAGTCAGAGGCCAGCCTGTGTTTAAACAGAAGAAAACCAGATAGTCCCCATCTCCAAAAGCATTTGTGGCTATCTTCAATCCACCACAGTCATTATAAGAGCAGGAAATGTTGAATCAGACAGCTTTGAGTTGGTTTATTGTTGTTGATGTCCTATATTTCTGAGATACGGTGTTTTACCCAAGAAAGAAGGTAGTTCCTTTCTTGCTGGGTTGTTGAGAAGGAAGTATGTAGAAATAGAAAAATTATTACAACTTACAGGTTAATAATTTTATTGTTTGGTTTATCTTATTCAGTGTCTAGTATTTATATGTAGACACTTTTAGATAAGTTTATAAAGGCAATTTTTTTTTCTTTCATGATTTTGGAATAAATTTGGAAGCAACCTGGAATTTTTCTCTGTGAAATTTTTTTTCCAGTTCCATTTATTCACATTTTTTCCAGTTCCACTTATGCTAGGGTATGTAAGTTGTCAAATCAGTAAGAAAGCATTGTCATCAATATAACTAATCAAATCGTCTGATCTTTTATAATTACTTACAGTAGTGAAGAGCTTGTAATGATCTGAGGTAATCAGTCAACACAGACCTTTATACTGTAACACTGAACCGAATGAGAACCATCAGCAGATGCCTACTCAAGCCACTGTTCTAGTGGGTAGCCCTTTTGCTAGGTTAACCTGCCCTCCCACCTGCTCTCTTAACATGCAAACCTCTCTACTTCAAGCCTGTTCTACCAGTGATGGTAGATGCCAGAAGACATGAGGATGTTGGGAGTCCAAGATGGCTACCTTTTGTTTCTAAGTGGGCTTGAGCAATAATGGTCACAGACTATAATTTCTTTGGGACTAATTTCACACCTGTAACTGAGGAGTTTGGACTAAAACACTTTCTAACTCTGACTTTGAGAAACAAAGGGCTGGGTAAGGTAATGATTATCCAAAAACCATTGAGTAGAGACTGAAAGATACACAATGGTCATTTGGTTACATGAGCACAATAAGCATGAGATACGGGCAACTAGAACAGACTGTACTGATGCAGTGATGCAGTTAAAGTACATGATGAGTTGTAGCAGTGAAGACATTTGCTGAGTGAATCACTGTAAGACTGTCTTAAATTGTGATGGAGAAGAAACAGTTGCTTTTAAAGAGATTCCCTACTTAAAGAACCAGGAGTTTCATTTCAATGACCAAATACTTGTGGAATTCTTGATTTATGAGAAGGGAAAGGCAAACTATTTCATTGAGTACACACTCAGTAGAAACCATAGTGATGGGTAAGTGGTAGTCCCATTTTGACTTAAGTCAAGGTTCCTACATGAGGTTAATCTATATTAAATGGGAAAAACAAGTTAATTTGATTACAGTACCTGTTAGGTTTCTTGAAGCTGATTCTTACAACATTGACACACTTTGTTTTGATATATTTTATTTGCCTATAAGAGAGATAGTTACTCATGCAAATATCTTTTTGATTAGGTTTGGTAATCTAGTATGAAAAGGCTAAAGAATATTTCCTTGCAGTTACTTGGGAGTATATTTCCAATACATTTTTATAGCATATTGTCTGTCTTTGTGTGGTTTTCATCTTTCTGGTTTAACTTTGCCGTTTAGTTTTAATGTTGAATGTGTTTTTTATAGACATGCTTTAGGGGAATAAATGTATTTGAAATATATATTAAAGATGACTAACTCCATTAATTTCTGATGGCTGCAGTTCAGTGAGGAGGTTCAGAAAACCTTCCATTAAGTATATGTGTTTAATGACACTAAATTCCTATCTTGGAAACATATCCTTTTCTTAGCCACAGTTGTCTTTGGGGAAGTAATAATAATAAAAACTGCCAGGATAAGTTTTATATTCTCCATTGCTCAGAATAGCTAAAATGAACTCTTCTATTTTTTTCTTCCCCTAAGGTAATCTCAAATTTCTTTGTAAGATTAAAAAAAAAAATTTAAAAATGTCTGAAACCTCATTAGGCTGATAAAGCTAGGTTACATCATTTTGTGCAGTCTGTGTGTTCCCTACCACAAGATATTAAATGGAATTAAGAGTTTTAGGAAGTCAGACTTTTTTTCTTTCAGAAGTAGGCTAGTCTACTTACTGCATAGCTAATTCTGATTGTGAAATGCATAAATGCCCTTTGTTTTCAACCCTATTACAAATCATGTTATATCATGTCCTGATGCTATTCAAAGCAGAATAATGTGATAAAAGTGAAGCTATATGTTGAATATTGCATTTTAAGTAAATTTCAGTTTTTATTATGGCTTTAATAACACAGATAAAATAATGACATAGTTTTTTTGTTTTGTTTTGTTTTGTTTTTTGAGATACAGTCTTGCTCTTTCGCCAGTCTGGAGTGCAGTGACATGATCTCGGCTCACTGTAACCTCCATTTCCTGGAGTCAAGTGATTCCCCTGCCTCACCCTTCTGAAGAGCTTGGACTACAGGCATGCGCCACCACGCCTGACTAATTTTTTGTATTTTTGTAGAGACAGGGTTTCGCCATGGCCAGGATGGTCTCGATCTCCTGACCTCATGATCCGTCTGCCTTGGCCTTCCAAAGTGCTGGAATTACAGGCGTGATCTACCGCACCCAGCCAATAGTTTTTAAGAAAAGAAACATTCTTGCCATCTTATCTTTTCCAAGATAATGTTGTCACAATTAAATTGTGTACTTACAGTGTGACCTGACAGTGTTGTTTTCAGTAGGACATTTTAAAAACTGAACTTGGTGTCTTTTTTCTATCAGGTTTAAATGATAAATAGTAAAAGTTACTATTTGGGTTGATTCCTTTTAGAGGTTTGGTTGTATTTTTTTGATAATTGTATATATGTATGGAGTATAATGTGATGTTTTAATGTGCATATTTATTGTGGAAGGATGAAATCAGGCTAATAGATCCATCACCTAAAATATTGGTAGTGAGGACAAATTAATTTTTTTTTTTTTTTTTTTGAGACAGATTCTTGCTCTGTCCACCTAGGTTGGAGTGTGGTGGTGCTATCTCAGCTCACTGCAACCTCTGTCTTCCAGGTTCAAGTGATTCTCCTGGCTCAGCCTCCTGAGTAGTTGGGATTCAGGTGCACATCACTACGACCAATTAATTTTTGTATTTTCCATAGAGTTGGGGTTTTACCATGTTGGCCAGGCTGGTCTCATACTCCTGACCTCAGGTGATCCACCTGCCTTGGCCTCACAGTGTGTTTAGATTATAGGCATGAGCCACTGCACTCGGCTGACGATGAAAATTGAAACAGTTTGTTAATATTCAATGTGTGGTCATCATGCTATGCAATAGGTCACCAGAAGTTCTTCCTCTTGCCTTACTTTATACACCTTGACCAACATCTCACCCTTCTAGCCTCTGGTAACCACCATTCTATTGTCTGCTTTCATTAATTTGACTTTTTTGTTTTTATTTTTACTTGTTTGAAGACAGAGTCTTGCTCTGTCACCCAGGCTGGAGTACGGTGGCTCCGTCATAGCTTTCTGCACCCTGTACTCCTGAGCTCGAGCAATTTTCTCACCTCAGCCTCCCAAGTAACGGGGGCCATCGGCAGTGCCACCATGCCCGGGTAATTTTATTTTTTATTATAAACAGGGTCTCCCTATATTGCCTAGACTGGTCTCGAACTCTTGGCCACAAGCAATTCTCCCACCTTGGCCTTCCAAAGTGCCAGGATTACAGGTGTGAGTCATTGGGCCTAGCCAACTTTTTAAGATTACAAGTATAAGTGAGATCATATAGCATTTGTGTCTGTACCTGGCTTATTTTATTAAGCAAAATGTCTTCCAGGTTCATCCATATTGTTCCTAATTATAATTTCCTTCCTTTTGCAGGCTGAAATAGTACTTCATTTGTGTGTGTGTGTGTGTGTGTGTGTGTATGTGTGTGTGTGTGTGTGCGTGCGCGTGCGCGCGCACCACATTACTTACATCCTTGTGTCTTTTGGTCACTTAAGTTGTTTCCGTATTTTGGCTAATGTGACGTGCTTCAGTGAATACGGGAGCACAGACATCTCTGACATATCAATTTCAATTTCTTTGGGTATATACCCAGAAGTGGGATTGCTGGATCATATTATAATTCTATTTTTTGAGGAACCTCCATACTGTTTTCCAAAGCAGCTATACTAACAGAATTGCCAACAATGTACAAGGGTTCCCTTTTTGCCACATCCTCACCAATGCTGCTTAGATTGGCTGTTATCAAAGATGAAATGTAGCAGTTGTGAGATGATATCTCATTTTGGGTTTACTTTGCATTTCTCTATTTAGAGATGTTGATCATTTTTCTTTTCATATTTATCTGGCCATTTGTATGTCTTTTGAAAAATGTCTATTTCAGTTCCTTTGCCCATTTTTGAAAGTTATTTTTTGTTTTATTTTTTATTTTTGGGATCATGTGCAGAATGTGCAGGTTTGTTACATAGTTTTACTTATGCCATTGCTGCACCTATCAACTTGTCATCTAGGATTTAAGCCCCACATGCATTAGGTATTTGTCCTAATATTCTCCCTCCCCTTGTCCCCCTCCCCCCAACAGGCCCCAGTGTGTGATGTTCCCCTCCCTCTGTCCTTGTGTTCTTATTGTCCAACTCCCACTTTAAGAGTAAGAACATGTGGTGTTAGGTTTTCTGTTCCTGTGTTAGTTTGCTGAGAATTATGGTTTCCAGCTTTATCTGTGCCCCTGCAAAGGATATGAACTCATTCTTTTTTATGCCATTTTAGACTGGATAAAGAAAATGTGGCATATATACGCCATATTTGGGTTGGTTCCAAGTCAAACATATTACTGTGTCTTTATAGTAGAATGATTCATAGTCCTTTTGGTATATACCCAGTAATGGGATTGTTGGGTCAAATGGTATTTCTGTTTCTAGATTCTTGAGGAATCACCACACTGTCTTCCACAATGGTTGAATTAATTTACACTGCCACTAACAATGTAAAAGCATTCCTATTTCTCCACAGCCTCTGCAGCATCTGTTGTTTCCTGATTTTTTAATGACTGCCATTGTAACTGGCATGAGATGGTATCTCATTATGGTTTTAATTTTCATTTCCCTAATGACCAGTGATGGGCTTTTTCCACATGTTTGGTCACATAAATGTCATGTCTTGAAAAGTGTCTGTTCATATATTTTGCCCACTTTTTGATGAGCTTGTTTGTTTTTTCATGTAAACTTGCTTAAGTCATTTGTAGATTCTGGACATTCACCCTTTGTCAGATGAATAGATTGCAGAAATGTTCTCCCTTTCTGTAGGTTGTTTGTTCAGTCTGATGATAGTTTCTTTTTCTGTGCAAAAGCTCTTTAGTTCAATTAGACCCCATTTGTCAAATTCAGCTTTTGTTACTCTTGTTTTTGGTCATGAAGTCTTTGCCCATGCCTGTGTCCTGAATGGTGTTGCCTAGGTTTTCTTCTAGGGTTTTTTTATGGTTTTAGGTTTTTTTTTTTTTTTTTTAATTGAGACGGAGTTTCGTTCTTGTTACCCAGGCTGGAGTGCAATGGCGCGATCTCGGCTCACTGCAACCTCTGCCTCCTGGGTTCAGGCAATTCTCCTGCCTCAGCCTCCTGCGTAGCTGGGATTACAGGCACGCGCCACCATGCCCAGCTAATTTTTTGTATTTTTAGTAGAGACAGAGTTTCACCATGTTGACCAGGATGGTCTCGATTTCTTGACCTCGTGATCCACCCACCTCGGCCTCCCAAAGTGCTGGGATTACAGGAGTGAGCCACTGCACCTGGCTCTGGTTTTAGGTTTTACATTTAAGTCTTTAATCCATTTTGAGTTAGTTTTTGTACAAGATTTAAGGAAGGGGTCCAGTTTTGAAGAGGGAAATTAATAATTTGTAATTGCCGTACAGTAAAGCAAAATTTTAGTGTGTCATGTTCAATACGAAAACTATTTCCTAGCACTGCTTAAAATCAACTCTTTTTGCAAAGAGTTGCAACTCTTTTTGCATGGTGGCTCATGCCTGTAATCCCAGCTAGTTGATTTGCAAGCTACCTTATCTGTTGCTCTCACATTCTTAGCAAGTTCCCAAGCATCTCAAGATGCCTGTTCTTCTTGCTGACCAGCTGCCAGATTACAGGGCAGATAACAACCAAGAATGTGCAATGTTTCTCAAGATGTTATTTTTTAAATGTAAGGTACATTACAAGACATGTTACAGGTTCATTAATTGTTCTTTGTTCTTGATTCTGTAAAATTACTTCCTGCTTCATCATCCTGTATCACAACGGTGCTTAAAAGGCCCTCAGTTTCTTTATACTTTGCTCAATTTTAGGAAGCAATTCCACTGAGCCTGTGATCACATTAAATAAATTTCTCCTCCTACCCAATCAGTCTCTCCAAGTCTCTGATTTCTCATTTCTGCTTTCTGCCTATGGCTAGCCAGTTTTCCCAGCACCATTTATTAAACAAAAAATCCTTTCCCCATTGTTTGTTTCTGTCAGGTATGTCAAAGGTCAGGTGGTTGTGGATGTGCGGTATCACTTCTGAAGCCTCTGTTCTGTTCCATTCATTTATATATCTGTTTTGGTACCACGCTGTTTTGGTCACTGTAGCCTTACACTATAGTTTGAAGTCAGGTGCTATGATGCCTCCAGCTTTGTTCTTTTTGCTTAGGATTGTCTTAGCTAAAAGCTCTCTTTTTGGTTCCATATGAAATTTAAAGTAATTTTTTCTAATTCTGTGAAGAAAGTCATTGGTAGGTTAATGGGGATAGCATTGGTTAAATCAATTACTTTGGGCAGTATGGCCATTTTCACAATATTCTTTCTATCCATCAGGAGGGAATTTTTTTTTTAAACAGGCTTATTTTCTTATTGAGTAGTTTAATATTTTTGCATATTTCGGATATTAGCCCCTTACCTGATATATGCTTGTCAAGTATTTTCTTCCAATCAGTGGATTGTCTCTTCATTTGGTTCATTATTTCTTTAGCTTTGTAGGAGCTGTTCAGTTTGATGCTACCCAGTTAGTTGATTTTTGATCTTGGGGTCACATTCAAGATACCCACTGCACAAACTAATGTAGAGCTTTCCCCCTAAGTTTTTCTCATAGGTTTATAGAGTCAGGTATTACTTTTAAGTCTTTACTCCATTTCAGATTTACTTTTGCATATGATGTGACATGAGACTCTAATTTCATTCTTTGCAGGTGTATATTTGTTTTTCACAACATCGTTTATGGAAGAGACTGTCCTTTACCAGTTGTGTGTTCTTAGCAACTTTGTCAAACCAGTTGCAATAAATGTTTGGGTTTATGTCTGGGCTTTCTATGCTATGTTGTTGATTTATAAGTCTGTTTTTATTTCATTGTTGTGCCATTTTGTTTACTATAGCTTTGTAATTCATTTTGAGATCTGGTAGTGAGATGCCTCTATTTTTCTTCTTTTTGCTCCAGATGGCATTGACTATTCAGGATCTGTTTTGGCTCTGCAGATTTTAGGAGAGCCTTTTCTATGACTGTGGGAATAATACTGTAATTTTAGTAGAGATCCTATTGAAATAGTTTGTTAGTGATCTTTAGATCCCTGAGTAGTATGAACATTTTAACAATATTTCAATATGTGAACATATCTTTCCAGTTAGGTGACATCTTCAGTTTCTTTCGTCAGGATTTTAGTTTTAGTCCAGTTTTGAAGAGGGAAGTTAATAATTTGTATTGCTGTACAATAAAGTAAAATTTGATGCTATTGTAAATGAGATAGTCTTAATGTGTTCTTAGTCTGCTGTTAGTATATAGAAATGCTACTCTTTTTGATTTTTTTTGTATTCTGAAATTCTACTGAATTTGTTTTCTGTGTTTTGGTAAACTCTTTTGGATTTTCTATGTATAAGATCATGTTGTTAGCAAAACAGCTAATTTTACTTCTTTTTGATTTGTGTGCCCTTTCCTTGTCTAATTCCTTTGCTAGAACTTCCAGTACTACTTAGCAGAAGTGGTGAGAGTGGGCATTCTTGTCTTCTTGATCTTATGGGAAAAACCTTCAACTTTTCTCGATTGAGTATGATGTTAGTTGTGGTTTTATCATATCATCTTCATTGTGTTGAGGAATATTTGTTCTACATCTAATCTGAGAGTTTTTATTATGAAAGGATGTCATATTTTGTCAGATGCTTTTTCTGCATTTACCGAGATAATCATATGGTTTCTATCCTTCATTCTGTTAATAGAATGAGTAGTATTTATTGATTATATTAAATCATTCTTGCATCTTGGAGAAAAGTCCAACTTGATCTTGATGAATGATTTTTTTAATGTATTGTTGGATACAGTTTGCTAGTATTTTGTTGAGGATTTTTTGCATGCATGTTCTTCAGTGATACTGGCCCTGTAGTTATCTTATCTTGTAATGTCTTTGGCTTTTGTATAAAGCTACTACAGAATTGGTAGAATGAATCTGGAAAAGAACTGGTATTCTTTGAATGTTTCATAGAGATCAACAGTGCAACCATCTGGTTCTGGATTTTTCTTTGATGGGAAACTTTTACTGATTTGGTTGCCTTATTTGTTACTGGCTCAGATTTCTGGTTTCTATATGATTTGGTCTTGGTACATTATGTTTCTAGGAATTTATCCATTTCTTTTAGGTTTTCCAGTGTATTGACATATAAGTTAATAATATCTTATTATCTTTGTGCTTCTGTGTTGTTAATTTTTTAAATTTCTGATTTGGAGACTTTTTATCTTAGTATAGGGGAGTGTTTGCCAATTTTCTTTTCCAAAAACCAGGTCAGTTTTTAAAATCTATTTTTCTCCTGCCTTTATTTAACTTGCTTTTGCTCTTACCTTTATTTCCTTTGTTGGGTAACTTTGTGTTTAATTTGTTATTTCACTAGTTCCTTGATGTATAATGTTAGATTGTTTGAGAGCTTTCTTCTCTTCTAATGTAGGAATTTATAGCTATAAAATTCTCTCCTTGGGCTGCTTTTGATGCATCATCTTAAGTTTCTCAGTTTCTCTTTTAATTTCTTACCCAGTAGTTCAGGAGAATATTTTATTCCCACATACTTATTTTCCATGATTCTTCTTGTTATTACTTTCTAGTTTCATACCATTGTGGTTGGAAAAGATACTTGATATGATTGCAGTCATCTTAAATTTGTTAAGACTCATTCTGTGGCCCAGCAGATGATCTGTCTTGGTGAATGTTCTGTGTGTGCTTGAATGTATTTGTTGCTGTTGGGTGGAATGTTCTGTATGTTTCTGTTAGGTCCATTTGGTCTAAAATGTAATTCAAGTACACTCTTTCCTTAATAATTTTTTTTTCTGTCTGATCTGTTATTGTTAAAGAAGTCTGGTCTTAAAGTCTGTTACTGTGTTACAGTTCATTTCCTTTCCTGTTTCTTAGTGGTTGCTTTGTATATTTAGGTGTTATGATATTGGGTGCCCATATATTTACAATTGTTACCTTCTTTTGATGAATTGACCCCTTTATCACAATATAATGGTCATCTTTCTCTCTTTTTACAGTTTTTGCCCTAATGTTTATTTTCTGAAAATAGTACAGGTATTTCTGTTCTTTTGGTTTCCATTTTCATTGAATGTATTTTTCATCCCTTAACTTTCAGTCTGAATGTTCTTTAACCTGAAATGAATTTCTGATAGAGTTGGGTCTTTTATCCATTCAGTTATACTCTATGCTTTGTGATTAGATAATTCAATGCATTTACCTTCAAAGTAATTATTGATAGGTAAGGACTTACTAGCACCATTTTGTCATTTGGTTTTTGGTTGTTCATTTCTTTTTCTCTTGCTTGCTTCATTTGCAGTTTGATGGTTTTCTGCAGTAGTATGCTTCGGATCACTTTTTAAAAAAGCATTCGTGTGTCTATGATAGGCTTTTGTTGTTACCTTGAGGCTTACAGAAAGCATCTTAAAACAGGCTATTTTAAGTTGATGACTTAATTTTCATTGCATACACAAACTACATTTTTAGTTCCCTTTCATGTTTTAAGTTTTGGATGTCAAAATTTACATTTATAAATTTATAGTCCTTAAGAAATTACTGCAGCTTTAGGTGTTTTGAATAGTTTTGTTTTTTAACATTGATACTACAGATATAATTGACTGACTGCCATTACAGCATTAGTGTTTTAGATTTGACAATGTACTTCTACCAGTGAGTTTTATGTACTCATATGTTTTCATGTTACCAGGTAGTGTCATCTTCTCTAAGGTGAAGAACTCCCTTTAGCATTTCTTAGAAGTTAAGTCTACTGGTGATCAACTCTCCCAGCTTTTGTAAGAAAATGTCTTCATTACGCCTTCATTTTTGAGACAGAGAATTCCTGGGTATAGAATTCATGGTTGGCATTTTTTTTTTCAAGTTCTTGAAAATATCATTTCACTCCCTCCTGTCCTGCAAACTTTCTGCAGAAAAAAATCCATTGATCATCCTAGGGGGGTTAACATGTCTCTAACAACTTGCTTTTTCCTTGCTTCTTTCAAGATTCTGTCTTTAACTTTTGACCTTTTGATTATGATATTTCTTAATATGGTCTCTTTGGATTCATCTTACTTGGTATTTTTGAATTTCCTGGATCTGGATTTCTGTTTCTTTTCCAGACTTGGGAAGTTTGCTGTTTTTCTTGAATATGTTTTCTTTTTCTTCTGTTTCTTCTTTTGGAATGTGGATAAAGCATATGTTCTTCAACTTGATGGTGTCCCATAAATCTCATAATTAATCTTTACTCTTTCTCATTTTCTTTGCCTTCTGCTCCTAAGGTTGGGTGATTTCTGGTGATCTTTGATTTCACTTTGAGTCTCTTGTTCTTGATCTAGTCTGCTGCTGTTTCTATGTATTGACATTTTCAGTTCTGTTATTTTCTTCAGCTTTAATTTCTGCTTGACATGTTTTTATACTTTATCTTTTATTACTGAAATTATCAGTTTTTGCATTGCTTTTCTTACCTTGGTAAGCATCTTTATGACCATTATTTTAAATTCCCTGTCAGGTAAATCACATATCTTCACTTCACCCAGGTCAGTTCCTAGGCGTTTATCTTGTTCTGTTGTTTGGAGCATATCTTTCTGCTTTTTCATGTTCTTTGACTCTGTTGTTTTTTGCATATTAGGTAAGACATCTACCTCTCTATCTTGTCAGACTAATTTCAATTAGGAAGAGGATTCATGATTTATTTGGTCCAGGATTTTAAAGTATCTCTCAATCTCACGTTTATACAGACTGATTTTTTTTTTTTTTTTGGACCTCCAGGAGATTAGGATATGCCACAGCCTGGAAGTACTTTGATACCTACAAGGCAGAAGCCAGGATCCTCTAGATGTAGCTGAAAATGTTTAGGTGTTGGATGGTGTCCTAGTTCCTTCTGCTTTCATGATGAAACTGAACATGGTTATTTATCTCCCATTCTCTATATCAAACTAGGGAGAGGATATGTTACAAATATTGTACTCACATTGAAGCTATACCCTTTGATCCCAGGGAGATAGCTTCTGGAAGTGGGCCTATTATATATACACTTCTTTGTCCTCTGGGTCTAAGGGTATTCAGGAGTACAAAGCTCCACTGACTTTCAGAGGTAGCTTGTTAAGGAGACAGTCTCTTAGGTGCGAACTATAGAAGTGTGGCACTTGGTGCATGGATAAACTCTTAAGAAGAGTAGGTAGACCTGAAGTAATCACTGGGGTGAACCAGAGGAAAGGCTTTAGGAAATGTGCAGTGTCCTGGCTCAGGCTGCTGAGAGGCTACTGCTAGTCTGCTTTGTTAGCTCCCATATGCAAGTTGACTGGAAGCCACATCACTAATTAACCACTGGAGGAGTGTTCAGCAACCACCTTCCAGAGCAAATGAGAGCTGCATGTTCCATTCTGTTTTCTGCACTGTTCCCAAAGGGTATAACCCTTGTATTTTCATGTCTATGCCTACCTTTTGGTTTGGTGTTCTTGGGGAGACTCTTATATACCTAGTCTCTTATGCTTCTAGAGCTAGGAGGTTTATATATAGGATGCATTACCTCAGGGCAGCAGGTATAAAAAATTAGGCACAGAATGTATGCGCAGACCTCTTCCAGTGTGAAATAGGGAGCTGCAGTTTCCGAGCCCGTTCTCTAAGATTAAGCCCTTGGACATGCTTGTTTGCTCGTTTAAAATTGCTTGTTTTTTTCTATAGTATAGAGAGACTTGCTTACGTGTAGTCTCCTCTTGAAGAGTTAGGAAGTTTAAAATATAGTTTCTGAAGTGGAAGCATAACAGTTGAGCATTCAAAGGATGAACAAATTTATTCAAATTTCTCTTTCCAGGAGAAATTAATAGACCTGGAGTTAATAGCCGGAGTGAGCTGAGGAAGGGGGCTTGGGAAGTGCTGATCTGCTGCTCAGGCTGCCAGCGAAGTGTTATTTATCTGACCCCTTAGCTCCTTGATACAAGCTAGTTAGAAGCTGGGCTGTGCCAAGTAGCCCAGAAGAAGAATGTGTCATAAAGCACCTTCCAGGGAGAAATAGGTAGCTGTTGATAGTCCCTTGTCTGCATTGCTCTCAGAGGATGAGGCCGCTGGAAGTACTTTTGGGCCCATAGGAAAACTACCATTTTTCCCCCTGCTCTGGTCTGGAGAGACTTTAATGCTTTTCACTCCCTGCATTGATGAATTAAGAGCCAGTCATAAGGCATCTTAGGTTAGGGTGCTATATGTGGTTCAAACCCTCTTCTCCACAGGGAGAAGCTGGATATTAGGGATTGTTTTTCAATTATATGGTAGAGTGGCTATGGCAGAGTCTGTGCCTGAGTGTGCCTCAGTGTTTTCTATGCATCCAATGTGGATGTTTTCTCTGTTGCCTTATTGGGTAGGAGACTTGACTGTTGTCTGACTTGATTTAAGGGAATTCATCTGTAAATAGATGTCTATTCACTGTTGCCATGGGTGAAGGGGCAATCTGGAGCCTCCTGTTCTGCCATATTGCTAATTTTACCATCCCTGACTGCTTCTTGACTATTTTCTGAATAGTAAAATAGTGGCATTATTTAAAGTGGCATCAAAACGTAGTAGAACTGTATTCAATTTGCACCTCGGTAAAGTGGATCTCCACTAAGGCAAGAACAACTGATAACACAAATCCTTGGTTAATTTTTTAATTCACTCTATAAGTGGTAGACTAGAGATAGGACAAATACATACTTAGTGATACTAATGTTTTTATAATGCAGTAAGACTTTAGCCACTTAAGGAAAGGGGGAATGTCATAGCAATAGAGTTTCAGAACTTTGAAACTAGACTGGTTGAGCTTTTTGGTTTTCCTATTTCCTAGCTATGTAACTGTCAGTGGTTATTTAATGTGTCAGTCTTAGTTTCCTTGTCTGATAAATAGGGCTGAAAGTCATATCTACCACATGAAATTGGTGGAAAGTTTGGATGAGCTAACCCATGTAAAAGATCCAGTATTGTGCCTGATATTGGAAGTGTTTGTTATTATGTGCAAATATTTTCATAACTCCATGGCATAAAACAATCATTCATTCTTAATTACTTGTCTGTGGGTTGACTTGATGTTTGTTATCTAGGGTGGGCTTAACTGGGTGGCTTGGCTTATAGCTGCAGATCTGGCTGTGCTTGGCCCTTTACTGAGGGTTGTTCACAGGACTGTTTCTCCTGGAACCCATGCTGAAAGGGAGGTAGCTACATTTGTGAGGTTTTTATAGCAGTAGAAGTGCGAGAGAACTATTGGACAGATGGGGTTTTTCATGAGGAACAGGCATGGAATGTGCACACTGCCACTTTCATTCACGTTCCTTCGAACAAAGCAAGTCTTGTGACAAAGCCAAACATCAGTGCAGTAAGCTGGTACACTTCACATCTATGAGACAATGGATAGGGGGTGAATACATTATTCTATTAGAGGAAAATAAAAAAGCTATGACAAATAATTCAATCTACTGCAGTAGTCAACAAACTCTATTGTCTCTGCTAATTATCTTAATTTTTCTTATTTTTTTTTCTCTTGCCATGAACTTTCTTGCATGAACAGAATGGGTGCTGAACATGTAACATACTTGTGGTTTTAGCACATTACAAGGCTGACTGACTACATCTTTTTCTCAGCTGACACAGCTCTTTTCCTTATACTCAGGCTTAATTTCAACCCTTTAGATCACATATTAAATGTAAACTTTTTATGGAGCCTTTGTTGTTCTTTCTCTTATTTCTTTTCTAATATCCTTTTGCTTCCTTCATAGTACTCATTTCCATCTGTAATTATCTAGTTTGTTTTTACCTATCTATTACCTTTTACTTTTTAAATATTCAGTCCACGAAGGCTGGGACTTTGACTGGTTCACTGTGTCATTCTCAGGGCTGAGCATGGTGCCTGGCACATAACAGCCACTCAGTAATATTTTGTTCCATATAAGAAGGAAACATTTGTAGAAATTATGAAAACAGCCCATTTATACCAGCTTTATATTTTAGATAAAATTATCTTTTCCAGTGTGTTTCATTTTGGTGTATCATTTTTTATAGGCATTTACTAAACACCCTAGAACACTTACATATACAACAGAAAACTTTGAGAAATAATGTTTTTATAAGTGAATTCAGCAATGAGTAAACAAAATGAGGCAGAGATTTAAAGGAAATCATTTGGACTTGGGAAGAGAAAACCTAAAAAAAAGTTCTAGTTGTAGCAGCAGATTTCTGTGCTTTTATAGAGTCAATTTCCATGTATAAAAGGATAACTGTATCTCTTCAAAATCTCTAAAGGATCGAGAGTGACATTATAGCAGAGTTGCCAAACTAACAGTGTAAGGGTCAAGCATAGCATGTAGTATTTCTGTATATCCTACATATTTAACTGAAAATTTTTAGCATGAAAGATTATTTTTTTTTGTTAAACAATGCAGTATTCAGCAGTACTGTGTTCTCTTTCCTGTGTGTTGTATTGTCACATAAATTGCATATTTATGCACTGTATACATTTTATATTATTGCTCTCTATAGTGGTCATATAAATCAGGATAGTAAAAGGGTTCAACCAAAAGTACATTTATATGATCCTTTATATTTACTTATTTATATATGTGCTTGCTTTTACTGGTCTTATTATGTGGATTTAGATTACTGTCTCATGTCCATTCCTTTTAGCCTCAACTACTCCCTTTGGTATTTCTTGTGGCACATGTTGACTAGCAACAGATTATATCAGCTTTTGCTTACCTGGGAATGTCTTAATTTCTACTTTAATTTTGAAGGATTATTTTGCTGGAATAGAATTCTTGGTTCACAGACTTTTATCTTTTAGCACTTTGAACATCATTTCCCACTGCCTTCTGACCTCCGTGATTTCTGATGAGAAGCTGTTAATTTTACTGGTAAATGTGAATGATGAGTAGCTCTTACTACTTTGAAGATTCCTTGTTTTTTGTTCCTTTGGCTTTTGATGGTTTGATTTTCATGCATCTGTATGTGGATCTGATTGTATTTGCCCTGCTTGTAGTTTAAGCTTCTTGGGTGTATAGATTAACAGTTTTTCATCAAAATTTGGCAGTTTTTAGTTATTATTACCAAAAATTATTTCTGCCCCCTTCTCTGTCCTGTCCTTCTGGGTGGGTCTCCCATTATGAATATTTTGGCATGCTTGATGATTCACAGGTCTCTGAGACTGTTTTTTTTTTTTTTTGTTGTTGTTGTTGTTTTCGTTTTTTTTTTTTTTTTTTTTTTTTGTCTTTCTATTCCTTAGTTTGTAAAATCTCAGTTGTCATATCTTCAAGTGTGTCAGTTCTTTCTTTTGACTGATCAAGCATGCTATTGTGCCCTTCTAGTGGACTAGTCATTTATATTGTACTTTGACTCCAGAACTTATACCTTGTTCTTTTTTCAAATAATTTATACCTTTTTATTCACATCTTCTAATTGATAAGGCAACTTTCTCATCATTTTAAGTCCTTAAGTTGATTGATAATATTAGACAGACTATAAATAGGTTAATTATTTACTGTAATAGGCAAGGTATCAGTCTGTTGCTCAGGATGGCATGATCATAATTCACTGTAGCCTTGAAATTCAGGCACAAGTGATCCACTCAAGTAGCCAGGACTAGGCACATGCCACCATACCTGGCTAATTCTTTTTTGGTAGAGATAGGTTCTTGTTATGTCTTTCAGGTTGGTCTTGAACTTGTAGCCTCAAGTGATCCTCCTGCCTTGGCCTCCCTAACCCCTGGGATTAGAGATGTGAGCCACCATACCTGGCCACGTTATTTTAAATAAGTCAAAATTCTAGGTTTCTGCAGGACAGATTCTCTTGACTGCTTTTCCCTCCTCTGTATTGGCTAAATGTTTCTGCTGCTTTACCTCCTCTTTTTGGTTAAGAACTGAACATTTTTATTAACATAATATGACAACTTTAAAAATCAGATCTCTTCTCCCTAGGGTTTAGTGTTAATTTTTTGTTGTTTCTGTTTAATAGCTTTCCTGAACTAATTCCATAAGGTCTCTTTTCTTTGTTACACATGATCACCGAAATCTCTTCTAGATTAGCTTGATGGTCAACCATTGTTTAGACAGATTTCCTTTAATAACTGGAACTAATAACTGTCCCATCTTTTGCCTAGGGGCTTGGTGCACATGTAGGGTCACATCCTTAAAGCTTAGAGAGGCTGTTGACAACTCTTCTTTAGTCCTCACTTTGTACATGTGCAAAGACTCGTGGTTATCCAGAGGTGAGAGCATACAGCTTTCTGAGGTCTTTCCTCGGGGATGTGCATAGCCCAGTGCATGTATGTGGGATTTTCTAGTTTTCCAGGAATAGGTTAGAGGTTTTCAAAGTCTTCTATGAACATATAATTCCCCAGATTTTCCTTTTAAGTTTTTGGTAAGCTTGTTGTGCACCTCAACCGTCATCACCATCTAATGCAGCTGTGATGTTAAACAGTTATCACTGACTATTTTTGCAAATGCCTCCAAGAAAATGATGAGGTGGAAAACTGCATTAGGTTAAGTAAAAACATACCTTACTTGGGAAACAGATTTTGCAGGAAACTTCCAGAAAGGTCAAATATGGCAGTTATCTGGGAACTGGGACTTGGAGCAAATGGAACTTTATTTTGCTTTTTTCGTTGGCTACTAGGCTTCTGGTTTTACTGTGATTATACAATGCTGGTTTTCAAGGCTAGCTTCAGATTCAGGAGAGTTTGGGGTGCAGACAAAGGGGTTTGGTTATAAGGTAAAATTAAACTGTCCTAACTTCAACTGTTGCCAGGATTCAGTGTTTTATACTTAAAAAAAAATTCCCTAGATGTTGCATGCTTTTGATTAATTTCAGATTTCTGGAAAAACTGATTCTGATCGTTTTTCTGAAGCTCTCATAACTTTTATGAATGAATTTTTGGAACTGCTTACTAAGCCGTTTTTGCTGATTCCGTTTCCATAAAATGTGATTTATTATTTGAGTTTTACACATTGCACTTTGTGCATATGTTTTTATTTTTTGAGACAGAGCCTCTGTCATTTAGGCTGGAGTACAGTGACACCTTGTTGGCTTACTGCAACTTCCACCTCCCAGCCTTAAGCAATTCTCACATCTAAGCCCCTTAAGTAGCTGGGACTACAGGTACACGCTACCATGTCCAGCTAATTTTGTATTTCTGTATTTTTGTTGTTGTTGTTGAGACAGGGTTTCATCCTGTTTCCCAGGCTGGTCTTGAACTCCTGGGCTCAAGTGATCTGCCCATGTCAGCCTCCCAAAATGCTGGGATTATTGGTGTGATTCATTGCCCCAGGTCTTGTGCATGTTTTTAAGTCTCACTTAGTCCCAAGTTGAGGATTAGCAATGTGAAATAAGAGCAAAATACACAAAGCTTCATCACTGAGTTTTACATGCCATATCCATTGTTGCTTGTTTTAAATTGTATTTCAGTACTAAATACAAATATTTTTTAAATGTTTGTTTTAGTTGGGAATGTGTTTTCCTAAAATATAAGTTTGTGCTTGTTTTGACCTTTTAATTGCCATTAGAATAAGGATTTACTTGATCTTTTAATTAAGCATGTTTCTCTCATGTCATTTTTCTCAAATGAAATGTATTATTTTCACATTAAAGGGAATCAGTGGTTTATTTTTTTGATTAGGTGCTAAGCTCTTATTCACAAGATTTCTGGAAACAGTAACATTAATGTCTGACACAAATTGAAACACACTTTCATTTATCTGTTGAATTGAAAATAAAATTTTAGGACATATAATCAGAGGGTCACTTGGGAAACATGGGTTGATTTTTTTTTAGTAGAGATGGGCTTTCACAGTGTTAGCCAGGATGGTCTCCATCTCCTCACCTCGTGATCTGTCCATCTCAGCCTCCCAAAGTGCTGGGATTACAGGCATGAGCCACCTCACCTGGTGGGTTGATTATTAATACCTAAATGTCACGGTTCTCATGAAACCCATATTTAGATTTTTATAAGTTGTGCGGGTACCTGTGTGTATGGTGAGGGTATAGAAATAGAATGTGTTCCACAAAAAGATCATTATGCCCAGAGTGAGAAACCAATAGAAAGGTAGACTGAGAGAAAGATTGCGACACACTCTACAGTCGGGGACAAAGAGAGGAGGAGGAAAGACATGACAAGAGAAATAGCAGACAGACAAGGAAGGGAAGTCAGAGAGCCTATTCTACAGAAATAGTGGAAAACTACTTTTCCTGGCTGCCTTTAGGAAGAAAGCTTAAACCATCACTTCCTAGATTCTGTTACATGGAACATTTTTCTTTAAGATATTAATTGTTGAGATAAGTCTTCTTTTAAAATGTATTTGGGAAGTGGTAGACATAATACCCCACATTTGAGGATTCAGAATACGTACTATTAATTAAAGTCCCTAAGATAAATTTGAAAGTTGTTTAAGCTAGCATTTCCCCACCTTAGATGTGTAAACTATACTTTCTGAGGATCTCAGTTTGTAACACTGACAAAATAGGGCAGCTCTGCAAAACAAATTGGGACCACAGGCATTTGCCACCATGCCCAGCTAATTTTTGTATTTTTAGTAGAGACAAGGTTTCACTGTGTTGACCAAGATGGTCTTGATCTGTTGACCTCATGATCTGCCTGCCTCGGCCTCCCAAAGTGCTGGGATTACAGGCGTGAGCCACAGCACCCAGCCGTACTTCAAGGCTTTGAGCTAATGCGTAATGTATGTACCATTATTATATTACATAGAATATTTTTACTGCCTTAAAAATTTTCTGTACTCTATTTAACCCTTGCTCTCCCCCAACATCTAACAACTGATGATTTTACTCTCTCCATAGTTTGCCTTTACGGAATGTTATAGTTGGAGTCGCACAGTATATAACCTTTTCAGATTGGATGCTGTCACTTAGTAGTATGCATTTATGGTTCCTCTATATTTTTGCATGGCTGGATAGTTTCTTTTTAGAAGTGAATGATATTCAATTGTCTGGATATACCACAGTTTCTATATTCATTCACCTACTGAAGAACTTTTGGTTGCTTCCAAGCTTAAGAAATTACAAATAAAACTACTATAAACATCTGTGCAGGTTGTTGAGTGAATATTAATTTTCAACTCTTTCAGGTAAACATTAATGAGTAAGATTGGTGGATCATATGGTAAGAGTTAATCTGGTTTCCTGAGGAACTGCAAAACTGTCTTCCAAAGCAGATATACTATTGTGCATTCTTGCCAACAATGAGAGGTTTTTTTGTTCCACATTATTGCCAGCTTTTGGTAGTTAATTTGTGGATTTTGGTCATTTATATTATGTGAACTATTATGTTATTGTTTTGACTTGGATTTCCTGAATGACCTAGGAGCGTCCTTTTTATATCCGTTTTACATTTTACTTCCTCTTTGGTGAAGTGTCTTTTAAGGTCTTTGGCTCATTGTTTTATTTGGGCTGTTTTCTTATTGATGAATTTTAAGAGTTGTTTTTATATTTGTGGTAAGTCTTTGACCACATATCTCTTGCATGTAGGGTCTCCCAGTCTGTGGCTTGTCTTGTCATTTTCTCCATGGTGTTTTTTGCGGAGCAGAAATTTGATCTTTATTTAGTACAGTGTACCAATTTTGTTTCATGGGTTGTTGTTCCTTTAGGGTTTTACCTAAAGTGATAGTCCTAAGGTCATCTTGATTTTTCTCCCTCGTTACCTTCTATGCATTTTGTAGTTTTGCATTTTATATTTAAGTCTGTGATCAGTTTTAAGGTAGTTTGGGTGATATGAAGTCTTTCTAGACTTTTTTTTCATGTGGGTATCCAGTTTTTCAGCACAATTTACTGAAAAGACTTTCTTTGCTTTATTGTATTGTTTTTGTTCTTTTACCAAAGTTGACTGTATTAATGTGGGTCTATTTCTGGGTGCTCTATTCCTTTCTGTTCATCTATCTTTTTCACCAGTATCACACTGTCTTGATGACAGTGTCTTTGTATCTTTACAGTAAGTATTAAAGTCTGGTAGTGTCAGTCCCTTAACATAAAAGCTTATTCTAGCTCTTTTTGTTGATGCTTTTATATTTTCTGAACAGACAATGATGTCATCTGTGAAAATGAGTCTGATTTCTTCCCAGTCAGAATACTTCTTAACTTATTTCATTAGCTAAGAAATCCAGTATGATGTAGACAAGGAATGGTAAAAGGGGAAATCCTTGCCCTGTTCCTGATCTTAGGACTGTTCGGAGTTCTCACCATTAAGAATAATGATAGCTGTAGATTTCCTCCAGATGATCTTTATAAAGTGTAAAAAGTTTCCTTTATTCTTAGTTTGCTGACTTGTTATAAGTTGTGTTAGATTTTGAAATATGTTTTATCCATCTATTGATATGATCATGTCATTTTTTTTTTTCTCCTTCAGCCTGTTGATGTTACAGACAACACTGATGAATTTTTGAAGGTTGAATGAGCCTTAAAAACCTGCGATTTTGGTCATGGTGTATAGTTCATATATAGTAGATTTAATTTGCTAATAGTCTGTGGAAGATTTTTGAATCTATATTCATGAGCTGTTGGTCTATAGTTTTTTTTTTCTTATATTGTATTTTCTGTTTTAGGAATTATGGTAAGGCTTGCCTCCAAGAATGAGTTAGGAAGTATTCCCTCTGCTTTAATATTCTGAAAGTGATTGTAGAGAATTGGTATAATTTCTTCCTGAAAAGTTTGCTGGAATTCACAAGTGAACCCATCTGGGACAGGTGCTCTCTGCTGTGAAAGATTATTGATTTAGTTTCTTAAATAGAAATTATATCAATTCAGATTCTATTGTTGTGAATTTTAGATTATGCCTGTACAGGAAATGGTACATTTCATATAAGTTATCAAATTTGTGGGCCTAGAGTTGTTTATAATACTCCTTTATCATAATGTCCATGAAATTTTTAGTAATTCCCTTTTTTCCATTTTAGTATTAATAATTTTTATCCTCTTTTTTTTCTTAGCCAGGTTAATTGATCTATGTTGAAAGAAGTGGCAAGAGTAGGCATTCTTGCCTCATCCCTAACCTTGGAGGAAACACTTTCAACTCTTTGCCTTTGAGAATGATGTCAGCCATTGGCTTGTAACATATAGCCTTTGTTGTGTTGAGGTACATTCCCTCTATACCTAAACCATTGAGTTTTTATCATGAAAGGGTATTTTGTCAAATGTTTTTTCTGCATCTATCAAGATCATATGACTTCTATGTTCATTTTGTTAATGTATATTACTGATTTGCCAATGTAGAATCATCCTTGCATCCCGGGGACAAATCTCACTTGGTCATTGTTAATGCTTTTTTAAAAACGTGTTTTGAATTTGATTTGCTAATAATTTTTTCTTTAGTCCTCTTACTAGCATTCCCAATTGGTTTGCTAATATTTTGATAATTTTTGTGTCTATGTTAATTAGGGATATTAGCCTATAACTTTGTTTCCTTGTAGTGTCCTTGTCTGGCTTTGGTAACAGGGTAACCTTAGCTTGTAAAAAGAGTTTGAAAATATCTCCCGTATTTGGGGGTAAGGGTAGTAAGTTTGAAAAGAATTGGTATTAGTTTTTCTCTGAATGTATGGTGGAATTCAACAGTGAAGATACCTGGCTCTGGGCTTTTTCTGGGGGAAACTTAGGACTGATTACAGTGTCTTTACTTGTTACTGGTTTATTTAGATTCAGTTTGGCAGGTTGTCTGTGTTTAGGAATGTATGCTTTTTTTCAGGTGATATGATTTGTTGGAGTATAATTGTTTTTTTTTTGTTGTTGTTGTTGTTTTGTTTTGTTTTTGAGACGGGGTTTCGCTCTTGTTGCCCAGGCTGGAGTGCAATGGTGCGATCTCGGCTCACCGCAACCTCCGCCTCCTGGGTTCAGGCAATTCTCCTGCCTCAGCCTCTTGAGTAGCCGGGATTACAGGCACGCACCACCATGCCCAGCTAATTTTTGTATTTTTAGTAGAGACGGGGTTTCACCGTGTTGACGGGGATGGTCTCGATCTCTTGACCTCGTGATCCACCCGCCTCGGCCTCCCAAAGTGCTGGGATTACAGGCTTGAGCCACCGCGCCCGGCCTAGAGTATAATTGTTTTTAGTAATCTTTAATGATCCTTTGTATTTTGGTGGTATCAGTCATAATGTTCCTTTGTTAATTTTTTTGCAAATTAGAAAATTCCTTAGCTAGACTAGGAAAAACATAAATATATGTTTTTCCTAGTCTAGCTAAGGAATTTTCTAATTTGCAAAAAAAAAATTGTAAATTTTTTTTTTCCTGTAGTTTTTCTAGACTTATTTTATTTACTTCTGCCTGGATCTTCTTTACTTTTGCTAAATTTTGGTTGTGATTTGCCTTGATAGAGATGTTTAATGCTTTAAATTTGCCACTTAGGGCTCTTTTTGCTGCATCCTGTAAGTTTTGGTATGTTGTGTTCCCATTTTCATTAGTCTTAAGGTATTTCTTGATTTTCTTCTGTGACCTATTGTTTCAGAACATGTTAAATTTCCACATATGTGTATATATTTTCCATGATTTCAATTGTCACTGGTTTTAGTTTTATGGTATTGTGATCTGCAAAAAATATTTAAGATGATTTCAAGCCTCTTAAGATTTGTGGCCTAATGTGTAATGTATACTGGAGAATAGTTCTTGTGTACTTGAGAGGAATGTATTCTGCTGTTGGATTGAATGTTCTGTACATGTTATGTCCATTTGATCTAAAGAATAAAGTCCATTGTTTCTTTTATCTTTCTAAATGGTCTGTCCATTTTTGAAAGTAGAATATAGAGGCCCCTACTATTATAGTATTGCACTCTCTCTCTTTATTCAGATTTTATTCAGTAATTGCCATATGTATTTGGGTGCTCTAAGGTTGAATTGCTATTTTAACTTCTTTATTAATGGAGAATCATCATCTTTGTCTCTTTATAAGTCTTGACTTTATCTATTTTATAAGTATACCTATCCTGCTAAGCTTGTTCTTTTGGTTTTCATTTCTGTGGAATGTCTTCTTTCCATCCCTTTATTTTCAGTCTGTGTTCTTAACAGTAAGGAGTCTCATTTAGCAGCATATGGTTGGATCCTGTTTATTTTTTACTTCATTCAACCACTTTTCCTTTTAGTTGGAGAACTTAGATCTATTCAAGCTAATTATTGTTACATAGGAATTTGCCACTGCCAGTTTGTAACGGTTTTGTAGGTCCCTTCTTTTTTTTGCTTTGTGGTTTCATGAGATTTTCGGTGGTGGTATGCTTTGAATGCTTTCTTTATATTTTGTACTGCTATAATACAGGTTTTGCTTTGCAGTTGTGAGGCTTATATAAAATTTTATACTAGGCCTAATTTTAGGTGACCGCTTGCCTTTAATCACATACAAAAACTCTGTGCTTTCACTCCCCCTTTTGATTATTTTGATGTCAAAATTTATACTTAAGAAATAATTTTTATTCCTTAACTTACTGCAGCTATAGTTGTATTTAATAGTTTTGCCTTTTAACTCTTTTAAAAGTGATTAATTTGGTTTATACATCACTCTCACAATATTAAAGAATTGTAAGTACAACTATGTATTATCTACACCTTTGAGATTTTTAATTTGATGGTTTTTGTTATTAATTAGTAGACATTTTTCCAATTTAAACTTCCTTTAGCAATTTCTATGAAGCAGGCCTATTGGCAACAAACTCTGAGCTTTTATTTTTGTGGGAAAGTTTTTAATTATCTTTCAGTTCGGAAGGACAACTTTGCCAGGCAAAGTATTGTTGTTTGTATTCTTTTCCTTCAGCACTTTGAATATATTTTCCTACTTTATCCTGGCCTGAGGATTTTCTGTTAAGAAATCTGCTAAAGCATCTTGGGGCTTCTTTGAATAATGTTGCTTACCCTCCCACTGCTTTGAATATCGTTTCTTTTGGCTTATAATAATTTGATTATGATGCATCTTGGTGAACTCCTCTTTGGGTTTAATTGGTAACCTCTGAGCTTCCTGTATCTGGTTGTTTTATTTCCCCAGATATGGGAAAATTTCAGCCATTATTTCTTTAAATATGCTTTCCAGGCCTTTTAATTTCCTCTTTCAGGAACTCTTATTATCCAAAGATGAGTTTGCTTGATGCTGTCCTAAAATTCCCCTAGGCCTTCTTTATTCTTTTCTTTGTTGTTGTTTTGCTCAATTTCAAATGTCCTCTCTGTAAGTTCCCTGTTCTTTTCCTGATGATGCCTGCTGTTGAAGCTTGCTATCAAAATTTTTAAGTTATTAAATTCCTTATCTTGGATTTTTTTGTTTCTATTTCTTTGTCAAAGTTCTCATTTTGTTCATGAATTGTTTCCCACACTTAAGTGAATTTTAGATCTATATTTCTTGTAGTTCCCTGAACTCTATCTGAGGGGAAGTCTCACTTTGTCACCCAGGCTTGAATGCAGTGGTACAAACACAGCTCACTACAGCCTCAACCTCCCAGGCTCAAATGATCCTCCTGCCTCAGCCTCCTGGGTAGCTGGGAGTACATACCACTGTGTCTAAGTTTTTTTTCGTTTGTTTGCTTTTATGGTAGAGATGGATCTCGTTATGTTGCTAGGCTGGTCTTGAACTCCTGTGCTTTGATTTCCTACAGTGAAAGCTTAGATAATTACTCTTTTCTAAAAAATGCATTTAATTTTATCAACTTCCCACCAAAATTGCTTTTGCTGCATCCAGAAACTTCTCTGTTTTGTTTTAATTTTCATTAATTTCAAAAATTCATTTCTTTTACACACATATTATTTCAAAGTATTTAATCTGCAAATGTTTTAGGAATGTTAAGCTATCTTTCTGTTACTGATTTGTAGTTTAATTTTATTGTGGTCAAAGAGTGGACATGGTATGATTTCTGTTCTTTTAAACTTGTTAAAGAGTTTTTAATGGTCTCAGAAGTGGTTTATCTTGGTGAATGCTTCTTGTGAGTCTAAGAAGCACGTGTTCTGACATTGGATGAAGTAGTCAATAGATATCAGTTCTATTCTGTTGTTTGGTGCTGTTGAGGTCAACTGTGTCTTTATTGCTTTTGAGTATATTTGCACTGACTATGTCCATTCCTGATAGAAAGGTTTTGAGGTCTCTCAATTACAGTGTATTCATCCAGTTCTTTTTGCAGGTCTATCAGTTTCAGCCTGTTTTTACCCTCTTTTGTTAGGTGCAGACATATTGAAGATTATTATGTCTTCTTGGAATATTAACCCCTTTATGATTTTATAATCTTCTTTATCCCTGATAACGCTCACTGAGCTGAATTTGGCTATGTGTGAAATTAGCTACTCCCACTGTCTTTTGACTAGACTTAGCATTTACTTTTCATTTATGTGGCTTTATATTTAAAGTGAATTTCTTGTAGTAAGAGTTGGGTTTTGTTCTTTTGGCTGACAATTTTTTTTCTTAATTGGTGTACTTAGATCACTAAAATTTAATGTGATTATTGATGTAGTTGGGTTGATACTGACTACATTTTGAAACTATTTTGTATATGTTGCCCTTGTTATTTTTGTTTTCCAGTGTTTTCTGCCTTGTTTTTTAGTTTAATTGAATATTTTGTGACTTGTGTTTTCTTCTTTCTCTTTCAGTAATAGCTTTCCCCCCTTTACGTTGTTTTAGTTTTTGCCATAGTTTCTAGCACACATTTACAACTAATTCTATTTTGAAATAACACCATAGTACTTTATAACAAAATAATCTCTATTATTCCCTGCATCTCTTGTATCATTGCTGTCGTTAATTTCACTTGTAAGCATAGATAAGCATGTATATGTAAACATTTAAGAAGAAATACATTTTGCAGTTTTGGACAAACTTTCTTATACCAATTAAGAATAATAAAAATAAGTTTTTACATTTGATTTTTCTCTGAAGTGCTTCTTTACATAGATCTGAGTCTCAGACCTGTATCATTTCCCTCTCAATAGTTTTTTTAAACATTTCTAGCAAGGCAGGTTTATTGGCAACAGTTTTCCACAATTTTTGTCTGAGGAGATGTTTATTCCTCCTTCCCTTTTGAAGTATAGTTTCAGAGTATAGAATTGTAGGTGGGTATTCGTCTCCTCCCACCAAAAAATTACTCAAATCTCCTGCTTGCATGGTTTGTGAGGAGACAGATTTATTTATCTTTGCCCTTTTATAGGTAAGGTGTTCATTCCTCTGGCTTCTTTCCAAATTGTTTTATTTTTGATTTTCTGCAGTTTGACTATAATACGTCTAGGTAGGGTTGTTTGGCACTTAACTTGCTTGGTGTTCACGGAACTTCTGGGATCTGTGGTGTGCTATCTTAAATTAAGTTGGGGAAATTATCAGTGACTGTTGTTGCAAATAATTTCTTCTGTTAATTTTTTTCCTTTTCAGGTATTCCCATTATAGTTGTATGTTATACCTTTTATAGGTATATTCTGATTTTTTTGTCTTCATTGTCTTTACTTTTCACTTTTGAGGTTTCTATTAAGATATCCTCAAGCTCAGAGATTCTTCAGTCTACTAATGAGCCCAAAAAAGGCATTCTTCATTCTATTAGTGTTTTTGATCTTTAGCACTTCTTTTTCCTTTCCTTCTTAAGATTTCCACCTACCCACTTAAATTGCCCATCTTCTTGCATACTAACTACTGGAACCATTTATATGTAGTTGATCATAGTTCCAAATGTTATATTAATATCTGATATTCCTACATGCTTGCTGTGTGGTTCTGATCTTATTCCTTCTACTAAAGCTGGTTTCTCTGTTTTTTGGTCTTTTAATATGCCTTGTAATTTTTTATTAACATGTATTACCACACCTTACCACATTGCTAAAGGTATATTTACTGCAGATCCTTCTACCCAATACATTGGTAATGTATTGGGTGTTGGGTAGAAGGATAATAATGTATTCGGTGTTGTGTAGAAAGATCTGAAGTAAATAAACCTTTAGTAATAAGGTGTGGGGGCAGGAAAGCATTCCATAGTTCTACAATTAGATCGCAGTCAATGAGTGATCCTGTGCCTCTGGACCTTGAACTTGTAAAACACATGTTTCTTAACTTGTCTTCCACCATAAGTGGGACAGGATAGCTAGAGTATGCTGGAGTTGGGTATGTCTCTTCTTTAACATGGAGGGTTGGGTGGTTGGAGGTGGGTATTACCTTTCCCACAGGTTCATTATGTTCTCATAAAACCTTTGGCAGTTTAGGCTCTGGCTCACTAGAGTCTCTTCAGGGTTAGACCTTGTTAAGAAGAGCAGCCTCTGGAGTATTTCAAAATGTTTCCTTTTTTCCTTACCTCTGCTGGAAGCAGGAGAAAATTTTTCTCCCATTTTAGTAGTGTGAGAACCTGATCAACTTCCTGTAGGTAAAACTCACAGAAGCATGGGAGCCATCCTCTGGGACTGGGTTTTCCTGGAGTTTATAAGTCTCATACTTGTCCACACTGGGTCTCTATGAATTCATCAATTACAATTGAGCTTTCCCCACCCAGGCACTTGTTCCTCCAGTGTTTTCTGCTTCCATATGTTGTGATTTCTGAATCTGCCTGTTTTTCCCTATGATTCCGGGGGCAGCAGTCTGACCTATGACCTAATTTCTCTTACGGATATAAGAGGGAGTGGTGGATATTTCAGTAGTACAGATTTTTAGGATGACGTTGTGTGACTTCCAATCTCCTTATGTGTAGAAACAAAAACCATATGTATTGACAATCTTGTTTTAAATATTCTTCTAGAGAATGGGATTTGCTAATTTCTGCTAAGCTGTGTCATACATACTGTTTGGATAATGAAGTGTTCATAAGCTTACAAAATGTAAATTCTATATGTGTCTTAGAACTTTAAGAACACAATGATTTGGTTCTAATTGTTTTGCAATTAGAGTCTCTATCTAACACATGGCAGTTGTTAGCTTGTGTGCTGTGTAATGAATGAATACATTTCATCATCACCTTCAGAGTTGTTAATTTCAGAAGAAAGCAAGCTAGAAGGAAATGATATGCTATGATTTTCAGCTCTTGATCCTCAGTTACTTAGGTTTAACTTTTGAGGTAAATTCAGGAAAGGTTATTGAAAATGTTAGAAAGAAGCAAGTATATTATCTGGCCTAATGGCATTTGAAAATCTCACAGGGCTTCAGGTAGTATACTTTTTATTTGTGACCAACATCGTGGTTCCTCTCTACTTTTCCTTTTTCTGTCTTCTGTGATTGCAGCCAAATGATAACTACATTTTATTTGGGCCCTTTGTTATTAATTAAAGATTTCTTATATATAATTTAAGGCCTACCGGACCATGGAATCCTCAGCTTTTTGTGTACGTGTGTGGAGGATTGTTGATGTTTGTATTATAACTGCAGTTTATTGATGAGAGAGGCAAAGATTAGGCAGGATCTTATATAATACTTCTAAGGAGTCTATTTTTTACATAAGTGGTTTAAAACCTTCAGACTGACATAAATGTGTCTCTTAATTGTGTTTTTTAGTCAAATGTTTCTCGAGTGTGCATACTATTTTGATAATCAAAGGCCTGATAGTATTTTGAAAGCCAGTTTCAGGTGAAAAATTCCTGCAGATAATATATTACCAGATAATCTGAGGGGAATATATTTTGTGGCTTGTAGCCCTAGGCTTTATATGAAACTGTAATAAAAATCTGTTTTGATATTTTTGGAATGTAACTTGAATGTGCTGTTTCTTCAAGGGGGTGACCTTTTATTTGTAACTTCCATTTGTCAGGCACAGTTAGAAATGCTAGGAATAAAGTCATTTGTAAAGGAATAAACTCATTATCTTAGTAGCTCCTATCGCCACCACCAAATTAACTTTAGCGCAGGTTCTTGAACAAGCCTGACTTGCCTGTTGGATATAATCAGTAACTAAAATTGCCTGTGGAAAAATCCCCAGGTTTTATTTGGTTTTAAAGTTGTACCTTAAGGACATTTGTGACTAATAAGGTTTCTGCTAAGATTTCTAGTTTCATGAATTTTGCCATTGTGGAGTTGTGTGTTACTTTTCTAAGTCCAGGTATTGTGTACTATCAAGAAAGCAGTTTACAAAGGGTCCACGTTTCCTCCTATGGCCCAAACTGTGTGCTGTTATTTGACAGTTGCCAGGCAATCATGTTAAAAAATAACCCCAAAGTGCCATATATTCTCTGCGAAAATGCAGTAGTAAATATTCCGTTACAAAAACTGGAAGTAGAGAGCTATTTATCTGTGATTCTTCCAAAGAAAGCAACAACTTGTTAATTTATTTTTAACAATATTATGATTTAATTTAATTTTACTACTTTTGTACTGTTTTTCATATGTAGAAAATTGAAAGGAAGACTGGTAGACTTTGGAATGTAGTTAAGTATTTAAATTGTGTACTTAGTTATTAGCATTTTTGCATAATGAAACCTCCAGGTATATAAATCATTTGGGCATAAAGGCAGGATTCTCGACCTTTTCAGAAGTCTAAATAAAACAAAACAAACTACAGGAGGAGAAACCATAAAAATAAAAAGACTTAAGTATCCTGGACAAATCAGAAGATGTTATCTCCCTGAAGATTTTGTAATAAATGGACACATGGTTTGTTAATGTCACCTAGTATAAAGTGAAATACTAGGTGCTTTTAATATGTACATTTTTAAAGCATTTGATATGAAAGGAGAAACAAAAACAGGAAATTTGATCTGGATTTTATAGAGACATGAGAAAAGAAATTTATGGAGGATTTGTCTTAGTCTTGGGCAAGAACAATTGGTGGTGATGAATATGATCTAGCTTTTTGTAGCAAGTTGGTCTTGGGTACACACCTGGATCAGATGTGCATTTACACTTACGTGCAAAGCAAGCAGAAGGATTATGTGTTGCATGTTTCCACTTTATTACTTAACCAAGGAGCTCTTTGCCCATTCAGTGCCTATATTAATAGGTTTTCTTAATAAGCATCAATTTTAGGATAAAAGCCACAGTTTAGCATGTTCTCACAGTTTAGCATAGGTGGGTGTTGAATAGTGAGAACACATGGATACAGGGAGGGGTGCATCACACACTGGGGTCTGTGGAGGGGATCTAGGGGAGGGACAGCTGGGGGTGGGGAGTTGGGGAGGGATAACATGGGGAGAAATGTCAGATATAGGTGATGGGGAGGAAGGTAGCAAATCATACTGCCAGGTATGTACCTATGCAACAATCTTGCATGTTCTTCACATGTACCCCAAAACCTAAAATGCAGTAAAATATTTTTTTAAAAGCCACAGTTTAATTTGAACATTTTAAATAAACTGAATATATTAATAAAGGAGTATTTTACCCTGGGAAGAGCATGTAGATCTACATGACAGTTGTGGTCTTGGAGTTACTCTTTACCTGTCGGCCCAAGATGCATCTTGAACCAAGGGTGAGGGCCAGCCACATTACTTAGCTATTATTTAAGCTTGAGATGTACTTGGAGATAATCAGTTTTACCTGGAGTTGAAGATGTCTCCATTCCTGAGAAGAGAAAGCGAAAGAACTGCTGTTTGTTTGAGGTAGGTGATGGAAAATATCATGTGAAATATTTTTACTTTCCTGGGGAAAAATAGGACAAAACATTAAATTGTGGCAAAAATGAGCTAGAATGTCTTACTCCAGGCACTAATTTTCATTGTTTTAACATGGAAATGTTAAGACACACATTGCATCAGGACAGCCAGAAAGGCAGTACTGGCTAGTGAAATAATGTAAAGCAGCACTTTTGTGATTTATTAGTATTTAGGCTCTTGGCCAAATTGCTCCCAAAGCAATTTGTGTAGATCACAAGAATTATACTTGTTGGTGAAAAAGAGAATCACGCAACTACCTAACAAATGCTGTAGAATTTGGCAAGAACTAGTAGGTATGTACTAAACCTCTTTAACTTCAGAACGTAATATACACAGAATTTTAAAAAGTTATTTAACATAGACTTCATCACTTTTTTTCAGGAAGATTACTTCAGTTTTTGTTATGGTCCCAGTGCTTACAAATTAAGATAATTTTAGCTCACAATGAACTTGATGGTTATTAAATCTTATGCTCATAGGAGGATTTTCTAGAGGAGCATAATTCTTTTTTTAATTTTTAATATTTATATACGTATGTATGCATATGTGTGTGTGCATATATATGTATGTATATATATATTAAAGACGGGGTTTCACCGTGTTGGTCAGGCTGGTCTTGAACTCCTGACCTCAGGTGATCCACTCGCCTTGGCCTCCAAAGTGCTTAGATTACAGGCGTGAGCCACCACACCCGGCCAGGAACAGAATTCTTTGATTGGCTTTGATCATCTGATCTATCTTATTCCATGACATCTACCTTAAGAGTGATTTCCTCCTTTAATATCTGCATATGTTTCCTAGCCTTGGTATCATCACAGTGAAAGCTAATCAGCAAACTAGGTTTTATTTTTTTCCATTTTTGTACTTGATGTAGGCCTGTGCCTGTGAGATGTCTGTTTAATATCATGGTAATCCTTTGGGAGAGAATATGCTTTTGCTTACATTAAATACCAGGGAATAAATGTCAACCCTGAGGAAATATTTATTACCCAGGGAGGGAATGCAGCTCTTTCAGAGGACTTGCCGCTGGAGGTAGATAGCAGTCTTTTGTTTCAGCCTTAGTGCTGATGCTGAACTTTTTTTTTTTTTTTTGAGATTTCTTTACTTAAAGCATGTTTTCATATATTAAAACATTCTAATCTTTATGAAAAGTATTACTAGACCATGACAAGAAATAAGGCTGCAGCATCCTTAGCAGGAATTGTGGTCTAGGCATTTCCTTTAAAGGATGAGGATAGAGCGAGTATTCAATATCTGTAGTATACTCAACTGTAAAATATTTCAAGTACATGATCTCATTTGATGTTCCAAGTATGGGAGCAAAAATGCATAAGTTTAGTCAATGATTGTAAACTCTGTGTCTAAGATACCGTAATTACTGAGATAATCCTGATTTCATCTCATTTTTATCAGTGCTTTTTATAGTTACGCTGTTATGTCATGAGCAGATAATGATGTTAATGATTTAAAGAATGTAATCTCTAGGCCTCGTTTATAGTAATACACAATTTCTTTGCCTCCATATCTACTAGACATGCCTTCAAGGTGGCAAGGGCCAAGGTAATTATTTGAATTCAGTGACTTGTTGCTGAGGTCTAACTACATCAAATGCTAGTGTCCAAAGTCACGTTTGGTGGGCCAGGGGAGTTGGTGTTTGCCAATGGCATTCTCTGCAGACTCATGTTGGAATCAACAGAATGTTCAGAGAAATAGGAAATTCATCCATTAGGCTGTGTGTTTACCAATTTTTTGTAGTTGCTGAAATCAGATGAAAAGATCTCAACTCCTTGATGGTGAGGTTTGTTTCCTAGTGTCATCAGACGATCCTGACCTGTTACTGTTAACTAGTGGCTCACCAGTCTGCATATGTCTGTGATACAGAGTTCATCTTGACTAGGGGAGCACATCTTAGCTCTCTGCCAGTGAAGGGGAGGGACTTGAAGGCCTTAGTCCATTTTGCCTCAAGAAGGCTTTTGTGCATATGTGTGTGATAACATATTCTTGAGTATGTATCCTATCCATTTGGTCAACTGATTTAAAGACAAGAGTTGTTTCATTTTGTGGACATGATTCAGCTCACAAGATAGAACATTGCCAGAGCATGATGTCCTCTCTGCTCCCTCCTATTTGCATCCTTGTTACTTATTGCATTCCCTTCCTTCTTACTTGCTATCCTTAATTTTCTGTTAATTTCATTGCTTTCCTCTATAGTTTTATCACATACATAGGTGTTTTGAAAGTTGCTTAGTTTTGAATATATTTATGAATAGAATAACACTGGTAATATATTTGTGTGATGTGCTTTTTTTTTGTACAATGTTCGAGATTCATTTCTGTTGCATATATCTGTAGCCTTTAACTTTTGTCGATTATATTTATGTACTATGGATTGTTATACTTTCTTGTTTTTTGCCTAATCTCAAATAAGCAATTATATCAATTTGCTCATTACACAAATTGTATGTAATAAAATACATAAAAAGATAGTAACTTACTGACAAATTATGCTCATGCCTCTGTGGGTTAGCTGGAGTTCTGCTGATTCGAAGTGGACTTGGCAATAAATGGAACTTGGTAGGATAGCTCTGCTTTAGTTTCTTTTCATCCTTCTTTTACAATCAGATTATCCAACCACGTTCTTCTCATGGAGATGCCAGAGGTACAAGAGTAGAAACATACAAGGCCTCGTAGAGCCTAGATTTGCAACTGGTATACCATAACTTCTGCCTCATTTTATTGACTAAGGCCAATCATATGACCAAACTTAAAATCAAGGGGTGGAAAAATATATTTTACCCCTTAGCAGGGAAAAATGTAAAGTTACATGGAAAAAAGGGTATAGATATGGGCAAGTGTGTAGAGTTAGGTCATACCCCTTGACATTAAATATGCTGAATAGTATCCCAGAACCCCTTAAATTCTCATCTAGTCACACATCATGGTTAGCCTCTCTTTATCTGGAGACTTGTGAGTTAAAAAGGAAGTTTTCACACCTGTAATCCCAGCACTTTGGAAGGTCAAGGTGGGCAAATCAGGTGGTTGGGAGCTTGAGACCAGCCTGGCCAACATAGTGAATCCCTGTCACTACTAAAAATATAAAAAAATTAGCTGGGCATGGTGGCAGGCACCTGTAATCCCAGCTACTGAGGAGGCTGAGGCAGGAGAATCACATGAACATGGGAGGTGGAGGTTGCAGTAAGCCAAGGTCATACCACTGCATTCCAGCCTGGGTGATAGGGGGAGACTGACTCAAGAAAAAAAATGAAGATTTCTGTTTCATATGATTTTGGCTATGTCACCACCCAAAAATCTCATCTTGAATTGTAATCTCCATAATCTTTCTCCATGTTTCATGGCCTGTACCAGGTGGAAGTAATCAGGTCATGGGGGCTCTTCCCCCATGCTGTTCCCGTGATAGTGAGTGAGTCTCGTGAGGTATGATGGTTTTATAAGTATCTGGCATTTGCCCTTGTTGCTCTCATTCTCTCTCCTGCTGCTCTGTGAAGAGGTGCTTTCTGCCATAATTCTAAGTTTCCTGAGGCCTCTCAGCAATGTGGAACTGTGAGTCAATTAAACTTCTTTTCTTTATAAATTACCAAGTCTCAGGTATTTCTTTATAGAGGCATGAGAACGGACTGATACACTGTTCACAGTAAGTTACAGTTGTGGAACTTACATGAAATAATCACATAAAATACTCCCTCTCAAATGGGATAGAATAGAAGACAAATGCCAATCACTGGTCCACAGAAATTTTGAAATCCTGCTTGACCCGTGTTGGCAGGTTTCCTTACTCTGAGAATAGTGATTATTCCTTAGTTAAGTTCTAGTCTCTCCTTCCTAGAATTGGCCTCCAGGATCCTGGATTTCATCTATATCCTCAGGATTTTATTTTGAGAATCTTTTTGGGGGAATATGGGAGATTAGAGTTCTGTTTTCTAGGCTGTTAAAATCTGGGCTCAAATTTCTTTAAATTTGTTTACAAACTGGCCAGTTTCTTAGGCCTTCTCATTTGTGTGGTACCTTAACATATTCACTTTAAAGATACCAGTTCATGCTTTCAGCCTTGATTCTGAAGGCTATCTTGCTCAGTTTTCCAGTTACTCTTTTTCATGTTTCTCTAGTACATACTGGGCATGTATTTTTAACTGTCTATGAATGCTTTTAGTGGTTGTCCTACAGGTAACTTAAATCCGATTGGTTCCTCTAACCAGTAGAGCTATTCTTTCTGCTACATCATCCAACTTGAATAATAATGTCACCAGTCCTGTTGCTAATAAGACAGTTTCTGAATTTGGGCCTTCTGTTACCTGTATTTCTTGGACTTACTTCAGATTCTCATAACCTTTTAGTGAGATTATGGCCAACAGTGTTGTAATGGTTCTCCTTGCATGAGTATAAACCACCTTTCCTTTGGCATTGAATGGTGATAGTTTTGATTTTTTTTTTCCTTCAGTGGTTTACATTGGGGTTAGATATATAACATGTGATTTATTTACTCAGTGTTGTCACATGAGGTTAATGATTTGTGTGTTAGGGAAGTATTTACATTTCTCCTTTTGTCTAACTTTTGATGAGTTTATCAAAGATGTTGCAATAGAGGAAAACATTTTAGGGAGATTCTTAGTTTTTAATAGTTTGATATGAAAGTCAAATAATTGATATGAAAGAAGTAATACAGGAAACAATTTCATCAGTAACTCTAAAACTGCACTTTTAGACAATTCTGTTGACCTTCACATTAAACTGTTTTTAAAAAATGGGCAGTGTTTAACTGATAATACATGGATGGTGTTGCCTCTAAATTTATCAAGGATTTTTGGTTAGGTGGGGCTAGAAAAATTTGAATAAACTGATAAGTTTATTTTTTCCCCACTGATAGGCATTTGAAAACTTCTTGTGAATATAATTTTCTATGTATGCCCATTTAAATAATATTACCCAAAGAAGAAATCTTATTTTTAGCCATACCATTCATACTGTTTTTGGAAGAGTAATGGTTGTAGCTCTATTAGCCTCATATGGACTTAGTCTGAAATTGTTTCTCGACTCATAAAAGCAACTGATAGAACAAAGCTGCTTGGATAACTGTCTCTCATGAAATTCCAAAATACATTGCATAATTCAGACAATGTAAATATATGCAAAATGCTTCAAGTTTGAGTTTTAGATGATAAATTGAATGCAGGTGTTCATTGTTTACCTAATTGTAAGAGGGTCTATTTTGTTTCTACTTGAAACATCATGAGCATGGGGCTGTAACTGCAGAGTGAGAAACCTGTGCATGCATGCCTTTGATTTAGTTTTATTCTAATGTATATATTGTTCTTTGTTGGGCAAACTTCCTGGGCTGCCTAGCAGAAAAAATACTGTGAATGATGTTAAGGCTGGAAGGATATGTAATCAGATTATCTGTAGCCATGGACCATTATGTGGTTACCTTAAAACAGTGGTTCCACCTTATTTTTTTTTTTGTTACAAAACCTCTGAAAGTTGTAGAATCCCTTCTCAGAAAAAGAATCACATTATGTATGAAATATTTTTTTTCAGAAGTTTACGAGTCCCTCTGAGTCATACTCATTTACCTCATGTTAATAACCCTGCCACATTCTCATACATTGTTTATGGAAATATAAATTGGAACCACCTTCATAAAAAACAATTTGGAATATTTATCTAATTAGAATGCACATTCTCTTGTTTCTCTACTGTTTCTGGGTAGAGATAGCCAACTGAGCAGTTACCTAATTTTGCTGACGACTCAAACCTCATTAAAGCTACAAGAAAGGGCTTAAAAATGACAAACCCTCAAAAGAATAGGAGAGGTAACAATGAAAAATGAAGAATAGCTGGAAAACAAGTGAATTAGCACTAACAGATTCAGCTTGGAGAAGGCCAAATTACAAGCAAATGTTTGGGGCAAGCTAAGAATTTAGATTTAAAACTGTCTGTTCTAGAATTCTCAATGTCTAGGACCTGGCAGCATCAGGTTCTTCTGGAACAGAGTGCAGCGGGGGGTACAAAATACAGAGGGTTAGCCAAAAGCTGTTTAAGCAGTCTGATCTCTAAATTTCCTTTCCTAATGTATGACCACCCTAGCAGAGGCAGGTGGTGGTGAAGTGCTCTGCATGTACTGGGAGAACATAGGATGCAGTGGAAGGCCTGAGTGTGTTGCCAAAAGCAGTGACTAATAACTATATGCTTACTGACTGCTGAATAGGAAAGCCCATGGCTGCTGCTTCCACTCAGCAGCTGGTGTCTTGGTGGCTTGGCTTTTGTTTCTAGGCTGGAGATTGGAAGAATTTTTAGGGGGCAATCTATCCAGTGTAGGAAGAAAGACCTAAAAATACTAACCTCAGAGCTGTACCCATAAACACCTTAACTCAATCACTCTACAAAAAGCTATTGGAGGATTTATTTCAACCCTTCAAAATGAGAGTTCTAAAATTAGTCAATCATGGAAGCAGATTGTATGGCATAGAGAAGCTAGGGGATCTGTGGTGGGATAGAGATGAAGACTCTTTCCAAGACGATGATACAGGGAGTTCTCAGGATGGGGGCTGAGTGACTGGCAGAGAAGACAACAAGTCTGTTGGAAAAGATCAGAGGATTTCAAGGGTGACCTTTCCAGGAATATAAACTTGGTGCATTGCCTTGTGTCTGAACATGTTGAGAGTAGATTTAAACGAATAGCTAAGTGTCTGGTGTTGAATGAGTCATAAGCATACAGAAAACCACATAAAACAAAAGATAAGCTCTAATTCCAGGGAAACAAAGAACAGTACAAGAAACAAATTCTAATAATATGTGACTCAGCTATGAGTAGTGTTGACATAGCTACTAATTTAAACACTCAATACTGATTTACCAAAAATTATGATATTGAAAGGATAAGGAAGGGGAAGTGTTAGTGTATATTGAAGTGAAGTTTGGAAGAAGGACAAAATTCTTTTGGAGATGATAACCAAGACAGAAAAGTTGAGAAGCAGCATCACTAGAATGTAATTTAGAGATACAGAATGAAAGGTAAATTATTAGTCTCAATTCTTCAGTCCTCAGCAACAGTATTCTACTTTGTGCCCTTGCAATGGCCTTCTTGTGAATTGAGTTTGTTCCCTTCTCCTTGATTTGGTTACCTGATTTGCTTTGGAAATGAGATTTTTACCAGATGTAATTGATATAGGTCGAGGGCAAAAAGTGTGCTTGTCCTCTTGTGCTACTTTTATTGCCTTAAGATGACATACTGAGCTGGGCATGGTGGCTTATGCCTATAATCCCAGCACTTTGGGAGGCTGAGGCGGGCGGATCACAAGGTCAGGAGTTCAAGATCAGCCTGACCAAGATGGTGAAACCCCATCTCTGCTAAAAATAGAAAAATTAGCAGGGTGTGGTAGCAGGTGCCTGTAATCGCAGCTACTTGAGAGGTTGAGGCAGGAGAATCTCTTGAACCTGGGTGACAGAGATTGCAATGAGCCAAGATTGTGCCACTGCAGTTCAGCCTAGGTGACAGAGTTAGACTGTGTTTCAAAAAACAGAACAAACAAACAAAAAGGAAGGCATACTCTGGTTAGTTACAGCCCCTCTAGTCTGAGCTGCAGAGTAAACACACAGAGCACAGCTGCCACAGCCCTGCAGCTTGGAGCAGATTTACCTCAGCCATGTCACAACTGTATGAGTAAGAAGTAAAAGTTGATTGCTACATGCCACTGAGGTTTTTTGCCCATATTTGTTACTCAGCAAATATTGACTGTTACATATGGAAAAGAAATATTAGAATAGTTAAGTGAAAAGTGATTGCCTATAGGGAGGATAAACTGTGTGGGAATTCACTCAGGATGGTGGCAAAAATATTAAGGGAAAAGTTATAAGAATATAGCCTCAAACCCTTTTGGAAGGCCTGAGGGTTTTTTCACAGTTTCAGAAGAAGTTTCCACTGTAGGCAGCCTAGATCCCCCTTACATTTGGTTAATAAGTAAAACAAATAGCTAGAGCATGTGGGGGAGTTTACTTAACTAACTTGTTTACTCCTGTGGTCTTTGAAACTAACCTTTGAGCCGGATGGCCCTCTCATGGGGAGGTTGACAAGGGATATTATCCTCTAATAGTGTTCACTTTGGGCATTAGAACCTATGCTTTAATCTTCCATTCTAGTGGTGTTGACCCAAACCTTTGTCAATTAAAGTTTACTAAATAAATGCAAGTCTAACTGGCTAGTAAGGGCTGGCAGTTGCAACTGTTTACAGCACTCTCCAGGGTGTCTGTAAGCTGCATGGACCCTCAGCCAAACTGGCAAAGCATAATACTTGTGTGTCAGTGTACTTTATTCATCTGTCACTGAGTTAGGGTCTACAGGACAGATCCGTGCAGGTGGTGACCCCAACAGTGAATGCCCAATATGGGAAAATCCTGACAAAAGTGGTGTGAAGGGAGTGGGTAAACTTTTTTCATAACTGATCTTGTAGCAACATTTGGGTCTTTTAACCATGTATATGTGTGACTGATAAAAACATAAACTAAAAGTTAAGATGATAAAGCATGTAATGTGATTTTGTGGTTAGGGTTCATAAAGAAGATCTAATGGATGTACAAGGAAGTTGGGGTGCCAGTAGTAAAATTATTCATGCCATTAACCATACTCATCTTGTTGAAAAGAGTAGTCTAAGAAAACAGGTTTTCTAACCAAGAGCAGTTGGAGGTTTCATGGGGTTGGATGCCTCAGTGAAATAAAAGGGCTAGATTAAGAGAAGGTAAGATAGATAATGAATGGAGCTTCCAGTTAGAGACTATGTTGACAGTAACAATTTCAGAGGAGCCATGAAAGAAGTAAAGCCAAGTTTTCAGGTTAATCACCGAAACTAGTTGTTCAAGTGAAGATAAGGGCCATCTCATAGTTTTAGAATGATTAGTAAAAAGACCAGAGAAATAAGTGTTGGTGAGGGTGTGGACAAAAGAGAACTTTGATACTCTGTTGCTGGGGATATAAATTGGTATAACCATTAAAGCAAAAAATGTGGAGTTTCCTCAAAGAATTGAAAATAGAATTACCATATAATCTAGCAATTTCACTTCTGGGTATGTCCCAAAGAAATGAAATAAGCACCTCATAGATATCTATACTCCCATATTCATTGAAACATCATTGACACATTGTTCACAGTAGTCAAGATACGGGGAAAAAACCTGTATCCATTGATGAATAGGATGAGATCACACATGTACCCACTGGAATGTTCCTTAGCCACAAAATAAGGAAATCCCACTATTTGCAACAACATGAATGAATCTGCCCTTTTTCTAAAAGGACACTAGATATAAGAAAAAGCAGGAGAAGATGGTGTATATTGTCAGAGCAACCCTCAATCTGCCTGCAGAGAAAAGATAACCCAGCTGCACAACCATCAGATGTTATTGATGAGCATCTGCCTACTTTTAAACCTCAATTTTTAGCATTAACAATTGACATTTATAACCAGTAATTATTTAGATTTTATTAAGAATTTGTCATAAGCTACACACTACACCAGCTATATCAGATGTGCCATCATGTTTGGTTTTTTTGTAACTTTTATCTTCTATTCCCCAATGTGGAAGAAGCTGAGACAGGCTGAGTAGCTTGTCCATAGTCTGACAATTTTGTAACATGGCAACACCATGGTTGGAACTCAAGTCTATCTGATTTCACTGTCCATGCTCTTATTGGTGATGGTGCCTCATATTCACGAGAATACATGTAGTCTTCTATTAAGCAAATCATATTTAAGGATATTTTATGAGTTGTAATGTATAGTTTGTATCTTATATTAAATTACTATTAGAAAAAATGAATAAGCTGCCTGGCATGTGAGAAAATGAATAACCTATGTTGATCATCATGGTAGCCAGATATAAAATTTTATAATAAAGCAATAATACATAGGTATTACTTTTATAATGGGGTGTTTAGATTTTAAATAACTTAATATTTTTCTATTAGAGATGGTGTCTGACTTTGTTGCCCAGGTTGGAATGCAGAGGTATAATTGGAGTTCACTGTAGCCCCAAGCTCCTGCGCTTAAGCGATTTTCCTGGCTCAGCCTTTTGAGTAGCTTGGACTACAGGCATGTACCCCAACACAGGGCTAATATATTAACTGTTTTTTTTTTGTAGAGAGTTGCTTTGTTTCCCAGGCTGGTCCTGAACTCCTACCCTCAAGTGATCGTCCCACCCACGCCTCCCAAAGTGCTGGGAATACAGGCATGAAATGTCACATTTTGCCAGTTGTTTAAATGGTTTGTAAGTTAAACATAACCAGAACATGAGACTGATTTGTTGAAAATATTAAATATATGTATATGCTCAGAAACAAAACCATAACTCTTACTTGTAAGTATGTTTTTCAGGAATATAACATGTTTTACTACATAGGACATTATATAACTTAATGTTACATAACAGACAGTGTAACTTTTTGGGGCAAGAAGAAATAAAATAATAGTGTATACATGGCAAAGGGTACAAAAGTAAAGTCTTTATGCCAACCCTGTCTTTTAATCTCTCCCAGAAAAAAAACCATTTTTTTCTGAGATGTTACAGAGAGGGGTTCATTCTTAACCTTTGTTACTTGGTTTCTCATTATGCACAGTAATCCTCTTAAGGTTTTTCTTCACCACTGTCCTGGCAATTCCTTTTGCTCCTCTTCTGTATAGCATATCTGTATCCCATGTCATTTTCTCATTTTTTCCCTCGCGGTTTTATAGAGTACCATCTCTTACTATAGTTTCCTGAAGGAGAGTGTGTGGAGGATTTCTGGTTTCCTGTCTGGCATGTAGGGAGATTAGGAGTTGTTACTCCATCCAAACAAGTAAAATATTGAATGATGGAAAAATCACCTTTTCCTATCTTTCAGAGGGGTGAGGTTACAGGGCAAACTGCTGTCCTCAAAATTGGAGAGAGAGAGACTACAGAGAATCACAGTTTACCAGAGCAGAAGTCTCCTTGGGAAATAGTGACAGGGTAGGAAAACCTAAATTGTAATTGAAGAATTGCTAGGGACTCAGTATAAACAAGTGTGAGTTAGCTTCAGGAGGACCCAGTCAAAGGGGAGCCCTTACAGTCTTAGGAGTTTTATTTCCAGCAGCTTGACCAAATTCTTAAAATGATTACTGGAGAAAATTCTTACTGTGCTTCCTGTGGGGCAAGGGAAACAACCATTTTGAAAAATGCTAGAGCTTTCTGTTCTTAAAGAGGAGGCCCACCCTCAAAAGAAATTGTTTTATCAGCGCCTAAACTATTGTCCATACCCAACCCCAGCCTTACCCACTCAACTCTATTCTACTGTGGTCATCCTCTGGGGAGGAGGATTTACCTTAGTTTCTTTTACCCAGTAATCATATCCAGCTCTCAAGGAAAAGTTATGAAGCACAAGAAATAGCGAGCATAGAACCAGTTACAGATATGGCAACATTGGAACTACCCAACTGGGAGTTTAAAACAACTAAAATCAATATGACAAAGACTCTCATGGTTAAAGTAGATAGCAACAAGAACAGATGTAGGCAGTGTAAGCAAAGATATGGAAATCGAACCAAAAAGAAATGCTGGAGATCAGAAACACTATCACAAAAATGAAGAATGCCTTTGATGCCTTATCAGCAGATTCGACATGAATGAGGAAAGACTATCTGAGCTTGAGTATATATCTTCATAGAAATTTGCAAAACTGAAAAGCAAGAAAAAAAAATGGAAAAACAGAATATGCAAGAATCATGGGGCAACTGTAAAACACATAACCCACATGTAATGGGCATACCAGTAGAACAAAGGAATGGAAGCAATAGTTGAAGTAACAGTGACTGGAAATCTCTCAAAATCATTGTTAGATACCAAACCAAAGATCCAGAGAGCTTCAGGAATACCAAACTGTAAAAATTTCAAATAAACTATACCTAGGCATGTTATACTCAAACTACACAAAAGAAAAAGATAAGGTGTTTATCTTTTCAGTATATTTTTCTTAACATCTGACCTTTCTTCAGAAACCATGCAGGCAAGAAGAAAATAAAATACTTTAAAAATGTTTGCATGAGAAAACCTACCACTCTATAATTCTGTTCCCTGCAAAATTATTTTTCAAAAGTAAAAGGAATGGACTTTCACAGACAAACAAAAATGGAAATTTTTGCCAGTAGACCTGTCTTTTAAAAAATGTCTAAAATCTTTTTCAGAAATTTATATAGGTCAGAAACACGGATCTACATAAAGAAAGGGAAAACTTCAGTTGAGGAGGCAGTGAAGGTAAAATAAACTTACTTTTCTTTTCTTTTTTTTTTTGAGATGGAGTTTCACTCCTGTTACCCAGGCTGGAGTGCAATGGCGCAATCTCGGTTCACCGCAACCTCTGCCTCCTGGGTTCAGGCAATTCTCCTGCCTTAGCCTCCCAAGTAGCTGGGATTACAGGCACGTTCCACCATGCCCAGCTAATTTTTTGTATTTTTAGTAGAGATGGGGTTTCACCATGTTGACCAAGATAGTCTCGATCTCTTGACCTCATGATCCACCCGCCTTGGCCTCCCAAAGTGCTGGGATTACAGGCTTGAGCCACCGCGCCCAGCCTGCTTTTCTTAATATAACAGGTAAGTTTGTTCAAAATGGTAATAGCAACTATGTATCTGATTGTGTGCTTCTATATATGAAACAAATAACAATGACATAAGGAATGGGAATGAATAATTAGGATTATTTTATAAGACACTCTATTCATGAAGTGGCACAGCATTATTGGAAAGTGGTCACAGATTAGTTGTAAAAAGTATACTGCAAAATCTAGGACATTTACTAAAGGGGCATTACATAATGATAGAAAGGTCAGTCTTCCAAGAATATAAAACAATGCTTAGTGTGTACACATCTAACAACAGAACATGCTTATGTGTGAGGTGAAAACTAATAGAACTGCAAGAAGAGATAGGTAGATCCATTATTAAACTTGGAGACTTCAACACCCCTCTATCAGAAATGGGCAGATCCACAGGCAGAAACTTGGTTAAAGACATACTTGACTTCAATGACAGTAAAAATCAGCTGGGTAAAATTTACATCTATTTCATTCACAAACAGAAAATTGCACATTATTCTCATGCTTATATGGAACATCCAACAAGATAGACAACTTTCTGGTCCATAAAACATACCTTAACAGAGTTAAAAGGACAAATTACACAAGGACTGTTCTCAGACTTCAATGAAATTAAATTAGAAATCAATAAAGGTACCTGGAAAATCCAAAAATACTTGAAGACTAAACAACATACTCTTAAATAACATGTGTAAGAGAGAAATCTCAAAACTATATTTTTAACTAAATAAAATGGAACTTAACAAATTTTAGAATGCAGCAAGGACAGTGCTTAAAGGAAAAACTAGCATTGCATGCATATGTTAAAAAAGAAAGACTTAAAATCAGTCATGTAAGCTTCCATTTTAGGAAACTAGAAAAAGAAGAGCAGATTAATGAGAAAAAAAGCAAATACAAATTGGAGCAGAAATAGATGAAACTGATAATAGGATGTCAGTAGAGAAAAATCTACCATACCAAAATCTGGTTCTTTGACAAGATAAAATAGATGGGCCAAGCTAAGAAAGAACACACAAATCAGTATCAGAAATGAAAACACAAACATTGTTACAGATCCCATGGACTTTAAAAGGCTAATAAAGGAGTATAATGAACAACTCTATGCTAAACAACCTTAAAAACTTAACAACCTAGATGAAATGGGCCAGTTCATTGAAGGACATAATAGTCTAAACTCATAGAGGAAGAACTAGGAAATCTTACTAGACCAACATCTGTTAAATACTTGAGTCAATCATTAACCTAATACATAAAGTACTAGACTTACGTGGGTTCACTGGTAACTTCGACCAAATTTCAAGGAAGATTGGTAATTATACCAACGCTCTACAGTTATTCCTGAACTTAACTCATTCTGTAATGCCAGAATTACCCTGAATTTTCCAGAATTCCTTAACTAACTCTGTAATGCCAGAATTACCCTGATTCAATATACCATACAAAAAAGACTTTATGAGGAAACTATGATCAATCTCTCTCATGACCATAGAGATGTCATGGTACTTACTAAAATACTATCAAGCTGATTCCAACAATGTACAAAAACAAAACCCCACAACTCATATGTACAATATTGGTTCAACATTGAAAAATCAGATGTATTTCATCACATCAACAGACTGAAAGAGAAAATCACATGATCATATTAATGGATACTGAAAAAGCATTTGACAAAATACGCTCATTTATGATACATTTGGGAAAACAAGAAACAGATCTTTCTTGATTAAAAAAAAAAATCCACAAAACACCTGCAGCTAACATTACTAATGGTGAAAAAAATCAAGGGCTTTCCTGGTAAGATCAAGAACAAGACAAGGATGTGCCTTCTCAATGTTCTTTTTCAACATTGTCCTGGAATTTCTAGCTAATAAGGAAATGAACGAAGTATTGTAACTGGGGAGGAAGAAAACATTTTTCAGAGATGATAGGATTGTCTCTGTGGGAAATCCGAAAGCATTGACAGAAGTTATGGAATTAGTGGACAGCAATGGAAAAGCTGCAGGATACTAAGCCAATAAACAAAAGTCCATTGCTTTCCTTTGTACCATCATAAACGTGTAATTTGAAAATATAAATATATTACTGTTTAGCAACCCCCAAAATGATACTTGGGCATAAATCAAACAAAATGTACAAAACTTTTATGAGGAAAACTGTAAAACTCTGAGAGACTTCAAAGAACTATATAAATGGAGAGCTGTCCTCTGTTTGTGGATAGGAAGACTCAAAGTTGTCAAGATGTAAATTCTCCTCAACATGATCTACAGATCTGATGCAACCCCTATAAAAACCTCAGCAACTTATTTTGTACTATTGACAAACTTATTCTAAAGTTGATTTGAAGAGGCACATGACCTAGAATAGCTAACACAATATTGAAAGCAAAGAATAAAGTTAGAGGACTGACAACTACTTGACTGTTAGTTACTGTAAAGCTACAGGAATTGTGGCTGTGTGGTACTGGCTTAAAGAATAGATAAATGGATCAATTGAATGAAATACTCCAGAAATAGAAACACATAAATATAATCAATTGGTCTCTGGCAGAAAAGCAAATGCAATACAATGTAGCAAAGATTTGCTGTCTTTTCAACCAAATGCTGGAACAACTAGACAACCACATAACAAAAATGAATCTAGGCATACACTTTCAACCTGTTACAACCATTAACTCAAAATGGATCAGACCAAAATATAAAACATAAAATGCAAATGCAAAGTGACAGTCATTTTATAAGACAGTTTGGCAGCATCTTACAAAACATACTGTTATCATAAGACCCAAATAGGTTATGTCCACATTAAAAACCTGCACATGGGCTGGGCACAGTGGCTCACACTTGTAATCCCATCACTTTGGAAGGCCGAAGTAGGTGGATCACGAGGTCAGCAGTTAAAGACCAGCCTGGTCAACATGGTCAAACCCCATCTCTAATAAAAATACAAAAATTAGCTGGGCATGGTGGCCCGTGCCTGTAATCCCAGCTACTCGTGAGGCTGAAGCAGGAGAATTGCTTGAACTGGGACACGGGAGGTAGAGTTTGCAGTAAGCTGAGATTGTGCCACTATACTGCAGCCTAGGCTACAGAGTGAGACTATGTCTCAAAAAAAACAAAAAAAAAACAGAAAACAAAACAAAAAAAGTGCACATGAATGTTTATAGCAGCTGTAGTCATAATTGCCAAACTGGAACCAACATAGATAGCTTAGGTAGGGGATAAACTGTGGTACATCGAGATGATGAAATACTATTCACTCCTTAAAGGAAATTAGCTATAAAGTCACCAAATTTATGGAAGGAATTTAAATGTATGCTTTGGTGTGCAAGAATCCAATGTAAAAAGACCAAATATTCTATGATTACAGCTATGAATTTCTGGAAAAGACAAACTATGGAGGCATTAAAAGAATGAGTGGTAGCAAAGGGTTGGGGGGCAGGCGGTATGTGGAGGTGGTACACAGAAATTTCGCTGTAGTGAAACTATATGATAACTACAGTGATAGATGTATGTCATTGTATTACAGCTATGAATTTCTGGAAAGGACAAACTGGAGGCGTTAAAAGGATGAGTGGTTGCAAGGGGTTGGGGGGCAGGAAATATGTATAGGTGGTACACAGAAATTTCATTGTAATGAAACTATTCTGTATGATAACTACAGAGATGGATGTATATCACTGCACATTTTTGAAAACTCAGAATGTATAATACTATGCATGGATCGTAATGTAAACTCTGGCCTTCGAATGATAAAGATGTGTCAGTGGTTCACAAGGTTTCAGTAGTAGGAGAGGTCGTGTGTATGTGGGGGCTCAAAGGTATATAGCAGTCATTTCCTTTTGCTCCATTTTGCTGTTAACCTAATACTTAAAGTCTTAAAAATGTTTAGGAAAGAAAACAATGCATGGGTAATAAAATTTCTTTGAGACTTTGGATGTAAGGAAAAGTTCATATTCTGCCCTCAAATTTGATAGCTCTCCTGGGAGTAGAATTCTTTGTTTAAAATCATTAACCTAAGAATTGTGAATAATTTGCTTCTTCTAAATTTTATTGTTTCTTTGAAGTCCCAGCTTATTTGGATTATAGCTTGTTAGAGAATTTTTGTAAATGGGTTTGGCATATTTTCACCCATTAGCTCATACTCTCTAATTTCTCTTAATCTGGAAATTCAGTGTTTTCTATTTTTTGGAATATCTTGAATTACTTAGTTTTCCTCTTTTCCTGAAATTTCAATCTTTTTATTTGGATATTTGACTTTGCTGATGAGTTATACAGCTCTTTCATTTTCTACCTTTTTAAAATATTACCCTGTCACTTATTTCAGATTCTTTATTTTCCTAGATCCATAGTTTTTTAAAAACTACAGTTTCAGTCTCCTCAAGTGCTTTATTATTTTTTTTTCTATTTTGATCTTTCATGTTACAATCGTTTCTTGAGTGACAGTTAAATGTGGGTTTTCTGCTCATGTTTAACTAGGGTCTGGTTATACTTGGTAAGTTTTCTATGTGGGGTGTGTTGACTGCACTTCTCTGTAAAATGACTGGGCTTGACCTGGCTTTTTGGGGGAATCTCTGATAAGTGTCCTTAGGGCTTTTGCCTGGGCAGAAGCCTGTTTGACACTATTTGGGGGGCCAAATTTGGGGAGGCAGATGGTTTTTAGTGTCTGTATGTTTGCATATATGTTTCTCATGTGATCATTGATATCATTATAACTATCAAATCCTCTCATGGTGAATCACAAATGTCAAAACATTTTGTGCAATACCCTCTGTAATTCGTTAACTTTCTTGACTAAAATCATCTTGCTAGTTGCTTTGTATTTGTACCACCTGTCCTTGGTTCTTTTTCTCACTTTTCTATTGGCCTTTGGATTAATTTACCATGTTAAATGATTTCATTTTATCACCACTATTGGTTTCCTTCAAATAATCTCCTTCAAGTAATCGCCTTCAAATAATATTAGTTTATGGGCACCTAATAGGAGGTAACAAGAGAGGAGCCTGTTAAGTGTTTATGAACTCGTTTTGCAATTGGTGGCACTATAGCTGGGAACACAGCATCAAGTATGTTTCACACCACTATCTGAGATAGGAAGGAAGTGCCTTTTTCTATGCACTCCTTTCAATATGGCAATTGTGAGTACTTTTAAGGCAATCCAGGGATGTGTTTGATTTTTTGCCCCTCTGGAGTGAGTAAGAGTTAAGGTTATTGCTAGTCATTTTAAAGATTTAACCATGTGTTAAACAGAACTTTGTTTATTGTACATACATCTCAATCACAAACTACAAAAGAAAGGTTTACCAAGCTCATCTCAACTTACTTGAATGTAACCAGTGTTCATAATAGTCTTTTTAAAATACCTAGATATGTTATTTTATGAAGTATATAAAAATAGAAGATACAAACTGGGACTATTCTGATCAAATTAAGATTCTCTGTATATCTGGTCATATTTTGTTCACTGATTTTACAAATCACTAGTTAGAATTTTGTAACCTTCAGTATAATAAAATAGCTCTGGCAAGGGGTGCTTGATGTCATACTAGTATTTGTTGCCTTCTTGCAATCCTTACATGGATATTCTGTCTAAAATAAGTCTCAGCTGGATGTGATGGCTCACACTTGTAATCCCAGCACTTTGGGAGGCTGAGGTGAACAGATCACCTGAGCTCAGGACTTTGAAACCAGCCTGGACAACATGGTGAAACCCCATCTCAACTGAAATACAGAAACTTAGCTGGGTGTGGTGGTGGGCCCCTATAATCCCAGCTGCTAGGAAGGCTAAGGCAGGAGTATTACTTGAACTCTGGAGGTAGAGGTTGCAGTGAGCTGAGATGGTGCCACTATACTTCAGTCTGGGTGACAGAGCAAGATTCTGTCTCAAAAGAAGAAAGAAAAACAATGTAAGTCTACTAAATGACTCAAACCTCTGTAACTTTGCGTGGCACCTTTTGATTTAAACATAATCCCCTTGTCTAGTTTTATTCTGCTGTTAGATGGAGATCAAGCCATTTCCTCTGATACGCCTTCCTGTTGCCCTCACATAGAATTAAGTATTTTATCTACTGAGTTACCTCTATACATTCTTCTAGTGCTGCATCTATCAGGTTTTGTTGCAGACTGCTCTGTTAGATATCAGCCTCCCCTTCTAGACCTGAGTTCTTTGAGGGCACAATATATGTGTGATTTATCTTTATATGTCTAGTGCTTAAAATAGAACTTGGAGACAGGATAGGTACCCTGAGTATTGTTCAGCTGAATTGTATTGTTACTTGGATATTTTAATGACTCTGCTTAAAATGCCAAAAAATGTTTTATTTATTTTTACTGAATTTTTGTGGTACCTTTACACTTTGTTTCACAATGAAATACTAAATGTTCCATACATATAAGCAAAATGTAAATAATTAAAAAGGATATATTGATATTTTAAATATTAAAACAATAGAACTATGACCTGAAAATGTTCTGATACAAATACAAGATATGAGATTGAGATGTTGTAGATATATATTTATCAACAGTTATGATAATCCTCAGCTATAACTTCAGATACTTTATAAACATGTTTGGAAATATATGCAAAGGAAACAAAGTGTTCTATCTATTTTATACCTAAAACTATAGAGGAATCTTGAAACTCAAATGAGGATTGCAGTATTCCTGCTCACAATTTGTTTTGCTTTTAGCTATTGGGGATGTTATAACTCAACCAGTAGCTGATTAAATAGCTTGAGCTCTCTAGGCTCTTCCTTTGATTGCAGTTGATTAGGAAATAAAAGGCTGAGTTTTACTAAAATTGTTTTAGCTTAATTTTTTTTTTCTACACCAGTGTAGTGACTATGACTTGGAATTTGGAACTGAGTGTTTGCAGTTGGCCCTAAAATACTGTTGCACTAAAGCCAAACTTGTAGAAGGATCACCTGACCTCTGGAAGGTAAGAGGAATGATACTTTGCTTGGGTTCTTTGCTGAGCTTTTATGTGTTTGCATGGGTATACATTTAAAACTGGTAGTGCATTTAGTGGGAGTTATAGGAGTCTTATGGATTTACTGAAACATCAAATTGTATTATCCTTTCTGCTTGGCTTCAAGAAAATTCACTTTGAGATAATTTACTCAGACACATCTCATTTTAGCCTGTGAGGTTGGTTTATTCACTTTTTCTTTATCTTGCTCTCTATAGATAGGTGTATTAGTCTGTTCTTACACTGATATAAAGAAATACCTGATATTGGTAATGTATAAAGAAAAGAGCTCATAGTTCTGCAGGCTGTACAGGAAGCATAGCAACTTCTGCTTCTTGGGAGGCCTCAGGAGGCTTCCAATCATGGCAGAAGGCAAAGGGGGAGTGAGACATTTCAAGTGGCCAGAGTAGGTGGACAGAGGCTTGGGGGTGGGTACCCACACAATTTTAAATGACCAGATCTCTGAGAACTCACTCACTATTATGAGAACAGCACCAAGGCAGAAATCTGTCCCCGTGATCCAGTCAGCTTCCACCATGTCCCACCTCCATTGTTAGAGATTACTATTCCACATGAGATTTGGTTGGGGACAGAAATCCAAACCATGTCAGTAGCCTTTTTTCCGCCTTCCTTCACTGAGTTGGATTAACGCTACAACTTGGCCCACCAATTGCAAGTAGCAACATTTCTTTCCAGGCCCTGGGTGGTTGCTCCAACTTAATTGGGTTGAAAGGGTATCTGCCACAGTTCTGGCTTAGTATCGGTAGTGGCTGGATCCACTTTCTGCCCCACTGTGAGGAATTACACTGTTTCCTGTGGCAGGGCCCAGCTCTTCTAATGGCTTTTTTTTTTTTTCCTCCTGCTTGCCCAGGCTGGAATGCAATGGTGCAGTCTCAGCTCACTGCATCCTCTGCCTCCTGGTTTCAAGCTATTCTACTGTGTCAGCCTCCCAAGTAGCTGGGATTACAGGTGCTAGCCACCATACCTGGCTAATTTTTGTATGTTTAGTGGAGATGCAGTTTCACCATGGTGGCCAGGCTGGTCTCATACTCCTGACCTCAGGCAATTCGCCTGCGTCTGCTTCTCAAAGTCCAGAGGATACCAGTGTGAGCTACTGTGCCTGGCATAATGTACTCCATTTGGAGGGAATAGATAACGTATTGCCAAGAAGATAATGGGACTATCATACTGCAGCTTCATAGCAAGGCCAGGGATGGTTTAGAGTGTGATTCTTTGTTTCATTAGTTGAATAGTATATTTGGAAATAAGAGTTGTAAGGGCCATTTCTTAATCTTGAAATAAGTATTGCTGCTTTTGAGATAATGATTGTGGTCTTTGGAAATCTTTATAAAACATCCATCAGAATCTGATTAGTAAAGATTCATTCTGAGTCTATAAGCATATTTCCTTACTGATTTTTTAAAACAGAAACCCTTATAAGTTGATAGTTATTTTGCACAGTAATATGATCTGCCTCACTGCCTGCTATGATTGTCTCAGAATAATCTTAAATACTTCAAATGTTGAATTCTAAGACTCCAAAATATTGACATGTTTGGATTATTGCCTGGTAAAGAAAATTTATGCAGTATTACTGTTCACTTAAGGACAACCTAAAATGCCTACCTGCTGGGTTAACTGTCATCAACCTAGCAGGCAAACATTTTGTTCATCATTTTTACATATATATATCAATAGTGATACAAATATTTATCATTTTTGGCAATTTCCAATTAGATGCTTCATTAACGATTCTGACCCACATTTTTTGGAACCCCTTTGGCTGTCTGGCAGACCTAATTTGAAGACCAGGAAAAGATGTGGAAACTCTAAGGTGTTTTATTGCTACTAATATGTCAAACTAATAAGTACTCCCTGGTCTCACTTCTGACATCTTTGGGGCTGTGATTATTTATCTTTTGTGCATGTTCTGAGCCTTCCTGAAGTTTGTAAACCACTCTTGAGATCTGTGGATGAAAGGGAAGCAGCACATTACTCTCTGAATGTTTCATTCCATCTTCAGTGTTTTCTTTTGGGTGAGGTGTTCATATTTCTCTTTTCTCTCCAGCTTGGACTCTAAAAGGCCCGTCATGCTCTGGATTGGGGAAAATGTCTTACAGATTGACGTTATGAGGTTTTTTTGTTTGTTAATATCACATTTTTTTTCTGTTAAGTGATACCGGAATGCAAATACTGTGGTTGTTTTCAGCTTCCCTTTTTTTCTCTGCCTCTTGTCTCATCTTTGACTTGTCTTTTTCATAACTAATTATTTTCATAGTTAATCATTTAGCTAGAAATAGCTAAATATTTTCATAGCTAATTAACTCTTTTTTATGACATTGTATGATTTGTCTTTAGGCTTTTACTTTTAATTTTGTGGTCTTATTTTGTATGACAGCAGTATTTGTTTTACACAGCAATGGAGTTTACACTTTGAAATTAGTGTTCTAATTCTGCACTAACTCCAAAGATGCTGCTTTTTAAAAAAAAAATTGGATATGAAAAATTCTAATACAATTATGCTGAACTGGTACTCGATTCAGATGGCATGGCCAGGTACTTGGAACATGACTCAAAAATCTGACAGTAAAAGACACACTTGGACATAATTGAGGCATGTTATTACTATTGTACAGTGTAAAGCAAAGGAGAATTCCAAAATATGGAGCAATACACCTTCTCTTTCTCCTAAAAGTTAGGGATTTCACTTCACACTGGGTTAAAGAATGACTTGATATTTCTGAGGATTGCATGTCATACTAGAATTTCAGTAGTAGTAGAATTTCACTTGCCACCAGAAATTTGGGAAGGATTATTTTGGATTTTATTTGATTTAATTAATTCATTTTTTTTTAGATGGATTATTGCTCTGTTGCCAAGGCTGAAGGGCAGTGGCATGATCTTGGCTCACTGCCACCTGTGCCTTCTGGGTTCAAGTGATTCTCCTGCCTCACCATCCCAAATAGCTAGGACTACATGCGCATACCACTATGCCTGGCTAATTTTTGTATTTTTAGTAGAGACGGACTCTTGCCATGTTGACCAGGCTGGTCTGTATTTTGTATTTTATAAATATGTTTTGGTAAAAGTAAAAAATAAACATTCTGGGTTTGATGTCACCTTACTGGGCTATCTCTTCTGGGGTCTGGAGATACTAGTTTTTTTTTTGTTTTCCTTTCAAATCACCATGCAGTATAGAAAATGACTGCAGTATCCCGCTCTCCCCTTCAAGGATGATGAGCACTGAAGAACACAGGACTGGTGCTAGGAATAGGAATCAGCTGTCATGCTTCCCTGGAGTGGTCTTGCTTTGACAGGCCCAAGTAAACACTACTATTTTCATGAGCTTTCATCTAGTCTGCTTAACAACTTGAATCTCTTTAACTTAGTTATTTTTGGCCCCATATATTTTTAATTAGCTTGGTCTCTTACTACGCTGTACAGACTTAATTGAATGGACTTCTTGTTTCTAAATGTCAAAACTGTCTTCAAGCCATAAAAGATTAACAATCAGTTACGGAAGAAATTTAACCACTGTGTTCCATTGTCTAAAAGTGCTTTTTTAGGAGGTTCTGAAGTTTTTGTATAATCACAATATTACTGGAATGAATGACTTTTGAGGATTCCTTTTGTTGGGGGAATATATTTTTTTAGTTCCAAGTATTTTAGCATCTGTTTAAGAACAAAAGAAACAAAATAGTCTCTATTTGGTTTTTGTAACTTCAAAAACACAATGTGGTAACATTGTTTCTCTTTAGATATTTTTATATCGTTATCCAGTATTTTTATATAGGTATCCGGAAAAGAATATTTTCTGTATGTATATAATAAGGAAATAAGTTCTGAAATAAGTTACTTAATAAGCTTCCTGCTGTCTTTAAAATGCAAGTTTTGCTAAACATTCAAGTTGCCACTTTATTGTGAAGGGAAAGATGGGAGAACATTATTTGTTGTCTGTCTTAAGTTATTGAAGATAGTGGCCAACTGGCTGTGTTCTGATAGTTGTGGGATTTTTTTGTTTTTGTTTTTACTATTTTATGTTTCAACACAGAAAAACAACATGTGGATGTGATAGCTTCAGCCAGAGTGTACCTTGAAGTAGCTAAGAATCCTGGTCTAGGAATGAGAAAACAATTATATGTATAGATCTGAGTTTAGGATTCTTTTTCTATGGAACTTCTTTTTAAAGCTAAACATGTTACTCAGCTGAAAGAGCACACAGAAGCTCAGTCAAACAAAATAGAGAAAAATTGAGCTGACCTAGGTGAGTGCCAGGTGTTGGGTTGGAATTTCATCTGCACAGAACACTTTTCCTCTTCTTCAGGTGGTCCCTGAGGCTCTAGTGAGCACAGTCTAAAAACCAGCAAATCAGAGGATTGACATTCTTTATCTCACTACAGGATTGATTTTTTTAAAAGTAATTTTTCATAATAGGGTATTGTGGAAGGTCAAAGGAAGACTACTTATGCTAATAGAATAAAATGAATACTCATGATCAGGGTGTTGGGTTTTTTTTAAATTAAAATAAAGACAACCCATAGTGCTGTAAAATTTAGATGGAAAAAATGAATAACCCATCAACTGAGAATTACAACATTTTCCAGTCACACTGCTTTTGAAGCATGTCAGCTATGTAGGAAAAAAATAAGGCTTATGGGACTTTAAATGTTTATAAGATACGTTTTCTGTCACTTACTTACATTCAATCAGTATTTGTTGAGGCACAATTGAGGTATTCAACAAAGCTCCTTGTAAAATATGTTAATAGAAGTCAAATAAAAAAAAAAACCTTAGTGTATTGTAGATATCCGTAACCGACAGGAAAAAACTGACAGAAAAAAATTCAGGAGTCTTTCTTGTTTATACCAGTTAATTAACATTAAAAGAGAAAAAATCTCTGTGTAGTAATAAATGTATTTTATACCGAAGACTGACTCCATTGCAAAAATTAAATCTTGAATGTATTCTAGAAAAGTCATGTTAGAATCTGAGAACTTTTCTATAAATCCAGAAATCTATCATTAAAAACTGTTTGAATATGTAAGGTATATTCATATTCTATTTTAATGTAAAATGCAGTTTTACCCTTCAAAGCAGAAGGGAATAAAAAATTAACTAGGCATATTTCCTTAATTTCTGTTGTGAGTTTATCCTATGTAACAAAGTATTACTGTAGAAAAAAATTTCTCACATTGCAAATATTGAGGCCTAATTTCAGATACCTAGTTAACTTTACATATTCATTAAAAGAAATAAACACTAACTCTATTCAACTTTACAAGAAAATTTCTTAACTAAAATGAATCTCCACATGTTAAGCATTTTGGCTGAAGGGTGTGTCTGTCTGTCTGTGTGTCTCTCCCTCCCTCCCTCCCTCCCTCTCTCTCTCTCCCTCCCTCTCTCTCTCTCCCTCTCCCCCTCTCCCCCTCCCTCCCTCCCTCCCTCTTCCCCATTTCTCTCCCCCATTCCCAGCACTTAAAACAGAGTCCAGAACACACTAATGCTTTGATGAATTATTTGTTGAATAAATTACATAGTACATAACTTGATTTGTTAAAATGCATAGCATGGACCTTGAACTGTCTTATTTCTATCATTTTTCTTCCCCCATGTAGGAGAATTACATCATGGATCACTAACTAGGAGTCACTAGTTTTGGTTAGCATGTGCTTGCTCTAGAGATACGATAGCATTTCACATTTTAATAGATTGGTTGAATTGCTTGAACAACTTTTTATCTGTGTTATCAAATTAGTTGCTACTTTATTTCTGGATGGTGAGATACAGTTTAGGTCCAGGATTTACCTGCCAGGGTGAAGGCATAGCAGAGGAATCTATTTTGGATAGAAGTGCAGTAGCCCACATCACTAAACCAAGTTTCTGTACAAATCTTGTAGTTAGCTAATCTGGAGGATAAAAAGTCCAATTTCATAAGCACAGTCAGGTAATAATATGGTGGGAATTTCTCAAAATGGGTTTTTAGAAAACTTGCATCATAAATATCTTATACTTAAAAGTAGCACTAGAAGGACACATGCACACAAATGTTCATTGCAACACTGTTTACAATAGCAAAGACTTGGAACCAAACCAAATGCCCATTGATGATAGACTGGACAGGGAAAATGTGGCACATATACACCATGGAATACTATGCTACCGTGGAATACTATGCAGCCATAAAAAACAATGAGTTCGTGTCCTTTGTAGGGACATGGATGAACTGGGAAACCATCATTCTCAGCAAACTGACACAAGAACAGAAAATCAAACATCGCATGTTCTCACTCATAGGCAGGTGTTGAACAATGAGAACATGAGAACACATGGACACAGGGAGGGGAGAATCACACACTGGGGTCCATTGTGGGGAAACAGAGGAGGGACAGTAGGGGTTGGGAGTTGCGGGGAGAGAGCATGGGGAGAAATGCCTTATATAGGTGATGGGGAGAAGGCAGCAAATTACACTGCCACATGTGTACCTATGCAACAATCTTGCATGTTCTTCACATGTACCCCAAAACCTAAAATGCAATTAAAAAAAATTGCTCTCCAAAAAAGTAGCTTCTAAGAACTTACAAAAGCTTATTAATACTGTGTCATTATTTACTATGTATTATAGTTCTGTGATACAGAATTAATTATGCACCACATTGCACTTACATGTTCTGTACCTGAGCTCAGTGGATGGGAGTCTGAAGTATCTGCCATAGAAGAGACACACAATCTGGTGGCAGGTTACATTACAAGGAACAGATTACAGTTATTAAGAAGCTGCATGTTTTAAGGAAAGATTATCGCTGTTCTTAGGCACATAGGGATACACTATAGGCTCTATTTTAGCCACATTTTAATAAAAATCTTAGAAGGTAACTCTTACCTAGATATGTATAGATACACTCAGTTCAGAAGTAAGTTCCTCTTAACATATATTGATCTTTCAGAATTATTTCAGCTAAGAAAGCAATTCAGTGACTTTTCTGTTATACAGAGACTTCTACCCTACCTTTTTTTTTCTAGTATAAAACCTCATTATTATGCAGTCGTGTTAACACTGTTGTTTAAGCACTACCACATTTTCTTTGAATATAATACTTGAGTTACATTAAGATTTCAGTAACCACTGCCATATAATATCTCAGTTTATTCAGAGATGTAAAAACAAATCAACGATTTGTAGAAATAGAATATATTTTTATGTGAATTTGCTGATGCTTTTCTAATTTAGAAAATGTCCGTATTACGTTTATAGTTTGTGAAAAATCAAGAATGTCCTTGAGGGCATTATTTTATGGCTTGCACATTCCTTCCTGCTCTGCTAAGTCTAATGAAGTTTATCTGTCCTTTAGGTGACCTACAAACGTGATCTGTATGCGGCTGAATCGATTGTTAAGGGTATGTTTGGCCTTATGACTGTCAGTTCCTGTGTTTCAAAAATGTAAGCCAGTTCAGAATTTCTTATGACTGTTTAAACCCCAGCAATCTTAAAAGCAGAAAAGCTTGTAGGCCCCCAAGGTCTTTCATTTGTTTTTAAAAAATAATTATATTTTATGTTGTTTCCTGCTGGTGAAATAGCACTTATTATGATGTCACATTCATTTTAATTTTTATGAAGGAAATACTTTATTAACTTGAGGAAAGTATAGGACATTGATACTCTTAGAAAGAAAACAGCAATAACTGATTTATATAATTTGGTAAATGTCTCACTTCAGTTTTACTTTTTTTGATGGAGTCTTGCTCTGTCACCCAGGCTGGAGTACAGTGGTGTGATCTTGGCTCACTGCAACCTCCACCTCCCAGATTCAAGCAATTCTCCTACATCAGCCTCCCAAGTAGGTAGGATTATAGGTGTGTGACACCATGCCCAGCTAATTTTTTGTATCTTTAGTGGACGGGGTTTTACCATCTTGGTCAGGCTCAAACTCCTGACCTTATGGTCTACCTGCCTCAACCTCCCAAAGTGCTGGGACTACAGGCATGAGCCACTGCTCCCAGCCCATTTTTACTATTAAGAGGACTGCGCTCTCCCCTTAACAGTGTTGTATTGGTACATAACATAGCATCTTCTATATGAGAAACACTGTTTTTCCTAACTAGATATATCAGGCTGGACAGGGTGATTTTTAAAGTTTTTTTTTGTATTGGACAATGACTGCAATTTTGTAATTGTAGATATCACACATGTGATAACCCTTTTTTAGTTCTTTTTCTTCTCTGACTCAAAGATCTCAGCTAAATAGAGGTAGTTTATTTAATAAGCAATAAGTATTTGTTATTTTGCTTAACACTATGCAAGGAATGTAATTAAGATATACTTAGGGACAGTCTTTGTATATTTTTGTAACCTGTTAATTAAATCAGCTTTCTCAGTCTTGGCACTCTATTGGCATTTTACTCTGGAAAATTCTAAGCTGTGCAGACTGTTGTGTGGATTACAAGTTGTTTAGTGGCATGCCTGGCCTCTGCACACAAGCTGCCAGAAGTATCCATCCCTCAGTCCCCTCCCTCTGGTTTTGACAATCAAAGATGTTTCCTGGTATTGCCAAACGTTCCCTAGGAAAAAGACATTTCCCCTAATGGAGAACCACTATTTTAAAGTATGTACTCATAGCAAAATCAGAGGTATTCACCCCAAACCTGAAATACATGTAATGCTTTACAATATGTTAGAAACTGATTTCTTTGAAAATACATTATGAGGCCGGTCGCTGTGGCTCACTCCTGAGCACAGCACTTTGGGAGGCCGAGGTGGGCGGATCACAAGGTCAAGAGATCGAGATCATCCTGGCCAACATGGTGAAACCCCGTCTCTACTAAAAATACAAAAAAATTAGCTGGGCGTGGTGGCAGGCGCCTGTAGTCCCAGCTACTCGGGAGGCTGAGGCAGGAGAATTGCTTGAACCTGGGAGGTAGAGGTTGCAGTGAGCTGAGGTCACGCCAGTGCACTCCAGCCTGGTGCTTGGTGAGGGAGCGAGACTCTGTCTCAAAAAAACAAAAACAAAAACAGAAAACAAAAAAAAGAAAATAGATTATGGCTGGAAGTATGTGCTCAGGTTTTCGTTGAGATAAACTTCTAAATTCAAACTCTTATCGAAATAGAAGAAAGTACTGAATCTGTATTCTGAGTTCATCAGTTTATTTTAAAAAGTTTGGGAAACCCTATTTAACAATCAATGGACTTATTCAGAAAATGAAAATCTTTTCTCTGATTATGATAATATATTTGTGGTTTACCCTCAAGTTCTTTGTCCTTCAAGGATATTTTGTTTCAAACAATTAATGTGCTATAACTTATGCATCTGTATATGTGTATGTAAGCAGATCGTTTATAGCTATAAATCAAAATGTTGACATATATTTACATATCAAGCAAGCAATGTGTAAACATTTCTCTGGAAAAGTCAGCTAAACCATCATGTGGTTGGTCACATCCTCAACACAAGAAAATATAAAACTCAGTTTGGTTTCTTTACAGAGCTTCTTTGTATGTACAACCTAGGAAAAATGGAAATGATTTTTTGTCAACAATTAGTAAGGAGTTTGACTGAGAAGTCTAATTGCAATACTTGGCCTATACATTATCAGAGCCTTCTTAAAATGTAAAACCTATACTTCAAGTGTAATTGTAGGGGCTATGACGTTGGAAATTGTTTGCAGAGATGGCTTTTATTTATGTAATATGTTCTGGTCTGCTACTTTTATTTTTAAGGGATTTAAAAGAAGTTTTTTTATTCTTAGGGAATATAATCCTAACTGCCTAGTGTAAATGGCTGATTAAGGTCAACAAATTTGTTAGTTTCTTTATACTTCAGGGTTTGTTTATCTAATAACTTCCCAGCACATTCTCATGCTTCTGGTACACTTAGAGGATCACTGCTGTGGGACCTTCCTAATCTAAGTGAATGTCCTAGGCCAGTAGCATTGTGATTACCTGAGAATTAGAATCTCAGGCCCCACCTCATTCAATCAGAGTCTGCATTTTAACAGGAGCTCTGGTTGATTAGTTTGTACATTAAATTCCAGATGCCTTCCTCTAGGCTGCTCCTCAGTCTTATAGGTTATTTATTTCTAAAAAATACCTTTTTTGCATTAGGAGATTTAAATCTTATAATCCTCTCCCAGCTGTAAGTGCTTGTTTGCTCAGCTGAGATAACCCATTCCATTTATGACTTGTACTCAAGACTATCTCTGTTGGTAGAAATGCCTCTGTGGGCATAGGAAAGAGAGAACTCTTGGATTAAAAAAATATATATGCATATATATGTGTATATATATATATACGTATATATATATGTGTGTCTATATATATACGTATATGTATATATATACACATATATACGTGTATATACATATACGTATATATATGTGTATATATATACATATATACGTGTATGTATATACATATATGTGTGTGTGTGTGTGTGTGTATATATATATAAAATGAAGCACATAGCATACTATGAGAGCTGTATATTTACCTGTAGACATTTTCCTAGTGATTAATCAGAGTTATTGGAGAAACAGAATCAGTAGGATATACAGAGCTATAGCCTAGATGTATACATATATACATAGATTAATTATGAGGGATTGGCTCAGGTGGTGATGGAGGCTAAGCTCCGGCTGGAGGCCCAGGAAAGCCAGTGGTAGAGTTCCATTGCAAACCCGAAGGCCTGAGAACGAGGGGATTCAAGGGTATAAATCCCAGTCTGAGTCCCAAGAAGAACCAAGAATGTGTCTCTGCTCTAGAAGAAAATCTGCCTTTCCTTTGCCTTTTTATTCTATTCAGGATCTCAGAGGATTGGATGATGCCCACACACTTCAGTGAGGGTGATCTTCTGAGTTGTCCAATTCAAATTCTAACCTATTCTGGAAACACCCTCATAGACACACTTAAGAAAAATGTTTACCAGCTATTTGGGTATCCCTTAGCCAGATGTAATTGACACATAAAATTAACCATTTTTATGACACAATGGACTATGTTCAAAGTATTTTTTAGGCACTGTTACTATTACACAGCATTTATTGGACACCTACTTTGTGCAGGGCATTGTTTGAAGCATTTTATGTATATTATCTCTTTATCTCTTATTTCTTCAAGAACTTCATGTTATATTACAAGTAGTGTTATTGTTTCCATATAATAGAATATTTGAGAGTTCTAAAGCAAATGCTGACTTGAGAAAGATAATTGTTAACCACAAGTCTCTGCCTCAGGCCAGTTAGCTCTCTTTATATTTCTATTTCTTTTTTTCCACCTCCTTTAAATAGAGATTGTACAAATTCCCTTATCTGAAACCTTTGGACTATATATGTCTTAGAATTTGGAATAATTTGTACTTCTAGAACCTACTGCAGTACATCACATGTTATATCACATCCCCAGTGGGATTTTGGATACCACCACAAAGTGGAACTTAAGATGTGTAAATGTCTATGCTCAGTGTGGTAATAAAGGCCATAGAGCTTCTAAGGCAGTTCAAGTTCAGGACTGATTTTGCCACTCAATTTATGTAAAAACAATTGTTTATGGTTTTAAGAGCTTTTTGGATTTTAGCATTGCCTGTAACACTGTATGAACCTGTTTTTTTTTTTTTTTTTTTTCGTTGAGACACAATCTCACTGGAGATTGTTGCCAGGCTGGAGTGCAGTGGCACAATCTAGGCTCACTTCAACTTCCACCTCCTGGGTTCAAGCAATTCCTGCCTCAGCCTCCCGAGTAGCTGGGAATACAGGTGCACAACACCACACCCAGCTAATTTTTGTATTTTTAGTAGGGATGGGGTTTCACCATGTTGGCCAGGATGGTCTTGATCTCTTGAGGAATGTCTAATTTTTAAGTTGCATCCCCCTAACATTTAATTGAGTTGAATTACATGATAGGCTATCAGATGCAGTTGCAGTTTTCCCTAGACTCTAAGGGATTTTATGGCCCTTCTCTCCTGCCTTACCACTCTTCTTGCTCCCAACAGATGCTTATAGGGAACCAGAATATCTATTACTATATGTTTTTTTTTCTTTTTAAACATAGAAATGCTATAGCATTTGAGCATTCTTTGTCAGGATTTAAAACCAAGATGGGGAGGACATTGGACTCATGCTAGGTGCCTTACACATTCCATGCTATCTCGCTTACTCTTTACAATCACACTAATATACTATTGCTCTCATGTTGCAGGTGGAAAAACTGACCTAGTTTACTTTCCTCTGAGCTACACAGTAAGAGCAAGATCCACTATTTAAGCTCAGGTCATTGTCCTTATGTTTGACTCTACTCTAGGACATGTCCATTTTGTATCTGATTCACATAGCTGCTCCTGCTGCCTGCTAAAATAGATGCTGGACTGCAGAGCTCTCTCTTGGGTGGGTATGTCAGTGGTTTTGTTATATCAGACCGAGCACAGAAAGTCAACACCAAGACAAAAGTATGCCAAATTGCAGGGTTTATTGCTGGTGACCACGGAGGACTCACGTCTCTCAAACCCGTGGCAGAGAAAGAAGGGTGACAAGACATTTTTATACCTGCAAAACCACCTTGGGAGTGGGGGTGAGGAGCGGGGATGAGGATGAAAGGCTTCAGACATTTTGAGGGCTGTAAATCACTTCCTGGGCCTAGACGAGGGTGAGGGGCTCCGGACATTCCAAGGGCCAGGGGACTTTTGTCATTCTGATTGTTACTCAAGTGGTTTAGAGAAGTCAAGATAAACATTAGTTTATACATTATCTGGGCAGGTGTGGGGTCCATAGATTTTTTAGTTGTTTGGCGCCAGGATGGAATTATCTGGGGGTGCTTATTCTGGTTATTACCGGCAAACAAAGGCCAGCAGTTCTGGCAGTTACAGATAAGAGAAGGTATGCAGCTTTACCTCTTCGCATTCTGCAAAGTAAACTAGCAGTTTACAGAAGCCAAGGTTAGCAATCATGGTGAGGAGAATGGAAACAGTTTTGTCATTTTATAAATTGGCATTGTACAGGTTCTAACTCTAGGCCAGCTATATCACAGTTTATAAAGTTCAGCTTGCCTAGCTGTAATTCCTCTGAGTTAATTACTGTACCTTCAGCTGGTCTGATGAAGAATGATCCTATAAGAAAGACAGAAAATTTTCTCTTCCAGTGTTTTCCTAAGCACATAGTACAGTCTTCTAGAATGTGTTAGTTACTGGTAGCACAGGCGTGTGAAAAGCATCTAATGTTGTAATGACAGATATTTAGTTATGCTCAGAAAAATAATAAAATTCCAAATCAAAATAATTGCTTTAAAATGATTTGGGGTACTGTTTAATTTTTTGTTGTTAATTCTGGTAGTTGATATTTATTATCTAGACATAAAACATTTCTAGGATGGACTTTTTTGTTCTGTAATGAGTGCTTCATTTTTTTAAAGTGTCCTTTCTGAGCTGTTTTTTCTCTGTCAAATAACAACTATTGCTGGTCAACAAATTATATTCCATTAAAGTAATGATTTCCTTGTTAGTTTTTTTTTCAGGTACTAGAAAACATTTCTAGGATAAATATCATGTCTCATGTCTTGCAAGAACATTTGGGCGCGAAAATTACTTGTCTCCCAAGTAGTCTGTGGTTTTTGAACCGTCTTAATTTATCTTCAAGTCAGTATCTTTGGTTTAGTATGGGAATTTTAATGTTGGGAGAAAAATAATACTCTTTCAGTGCTACTGAGGTTTGCTAACTTCAAGGCATGCTTTTGACTAAAATCAACAAATTGTGATATATAGCAAGTCTCTAAATCTGATTTTTATCTTATATTTTTAGGTAATTTTAAGCCTAATTTATTTTAGCATCAATATGTTTATATGGATTTCCATTTATAGTAAACTATTTGAAATAGAAAACATGTATAGAAAGTGGTAGTTTAATTTGTCTTTCAGTCTGTTAAAATATAATTAATTACAGATTTGTTAAAACTGTGTAAAATAAAGCATTCATAATAATCCCTTAGGTAGAGGGTTGGATTTGGTGGTTGTTTTTTAACGTTTAACTCATTCAGGCTTCTGTGAGTGAAATATAAAACAGTTTTCTAGGGAGTAGTACAAGAAGACACTAGACTGATGAGTTTGTAAATATCCATTTAACAAAGAGGTATTGTATTTTTGTCGTTCAACCTAGTTAAGCCCACCCAAGCCTGGTCTGCATGCTCAGATGAACCCAAATGATTAAAGTGGTAACAGATGTCAATGGTAACATACTTTATCTAGATTTACATAACCCATACAAACAGTCCCAACCCACACTTGATTTAGTATGCTGAACATATTCTGGCATGAGGGTCAATATTCTAAGAGTTTCTAAGAAAAGCCCCTAAATCCTGCATTTATTTTTTACCTCCATTCCTCAACTATTTAATATATTCAAGTTTGTGGTTAAAGAGTATTTTTAAATTTTTATTTTATTCTTTCTTGGTTTTAAGAAACCCAAGTAAGCTTGTGCTACAAAACTGCCTCATGATGCCTCTTTTTATATATGGTGGTGTGTATTAAAAAAGAGGAAAGATGGGTAAAATTGGAAATTCATTTCATCCCTTTTGGTTTTAACTAGCTTTAGTTGATCTTTTTTCCACTCATTATGTAATGTTTTCTGTTTAAGTATTTTCAGGAAACTGATTTTCTCTGAAATACAGCATCTTATTGGTTCAGAAACCTACATCTTACTCAGATAAGTGATACCGGTAGATTTCTTTCAGTAAGTACTTAGCAACTGTCAAGTTACCCTCATGCCATACTTTTTTTTTTTTAAACTGTACTGGTAGAAGAGCAGTTACATTCTTTTATGTTTAGACATTGAAAGCAGCTAAATATACTTTTAATTGGCATTGACTGAAAGGAGTAAAATCACATGAGAATAACTTTGATACATAATTGCTGAGAACTAGGAAGACTGTTGGACTGTGTTTTATGCATATGCAGAAACTAGTGTCTTGATTTCTTCGTGATTCTTTAACTTTTTTACTTAAAATCATGGCATTTGATGTGCAGTATCATTGGTTTGTTGAGTCTCTTGGATCAAGTTGGAAAGACGAGGAACTTTAAATCAGGTTTTCCAAATCAGTAACCAGACAACATTCTGCATCTGTGGTACATCCTCAGGCTTTTTTTTTGTTAAATACCCGGGATGACACCGTTAGTATTGTTAGTCATGTTTTTTGGACAATGCAAAGTGACAGCTAGGATGATTTATATAGTAACCCTAATTTTTAATGTTTCTGGCTTTGGGTATGGCACTTAATTTTTCAAATATTCACAGTAATACTGTAACTTCTTTATACATAATACTTTTTTGTTCTTCACTTTCTCAAAGAATACTGTAACTGTATCTTTTCTGAATCTAAGAACATTTGCATTAAGCTTTAATTGGTAAAAGCAGGAAGGCTACAACAAGATTTAAAAGCAGTTTGGTCCCCTTGGAATCTTACTGTTACAAAAAAGAAAAAAGCACATGGCAAAGTTCAATATTTGGGTCAGGATTAGGAAAAGTCGATTTCATTTTTTTAGTTTTATCATTTCCTAATTTGCCGGCAGTGAAATAGTAATTTAAGCATACACAAGTAAATGTATTGCTTTTGAAGGTCACATTGAGGTATTAAACAACTAGCTAAATAAAACTTGATACCAGACAAAGCTAGCCACTGATACTTCACTCTAATGTAGATAGTTAAAAAAATCCAAATATTTATTATGCTCAAAGCAAATAGTACATTTGGTAAATATCTTCATGATTCACCAACCTTGGAATGTTGCTTTTCCTTCGAACTGTTCTCTGAACTAACTTAGAGAATATATACTCTGAAAAGCCAAAAAAAAAAAAAAAAAAAGATACAGCTCTGCTGAGTAGAGAACAGGTCTTTCATTTTGAGTTGAATTAGAAAATAATGACACAGACACATGTGGAGTAGTTTTAAGGAACAAGGAGTTTAATAGGCAAGAAAGAAGGGGGAAGAAAGAAGCAGCTGTCATTGAGTTAGAAGACAGTCATATGCTTGACTATTCTGCTTATGTGTAAAAACATGTGCACGAGACAAGATGTCACATACCTGGTTCTTACTTTTAGTTCTAAGGTAGGAAACCTCATCCTTTATTCAGTGATTCACTTAAAAATGTGGTTAAGATCTGATGATATAAAATATCTTTTAAAAAAATCTGCCTATGTGCCATTGTCCTCCAGTTGAAACATGCTCAGTTAGCTCAGTTAGCTTGTGAGCTAGCTCATCAGAAGACCACTTTGACCTTTTAATGGGCGGTGCCTTCGGTTTTCTTTCAAGTCTTTATTGTCTCTGTCCATTTGTACTGCAGTATATTGCCTTTTTCGCAGTTCTGCTTGTATTTACTGCCTGCCTTTCTTTTTCCTGTTCTAATAGATTCCTATTTCAAGGTATTCAAACAAACCTTGAGTCCCCTTTACAGATGAAACTTAGACACATCAAGACTCAATAGTGGTGATTCACTTTAATATCACTTTAAATGCTTTCTTGTGACACAGAAAATAGACTCTAAGATTGGCTTTTGATTCAAGGAATGCAATAGGATAATGGAAAACACTGCACTCATTTTGAATGAATTACAACTTGAAATGTCTTTTGGAAATGGAAATGGCTACTTTTGGATTTCATACATTATTTCTCAAAGGACATTAACTTTAATTCAGGAGGCCAGTACAGTGGACCATAAAGCTCAGTGAAAGAATTACACGTTGTTGAATGTTTCCAAGAAAATCGGAGACAGATTTCTAGATATTTTGCCCACCTGCTTGAGGATTTACCTTAGTGTTTGTCTTTCTTCCATTGTTACTGAGTTTCTTATAAAATACAAACACTACTCTTAGTAGAGGTAATTGATAAAGACATATGCGTATTCCTTGCTCCTTAATGCGTTGTCCATCTGTCACATGGTAAAGCAGAAACTGTATTAGAAACTTGACATATAACTGTTTTGTGAAAATAAAACCCCTGATTACATCCATTTTCTAACTGTTTATAAAAGACAATATACTTCCTATATACCAAGAGACCCAATGTTCAAGGAAAATAAGAGGAAGCTTTAAAAGATATGTATGTTTCTGATTAGATTTTGGGCTTTTTGATAAACTTTGAGATTTATACATTATAACTCCTTCTGCTTATGAAATTTTAGTTAGAATACCACTGGAATTGAACATTTATGAAACCACATTGTATGCAACTATATTTTGTTAAATCATGTATTCTAATGAAAAGTGGCTATATTTTAGATTGCAAATAACATTGAACCAGGGAGTTGAACCCTAAAGAAGTTATTTTGCACCTAAAACTGGATTGAAATTTGAGAACATTTAAAAGGAGTCTGGCAGACGAATATACTCAAAACTCTGACATTCAGAATTTCAAGCTAGGCATTCCTTAATGTACCTTTTGCAGAGATGGTTGGAATTCTAATTCTTCCTGCCTCTGTGCTAACATTAACTCCTTGAAATAAGTAGAGGAAGAGGAACATACTTTTCTTGGAAGGGCCTCCATGTCTTCTCTTCTTGCTTTTGGACCTAATAGTACATAGCTATAGCATTGAAGAGTCCTGCACAAAAGGACAAATGACCTCCTGAGAAGTTCTAGATTAATATCCTATGTGCTTCAATAAATACTAGTTGTCTTTGGTATTTGAGAATATTGTCTTCTCTAGTATATTGTGGACCAGTGAAGTGGCCAAAGCTTTGAAGTCCTCCATCTGTAGCCATCAGATTTGAGTATGGTTGGAGAGTATTGTTAAAACGATGCAAATGAGAGACAGTGACTTCGACTTTGAAATTTAAAGATTTGAACTGTCTCTACTATTTTGGTACAAAGTGGCTAATGTTCTGTTAGCTAAGCAGCTGTCAATGAGAATTATGTTATGGGATTAGGGAGGAATGTAACGTACATTTCCATCGTGTTTCATTTACCATAAGGTGCCATTGATAATATTTATATATGAATAGAAAATGCTTACAATTAAACTAAGATAAACCTATTTTCATTTTGAATCTATTTTATATTAAATTAGCTTTTTTTATTTAGACAGATTTTTTGGTCACTTGTTCATATGTAAAAAGACACAGGCATGTTCTAGTTTTAGGTAAGGTGGAACAAGACCATGCCACTCTATTTCTCCCACTTAATGGAGCTATAAAACATGGACAGAACACATGGAACAGTTATTTGAATATTTGAAGTCAAGAGTAGCAGGTTGGTTAATGGTAGATTCACATTACAAGTACTACCTAGTGGGCAGAAATCTTTGCTACCGTGTTCCTCTGCTGTATACTAACCTGGATGTAATGCAGCCTCAAAACCAGAAGTGGGTATCAGACTAGACAGAACTGCAAGAGAAAACTTCTCATTCTTGTCAGAGGAGCAGAAAAATGATTTGTTAATGGTAAGAAACAGAAGAAATCCCATCGTTGTCCTTTTTGTTTTGTTTCTACATTAATGTTTTTGTTCTCTCGAGCAATTGTGTGACAGTGGTAGCACTGACAAAATCAGCAATAGGGGTCTGGATGAGCCTAAAGTTGTTAGGGAAGGGAATATTTCTCTACTTAGAATTGCTCTGGTTTCAAGGGTTGCGGTGAACCCTGCTACTTGGTTATCTTCTTTGCTCTGGTCATGGTGGGTTTATCAGATATGTGGGTCAAGTGGGAAAAATGAAACCTCAGCTTTCAGGTGGGGTACTGAAATGGGATGCCCTTAGGAATATGAAAAGCACAGGAGAGATTGTGTTTGAGCACAGGGAAGTTCATAGTGCTTATAAATTTCTGGGCTTACCCTGAGCTGTGTATTAATGGATTTGACCCTAAATATCAAACCATAAGACTAAGTACTGAACTAGGATAAACCCTGGTCTTAGACTGGCCACTGAGAAGCACAAAGAAGGGTGATACAAATAGTACAGCAAAAGCTTGAAAAATGAAATTGAGATTGGATGCATGACACAGAGAAATGGTTAAAATTGGGGCCTGAGACCAACTGGTTTGGTTTCTTGTTAATACAAATATTGGACAGAGGTTTTAAACAGGACTGAGTTCCATAATAGAATATGATCCAACAGGAGAGTATCCAAATATAAAGGATATGGTTCAAGGTCACTTGGGCATACAAAGGTCTAGGAAAAACTAAATTCACATGACAAAGATGATCAGTACCAATGCTGAGATGACACAGATGGAACCTCTGAAAAATAAAACACTTATTGTGAAAGTGCTGCAGCAAGTGTTGCTGTTGAAACAAAAGACGGAAAGTGTCAGCAAAGATACAGAACATGTAGGGACTCAAAGGAGAATGTTAGAACTGAAAAAAAGTACTGTCTAAAGTGGTTGGATGGGCTCTGGAGATGACAGGATGTGTCAGAGAAGTTGAAAATGGGTCATCTGAAATTTTTCAGTCCGACCAGAATGAAAAGTGGAGGGAAAATGAACCTTTGTGACAGTAATAGGTTGTCAGTCCAGTGGAGAGGATACAGAATGTAGTTAAAAAACATATTTGAATAAATTGTGGTCTCTACTCCTGAATTTGTCAGAATACATAGGCCTATAGGTTCAATAAGCTAAATGAGCTCCAACATGATAAATTCAAAGAAATCCACACATGGGTGGTTCATAATAATGGGTGAAAACTAAAGACAAAATGAAATCCTTAAAAGCAGCCAAAGAAGTGATCCTTTACTTAGAGGGAAAGAATAATGTGAACGTAGATTTCTCATCAGAAACTATGAAGAGCAGAATAAAGTAGAACAGGATGTTTACAGTGCTAAAAGACCCCTATCTATCCAGTATTCTGTATTCAGCAAAAAACCTTTCAGGAGGAAATGTAAAAGACTTTTTCATATTAAAGACAACTGAATTTACTGCCAGCAGATGTACCCTTAAGAGAATACCCAGAGAAAGCTCTTCATATAGAAAACAGATGATACCAGAAGGAATCTTGGGACATAAGTAGTTACCTAAAAGCAACAAAATTGATAAATATCTGGGTAAATGCAATAGACACAAAATCCTCTAGTTTAAGTATTTGACAGTTAAAAGCAAATGCTATAAAATTTTGAGTGAGTTTTTATGAGGACAGCAACAGTTCTGTAGACAACTGTATTAGTCTGTTCTCACACTGCTAATGAAGATCTCCCAAGACTGGGTAATTTATAAAAGAGAGGTTTAATGGACTCACAGTTCCACATGGCTGGGGAGGCCTCACAATCATGGTGCAAGTTGGAAGAGGAGAAAGGCACATCTTACATGGTGACGGCAGGAGAGAGTGCACAAGGGAACTCCCCTTTAAACCTTTAGATTTAATGAGATGTGTTTACTATCATGAGAACAGCATGGGAAAGACATGCCCTCATGATTCAATTACCTCCCTCCAGATCCATCCCATGACACTTGGGAATTATGGGTGCTACAATTAGAGATGAGATTTGGGTGGGGACACAACCAAACCATATCAACATTACAATACTTGCAGCACAAGTAGGGCAAAGAGAGCAATACCATGGTTAGGTTTCCATATTCTATTTTAGGTAGCACATTTTATGTGTGCTATAGCAGGCTAACCAAGTGTATTACAATTCCTAGAGCACTAAAAAATGTATACAGAGAGATCAGAAATGCAAAAATGAATACCAAATGAAAGTTTTAGCCAAGAGAGGAGAAAGGAGAAGCAGAAGAAGATAATAGGGAAACAACCAAATTGCCCTAAATCCGAACATATCGACTATATTAAGTGTAAATGGTTTCAGCATATAAAATACAGGCATTTTCAGAATATTAAAGTTTGACCTGATTATATACTCTGTGTAAGAGCCTACTGCCAATATGAGTATGTTAAAACCCAAAGTGTGAAATCATACGATGCATATGCTTGTCATAAGAACTGGAATAAATATATTAGTATCAAAATAGACTTCACAACATAGGAAACTACCTGTGATAGAGGGACTACTTGTGAGAGAGGGACATTTCATCATCATAAGGTAAAACTCAGCAGTGTCTTAGTTTGTGCTGTTATGACAGAATACCACAGAATGCATAGTTAACAAAAATTTATTCTCAGAGTTCTGAAGGATGAGAAGCTCAAAATCAAGGTGACGATGTCTGGTGTAGGCCTTTTTACTGTGTCCCTGCATGGTGGAAGAACAAGAGAACATATATGTCCTCATACGGTAGGAGAACAAGCTAAAAAGCCCAACAGTGAGAAGTCTCTTTTATAATGGCCTTTATTCCCTTTTGGGAGGGAGCTGGACTCATGGCCTAATCTCCTCTTCAATAAGATAGATTGATTGTGACGGATCTTGGCCCTGTTGTCAGGCTGGAGTGGAGTGGCAGGATCTCAGCTCACTGCAACTTCCACCTCCTGGGTTCAAGCTATTGTCTTGCCTCAGCCTCCCATGTAGCTGGAACTACAGGCACCCACCACCATGCCCAGCTAACTTTTGTATTTTTAGTAGGGTTTCAGCATATTGGCCAGGCTGGTCTCAAATTCCTGACCTTGTGATCCACCTGCCTTGGCCTCCAAAGGCCCCATTTTTTAATACTGTCATATCAATACCTGAACTTTGGAGGGGACACCACATTCAAATCATAGCAAGCAGACACGCTTTTCTAAATATGCACTTAGGGTTTCAAGGTACAGTTAGTGTGAATTGACAAATGTAAGAAAAAATGAAAAAAAAACAAACCCATGAATATTTGAAAGCTTTAATTCTGAGTCGTTGCAAATACTAAACAGTCGGGATGCCTAGCTGAATATCACTGTCGATCAACTTGATCTGACACTTACAGGACATTACACTCAACAATAGAAAAATTAAATGTTCAAATGCAACTGTATCATTCCATAAGACAAAGTATCCTGGATAATAAAACACAATAACAAATAGAAAATAATTGAAAGCATGCAAAGTATGTTCTCTGACCCTGATAGAAATAAATTAGAAAAATGTAGTAGGAAGATAACAGAAACCTTAAAATACTTGGAAACTAAACACCAATTTATGGGTCAAAGAGAAAGTTTCAAGATAAATTGGAAAATACTTTGAATGGAAGTAGAATAAAAATGTGTCAAAACTTGGAGAATGCTACCAAAACAGTACTTAGAAGGAACTTCATAGCACTAAATTCTTGTGTGGAAAACAAGAAAGGTCTTGAATCTACTAAGTTTTCACCATAATCAACTAGAAATAGAGGAGCAAAGTAAGCCCTAAGTAAAAGAATATGTAGATAGAAATCAATAAAAGTAAAATGTTAATAAAAATATAAACCAAAGCTGGGTTTTTGAAAAGCTGAATAAAGTTGACAAACCTATGACAAGATGGCAAAAATGCCACTGGTATTAAGAATGAAAGGGGGTTGTACTACAGATTTTCAGAATGATGGCATGTTACATTTCTGCACACAAATTTGACAACTTTGATAAAATAAAAAAATTCTTTGAAAACGGTGAACTACCCAGTCTCTTAGAATGTTTTTGAGTTCATGATTCAGAAACTAGCAGAAATTAGATCTACAAGTTGAGATGGTTTCACTGATAAATTCTCTAAAATATTTAAACAACACTAATTCTTAGTTACTTCCAGAAAATAGTGGGGGGAGGAACTCTTATCTTCCAGTTGTACCAAAATCCACTAAAAGACAGTACTGGGCTGCTACAAACCATTATTCCTCATGAATATATTAACAAACCAAAAGCATGATGAAATATTGTTATATACTTGTCAATATGAATACAATGAAAATACTGATAATACCAAGTACTGGTGACTGGAATGCTGTTTGACAGTTTTTGTGAAAATAAGTGTATGTTTACCATATGATCAAGCAATCCTGTTATGTACTTAACCTGGAGAAAGGAAAACTGTTCATGCAGAAAACTGCACATGAATATTTATAGAAGCTCTGTGCATAATTGCCAAAAATTGGAAACAATGTAAATGTCTTTCAGTGGATGAATTAATAAACTGATACAGCCAAAGGGAAGATATTCACATGTGAAAAGAAATGAACTGTTCACTTACAAAATTTGTTTATCTTGGAGAAATTACGCTGAGTGATAGAAGCTTGTCTCAAAGGTTACATGCTGCATGATTCCATTTGTAATAGTCTTAGAAACAAAACTGTAGTTAATGAGGAACAGGTCAGTGGCTGCCTAGGGGTAGGAGTTGGGGGAGGTAGTATTTTAGGAGGGTTGAATGTTTTCATAACTTGATTATGGTTGTAGAAGTCTACAAGGTGTTAAAGTAACCGCTGCACACAGTGGCAATTTTACTGAAGTTAAGTGAACAATTTGTAAATGAAAATAGATCGAAACGATACAATAGAAAATTATGAATACTGAAGTATTTTCTGATTCTGCATTTGTTGTTGTAATGTTCATGGGATTTTGTTTTTTTTAAATCTAGTTCTGTTTTTTGGGGGGTGATTCATGGAAATGAAAAAATGGTATCTCTACCATCACTGCAATCTTTTAAGATACCCTTTTGTTCTGTTTGAAATAATTTTAAGTGTATGTATTAAATACTGCAAGTGAGGGAGCTCTCGTTGAATCCGCAGAGAGGTGAGTCGGAGCTGCATTTCCAGACTGATCTTTGTTGCCCACAGAAAGGGGAAATTCCCAAGTATAAAGGAGACCCGGGACGCCAGGCAGTACCTCTGCCTGGCGAAGCCAGCAGCCAGGGTGGCGGCGGCCGGCCCTACCCAGCGCTCCCCACAGGGCGCGCTTGTCCGGGTGCCCTGTTGAACCGGCAACCTGAGACTTGAGAGGGCTGGACTTGAGACTGAATGAGACTTGGACAGTGGGCCAGCCCAGGGGATTGCAGGGACAGAGCATTTGGGGTAGCCCAGTGGGACGAACAAAACCGCGATTTCAAACGATCCTCGTGCAGATGGTCCAAGACGCTCTGTGGGGGAGGGGCATCCACCATTACCGAGGCAACCCGCCCCAACTGAGATACACGCCCACTGCTGACGCAGCCAGCTGTTGCCGAGGCAACCTGTCCCTACTGAGATACACGCCCACTGCTGATGCAGCCTGCCATTGCCGAGGCAACCCGCTACAACAGAGAGACTCCACCGCAGGGCGTGGTGGAGACCACAGCAGAAAAGCAGAGCCTGCAGCAACAGGGTGAACCACACAACAGCAGGGCGGAGCCTCGGCAGGCAAACAGTGGCTAGTGTGCCTCCTCGCTGGGCAGGACACCTCAACGAACATCCAAAAATAAAGCCCGAACCCCCCAACACAGAGCATATGAGAAAAAAAGGGTTTTCTTAATGAGCTCTGTTGCAGCAGAATCAAACATAGCAGCCTAACAGCCCTGAATGAACAACAGAGCTCACAGCTCAGCAATTGAGCTCTTATAAAGACAGACTGTCTCCTCAAGCAGCTCCCTGACCCCTCTATATCCAAAAGACTGACATTTGGCAGGCATCATCCTGGGACAAAGATAGCAGAAAAAGAAACTGGTAGCATCCCTCGCTGTGCCACAGCTGCTAGAGGTGCACCCCAGACAAGCAGGTCCTGGAGTGGGCCTCAGCAGTCGTACAGCGAAGGGGCTAGACTGGTAGAAGGAAAACCAAGTAACAGGAATACTTCATCATCAACAATCCGGGTGTACACTCAGAGACCCAATCGAAAAGTCAGCAACTACGCAGATGACAAGCAGATAAATCCACAAAGATGGGAAGAAACCAATGAAAAAAGGAGGAAAACACCCGAAACCAGAATACCTCACCTCCTAGAAAGGACCAAAACTCCTCAACAGCAAGGGAACAAAGCTGGACGGAGAATGACTGTGACAAAATGATGGAATTAGACTTCAGAAGGTGGATAATGAGAAACTTTTGTGAGCTAAAAGAACATGTATTAAATCAATGCAAAGAAACTAAGGAACTTGAAAAAAGATATGAGGAAATGATAACAAGAATGGATAACTTAGAGAGGACTATGAATGAATTAAAGGAGCTGAAAAACACAATACGAGAACTTCGCGAAGCATGCACAAGTTTCAATAGCCGAATTGACCAAGCAGAAGAAAGAATATCTGAAGTCGAAGACCAACTCAATGAAATAAAACGAGAAACCAAGATTAGAGCAAAAAGGACAAAAAGGAATGAACAAAGTCTCCAAGAAATGTGGGACTATGTGAAAAGACCTAACCTACGTTTGATAGGTGTACCAGAAGGGGACGAAGAGAATGAATCCAAGCTGGAAAATACTCTTCAGGACATCGTCCAGGAAAATTTCCCCCACCTAGCAAGACAGGCCAATACTCAAATGCAGGAAATACAGAGAACACCACAAAGATATTCCACAAGAAGAGCAACCCCAAGGCACATAATCGTCAGATTCAACAGGGTTGAAATAAAGGAGAAAATACTAAGGGCAGCCAGAGAGAAAGGTCGGGTCACCCACAAAGGGAAGCCCATCAGACTCACAGCAGATCTCTCGGCAGAAACACTACAAGCCAGAAGAGAGTAGGGGCCAATATTCAACATTCTTAAGGAAAAGAACTTTCAACCCAGAATTTCATATCCAGCCAAACTGAGCTTCAGAAGTGAAGGAAAAATAAAATCCTTTGCGAACAAGCAAGTACTCAGAGATTTCATCACCACCAGGCCTGCTTTACAAGAGCTCCTAAAAGAGGCACTACACATAGAAAGGAACAACCAGTACCAGCCATTCCAAAATCACACAAAATGCTAAAGAGCATCAACATGATGAAGAATCTACAACAACTAACAGGCAAAACAGCCACTTAGCATCAAAATGGCACTATCAAATTCACACATAACAATATTAACCCTAAATGTAAATGGACTAAATGCACCAATCAAAAGACACAGACTGGCAAATTGGATAAAAATCCAAAACCCACCAGTGTGCTGTATCCAGGAAACCCATCTCACATGCAAGGATACACAAAGGCTCAAAATAAAGGGATGGAGGAAGATTTACCAAGCAAATGGAGAGCAAAAAAAAGCAGGAGTTGCAATTCTCATCTCTGATAAAATAGACTTTAAAGCAACAAAGATCAAAAGAGACAAAGAAGGCCATTACATAATGGTAAAAGGATCGATACAACAAGAAGAGCTAACGATCCTGAACATATATGGACCCAATGCAGGAGCACCCAGATGCATAAGGCAAGTTCTTAATGACTTACAAAGAGACTTAGACTCCTACACAATGATAGTGGGAGACTTTAACACCACTGTCAATATTAGACAGATCAACCAGACAGAAAATCAACAAGGATATCCAGGGCTTGAACTCAGACCTGGAGCAAGCAAACCTGATAGACATTTACAGAACTCTCCACCCCAAATCCACAGAATACACATTCTTCTCAGCACCACATCACACCTACTCTAAAATTGACCACATAACTGGAAGTAAAGCACGGCTCAACAAATGCAAAACAACTGAAATTATAACAAACAGCCTCTCAGACCATAGTGCAATCAAGTTAGAACTCAGAATGCAGAATCCAACCCAGAACCGCACAACTTCATGGAAACTGAACAACTGGCTCTTGAATGTTGACTGGGTAAACAATGAAATGAAGACAGAAATAAAGAAGTTCTTTGAAACCAATGAGAACGAAGACACAACATACCAGAACCTCTGGGACACATTTAAAGCAGTCTCTAGAGGAAAGTATATAGCAATAAGTGCCCATATGAGGAGAATGGAGAGATCCAAAATTGACACCCTATCGTCAAAATTGAAAGAGCTAGAGGAGCAAGATCAAAAAAACTCAAAACCCAGCAGAAGACAAGAAATAACTAAGATCAGAGCTGAACTGAAGGAGATTGAGACACGAAAAACCCTTCAAAAATCAATAAATCCAAGAGCTGGTTTTTTGAAAAGATCAACAAAATAGACCACTAGCCAGACTGATTAAAAAGAAAAGAGAGAACAACCAAATAGATGCAATAAACAATGATAAAGGGGAAATCACCACAGATTCCACAGAAATTCAAACCATCATCAGAGAATATTACAAACAACTCTATGCACATAAACTAGTAAACCTGGAAGAAATGGATAAATTCCTGGACTCCTGTGTCCTCCCAAGCCTCAACCAGGAGGAAGCTGAAACTATGAATAGACCAGTAACAAGGTCAGAAGTCGAGGCAGCAATTAAGAGCCTACCACACAAAAAAAGCCCAGGTCCAGACGGGTTCACAGCCGAATTCTACCAGACACACAAAGAGGAGCTGGTACCATTCCTTCTAAAACTATTTCAAACAATCCAAAAAGAGGGAATCCTTCCCAAATCATTTTACGAGACCAACATCATTCTGATACCAAAACCCGGCAGAGACCCAACAAGAAAAGAAAACTTCAGGCCAATATCCATGATGAACACAGATGCAAAAATCTTCAATAAAATATTGGCAAGCCAATTGCAACAGCAAATCAAAAAACTTATTCATCACGATCAAGTAGGATTCATCCCGGGGATGCAAGGCTGGTTCAACATACGCAAGTCTATCAACGTAATTCACCACATAAACAGAACCAAAAACAAAAACCACATGATTATCTCAATTGACGCAGAGAAGGCATTTGACAAAATTCAACAGCCCTTTATGCTAAAAACCCTCAATAAACTTGGTATCGATGGAACATATCTCAAAGTAATAAAAGCTATTTATGACAAACCAACAGCCACTACCATACTGAATGGGCAAAAACTGGAAGCATTCCCTTTGAAATCTGGCACTAGACAAGGATGCCCTCTTTCACCACTCCTATTCAATATAGTATTGGAAGTTCTAGCCAGAGCAATCAGGCAAGAAAAAGAAATAAAGGGTATTCAAATAGGAAAGGAGGAAGCCAAATTGTCTCTATTTGCAGACATGATAGTATACCTAGAAGACCCCATCGCCTCAGCCCAAAAACTCCTGAAACTGATAAGCAACTTCAGCAAAGTCTCAGGATATAAAATCAATGTGCAATAGTCACAAGCATTTGTCTACACCAATAACAGACTTAAAGAAAGCCAAATCAAGAACGAACTGCCATTCGCAATTGCTACAAAAAGAATAAAATACCTTGGAATACAACTCACAAGGAACGTAAGGGACCTCTTCAAGGAGCACTACAAACCACTGCTCAACGAAATCAGAGAGGACACAAACAGATGGAGAAACATTCCATGTTCATGGTTAGGAAGAATTAATACCGTGAAAATGGCTATACTGCCCAAAGTAATTTACAGAATCAACGCTATTCCCATCAAGCTACCATTGACTTTCTTCACAGAGCTGGAAAAAACCACCATGAATTTCATATGGAACCAAAAGAGAGCCTGCATAGCCAAGTCAATTCTAAGCAAAAAGAACACAGCGGGAGGCATCACACTACTTGATTTCAAACTATACTACAAGGCTACAGTAATCAAAACAGCATGGTACTGGTACCAAAACAGAGATATAGACCAATGGAATAGAACAGAGGCACCGGAGGCAACACAACATATCTACAACCATACAATCTTTGATAAACCTGACAAAAACAAGCAATGGGGAAAGGATTCCCTGTTTAACAAATGGTGTTGGGAAAACTGGCTAGCCATGTACAGAAAGCAGAAACTGGACCCCTTCCTGACACCTCACACTAAAATTAACTCCAGATGGATTAAAGACTTAAACATAAGACCTGGCACGATAGAAACCCTAGAAGGAAATCTAGGCAAAACTATCCAGGACATAGGTGTAGGCAAGGACTTCATGAACAAAACACCAAAAGCATTGGCAACAAAAGCCAAAATAGACAAATGGGACCTAATGAAACTCCACAGCTTCTGCACGGCAAAAGAAACAGTCACTAGAGTGGATCGGCAACCAACACAATGGGAAAAAATTTTTGCAGTCTACCCATCTGACAAAGGGCTGATATCCAGAATTTACAAAGAACTCAAACAGATTTACAGGAAAAAAAAAAACAAGCCCGTTCAAAAGTGGGCAAAGGATATGAACAGAAACTTTATGAAAGAAGACATATATGAGGCCAATAATCATGAAAAAATGCTCATCGTCACTGGTCATCAGAGAGATGGAAATCAAAACCACATTGAGATACCATCTCACGCCAGTTAGAATTGCGATCATTAAAAAATCTGGAGACAACAGATGCTGGAGAGGATGTGGAGAAAAAGGAACACTTTTACACTGTTGGTGGGAGTGTAAATTAGTTCAACCATTGTGGAAGACAGTGTGGCGATTCCTCAAGGCCTTAGAAATAGAAATTCCATTTGACCCAGCAATCCCATTACTGGGTATATATCCAAAAGACTATAAATCGTTCTACTATAAGGACACATGTACACGAATGTTCATTGCAGCACTGTTTACAATAGCAAAGACCTGGAATCAACCCAAATGCCCATTGATAATAGACTGGATTGGAAAAATGTGGCACATATACACCATGGAATATTATGCAGCAATCAGAAATGATGAGTTTGTGTCGTTTGTAGGGACATGAATGAATCTGGAGAACATCATCCTCAGCAAACTGACACAAGAACAGAAAATGAAACACCGCATATTCTCACTCCTAGGCGGGTGATGATAAATGAGAACACATGGACACAGAAAGGGGAGTACTAAACACTGGGGTCTATTGGGGGAAAAGGGGAGGGCCAGTGGGAGGGGGAGGTGGGGAGGGATAGCCTCGGGAGAAATGCCAAATGTGGGTGAAGGGGAAACGGAAAGCAAAGCACACTGCCTTGTGTGTACCTACGCAACTGTCTTGCATGCTCTGCTCATGTACCCCAAAACCTAAAATCCAATAAAAAATAAAAAGAAAAATACTGCAAGTGAATTGAAGTCTATAAAATACTTTCTCTTAATATAAATAAAAATTTTAGAAAAGTTGAGTTATTTTTTAGCATTCTTTTCATCATGGATTGTTATGTGTATGTTGCATCATCTTTAACTTTCTTTTCTTTTTTTTTTTTTTTTTGAGACGGAGTTTCGCTCTTGTTACCCAGGCTGGAGTGCAATGACGTGATCTCGGCTCCCTGCAACCTGTGCCACCTGGGTTCAGGCAATTCTCCTGCCTCAGCCTCCTGAGTAGCTGGGATTACAGGCATGCACCACCATGCCCAGATAATTTTTTGTATTTTTAGTAGAGATGGGGTTTCACCATATTGACCAGGATGATCTTGATCTCTTGACCTCATAATCCACCCGCCTCGGCCTCCCAAAGTGCTGGGATTACAGGAGTGAGCCACCGTGCCCGGAGTTTTAACTTTATTTTGTATTTAGTCATTTTAACCTTTTTTTCATTTAAAGATTTTTCCTCATTTTTACATTTTTTGGAGTCTGTTGTATTTTTACTTGAGTCATTCCTTGCTTAGTCCTCATTTCTGAAATCTTTTATTCTAATTTTTTTCTGATTTTACTCACCTAAGTTGACTTTTTCTAACTGTAAATTGCATTTTTTTTTTAAATGCCTTGTTTTGTTACCTTAATGCTTTTTAGCTTGCTTTGAAATAGTAGGTTATGGCTTTGATTGGTTTGATAAGCACACCTTTTTGATATGCCCTTATATCTTTAGAGGTATTAATCTGCTTATTTTTTTCCTTATAATAATTTTATATGGTGTTTGAATTTGATGCTTTTCTCGTCATTTTTCTAAGAAGTTAATTTTATTAATCTTTAAGGGGAAGTCCGTTTTCCAGACAGTTCAAGGAGCTCCTCCTTCTGTTTTCATGTGGTAACTACATATATGGCAGTCCACTTGCATGATTTCCTATTCTGTCTTCCTCTCTCACTTTTATATGTACGTTTTCTTTCTTTGACTTATTTCATTCCTGCATAATCTTAGACCCAATTTCTTATTTTGTTGGATCTGTGCTAGAAGGGAATCCTGATGTGCCAATTTTGAGGGTATACAGTTTCTGTGAGTCTAACCAAGTGTTTTTTTATTAACTTCATAGAAAAATTTTTGGGTAAAGTTCTTTCTTTTAGAGCTCCGTTCAAGTTGGCCTACTCCAATTTTCAATGAGTATCTGTTGGCTAACCTGGGGTTCTTCTGTTATCCAGTCTATCAGACACCCTGTTTTGTTGCTTCCCTCTGCTTCTTTCTGCTTGTATTCCCATATCTTATGTTTGGTGTCTGGTGGTGGTTCATCTTCATTTAGCTGTATTTTGAGGGTTATGATAGTTTTTCTGTGCTTACAACATTCTTCATAGGCTTTTGGTTTTTATCTAGTTCTGGTTTTATATGGAGATTTATAGAAATTTAAAATGGTATCTCTGCTCTTAATCCTATCTTTGAAGAATATTCTTTCATTCTGTTTGAAATATTTTGTGTATGTATTAAATACTGCACGTGAATTAGTCTATTACATACTTCCTCTTAATTATATATCACCTTTATTTGCGTAATTGAATGTTTTCTACTTCCAGATGGAAATAAGTAGATGTAGGTATATATTCTCAAATGGAAGTAAGAAGAAGATAATGCACATGTGCCTACTGCATTAAAGTTCAGGAAAATCTGATTTTTAAAAATTGGTGTGTATTTATATGTATTTATGGCTACATTGATATTTTGATACAATGCATAATGATCAAATCAGGATATTGAGGCTATCCATCATCTCAAATATTTATCTTTATTTTGAGAATATTTTATATGTTCTCTTTTAGCTATTGTAAAATATGCAGCATACTGTTAACTGCTAATAGTCACACTATTATGCTTTTGAACACTAAAACTTACTTCTGACTGTGTTTGGATCCACTAACCTCAGTTTATTTCCTTTTCTACTACTCTTCCCACCCGGTAGTCATCTTTCTCTTCTTTATCTTTAAGAAATCAATTTTTTAAATATTTCATTATGTGAGTGACAACATGCAATATTTGTCATTCTGGGGCTGGGATATATAACTTAAAGTAGTGACTTCCAGTTCATCTGTGTTACTGCAAATGACAACATTTAATTCATTTCTATGACTGAATAGTATTCCATTGTGTATATATACCTCATTTTCTTCATCTATTGATAGATGCTTAGGTTGGTGTTGTAAATTGGCTAAGAACAGTGCTGCAATAAACATCAGGGTACAGATATTCCTTTGATATACTGAGTAGTATAGTACCTGTATTTTGTTTTTTGAGAAACTCCATATTGTTTTTTGTGGAGGTGTTCTAATTTACATTTTCACCAACATAAGAGTTGCCTTTTTTCTGCGTCCTCTGCAGTATTTGTTATTTTTTGTCTTTTTGATAATAGCCCTATAACTGGGATGAGTTGATAACTCGTGGTTTTGATTTACATTTTCTTGAGTGATGTTGAACATTTTTTTTTATATATCTGTTGGCCATTTGTGTGTTGTCATTTTGTTTTTGTTTTTGTTTTTTTCTTTGAGATGGAGTCTTGCTCTGTCACCCAGGCTAGAGTGCACTGGAGTGATCTCAGCTCACTGCATCCTCCCCCTCCAAGGTTCAGGGGATTCTCCTGCCTCAGTCTCCCGAGTAGCTGGGACTACAGGCATGTGTCACCACACCCAGCTAATTTTTTGTCTTTTTAGTACAGATGGGGTTTCACTGTGTTAGCCAGGATGGTTGTGATCTCCTGACCTTTTGATCCATCCCCCCTCGGGCTCCCAAAGTGCTGGGATTACCGGCATGACCCACTGTGCCTGGCCTTTTGTGCCTTCTTTTAAGAAATGTCTCTTCATGTCCTTTGCCTACTTATTAATGGGATTAATTCTTTTTTTGCTGTTGAATTTCTCATATATGCTAGATATTAGTCCTTTGTTGGATGAAAGTTTGCGAATACTTTCTCTCATTCAACAGATTTTCTCCTCATTCTCTTGATTTTCTTTGCTGTGCAGAAGCTTTTTCCTTTAGTAAGTACCATTTCTCTATTTTTGTTCTTTGTGCTTTTGGAGTCTTAGCCATAAAATCTTTTTTTTTACACCAATGTCCTCAAGCATTTCCTCTGTTTTCTTCCAGTTATTTTTATAATTTTTCATCTTAAATTTATGTCTTCAGTCTATTTTGAGGTGTTTTTTTTGTTTATTTGTTTTGGTTTGGTTTGGTTTTTGGTATATGATGACATAGGGGTCTAGTTTCTTCTGCATGTGGATATCCAGTTTTCTCAGCACCATTTGCCAAAGGGTATGTCCTTTTCCCACTGTATGTACCTGGTGTCTTTGTTGAAAATCAGTTGACTGTAAATGTGTGGATTTAGTTCTTGGTTCACCATTTCATTGTATTGCCTTCTGTGTCAGTTTTTAAACGAATGCTGTACTGTTTTGGTGTATTTTGAAAATATACCAAAATACACAGCTTTGGTGTATTTTGAAGTCAGGTAGTATAATATATGTAGCTTTGTTCTTTTTTTCAGGATTCCTTTTGGCTATTTTGGATCTATTGTGATTTCATACATATTTCAGGATTTTTTTTCCTATTTCTGTGAAGAATATTAAAATTTTGACAGGGATTGCATTGAATGTGTAGATTGCTTTAGATGTAGTATGGTCATTTTAATAATTTTCTTCTGATTCATGAACATCAATGTCTTCCCATTTTTTAAATGTCCTCTTCAATTTCTTTCATTAGTATTTTGTAGTTTTTGTTGTAAAGATCTTTGCCTCCTTGGTATTTTATTTTACTTTTTTAACTATTGTAAAAGGAATTGCTTTCCTGATACCTCTTTTACCTAGTTTGTTACTTGTATGTGAAAATATGACTGATTGTTTTATGTTGAATTTTGTTTCCTGCAACCTTACTAAGTGTATCAGTCCTAAGAGTTTTGTGTTGGAGTCTTTAGGTTTTTCAAAATATAAGATTCTGTCATCTGCAATGGAACAACAATTTAATTTCTTTTCCAATTTGAATGTCTTATATTTCTTTCTCTTTCCTGATTGGTCTGGCTAGGACTTCCAGTTCTGTGTTAAATAGGAGTGGTGAAAGTGGGCATCCTCTTCTTGTTATTTATTTTTTAGAGGAAAGGCTTTCAGCTTTTCTCCATTAAGTATAATGTTAGCTGTGGGTTTATCACATACTGCTTGTATTGTGTTGAGGTATGTCCCTCTATACCTAATTTGTTGACAGTTTTGTGTAAAAGGAATGCTGAATTTTATCAAATTGTTTTTCTATGTCTATTAAGACTATAATATTGTTTTTGGCCTTTATTCTGTTGATAGGGATGTATTACATTTATGGATTTGCATATGTTGAACAATCTGGTATCTCTGGGAGAAATCCCACTTGACTGTGGTGTGTTATCTTTTGATGTGCTGCTAGATTTGGTTTGCTAATGTTTTCTATGGAGTTTCTTTGTCTGTATTTATCAGGGGTATTGGTCTGTAGTGTGTGTGTGTGTGTGTGTGTGTGTGTGTGTGTGTTTTAAATGTTGTATTCTTGTCTGGTTTTGGTGATGCTTGCCTCAAAGAATGAGTTAGGAAGAATTCCTTCCTCTTCAATTTCTTGAAATAGTTGGAAGAGACTTAGTATCAAGTCTGGATAAGTTTAGTAGAGTTTGGCAGTGAATCTATCTGGTCTTGGGTTTTTAGTTCCTGAGAGACTTTTCATTACTGCTTCAATATCATTAATAATTATTGGTCTGTTAAAATTTTTTATTTCCTCCTCATTCAATCTTGGTAGGTCATATGTGTCCTAGAATTTGTCAACTTCCTCTAAGATTTCCTAGTTATCCGCGTATAGTTGTTCATAATAATTTCTCGTGATTCTCTGTATTTTTATGTATCAGTTATAATGTTTCCTTGTTTCTCATTTTATTTGGGGTGGTTCTTTTTTGCTTAGTGGTTTACTGATGATGATGATTATTTTTGGGTGGTTTCCAACCAAACTTCATTTTGTTTGTCTTTGTATTTTGTTTTTTGTTTCGAGATTTTTTTTTTTTGAGACGGAGTTTCGCTCATGTTACCCAGGCTGGAGTGCAATGGTGCAATCTCGGCTCACCGCAACCTCTGCCTCCTGGGTTCAGGCAATTCTCCTGCCTCAGCCTCCTGAGTAGCTGGGATTACAGGCACGCGCCACCATGCCCGACTAATTTTTTGTATTTTTAGTAGATACAGGGTTTCACCATGTTGACCGGGATGGTCTCGATCTCTTGACCTCGTGATCCACCCACCTCGGCCTCCCAAAGTGCTGGGATTACAGGCTTGAGCCACCGCGCCCGGCCCTCGAGATTTTTTTTGGAGGAGGTCACAGTCTCACTCTGTCAGCCAGGCTGGAGTGCAGTGGTGCAATTTTGGCTCACTGCAACCTCCACCACCCCAGTTGAAGCAATTCTCCTACCTGACTCCAGAGTAGCTGGGATTACAAGCATGTACCACCAAGCCTGGCTAATTTTTGTGTTTTTAGCAGACATGGGGTCTCAGCATGTTGGCCAAGGTTGTCTTGAATTCCTGACCTCAGGTGATCCACCCACCTCAGCCTCCGAAAATCCTGGGATTAAAGGCATGACCCACTGTGGACAGCCTGTATTGTGTTTTTAGTCTTTATTTTGTTTAGTTCTGTTCTGACCATTCTTTCCTTTTACAAATTTTGGAATTTTGTTTTTGTAGTTCTTTGGAGTGCATCATCAGCTTGTTATGTTACATCTTAATAAAATTGGAATTATATTAAAATATTTTTAAGTCTTATTCATTTTTTTTCTTAGAATACATGGATTTAAAATATTTTAGCTTGACTTATTGATAGTTGTTACTAGCTTGAAAGTAAAATGGCTGTATTTTTTTATTCCTCTAATATAAGATTTCACTGATAATTTCTGGATCTCTCTACATCTGTCTTTTTTTTTTAAAACAGTCTTTGTTTAACACCAATTTTTATTCAAATTGATGTAATAAAATGTGTATATTAGTTTGCTAGCACTGCCATAACAAAGTACCGAGTCTGGGTGGCTTAACCAAAATTTATTTTTTCATAACTTTGGATGCTAGAGGTCTGAGATCAAAGTTTTGGTAGATTTCATTTCTTCTAAAGCCTCTCTGCTTGCCTTGTAGGTGGTTTCCTCATCCTTTGTCTACACATAGTTTTTCCTTTGTAGATGTCTGTATACATATTTCCTTTCTTTTACCCAGGCTGGAGTACAGTGGTACAATCTTGGCACACTGCAACCTCTGCTTCCCAGGTTCAAATGATTCTCGTGCCTCTGTCTCCCAGGTAGCTGGAATTACAGGTGCACACCACCATGGCTGGCTAATTTCTGTATTTTTAGTAGAGACAGGATTTTGCCAGATTGGCCAGGCTGGTCTTAAACCTCTGACCTCAAACAATCCACTCATCTTGGCCTCCCAAAGTGCTGGTATTATAGGCATGAGCCACCATGTGCCATTGTGCCCAGCCAATATTTCCTTTTCTTACAAGGGTCCACCCTAATGACTTCATCTTAATCATCTCTTTAAAGACCATATCTCCAAATAAAGTTAAATTCTGAAGTATATTGGTGGGTAGGATTCCAACATGCCAGTTTGCAGGGAACCCAGTTCAACCCATAGCAATGTGTGTGAGTCATGATCCTAGTACAGAGCCTGGAAAATAAGTCTCAAATATCTTCTTGTTGCTACTGTGTTCCAAAGCTTGGATGACACTGGGAAATCATAAACTGGAGTTCAGGAGTTTGTGATCTTGTGGAAGGGAAAGACAAAAAAAGCACTATAATGTAGAAACTGTAATCAAAGTAAAATCAAAATACAAAACTGTGTTAGAGGAAAATAATCTTTCAGGATGCTAATTTCTATAGATTTCAGTTAGAAATCTTAAAGTTGACAATTTTATGCCTATGACTTTGGGCAGTTTACGTGCTTCATACACGGCTTTTATTCATCTATAAAATGGAGAAAATAATTCATACTCCTTTATTATAGTCTTTAGATAAAACATAAAAAAGTACCTACCATAATAAAAAGCAAAGGCAGTATTAAAAATATATAGTATGACAGGAACACGAAATAATCAGTAATATATCTGCTGACTATTGAAATGACTATAAGGAACTGGCATGGCTCTTTTGGTGCATAATGCATGGATATCAGCTCTGAATAAACTTATAAGAATCATATTACATACAGATTTCTTTTTTTCTAAAACCCTATACTGAAAGGCCTTTCCCCAGTAATACTCAGATTCAATAATACAGTGATTTTTACTTCAATAGAAGGAAAAATGGTGTGTTGATATGTGTTTGAGAGAGAGACTTTGATATATTAGAAATAGGGTTTTTTTAGTTTCAACAGTCTCCTTGGTGATTGTTACCTCTGCATTTCTTCTCTTACCCAACCCACATATACACCACAATGTGTCTAAAACACAGGCTATAGTTATTAAAGCAGATGGAACTTGAGGTGAACCTTGTTGGAGAATTAGATCATGCTGCAGGCAGGGGAACGTGTATTTTATAGAGGTCCAGGAAATTGGTAGGAAGCGTTGGTTGATGGATGAATAAGGTATGAGTTTACTGCTTTGTATAGGATGAGAAGAGGTGAGAATCCTAGGATGAGAACCTGGGAATTACTCATTACCTGGTCAAGCAAGCATGCTTAGAGCTTTGCCAGTATAAGATAGTTCTGCAGAGAAACACCAATAGAGGAGGTATAGATAGGGATACAGATGAACATTTGGCTCACCAACTTACGTAGGCTGGTAAGTCCAAAATCTGAAGAGTGGATGTCTCAGGATTTCATTTGATTGGATGAGGCTTACCTATACTGTGAATCACCATCTACCTATTTAAATGTTAATCTCAATCCAAAACACCTTCACTGAAACACTTAATGTAATATTTGACCAAATATCTGGTTACCCTGTGGTCCAGTCAGGTTGATACACAAATTAACCATCGGAGCCAGGAAAGTTAAGTTGAACATTGTTTCTTTTTGGCATAATTTTAGTTGGCAATTATATATATACCTTTACCATTTAGAGGTTCTCAGACATTGGCTGATGTATTAACTGAAAAATCTGGGCTTCTTATTTAATGCTTACAGTTTTCAATACAAGGCTATCGAATATTCTGATGTGAGTTTTCTCTCTGTTAAATCATAACAAGCTATGTGACCTTTAAATGCTACAGACAAAGTTATTCAGTGTAAATCAGACTACATGTTAAAATTATTTTGGGGGGATCCTCCTTGTTATGACATTAGTATTTTGCCCTCTGCCACTGCCTTTTTAGAAGCTATTTAAAAAATAGGGAATGTAAAAACTAAAACTCGGAGGCTGGTATCAAATTCACAGGTCATGTATCATTTAATGTTAAATCTCAGTACTTTATAATTCTAAGGTCTATTTTCAGGGGGAGAACAAAGACTTGATTTTTGTATTAAAGTTTGTATAATTCTGGAATGTAAAATGATTTTGTGATAAGCCTCAATATTTTTAGTTCAACCTCTGAGATTTTCTAAGAAGTGCTTTATTAATGGAACAGAGAGTAAGAATTCTAAAGGCTTCTATGTTTTTGATTTCCTTAACCACAAAGTAGTTGTTACGTGCTTTGCTTTCTTTGAGAAAATCATCAGTATTAATCATAAGTTTGGAAAGAATTTTGTGCTTTATGAAAAAATGATTTTTAAATATTTTGGTTGCCTTTCCTCCTCTCATTGAGTTTGAGGATAATAGAATAACACTGGGATTGAGGAGGTTCAATTAATTTATTGGAGCCCTGCTCCTATAGTTGTATTTTTTTCTATTCTGAACTTCCAAGTCCATGGTACAAGTACAGTCATTACTGTTTTCTTCTTTTTTTGAGTCAGTTTTAATTACCATCCGCAAAGAAGATTGATAGTGCAGCATGCTTTTGAAATTGTCAATAGCAATCACATAAAATGCCTTAGCCTAGATCCTAGTGGAGAAACTAAGATGTAAACAATGAAAAGGAATAAGCATTTGTTTTAAAGAAATTCAGAAGTGCAAACATAGCTGTATTACACAAAACTTGTATTCCATTGTCACATATGATTATGGCATGTTTGCTAAAACTTGGAAATTTGAAACAAAGTCTTAGTGGGATGTAGTTGATATGGGTTGTTTACCAAACCTTGAACTATTAAGACCATAAAGAAGAGATTAATTTGAAGTCAGAAACTGATAATATTTTGAGTAGACAAAAGTTATTTCAATTTATGTTCTTAACGTATGTGTCCATAACAGCAATAATTATGTCATTGACATAATAGGTGTTTCCTATTACCAGGCCCCAGAAATAATTTTACACATTATCTAATCCTTACTAAAATCTCAAAATGTAGTATTTTACACACATCTCCTGGCTTCCTCTTGCACATGTCTATTTTTAAAATGACAATATTTTATTCTACAGAAAGATGAATCTTAAAATTGTTACACTAGTTGGAAAATTCAGTAACAGTAGCTGTCACTTCTTACTCAATTTTGAGCAGACAATGCCTAACACAATGAAGGCATCAATAAATGAAAAGACTCTTCAAGTCCATCTCCTTGCCCTTGATTTGTCCTTTTACAGATGTGTGCTTCATAATAATCTTTTAAAAAGTAAAATCCTTAAAGAAAATTTGACTGCATAGAAATTGTTCTTTGGTCTCTTCTCATTTCACACATGCAAAGAGCTGCCAAAGTATCAATATGCTACTTTCAGCATCTGTTCAGATATAGAATTGAAATTGTATAAAAATTTAAAAATTGTATTTCCCTCCATTTAACAAATATTGAATGCCTGTCAGGTTTCTTATATCTGTAGTTATTAAACATGTTACCTTATTTAATACCACCTTTATAAAGGTGAGAGATTGCTTAATTGTAAAACCAGTGAGACATGCAGATAAGAGTAGTATTTGTGTGGGTTTAGGTTTTTGAAATAGTTGTATGTCAGAAATATCAAAGTTTCTGTGTAATAGGCAACTGAACAGAACTCTTTTCTCAGTGAACTCACAATTCTCACCATCGTCCAACTGCCACACGGAAGATTAAAGAAAAATGCAAAAATAGTCCCAAATATTCCATTTCAGGTGATTAGCTATAGTAGAATATGTACATACCCTATATATAAACACACACAAATAGTATATATACAAATATATGCACACATATATAGAATCATTTATATAGATCTACCTGTCTATACCTATACAGTATCATCTATATAGTGTCATATATGTCATATATAATATGTATGCAATGTGTTAGTAAATCTGTGTAAAAGGGAAGCTCTCCGTTATTGTATCTTTTAAGTTTGAAAGTTATTTAATAACTTTCATACAAAACTTTAACATGAAATATATACTGTATAGTTATAAACAGGTAGAGCTCTCTCTCTATATAGTATCATTAATATATGGCAGATCATAGATTGTTACTATTTGTATCTGTATAGTAGATATACAAATGATATGTATGACACTTTATATAAAGTATAAATGTGGTATTATATATATGAAACCATATTTATAAAGGTTCTATATATGACAGACCTCTTTACAATCCCGACATCATAAAAAATCAGTGCAGTACCTAAGCAGAGGTTTTAATCTGGCTGTACATCAGAATCACTTTTGGAACTTTGCAAATATATAGGCTAGTATCTTTTTTGATATGCACTGTGCAGAGATATTTGAAAATATAAAAGAAAAACAAAAAGATATTTATGTTGATTGTGATGTAAAACCAGTTGATAACCATTGAATTAGAAATTGATAAAGGTTTGGTATGTGGTCTACTCTATGAATGACTGTAGTCAGAGAATTTATCAGTAGGAAGGACATATCGATTGGTTACATAGACATTGTAAGAAATTGGCCTGTCAGATGCAGACCACTGTAGACTGCAAATAGCTGGGAATTAGGAGTGATTAGCTAACAATGTAGAAACCAAGACAATAGCAGATTCACCATATTTCTTATGATGTTACTTATGAATCTAAAATCTACATCCTTATATTTTGCTCACTTACAAGAGGTGAACTTTAAAGTCTACTGCTATTAATATAGCTTCATATATTTTTTCTTAATTTTTGTTTTTAGGAGAGGGTACTTTTTAAATCAGTTTCAAACTTAAAAGATACAGAAATAACACAAATAGCTTTCCTATCTTTTACCTACCTAGATTCACTACTTAACCAGCTATTTACATTTGGTCTCATTGACCTTATCATTTCTGTTCATGTACTCCCCTCACACCTTTTCAGTCACACTTTTTTCTCCATCTCCTCCTTCATCTCTTCACCTGTAGCACTGTGAACTACTTAATGGGGTGGTGTTTAAACTACCAAATTTATAGTAATTGTTGCACAGCGACCTAATAAAAACAGTAAAATTCTACATAATCCATAGGTGAAATAAGAAACTGCAATAGAAATTAGATGTTTCTAATTATACGATTCTAAATGAAAGCAAGTAAAAAGAAGTGACATCTTTTAAACTAAATGTGAAGTAAATTAAATTGAGTGAAAATATCACAATGTTTGAGATACAGCTAAAACTGTTACTAGAGGAAAATTTAGAGATTTAAATAGTAGAAAAAAGGGAGAGAGTCAGCAACTTAAACAGTTTTAAAAAGAAAAGCAGCAAACTAAACAGATAGTGGAAGGAAGAAAATAGTGAAGAATTTTAAGACAGGAATATGGGGATTAAGAAAAATTCTCAGACTTCAGCTCATGGTTGAACTTCATATCATAAAAACAAGAGGTCACCTTACCTTGAATCAGGGTACCTTCTGATTTGCCTGCTGTAGAGCAGGACTTAATGTCTTTTGGGAGAATGTATCCAGGGTTTCCAGAGGTGACTATCACTGTGTCACATAGTTCATAAATTTTAAATCAGACCATCTCAGCTCTTCCAGATGTGAAGAAAATTATTTCACCTGTTTTTAGTTGTTATTGCTGTAGTCAGAACAGGAAGTTAATTTTATTGAATTGAAAATCTAGAGGAATGCCAAGGAACATGATGTACTTAACCAGGGCACTGGATGTCACAGTGAGTCTGTGCATAGGCAATAACCTGTAGCCTAAAGAGTGAATCTGTTTGAGAAGAAGAAATTTGTTAGGTTCTGGGAGACTCGTTATAAACATGGAAAGATCGAATTGTTGAACTTGAAATGGTAGTCACCTCTAGTTACTCCCTTCTGAATGCATCCTAAAATATCTTATTTCTGTTAGTTGCACAATGGCTGGTTCTCTACCCACAAAGTGTTTAATGGATAGATTTATGGACCTGGGTAGTAAACTGAATCAAGGCCATCTTAGTGTGGACACAGATTAATCTACTTGGGCTGAAGTCAAAACCTTCCTATTTTTGGTCAACAGCTAAGAACATCAGGTACGTTTAGGTTTCAGCATCCTAGGGCCTTGTTAGATGTTTTGTTTGAAACTTAAATTTTTTTTTTAATTTCAGAGAGAATTTCCCAAGAGGTTTGTGTAATTACAGATACAAAGGAAGATAATAAACATGTAAGTCATCTTCTTGAAGAAGTGCTAAAAAGTGAATTAAATGTAAGTATTCAAAGACTGAGTTTGATAAACTTTGATTGCCACTAACTTTTATAGTGTAAATATATCTTTCTCAAAAAACCATAAAAATCTTTTAATTGTAATGTTCTTGTTATTTTGCCTCGATGAAATTCTTTGGTCTCCCAGCACTTACCATCTGAAACATACTCCATCCCTCTTTTCATTCCTGTCATAGATTTTCTTCCAGTCTCCATGTCCTTTAGGAAGCCCTGCCTGATGCCTGCACTCCCTAGCATAAGGCTGAGACTTGTCTTAAGAGGCGTAGTGGCCAGCACATGCTAGATGCTTAGTAAAGTTTGTAGACTCTATGAAGACTAGAGACAGATTAAGAAGAGGAAGGGGGAAAAAAAAAGAGACATGATGACGAAAGGTGAGATAATCATGATATTGAAAAAGTGAGTGAATGTGAAGTGACCAACTTCCTAGTTAAATTCATGTCTAATATCAGGACTAGTAAAATAGAAGATGCAATCAGTATTAGGGTATCTGTAGGAACTCTTTATATTTTTCCACTAAGCTCTGCCATTAGTCATTTTTATGACAACTCTCAAGTATTTTGTTTGCCAAGCTTACTTTTGTATATTTTAAATAATTTCCCAGCTTTCATTAAAATGTATAACTTCTAATCAGAGTTTGTGATCAACATGTGACTTTTTTTTTTTTTTTGACCGAGTCTTGCTCTGTTGCCAGGCTGGAGTACAGTGGTGCTGACCTTGGCTCACTGCAACCTTCAACTCCCTGGTTTAAGTGATTCTCCTTCCTCTGCCTCTCAAGTAGCTAGGATTACAGGCACAGCAACCATACCCAGATAATTTTTGTATTTTTAGTAGAGACGAGGTTTTGCCCTGTTGGCCAGGCTGCTCTTGATTTTCTGACCTTGTGATCTGCCTGTGTCGACATCCCAAAGTGCTGGGAATTACAGGCATGAGCCACCGCAGCCGGCGTGATGACCTTTTAATAACATGCATAATTCTAATCAAAAGCAGAGGGTGAAAGTTTATTCTAGCTATATAACTTTTTTTTTTTTGAGAGAAAGTCTCGCTGTGTCACTAGGCTGGAGTGCAGTGGCACGACCTTGGCTCACTGCAACCTTCGCCTCCTGGTTCAAGCAATTCTCCTGTCTCAGCCACCTAAGTAGCTCGGTCTACAGATGAGCACCACCACGCCTATTAGCTGTGTCATTTTCTCATGCTAGCACAGTTGGAAAGAAAACAAGCTCCGATATCGTAAGGCTTACATTTTGGATGTCAGCTCTGTTTCCTAATTACCTTATCTGTAAATTGAAACTGTTAATAATAACTACATTATAAAGTTGCTGGGAGAGTTGAATAACATGAATATATTTAAAGCGCTTAGAGAAGCATCTGGCATGCAATAAGTTTTCAATGAATACGAACTATAATTAAACTTTCAATGATAAGTTGACAGAGTGGTATGACAGTATTACGTAGTATAGACTGCTAGTTCCCACACTTCAGTGCTGTACTGAATACTGAGTTGTTAAAATTAACAAATTAGCTAGAGTCTTCTATGTCCTCTTCTCTGAAGAATCTAACTTGAATTAGTATACTTTAACTTAAAGTTTATAGCTGAAAGATGACAGTGAACTTTTTTTTTTTTTTTTGAGACAGAGTTTCGCTCTTGTTACCCAGGCTGGAGTGCAATGGCGCGGTCTTGGCTCACCACAACCTCTGCCTCCTGGGTTCAGGCAATTCTCCTGCCTCAGCCTCCTGAGTAGCTGGGATTACAGGCACGCGGCACCATGCGCAGCTAATTTTTTATATGTTTAGTAGAGACAGGGTTTCACCATGTTGACCAGGATGGTCTCGATCTCTTGACCTCGTGATCCACCCACCTCGGCCTCCCAAAGGGCTGGGATTACAGGCGTGAGCCACTGTGCCCGGCCCGAACATTTTTACTGTATATATTCTTACATTCTTGTCATTAACTAGTATACTTTCTCCCTCAAGCCATTATTTATTCTTAGTTGTATAAGTAAATATACATGTAATAGCCACCACAAATCCTTATGTTGATAGTTTAATCATTTTGGTTTTCTGGAACTAATCCTCCAATAGGTGCTCTTGTAAGGGCTCGCGGGCACAGTATTCCCACGTTCTTCCATGTGAATAAAATTATTCTTTCGCTCAAAACCTTCAAGGTGGTTTTGGCTACATTGAAACCTATCTTGATTCAACAATTTTTTGTTGAGCATCTTTGATATGCCAATCTGTTTTGTCATAAAGTATTTTGGTCAACTGTGATGAACATCTGACTTTCTTCATCTTATAAGTGACTTAGTCTCTTTGCCTGGATGCCAAAATAATTCTTTTCCTTGAAAATCCTTTTGTTTTACTACAGTTTTCTTAATTATGGTCTTTTTGGTTGATACTGCTAGGTACATAGTGGATTCTTCTGGGTAGTTCCAAATCTTGTTATTTGGCATTATTTTCTTCAGTATTTTCTGTTTTGTTACTTTACTTTTCTTCAGGGATTCCTGTTGGATAAAGCTTACATGTTATTTGGGCATTTATAGCTGTTACTTTCTGTTGAGGTTTTTCTAATCTCTTAATTTCTTCTTTATTTTCTTAACTTCCAGTCTTTTCCTTCTGTTGAGGCGTTACCTTTTGTGTTTTTTCTAATTTAGTCTTCATTTCTGAAATATTTTTTACATTTTTTTTCTCTTCTTATCACCTTATTTCCAAGTTACTCCAAGTCTGACTTTTCTAGTTCCTTTATTTTCTTAATTTCTATTAGCTTATTAAATATTGGGTTATTGTCTTTGTTTATTTTATGACTGGTCTTTCTTAAGTGCTTGTTTCCTGTATTCTTGTGTTTCCTCTTTATTCTTTCTTTGCTTTCCTTTTCTTTTTTGACACAAGGTCTTGCTCTGTCACCCAGGCTGGAGTGCACTGGCACTATCATGGCTCTCTGCAGCCTTGGCCTTCTGGGCTCAAGCGATCCTCCCATCTCATCTTCCTGAGTAGCTGAGACCACAGGCACACACTGCCATGCCCAGCTATTTTCTTTTTTGTGGAGACAGGAGTCTCCATTTACTGCGTAGGCTGGTCTCAAACTCCTGGCCTCAGGTGATTCTCTTACCTTGGCCTCCCTAAGGGAGGAAATACAGGGATGGCCGCTGCACCTAGCCCTCTTGTTGCTTTTGAAGTAGAAGAGTTTTATCTAGTTTAGGAGGAAGGGCTGGGTCAAAATAACACTTCTGTGGCCCTCTTTTGCCTATACTTCCTCTTTCCTTTATTCCTAGCACACCTCTCTTGGCCCATCTAGACTTCTCAGGCTGGTCCTTTAACATTCCAGGGTGCTTCTCTTTATTGGTTTTGAGCGTCCTTTGGGCCCAGACCCTCAGTTATCTCTAGCAGAGAACCTTCATGTGGTTCCTTTGTTTTCAACTTTGGATTAAAGCCTACTAAGGCTTCTCCTGGTTTCTGTTGCTATTCCCAGAATAGAATGGCCTACTGAAGTCTCCAGAAAGTACCTGATGATGTTTCTCTTGTTTTCTGTCTTTTTTGTTTTACTTTCATTTTCTTCTACAGTTTCTTAAACTGTTTGTGTCTTTGTGTGTGCTACCAGTTTACCCTTGACCACTGATACTATTTTTTTTTTTGGTTGTTTTTAGACATTGCCTCACTCTGTTGCTCCCACTAGAGTGCAGGGGCATCATCTTAGCTCACTGCAACCTCTACCTTCCAGGTTCAAGCGATTCTTGTGCCTCAGCCTCCCAAATACTGGTTTTATAGTAGATAATGTCTGTAGGTCTTTTGTTTTCATATCCTCCTTGCCTTTGTCTGTTTTTATGAAGGGTCTGCAGAGATTCAAAGACTAAAATCACATTTCTAGCTTTCCAGAATCTTTTTCCCCTTGATTCTTCGTTTGCTCTCCTGGCCATTTATAATTTTTAAAGAGCACTTAAATTTCTCTCTTAATTTCAAGTATTTAATTCATCTATAAATACAGATACAGCAAATTTGGAATTTTTAGAAATTAGATTTGACTTGAACTTATGGATTTCTTTCATATACCAGACAAAACTAAGAAGTATTCATATATTCAAAAGTAAGAAAATCACCATTCCTTAAAAGCCTCTTAATTGTAATATCCTCCGTTTTGAAGATACATTAGACTTTTTATTTATTTTTAATGAGCTAATGTAGAACTTTCTAAAACTGAACTTTGGATGTCCTGTTACTTTACTTAAAGAGCCTTGGTTGACCTTGAAAGGAAATATCATTCCTGCTAAGCCCTTCCTGACTTCTAAATTTGGTTAAAAAGAATTAAAAGTTTTAAAAAACCTGTTATGCTGCACAAACCTAAGAGAATGCTTCCCCTTAGAAACAGCCACAACACTAATTATGGAGTGTCAGGAGTAGTACTGAAATGGGTTTGACCCCTTTGCGGGTCTTGCTAAGGAGTTGGCACATTTACTCAGCCCAGAGCTCTCAGCCCCTAATGGGATGGCCATGCAGGTGAGTGAATACAGGGGCCAGGACAAGTCATTCTGGGTGCTGGCAGTAATAGAACTTCCTGTGGTGACATGGCAGCATGTAGGGAAGGTATCCATGACCTCTGGAGCCCCAGAGGACACGTGTTACATTGTGCTCTTTCATCTTTACTGTCTACTATTTTGAGACCAGCTCTCAATATATCAACATGGATTCAGTGTCTCTCAAAGTGATTAAGTGCTTGTTGAAAAGACAGACAAGGAAACATTTTTCCTTAAAGCTGGACCCAGCGGAGACACCACGTAATGCTGCTCCTTGGATGTCTGACATTCTCCTGAAAACCTCTGTTTTTTGTTAGGCTCTTTCAATAGGGGAGGGTGAATGAGGTTACACAAAGTTTCAGTGATAATTATACAAAAAGAGACATAAGCAAAAACTGTTGTCCAAAGATCACGATATGGTATTGTAAAGCGGAACAATGTAAAAGTTAGTTTCTGTGCTTCAGCATAAAAACCATAAACCTTAGCAAGAATACAGGTTAATTATAAACTTAAAATTATCAGCAAGAAAAGCACTGGGCTCACAGCTGCAGGGAGAACAGGATCTGACACAGGACTATTGGCCTGACCACAAACTACAAGAAGGGGGAGACCCCATGCAGGCCTGGAGAAGCAGTGGGAGAAGCAAGTCTTTTACATCTTTATCTCAACCACAGAGGTTTTTCCTCATGACAGATACCCCTCATGCATCCATTTATGGGTTCTCCAAAAGGGTCGCATTCCCTTACCAAAGCCATAATCAATATGCCTTTCCTGGGAAAGGAATCTGGGTAATAAGGCTCTCCATTACATGCCCATTTATAGGCTGCCTGCAACGAGAAGCTTATTAGGTACTGTCATCTTTCTCCGGCGGTCAGGCTATTTGGTTTGTTTTTTACACAGAGTTCCTGTTTTTGCAAAAGAGCATAGCAGGGGGAAAAGTAACAAGCTGCATTTTAACTCTTTACATTATTCTTCATTTTCTCAAATATAATAAATACAGCAAGTAACAAGCATAACAAAGCAAATAACTCATTGTGGGGAAGCCAAATTCTAAGAGAATTTACAGGTTAAAAATTTCTTCCTGTTATTTCAGATGCTAGGGTTTTGCCAATTCTTCCAGAAGCTTGGAATTGCTAAGTCACCACTGAGGAGTCCACAGTGTTCCCAAACAGCTTAAGTGTTTACCAACTCACTGGAGTGGCAGTGTGATAGCCTTTTGCACCAGCCCTCTTGGTAGCCGAGTTGCTGTTTGGTGTCTAGGAGGAATCAGGCTGCATGAGTGAATTGAAGGGTGGTGAAGGTGGAGGATTTTACTGAGCAGTGGAAGTGGCTTTCAGTGGGATGGGGTGCTGGAAAGGGACTGGAGTAGAAAGGTGGTCTTCCCCTGCAGTTCGGCTGTCCTGTGCTGAACTCTTCTCTGAAGTACCACTGTCAAGCCATCCCTCTGAAATAAAATTGCTTATCTTTGGTGGCTGCTGCTTCTCTTCTCTCCTTTGCCACTTCATTCTGCTGCTCTGCTGCCCCTCTGCCAGTAGAGCCTGGGATTTTAATGGGTACAGGATGGGAGGCAGGGTGGGCCAAAAAGCAACATTCGAGTGAACAAACAGCAATGCATGTTCTCACTTTGTGCCACCATACCAGTCTTGAGGGTGTGGCCCTCACCAGCGACTGCCTTCTTCTACCCTGTATTTCCCTGCCTCCTGTCTGTATCAGTACTATGCAGTACTTTTCTCTTTAAAATAAGCCTGTGATGTCTCCCTTTATTTTATGATTAGAAACAGGAAAACTTGAAGTTTGATTTGCCTAAGATCATGTAACTAGTGAATATAGGTGTTAGTTGAGTTAAAGTGGTCTCTACTAATTCATAATCTAAGGAAAGGTGAGATATGACTGAGATTTCTAAGTTTGACAAAGGGCTGATACCTAATGTGTGGAAGACATCCCCTTGGGAAAGGATTTATCTAGTTTTGTATACTTTTTCTCTTCCCTTATAAAGGTAAATTTATCTCATGACATATTTCAGCTTATAACTTATACAAAACGCAATGTATTCTAACATTTTCACCTCTCAGAGCTTTTATTCTACTTTGAAAAGAATGTGTAGAAGGATAAATTTACCACTATTAAAATCCTGGCATCTGTAGGGCAGATCAGTGTGGGTGTGGAGCTGCTCAACACAATGGGAGGATTCTTTTGTTAACATGAAAAGAAAAAATGTTTTCCTTTGAAATTAAGGAGAAATATTGGGTATGTTTATTGTAATTATCTGTACTAGAATTTTGCAACATACCTTGCAGGTGAACCAAACATCTAACTTTAATGTAATGATACACACCAAATACCTGGAAGAGGTTGTTAAAAAGTTAAGTAAAGAGCTAACATGGGAGAGGCACCTCTCCTCCTCCCCACGTACACTGGCCCTTTTCATTGATACGTAAAGGGCAAGGTTTTGTTATCAGTCTTTTATTTTCCGCCTTCATTGTCTTAAGCATTTTGAAGTGTTTCACAGACCTTACTAGGTTTGGAGATAGAGGTCTCCAGAGATAGATCATGGTGGGAGACAGTTGTAAAGGGACCTCTCTCACTTATTCCCACTTTTCAGTAAATATCAGAAAATACTTTATATTATACTGAAGATAGTAAGGAATTTATAAGTAGGAAGATATGATTAGTCTTTTATACCTTCATTATCTAATTTACCAAATAATAAATGCCTATCATGATATAGTCAATAGATAGAGGGAGTTGAACTGAGCAAGTATGATTTCCTAGTTCCAAGGAGTACGTTGTCCAGTTAGGGGTTGAAAAGTAAACAAATGCAAATGAAAATGTCAAATTGTGATGAATATTCTAAGGAAAACCTAACTGTGCTTATTTATATAAGACGGCCAGGGAAAGTGACTTAGACTGGGAATGGAAGGCAGTAAGTGAAATCTCTTAGCAGAGGTGGTATTTAACTAAGCCTTTAAAGTTAATAAAGAATTACCCATTTAAAGAACAAACCAGAAGTAACAGTATGTGAAAGCCACATCCAGTGCTTCATTGGGGCACAGAAAGAAAGCCTCTGTGGTTGGTGAAGCAAATGGAGTAGAGGTGGGAGTAGCAGGAGACAAGGAACGAGCTGGTGACAGACCCAGAGACAGCCTTGTAAGCTGTTTATGTTGAGTTTACCACTTCTGTTACCATTGCTACTATTTCCACTTACATAATGTTTTAAAAGGAAAATGAAGAAAAGATTCTATTTGGAAATGACGTGATCCATTTTACCTTTACAAGATTACGCTGGCTGCTGCCGCTTAAAAGTACAGATCCACAGAGGAAGACCTCTGCAGTATTTGTGTTCATGTATCACATTACCTCAAAACACAAAATAAGCATGTTCAACCCAGTATTCATTCCTGTATTAAAAGAAATGGAACTCCTAAAGAATGCTGATCTATACTCTGAACAAACAGGGACTGTAGGGGCTTTTCATATATTTTGGTTATCCACTCCTTCCTGATTCCTGGAGCACATAATTTAATTATTGTTTTGAGTAATCACAAATGACAAGCAGGGTGTAACTGAAAATCATGTTTAAAGCATGCTTTGATTTTGTTGAGACTGTTCTGTGATACTTAGGATTTTTTTTCTCTTAAGCCCTCAAGGTTATGTCCAGTGTATGGATCTACACCTTTTGTTATAGACCTTGGTAAATTCACTGTATGACATATTAGTCAAACAAAACATCAAAAATAGCACATGCAATAAAGAAAAACAGAGAGAAGATAAACAGAGCAAATTAAGCCACAGCAGCATCCTAAGACCTACCCAAAACAGTTACTTTATGCTTATTTTCATATGTATTATATTTTAGTCTGAATATACAGGCTTTTTTGGTTTTTGCATCTGAATACTGTATAGTTAATAACAATGAAATAACACTGGAAAGCTACTTTTTTCTCTTGCATTTCTGACTCTAAACAGTGCCACATTAATGTGGTGCATGCATGTGTATACGAGAATACAGAAACTAGCCGAAAACCATCTCATTAAATTCATTTAGTTTATTTGGTATGGTAGCCAGATTTCCTGAGCAATTCTCCAGAGGTAGAAAGAAAGTCCAAAATGATGGACCACCTAGTTGCATAAGATGGTATGAATTATATTTGTGTTGTATTTAATAAAATTAACAATTTATATTAATAATGGATTGTCATGGTATTAAAAGGTTAATTGAGGGAGCTAGGATAATTTGCTTGAAATGTTATTTTCTCTATTTTTTTCTTTGTGTATTTGATGTATCTTTTTCATTGTTTATATTCTTGAAATACAGGAACCTGTTGAAATACTACTCTCCCAAAAGGAATCAGGTGTTTAATCTGTGAAAAATGGTCTTTTGCACCTTGTCCACTTTTAAATGAGGTCATTGCTTACAAGTTCTGGACAACCATTATACTAAGCTTAAGAAATAAAAACAGAAACAAGCCACCATCAAATTTGGGGCATGAATTTGTAAAGTCAAGTCCTACCCTGTAACTCAGGAAATTTTGTTATTTTACACATAAATATGTTTAGAAGGAAAATTCATATAAAAGTTGACAACGTTATTTTGTATGTAGATTATATTTAACCTTCAACAATTGATTTTGAAGAATGCTGTATATTAACTTGCTTATGTTTAAATTGAGATGTAGTATCAGAACTTGGTGATTTCACTTCATTTTATTAATTTTTTGACTTGAATTGAAGGATACATGATGTTTGCCAAACTTCATTTTATGCTTATGTTATTCCTAATAATTGAGTTTGGAAATGGATTTTATGTCAAGTATTTGCATGCAGTATAGTTTTACTTTATAGTGCCACAAAGTAGGTTATTCTGTTGTTCTGGTAGATTTAGTTACACAATGGTTCCAAGGTTTTGGTGGTTCTGGGACAACTGAATTAAATACACCATTTTGAGCTTATAATCACAGCAAATTATTCATGTTATCTTGTTACCTGAAAACTTTTTTCCAAGGCCTACAACTAAGTACTTGGATTTAAAAGTCTTTATCCTTCTCTCTTACATTGGGCACTATTGACCTGAAACGACTATTTAGTATATGAGAGTAAAAGAAAGTCTGTACCCCTTGATTTGTTATTTAAGATCTTCTGCAATCCACAGTGAACTTTTTTGTCAAAGTGCTATTGCTCTTCTGGCTCAACAGGTCTTGAAACAATGTAGTCTTCTACCTCTTTTGCACTTATTTTACTGGATTGCCTGCCTTCTCTATTTAAATAGTCAATTTTATGTTTTAAGCCTTAGTTGATTACTCTTTCCATGAAGTTGTCCCCAGTCTTTTTTTTTCTTATAGTCATTGGATCTCTTAAATTATTCACCAGTAGTTGTATCAGTCTGCATATCCTGGTTATTATCTGTTTGCACATCTGTTTCACCATCTCTTATCATGGATCCCTCACACAGTGCTGCAGAGATAGAAGGAGCCAGATAAATAGTTGTGGTTAAAGATGAGAGTATGATGAACCATCAAGCTTCTGGAGTACTTCTCTACCTGGCCAATAGCCAAATATATTGCTGGAGATAAAGAGGTAGCCTCTGGGCAACCATCAATCATGTTAATAGTTGAGAAGAGTTTAAAACATAAAGTATACCCAAGAAGTTGGAACTGATTTTCTAACTAGAAGAAAAAACTATGTTCACAAAAGGAGGGAAGAATAGGTGCTGGCAACAGATGTTGCAGAGATTAAATGAAGTGGAGTTAGCAACAGTGATGAAATTGATGGTGATCAGCCTTCTGTCAGGAAAGAAAGATAGTGTTGGAGAAATGAACACTGAAGAAGGGACTTTCTAGTGGAGTGAAAAAGATAACCTATAAACAATATTTTAAAATCGTATTCTGTAGAATCTGCAGTAAGATTCTATATTGATATTTTAATCTGTTTTTTTCTATATTGTCTAGAAATGTACTGCTTAAGAAACATTCTAAGATTTATACATGGTTCTGGAAAAAGTCACATGATTTAGTTTTTGTTCAAAATGTAATTTATCCTTAGTATTTTTTAAATACTGTGAACCTATAAGTTAAATAATGTATATTCAACAGGTTACTAATAAGCCATAATGGGAAAGTTGTATGAGAGGGAAATTGTACATGTAATTATTGCAAGTACATTTCTCATACAAAAGGAATGTACATTAATGAAAAATAGTTTGCTTACTACAAAAGGTTTGATGCAATATAATGGAAAGTTTCAGGTTGAACAAATATTGGGGTGATCTTTGAATAGTCCTTAAAAGGCTCTTGCATGATTTTCTTGGGATTACATGTGAAAGAACTCTTCAGTAAGCTATTCATACATATTATAGCTAATTTGATTTTCTTTTTTTTTTTAATTTTCTTTATTTTCTATCATTTTGTAAAAACCAGGTGGAAAGTGAAGGTTGTTGAGAATCTTTTTGATATTTCTTACTTAGACATTTTGAGAACATTTCTCAGGTTGGTGATACAGTGTCAATTAAGTGATTGTTACTTTTTCATCACATGATTTTAATATGGAAACAGAATGCAATTGTGTTTCTATATACAGTTGTCCCTCAATATATCCGGGTGTTACAGGACCTACCTTTCTGATCTACAAATACCAGTTTGTGAGTGCTCTGATCCCTTACATAAAATGAAATAGTATTTACATATTACCTAGGTACATCCTCCTGTATATGTTAAATTATCTTTAGATTACTTACTGTCCCTAGTACAATATAAATGCTATATAGTTACAGTGTATTTTTGTAAGTTTCTATTTTTTTTTACTTTTATGTTTTTCAAATGTTTTTGACCTATGCTTGAATCCTTAGCTGTGGAACCAACAGATTCTCAAGGTAGATGGTGCATTTAGGCAGTGTCTCTATTAGGAAAAATAAAAACTTTATGGATGTAAATTAAATTGTATTGTAAACAGTATTTGAAGAAAAAAGTTGAATTAATGAATTGTTTAGTTTTAGTCACTTATGTTTGCAATGGGTTTGACTTAGTAACGTTACAGTTGTCTTTCATTTGCTAGATGAGGACATATTCCTCACTAAGTATCTTCTCAAAAAGAGAGGGATTTTAGATTAACCTGGATTCAAATGGTAGCACCATTGTTGGCTCAAAGTGTGATACAAGCACCAGTTGTATCAGTATCAACTAGAAGCTTCTTAGAAATGTTTATTGTTAACTCTACCCCACATCTAAAAAAATTAAAATCTGCATTTCTAACAAGATTCTCAGGAATTCCCATGGATATTGAAATTAAGAAACAAACATCTAAAATTTATTTTGTCTTCCCTCTAGGCTATAAACTTCTGGAGGGCAAAAACCAGTCCAGTTCATTGGCACGGTCTCAGTATACAATTTAGTGTCTGGATTGTAGTGATCAATAAATATTGGTCAAATGAATGGAAGTACATTAATCCATCAATGGCTAAGATACTCAGTTCTTTCTGACCTTGTTTTCATTTTTAATTAAGGCAAATAGGATTTGTTCGCTTTAACTTGCCAATTCTCAGCTTGCAAATGTTTTGTACATTACTAATAAATATAAAGGGATCATTTTACTGTTTGTATCCTTTTCACATATCATTGGTGATTTCTGCTGAGTAGTAAGTACAGAATATGCTTGCCAAACATGATTTATGTGTAATGCCAGTAGTTTCCCATCTACTACGCACTGCCTTTTAGTTATAGTATAATCTGTCAAGAAAGCTCAACAGAAAGAGGAGCAGCATGGTATTTTGTAGTTTTACATTTTGTGTATTCACTATCCAGCTTTGGATGTATAATAAAATGAGGACAGGCATGGTGGCTCACACCTATAATCCTTTGGGAAGCCAAGGCAGCCAGATCGCCTGATGTCAGGGGTTCAAGACCAGCCTTGCCAATGTGGTGAAACTCCCATCTCTGCTAAAAATACAAAAATTAGTCCGGCATGGTGGTGGGTGCCTGTAATCCCAGCTACTTGGGAGGCTGAGGCAGGAAAATTGCTTGAAACCGAGAGGCGGAGGTTGCAATGAACCGAGGTGGCGCCACTGCACTCCAGCACAGGTGACAGAGCAAAACTCGTTCTCAAAAAATAAAAAAACAACAACAGGAGCCTTAAGTTCTATGTGTTAGATGCTCAGGTTTGTTAGCATTAGAGCTTCTCATTTTTCATTTCATGGTCTTTGTAGTGCAGCATCAGAACAATCGTTGGCTTTCAAAGTGAGTCTTAACAGTGAGAGAGGGATGCATAAAGGAAGCCTTATCAATGTCTTCTACTACCACCACTGCTCAGCATATGTTTAATGTAGTGGGTCAGAAGCACTTCACGTTACTTCAAAATCAAATCTGAAGATTGAAATGGGAGGCCACTTCTTAAATACTTTCTTCCCTGTCCAGAACCCAGAAACATCACAGTTAAGGGAATGTATGTACTGCCAATTAAGATTGTTACTACTTAACTGACTTCCGTCAGAATATATGTTCCTCCCCTGCCCCACTTCCTCCTGGAGTTGACTTTGGGACATGTGGAATTACTTCCTTCTGGGTAAGAGTTTTATGATGTCTCTGACAAGGTAATAGTACCCAGAGTAACACTGATGTCCAATGTGCTGTAGAGGTTATATATGTGGATCTGGGAGTTCAAACAGATCTGAGTCTGAGTGCTTGCCCCTCTCTGGCTGTGTAATCTTAGATTATTCAAACTTTTGTGCCTGTGCTGCTTTATCTATAACATGAGGATAATGATAATACCTGCCCATGCATAGGTGTGCTATGCAGTTTTAAAATAATTGTTGAAAGTATTTAGCACAGATTCTGGCAACTTATAAAGCCTCAATAAATACAATATATTAAATTTAAAGGGGTAATGGCGATATGTTTTAAAGGGTCCTCTAATAGTAGAAGTTAAGTAAAATGTGAGTAGAGTAATAACAGCAAGCATTTAATATAGCATGTGCACTAGGTGACCCAAAACATGAATGTTACTGGGTCTTTACAGATATTCAAAGATGAATGACTTGAGAGCACACATACTAGACTTTAGACTTTCTGGAACAGTAGTTGTTGGGAGCAGTCCTTGGACTCAGAGGCAGTATCCACTGCATTATGTAGCACTGCAAATGGATCCTCAGGGCTGAATGTTAGACTTCAGTCTTTGTGCTGTGACTTTTAAGTTGTGTAGTGAGGGAAGCACCAGTCCATTCACTTGTGTGATAAGAGACTGGGCTCCAACAGCAGTGCAATGTTTCAGAACCTTGGTTATAGTCCTATTTTGCCTATGTAGCATCTAGGTTTGGGAGATTATCAAGACCTGCTTTGGTATGATCAGCTAGTTAAGGTTTAAGTCCTATGGTGGCAGGTCATGAAGTGGAGGGCCACTGGTAAGATCCACCAGCTTACCATTCATGTAGTTTATATAACCCAGCATACTAATAACCCAATTTATTAGCTCGCAACTCTACCAGGATTGATTTCTTTAAAGCCTTCCAAGAGGACAAGCTATAGAGAAGACATTTTGGAAAAGTTAACCATTACCCTTCACATATTAACCTAGCCAATCCTCATATCAATTCTGTGTTGTCCTTATTTTACTGACGAGTAAACTGAGCCACAGGACTTGTGTAACTTACCCAGAGTCACACAACAACAATGTCCTGGAGATAGATTCAGACCCAAGGATCTTGGTATGAGAGCCCATGCTCTTTAATACAATAAAACAAACAAAAAACTTAAAAGCTTACTCTAAGAAATTAAGTAGTAAATGCTGAATGCTAGGTAGACAAAAAGGGATGTTAATTGTTGGCATGTTCACAGAATGGAATGAAAATGTGTCTCTCTACAAGTCAGTTGTTTATACCGATATTAGTGCCATTGTTTGAATGGTAGATAGGCAAAAGTTGGCAGATTCAGACTCAGAGATGACCCAGCTAGTGTTTTCTGTAAACAGATGATTGACTTTTCAGAAACACATATTTGAACCTCTGACTCTTGGGAGTTGATCCAAAACCTTTCAGCCTTAGTTAGGTCATAATGCTTTTTGAAGTGAAAATTTTTGTGACAATCCATCTTTATTCCTAATATCTATGCTTTATATAGTATTAATATTGTGAGTACACAGATGTTTGCATTTAGTTTATGGCAAATCTTTGCTAAACTTAATTGTTACAATATAAGGAAAGTTTCATTTTTTTTTGTTGTACTTTAATTTACTGAACACATTGGAAGGTTGTTTTAAATTTTGTTTAAATGTCCTTTGAACCAGAATATTTACAGAAGAAGTTCTTCTAGCCAGCGGGTTGCTCCATTTGTTGTGTTTGAGTGCAGAAACATCAGGAATGACAGCATATAATGATTTCATAGGATTTTTTATAAACAACCTAATAGCATTGTCTAATGTGGTCTTTGTTGATTAGGTGTCACAGATACTCTAGCTATATTTAGGTAAAATCTAAGTTTCTTTACTCAAGCATGGGAAATACTGATTGTTTTCTGTTTGGGAGGAAAACAGTATGACTAAAAGAATTATACTGAACTGGAAACAATTATTAAGAGTCTAAATTTCAAGAAGAAAAAAATTTCAGTTTGGCTTTTCAAGAGTACAGAAATATTAATATTTAATAACTTTCATGCAAATGCTGTGTATGCATTTCTATCTTAGTCTATGATTATTAATGACTTTCTTTGAAGTGCAGTTTTAAATGTATCGCATAACTGAACAAATAAATTTTAATTATGGTAACACTATGTGGCTGGGCACTGTGCTTTTCATATATCTATATTGTATATTCTAAGAGTGTATATCCTATTAACTATTAATACAGTTAATAAGAAATAAATAATAGCTTTGAAGAAACAAGTAGATATTAAATTCAATATGGACTGAAGTTGTCATAGGATTGAATGAGCCTGGTATTTGTGAAAATACAGAAAAATATCTTCAGAGTTGAAGAATATTTGTGTTGAAGAGCAGAATGGGTGGTTAGGATTTGAATAGGTAGACTATGAATAGACTGAAGGGTGTTAATGTCAAAGTCACTATTTTAGATGTACTCTAATAGGAATTATACACGTATACATGTAATATATATATGTAATTGCATGGTCTTAATGAGAAAAATAAAGCTTTTCTAGGAATACTAATCTTATAATATTCTTAATAGTTAGGGAATACTTTCCTTTTTTGTAAAGATGTATAATATTAAAATGAAATAATTCCTTAAAGTACTTAAAAATAGTAGTGACAGCCAGATAAATATGATAAAGGTCATTCACAAAATGTTCCTTCTCCTCTGCTTTAAAAACAGTAGAAAATTAGCAAAATTACTAACAGTAACCAAACAAATGTGAGAGGCCCCACTTAATGCATACATTTTTAAAAGTAACAGTCAAGAAAGTAAGTGCAGATTACAATCTGGCTAATATGTTCTAAATCCTGCACATGGATCTCCCAGACCTTGTAATGAGGGAAAAAGTTGATTAATTAAGATAATTTTTTTATTTTTAACTTATAAGCAGATTGAGGGGCTGAAATGAGGGCCAAGGAGAATCCTTCAAGAGTAGAAAATATGTCAGTTTCCTGTGGCATCTCATAGAGACAGAGAAAACTATTTTGTTTTAACCAGGAAAGGTACAATTTGTACTTAAAAATAATTATAATGCACATAAGTAAGTAGTAGTTAACCTGGATGAAACCTGAGACCTCTTCCTTCTTCCAAATCACACATTTTTGTTCTGTAGAAGAACTCAGTGAGAATCTGAATTCAAGAAGATTAAAAATTCAAAACACAACATTGTAAGAGATTAACAATAATTGAATAGGGAACAAAATATGAGAGCAGCACTATTATAGAACTAACTAGTCTCTTAGAGAAACAATATAACAAGTCAGAAAACTCAGAGGGAAAAGTTGAGATAATTGTACTATATTCCAATAAAAAAAATGATAGCTAAAATAGAGTGGGTGTTTAGATGATTAAGGCAGCCAATGTGTGGACAGTTGTCAGATAGTAAGTAGAAAATTAAATTCTTCAGACAGCTACAAAAAAGTTTCTTTGAAGTGATTCTTTTTGATCTAAAGGGCGTATTTTCAGGAAAAGCTGAGAAATAACAATTGGGAATAAAACTTACTGTGCTTGATTTGGAAATTCTCCATGAAGAATAATTCAGGAAGACATAGATGCAAAACCCATAAATAAGCAAAACTTAGGATAGTCTGACCCCTTACATATCTACAATATTCACTCCAAATATAATGAAGCATTATCTACAAGCATTGGAGGGAATGAAGGTGAAATCCAGGAGTATCACCATGAGCCACATTTTGCTCTGGTGAGAAGACTAAAAGAAAAAACCTCAAATGTAACAACTGTGAGTACTTGGAAGGGTGGTTGACGGATGGGGAAAAAAGTGACATTGAAATCCAAGAAAATGAAGGGCAAATGGCTGAATGACAAATGAAGTATAAGAAGCAGAAGGAAACCTGGGCTCAGTGGCTCACGCCTGTAATTCCAGCACTTTGGGAGGCTGTGGCGGTTGGATCAGGAGGACAGGAGTTGAAGACCCGCCTGTCCAATACGGCAAAACCCTGTTTCTACTAAAAATAGAAAAATTATCCAGGTATGATGGTGCAGGCCTGTGTTCCCATTTACTCGGGAGGCTGAGGCAGGAGAATCGCTTGAACAGGGAGGCAGAGGTTGCCGTGAGCCAAGATTGTGCCGTTGCTTTCCAGCCTGGGTGACACAGTGAGGCTCCATCTCAGGAAAAAAAAGAGGCAGAAGGAAAACAAGTAATATTTAAAGATAGTGGCACAGTGATTGCAGATCTGTGAGGGAAAGTATCAACCAAATTTTTATTTCTAGATAAACTATTCTTAAAGAAGCAAAAACTCAAGGAACCTAAAAATGTTAAGGCTTTAGTAGAAAAAAAAAATACTCCAAAATAAGCAACTACTTGCACATAGTCATCTAATAATACAGTGAATTAAGAAGAAAAATTTAGAATTGGGGAAATTTTGTTAACTCACTTTCCTTGAAGATAGATAGATTATGTGTAATTTACATTCATTATGTCCACACAATAGAGTAAGAATCTAATAAACCTTTTAGATTTAAAACCACGCAATTGACCAGACCTCGGCTATGGGCAGAACTTAAAGTGTGCTATCTCCTCTTACAGAAGGAAGTCAGTGAAATACTGACTTATAAAGTTGTCATTAAAAGGGCTTTATCCTGCCCATAGCATCTATTCTTAACCTTTAGAAAGTTTCATGGAGATGAATTATCTGAAGTTTAGCAATACTTTTGGTTTTATGACATTTGGTTTTCATTCGCTAAAATTACATAACTTGAAATGACATGCATATTATTCCATTTTAATAGAACATTCATACTTTTAATCTTTCCCTTCATTTGTCTTTCCTGCTTACTACGTATATTATTTGTAGAGAATTGTTGAAATGATACTTAACTACTTAATGATAATAACTAAATAGATTTATTACTTCTGTGTAGTATTTTTGATGAGTTTTTAAGAACTTTCCCACATTGTTCATTTTAAGAACATATACTATTTTATTGACACAGGATATTTTTCTTTAAAGAAAATGAGTGGCATAGTTTTGTATTTTTTTTTTTTGATAATTAAGTATTTGCTAATGGTAAAAACATAAATGTTTCTACCCTCAAAAATCTCAAACTCTGTCCTGAAGAAATTTAACACTTTAATACTAAAAAAACAGAATCAAAATATCTCTTATGTTCTCATTCTCTATATGCAGAAGGAAATTTTAAAGTAAGATTTTTTTTTCTAAATTCAGAATTCACTTGTGCATCTTTGTTGAATTTAACATCTTATGATACGGTTGCCTTATTTCATATCTGTCAAGTCAGAAATTTGGCAGGATGTAACACTATACCCTACTTTCATGCAAATATCTCAACCTGACACAGTATCATAGATGTTGGTGGAAGACCTGAGACTACAGGGTCAGAGAAAAGACCATTTATTACAACCATAGCAGTAGCAAGAACAAAAATATAGCACTCATTTTTTTTTCAGAATTCCAATTTCCATGGAGAAATACAAATAGGGTTCATTGTTGCTAGGCAGTGGGGTTCTTTAAAAAGAAGCTTGATAGTAGAAAACTCTGGCCTTGTATAGGCAAACCAGCCCATCTGCTCCTTAAGAGAGAAGTATTACTCTGAAATGCCATGTAAGCCTAATCCAGGGAGAGAGAGATGTTCCCATCTTAGTGGAAAATCTGTTCTAGGAGGAAATATCTCTATGTTTGCAATTTGTGCAAACATCCTTGCAAAGAAAGTATGGAATAAGTTAGCTGTTAATGCCTTAGAAAATGTTTGAATACATGAGAGACTTTTAAAAAATTGTCCCCCTGTAATATCTAGATGTTACCCCTTGATGAAACTTGCTGTTGCAGAATGGATACTAGTTTCTTTTTGATCATAATATTAATATATTGTTAACGACTATGGCCTTTTGGCTTTTTTATTAATCTTTGAACCTTTTGCTCAATAAGAATTTTAAATTGAACTAAAATTTTTAAAATTTAATAGCTAATTTTTATAGCAAAGCTAAGACCTTGAAACCTTTATTTCCCTTATTCTCTAGTATTTTGTCAAAATCATAGCAAATTAAGCTGCTAAGTAGATAATGTACAGAGTTATGGAGTATGATGTTCAACTGAGGAACAGCATTGTATTATTTTTGGAACTATGAAATGTAAAGCATTCTAAATGTAATACCAGTATGAATCACTGAAATGTGATTTCCTGTGGAATTAATATAGCAAGGATATCACATATTCCTTGTCTAGAAATTCTTAAGTTTTTGTTCATATTGTTATAATAGAAAAATCTTGAAACAAGCTAATTAGAATATTAAGTTATATGGAATAGAAATCTTTGTAGGAAAGTTTGTGTAATATGTGTTCTTTTCTAAATCTAATTTGGGACTACTTGTGGCAGTGAGCTCTCTGACAGTTTTTTAAGGATAGTCTATGTAGTTTAAGACTTCTCTCACTTATATTGTTGTGATGATTTCTTACTCCTTTCCCCACTTCTAGTCATTTCATGTTTAGTGAAGTCTATTCCTTGTATTAAAACTGTTATTTGGCCGGGCGTGGTGGCTCAAGCCTGTAATCCCAGCACTTTGGGAGGCCGAGGCGGGTGGATCACGAGGTCAAGAGATCGAGACTATCCTGGTCAATATGGTGAAACCCCATCTCTACTAAAAATACAAAAAAATTAGCTGGGCATGGTGGCACGTGCCTGTAATCCCAGCTATGAATCCTCAGGAGGCTGAGGCAGGAGAATTGCTCAAACCCAGGAGGCGGAGATCGCGCCATTGCACTCCAGCCTGGGTAACAAGAGCGAAGCTTCGTCTCAAAAACAAAAAAAACCTGTTATTTAATATGCCTCTGGGTACCTGCAATTATCCCTCTCTCTTTTAGTCCTTCAACACGTTCTTCAATATTTAGTCTTCAACATGTTCTTTAATATTTATTTGTATAAGATAAACAAGACTACTAGGAGTATAATCTGTGTGTGTCTACATTTTTTTCCTATCTGAAACAATTTTCTGTACCCTTGTTAGCTAAAACATGCATTATTGATAGCCTAGTTCAAATGACTTCTTGATAACCTGATGAACTTCAGCTTGTATTACTTTTTTAAAAATATATGATCCTTGGCTTTATGTGCCTCTCCTCTAGCAATTATGTGCTTCTTTGTAACAAAGATGTTTATGTTTGGTCTAATTTGTGAATTCATTTCTGTTTTTTTCCTACTAGCATGTAAAAGTCACATCTGAGGCTCTGTGTCATGCTGGCAGAGATCTTCAGCAAATCATCCTAGATCAGTGCTACAATTTTGTTTGTGTGAATGTAAGTCAATTTAAGTGATTGAAAGCACTTGAGGATATGAACAAATGTAATGTGGAAGAGAACTGATTTGATTCTTAAAATATTTATATATGAGATTTTGATGAGTTATTTTGTGTGTTTTTGGAGATTTTTTATCTTTGAAAGAGAAATAATAGTTTTAACAAGCTAAATCCCATAATGAGAACAGTGATATTTTGGACAATATTGTCAGTTTTCTGTTTTGTATCTGATCTAAAGTACATAATAAGGAAGACACAGGTTTGACTCAATTGGTAGATGAAATTTTGACATGCATAACTTTATGGATATCCTTTAAAATTACTTATAAATTGAAAACTAAGCTTGATAAATATTTTGAATGTTATGCAGAATCTCTTCATTTTTTGTCTTGAATTAACTTTTAAGTCATTTAAAAATGTCTTCTCATATTCTTTTATTTTTCTGGTCTTTTAGGTTATGACTTCTGATCTTCAAGAAACCCAGAAGTTACTGAGCATACTTGAAGAAAGTCATCTTTCCATTTTATATCCTGTTGTTGTTGTTTCAGTAAGTGAAATCATTGCAGATTTTCTCAAATTTATGCTTCCTTCTTTGTAACTAATGTATGTATTTTTAAAAACTTGATCCAACTGAGAGCATTAACTGAAACTCAAAAGAAACTCTTCTTTGTGGATTCCTCTGCTTACTCTCTTGCTATGACTTCTGTGACTGAATACCTTTATTATTGCAATCATTTGGTTGAATTGACAGGTTTGGAAATCTTTTTCAACCCAGCAGCCAATTTCATTTTTTTTCCTGCACAAAAAATTTCATAGTATTCAGCTTAAGTCAACTGGTTGTTTGGATAATATAAAATAGTTTTATTTAACATATTATCAGAATACTATTAGGGAAGCATTCCAGTTGTTAATGTGAGGGGAAAAAACCTAGTAGAAGAAAACTGGTTCTTGGGTTGTTTGATTTTCTGTGTTCCAATGAAAGCAAAAGTAGAACAAGTAGCAAATAAAAAAGAATTCCTAGAAGAATGGCCTATAAAAATTTTGGAGAGATTTTTCCATGAAAATCTAAAAGTATATGTTTAGTGCAGAATTCATTTGATTAGCCTGTTAAACTATATAGCGGAGGGAACTATCAGAGAGTAAAGTTGGGAAGGAACAGAATCAGAGCCCAAAGCCCTCTAAATTGGCTGAGGAGCAGAATCTATAGTTAGTAGCATTTTGCTGTGTGAAGGGGTTCCAGACATTAAATTCTCTGAAAAGCGTAGCAACTGCCAAGTTTCTAAAGCTCAGGCCCATCCCATAGTGTGGGAATGTAATTCTTTTCTGGTAAGGTTAATGATAATAAGATAATTTGCAATATAAGTAACTTAACTGAGTAATGCAACTAGTAACAAGTTAGCATCTGCAACTAACTAGGAGATATAGTTAATTCAGTGGCCTCTTTATTTAGTCATATATCATAAAGGTAACTTTCATAGTTGCATGTCGTTATTAAAACCCAAGGTTCTTATGTAATTGATCTTCATACAACACAGATGCTTCTGTTGAGCTTTTTAGGAACAATATGGAATATATCCATTGTTGGAAGCCTCTGAGGCTCTGTAGGATAGAGGTAAGTTCAGAGTTCTGTGTTTGGCCTTTTATTCCTCTCTCCACGTTTACTCGCTTAGAAATCTTATTTTTCCATGTTCCCAGATATGCTGATGAGGCCATCAGTGTAGTGAATTAAAAGTCTATATGCTAAAATATTGTAAAATGTTTATTTTATATTGGGATATTATCCTTTTATAATACTTGAATGCAGGCATACTTCAGTTTCTTGCACTCTGAAGATACATGTTTACAAACTGAAGTTTTGTGGCAAGCCTGTGTCTAGCAAGTGTTGGTACATTTTTCCACAGTGTATGCTCAGTTCATGTCTCTATCACAACTTGGTAATTCTTACAATATTTAAAAATTTTTCATCATTACAATCGCTGCTGTGGTCGTCTGTGATCAGTGATCTTTGATATTACTGTTACTGTGTTGGAGCACTGCAAATCACATCTGTGTAAGATGGCAGGCTTAACTGATGAATGTGTATGTTCTGATTGCTCTTCTGACCAGCTGTTTCCTCATCTCTCTCCTTATCTTTGAGACTCCCTATTCACTGAAACACAACAATATTGAAATCAGGCCAATTAATAACCCTACAATGACCCCTACATGGTCAAGTGAAAGGAATAGTCCTGTGTCTGTCACTTTCAGTCAAAAGCTACAAAGCCTACAGAGCAAGGCCCTAATTCCCTTCAATTCTGTGAAGACTGTGGAAAGTGAAGAAGTTCCAGAAGAGTTTGAAGCTAGAAGAAGTTTATTTATGTGGTTTAAAGAAAGAATTGTCTTTATAACAGAAAAATGGGGGATGAAACAGCAAGTGCTGATGTTGAGGCTGCACCACATTATCCAGATAAGCTAGCTGAGATAATTGATGAACACAGCAATGCTAAATGTGAGATTTTTCAATGTAGATGAGACACTTCTACTGGATAAACATGCCAGTGTGGGGGCTTTTATGGACAGAGGAGAAGTCAATGCCTGGCTTCAGATGATAGACTGACACTTCTTAGGAGCTAATGCACCTAGTGACTTTAAGTTGAAGGCAGTGCTCACTTAGCATTCTCAAAATCCTAGGACCCTTAAGAATTATTCTAAGTCTATTCTCTGTGCTCTGTAAATAGAACAAAACCTGGATGACAGCACATCTGTTTACAGCATGGTTTACTGAATATTTTAAGCCCGCTTTTGAGACTTACTGCTCAGAAACAAAGATTCCTTCAAAATACTTTTCAAAAAACTGCTTATTGATAATGTACCTAGTTACCCAAGATCTTTGATGGAGATGTATCAGAAGATGAATGTTGCTCTTTGTCTGCTAACACAACATTTATTCATCAGCTCATAAATCAAGGAGTCATTTAGATTTTCATTTCTCATTTTTGAAGAAATACCTGGTGTAAGGCTGTCACTGTCCTAGATAGATTCCTCTGATGGATCTGTGCAAAGTAAATTGAAAACCTTCTGGAAAGGATTCACCCTGCTAGTTGCCATTAGGTACATTCATGATTCATGGGGGATCTAATGTTAATCGGAGTTTTGAAGACTTGATTCAACCCTCATGGAAGACTTGGAGGCATGTGACTTCACCGGAGGAAGTAACTGCTGATGTGGTAGCAATAGCAAGAGAAAAGAAGTGGAGTCTGAAGATAGACTGAATTGTTCTAATCTCATAAAACGTTGATGGATAAGGAGTTGCTTCTTATGGATGAGCAAAGAGAAAGTGGTTTCTTGAGATGGAATCTAATTCTGGGGAAGATACTGTAAATGTTTAAATGACAATGAAGGATTGAGAATATTATAGAAACTTAGTTGATAAAGCAGTGGCAGAGTTTGAGAAGGTTAAGTCCAGTTTTGAAAGCAGTTCTGTTTTGGTCAAATGCTATCAAACAGCATCCCATACTACATAGAAATTTTTGGGAGAAAAAGGATCACTCTAGGCGGTGAACTATGTTGTCTTATTTTAAGAAATTGCTGTATCCGGCCGACCTTTGGCTACCACCACCCTCAACAGTCAGCAGTCATTACACCAGCAAGAAGATTAGGATTCACTGAAGGATTAGATAGTAATTAGGATTTTTAGCAATACACCATTTTAATTTAAGATATGTACATTATTTTTTAGTTATGCTACTGTATACTTATTGAACAATAGTATAATGTAAATCTGACTTTTTGTGCCACTGAAAATTAAATTTCATGTGACTTACTTTATTGTGAAATTTGCCTTACTAGCTTCAGCAGCCTGGAGCAAAACTCCCAATATTTTTGAGGTATGCCTCTTACTTTCCCATTGCATTGGCAGACTTAGCATGATGATATTATTATGAGCATTATTTAATAGAAAAATGTGTAACTAGTTTATATTTAGAATCTGTATCCATAAGGATGGAGCAAATAAATAGAAAGGGTATTGTAAGTAATGCTGGCTTCTTGGATGGAGAGGCAAGTGAATAACGTCTGAGTATTTGAATTGTCCTGTCAATGATTGTGAGTATGACTGATCAGGCTTCATCGTTTTTTCTTCTGATGTCACTTTCACCAAAAATGGCCAGAAACAAATTTCAGTTTTCCTATTAATCAAAATTGAGCAGAACATTTCAAATGCATAGCAATTTAATAGATGTATGAAAAATATGATAATTATAAAATAAGACATAAATCTAGATACATCAGTTTGCTCATTAGTAAGAGGAAAAACTATTAATACACATACATACATAGTGTTTACATGTGCAGATTCATATGCAGACATGTATACATACATGTTTGTAATTGGAAAATTACATACCAGACACTTCAGAGGCTACAGTGTTCTCTTTCATTCTGTCTGAATTAACTTTTCTGGAAGATTAAACCAAGAAAAATGTCTTACCACAAGCTTTTTATTTTTTTTATAAATAAGACTTTTGTTAACTTTAAATTATGAAAAGAATGGTCAAAAGGAGTGTGATCACTTGCTTCCCTAAACAATTAGCTTTTATTCATCAGAAAATATATTACAAAATGACATCAAAGTTATAGAAAAATATGTCCATTTTGATTTTTGAGTTATGTGATTCCACAGATATCGCATGCATTTATTGTAAATATTTAAAGGCCTATTTTGTCTTGGCTGAGATGTACAGTGGTTTACAGTGGTTGTTCTTATGCAAGGGTCATCAACTTCCAATTTCAGTTCATCTGAAGAGTGGAAGGCTTAGCAGGAATGAGTCACATGCAAAGTAAAATTGTGGTTATTAGCCATTTATGAGGTTTTTCTTTTTTTTTTTTTTTTTTTTTTTTTTTTTTTTTTAATTTTTTATTGGATTATAGGTTTTGGGGTACATGAGCAGAGCATGCAAGACAGTTGCGTAGGTACACACATGGCAGTGTGCTTTTCTTTTCTTCTCCCCTTCACCCACATTTGGCATTTCTCCCCAGGCTATCCCTCCCCACCTCCCCCTCCCACTGGCCCTCCCCTTTTCCCCCCAATAGACCCCAGTGTTTAGTACTCCCCTTTCTGTGTCCATGTGTTCTCATTTTTCATCACCCACATATGAGTGAGAATATGCGGTGTTTCATTTTCTGTTCTTGTGTCAGTTTGCTGAGGATGATGTTTTCCAGATTCATCCATGTCCCTACAAACGACACGAACTCATCATTTCTGATTGCTGCATAATATTCCATGGTGTATATGTGCCACATTTTTCCAATCCAGTCTATTATCAATGGGCATTTGGGTTGATTCCAGGTCTTTGCTATTGTAAACAGTGCTGCAATGAACATTCGTGTACATGTGTCCTTATAGTAGAACGATTTATAGTCTTTTGGATATATACCCAGTAATGGGATTGCTGGGTCAAATGGAATTTCTATTTCTAAGGCCTTGAGGAATCGCCACACCGTCTTCCACAATGGTTGAACTAATTTACACTCCCACCAACAGTGTAAAAGTGTTCCTTTTTCTCCACATCCTCTCCAGCATCTGTTGTCTCCAGATTTTTTAATGATCGCCATTCTAACTGGCGTGAGATGGTATCTCAATGTGGTTTTGATTTGCATCTCTCTGATGACCAGTGACGATGAGCATTTTTTCATATGATTGTTGGCCTCATATATGTCTTCTTTCGTAAAGTATCTGTTCATATCCTTTGCCCACTTTTGAATGGGCTTGTTTGTTTTTTTCCTGTAAATCTGCTTGAGTTCTTTGTAAATTCTGGATATCAGCCCTTTGTCAGATGGGTAGACTGCGAAAATTTTTTCCCATTCTGTTGGTTGCCGATCCACTCTAGTGACTGTTTCTTTTGCCGTGCAGAAGCTGTGGAGTTTCATTAGGTCCCATTTGTCTATTTTGGCTTTTGTTGCCAATGCTTTTGGTGTTTTGTTCATGAAGTCCTTGCCTACTCCTATGTCCTGGATAGTTTTGCCTAGATTTCCTTCTAGGGTTTTTATGGTGCCAGGTCTTATGTTTAAGTCTTTAATCCATCTGGAGTTAATTTTAGTGTAAGGTGTCAGGAAGGGGTCCAGTTTCTGCTTTCTGCACATGGCTAGCCAGTTTTCCCAACACCATTTGTTAAACATGGAATCCTTGCCCCATTGCTTGTTTTTGTCAGGTTTATCAAAGATTGTATAGTTGTATGTATGTTGTGTTGCCTCCGGTGCCTCTGTTTTGTTCCATTGGTCTATATCTCTGTTTTGGTACCAGTACCATGCTGTTTTGATTACTGTAGCCTTGTAGTATAGTTTGAAATCCGGTAGTGTGATGCCCCCCGCTGTGTTCTTTTTGCTTAGAATTGACTTGGCTATGCGGGCTCTCTTTTGGTTCCATATGAAGTTCATGGTGGTTTTTTCCAGTTCTGTGAAGAAAGTCAATGGTAGCTTGATGGGGATAGCGTTGATTCTGTAAATTACTTTTGGCAGTATAGCCATTTTCACGATGTTAATTCTTCCTAACCATGAACATGGAATGTTTCTCCATCTGTTTGTGTCCTCTCTGATTTCGTTGAGCAGTGGTTTGTAGTTCTCCTTGAAGAGGTCCCTTACGTTCCTTGTGAGTTGTATTCCAAGGTATTTTATTCTTTTTGTAGCAATTGCGAATGGCAGTTCGCTCTTGATTTGGCTTTCTTTAAGTCTGTTATTGGTGTAGACGAATGCTTGTGATTTTTGCACATTGATTTTATATCCTGAGACTTTGCTGAAGTTGTTTGTCAGTTTCAGGAGTTTTTGGGCTGAGGTGATGGGGTCTTCTAGGTATACTATCATGTCGTCTGCAAATAGAGACAATTTGGCTTCCACCTTTCCTATTTGAATACCCTTTATTTCTTTTTCTTGCCTGATTGCTCTGGCTAGAACTTCCAGTACTATATTGAATAGGAGTGGTGAGAGAGGGCATCCTTGTCTAGTACCAGATTTCAAAGGGAATGCTTCCAGTTTTTGCCCATTCAGTATGATATTGGCTGTTGGTTTGTCATAAATAGCTTTTATTACTTTGAGATACGTTCCATCGATACCGAGTTTATTGAGGGTTTTTAGCATAAAGGGCTGTTGAATTTTGTCAAATGCCTTCTCTGCGTCAATTGAGATAATCATGTGGTTTTTGTTTTTGGTTCTGTTTATGTGGTGAATTACGTTGATAGACTTGCGTATGTTGAACCAGCCTTGCATCCCTGGGATGAATCCTACTTGATCATGATGAATAAGTTTTTTGATTTGCTGTTGCAATCGGCTTGCCAATATTTTATTGAAGATTTTTGCATCTATGTTCATCATGGATATTGGCCTGAAGTTTTCTTTTCTTGTTGGGTCTCTGCCGGGTTTTGGTATCAGGATGATGTTGGTCTCATAAAATGATTTGGGAAGGATTCCCTCTTTTTGGATTGTTTGAAATAGTTTTAGAAGGAATGGTACCAGCTCCTCCTTGTGTGTCTGGTAGAATTCGGCTGTGAACCCATCTGGACCTGGGCTTTTTTTGTGAGGTAGGCTCTTAATTGCTGCCTCAACTTCAGACCTTGTTATTGGTCTATTCATAGTTTCAACTTCCTCCTGGTTTAGGCTTGGGAGGACACAGGAGTCCAGGAATTCATCCATTTCTTCCAGGTTTACTAGTTTATGTGCATAGAGTTGTTTGTAATATTCTCTGATGATGGTTTGAATTTCTGTGGAATCTGTGGTGATTTCCCCTTTATCATTTTTTATTGCATCTATTTGGTTGTTCTCTTTTATTTTTAATCAATCTGGCTAGTGGTCTGTCTATTTTGTTGATCTTTTCAAAAAACCAGCTCTTGGATTTATTGATTTTTTGAAGGGTTTTTCGTGTCTCAATCTCCTTCAGCTCAGCTCTGATCTTAGTAATTTCTTGTCTTCTGCTGGGTTTTGAGTTTTTTTGATCTTGCTCCTCTAGCTCTTTCAATTTTGACGATAGGGTGTCAATTTTGGATCTCTCCATTCTCCTCATATGGGCACTTATTGCTATATACTTTCCTCTAGAGACTGCTTTAAATGTGTCCCAGAGGTTCTGGCACGTTGTGTCTTCATTCTCATTGGTTTCGAAGAACTTCTTTATTTCTGCCTTCATTTCGTTGTTTACCCAGTCAACATTCAAGAGCCAGTTGTTCAGTTTCCATGAAGCTGTGCGGTTCTGGGTCGGTTTCTGAATTCTGAGTTCTAACTTGATTGCACTATGGTCTGAGAGGCTGTTTGTTATGATTTCAGTTGTTTTGCATTTGTTGAGCAGTGCTTTACTTCCAATTATGTGGTCAATTTTAGAGTAGGTGTGATGTGGTGCTGAGAAGAATGTGTATTCTGTGGATTTGGGGTGAAGAGTTCTGTAAATGTCCACCAGGTTTGCTTGCTCCAGGTCTGAGTTCAAGCCCTGGGTATCCTTGTTGATTTTCTGTCTGGTTGATCTGTCTAGTATTGACAGTGGAGTGTTAAAGTCTCCCACTATTATTGTGTGGGAGTCTAAGTCCTTCTGTAAGTCATTAAGAACTTGCCTTATGTATCTGGGTGCTCCTGTGTTGGGTCCATATATGTTTAGGATCGTTAGCTCTTCTTGTTGTATCGATCCTTTTACCATTATGTAATGGCCTTCTTTGTCTCTTTTGATCTTTGTTGCTTTAAAGTCTATTTTATCAGAGATGAGAATTGCAACTCCTGCTTTTTTTTGCTTTCCATTAGCTTGGTAAATCTTCCTCCATCCCTTTATTTTGAGCCTTTGTGTATCCTTGCATGTGAGATGGGTTTCCTGGATACAGCACACTGATGGGTTTTGGATTTTTATCCAATTTGCCAGTCTGTGTCTTTTGATTGGTGCATTTAGTCCATTTACATTTAGGGTTAATATTGTTATGTGTGAATTTGATACTGCCATTTTGATTCTAAGTGGCTGTTTTGCCTGTTAGTTGTTGTAGATTCTTCATTATGTTGAAGCTCTTTAGCATTCAGTGTGATTTTGGAATGGCTGGTACTGATTGATCCTTTCTATATGTAGTGCCTCTTTTAGGAGCTCTTGTAAAGCAGGCCTGGTGGTGACAAAATCTCTGAGTACTTGCTTGTTCGCAAAGGATTTTATTCTTCCTTCACTTCTGAAGCTCAGTTTGGCTGGATATGAAATTCTGGGTTGAAAGTTCTTTTCTTTAAGAATGTTGAATATTGGCCCCCACTCTCTTCTGGCTTGTAGTGTTTCTGCCGAGAGATCTGCTGTGAGTCTGATGGGCTTCCCTTTGTGGGTGACCCGACCTTTCTCTCTGGCTGCCCTTAGTATTCTCTCCTTTATTTCAACCCTGTTGAATCTGACGATTATGTGCCTTGGGGTTGCTCTTCTTGTGGAATATCTTTGTGGTGTTCTCTGTATTTCCTGCAATTGAGTGTTGGCTTGTCTTGCTAGGTGGGGGAAATTTTCCTGGATGATGTCCTGAAGAGTATTTTCCAGCTGGGATTCATTCTCTTCGTCCCCTTCTGGTACACCTATCAAACGTAGGTTAGGTCTTTTCACATAGTCCCACATTTCTTGGAGACTTTGTTCATTCCTTTTTGCGCTTTTTTCTCTGAGCTTGGTTTCTCGTTTTATTTCATTGAGTTGGTCTTCGACTTCAGATATTCTTTCTTCTGCTTGGTCAATTCGGCTATTGAAACTTGCGTTTGCTTCGCGAAGTTCTCGTATTGTGTTTTTCAGCTCCTTTAATTCATTCATATTCCTCTCTAAGGTATCCATTCTTGTTATCATTTCCTCGAATCTTTTTTCAAATCTTTTTTCAAGGTTCTTAGTTTCTTTGCATTGATTTAATACATGATCTTTTAGCTCACAAAAGTTTCTCATTATCCATCTTCTGAAGTCTAATTCCATCATTTCGTCACAGTCATTCTCCGTCCAGCTTTGTTCCCTTGCTGGTGAGGAGTCTTGGTCCTTTCTAGGAGGCGATGTGTTCTGGTTTCGGGTGTTTTCCTCCTTTTTGCGCTGGTTTCTTCCCATCTTTGTGGATTTGTCCGCTGGTCGTCTGCGTAGTTGCTGACTTTTCGTTTGGGTCTCTGAGTGGACACCCAGAATGTTGATGATGAAGTATTTCTGTTGCTTGGTTTTCCTTCTACCAGTCTAGCCCCTTCGCTGTACGACTGTTGAGGTCCGCTCCAGACCCTGCTTGTCTGGGGTGCACCTCTAGTAGCCGTGGCACAGCGAGGGATGCTACCAGTTTCTTTTTCTGCTCTCTTTGTCCCAGGATGATGCCTGCCTAATGACAGTCTTTTGGATATAGAGGGGTCAGGGAGCTGCTTGAGGAGACAGTTTGTACTTTATAGGGGTTTAATTGCTGAGCTGTGCACTCTGTTGTTCATTCAGGGCTGTTAGGCTGCTATGTTTGATTCTGCTGCAACACAGCTCATTAAACAACCCTTTTTTTTTCTCAAATGCTCTGTGTTGAGGGGTTTGGGCTTTATTTTTGGATGTCCGATCAGGTGTCCTGCCCAGCTCAAAGGCAGACTAGCCACTGTTTGGCTGCCGAGGCTCCGCCCTGCTGTTGTGTGATTCGCGCTGTTCCTGCCGGCTCTGCTGTGGTCTCCGCCACGCCCTGCGGCGGAGTCTCTTCGTTGTAGCCTGTTGCCTCAGCAATGGCAGGCTGCGTCAGCAGTGGGCATGTATCTCAGTAGGGACGGGTTGCCTCGGCAACGGCTGGCTGCGTCAGCAGTGGGCGTGTATCTCAGTTGGGGCGGGTTGCCTCGGCAACGGCTGGCTGCCTCAGCAGTGGGCGTGTATATCAGTTGGGGCAGGTTGCCTCGGTAGTGGTGGACGCCCCTCCCCCACAGAGCGTCTCGGACCGTCTGCCCGGGTTAGTTTGAAATCGCGGTTTTGTTCGTCCCACTGGGTATCCCAAACGATCTGTCCCTGCAATCCCCTGGGCTGGGCTACTGTGCAAGTCTCGTTCAGTCTCAACTCCAGCCCTCTCAAGTCTCAGGTTGCCGGTTCAACAAGGCACCTGGACAAGCGCGCCCTGTGGGGATTGCTGGGTAGGGCCGGCCGCCGCCGCCCCGGCTGCCAGCTTCGCCAGGCAGACCTACTGCCTGGCGTCCCGTGTCTTTTTATACTTGGGAGTTTCCCTGTTCTGTGGGCAACAAAGATCAGTCTGGAAATGCAGCACTGACTCACCGTTTGCGAATTCAACGCGGGCTCCAATCCTGGGTTGTTCTCACAGCGCCATCTTGAGTCCCCTCCCATCGAGGTTTTTCAATAGACTAGTTAAGGTTATCATTTGCAATGTCACCACAGATATTAAAGAAAAATGAGGCTGAATGTCAACTTAGGTGGGCATTTGGCAAAAACAACATTGGGTTAGGTTTAAGTGGTAGAAATTTGTTTCATGCTACAATACTGATGAAACCTCCAGTGTCCCTTACATTCTCAAGTATATAAAAATACTTTGGAGTTCCCTGTTATCTGTCATTCAGTAAATATTCTAAAGGGGCTTGTAACTTTGAACCTCATCCATGTTATTTCTCTTGGAAGAAGTCAAGGAGTGAATGAATAGTTAATGGTGCTTGGTTCTTGGTATGTTGGTATCTAGCATAATTAGATTTTATTTTAGATTTTGCAGAGGTCTTGAGTACATGAAGATCAATTTTTTGGCTCTTATGAAAAGCGAAATGGGCTAGAAATTAATGTGGGAAGTTTTTGTTAAGCTAAGATAAACTGGCACAAGTAAGAGGCTACTATTCTAAGATCCACTTTTAGAAGGAAACAACTTTCACCATGAAGAACAGAAAAAAAAATTGAGACTTTGTTTTAAAAAGAACTAAGATATTTATTAATATTTATTAAAATAGTCATATTCTTAATAATCCTTTAGGGTATGTTTGCAAAGTTATGCTTTTTGTATAGTCTTGTGGACATTATATAAGCATATGTTTTGATATGCTTCATTTCAAGTGGTTATTGTCTGATTGAGACAGGATCTCACTCTGTTACTTAGGCTGGAGTACAGTGGTATGATCATAACTCAGTGCATCCTCTATCTCCCAGGCTCAAGTGATCCTCCTGCCTTGGTCTCCCAAGTAGGTAGGAGTACAGGTGCACACCACCTTTCCTGGCTAATTTTTAAAATTTTTAGTAGAATGGGGTCTTGCTATGCTGCCCAGACTGGTCTTGAACTCCTGAGCTCAAGCAGTCTTTCCACCTTGGCCTCCCAAAGTATTACGATTACGGATGTGGCCACATCACCCAGCCTTCGGGTGGTTATTTTTGCAAAAATATTTTTGGGGTACTTCAACATTTCCAAAAATATTGATTATTAGTCCTTTGATATTAGAAATAATTTTGGAGCATCTCTTTGGTCATTATTCTCATTTATTTTTATATGTTTTAAGTAGGCTTCTTTCAGGAAGTTTTCATTTTTATAGTATTTATCATAATTTAAGGACTCTGCCAGTATTGACCCCCTTAATAAAATATTTATCTTTTGGTAGATGTAACTTTATTTTGTAATTATATTGAACTATCAGAATTCTACACATTTTTACCATCATCTAGTCTATTAGTCTGTTTTCACACTGCGGTAAAGATACTACCCTAGAAAGGGCAACCTATAAACAAAGGAAGTTTAATTCTTACAGTTCTGCATGGCTGGTAAGTCTTCAGGAAACTTAAAATCATGGTAGAAGGGGAAGCAGGCACCTTCTTCCAAAGGTGACAGGTGAGAGAAGAATGAAGGAGGAACTTCCAAACACTCATAAAACCATTATATCTCGTGCGAGCTCACTATCATGAGAACAGCACAGGGCAAACCACCCCCATCATCCAATCCCCTCCCTTCCTTGACATATGAGGCTTACAGGTCCCTTCTTCGACACATGGGAATAACAATTCGAGGTGAGATTTCAGTGGGGACAGAAAGCCAAACCATATTCTGTAGATACTGGTAATATTGATTACTTGAGGTAAAATAGATTTCAATGTTAGGTGGCCTAAAATTGTTGGGTGGGTCATATTATAAATATTCTGTTCTTAATGAATCTGTGTATGTTAGTATGACATTTATGATTCTATGAAATCTTTTAACTGTGAGCTTTTAGAAATGCATAGCCTGATAACAAACACACCTTATACTAGGAGAATACTCTGTACTTAGGTGAAAATATTATTTGTTATTAGAGACTGGTCAGCATAAAGGAATTTTGCAAGTTTAGATCCTTTGTCTTAACAAGAAATCTAATGCTACAAACCACACTTTCTTTTATAAAAATAAAATTGGATCAGATTATGTTTGAAACTTTTTTCATATGTGATTTCTCTAAATGCTTAGTCTATACTCTATTGTCGAGGAGCTCAGGTTTTGCCCTGATTTGATTGGAGTGACGGTTAGCCTTCTGTTCCTTGCATGTAGGAGCATGTGTAGTATTGCTACCACCTCTGTCAGATTATATCTCTAAAAAGATTAAATGTTTGTTTGTTTGGGACCTTTCACACAAGATGTGAACACGGGACATAGCCAGTTCTCTCTTTTTTACTCTATACGTGTTTTTGTTTATTAAGTAATGATGAAAAAATGCCTAGAAAAGTGAAGTAATATAGTAAATGTATTGCAGTACTAAAAGATAAATTCATAAAATTTCTAATGTAAAAATCACTTTAAAAATAGATTTTTACATACATTAAACACGATTTGTATGTAGTAAGAATCTTAACTGTAGATTGAGTTCCTTGGTTTTAAGTTAGTGATCAGAGAGCTGTACTTACCCAGTGATGGAGAAAGGAGATTTCAAGAGACAAAACTAACTATATGGTTTTTTTTTAGCAGTATTATGTAAAACCAACTGTAAAACACAAAAAATACCTTCTTGCATCCAAAAAGGAAAATTGGGCTACTTATATATTTGGTTCTGGCAAAGTTTTCTCAAAATATTCTTTGTTACTATCAGATAAATTAGTGGACAATATTTTCTTATTTAAAGCTTTAAAAAAAAAGCAGCAAGTTCACATAATAGGTACCAAATAAGTGTTTAATTGTTAAATGTGGGAAGAAATTGGTAACAAATCCAAGTTCAAAATATAAAGCAAACTCTTTAATTTCACTTGATTAAATAATCACGGTTTCCATAGCAAAAATTTTACTGTAATTATCTAATTACATGAGAGCTCTGCTTTTCTCTGCTTGCATAGACAATGATTTTATTGATGTTTTATGACAGTTAAAAATCTCATAAATTTACTTTAGCTGAAAGCATTAAACTACCAAGGTGAATTTTAATAGTGTGAGAAAAATAACCTTCAAAAGTATCGAGTTCTAGTTCTTAGGAAATAGTTCGACAGATCACAATAAATAATTTTTGAAATACTTGAAAATATTTAATATTTGAGCATGACAGCAAATTAAAAGAAAAACGTCACCATTTACAGTTGGTATTTTCACATCTGGAGAAACTGTTTCCAGAAGGTTCCAAAGCTCACCAGTGGCAGGGCCAGGAACTGAATCAATACTAGTGTATTACAATGTATCCTATATACTTGTTACTTTTATGTTCTCATGAATGTGCTAAGTAATAGCATGGAAAAAGTAAAAATAAACACACATATATGTGTTTAATATTTCTTCTTAATAAAAAAATGACGATTTAGTGTCCTTAGTAGGGACTTGGATGAATCTGGAAACCATCATTCTCAGCAAACTGACACAACAGAAAGCCACACACCGCATGTTCTCACTCATAGGTAGGTGTTGAACAATGAGAACACCTGGACTCAGGAAAAGGAGCATCACACATGGTGGGGGGGCCAGTTGGGGGGAAGGGGGAGACAGCAGGAGGTGAGGAGGGTTGGGAGGGATATCATGGGGAGAAATGCCAGATGCAGTATGCACCTAAAGTAAATTAATTAATTAAAAATAATAATGATTCCTTCTGTGTGCTAATGGCTTCATACTTTAGCTTCATAGAGGGTATTATGCCTTACTGAATCTGTTATAAAAATTGATGATGCTGTTAAATTTAATACCAGATCCCAGGCATATCTTTGCCATCTTTTACTTAACTGCTTGTTTTTCTGTTAACCCTGTTATTACTAGACTAAGAAAATGTGTCTTCAAGGCACAAGTTCATATCAAACAAACGAACTCACTAAATTTTCACTGCATCCATATTAGGTTTACTTTTTATAATGTATTTCAGGTTCCTGATAGTTTACATTTTAAATTAATAATGTGTGTATGTGTGTGTATATATATGTGTGTGTGTAATAACCGGTGATTGAAGAGCAGGGCCAGTCCAAATCCCTATTCCTTTCCTGTTTCAAACTTACTGCTACTGTAGCCTTATGTTATGGATTCTTTTATTTTATTTTATTTTTTGTTAGAAAAACTATACCTTTGTTACATACTGAATTTTTATGTTGGCACTTAAGAGATATTAAAATTTTCTCTTTCAAAGTTGTACACTACTCCCGTGCCAGAAATACCGTGACTTGTTTAAATTCTACACATTTTTTGTTTTCTGCTTTCTTACTTGTGGTAAGTCTCGGGTATTTCCTGTCTAAATCAATAAGAAAACCTAAATAAATACTGGTTAAAAATACCTTTAGAATCTTTATCTCATTGTGGTCATGAATGGATTCATTCATAACACAAAGATGAGGAATGCTGAAATCATTCTACGAGGAGATGTTGAATAGAAAGAATTGACGGTGTTGTAAGTTTTGAGAGATCTTTGCTTATGGCTAAATGGTTAATGAAAAGTTTGTGTTATGGGATATAGAAACTCCCTCAGATTCGTTGTGATGGACATGTAACTGATGTGTAAAGGAATGATCCTCATAGGGCACACCTCTCTACTATTCATTCTTTTAATGAGTAAGTTATTTTCAGATAGAATGGTATTCTGATGCAATATGTGAATAAAACAAACACTGGAGGATTTTGTCTGTTTTACGAGTAAATTTTTTTGGTTAATCACAGAGTTGGTATAGTTTTCTTATGTTGGTCAGATGACCAAGATTGGCAAGATTCTTTCTGAATTTATTTTCCCATGTTATTCTAGTTAATGAGTTTATAAAATTTAAGATGAAATGCGCAGGAGGCAAAATAAATGAAATTCGACTTTGTTAGGCATCTCACATTGATTGCAGCCCTAGGTAAGAAATTTGAACAATTTATGTGGTCATTCAGTTTTTTTAAAAGATGCCTGGCAATTTCTCTCACTTTTTTTGGGGGCCGGGGGTGGCTACTGAATTCTATTTAAGTAATAGAAATGGATGTTAGCTTTAATTTTCATATGCTATTTCTTTACAAAAATGAAACCAGATAATACATTTTCAATATCATTTATGAAAGTTAATGGTTATATTTTGTAATTAATACATAAAATTAATATGATTTGTGCCAAGTCTGGATTTGTTATTATAATTAAAAGGGTTTTACTTCATTTAGAAATTATAACTTGTAAAATGGGCATGGTTACAATACTGAATCTGGAGTTAAGATTTAAGGTACAAGTACTAGGTCTTCAAATAACAGGTGTCTCTTAACCTGTCCAAGTTACTTAATGTTTTTGTACTTTAGTTCAAAATCCTTATATTTAAACAGAGTGGGATGCCTTTGATGGCATCTGAATGGCTGCTGCTGTTTTTTGTTTTTTTGTTTTTTTTTTTTTTTTTTTTTGAGACGAAGTCTCATCCTGTTGCCCAGGCTGGAGTGCAGTTAGCTCGATTTTGGCTTACCATAACCTCTGCCTCCTGATGGAAGCAATTCTCCTGCCTCAGCCTCACAAGTATCTGGGATTACAGGTTCATGCCACCACGCCCAGTTAATTTTTGTATTTTTAGTAGAGACAGGGTTTTACCATGTTGGCCAGGCTGGACTCGTACTCCTGACCTCAAGTGATCCACACACCTTGGCCTCCCGAAGTGCTGGGATTACAGGCATGAGCCCCTGCACCTGGCCCTAAATAGATTCTTTTTCTAAAAATATTTTCTATACTAGGACATGCTGTGAAGTCTTTTTGCTTTCATAAGCTGTTTGTATGATTTTAATGTGTAGGTTTAGTAGAATAATTCACATTATAATCATGTTAAATATGAAGCAGATAGTATGGTATTCCTATTTTAAGCCATTTTTGAGTCCTTCTGTGTTAATTCTTATCACAGGACTTACAGGTTATTTTGATGTTTTTGCTCGTATTTGTTCATTTCTTATTTATCCTCTTATGTCTAATTTTTACAGATTACATCTAAATCTTCCCTTTCTGTGTTTCATTATTTTTTTCTCCTTGCTTAATACCTGTTACAGAATTTTTTTCATTAGTGAATCTGTCCTTTCATGTCTATCCAAGCCCTCTATCTAAGAATGACTCCATAGTGAGTAATGCTCATGCTGTTCGTTCTTACCAGTTAATTTTAAACTTGTGTATACTACCTAGTTAGCACTTGGAAGGGAATGATCTTATTCTCTCCCTTGCCTAACAGATTACGTAATATGGATTCACATGATACTGATGTAACATCTGTGCGATAGATACTTTGGCATGCCTGGAGCTTATATGATAATGCAATTTTTTTTAAAAAACAGCATCTTACTTTAGATCACTGAAATATTCTATATAAGCTAATTTTCCAAGTTATTATATATTAAGGAAATAACTGTGTTGGTCTGGTTTTCCTTAAATAAAGATTCATAATGAGTTTTCTTAAAATGACCAGAATTAGCCTGGGAAGTGCTTTAGTGACTGGGAGTTCACAAAATCCCTGGTCCCTTTCTCTTCTGTCTACCATCTAAGGTTTGAGAACTTCAGCCAGGTGTGCTTGAGAAAGAGGCAGTTTAGCCTGGAGAAGTCTTCTAAGAATGTGAGAGGAAGGCAAGATTTGAAAGACTGAGCAGCGTCCAGCTCTGTACGGATTGAGAGGAATGGTATTTCTGTATAAATGAAGAAGCATATGGAGTGGTTGGAATTGGAAAGAGCCACTGAGTGCGTCTGAAACTGAAGGAATGGCAGGTTGTGAAGTGTTGAGTCTGGGGTTTTAACAGGTTTGAGTTTGAGCTGGGTCTTCAACAGGTTGAGTTTGAAGTCTATAAAGCAGCACTGCCTAGTAATAATCGATGTGATCAGATTTCTATTTTATATGTTCTGGATGAAGGACAGGAAGTAGATTAAAATAAGCAGAGATTCTTTGATGGATCTGGTTTAGTTGGGAGGCTACTACAGTACAATAGTATAAGAAATGGTGGTGGTGAGGACTAGGTTAGTGTGTTGGACTGCATTTATATGGTGAAATCTTAACCCCCATCATGATGGTATTAGAAGGTGGGTCCTTTGGGAGGTGATTAGATCTTGAGATTAGAGACTTCATGAATGAGATTAATGCCATTTTAGGAGGAGAAACAGTTTGTTCTCACCCCCTGAGGACACAATGAAAAGCTGGCAATCTACAAGCTGGAAAACAGCCCTCATGAGTACCTGATGATGCTGGCACTCTGATCTTGTACTTTCAACTTCCAGAACTGTGAGAAATAAATTTTTGGTGTTAATAAGCCATCTTGGTTGATGGTATTCATTATATCAGGCCAAACAAAGACAGATAGTTTTAATGAGAGTGAGTAAAATGAAATCAAGATGTATTTAAGAGATTAAAGCATTAAGGATTGAAGCTTAAATAAATGAGAGAAAAGAAGTATAACCTCTAATTTTATGTCTTGTAAAACTTGGTGACTGATAGTACGATAGGGAAGATTAGAGAGGAAACTTTGTGGTTTGTTTCTTAAGATTGAATAAGCAGACAAATATTCCAGATTTTTTGGCAAAGTATAATTAAAAAGAGTCATAATCAAAAATTTGTGTGTGTGTGTGTACAAAAGCTCTTAAAGCTTTTTTTGAAAGGTAGACTCCTTTATGACTTTCTTAATGTTAAATTTTAATAGAATTCCAGGTATAGACACAATTTAAAATATACTTTTTATATTACAATGTCTTTTCCAAACCTTCTATAGTGTCTGTATGATAGATGATTTTTTTTTAGTGTAATACTTCATATTCTGAAAAACCAAAACAGGAAAAACCTATTATATTGATTGAATCATTGGCAGACAGGAAAATGCTAAGAATATTACCAGCTTTAAGTGCTGTTGCCTTAGGACTAAGATCTGTCGCCACCTAAAAATAGATTACTTTTGCCAGTTTTGAAAAGCCTGAACTCTTCTCATATTGAAAGTGTAGAAAGATAATGGAATCAATGCCAAAGTGTCTAGATGCATTTTTTTTTGTCTTGAATTCTGTTAGCAACAAGTATATGTGTGATACTTTTGAAAGGTATAGTACGATTCAGTTTTCTGGGACCCAGACATTTTGTTTTATGGAATTATGGAACTTAATTCTACTTAAATGCTCAATACTTAAGTTAAATTCTATTGGTACTTGCTAAGGTATAATATAGCAAGTGTTGTCAAGGTAGTCCCAGAGTCAAAACTGAAAAAACTTATTTAGGAACAACAGGACTGGTTAAACTCACCAGCATGACTCCTCTAAATACTGAGTATTATTTCCACTTCTAGAATACAGTGAGAGGACTCTAGATTTAAATTTTCTTAGTTAATGTGTTTATAGTAATTACTGAGTTCTGAGTTGGTTCCTAAGCCTTTGAAAATGCAACTATGACTGTGTGTTTCTTGATCTGCTTCTTGGTATCAGATGGAACTTCAAATACATTTTTTATACTTTTAAGTTTTTATTTTTATTTATTTTTTATTGCATTTTAGCTTTTGGGGTACATGTGCAGAACATGCGAGATAGTTGCATAGGTACACACATGGCAGTGTGATTTGCTGTCTTCCTCCCCTTCACCCACATCTGGCATTTCTCCCCATGCTATCTCTCTCCAGCTCCCCCCACCCGCTGTCCCTCCCCTATTTCCCCAAATAGACCCCAGTGTGTAGTGCTCCCCTCCCTGTGTCCATGTGTTCTTATTGTTCATCACCCGCCTATCAGTGAGAATATGCGGTATTTCCTTTTCTGTTCTTGTGTCAATTTGCTGAGAATGATGTTCTCCAGATTCATCCATGTCCCCACAAAGGACACGAACTTATTGTTTTTCATTGCTGCATGATATTCCATGGTGTATATGTGCCACATTTTCCCAGTCCAGTCTATCATCGATGGGCATTTGGGTTGATTCCAGGTCTTTGCTATTGTAAACAGTGCTGCAATTAACATTTGTTTGCATGTGTCCTTATAGTAGAACGATTTATAGTCCTTTGGATATATACCCAGTAATGGGATTGCTGGGTCAAATGGAATTTCTATTTTTAGGTCCTTGAGGAATCGCCACACTGTCTTCCACAATGGTTGAACTAATTTACACTCCCACCAGCAGTGTAAAAGTGTTCCTATTTCTCCACATCCTTTCCAGCATCTGTTGTCTCCAGATTTTTTAATGATCACAATTCTAACTGGCATGAGATGGTATCTCAATGTAGTTTTCATTTGCATTTCTCTAATGACCAGGGATGATGAGCATTTTTTCATGTTTGTTGGCCTCATGTATGTCTTCTTTTGTAAAGTGCCTGTTCATATCCTTTGCCCACTTTTGAATGGTCTTGTTTGTTTTCTTCCTGTAAATCTGTTTGAGTTTTTTGTAAATTCTGAATATCAGCCCTTTGTCAGATGGGTAGACTGCAAAATTTTTTTCCCATTCTGTTGGTTGCCCATTCACTCTAGTGACTGTTTCTTTTGCTGTGCAGAATCTGTGGAGTTTGATTAGGTCCCATTTGTCTATTTTGGCTTTTGCTGCCAATGCTTTTGGTGTTTTGGTCATGAAGTCCTTGCCTACTCCTATGTCCTGAATGGTTTTGCCTAGATTTTCTTCTAGGGTTTTTATGGTGTTAGGTCTTATGTTTAAGTCTTTAATCAATTTGGAGTTAATTTTGGTGTAAGGTGTCAGGAAGGGGTCAAGTGTCTGCTTTCTGCACATGGCTAGCCAGTTTTCCCAACACCATTTATTAAACAGGGAATCCTTTCCCCATTGCTTATTTTTGTCAGGTTTATCCAAGATTGTATGGCTGTAGATATGTTGTGTTGCCTCTGATGCCCCCGTTCTGTTCCATTGTTTCATATCTCTGTTTTGGTACCAGTACCATGCTGTTTTGATTACTGTAGCTTTGTAGTACAGTTTGAAGTACAGTAGTGTGATGCCTCCTGTGGTGTTCTTTAAATGTGTCCCAGAGATTCTGGTATGTTGTGTCTTCATTCTCATTGGTTTTGAAGAACTTCTTTATTTCTCCCTCATTTTATTGTTTATGCAGTCAACATTCGAGAGCCAGTTGTTCAGTTTCCATGAAGCTGTGCGGTTCTGGGTTGGTTTCTGTATTCTGAGTTCTAACTTGATTGCACTGTGGTCTGAGAGGCTCTTTGTTATGATATCAGTTGTTTTGCATTTGCTGAGGAGTGGTTTACTTCCAATTATGTGGTCAATTTTAGAGTAGGTATGATGCGGTGCTGAGAAGAATGTATATTCTGTAGATTTGGGGTGGAGAGTTCTGTAAATGTCTATCAGGTTTGCTCGTTCCAGGTCTGAGTTCAAGCCCTGGATATCCTTGTTGATTTTCTGTCTGGTTGATCTGTCTAATATTGACCGTGGAGTGTTAATGTCTCCCACTATTATTGTGTGGGAGTCTAAGTCTCTTTACAAGTCATTAAGAACTTGCCTTATGTATCTGGGTGCTCCCGTATTGGGTCCATATATATTTAGGATCGTTAGCTCTTCTTGTTGTATCAGTCCTTTTACCATTATGTAATGTCCTTCTTTGTCTCTTTTGATCTTTGTTGCTTTAAAGTCTATTTTACCAGAGATGAGAATTGCAATTCCTGCTTTTTTTTTGCTCTCCATTTGCTTGGTAAATCTTCCTCCATCCCTTTATTTTGAGCCTTTGTGTATTCTTGCATGTGAGATGGGTTTCCTGGATACAGCACACTGATCGGTTTGGCTTTTTATCCAATTTGCCAGTCTGTGTCTTTTGATTGGTGCATTTAGCCCATTTACATTTAAGGTAGATATTGTTGTGTGTGAATTTGATAGTGCCATTTTGATGCTCGCTGGCTGTTTTGCCCATTAGTTGATGCAGATTCTTCATTTTGTGATGCTCTTTAGCATTTGGTATATTTTTGGCATGGCTGGTACTGGTTTGTTCCTTTCTATGTGTAGTGCCTGTTTCAGGAGCTCTTGTAAAGCAGGCCTGGTGGTGACAAAATCTCTGAGTACTTGCTTGTTCGCAAAGGATTTTATTTTTCCTTCACTTATAAAGCTCAGTTTGGCTGGATGTGAAAATCTGGGTTAAAAGTTCTTTTCTTTAAGGATGTTGAATATTGGCCCCCACTCTCTTCTGGCTTGTAGGGTTTCTGCCAAGAAATCTGCTGTGAGTCTGATGGGATTCCCTTTGTGGGTGACCTGACCTTTCTCTCTGGCTGCCCTTAGCATTTTCTCCTTCATTCTAACCCTGGCGAATCTGATGATTATGTGCCTTGGGGTTGCTCTTCTTGTGGAATATCTTTGTGGTGGTCTCTGTATTTTCTGGACTTCAATATTGGCATGCCTTGCTTGGTTGGGGAAATTTTCCTGTATAATATCCTGAAGGGTATTTTCCAGCTTGGATTAATTCTCTTCATCACATTCAGGTACACCAATCAAACATAGATTAGGTCTCTTCACATAGTCCCACATTTCTTGGAGACTTTGTTCATTCCTTTTTGCATTATTTTCCTAATCTTGGCTTCTCGTTTTATTTCATTGAGTTGATCTTTGACTTCTGATATCCTTTCTTCTGCTTGGTCAGTGCGGCTGTTGAACCTTGTGCTTGCTTCACGATGTTCTCATGTTGTGTTTTTCAGCTCTTTCAGTTCACTCATAATCCTCTCTAAGTTGTCCATTCTCGTTATCATTTCCTCAAATCTTTTTTCAAGGTTCTTAGTTTCTTTTCATTGAGTTAGAACATGTTCTTTTAGCTCACGGAAGTTTCTCATTACCCACCTTCTGAAGTCTGATTCTGTCATTTCATCACACTCATTCTCCGTCTAGCTTTGTTCCCTTGCTAGTGAGGAGTTGTGATCCCTTGTAGGAGGCAAGGTGTTCTGCTTTCGGTTGTTTTCCTCCTTTTTGCGCTGGTTTCTTCCCATCTTTGTGGATTTATCCACCTGTCATCTGAGTAGTTGCTGATTTTTGATTGGGTCTCTGAGTGGACGTCCAGATTGTTGATGATGAAGTATTTCTGTTTCTTAGTTTTCCTTCTAACAATCTGGCCCCTCTGCTGTAGGACTGCTGAGGTCCATTCCAGACCCTGCTTGCCTGGGGATCACCTGCAGCAGCTGCATAACAGAAAGGGTTGCTACCAGTTTCTTCTTCTGCTATCTTTGTTCCAGAATGATGCCTGCCAAATGTTAGTCTGATCAGTGCTTTGTGAGGTGACTCTTTGGATATATGGGGGTCAGGGAGCTGCTTGAGGAGACTGTCTGTACTTTATACTTGAGGAGACAGTCTGTACTTTATAGGAACTCAAGTGCTGAGCTGTGAACTCCTTTGTTCATTCAGGGCTGCTAGGCAGGTACGTTTAAGTCTGCTGTAGCAGTAGTCATAAAGCCCCCTTTTTCCCTCAGGTCCTCTGTCCCAGGGAGTTAGTGCTTTATTTATGAGTATCTGTTGCACTGTCCTGCCAGCAAGGAGGCAGTCTAATCATTGCCTGCCTGTAGTGGCTATGCTAAGCTGCTGTGGGCTCTGCCCTGCTGCCTTGGGCTCCGCCCTGCTGTCATGTGCTCTGCCCTGCTTCCGTGTGTAGTTCCCTGTAGTCCTGTTTATATGGGTGTGGTTAGAGCTGCCATGGTGATGGTGGCCCACCTTTGTAGTGGCGGACTCTGTCTGTTATGGCCGGTTGCCTCAGCAATGGCAGGGTACCTCCGTAGGGGTCGAGTGCCTCAGTAATGATGGACGCCCCTCCCCCACTGAGCCGCACCATTGTGGGTTCAGCTGTGCTTGCTGTGAAACTCTCAACCCTGAGCATTTCCAATTCCTGTTTTGTTTGTTTTTGTGGGGGTGGGACCCGCTGAGCCTGATCACCTGGGTTCCTGTCTCAGAGCCCCCTTTTTTTTTTTAAGTTGAACGGTTGACTCTCTCCCAGGTGTTCCAGTCGCCTGCTGAAAGGGCACCAGGATCTGTGTGATTTCCCGTGCAGTGACCCACTGTGCCAGCTGGAACATTGTTGCCTGGGAATCTCCTGGCCTGGCTTTCTGTTTAAGTCCCATTTAATCAGATGCATTTTGGAATGCTAGTCTGCGTTCCAAAATCTCCAGTTGCCGGTTTAACAGGGCAACCAAACCAGTTTATTTTGTACGGAGTTCTGCTGTGCTGCGGCCCCAGCCCAAACAGCTGCGCTGGCCCAAACAGCCGTGGTGGTAGTCCGTGGGGCTCCTACACCTGGGAATCTCCTGGTCTGTGGGCAATAAAGATCCATCTGGAAATGCGGCATCCACTCACCCACTGCATTTTCACTGCGAGCTGCAATCCTGAGTTGGTCCTACAGCGCCATCTTCTCCCCTCTCACTTCAAATACATTTATAAATTCCAGAACCCTCCCAGCAAATGTGGCCTGCTAATACATATTATTAGTATAATTAGGTTAATATTAGTAATAACAGACACTTACTGAAAAGCTTAAAATAATGAGTCACTCTTCTTTTCTTTTATAATAAATGATTTCAGAGCTTTAGTCTTCAGAGAAACTCTGGGAGTTGTTATAGATAGCATTATCCGAAGTTCAAAATTAAGCCTAGTGATCATTTCACCATATCACATATGTTAATGAGTAATGCTGATGTTTGCCCTTTTCGAATAGTAAAAACCTGTTTTTTTATAAGAGAAGGGGATCTTGAAAAACCATTTAGTTTACTCTCACTTTAAATAGGTAACTCCAGCCCTTTCTTAGCCTGGATCTAAGATAACTTCTTTTATATTAAGAGTTGGTAATTTTTTCCTGTAAAGGAACCAGATATAAATACTAGGCTTTATGGCCTATCTACACAGTCTTTGTCACAACTACTCAACTCTGCTGTTTTAATGCCAAAGCAGTCATAGACAGTATGCAACAGAACTGGTGTGACTGTGTTTCAATAAAACTACAGGCTTGACCCATAGTTTGCAGATTTTTTATTTAGATTTTCCTTTGGAAATGACCTAGTTTGTAACAGTTATTAGTACCTTCACGCTAAATATGTTAGGTGTTTCTTTAACAGACATACTCTCTCTGGGTCATGAAGTCTCATGATTTAAAAGATTCCTCATGCACTGACTTACATGTTTTTATCCCTAAATTTCATACTTTCTCAAAGTTTTGATAGACATGTTCAAATGCATGCAGTTTAAATGTTTAAAAGTGTTTTTCCTTCTCTGAATAATTCATCTTAACTTCTATCTTTTGTTTCCAATTGAGCCACCATAGCCACCATGAGAGATTTTGCTAGTATGAATTTGAAAGTTACTCTCCTTACTGAAACATTTCAGATGCTTCTCATCTCCTAATGGGCAAAGTTGAGATCATAAAGCCTTGGCCTGGGTTCACTCTTGCCTAACTCTACTGTTTTTTCTTTCTCATTTCCTTACTGAATAGTTTGCTCTCTGGAAATACTGAGTGATTTATAGTTCTCCACATGTGCCCTGTGACCTGACTTAGATGTGTTTGCTACATGAGTTTTCTACCTGAAAACTTTTTTTTTTTAGTTGTTTACTTGCCTAACTCCCCTTAAAAATTTGAGTTCCATTTCCTCTTGGAATCCTTCCCTAATACCCTTGAGCTCATTTAACAAGTCAGCATGTGTAGACATTCAGAAATACTTGTTCATTTGAATGTGCCTTGATGTTCCAGGTTACGTTGTGTCCTACCCTACCCTGTTCCATTGCTGTCTTCTACAACAGGGTGCTTTGTGGTGACTTGTAGAAAAGAAGGAGCCAGATATGAGGAAATAATAAAAATTGCAACTCAAGTAATTGCTACATTCTATTAAGGAGAATAGTATTACTAGTTCTGAGTTTTTACGACATTTATAGTATATAAATTTAAACTGCATGCATTTTACTATCTTAATCGTTTTAGCAGAATTCAATTTTAAGATTTTTCATTTTGCCTTTTAGAAAAACATTTTTGAATTCCAAAATTGTCTAACTTACAAGTGCCTGCTTTTAGTTTTTACAGAGCATCTTATTGTGTCAATAAATGACTACTTAGGTCTTAGTTTAAATTATTTTCTGTATGTGTCCTGAATAGTAGTATTAACCTTTGAAGTATTTCTCACGGGACCTAATTTTCCTCTTAAAAATTAAATTTGGTGAGTGATATTCAAACTGTTTTTGAAGGTAGCATCCTTTATTTGTCCCAGAATAAATTTTAAATGGATCACTACTATATTAAGTAAACCAAAAATACACTATAAACACTAATTTGCTGTTTTAGTTGGTATATGCAACATATACAAATGTTAGAGTGAAAACAAAAGTTTGAAGTAAAAAAATTATAGATGATAATTGTTTTTCTTATGTCTCCTTTTATTTGGATTATGTAGTAAAGTGACGGCCCTATTGAATCCTGAGAATATTAATAGGTATAGAAGCATTTTTTTCTTTGAAGTTTATATTTTTCAATTAAACGGACCTGAAAGCCTGAAAGTGAATAGCTCCTACCGTTGTCATAAATGTAAAGTAGAACAAAAGTACCTTCAAACTTAAAATAAATGCTAATAAAAAAAAGTCAACAGAATGTTATATTTCACTCATTCCTTTATTGTTGTACAACTTCTTCTTATACCATTATGAAAGCATGTGCCAAAAAGGTGTTCCTTTGCTCTGGCTTGCAATTAAATTGAGCTCAGCACCCACATGCTGATACGGTATATATCATTGTACTGCTGTATGTGTGCAGACATGCACAGGCCTGAATTTTAAACAATTGCATTTTTTTGTATTAGACACTGTAGTTTTCATCTCTAGAAGTTTGATTTGAGTCCTTTTTAGTATATTCTCTAATTTTTGATTATATATAATTCAATTACACAATCATTATAATACCCTTGTCTGAAGATTCTAACACCTATCAGTTCTGAGTTAGTTTGAAAGGAAGTATGTGTTGCCTCATAATGGGTCACAATTTCTTATTCCTTCACTTGCCTGAGATTTTTCTTTATCATGTGCATACTTAAGATGTGTTGATATGTGGGTTTAAAACTTTCATTCAATTAGGAACATTTTCAGCATTAATTTTTCAAATATTTTTCTGTTGTTTTCCTAACTTATTGGCAACTCTAGTTACCTGTGTATTAGATTGGCCATATTTGATTCATATCTTACTGGTGGTCTCCTTCATTTTCCTCTTTTTGCCTTTTTTTCTTTGCTATTTCATTTAAAATAGTTTCTATGGCTGTGTTTTCAATTTTACTAATCTTTAATCTCAAATCTTCTGTTAGTTATGTCTAGTGAGAGTTTCAAAAATATCATGCTATAGTTTTCATTTCTTGCAGTTAGATTTATGTCTATCTTACATCTGTGCTTAATATGCTCAGTCTTTTTTTGAACAAATGGATCACAGTTTTAATAACTGTTTTAATGTTTTTAATTCTAATGTTGATGTCAGTTGGGTTGGTTTTGGATGACTTTTCCCCTTTATTAAAAATGTTTGCTATTTAAGCTATTAGATATTGTAAATTTTATCGTAGGTGCTGGATATTTTTGTGTTCTTATAAATAGCTTTGTTCCAGACACAAGTAATTAAAAATAGCTCGATCCATCTGGGTTATGTTTTTTTTTTTTTTTTGAGACGGAGTTTTGCTCTTGTTACCCAGGCTGGAGTGTAATGGCGCGATCCCGGCTCACCGCTACCTCCGCCTCCTGGGTTCAGGCAATTCTCCTGCCTCAGCCTCCCGAGTAGCTGGGATTACAGGCACGCGCCACTATGCCCAGCTAAATATTTTGTATTTTTAGTAGAGACGGGGTTTCACCATGTTGACCAGGATGGTCTCGATCTCTTGACCTCGTGATTCACCCGCCTCGGGTTATGTTTTTATGATCTTTCAGCAGGACTAGTTAGTGTATTTGGTGTAGAGATAATTATTTGCCACAAGGGAGGAAAGACTTTTTTTTATAGTTACTTAGTGCCCTGTAAGTTATTGACTTAGTCTGTTGTATGGTGCTGTAACCGAATAACATGAACTGGGTAATTTATAAAGAAAAGAGATTTGGTTTATGATTCTGGAGACTGGCAAGTCCAAGAGCATGCTGCTGACAGCTAGTGAAGATCATCCCCTGCTGAAAGGGCAGAAGGCGGAAGCAAGTGCACATGGCAGAGAGAAGTGGACTAAAATCATTCTTTTTGCTGAGAACACGTTTCTGCAGTAACTAATCCATTCCCATGATAAAGACATTAGTCCTTTCATGAGCCCTCATGACGTAATCATCTCTTAAAGGCCCTACCTCTTAATACTGTTACAGTGGCAATTAAGTTTTAATGTGAGTTTTGGCAGGGAAATTTAAGCCACATTAATTATGAAGTTTTCTAGTATAACTCATGGCTATTGCCAATCTTCCCAACCCTGTGTGTGTATTGAGTACTGTTTCTTCTAGTCCTTACTAAATTTTCTCACATAGGTGCACTGATCATTTCTTGGCAGTCTGTATCAGGAAGATACTCTGATATTCTATAGAGCTCTCTCACTGTGAAGCTCACTTCTCTCTGGTACTCTACCTGTGACTCTATGCTGTATACTTTGCTCTCCCCAGATTCTTAACTTCATCTCTCAATGAAAAGAAATGAATTCTGGATTCCTCCATGTTTTATGGCATGAAACTTCTTTGTGGGCAGTAGGAAGGGGTACATGTACAGCTCACTTTGTTTTGTATCTCTCAGGGGTTGTTATTTCTTCATTGTATCATGTGTAATGTCTTAACAAAACATTGTTTCATAAAGTTTGCTTTTTTTAAAGTTGGTTGAGGAAGAAAAATTTCATTCCTAGTACCCTCCCTTGCATAGAAACAGTAATTGAGTTAATCTTAATTTTGAGTGTTTAATTTTTACACATTCAATATTCATCCACATTTTCAGAAATACATTTTTTATGTAAATAAGAAAAATTTCAGCCCGTTTTAGCCTAGACTATCTGTAATTTTGCTTGTTCCAGATCTGATTTTTTCACAGTGGGATTCTAAGTAGTAACAATTGACAGGAATAAAAATTCCAGTGTGGTATGGATGTGTAAATTAATGATCAAAAATATTTGATGGGATATATGACCAGCAGTCATATAAGTGCAGTTTTTGTTTAGACAAGCCCTTTCCATTAACACTTTTTACCATGATAACATGTTCTGGATAGGTAGAACAAGATGACAAAGCAGGATTATCCAGTGATTGTTATCCCACCTCCAGAAACATCAGTTTGAACAACTATCCACATGTGAAAATACCTTCAACAAGAGCTAGAGAAACAAAGTGATAGATCACAGTACTTGATTGTGGCATGGTAGTAAGAAAATATGCATTGAAGAGAGGATGAAGGATAATTTGTTACCTGTGTTACTCTTCCCTAACTGAAGACAGCATGGAATGGAAAAGAGAGATTATTCACTTAAGGAAAAAGAAGGATGTGAGCATAAGACTACCTTGAACCCCACCACTTGGCCTACCACTATAATACTCAACATGAAGATGATCTCCACAGTTTGTATTGCAGTCCAATAACTGCAGACTGAGCTGTTAGACCAGCTATAGCACCAGGTGGGAGCCCAGAGCTCCAGGCTTCAGGATTTCTTGGCAAACTCAATCTCCAGCTTATACCACTGCCAGGTTGGTGTCAGTCCTCTGAACAGCACTCAGCAGCTACAGGTAGCCCCTGGTTTCTGGCCAGTTCCAGTGCCACACATGATATAGTGAACCTCAGGCTCCTGGCACTGTCACACTTGCTACAGAGCTATCCCAGACAAAGCCAAATCCTTATCTCTGAAGACTGGGATACATATCTACTTCTTCAAATATGCAGACATTGACATATGACCACAAGAATCAAGAACAATTAGGAAAACATGACATGACCAAATGGAAAAAATGTGATACAAGTGACTGACCCTAAAGAAATGGAGACATGAACTTTCTAACAAAAAATTCAAAACATTAAGGAAGCTCAGCAGACTTGAAGAAAATACAGAGAAATAATTCAACAAAATGAAGAAAACAGTAAGTGACCAGAATGTGAAATATAATGAGACTGAAATATTTTTTAGCTTCTCCTAGATGAAGCATGAGACAACTTTAAAAAAATTAAATCCTGGGGGTGGAAATACAATGAAGTAAATGAAAAATGCAATAGAGTGCATCAACAACAGAATTGGTCAAACACAAGAAAGGATGTAAACTTAAAGACAGGTTATTTTGAAATAAACAGAAGAAAAAGGTAAATGAATGAAGAAAGATTATAGGGTTTATGCTACAACATCCAAATAGCCAGTCTTTGAGTCACAGGCATTCAAGGAGAAAAAGATAAAGGGATAGAAAGCTTACTTAAATAGCAACAGAACTTTTTAATTTTGGAGAACAGTGTAAATATCCAGTTACAGAAATGTCAAAGGTTTCCAATCAAATTTAAACTAAATAAGGTGGCTCTAAGACATATAATAAAACTGTTAAAAATTAAAAACTAAGAAGATCCTGAAAGCAGCAAGAGAAAGGAAGTAGATAACATAAGGGAATTCAAATACAGCTAGCAGCAGCCTTTTTGGTAGAAACATTATAGGCCAGGGAAAAGGAAAGGGATATATTTAAAATTTCAAAAGAGGACTGGGAGGAAAACTGCCAGCCAAGGATAGTGTATCCAGCAAAGGAGTCTTTCAGAAATGAAGAGGAGATGAATACTTTCCTGGACAAACAAAAGCTGAAGGAACATATTTATCACCACCAGACGTGACATACAAGAAATGCTAATGGAAATCCTTCAAGCCAAAAATCGCAACACTAATGAATAATATGGAAACATTTGAAAATATATAACTCATTGGTAAAAGTATGCAGTGAAATCCACAATACTCATACTGTAGTGGTTGTGTGTAAATCATTTTTATCACTAGTATAATGGTGAAAAGGCAAACCTATTCAAAATGGCAAGAATTTAAGTTACACAATATGAAAATTGTGACATCAAAAATACTAAATATGGACGTGTAAGTGGAGTAAATGTATAGTTTATATTTTTGAAATCAGTGTTCAGCTTAAAACAATACAATGTTTTTTGTAAGCAACATGGTAATCATAAAGCAAAAACTTACAGTAGATCCACAAAAAATTAAAAGCAAGAAATGAAAAAACACTAAAAAAATTGGCCACTAAAGATAAAGGAACAAAAATTGGCAAAACACCTAGAAGAAAAATTAACAGAAATAGCAGTTTTAAGTTTGTACCTATCAATAATTATCTTGAATTTAAGCATATTTTTCCAATCAAAAGATATAAAGTAGCTTAACAGAGTTTTAAAAATCCAATGATATACTGCCTAAAAGAGACTCATTTCACCTCTAAGGACACACACAACTGAAAGTAAAGGGATGGAAAAAGATATCCCATACAAATTGGAACAACAAAGCAGGAGTAGCTGTATTCATGAGGTGAAATACACTTTTAGTAAAATGAAAACAAAGGTCATTATATAATGTCAAAGGGATCAATTAAGTTGTGATATATGCACCCAATGTTGGAGTACCTAAATATATAATATAAAGCAAATATTAATAGATCTGAAGGGAGAGAAAGAATGTAATGCAATATTTATGGAGTACTTTAATACCTGCCACCAGCAATGGGCAGGTTAACCATAAAACCAATAAGGAAATATTGGACTTAAACTATGCTCTTGATCAAATAGACGTAACAGACATGAACAGGATATTCAGTGTAAGAGTTGAACAGCTGAAGAATATACACAATTTTCAGGTACACCGGAACAATCTCCAGGTTAAATCATGTTAGACTATGAAACAAGTCTTAAAAAACTTAATTGAAATTATACAAAATATTTTCTGACTATAAAATATGAAACTATAAATAAGGAACTATAGGTCTTTGGAGAATTCACAAATACATGGAAATTAAACATGCTCCTGACCAACCAGTGCATCATTGAAGAATTTAAAGTTATAATTAAAAAATTCCTTGAGACTAACAAATGGAAACCCAACATACCAAAATCAATGAGATACAGTAAAAGCAGTTCTAACAGGGAAGTTGATAGCAATATACACCTACATCAAAAATGAAGAAACATTTCATTTCACCTACTTTTTGCTTTAAGGAACTAGAAAAAACAAGAACAAACTAAGTCTGAAGTTAGGAGAAGGAAGGAAACAGTATAGATTAGAGTAGAAATAAATGAAATGATGGGAAAATGGTAGAATAGATCTATAAAACTTAGAGTGTTTTGAAGAGCTAAAAAACTTGGAAAACCGTTTTCTAGACCTTGAATAGCCAAAACCATATTGAGGAAAAAGAACGAAGCTGGAGGAAATCGCATGACCTGCCTTCAAAATACACCAGAAAGTTACAGTAATCAAAACAACATACTACTGATGGAAAAACACACATAGACAAATAGAATGTTACCAAGTATCCAGAAATCCCATGTTTATAGCCAAGTGATTTAGACAAACTTTCCTAGAACACAAAATAGAGAATGGAAAGTCTCTTCAATATATGTTGTTGTAATAACTGGATATCCACACATAGAAGAATGGAATTAGACCCTTATCTCACACTACAAGCAAAAACCACTCAAAATGGATTAGGCGTTTAAATGTAAGATCAGAATCTATGAAACTACTAGAACAAAACATGGGAGAAAAGCCTTGCAACATTGGTCTAGGTAATGACTTTTTGGATCAGACCCCAAAAGTAGTGGGGAAGTAAAGCAAAAATACACTGGGGTCACATCCAACTTAAAAGCTTCTGCACACCTGAGGAAATATGAAGAGACAGCCTAGAGAATGAGAGAAACCATGAATCTCCTATGTGAATTACACATACATCTCATGCAAAGTATACATCTCATAAGGGCTTAATATCCCAATTATGTAAAAAACGTCTCTCCATATCAAGAGAACAAGATATTTAACAAACAGTAGAAAACCTGACTAGACATGTCTGAAAAGGAAATAGCTGGCCAATAGGTATATGAAAAATGACTCAATGTCACTAATCAGGGAAGTGTAAATCACAACCACAATGAAATATCACCTGATACCTATTAGAATGGCTGTCATAAAAAGGATAAAGATAAGTGTTGGGAAAGATATGGAGAAAAGGGAACCCTTACATTCCCTTGTTAGTAGGAATATAAATTACCACAGCCGGTATAGAAAGCAGTATGGAGGTTCCTAAAAAAATTAGAAATAGAACTACTGTATCATCTAGCAACCTCACTATTAGCTACACATGCAAAGGAAACGAAATTGTTATTTCAAAGAGAGACCTGCACTCCTTTATTTATTGCAGCTTTTTCCACAATAGCTAAGATACAGAATCAACCTAAGTATCCACAAATGCATGGATAAAGAAAATATGATTTATACACAATTAAATGCTCTTTGGCCATGAGAAAGAAGGAAATCCTGGCATTCTCAACAACATGTTTATCCATGTTGTTGAGAATGCCAGGATTATAAACATGGAGGACATTGTATTAAATGAAGTAAGCCAACATACTGTATTATATTGCTCATGTAGAATCTGAAAGAGCTGATACTACAGTAGATAGTAAAAGATTGAGGAAATGTCAAAGAATATAAAATTTACTTTGATGAGGAATAAAAGATTGATTGTACAATCTGAGTGAAAGTAATATGTTCTTGAAAAACTGAGAGGATATGAAGTATTCCCACAGTAATGATAACTATGAGGCCATACTTGGGTAAATTGTATCGATTTAGTCATTCCACAATTAATGTATACTTCAGAAAATCATGTATACAGTAATTGTATATATGCATAATGTATATGTATAAAGTAAACATATAAATCTTATCTGCCTGTGTGAAAATTAACAAAAAGTTGTATTTCTCTTACATGTGGTAGCCACTATCTGAGGCTATGAGCTCTTGAAATATAGCTAATGATGACCTGAGTTTTTATTTTTAATACTCATCAATTTGAATTTAAATGTAGCAGTATATGGCTAATGGCTATTCAAGTGAACAGTGCAATTGTAGATTATGTTTTCTTTGCCCAACCATTGAATTAGTTATGTTCTATTAGATTATGTATCTTCATGGAAAAAAAGTCTGTTCAAAAGCAAATGTTAAGTTGGCATTTCATTTTAATTTAGAGTAGCCCAACAAAGTAAAACAAAGACTTTCCAGTTTTTTATTGGAAGCACTGAAACTATAACTTCCTGGTATTATATTTTTGTCTGTAGTCATTATTTTTACATTTTTTAACATAGTTTTTTCACATATTGTCACTTTTTTTTTTTGTACTTTTGGCTCTGCAGTACATGTGCATAGCATGCATCCTGCAGGATTGTTGCTTAAGTACATACTTGCCACATCCCCACCCCCCCATCCCCCAACCCCCCAACCTCCCCACCCCTGTCGCCTACATCAGGGTTATCCCTCCCTATCTGCCCTGCCCCCCACTGTCCCTCCCCTCCCTTCCCCTCCACCTCCCCACCCAGCCCACTGAGTGTTGTTCCCTTCCCTGTGCCCAAGTGTTCTCTTTGTTTATCACCCTCCTATGAGTGAAAACATGTGGTGTTTGGTTTTCAGTTCTTGTGTCAGTTTACTGAAAATGATGGTTTCTAGATTCATCCATGTCGCTACAAAGGACACAAACTCGTTTTTTATGGCTGCATAGTATTCCATGGTGTATGTGTGTCACATTTTCTTTGTCCAGTCTACCATTGATGGGCATTCGAGTTGGTTCCAGGTCTTTGCGATCATAAACAGTGCCACAACAAACATACGTGTGCATGTGTCTTTATAATAGAACAATTTATAATCCTTTGGGCATATACCCAGCAATGGTATAATGCTGGGTCAAATGGAATTTTCCTATTTCTAGATCCTTGAATAATCACCACACTGTCTTCCACAATGGTTGAACTAATTTACACTCCCACCAACAGTGTAACAGTGTTTCTTTTTCTCCACATCCTCTCCAGGGTCTGTCGTCTCCAGATTTTTTAATGATCGCCATTCCAACTGGTGTGAGATGGTATCTCAATGTGGTTTTGATTTGCATTTCTGTAATGCTCAGTGATGATGAGCATTTTTTCATATGTTGGTCTCATAAATGAAAATATTTTCACATATTTTTAATGAAAAATTCACAATAAATATGTATAACATGTTAATGTTACATATCTACATTGATTTTGATTACTAGATTATTTCCTGTGATCAAAGAAACCTAAGATTATTTTACCAAAGCATTTTTCCTGAGTTTATTAAATAATTACTTATTACAAATACTTGTAATGATTTGGGTCATACACAAGAAAAGGCACAGGATGAATCACTGGAGATTCTTCTAATATGATTTAGATACAGTATATACCTGCTTTATAGGCATCTTGGTTATGCCTTTGAATATTTTTTTCTGTGTATTCTGAATGCCTTATCTTCTAAAAAATATTTTTAAGATTATTGTGCCTTTGGAACACATTTGATATATTTATTTAAAAACTTGCGTAAGTAGGTACATCCCACAGAATCAATTCTTATAGATTGAAGGTAGCATGATGGACTTGTAGTAGTTGGGCTAAATGCATAAGGCCTCTTTGTGAAGTAAACTCTAAAACTGTTCAGTATTTTTTTTTAAATGACAAGTAATACATGCCTCCAGGGCCTTCAGAGAACCTTAATAATTACAGATTGATGCTTAAGCAGTAATAGTTTTTGTAATGTAAAATGAAATTTTGACAATTTACTAAAATATGATATTGTAAACTCAGTTAAATTTTGAAGAAGTGTATACCTGCTTTTTTTGTAACTTCTTACTTTGGTGATTTATCTTCTGTCAGTTTTCTTGGAGAAAGTAAATGAGCATAGAATTATGTTTTATAGTTGGCTAAACAAATCAATGCTTTATATTAATCAGTGGGATTGTTTTTAACTTTTGATTCTAAAATTGGTTACAGATGTTAATTAAGGTAATTGTAGATGTATGTAATGCTTGAGATAATTGTGCCATAATATAACAGTGTTAACGTTCTTGTGAGAGAGACCACCTTGTAAAATAGTTTGAAAAAATACGTATTTTACGACTTTAAAAATACTTTTGAAGTAATGTTAAGTTTTCCTATTAACATTTTAAAATGTGAATTTCTAGATTCATTACTTTGATGTTTTGAATAAGGATCTGAAACAGTGTGTACTCGTTAACATTTGTACTGATATTATGAAACTCATTTCATTTTTAATTCTTTGAATCAAAAGAAGCATTTGAATCTTTTGTATGGTTAATGTTTTAATGCGGTGTGTTTTATTTACTACCTTTCATTAAATGCCATTATTTTTCCATTTAGTTTTGCTGGTATTTTATTTTGTGGAGATTTACCAGTAAGTTGCTACACATTTGCTTTGAGTTTCAATGATAGCTTATGATTTAGTTTCTATTCCTCAGAATTATGAGTTGACTTTGATGATGACTCTGATTTAAAATTGTTCTACAATGAAGTGGTTCAGTAGTAGAAGTTTATTCTTTTGAAAGCCTAGTTTATTGAATTAATAAAATTTTATTCCTAAATAGTTGAAATAAGACAGTTTTTCTAAAATCTTTTCTAATCCTTCAGATCTAATATTACTTGGAGCTGTTTAGTATTGACTAGTTTCATCTGTTTTTAGAATCATTAGATTTCTTTTGTAAAATTAGGTTTTGAAGATAGTGAGTCTTCCTAGTACAATTTTTTTATGCACATGTTGATAATTTTGCAGCTATTATGTAGATTCGAAGAATCTCTCTGGTTTATCTACCAGTTCTAACTCATAATACAGTCTTTCATTTTGACCAACCTTTCCACTTTGGTGGGCTTTAAGCAATGCATTATTTGGGTATATACTTAAGATTTGCAAATTAACTTTCTTCTTAGAGAAATGAACAGAGATGATTTCCCTTCATACCACCAATCCTGACTCCCTTTGAGTGACTTTTATTATGAACATAGACTCTGCAGTGAGAGGAAAGTGTTAAATGTGGGATTTTAAAGAATCTCGGGCTTGATACTTACAGTCCTTTAATTAACATATCTATTCTCAGAAGTAAAAAAAAAAAAAAAAAAAGGTTATTTAAAAATATTAAGTTAATGAGAATTCATCTGGGACCAGGAGTATATTAAATGATTCCTAGACAAATATAAAGTTTGTGTAGAGCTCAGTATAGAAGACATACAAGGCACAGAGGAGTCTTTTCTAAACGCTGAGATCCAGAAACCTTGCCCACCCACAAAGCCATGAGACTAACCACATGTTAAATGTTTAAGTAGTTTACCAGTTTATAAGAGTAAATGTGCTACCTTTCAATAAAATGAAATTAGATATTCTTTCTTGGAGGGCAGAAGGATAGTCTTATTTTTTTTATGTATACGTGAGAAAGAACTGTTGGAAATGTCATGCTGCATGGGAAATACTGTTTTATTGTAATTTCTATGTAGTGAATTAGTAAACAGTACAAAAAGACATCAAAAATACCTGCTTGATAAGTAGCTATAAGCAAATTTGCAGAACTCAAACTACATGAAATATTTGGCTGTATTTCAGTGGATGCAAGCCTGGCTTGGCTGTAAGTTTATTTTATTAAGGCAACAACATTTACATTTCTCTTGAGTTACCCTTTTGTAACCCTCTGCTGTCATTGTATAAAAATGCCCTGTTTTTTTTTTTTTTTAAATTAAAACTGTGGTTTTGTACCAACTGAATTTTTTTTCCTGGAATATGTAAGTAGTTGGTATATTTTAGAAGTTGAAACTTAGTAGCACTTTGTAAAGTATATGCTGAAGCTTCATGGTATTAGGAAGAACATCTGCTGCAGGGGATTGTCTTCTGTTTTCATGTTGTCATCAGGCCTTTGCATCTGGTAAAAGGGAATTTTGAGATACATCCTACTTCTTAATGCTTGAATTTTGTTACCCTAATTATGCATTTCATAAGGTTGCATTTGTATCTGAATTTAAGTTAATTCATGAAAAGACCCTGTAAATACTTCTCCTATGTCTCCTTAATGTCTTAAATGTTTCCCTGTAATTTAAGTCATTGATTTGATGGGATAACATAGAAGTAAGTCAGATTGTACATGATATCTAAGTAATAAAGGTATTTCTGTAGTTCAAAAAGTTAAATAGTGTGTTGAGGCTTTTACACAGTAAGCAGCAGTGTTGTTTCTTAGTCCAGCTGGCATGGGGGTATGTAGTAAGTTACAGGTGCATGTCGCCATACCTGGTAGTTTTTGAATTTTTTGTAGAGACAGCATTTCACCTTGTTCCCTAGGCTGGTCTCAAACTTGTTGGCTCAAGTGATCTGCGTGCCTCAGCCTCTGCCTCCCATACTGCTGAGATTACAGGAGTAAGCCACCATGCCTGGCCAAGAGTGACAAGGGTTAATGTATTGTGTTTTTAAAAATAGTTAGAAGAGAGGACTTTAAATGTTCCCAAAATATAGAAATTATAAGCATTCTAGATGATGGTCAGCCTAGATACACTGACTTGATCAATACACATTCTATGCATGTAACAAAATATCACAGTACCCTGTAAGTATGTAGGAGTATTATGTATCAATAAAAAAAATTTAAAATGTTTTAAAAATGGTCACTAGCATATTTTCAAGAAAAATATTATAACTGCTTAAAAATAGTCTCCATAAAAGCCCTCTTGGTTTACTTTAAGAAATAATTATTTCTTAAAGATGACAATTATTGATCACATTGAAAGATTCTCTTAAAAAACTTAAGTTACTTAATTGGATAATCACTCTTCTTGAATTTTATTTATAAAATAGTGTATGTGAGACTGTATTTCTGTCTTGCCTAGTAAAAGATTATGAATTAGGTCGAATGATTTAATGAAATTATACATCCTTTATTTATCCGACTCTAAGTGAAATAGAATATTAGCATTTTGTTTTTTACCATTGTGTTCTCAGTGTTTACTACATCTGTATTTATAAGGGAGGATTCATTGATCTTAAGTATGACTTGAAGCACAACTAGAAATTAACACAAGTTGATAAAGATTATTGCAGTGTTGTAATCATACGGGTTTTAGGTTTCTTTAATGTTATTTCCCCTCAAGAGAAAGTTGAAAGGAATGATATTCTAAAGATTGTCTCTTATATTTTGCAGGTTCATTTTCTTGATTTTAAATTAGTACCTCCCAGTCAGAAAATGGAAAACCTAATGCAGATTAGAGAATTTGCAAAGGAAGTAAAAAAAAGAAATATTTGGTTATGTGGCCTTCTCATATCTTACCCACAGGTAGGTAAAATGTTTATTTTCTGAATGTATGTACTGTAGACTATAGTTTTAATGATAGGTATCTGATTTGTTAAAAGCAGGAAGATATTAATGATAACAGGAATTATGGCTAGAAAGTTACTCATCTATATGTGTGCTATAATAGTAGAACCTCTTGCCTCTAGTAGAAAAATTAAAACCAATTCAACTTGATTTGTGGGGCAGTGCTAATGAGCATATATCTCATACTAGGTATCCCAAATAGAACTGTCAGGCTTATCAAATAAAAGTACAATTGGCCCAGGTAAAATTGAGTTTTAAATATATAATGCTTTTTGTAATTGTGTTCCAAATAAGAAATTTGAATTTGAAATATAATCAAATTCTTATATTTATCCTGCAACCTTGCGAAGCCACAATCCTTGTCCACTGGTATAATTTGAGATTGTTTATTTTTACATTATGTTGAATATATTGGTAGTCAGTTGTTTCTCTCCCTTAACAGATTATTTAATCATTTGAAAGCACTGCCTGGCATTCAGATTTCAAGAGGGCATGGTAGTGACCTAGAAAAATGCATTTATTGTCACTTTCCTTAATAGCTGCATGTTAACTACACTGAAGACACAATGAGCTAGTGTTAGAGATTCTTTGTGCAGAGAAATGCTATTTAGAACAAAGAATTTGGAGAATCTATCAGAAAATAGAATTAGGAGAAAAATTTGGAGGATCTATAGATTTGTCCTTTGTGCATAGATAGCTTTCACTGGATTTGTGACTACTTTATAATTTCTTGGCGGTAACATACAAGAGTTTCACAAGGTAAACTGTACACTGCTTTTTTTTAGTGGTCTCAAATAAAAGTAATTTGGTACTGAAGGTCCAGCGAATGACTGCTATTTAAAGTTATTTATGGATGATAACAGCTATTGTTTATGAAAATTTTCAGCTGCATTTTTAACCTGTGGGTAACATTTCATCTGAAACTATGCATTTTAATGAGACATAAGGATTATCTTTTAGCTAGTCCCTTGGTTTTCTTTTAACATAGAGGTTGTTGTTTCCTCTGCTTCCAAAATAAACAAGCATAACCACAGTTATTAAGAACTAGGCACATTTTGGTTCACCTAGAATAATAGAATTACAAAATGTTAATGTTGTTGGGGGCTACTGAAGTCAGGGAAACCAAGGCCCAAGGAGTTATATATATTTGCCCAAGGTCAGATAACTGGCAGAGTAACAGAGTTCAGATCTCCATCCATGATAAGTAATATTTTCTCTTCAAGAAATTATTTTTGGGCTGGTGCAGTGGCTCACATCTGTAATCCTAGCACTTTGGGAAAAATGGGTGGCTCACTTGAGGTCAGGAATTCCAGACTAGCCTGGCCAACATGGTGAAACCCCTGTCTCTACAAAAAAAATGAAAAACAATTAGCTGGGCATGGTGGTGGGCGCCTGTAGTCCCACCTACCTGGGAGGCTGAGGCAGGAGAATTGCTTGAACCCAGGAGCCGGAGATTGCAGCGAGCAGAGATTTGCTGCCTTGCACTCCAGCCTGGGCAACAGAGTGAAGCCCTATCTCAAAAAAAGAAAAAAATTCTTTTTTGGTTGTATTCAGATGATTACAGTGGGAAAAATCTGTTCATTTTCTCATGTCGTCTAAAGGAGTCATGGACAAACACTACTATTGTCACATTGTGCAGTTAGAAAATAGAGTTTATTGAGGCAAATCTCAAACAGAAATTGAAGAGCATAAATAATTCCTGTAACTCTCTTGGCCAGGCTAAAAGTGTCTGTATGCACTGTACTGAAGCTGACTTTTCAGTAGAGTAATGTTGCCAGGTTATATATATGATGCCTAGTTAAATTTGAATTTCACGTAAACAATAATTTTTACTGTGTGTCCCAATGGTTACATGGAGAATACTTGAATTTAAAAAATCTTTGATGTTTACTTGAAATTCATATTTAACATGCAAACTCAAAAAGAAAATTTATCAGTTAAAACAACCTGTTTGTAGATAGCTTAATGTTAGACTTAAGGATTATGTTACTGGCTTGGCCATTTATACACAGTATAAAGTTTTCTGACTCTATTATCCAGTAACTCATGTACAGTAATTTGGAATGATTTGAAATTCTTGCTTTAGATTAGAAGTGGAATATAAAGCTTGCTTTTACACTTTCTTGAATCAATTTAAACCAGGCCTTATCTTTCTAAAATAATTCAATAGACATGACTTTAGATAATTAAAATGAGCTTTCATAGTTTAATACTTAAAAGAAACTAAGGAACAAATATAAAAGTTATCAAAGCAGTTCTGTAAATTTTTTTTAAACAATTGTAAAATATTTATGAGAATTACTATAAAAATCCCCAAAACAGGATATGGAACAATAAAATGAAATTTTTTGGTAACAAAATTAAATAAGACTAAGTCTCTTTCAAATATAATTTTAAATAATTTTATGTGTAACATATTCATTTGTCATTATTAATCTAACTTTGCTACACAAGTCATCACTAAGGTCCATGATACAAAATTATGTTTGAAGAATCTGTTCTAATCACCTAAAAATATATATTTGATGATCTAGCGGTAAACTTACAGAGACATAATATTTCTGGCATGAGTAGCTCAAACCAACAGTTTAGAATATGTAGTGTTAATTTTGTTGAAACTCGAAAATATCTCTATGATCACTTTTTAATGCGCATATTTGTAACTATGTATTTTTCAGTTTCACATGTGAAGTTTTGTGACAGTAAATATTTTAAAGCCTATAAAATAACTAAAGTGTTGTAAGCAGTTTTGTCTTTAACCTGTGGATTTTACATGCTTAGGGATTTAGCAATATAAGCACATAAGTTCAAGGTTTAAAAGTTCCCATAAACTATTATAACTGATTGTTTCTTTTGCTGAACAATGTCTGTTGCCCCCCACCCCACATTGGAAAAACTAGTTATATCACCTTGGACAAGCAATGTAAGTTTTATAGGTCCCAGGTTCTTCATTTTTAAAATGTAGATGTCAGGACTTCCACATTATAGCCTTTGTTGGATGAGAAAGTGGAGACAGAGGATGGTGTGCTGGCTGTGTCCAGGGATGCGTTATACATACATATCTCACTCTGACACACAGACCTTCTGGAACTGAGCCTGGGTTTTCTTTCCCTTCCATATGTGACCACAAACTTCACCTGCTCTCCTATTTACTTTTACCGAGAAATGATTCATTATAGTATATACATTATAGTAGAGTTCAGAGAGGGAACTGTTCTTTTGTTGGACATCTTGATCAAAGTACAGTGGAAGACAGTAGGGGAGCTGGATCCATCAGAGGAAGGCTGAGGAGCACATTAAATGTGGCAGCATGGTGGGGAGTATGTATCATTTTGCTTTATCCATTTTCTCTTATTTCTTCTCCATTAAACTGTCACTTCATTAAGTTATAATATAGTGGGAAATAGAACTTTTGAAAGTAATGTTGGATTAGTGAGCATTTTAATTGAATGGGGACACTGGAAAAGATGGCACCAGTTGGCAGAGTTAAAAAAAAACAAGCTATGGAGAGACTGTGGGATAAAGCAGAGGCACTCTCTTACCCTCTCCCTTCTCCTGAATTCTGTGTTTTCTTTTGTTCCTAGGACTGCAGATCTGGGAGTCATACAAATAAGAAAGTTACCAAAGCAGTTCTTTAAATTTGTTTTTTTTTTTAAAAAAATTGTAAAAGATTTATGAGAATTATTATAAAAATCTCCAAAACAGGATATGAAACAATAAAATAATACTTTTGGTAACAAAATTAAATTAGATAAAGCTGTATGTACTGGTCTTGTATCACAAAATATAAACCATATTGCTCTATTCGATAACGTAAGTACTATTGTTTTTCTCTATTGTCTTGGTTTTGAAGGTTTTCTGTTCATTATAAAGGACATCCAGGAAACATTCTTGATTGTGAAACTCCATGTTAGGTGAACTCATAATGATGAAGGTACCGGTTTCACTGCTCTATTATAGCTTTGGTCCTAAAGATCTGAATGTATAGGGTATCACTGAGATCAGTTTTTTCATCTCAAAGGTCCATATTTGCTCTGTGTCCACTAGATAGAGGAATCATCCTTTTAGTATGCATGATCCTTTGGAGAACAAATGGGTGTATGCTGTCAGTTAGCAGAACACTGATTTTTGTTTTGTTTTGATTTGGTTATCATGGGTGAGGTTAGACTTAGAAGTTTGACTTCCTGCAATGAGCAATTACTTGGAATTTAACTGGGAATTATTTACTAAACACACGAAACTTTCCATGGCACTGAATCACATGGCAGACACACCAAACATGCAACACCAAATCTGTTTACAGAAACCCATAATACCCTGTTCAAAGTAATCAGGGCTTTTTGATGTGGGAATGTTTATGAGACTAAATATTTTTCACTTTCAATATTGAAATAAAAGTTTTGGCTTTTATTGTTTAGACTTTAGTCATTCTTTGGGAAAATATAAAGGTCATAAAATACGTGTTCAAAAATTTGTAGTTTTGAAAAAATTGTTTTTTGGAGAGTTTGGTTAGCTTACTTGGCAGACTCATTAGAGCATGGCACTAAGCTTGTTTTATTTAGATATATGCAAATGAAATGCAATATTAGACACACACCTTGTACAGATTTTTTATCAATACGTAATATACATATTTTCAGGGTACATTTGATAATTTGATCCATTCACATCATATGTAAAAAGAAAATCAGGGTAATCAAGAATATTCATCACCTTGAATATTTACCTTTATGCAGGAACATTTTGGTTATGTTCTTCTAGCTACTTTGAAATGTACAATCAATTGTTAACTATTGCCACTGTACTGATGTATCCAACAGTAGGTTTTATTTTTATCTAACAGTATGTTTGTACCCGGATGTCTTTTTTTTGTGGATAAAAGAAACAACTTTCTGTATGAAAATGAAGAGAAACATCCTTTAACTTAAGGAGGGTACCGCCATGGAATTTTTTAGTGAGTGAATTCCTTTCAATAGTGCATTTGTTAGCTATTACTACATAACCCAACATTATTATCTCACGGTTTCTGTGGGTCCTCGGCTTTGGGGCTCCATCAAGGATGCAACCATCTAAAAGCTCTCCTGGAAATTTTCCTAAGTATCTCACTCACCCGACTGTTGGCATAATTCAGTTCCTCATGGGCTATTGCACTGAGGCCTCAGTTCATGGTTTCATGAGCTCCTGGCTGGAGGCCTGCCTCTATTCTTTGCCACAAAGGCCTTTGCACAGAGTGTCTGGAAACGTCATAGAAAGCAAGAGAGAACCAGAAGGTGGAAGTCAGTCTTCTGTAACATCAGCAACTAACCTGCCATCCCCTTTGCTGTATTCAGTTCACCAGAGGCAAATCACTGTGTTCCACCCACACTCAGGGGAGGTGACTACACAAGGGTTATCACTGGGAACTATATCAAATGCTGCCTACCACAGTAATATTGGAGTGCTGATATGGTAGGCTAAGTATTTCTTGCTACTCACCCCCATGAAAATTAAGGGGTTTATAGAATAAATAGGGCTAGACATGTTTAAATATAAAAATCATGCAAATTATGTACATGTAGCCATACACAAACGTGTATATGTATATACTTTTTGATTGCATGTAGTGGGATAACAACTGGAAGAGGGCATAGCAGGGTGGTAGGAAGGCAAAACTTATTTTTATATTATCTGTACAGTTGTTTTTAAAGAGCTTGATTTGGATCAGATCCATATCAAACACATTAGTGCAATTTTATCATTTTCTAATTTTTATTAAAGAGAGGGAAATAAGGCCGGGTGCGGTGACTCAAGCCTGTAATCCCAGCACTTTGGGAGGCTGAGGTGGGCAGATCACCAGGTCAAGAGATTGAGACCATCCTGGCCAACATGGTGAAACCCCGTCTCTACTAAAAATACAAAAATTAGCTGGGTGGGGTGGCACGTGCCTGTGGTCCCAGCTACTTGGGAGGCTGAGGCAGGAGAATTGCTTGAACCCGGGAGGCGGAGGTTGCAGTGAGCCGAGATTGTGCCACTGCACTCCAGCCTGGTGCCTGGCAACAGAGTGAGACTCTGTCTCAAAAAAAAAAAAAAAAAAAAAGAGGGAAATTGCATATAAGTGAAAAAAATGTGGATATAATGTTTAAATGGGCATCTTCAGCCATAGTTTTAAGTTCTTGATCTTCAGTAACCTTGTGGCCATTCTTAGGTTACTAAACTTTATCTTTCTCTATTTAATTATAAAATAGTCATATTTCTTTAGATACCAAGCTGAAATTTTAGAAAATATAATAAAAATGAATATTTTGTTTAATAACTTGTTCTTATATACATTCCTAAAAGGTTTCATTCTCTTGTGGTTGTATTTCATAGAGTGCAACCTAAAATTTTGCGTTTTAGATTTGTTTTCAAATCTCTTTTTTTTGTGAATGTGAACTTAAGACTTTATCATATTCATAATAAAACAAAAGATGACATTTAGGGCTGAGCATGGTGGTTCACACCTGTCATCCCAGCACTTCGGGAGGGCAAGGCTGACATCACCTGAGGTCAGGAGTTTGAGACCAGCCTGGCCAACATTGTGAAACCCTGTCTCTACTAGAAATAAAAATATTAACTGATTGTAGTAAGGAGAGCCTGTAATCTCAGTTACTGGGGTGGCTTAAGCAGAATAATCACTTGAATCCCTGGGAGGTGGAGGCTGCAGTGAGCTGAGATTATACCACTGCAGTCCAGCCTGGGCAACAGAGCGAGACTCTGTCTCAAAAAAAAAAAAAAATGACCCTTAGAACTGGATCACTTGGTCCTTTCTCTTCTTATCTCCTCTTGGTTCAGAATGCTTGTATCTTTTAATAGATCTGCAGTTTTTTAATCTATTTTCTTAGATCTGCAGTTGGACTGGGCTCAATGCACTCAAGCCTTAGCATAATCATCTTTGTAGTTTTAGCTTTTCTCCAGATAACGGGCTTAGTCTGCTCACCAGAGCCACTCTGCTATATATCATAACACTACATTTCCCCAGGGATACAGAGAATCCTTGCCTTTCTTGTCTATTGTCACTTTGTGGGGTTGGTGCTTGCCACACTTCTCACAGAAAGTTTGGTGGGTTTTAGGAATGTTCATCATAATTGTGGGAATGCTGTTGGCATGAAAAGACTCAAATCTTTCTGTTCATTCCAAGTCCAATCATCCAGCTTATTTTCTGAGTGCCCGGTGTTTATTATGTACAACATAATGTGCCAGTCACAAAGGAGTAGTATGAACTTCCAACAAGGTTTTATTCCTGAAGAAATTAATATACCTGGAGATGATATCCTTCAAAATTGCAAGGGCATACATTTTAAACAATATAAAGAATGGGTGTTAAACATTTATTCTCTACCTTGTTCTCCCAAAATTTTAAGATGAATTAGCCATAAATAGCCTTCTTTGATAAGGGTGGGACACGCGATAGTATTAGAGGAGTTGAGAAGAGGTAAGGCTAATGTTCACCCTGCCTGCCATGATTTCTGACTTGGCAGAGGGCAGCTTTTGTGTGTCATAAAAGGAGGTTCCATAGAGTCACTAGAACTTAGAAGATCATCATGAAGTGAGAAAATTAAATGCTTTATCCTGAAATTATGAAACTATAGACTACAAATTTTTTTACCTAATATATTGCTTTTCTGACTCATATATATTTGAAAAGAGATTCAGTGTAGAACACTGCAAAATCAATGAAAGTAGTATTAAGTATGTAAATAGAGGAAATTGGAGCTTTTCCTAATAAGACAGATATTAAACTGGCAAAAATAGAGGTATAAGTTATTTTTTTAATTATCCCTTATCCCTTGTTTTTATGAGACTTCCTCACTATCCCAATTCATGACATAGCAAAAGGAACTATTTTTGACACTTTGTGTTTTATAATTAGAGCATTACATTAATGGGGGTGTATATGTAGGCTTTATTATTTCGATTCACATTAGTGAAGCCACTGTTACAAAATAATTGCTAGAAAATGGTGATGTTACAGTTCAGAAAGTTGAGATGCACACATTAAAAGCATGTAATACAGAAGGTGTTGTGTCTCAGAGGTTTCAGAAAGGTGTTTCCAGGGGATAGTTGTATAATAAGAGGAATAGAAACAAGGCAATTTGACAAGTGGAATCCAACTGTTAGTCTTCAGGGAAAACTTACAGAAAACATTGATATACTTCACACTTCATTGGGATTCATCTGATTTCCTGTAACTATTTACACAGTAAAACTCCTACTCTATTATTTCAATGAAAAATTTTGAATGGTATCTAATTTTAGTCTTTGTCCAGTTTCTGATATTTTGAGTAATGAAATATTGAAAAAGTAGTGGCATGACAAATAGTCTAAAAGAACATACTGAGTAATTACGCTTTGCAAAATTGAGTGTTTTCTAAGGTACATGGCATTATTTTAGTGCATTGAAATAAAATGTGTATACCCTGCTTGCAGCAGTTTTATGTAGATTTTATTGAATACAATGTGAGTGAGGGAGATATCTCTGTTTGTTTTGATTTTATGCAATGCTAATTATCCAAACTGCATAAAAAGCTGTACAAGGAACTCTAAAATCACAGTGTTTAATGGAATCAAGTGAAGAGCATAATGTTCATGCTGGAGGACTTGAAAGCATCAAGAAGAGTAGGAAATGTAACTAGATAGGAGAAATGTGAAGTCAACCTAATTTTAAATATTTGACATTCTAAGTCAATGACAGTAAGTCTGAATGATTTGAAACATTTGCATCCTATTGCCTAATAGGTGCTGTATATCATTTTAGAGCAAAGATAAGTGATTTCCAAAATCAGGAGCTATCTGTCCAGGAACCATTTTTCAGGAATGAGAGTTAAGAGTGGTAGAATTTGTTCCTATACAAAATTCCTTACTTGCTTTCCCACTCAGTAAAGAGAATAGTTTGTAAAATTAGGGCATGTGTTTATTGTCTCTGAGAATCCTATCAACCTTTCTGATTTTGATCACAATGGAAATATAAAAGGACTTCTCCGTGGAGAATCAGAGAGCTGTGTAACATTGGGCATTAAGTTTTGTTTATAGAAAATAGCAAGATTTATTAGTTTTTCATCCATCTCATTACTCACTTTGACAACTGGTAAGGAAGTATACTTTAATTAAGATTCAAACTTCCTCTTACTGAATGGAGAGTGACGATGTACTAATGCTGTTTGGAAATGAGTTGGTTTAATAATAAACACATCTACAGTAATTCCGCTTAGACTCTGAATTTTAATGGACAGGAAAAACATGTTTTACACAGACACTATTCATGATGATTATGCTTTTGTCATGGTTTATATGTAGTTTTGTAATCACTGTATCATTCTACAACACTTAGTAAGAAGGAACATATGGAAACAGTGTTCAAAAAGAGTACCACAGAGAATTTGCTACTTTTTTCAGCTAAAAATGTACCTTATAATCTTTCACATTAATGATTTTGTTTGAAAAAAGATTTAGAATTTGTATTTATGGCTCAAAAGTTTCTAAGTCATAATAAAAATAGGCCACAGATCTTACCTACAGACAGATCTTTCAAAAGAGGGGTTCAGAAACACAAAAAATTAAAAGTTGTATTGAATATACTAATTTTTTTGTTTACCAAAAATACTTTTGTATTAGAAATAGTGAAATTAGGATGCAAGGAAAGGATGTTTAATTTTGTTTATAGGCTTGCAAGCTGAAATCAGCGCAATATGAAATGTATTAAAATATGGACCACTAAACTCTATATTACCTACTGGTATGTACTTACATCATTGGTTTGAGCCAACCTTATGTTCCAGTCTTACTATAAAGTAAGGTAACAAAAAATATTTTGACCCTCCAGTGGGGGATATGCTTTTGTGAAAATATACCAGTAATTGTTAAGCCACCTACAGTTTTTTAATATATGAAAGTATGCATTTATGGTTTTATAATACACCTATCCTTATTATACTATGTTTCTAGTTACCTTTCAGTGAATAGTCAGGTCATTTCTTGCTTATCTACCAGTTAAGTACCTTGGATTCTGACTTGATCTGATTGTTTTTGAATTTTAAGTAGGAATGATATGTTTCATTAACTATTACTAGGATTTAAATTTAATTGTGCCTTAGTCACCACCTTAATTCGCTTAGCCCTTTATTTAATTTCTGCCTTCATATTTAAGATGTTTTGATGATATTAAAGGATTTAGACTCTTTAGGGAGGGTGATCTTTTTTTTAGTTAAGAAAGTCCAGTATTAGCACAAACTTGCTTGTAATTTTCTCAGTGTGATAAGAGGAAGTAAGCTAAAGCCACTACATAAAAGGTCAAATATACTTATTCAATTCCCAGTTCTTGCCCATGGAGAAAGGAATAAGCATGATCACCAAGTCTGACTTTTTAGATGAAAATTGTTACATAAGTTTACCAAAACATGCTGATAACAGCAAACATTAAAACATGCAATGGCAAATCTTTCTGAACTTTGGTATCAGTTTTAATAATGAAGGCATTGTATTTAGCCTAAAAATTACCAGTTTAAGCAACTACATAAACACGACTGGTGTGGGGTGGGGAGTGGTTAATTTGCAACAAGTGACCTGGCCAATAAATAATTTCAGAATCTCATTCATATTTTCTACAGTTGTAACTTCTATATCATAACTCCAGTGTTTCTAATAAACTGACAACACCAAGCTTTGCCAGCATTATCATGAGAACATAGATTTTCTTCACCAGTAACTTTCTCAAGTCATATAAATCAGGGTTACCTTAGGTTAGTTGGGTGTTAAAATGGCATGTCTTTTGTTACTTAGAGTTTAATTTTTCCACAGGCATGTGAGGTTAGCTGAGCAATAGCAAATGTGGCCCTTGTAAATTCAAGAAAATAAGTAATGGTGAGTAGCTGTTTTGCCTTCTGCTGCCTGTGGACTAATTGTTTATCTTGAGAAGTGCTGTGTATATTGCATTTAGATTACAGATATTTTCAGCTGATCTATATTTGGGGCTTAATGAGAAAGCATGCATGCTAAGAATTGCAGAGAGGTATCCCTTCTGAATCTTTGAATTATGAATTCTCTGATGTAAAATATGCAGTAAAGAAAAATAATCAGTAGAAATCCGAAATGTTACCTAATTATGATTTTTGAAATATCTTAAAGTCACAGAAATTACTACATTTGCTTATTCTGTTATAGATTCCTTGGCTTTAACAAAGCTTATAAAGGCAGGGGACTATCTCTCTATAACTTTTCAGTTATACTTGGTGCTAAATTTAAATTAATTATCTCAAAATTTTGTAGTTATCAAATTCCAAAGTTTGGTTTAGGTATGGTGGGTAAATGACTGCTAACTCCTTCCCTTCTCAGTTTGTTTGTTTCTTTCTTTGTTTTTGATAAATTTAAGACAGTACAACTACAATTTTATTGCATGCATATGTTGTGGAGTGGTGAAGTCTTGGCTTTTAGTGTATCTAAATAGTGTACATTGTACTCATTATGTAATTTCTCATCAATTTCCCACTCCCTCACTTCCAAGTCTCTGATATCTGTCATCCTCTTCTTTGTTCATGTGTACACATTATTCAGCTCCCACTAATAACTGAAAACTTGGTATGTGAGTTTCTGTTTGAGTTATTTCACTTAAGATAATGGCCTCTAGTTCCACTCATGTTGTTGCAAAAATCTAAGAATTTTAATAGATTTATACTACTTGGATATTCATTTGAATTCATATTAACTTTTCACTCAGTTCAATTGTCATATTGTTTCTGATGCTTGTAACATTTTAGATGGAAGTGTGTAAAATTTTGTCCAAACTACCAAATTCATTTGAAATTTTAAAAAGGAAAATGTAGAGTAATGTGTGTAAATTGCAGAATTATAACTTAACTTTGCTAACTAGATTGAAAATTTTTAATGAGCTGGCAAATGAAATGCTCACCACAGTTTTCTAAAAAACATAGAAGTGCAAATTTTAATTTCCTCTCTAAATTTTTAACCAGTATCCTTAAAATTTTGAATATAGTGATCGTCTTTTTTATAACATGAATTAATACATATGTGAAATCTTTATGTAGATATTACTATATGAATTTCAGTATTTTGCTTCCTGAACAATATTTTATGATAACTTAAAATGAAGCCTTGCATGTCAGTTTCAGGTATATTTACTGGAGGAAGATCAAGGCAGAGGGGTTTTTCAGCCAGTTGAATTAATTGATGAACTAATTGGTTTATCTGTTGGGACTTTTTAATTGCAAATGTCAGAAACACAACATAAAGTGGTTTAAAAATATATCTGAAAAAATCTGAGATAATGGCTTATGGCTTTGTCAAATCCCTATCTGTACCAAATAATTTCGTTTTTTATTCTCAGGTGGTTTTCTAAATAATATCAAACATACACTATATAATTTACTGCTCCCACTTTATGTTTTGTAAACTCAGGGGAAAGAGAGTGCCTCTATCCCAATATTTTCACTGAAAACCGTAATTCTAACTCATTAAGCCTGTTCTAAAATATATCTTCATTTTCAGATTCAATTACTATGGCCCATGTGAATGTACTTTCTATTAATCAGGCCTACTTAACTTGTCCACACCTGGAACCAGGTCAGCCCCACCCAAACTCCATGAATGAGAATAAGGGTGGGGTGTTTTCCCCACAGGATGGGGAACCGGTGTTGGATACACCCAAACAATAGATCATTGTGTTTATTATTTTTGGCAGTTTTCCTCTTTAGCAAATGAGTAAGATAAAGACACTAAAGATTGGTGCCCAAATTATATAAAATTTGGATACTTGTTTATTAATAATTAGCTGTAGAATTGTAAAGGGTCAGATTTTCAGGGGACCTTAAAGTGCAGCTAGATAAAACCCTTAAAATATTGCCAACCATAGTCATTTTTAACCACTTGTGAAATACACTGTAAGTAACATACACTAAAAATAATTTTAAAATTTGGTATTTGTTGTAATAATAATGAGTATAATAGTAATACCCATTTGTCTCATCTTTGTTCCAGTATATTCCCTAGGTGAGGAAGGAAAGGGTAGGTCACATCATCTACATCATTTCTTTTTTTTCATTGCATTAGAAGAATTGAGCTGAGAACTACTATTCTACCATATCTGTCAGCCTTGCGAAAATTCTTTGTTTTTTTAACAAAAAATAGTTTTATACTGTTTTCATCATAATGCTTAGCTTTGGCTTTCTTTATCATATTGGTGTCTTTCCAGATGTACTTCAGTATGTATTGAGCATGAATTGACCCTGCCCATCTCCGACTCAAGTATTCCCTCTCATTCTTCCTGCTTTTTCTGTATAACAGTTTAACACAATTTGGCACAAAATGCTTTACTTATTCATGCTGATTGTCTCTCTTCTTTATCTAGAATATGAAGCCAAAGAAGACAGCATGTTTTTGCCTGGTTTATCACTTTATTTCTAGCACTGGAATGGTGCCTGTTGTAGTGTAGGCCCTCGGTGACTACTGAGTGACCAATATGAAAAGTGCAAAAATGAACAAACACTTGGAAGCTGTATCAGGACATCATAGATTTGAATAGTAGTACTTTTTTGTTTAATGTACTACTCTAATGGTTTCTGTTTACATTATAGACACTGTGTTCCTGATAATATGTAAAATATTAACAGAATATTGGTTAAATTATTTTTATATTTATTATTTCAAGTTATGGAGGTAAAAGTTAATAAATTAAAAATTGCAGGCTATTATCATTCACAAACATGAGTACAGATGATTTATCCTAGGGATTCAGAGATAGTTTAATATTAAAAATTCAGCTGTGGTAATTTACCATACATTCAAGTTAAAGAAAAGTTGGTGACATCCTCTCAATAGTTTGAGAGAAGATGTGATAAAATTCAGCACCAATAATGGTAAACTCTTAGCAAATTAAAGTGTCTTGGTAAAGTTATACTCCAAAAATCTAAATGGAACATCAACCTTAATGTGTTAGGAACATTACGGTATTAAAACGAAGAACAAGAAAAGAATGGTCATAATCACCATTTCTATTGAACTTGGTACTGGATGCTCTAACTAGCACAGTCAGATAAAAGAGAAGTCAAAGAATAAAGGATTAGGAAGTAAGAAACAGTCATTGTTTGCAAATAACACAATTATTTAAGAACTCAAAAGTTTTACACATACAATCAACATACTGTTGCAGCTTTTTTATTCCTGTAATTCAGCAGGCAGGAGTGTTACAGCTGTTTTATTCCCACTGCCCTGCAGCTCAGCGAGCAGGAGCATTAACAACTGTTTCACTCTGCCATTTCAGCAAGTTCCAGGTTCTTTTCCCACAACCAAGAGGAACAAGGTACCAGGACACTGGAGAAGAGGGTAAGGCAGAGTAAAATATATTGAGTGAAAGAAAAGCTCTCGACAGTAAGAGGGGACCCGAAAGTGAGTAGTTGTTTGTGAGGCTAGTCTGTGGTTTAAATGGGCTTTAAATGGGGGAATGTGTGCCGTTTGGTTTATGGGTGGGCTTGGAAAAGACACCATTTGATTGGTTAAAAGGCATCATTCAGAAAGAACCAATTGCGAGAAAGTGAGTAAGATGGTGATGGAAGTTCTTACTCTGGTTCATGGATTCTGTCTGTAACTGGTAGCTTGGTTTTCCAGGCTTTAGAATGTCCTTGGCTTGAAGGTAGAGTTTCACTGGGGACCTGCCCCTGTCTGCCTAGGAATTTGTCTGTCTACTGTCACTATCAATACTTACATGTTTTCATTTCAACATAAATCCGACAAATTTAGAAGCTCCAAATGCTGTGTTTTATGAAATTGGATCAAACTAAATGGCGTATGTGTGTACCTTTGATCTCTCCTTTCATCTTATGAGATATGTGACTATTTTAATTCATTTTCCTTGCAGTGAATTTGATATTTTCATGTATTCATATGTGTTACAGTTTTCTTCATTATTAGACATAGCTCAAAAATACTAAGGACAAATGCTTATATAAAAAAATAACATAAAAATATGAATAGGACTCCTTTTGGATTGGAAGAATTCAGTGTATCTGGTAGACTATTAAGCAAGAACAGTTTTTGATATCTATGTATTAGGTATTTGTTTCAGGTTTCCCACCACATTACCATGTGAAATTCATTGTCTGTTAGGTTTGCATTGTTGCTTAAGGGAATTGATGGTATGCCAATTTAATACTCTTTCACAGTACTAGGCATTTAAATGTGCACAATGCTTACGCTTTATAAAAAGCCTTGTGAGAAGTTTTTTGACTTGAAATTTCTTGTAAAGAGATTTTCATTGACTTGTAAAAATCTTAAGACATCATAAGGTAGCTGCAGGTTGATTAATTATAGAGTGTGTAAAAATCAAATTAGGCAGCTACATATATTTTTAATTGAACTTTTATGTGTCAGGTCATTCAAGTATTTTAAATTGGTAGGCATGTGAATGCCATGCAGATAATATTTAATTTAGATCATGCATGTAGTACTCCCACATGATCATTGTAGATATTGCTCTTATTGTAAATAAATACTATTGATGTAATAAAACTTTTTGGAATACTTTACAGATTTGCGGTTTGTAGTCTAACATTTTCAATTTCTGATGTGAGAGGAATGCTTTCCAATGTGAATCACTTTGATGAAGACTAAGTCACTTAGTATGTAAGCATAACCACTTTGCTTCTTGCACAAGAACTCCTGAGAGGTGATTGAAGTTTATATTTTTTGGAAAAAAGCAGTAATGTCCATAGAAGCAAAGTCACGTTTCGAAGTTTACAGATCTGACAGGGCAAAGTGGCTCATGCCAGTAATCCCAGCACTTGGGGAGGCTGAAGCAGGTGGATCACCTGAGATCATGAGTTTGAGACCAGCCTGGCCAACATGGTAAAACCCTGCCTCTACTAAAAACACAGAAATTAGCTGGATGTGGTGGTACCTGCCTGTAATCCCAGCTACTCAGGAGGCTGAGGCAGGAGAATTGTTGGAACCAAGGAGGCAGAGGTTGCAGTGAGCTGAGATCACACCATTACACTCCAGCCTGGGCAACAAGAGCAAACTCCATCTCAGAAAAAAAAAGGTGGGGGGTGGGGGCTACAGATCTGAAGGCACTGGTTTTGGAATATATTAGAGTGGAATGTCTGATTGTCTTGAGTCCATGTTATTTACAAAATCTGGAAACCAGATACCCCATTAAGGATTTGTGTAGTGAATTATCTAGCCAGTGCAAAGATATGTCAAGTGAGAAAATTCTTTATGAAATTTGTTTAAAGAGAACTTAAAGTTTGTGTGTATGCACAGGAAGCATGCAAATTCTACGTAGAAATGTGATTTAGGAGAATTTTATTTTAATGGTAATAAAAAATGACTGGGATTAACTTTTTTGAAGAGGGCTCATCCTGCAGAGTTGGTACTTAGAATCATTCTAAATAGTGTGTAAAAGGCAGTTAAATGTTTTAATTCTTTTTTTATCCACTTTATTGGAAAATTGTATTTTATGATAATACAGATTTTTTTTAAATAAGTTTTTTGGACCTGTCCTTTCCTCATGTGAGAGACATTAATTACTATGAAAGATAAACAAAGGCAAACATTGATTAAAGTGGTGAAAACATATTTTAGTAACTACTGATAGGGTAAAGAGTGGAGCTTCATTCTGATTTGTGCAGAAGTGGTCATTTTTAAAGGAGCATGAAGGGGTAGGTGGGAGAATATTTAAAATTCCCACGTGATTGTAATGTGCAGCCAGAGTTGGGAACCATTGGTCCAGTTAGACCCTTCAACTAGCCATCGGGTCCAAGTCAAAGCTTCTCAATGTATTGGGAGTCTGGGAGAGAGCAGCACTCCAGTAAAAAATTACAAAGGATTGGTCAATGTGAATGTGTTTAGGCTAGTTGTGTATGTTATCTGGTAATCAAAGAAGTTAAGATTCTATTTACCCACAGAGACTAGGAGACAAAGGTTCCTCTTCTACCTGGTGGAGTTTGGTCGCTTCTAGTGCAGCGATTTGGATGGAATCATTATGTGTTGGAAGTTCTGTAGTTCTTACTACTTTATATTATATAAAATTCAGATGAAAGAATTTACTCATTTTTGCCTAGCACTTTAAGAGGAAGAGGCAGGAAGGATTGCTTGAGCCCAGGAGTTTAAGATCAGCTAGGGCAACATGGTGAAACGGGTTCTTTAAAAAAAAAAAAAAAAAAAAAAAGAGCTGTGCAGGTCTGGTGGTGCATACTTGTCATCCAAGCTACTCTGGAGGCTAAAGCCAGAGGATCGCTTGAGCTCAGGAATCTGAGGCTGTAGTACGCCATGACTGATTACCATTACACTCTAGCCTGGGCAACAGAGGAGACCCTGACTAAAAAAAAAAAAAAAAAAAAAAAAAAAAAAAAAAAAAAATTACTAATTCTTTTCATGGTTTCAAGTATGTTTGGCTTTTTAAACTTATTCCTTGAGAAAATATATTTACCTGATTTTAAACTTAAATCACATATACTTAAAGCCATTGTGTCCCTATCAACCTAGTCCTCATTCTCTGCCCTGATTCCCAGGTGTGCAGCTTGGTTTCATAACTAGGTTTTCCTTCTTGCCCTCTAGCATTCTTCAGGTTCACAATGGTGTATTTATGATATAGGTGTGCCGTGTATATCATGTTTATCCTATTCTGCTTGACCTGGGCTTGGGTAGATTTCTGCTTTTTCTTTTTGTAAGGGTTTTTCCCAACATGTTGTCAGATGAACAAAGCACCTGTTGTGTTTTACTAAAATGAGTGTCAGCATTTGAGCAATCAACAGGGTTTGCTCATTTTGTGTATGAAAATAATATGCATCATTAGGTTATGAAAAAAACAGTATGGAAAGAGCAACAAAACTCAGAGTGATCTAGGTGGCTTCATTATCTCAGTTATTTAGGGAAATGAAAAACTGAGAGTGATTATTGCTTTCATGGGACCAGAATGTTTGATGTGATAGAAACAGGCCTTGTCACCTAATTAGGGAAGATGGCTCTTTTGTTTCAGACTATGAGTGAGTCCTGCAATTCTTAAGTCTCAGACCTGAGTGTCTTTCTCTAGATACTGTAACATGTTCTAGAAAGGCTAAAAGTTCTCTGACATTCAGTTTGTCTTGGAATTTGTCAGCTACATTACTCGGAAACACTACATTTCTCTTGAATGCACTTTTGTTAGTATCTACAGTGTGTCTTCTGTCATCCTAGTTGAAGATAATCTCACTATTTCTGATTGCATATTTTATTTTCTTCACATAAGTAGCCTAGCAAAGCTTCTAAATTAAGGACATTCATTAAAAGTAGTCATTCATAGAATATGGAAAGAAGACATAGTTTTTTGAGCACGGTGTGCACCAGGCATTTTCATATAAACTTTTATAGAAACTAGGATAGCCACATGAAGTGGGAATTGATAGCTCTAACATATGCTGGTGAGGAACCCAGACCCAGAAACTGAAGTAATTTCACATACATAAGCTAGGTGATTGAACTAGATTTGCACCTCAGAAGCACAACTGTGTTCACATGCTCAGTGAGGCTTTAGCAGAAGAACTTCTTAAAGTTAAAAAAGTGTATATATTTTATATATCTCTATACACGTTTATATATATACATATACTACGTGTATACACATATGTATGCACAAAATAAAATGAAAGCCGTGTTACATTATTAATATTTAGTGAGCTTTGGCTTTATCCTAAGACGCAATCTCATTTCTATTAATCTTCAGATTATTTTATGGTCTCATCTTCTCTCCTTGGCTTTTTGGGAATGGGATGCTGTGGGGAATGGGGGTTAGCAGGGCCTTTCCTCAGCTTTGGATGCAGAGGAACCAAAGGAATCTGGCCTGGGTGTGCTTGGAAATCATGACAGCCTTTATTATCAGTTCTTCTGGAGCAATTCAGAACAAGAAATGGACCTGAGCAGATGGTCTGTAATCACTATGGCAAGAATGGATGTGCAGGTGTGGGAGGGGACTTGGAGATCAGAGTCTTCTAAATAGATTCCTTGCAAAGAAGGCATATGAAAGGAAAGAAACTTTTTATAATGCAGCGGCCACAGCCTGGCCCCAAGCATGGGGAGGAGGATATGAAAGTTGCGTGATTAGTTCAGGTATTGCTGTACTTTCTTAGACTCTATCTTCTGGACCGAGGGAAGCTGAGGATTCCACAGGACTTCTAAATAGGGGATCTGAGACCCTTCCAAGCTCTTCTGCGAAATGCCTGTCTCGGTGCAGTTAGATCTGATATCGGTTGCAGTGTCATCAAGATACAGACAGATTGTTTGCTGGGCTACCTCAATCAGCTACAGTGGTATGAGGAAGAGAGGGGAAATCTTTCAGTCAAGTACTAAGAGAGAGAGTCAATTTAAATATCAACCTTTTTTTACAAAAGCAAAATCTCGGCGGAAATACTTGGTTTTAGAAGGAATAGTTCTTTGACACTTGCTTTGTTTCACTGCCAGAATTGGCTTCGTGGGATACATTCCAGAGGGATCTAGAGAGCTATAACACTGCTTTTTTGATAATGCCCACCTTAATTATCTGCACATCTTAATTACCTTTGCTTCAAGGCATCATTGTGTGGTTTACTTTGATTTGGGTTGCGCTCCAAATTGTAATTATATAAAGAACATTGTAAACAGAGTTTCTTAAGCTTTTTTTTAAAAAAATTTACCACTATGATTCTTGGTGGGGTGAGGCAATAATGGTGGTATTGCAGGAACCTATTGGAATGATCTGGGGAATTGTTTCAAGCTGCAAAAGTGTCCACTCCAAACTCTTGTGTTAGTGATTCCAAGACGCCACCTCTGAACAATATCCATGCAAATGTCACATTCTTTGTGTTAAGGAAGAAAATCCAAAATACCAAAAACAAGGTTTTAAACTCACTAGAGCATAATTTCTGAAGTTCGCTCAAGTTTCCAGAGTTTTAATATAGATCCTACTGCTCTGTTGTTCAGTTTGGTCTTTGTCTTCATTACCTTCTGTTTTTGACCCTTAATTGAGAGTATAGTTTATACACATGCAATTCAATTTTCTGTGTGTGAGAAAAATCATACCATTAAAGCAATACAGCAAAATAAAACATAATACAAGATGTAAATCCAAAGTCAGCTTTCTTTGGCACTCAGATTGTTCTAGGTGTAGGGAAATACTTTCCATAGATTTTTCTCTTTTCTGATAAATTTTCAGTAACTTTGTGTTGACAGATTGTAGTTTCTTGCCAGGCTACTTTCTAGAGACTTTATAAACAAATTTAGGGGACACTTAAGAGACAAAGGCATATGGATATTAGGTAAGGGAGTAGGAAACGTGGAGCATAAGTAGTAACAAAAGTATCTCTGTGTGTAAAATCTCTGAGGAAGCACAGTAGGCTTCAGATCATAAGGGAGCCAAAAATGGCCCCCTTTCTCATCTACTTGTATAAGGCTACCTTATCCTTCAGTGTTACAGGGCAGTAGTGCCATGTCTAATAAATAAAAAACTAGGTTCACACTCTCCTCTGCCCACAGCATGGACTAAAAGGCCTAGATTGGGCCTCTTCCAGGACTAGCAGAAGAATATTCATGTGATTGAAAAGCATCTTTGTCTTACCTGTCACTCTGGTTTTTCATCTGTTTAGCAAATATTTTTTTTTTTGTCTTAGGTTGAAGCAGGAGTGGCCACAAACAAACCTCTCGAACACTGAACAGGGAAGGAAGTGGTGATTTATTTGCCCGGGAGCTGTGGAAGGTGAAAATACCTTAACAACCAAGCTCCTCAACAAAGAAAATTCTTGCCCTTTCAAAGTTTTACAGTTCTAGAAATTACATGTGAAAGGGTCTTGATCCATGAAGTAGGCGTGGGGTACATGACTAGGTGGGGGTTTGATCGTGTTTAAGCCAAAATAATGCCTTCCAGAAAGATTGCTTCATACCATGCCTGTGATCTACAGGAGTGTGATTAAGGGTAGCACCTGGTCTGCCAGCCTTTACTTCTCCTATTGAAATGCAATGTAGAAGTCTAGGGGGAAGGGGTTTTAGAAGCTTGAGAGGATTAAGGGTCTCCTTCCTCAGGTAAGTATGTTTAATTTTATATTAAGTATTAAATGTTCTGATCCTCGTAAAATTTTACCATTGGTATTTTCAATTTTAGTGATATCAGCCAAAATATATAAAAAATGAGATTCACGGCTATTTGCTTGAAGAATTCCTTCAAAGTTGGAGGAATGAATCCTAAGTAAAGAAAATAATACCCAGTGAATTGGCCCTGTTTTCATTAGAAGGGATAAGCACACAAAGAAGTAGTGTCTTAAGATATTTTTGTCTGGCTTCAGCAAAAGCAGTACTGTTTCTTTGATTTGTAAAGACTTTTATATATATGCCTGTGTATACATATATATATATATATATACACACACAAACATACATATAAAATTGACATTTAATCCCTTTTATTGTTTGTGGTATTTATACTTAACTATTTGATATCTTCCCAAGCTTATATGAGCAGCAACTTAAAATATGGTGAAATTATTTTCTTAATGTTCATATTATTTAAACTATGGGAGACCGAGCGCATGTGTGCATCACTAATGTAAATGTAGACTTGTTTATTGAAGCAAATTTACCTGAGAAGTAATTTATGTAAAATGTTAATTTCACAAGTTTTTAATAAGAAGTTTATGAAAAAGCCCTTAGTTAACTAATTTTAGAGGAATTGTTTTCTTAAATATAAGGTCAATATAAAATATATACTACAAATATTAATTAAAGTTAAATAATATCACAGTAGTATGATCGAGACCATCCTGGTCAACATGGTGAAACCCCGTCTCTACTAAAAATACAAAAAATTAGCTGGGCAAGGTGGCACGTGCCTGTAATCCCAGCTACTCAGGAGGCTGGGGCAGCAGAATTGCCTGAACCCAGGACGTGGAGGTTGCGGTGAGCCGAGATCGCACCATTGCACTCCAGCCTGGGTGACAAGAGCGAAACTCCATCTCAAAAATAAAAAAAGACTTAGGAAAACAAGTGTAGAGAAATGTTCAAGATTTGTGTACTTAAAAGTGCAAAATAGGGCCGGGCTCGGTGGCTCACGCCTGTAATCCCAGCACTTTGGGAGGCCGAGGCGGGTGGATCACGAGGTCAAGAGATCGAGACCATCCTGGTCAACATGGTGAAACCCTGTCTCTACTAAAGATACAAAAAATTAGCTGGGCATAATGCCTGTAATCCTAGCTACTCAGAAGGCTGAGGCAGGAGAATTGCTTGAACCCAGGAGGCGGAGGTTGTGGTGAGCCGAGATTGCGCCATTGCACTCCAGCCTGGGTAACAAGAGTGAAACTCCGTCTCAAAAAAAAACAAAAAGTGTAAAATATCAGTGAGAGGAATTAAATAACACCTAAATGAATGGATATGTATATCATGTTCATGGATTGACAAGACAACAGTTCTCCACCGAATGAGCTGTAACTCAATGCAATCCTAATTATAATGCCAACAGGCATTTATTTTTGAAAATGGCAAGCTGATTCTCAAATTTGCATGGAAATGCAAAATAGATGTAATTTGTAAAAGAATGACAAAGTTAGATGGCTCATACCAATTGATTTAAAATTTTGTAAGGCTACAGAATAAAGATTGTGTAGAATTGGTGTGAGAAAAATAAGTAGAGAAATTGAAGCAGTCTAGAAATAGAGCCATACATATTTAGACAACTGGTTTTTTGACAAAGGTGTCAAGGTGATTCAATAAGAAAAGGAACGTCATTTCAGCAAATTATTATACAATTGGAAACATTTGTTAGAGAGTATTGAGCTTCAATCTCTACCTGTCATCTAATGCAAAAGTAAACTCGATGATCAGAAATATAAATATTAAGGTTAAACTAAGATGCAGACATACAACAACGAAGTTGAATCTTTGATGGAAAACATTCAGCAATGGAAACCATTTATGACGGATTTTGTACTGTACTATTTGTACTGTGTACTGTATTATTCGTCTAATGACTTCTTTTGCTCTGGTAGATACCCAGGAGTCGGGTTTCTGGTTTAAATGGTAGATCTGCTTTTCAAAGAACCAGCTATCTTACCCTCATAGTGTAAAGCAGAGGTTTGCCTGGTATGTTCTAGAGTGAAGACCTTTTAACCTAATTAACACCTAAATAAATGGATATGTATATAATGTTCATGGATTGACAAGATGACAGTTCTCCTATCCCCTAAATTTGACAGTTCACCAATCACCTAAGTAGGTGATAGGGTGAAATGACTTTCATTGTACAGTTTATACTGTATTATTCCTTTTCTTTTTAGAATCTGAAGTTCTAGAACAGGCAAAACTAAGGTAATAGAAATCAGAACAGTGGAAAAGGTCAAGAGAGATTATGGAAATGTTGCACATATGAATGAGGATGGCGGGTATACAGTTGTATGTATTTGTCACAACTCATTAAGCTTTACACTTGAAATGTGCAGTTGGTAGTGTCATTTATACCTCAGTAGAAACTAACTTTCTTAAGAAATCACATCAGATCGTGCATGTTATCTGTTCATCTCTAAGTCCGCATGTTGCTAACATTGCTTTTTACAACTTAGGCTGCCTCAGAACCTTATGTATCACTCAGGGTTCTCCAGAGACATAGAACCAATAGAATATATATATTTTGAACAGATGAACTGTCATATCCACTCAAACAGTAAGCATCTAGCTGAGAGAGGATCCCTCTATTCTTTTACCTTATTACTCGCACCATTCCCATGTGGAAAAGTTACAAGTACAATTACATAAATTTCAAAATTATCATTGGATTTCATTTTCTAATGGTAAATCCACTTGTTTTTTGAACCACTATGAACTGAGGAGGGGAGACTTCATTTTTGTTGTACAGAAGGATAAGACATGGAATGATTTGTTAAAGATTAAGTTGTTTAAAATATATTCACTATGCCAGGCATCCTTTTAGAAGCTTGGACTGCACCAGTGAACAAATCATACAGTCTCTGTTCTTGTACATCTTGCATTCTGTAAGTGGGAGACAGAGTTAAAATAGTACAAAAGAGAATTAAATGGTAAGATAATTATCCTGATAACTTGTAGAGGGGAAAATAAAATGAAATAAGGTCAGGGAGGAGGCATTGCAGATCCCAGGTGTGGATTTGCCGCATTAGGAAGATGGCATTTAGCCAAATGCTGGGAGCGGAGGGAAATAGCTTTGTAGATATCTTGGGGCAGCACATTTCACTAAAGGAAGCAACCAGTGCAAAGTCCCAAAGCCCAGTGTAACTAAGACTAGTACTCTGATATTCACTAGTTAATTCTTGTAGCAAATAAGTATTGAGCATGCTCTGTGCAAGTATACTGCTGACCTTTGGAGCTACAACAATGAAAACACAGTGCTGGGGCAATTCTTATTTCCTTCCTTTTTCCCCTTAGGAGTGTTTTCTAAACCATGAGCCACACCACCGCTATCAAAGTCTGCAAATCTATTTTACTCTAGGAATTTTCTGTAAGGAAGAAATAATTATCTTCAAATATATAGGTGTTATAACTGATGATGATAATTTAAAGGTATTTTTAAATTCATAATTATGCACTTTTCAATTGACAAATACTGAAAATTCAGCTTAGTGGTATAGTCTATGAGCATTTCAAAAGTTGAAAGGGTCTTCATTCTAGGACATACGGGGTAAACCTCGGCTTTACCCCATGAGAGTAAGATTGCTGCTGCTTCTAAACGTAGATCTACCATTTAATCCAGAAATCCCACTCCTGGGTATCTACTCAGAGCAAAAGAAGTTATACGAAAAAGATACATACACATACCATGGAATACTGCTCGGCCATAGAAAGGAACAAATTAATGGCATTCACAGCAACCTGGATGAAGTTGGAGACCATTATTCTAAGTGAAGTAACTCAGGAATGGAAAACTAAATGCCATTTGTTTTCACTCATAAGTGGGAGCTAAGCTGGGAGGATGCAGAGGCACAAAAATCATACAATGAACTTTGGGGACTTGGGGAAAAGGGTGGGAGGGGAGTGAGGGATAAAGACTACCCATTGGTTGCAGTGTACACTGCTTGGGTGCTGGGTGCACCAAAATCTCAGAAGTAACCCACCACTAACGCACTTACTCTACCTGTTCCAAACTCTCCTTTCTGCTAAAAAAGCTATTGAAAAGAAATTACCAGTTACAAAAGCCACACTAAAATGTGCTCTAAGGAAGATCCTAGAAAACTTGAGGAGGAATAGCATAATTAGACCTGTGTTGTTTAAAAGCTTACATTTTATTTTCAGTTATGCAGCAAAGCCAAATGGAATAAATCTATTGAGTAATGCTTACCATTTCATTATAGTTATTTTTTTCATTTTGTAACATGATGACCTAATCTAACGTACTTAATTTGTTTGTTCCTATTACCAAAAATGGATTCAAGTCCCAATTTTTCTGCATTGCACATAAATAAAGCAGTGTTTTTAAATTAACTGTCTTCTATTAAAAGTTAGCAATTGAAAATAGCTTTCTAGTTTAGCTCTGCCTGGACAACTTCAGATGAACTTTGGGAACAATTAAGACAGACACTTGTGAAGCTCTATGCACATGCTAGTAGATGGACATCTGGTTTATGTGTCTGCAAGCTGGTTTGACATTTATAAGTTTGGATGAATTTTCATTGTAGCCTTATGTTTGAAAGTGTAGCCTTTTGTGTTTGAAGTTTTAATTTTGATCTTGATAAGACTGTGGTGGACCAAAGAGTTATTGTATGAGAGATTTCAAAATATTTACTATCAGTAAAGGTCCCTGTATTCTTATATAATACTGAATTGTTTTCGAGTTGAGATAAATAGTTGTTATGAGAATTGAGAAAAAGAAAAATGGGTGTCAACATATTTAGATTTAGAAGAGTAAAGCAGTTACATATTTATAAAGGATTTCTCAAACCTGTATTTACCTTGGATATTTTCAATTGGGGTTCTCCATGTGGTCTGTATTTTATTTCTGTACAATAGTCTTTCCCGCTCAGAAGAACCTCTGTGATTATTCCTAGTGTCTAAATCATTTCTTAATGCTAACTAAATACACATTCTCAATGAATTATCCTTGATCATGATCTATTTTGATCTTTGATGTTGCTGACAGGCAGAATAACAATATGAAATTATAACAATTGTAGTTAATCTGTGTGGTACTTGGCAACGTCATGAATATTCATTCTTTGGTAAGACAGCCCCTTCGGCTTTGTTACTCATTCAGACTTTCCATGCATGTGGCTCTGTGGTAGCTTTTGCTTGAACATATAGATGCTTGTTGGCTAATGGCTTCTCACTTTACAGATGGTAAATATGCAGCCATAACTTTTCTGATGATATTGCCATCTGGGTAGAAATCACTGTACATTCTGAATTTTTCTTGTGTCCTTTTTACCTCTGTGAATATCACATGAGATAGGATCACAGCAAAATGGCTCTGCTGTGCTCAACCCAGTTCTGTGATGCCTCAGATTTCTAGAGTGCAGTGATTTAATTCATGCTTAAGGGATTACTTCCCTTGTTAATATACCAGTAGCTAATGAGGATTGTGAGATAGCCTTAGTCACACTCTTGCTGAGATTTATTCTAGTCCTGATGATTTGTAACAGAGAGAGGAAATTGGAACCTTTGAAATTTGCATGAGTTTCTTTTTTTTTAATGTGTGTTTATATGTGCCAGAGTCTTGAGAGACAGTGAATGATGTTATAACATACTAAATGCTTACATGAGTGTGGATCATCCTTATCTGCATTTAAGTTACCTTTTTTCTCTTACGTTTTTGTTATTTTCAATTATTCTGACTAGAAGAGCTGCAAATAGCACTTTTTGTATTTTGGAACTTGTTAAGCAACTTCTCAAGGAGCTAGAGACTTGCTGTATACTAGTCAATTATTTATATTAATAAAATACATTTGTATTGGAACTATGACAGAATTCCTATGTTACTCTTCAAATTGTTATTGTATATGTAAATTTCTTTTGAAAGCCACATGAAAGTAAATACATTTAATATGCATTATACTGCTTTTGAAAAGTTGGGTTGTTGATGAGTATTATTTACTGAGGGCCTACTGTGTTCCTGCAATGAATTGAGTTCTCTAGGTTTACCTGATACTATGCTTACAGTGAACCTGTTGGGGTATTATTATTTTATAGGTGAGAAAAAAGGAGGCTCTGAGAGTTTCTGTAATATGTCCAATGTCACACTGCTAGCAGAGGCAGACACTGAATAGAATCCTGGGCCAGTCTGTTATCTAAGTATTTAATATTAAGAACTACAATACTATATGATGCATTGCTTAAAAATACTTTCCAAATAGTTGTGCAACTATTTCCAGCAGTAATTATGACTTGAAACCATATTGCTTTCTTTCTTATTGAACAATGTATTTAATAGTTATCTATTTAATGTTCTCCCTCACCTCATCTCTTTGCTCACACCATACATTTGTTCTCATTGTCCTGATTATGAAATAGGACAAAATTATTTAGGGATTGAAATAAAGACTTTACCCAAATTCATACAGACTGTCCTGGCATTGGCTCAGTTCTTCATTTAACTAAGACTGGAAACTAGATCACCTTGCAGCCTGGAACACTCTTCCTGGATGTTAGCACTGCTAATCTTTAAGGATTTTTTTTTGTCTTGAGTGTAATTCTGTTTCAGCCACACAAATCTCTAGACTCGTTACCTAATTCCTGCTTCTGCTTCACTAAAGCAGATTTGCCTTCCCATCATCTCAAATCCATGGCTCCTCTTCATCAACTCCCTTTTTCTCAAGGAATTACTTAATTCTTACAAATCCCATATTCCCTCAAAACTACCAAACTGAGTTGGATTTACAAAGTCACATTCATTTCTCTTCATAGGAAGCCTTTGATGTTTTTCTTTTACTACATTTGTATTTCCTTCAGGGCATTTATAATTGTGCTATACACATTGTTGATACATGGTCTTTGTTGAGCAACTCCTAAGAGTAGTAGCCTTGGATCTATTATGGTTAACAGAAAAATTAAGTAGAAAAAATATTTTATTGACAAGCAGAAGTTAGACTTGAAAAGGATTCAGAAAAATGTCCCAGTTCCTTTATTTTCTCTGTTATAATACTTGCGCTAGTATGGATTATTGAAATGCTAAGAAAATGTCATTTTTTCTAAACTAAACAGGAAACTATAAATATATTGGTCAATATCCAGAAATACTTAAGTTTTAGGAGCAGAAAATTCCCTAGAAATTTGTCTAGAGACTGAGTGTATGTTTTCAGTGTACCATGACTAATTAAATGCATATGAATAGAACAGACAGGAACAACACAGTATATATGTTTAATGGGCCTAAGTATTTTTATAAGCAATGATTTAGGTATCATGTGGGAAATACTTGAAAAAAGAAAACCTTATTTTTGTTGTTTCCGTTTTTAGTGAACATTGGATACTAAAAATATTTTTCATGAACCATACATGATGAGACAATAAAAATTATTAAAGTGGAGGCTGTGAATCTGAAAAAGGAACTTTCACTTAAATACTTAATTTTCATCTTTGCACATGAGCAAAAATTAAATTATATGCCTAAAGTATGAATGTACATCTTAGATCTTGTCTGATTCTTTCAGGCATCTTTCAGTGTAGATTAAACATTGTTAAATGCATTGAATCCATGGATGGTGGGACAAAATCCTCTCCTTGATATTTTCCTTCTGTAAGTTTTCTAGATTTTGTTCTGTTTTATCAGCTGTGTAACTTTGGGAAGTCTGGGAGCAAATTCTGTTATTGAGCTTATTAAAAAATCAGGACTCAAGCTATTTAATACATATAAATGATATAGTACCAAATCCCAAGGCTAAGACTTCTTTTTGATAGTCTATTATTTTTATTTGACTAAGTAGCCTGTTATTTTTAACATTTATTTTTCTCAAAAACTAATTATGTCAACCAGTAAATTCTTTTCAATCCTATTTCCCTTCTATCTTACTCACTTTAGGCTGCTATAACAAATTTCCGTAGATTGGGTGGCTTATAAACAGGAAAAATTTATCTCTCACAGTTGTGGAGGCTGGATGTTCAAGATCAGTGTGCCAAAATGGTTGGATTCTGGTCAGGGCCTTCTTCCAGGTTGCTAAGACTGACTTCGTATACACGTACATGGCAGAAAACAGCTAGCTAGCACTCTGGCCTCTTACAAGGGTACTAGTTTCCCTTATAGGAAGGCCAGGGGGACTCTTCCCTTCTGATTTAATTACCTTCCAAAAGACCCATCTCCAAATACCATAGGATTTAGCTGATCGCTAATACATTGGGATTATGGTTTCAGTATTTGAACTGGGTATGAGAAGCACATACATTCAGGCCTTAAAATCCTCCAAAGAAAATAACTGTTGACCTTTTAGTGGATATGTACCTAGATAAATTTACTTGGATTATCAAATCTGTCTATATATGTATATATACATATGGATTTTTGTGTCCCGGAGGACTTTACATGCCAGTTTATCTAAATTTATCATTTATCTTAACTGTTGTAAACTATTATGTGGTCTATTGGTGCTTCTTTGAACTTTAAGATGTGTGAATATGTACAGTCATGTTCATGTACATTTATTTCTGCAAAAGAGAAATCTAAGAAGTGGAATTCTTAGGTTAAATAACATACACATTATTTTACAGTTCCCTCCTTACTCATTTCTATCATAGTATGTCATTATTTTGACTGCCACCTCTTTTCCTTGTTTACTTTTCCAGTCAGTGCCTCCTAGCCATGCTACTATACGAATACAGTGGTATTCTGTTAGAATTTGATACCAAGAAAATTTATTTTTGCTTGACTTTCAACCCCTAGTGGAATATAAAAAACATATTTCAAGTGGTTCATGTATTGCCATTACTAGTACTCTCTTAATCAACTGACTTGAGACAAAACTAAAGAAACGGTCATCCACGGTGTACATTTGCTTATCCAGATTAGGAGAAGCCAGGCAGGAGCCAAATACAGAAACACTGGAAATTTCTTTATATTCCTATTGCCACCACCATTGTTACACCTTGTTATAATTAGACTACGATAAACATGAAGGTATGGATTAATAAAATGAGCCATGGTGATATGGTTTGGCTGCGTCCACCCAAATCTCGTCTTGAATTGTCACATGTTGTGGGAGGGTCCTGGTGGGAGATAATTGAATCATGGGGGTAGTTCCCCCCATACTTTTCTCATGGTAGTAAATAATTCCCATGAGATCTGAATGGTTTTATAAAGGTGAGTTTCCCTGCACAAGCTCTCTTTTCTGCCTCCATGTGAAACATGCCTTTCACTTTCTTCCATGATTGTGAGTCCTCCCTAGCCATGTGGAAATATAAGTCCAATTAAACCTCTTTCTTTTGTAAATTGCTGAGTCTCGGGTATGTATTTATTAGCAGCATGTAAATGGACTAATACACATGGAGAGATATGTCTGTCTTAAAATAGTCTGTGGTACCTAGAACCAGTTATTTTGATTTTGACAGTCTATCCCATTTACATTTTTCTAAGTGTAAAGAATCACATGCACAAAAATTCCCAACCCTAGAATGTATTCTGTGTCTGACTTCTGTTATGTGAGCCAAGATATTTCCTTCTTGTAGAATTATTTGAAGAATATTTGTTCTTTTCAGCCAAGTACACTCTTTTGGTATAACATTTGGTTTATGCCATGCAGTGCTGCCACAAAAGGTTCTGAAATGTATTTGAATGAATGGAGGAGCTGGGGAATACAGCAGTGAAACCTCACTCTTCAGGCTGGGATGTACGTGATCCTTCATAACTGATATTAAAAAAAAAAAAGGAAAACTTATTTGTTGTGCCTTTGGATATTTACCTTGTGCCTATAGATTCTGAAACATTAGAGGAAATTCTGGGGAAAGGTAACAAAACTGGACTGTGTTCACTTTTATTTGCAGGATGCAATAAAGAAACCTAGGTGCAAAGCGACTTATTTGAAAACTGAGAGAAAAAAAATCTACATGGAAGGAGAGTCTGATGATTTAAAACTTGGGCTATCCAGGAATATATTCTCTTCCCAAACCAGGAAGTCTGAAGTTTCCCTGGCTAGGAGCATCACCTATGATTTGAAACATTTAGCATTAGAACAGTTTAATTTTGTGCCTTAAACTAAAATTAGTTCTGGCAATGGTCATTGAATTGGGTATGTTTTTAGGAGATAAGTTTGGGAAAAGACCAAACCTAACCTTTTTCGCTTCTCTTACATACCTTCCTTTGAGCATCCTGTGTTCCATCTAAGGGGCAGAACTGTATGTGATAAATTCAATTTGGGGTCATCTTCTCAATTGCCCATGGCACAGGCCATTACACGGAGGATGGTAGAATAGATAAGATTACAACTCTGTGCCTGTGAAACACTAGAGTATCCAGAGTCCTAGAAGGACTCTAAAGCAACTCACTAAAGTTACAAGGCCATAGATTTGACTAGATTCAGACACAATAGAAGCATCCTGAATTTTTATGAGAAACCTGTATCCATAGAAATGGTAATCCTGGCAACAGTCTGAGACTGTTCAATCCCTAAGGCAAGTTCTCAGGCTTTCCACTACAGACAAAATGAGCTGATAACTGCATGGCTCCCAGAAAAGGCATTCTCCACAATACTCTTCTCAGTATGGCCATGGAGGAAAATGAGCAAGAGAAAGCCGTTCAGAAAGCAGAAACTTTGGCTATCCAGAAACATGTTTTCTTCCCAAACATGGAAACCATCAGTTTCTCTTGCTAGCAGCATTGACTTATGAGAGAGGTATGGGCCAGGGATGACTTTGGATTGCTTTTCATTTGCCCCTTTTCTGGCATCATTGTTGCCATGGTTGACGTTGTGTTTTTTCTCTACCACTGATTGACGTGAATGTGAAGAGATACCTACCTTACTATTTAGTTACAGACCCCAGATCTTTGAGATGAGAAACTGGTGCTCTAACTGTAAAGAACTTGAAGTTTGAAATAGATGTAATCATTTTTAGACATGAGTCAGCCCTTGTGATTTAGTATTTTCTGTTACTCAAAACATAAAGACTTTTCTTTTATAGATAGACTTTTCTTGGGCCTTTGCTTAATTGCAATTTTGTTACTTCACCAACTCAAAGTCATTGGCATAGTCTAAGAGGGCACACTCAAAGTGGAGAGGCCTAGGTTAGGTAAAAGAAATCCAAAAAGGTAAGATGATGACAAACTTGGCATAAGTCACAGTTAAACTTTGGGTGGATTCTAACTGACTAAAATTGCTGTGGGTGAGCAGTGCCTTGAAGTGAAAATTGGGGAGCCAGCTGATAACTTGGTTATGAAGAAAACAAATACATTTCTTTGGGCCCTAGTTGCTCTTATTAAAATGAGAGGATTGTGTCGATGCTCTGTACAGTTCCATCTAGGTTCCTGGTTCTTAAATTATTTTGTTCAGGTTAAAACTGGAGTTTTGCTTGGGATAATTTATAAAATACTTCATTTATTTAACACTTTGGATAGAAAAGCCCTTTGTAATAATGGAATGAGATGTTATTTTTGCATGTTCTTGAAATTATGTTTGCAAACTATAGTGACTGTATTTTTGTGATTTAAAAAAATTATTTTCTGTTAAATAAGGGATTTTACTATGGCTTATTTACCAGCATCCCCAACCCTCCCCAAATTTATAATAAACCTTTTTATATTCCATAAACTTTACTAATTAGAATTGTTAGTAAAATTATTAATATTAAAATTATAGTTGATACAGTTTCTCTAGGATAAAATATTTTTTATCCCTATTAATACTGCCTAGCATGAATTAGTTGGGTAGTTACAGAACAATGTTAAGCAATATATTTCAGGCAGATGCAGAGATATTTTGTAAAGCAAATGCAAAGTATGTATTACAAATATTTTTATGTATTGCTAAACATTAAATATTTACCTACCTTTTTAGCAATTATATGTTAGGTTTACAGATTTAACAATAAATATTGATGATACAGTTACAATGGTTCTGCTGCTTATTAGAGGCTAATTACATTGTTTATATGTATATATATGAACTATATATGAAATAGCTTAAAAATCTGTAACTCATTTACTGTTAAAAGGTTGTACTTAAGAAACAACTTATAATTGTTGAAGAATATAGTACTTTTTTATTTTCTTATATTCAGTATTTGTAATATTACAATATGTTTCTATTTTAAAGCATAAAAGTGTCTTAGAGGCTGTTATATATGTGGAGCATATTTTGTGAAATATCCTTGAATTAATTTAATTACTTAGGCTGTTTTTTAAGTTGAGAAAAGTGCTCTGTTACTTTCCAAGAGAATGTGATTTTGTAAAAGATGTAGTCTGACAGGATGATTTGAATCGTAGCAATGAAAATCATCAATTGCATGTCATTATGTTTGTGTTTTTGTTTTGGTGCACTTGATACTACATCTGTGTTTTCTTTATGCCTTGAAGCTGGAGATTTTATTAATAAGTCACATGAAGAATAACAAAATTTAATGATTTGACCTGTTTAACATTATGAATGTGTTCTTCCACCTTTTGATTGTGGTTATAACTAATGAATGATACAATAGATTCTAATTTTATTAGAATATTTTAGTGAACACTGATTGTGGATATGAATATATTTTAAATTCATTTGGAAAGGAAGTATGTTTTCCAGGGTCTATAATTAGTATGTAATCCTTTTTCCTAAGAAAAAGTCTTAAATGCATTTTCTTAAAATAATTACCTTGTATCTCATTCCATTGGTACATATAAAATAAAAATTATAATCATACAGTTGTTTTTTCATAATTTTCAATAGAATTAAAATTAGAATTTTTAAATTTTGACTGTAGTAGAGATCAAAACATTATCTGGAAAAAATATTATCAATTTAAATTCTTCAACTTTATATCATGGCTTTTCTACAAACATTGTACCTAAAATTACAGTGAAGCTTTTCTAATCACGTGTATCACATTTGTTTGCCATTCTGTGAAGCACAAAGTGAGTAAAGATTTTCATTTTTATGTGAAAGCACCATAGCAATTTGGAGATACAAGTTTGGCCATCTTAGTCATGTACAGTTTTGATATTTTTCAGTAAAAGATTAGTTTTATGAATGTTTTGATTTTAACTTTCATTAGATAACACACATAGACATAATTCCAGTAAGCTATATTTGTATTTTATGAGGGACTTCTTTCCCTAAATATTGACTATAGAATTCATAACTTTGTTTTTCTTGACAAAAAGCTGACTATAACAGTTAGAGAATTGGCATTTCACAGTGAAAGCTCAGTCAATTACAGAATAAAGTGGTAGAAAATATTGTTAGATGAATATGTTCTATTATGTGATTTTGAAATTAATGAATAACATAATGCTTGCCACATACATGTAATGAGATTAGAGAAATTAGCAACCATGTATGCCTAGATCAGTAAAACTACCATTACATTATCTATGAAGGATAGCATCTCATAAAAAACCATTAAAAAAAACCCACTCATATAATGTATGTGTTGCCTTTCTTATATTGTTATGTATTATAACTCAACATTTTACCTCCATCAAGGAAGTTTTGTTACTAATTAAGAGTTATGGAAAATACAGTGTTGTATATTTTTAAAATTGCATCTGTATTTCTGGTTCCCAGCTCTCGCTGTATGTTAGAGTGACCAAAGGGCTTTTAACAAGTACTGATGCCTGGGTCCCCCCACAAACCAGTTAAATCAGTCTCTCTGGGTAGGATTAGGCAATAGAGTTTGTTTCTAGAATTCTCCTGGTAACATACAGCCTGGTTGAAGACATCTTGTCTCTGTGGTACAAGAATATAGACAAAAGTATCATCATAGCATACCATTGAAATAAAATTTTATTTATCTCTGTGGCTTGTAGAGTTCTAACAAGCCTAGCAAATTGGGAAAAAAATCTTTTCTTGACTTACAGCCTTATGATGTTATTGCTGATGCTCAGAAAACATGGATTTTTTTTTTAATTAAAGACATGTTAAAATGAATGTAATGGGAAAAAATGTAATGGATGCTTCTGCTATTGCTGGTCATTCTTTGGAAAATCATCTGCTGACATAAATGAACATCATGATTCGTTGACTATAGCTAAGGAAAGACTTCTGCAAACACCCTTAGATGTCTTTTACTGCAGAAATGTGTGCCACAGTGTATTCGTTTTCTGTTGCTGCTGTAACAAATTACCAAAAACCTAGTGGCTTTAAAAAACAGATTTATTATTTTATAGTTCTGGGAGGTCACAAGTTCTAAAAGCCAGGATGTCAGCCAGGTTGCATTCCTTTTCAAGGCTCTAGGGGAGGATTCCCTACATTATTTTCCTGGTTTCTCAAGGCTACCTGCATTATTTTCTTGTGCCACTTTCCTCTGCTGCAAAGTGCAAGACTCCGGTTTCTGCCTCTATTGTTATATCTCTCTCTCTTACCCTTCTACCTCCCTTTTAAGAGGACTTTTGTGATTATTTTGGCACCACTCACATAAACATAATCCAGGATAACCTCCTCATTTAAAGATTTTTAACTTAATCATATCCACAAAACTTCTTTTGCTATACATGATAACATTTTCATGGGTTCTAGAATTTGAGCATGGCCATCTTTAGGGAGGCTTTATTTTGTCTACCATTTGTAAAGTTGAGCTACTTTTTAAAAATAAAAATACAGCATTTAAAAATTATCATAGGATAGGGTGTCTGTGAAGAATAGAACAAAAATAAATTCAGTGCTAGATTTTCAGAGAGCAGGACAATGCAAAAAATACTTGACGTTAACACTTGTTAAAGAAACTATAAAATATATGGACACATTTTAATTATGTAAAAATATTTTAGTTCATTCTGTATTTTCTGATTGCTTTATGCAATTAGAATTTGATTTTCCAAAATAGTGTCTAATTTGAGATAAGATTTATGTGCTTGAAACACTCCTAAGATATACACTGCTTGTTCTATTTCTTTATCTCTCCTTGTCTTCATATTTCTTGTCATTAAATAGGGACTCAACCAAATTTATGAGGATTTGATACCTAAATGATCAAATGTACTCAGCATTGTTCACACAGGTATAGGAACATAAAGACACAATAATTGATGTTAGTATCGCAGATTTATCTTTTAAAAATGCTTATGTAGAGACTATTAACATCAGATTATTGTCCAGCTTGGTAGATTTATGTATCTTCTGTGTATTCACTGAATGTTTTTATGTATCCATACTCTTAAGATTTTGAGGTAGCTATAGTGATATAAAAATAAGTCACTGATAGTCTGCCTTCAACTGAATATATATATGCTATTCAATGAGAAAACTTAAAAGCAATGTAAGAGAGATACAGAGAAATGATTTTAGTTCAGAGGATGAAATGCTTTTGATAATGTATAAATACAACATTTGTTTCTTGAAACTGAACCAACATGGTTTATCCCATCATTTCTTAGTAATTCACGTAATAATTTGTGTAGGCATAAAACTTTTCTTTCATCTTAATTTTCTACTAGTTCTTTATTTTAAATTCTGAAGCTTTACAGACATAAACCTTCAGAAGTTCTGTGCAACAGCTGTGCTTCATATGGTATTGGAATCACTGATAACCCACTTTTACCAATTTCCAGATGCCAGCAGATGAATCACAGTAATTGCTGTATGGTCCTTTGTGGTCTGTCACTTCCATCTGTCACTTCCATCTGTCACTGTTCTGCCATACATCTAACTGAGCTAGGGCCAAAATCTTACAAGTAAGCACTCCCCCTCTAAATTCAGTATCCAGAACTCTCTATCAATCAGGAAAAGACCCATAATGGCCTTTAAAAATATTCCAGTGTCTTAAATTCTAGTCAAACTTGCCATTTGTTCTTTTTTTTCTCCCTTCTTTTAGATAACAGCCAAGAAATCTTCATTAATCTCTCTATTGTTTATACTTTATTGAAGGTTTCTCCTTCATCTTGATTTTCTGGAAAAAAGTTGGTACAGAGGGTGTAGAGAAAGATACAAGTAGAGTTTGCTTACTAATTCTGAAGCTTATAAGAACCGTAGTGGTTATAGTAGGCTCACAGAAATTCCAGAGGGAAAATAGGTATCCATTTTGTGGCCTATGTGAGAAGATAGGTGGTTTCATAAAATGATAATGTATGTAATTATTGCTGATTGCTCCTGTGTACTTCTGTTTGAAAACTAAAACTGTGAAGAAATATGTTAATTAGAATATTTTGTTTCTAGAGAATTATTTTTTCCACAATTAATTGCTTTTGGTATTATAACAAGATGTCTAAGAGATAGTAAAAGTAAAAATAATTTGTCTTGGTATTTTAGTCATTTTTCTTCAAACTTTTTAGTTTTGAATAGTGTTTGGTAGAAACATATACATATGTTCTTTTGTTCTTTGAGTTACTACATTTATTACCTTCATATACATGGATATGACCCCCAAGTGAATAACTCTAGTCCTACCTGATCATCTGATCTCCACAACCTTGACTGTAACTGTTTTACAAAATTAGGATTCTGTGTGTTGCAATGTTTTAAAAAAGTTGAATTAAACCGGGTGCAGTGGCTCACGCCTATAATCCCAGCACTTTGGGAGGCCGAGGCAGGTGGATCACGAGGTCAAGAGATTGAGACCATCCTGGTCAACAAGGTGAAACCCCGTCTCTACTAAAAATACAAAAATTAGCTGGGTATGGTGGTGTGCGCCTGTAGTCCCAGTTACTCGGAGGCTGAGGCAGGAGAATTGCTTGAACCCAGGAGGCGGAGGTTGCGGTGAGCCAAGATTGTGCCATTGCACTCCAGTCTGGGTAACAACAGTGAAACTCTGTCTCAAAAAAAGGTTGAATTAATAAATTTGTATCAAATAGGACATATTATACACCTCATTCCTTTTCAGATATTTTATATGTAACGCTGTAGTTTTAAAACTTACATATAATAATCAACCCATCCATTTCATTAGTTTCAACAAATGTATTGAGCAACCACCAGCACAACCAGGGTACAAAATGGTTCCCTTAACTCTGTCGTCATACTCTTTTTGGTCATACTTTCTCCCCATCTCTAAAGTCTGACAACTATTTATTTCTTTTCTCTCCTTATAGTTTTGGCTTTTAAACAATGTCATATAAATGCAGTGAAACCATATGTAACTTACTGAGTTGAGTCTCACTTCTTTCACTTAGCATATGTATTTGAGCTTAATTCACATTGCTGTATATATCAATAGATTTTTCTTAATGCTGAATAATAATCTTATGGATGCATCACATAATGCTTTACTGAACCCATAGGAGGATATTTTGTTTGTTTCAAGATTTTGTGACTATAAATAACACCTGTATAGGCAAAGACTCAACAAAAAAGGAAAACTTCAGGCCAATATCCATGATGAACATAGATGCAAAAATCTTCAATAAAATACTGGCAAACCGATTGCAACAGCACATCAAAAAGCTTATCCACTGGCCGGGCGCGGTGGCTCACACCTGTAATCCGGGCATGGTGGTGCGTGCCAGTAGTCCCAGCTACTCAGGAGGCTGAGGCAGGAGAATTGTCTGAACCCAGGTGGTGGAGGTTGCTGTGAGCCGAGATCATGCCATTGCACTCCAGCCTGGATAATGAGCGAAACTCTGTCTCAAAAAAAAAAAAAAAGCTTATCCATCATGATCAAGTAGGCTTCATCCTGGGGATGCAAGGCTGGTTCAACATACGCAAGTCTGTAAACGTTATCCATCACATAAACAGAACCAAAGTCAAAAACCACATGATTATCTCAATAGATGCAGAAAAGGCCTTCGACAAAATTCAACAGCCCTTTATTGTAAAAACTCTCAATAAACTAGGTACTAACGGAACATATCACAAAATCATAAAAGCTGTTTACGACAAACCGACAGCCAGTTATCATACTGAACAGGCAAAAACTGGAAGCATTTCCTTTGAAATCTGGCACTAGACAAGGATATCCTCTCTCACCACTCTTATTGAGTATGTTATTGGAAGTTCAAGCCAGATAAATCAGACAAGAAAAAGAAAAGGTATTCAATTAGGAAAGGAGGAAGTCAGATTGTCTCTATTTGTAGACAACATGCTTGTATATTTAGAAGACCCCATACTCTCAGCCCCAAATCTCATTAAACTGATAAGAAACTTCAGCAAAGTCTCAGGATACAAAAGCAATGTGCAGAAATCACAAGCATTTCTATACATTGATAACAGACTTAAAGAGAGACAAATATGAGAGAATTCCCGTTCACAATTGCTACAAAGAGAATAAAATACCTAGGAATAAAACTAACAAGGAATGTGAAGGACCTCTTCAAGGAGAACTACAAACCACTGCTCAATGAAATAAGAGAGGACACAAACAGATGGAGAAACATTCCATGTTCATGGTTAGGAAGAATCAATATCATGAAAATGGCCATACTGCCCAAAGTAATTTACAGACTCAACGCTATCCCCATCAAGCTACCAATGACCTCCTTCACAGAACTGGAAAAAACTACCTAAAATTTTATATGGAACCAAAAGAGAGCCTGCATAGCCAAGTCAATTCTAAGGAAAAAGAACAAAGCTAGAGGCATCACGCTACCAGAATTTAAACTATACTACAAGGCTGCAGTAATCAAAACAGCCTGGTACTGGTACCAAAACAGAGATATAGACCAATGGAACAGAACAGAGGTCTCAGAGGCAACACAATATATGTACAACCAGACGATCTTTGATAAACCCAACAAAAACAAGCAATGGGGAAAGGATTCCCTGTTTAATAAATGGTGTTGGGAAAACTGGCTAGTTATGTGCAGAAAGCAGAAACTGGACCCCTTCCTGACACCTTACACTAAAATTAACTCCAAATTGATTAAAGGCTTAAACATAAGACCTAACACCATAAAAACCCTAGAAGGAAAGCTAGGCAAAAACCATTCAGGACATGGTCATAGGCAAGGACTTCGTGACTGAAACACCAGAAACATTGGCAACAAAAGCCAAAATAGACAAATGGAATCTAATTTTACTCCAGAGCTTCTGTACAGTAAAAGAAACAATTATTAGAGTGAACTGGCAACCAACAGAATGGGAAAAAAATTTTGCAATGTAGCCATCTGACAAAGAGCTAATATCTAGAATCTACAAAGAACTAAAACAGATTTAGAAGAAAAAAAAACGCATTCAAAAGTGGGTGAAGGATGTGAACAGACACTTTTCAAAAGAAGACATATATGAGGCCAGCAAACATGAAAAAGTGCTCATCACTGGTCATAAAAATGCAAATCAAAACCACATTGAGATGCCATCTCACACCAGTTAGAATGGCAATAATTAATTCTGGAGACAACAGATACTGGAGAGGATGTGGAGAAAAAGGAACATTTTTACCCTGTTGGAGGGAGTATAAATTAGTTCAACTACCGTGGAAGACAATATGGTGATTTCTCAAGGATCTAGAAATAGAAATACCATTTGACCCAGCAATACCATTACTGGGTATATACCCAAAGGATTATAAATCATTCTTTTATAAAGACACATGTACATGGATGTTCATTGCAGCACTGTTTACAAGAGCAAAGACCTGGAACCAACCAAATGCCCATCAGTGATTGATAGACTGGAGAAAGAAAATGTGGCACATAATACACCATGGAATACTATGCAGCCATAGAAAATGATGTATTTGTGTCCTTTGTAGGGACATGGATGAATCTGGAAACCATCATTCTCAGCAAACTGACAAAAGAACAGAAAATCAAACACCACATGTTCTCACACATAGGTGGGCATTGAACAATGTGAATACATGGACATATGGAGGGGAGCATCACACACTGGGTTCTGGTGGTGGAGAGGGCTAGGGGAGGGACAGCAGCAATTAGGGAGGTTGGGGAGGGATAACACAGGGAGAAATACCAGATACAGGTGAAGGGGGGATGGAGGCAGCAAACCACATTGCATGTATGTACCTATGCAACAATCTTGCATGATCTGCACATGTACCCCAGAACCTAAAGTACAATTTAAACATAATGAGAAATACTTGCTTTTTTAAAAGCCTGTATAAGCATTCATGTTCAGGTATTACATATTTTATATGATCATACATTTCCATTTTTCTAGAGTAAGTACTTGGGAATGTCAGGGGAGAATAATATGAAAAGTACACATTTAATGTTATGAAAATTTTTTGCCAGATATGGTGAATGCCTGTAGTCCCAGCTACTTCTGGGACTCTCAGCTGAGGTTGAGGACTTGAGTCCAGGAGTTAGAGTACAGTGTGGGCAACACAGTGAGAACCTGTCTCTTAGAAAAATTACTAAGGTGTTTTACTGTTTTTCAGAATATTACTCTTCTGCATTATGCTAGAAATGTATAATTGATAGTTGCTTCCCGCCTACAATAGCACTTACTGTTCTTGTTTTTATATTAGCCATTCTCATAGGTGTGTAATGGCAGCTTATGTGGTTTCAATTTTTTCCCCCTAGTTACTAAAGAGATTGGACATCTCTTTATGTCCTTGTTTGCTATCCATATAGCTACTTTGGTGAATTGCTTTCGCTGGTGTTAGAGTTCAGAGGCACTGGGATTGATTAAAAAAAATTCAAAAAATTTTAAGTGTAGATATCTGTGAAGAAACAAATTGTTCTCACAGTCCTCTGGTCCTTCAGTGGTTATAGTCACAGAGATACAAGATGGAGAAGAGTGTGATTCTTTGCATCTGGCAGTTTTAACTTTTTGAAAGAGAGAGAAAAGGAATGAAGAAGAGGAAAAAAGAGGAAGAGGAAGAGGAGGAGGGAGAGAGAATGGGAGTGTTTAGTTGCCCAGGCTAGAATGCAGTCTAAAAATGGGTATTGAAAACCTCCCTTATACCATCAATCGTACTTAATAATGGCCAACCAATATTTCATTTAAACCTGTGAGTAGGTGTGATGTGGTACTGATAATAGTGCATATCTTGTGTGTTTTAAGTGGAGAGTTCTATAAATGTTTATTAAGTTTACTTGTTCTGGATCTGAGTTCAAGTCCAGGATATCCTTATTAATTTTCTGTCTCATTGATCTATCTAATATTGATGTTGAAATCTCCCATTACTACTGTGTGGGAGTCCAAGTCTCTTTACAAGTCTTATATATCCTGTATTGGGTGGGTACACATCCAGGATCGTCAGCTCTTCTTGTTGCATTGGTCCTTTTACCAATATGTCCTCTTTTGATCTTTGTTGCTTTAAAATTCATTCCATCAGAGGTGAGAATGGCAACCTCTTTTATTTATTTATTTATTTATTTTTTCTTTCCATTTGGTTGACAAATCTTTCTCCATCCCTTTGTTTTGACTCTTTACGTATCCTTGCATGTAAGATGGGTCAGGATGCAGCATACCGATGGGTTTTGGCTGTATCTTTTGATTGGGGGATTTAGTCAATTTAAATTTAAAATTATTGCCATTTGATATTAGCTGGCTATTTTGCCCAATAGTTGATATAAATTCTTCATTATGTTGATACTCTTTACTTTTTGGTATATTTTTAGAAAGGCTAATACTGGTTGTTCCTTTCTATGTGTAATGAATGCTTCTTTCAGAGGCTCTTGTAAAGCAGGCTGGTGGTAATGAAATCTCTGAGTACTTGCTTATTCACAAAAGATTTTATTTTTTCTTCAGTTGTAAAGCTTAGTTTGGCTGGATGTGAAATTCTGGGTTGAATTCTTTTCTTTAAGGATGTTGAATATTGGCCCCCACTCTCTTCTGGCTTGTAGGGTTTCTGTTGAGAGATCTGCTGTGAGTCTGATAGGCTTCCCTTTGTTGGTAACCTGGCCTTTCTCTCTGGCTGCCCTTAGTATTTTCTCCTTTGTTTCAACGCTGGTGAATCTAATGATTATGTGCTTTGGGGTTGCTTTTCTTGGGGAATATCTTTGTGGTGTTCTCTGTATTACCTGGAGTTGAATACTGTCCTGCCTTGCTAGGTTGGGAAAGTTTTCCTGAATAATATCCTGAAGAATATTTTCCAGCTTGGATTCATTCTCTTCATCGCATTCAGGTACACCTATCAAACATAGATTAGGTCTTTTCACATAGTTCCATATTTCTTGGAGACTTTGCTCATTCCTTCTTATCCTTTCTACTCTATTCTTGTCTTCTCGTTTTATTTCATGAAGTTGATCTTCGACCTCTGATATCCTTTCTTCTGCTTGATCAATTCGGCTGTTAAAACTTGTGCATACTTCGCGAAGTTCTCGTGTTGTATTTTTCAACTCCATTAATTCACTTATATTCCTCTCTATATTATCTATTCTTGTTAGCATTTCATCAAACCTTTTTTCAAGGTTCTTAGTTTCTTTGCATTGGGTTAGAACAAGTTCCTTCAACTCCCAGAAGTTTCTTATCATCCACCTTTTGAAGCCTGTCTCTGTTAATGGAACACAGTCTTTCTCCATCAGGCCTTGTTCCATTGCTGATGAGTAACTGTAGTCCCCTGTAGAGGGAGAGGTGTTCTGATTTTGGGTATTCTCAGCCTTTTTAGGCTGATTTCTTCCCTTCATTATAAATTAATCCATCTGTCGTGTTTGTAAATACTGCCTTTCTAATTAGGTTTCTGAGTGGACGTCCAATTTGTTTATTCCCAGTGCCAGAATCTGAGCAACCCACTGCGCCGGCTAAAACAGTGGTGTTAAGATTGATGGTGCTTTTCTGACTCTGCACCAAAAACTGCTGTGTCAAGGCACCAGCAAAACCGCCGCGCTGGCCACAGGGGTTGCAGTGGCGACCTGTAGGGCTCCTCCGCTGGGAATTTTCTGGTCCATGAGCAACAAAAATTCGCCTAAAACTGTGGCGTCCTCTCGTTTTCTGCACTTTCACTGGGAGCCACAATCCCGAGCTGCTAACGATCAGCCATCTTGGATCTCTCTCAATTTTAACTTTTTCATTAGTGATGAAGAATGAGCTAGAATAATGCATGCCCTTAGAGTAAATATTCACTCTACTGAAAGATTTTTTTTAAAAAAGTAATGTACACAAAAATGTAGTTAAAAGTGGAATCACTTTAACTGAAACAGTATGTTGAGAGAAGGTGACTTTTAATCTGTTAATATTATACTTATTTTAAGGTAGAATACTTTAGAGAGTACTGTGACTTGGGTTTATATTATGTTTAAAGCTGATCAGTTTAAGTCTTCAAAGTAGCGTGTTCTCAAATTGTCCAGTTTTAAAACTTTATGTATATTTGCAAATTAATTTATGTAACTTTAATGTTAAGACTTTGCATCTAAGAACCATTTTCACTGCTTTCCATGGACTGTCTAAAGTGCAGTACATTTCCACTGGGCCATATGAGCCTATAACCGTGTTTATTGTTGCTCAGTAAACAACAAAATCTCTCTCTTCCCTCAGCTGGAGATGTGAGGTGTATCTTCTAATTGGTGAAAATAATGTGTGGAAGTATTTGCAGTTTAGTTGTTTTGTCCCTTCTCTCTGACGAAGAGTAGGATGGATAAAATAGATTATTTTTATATTAAATTTAGCTGTTTGCTGAATAATGTAACGGTTCCTTTGAAGCCTTACTTGGAAAATACTAACTGAAAGATATAAATACTCTAAATAATTCAGAACCTTTTGACTTGTCTTTACAGAATTACATATAAATATCCATGTGCTACATGAAAAAATAGAAGTTATGACATCTAAATATATTGTGGTTCATTGGGTTCTTTCTGCCAAAAAAAAATTAGAATTGGGTAGTTCCTTTAATTCTATAACTCGGTTTCTCTTTCTTCATCATTTAATGCCTTTTCATTATGAATATGCTTAAGAGAGTGGTAACTATTAATTTGTAATTATTTTTTAATTGGAAGTGGGTTTTTTGCATGAGTCAGCAAACTACACCCATTGGCCAAGTCTGCCGTTTGCTTATTTCTCTAACTACAGTTTTATTAGAATGCAGCCAGTCTTGGTTGTGTTGTCGTTGGGGCTGCTTTCATGCTCCAACAGCAGAATTAAGGAGTTGTGACGCAAACCATATGATCCACAAATACTATCTGCCTCTTTACAGAAGAGATTTGTTGACCCCAACTTCATAAGATGATATTTCCCCCCATGCTTACAATTTTTCCAGAACCCAGTTATGAATTACATCAGTATGATGCTATTGGGCGATCCCCTGTTTGCACTGAAAGTATGTTTTCAATGTGTCTTGTAATTGGAATCATACAGTTTGTGGCCTTTTTGATCTGACTTCTCGTAGTTAACTTTTTTTGAAGTGTGTAAGGAAGTCTTTCCTCACAGATCACAAAGGCAGTGTTTTCCTCTATGTAATTTTATATATTATCATTTACTTACCTTCCATGTTTGCAAATTTTAACCCGTCAGGAGTCTCAATTTTTATATTGTTTTAGGTAGCAGTTGAGTTTTTTCTCAATATAGTGAGCTACTTGTTTCAATGCCATCTATTAACGAGTGTTTTTAAATAAATACAGGTAAAATTTTTATTGAGTGTATTAAATATATAAGCATAGTTTAACTTTAGATCATGGCTGTTAATATTCTATTCAGTAGTATGGAATATCTCTTAATCTATTGTGTCTTCCTTAGGCCTGTTAAAAGGCTTGTAACCTTTTTTTCTGTAGGGATCAGTGAATACTTGGTTAACTAATTCCTACATAGCTTTTTGCTTTTGTGAGTGCTCTCTCATTTTATCATATTCTATAAATATAAATTGCAAAATTAGAGTACCATTGATTTTTACAAATTGATCTTTTATTTGGGCATCTTGTACTCTCTGATTAGTTTTAAGTTTATTTAGTAGTTTTTCTAAGTGGACCATGTAATAGGTTGCAAAGAGTAACAATCTTATTCTTCTTTCAACATGTTCCATATGTTATTTCATTTTCCTTTCTTAGAACGTTTACTAGGATTTGCTCAATACCTTAAATGTAGTGGTAAGAGTAGAAATACTTGTCATATTATCTCTCACTATAAAAATGCTCAGATATTATTAAGTATAGTGGTTGTTCCAGGTTTAGGTCTCAAACATATAACAATGGAATACTTTTTTTCCAGAATACCAATTAGCACATTCCCCAGAAGATGTAGATACTGCATTTGACTGATGAATTTATTCCTAGCCTTCATTAGAATCACTGGAGGAATTTAGTGAAATCTGGGCTTTAGCCCTAGAGTTTTTCATTGAATTGGTCTGCGTTAGGACCCCTCTAGCTGTGGACCCAACCTCAGAACAATGATCACCAAGCTCCTTAGTTTCTACTTTGCCCAGTCTTCTTGTATAATTGCAGAGGGGAAATTCTGCAGTGTCTCTACCACCATATTTATGGTGGGGAAGTAATCGAGAAAAAATTTCTAGTACTTATCAAGTAAAAAACGTGCAGGAGGTGGAACAGCAGTCACATTGCTTGTTTGGGGAAGGAAGCAAAGAAAGCATGCTTTGGTAAGCTGAGGTGAACCATAGGGAACTGAAGTGACATTTTTGATAGAAAATGAGGAAAAATACAAGTTTTTTTTTTTTTTGAGACGGAGTCTTGCTCTGTCGCCATGGTGGAGTGCAGTGGCGCAATCTCGGCTCACTGCAACCTCCGCCTCCTGGGTTCAAGCGATTCTTCTGCCTCAGCCTCCCGAGCAGCTGGGACTACAGGCCCGTGCCACCACACCTAGCTAATTTTTGTGTTTTTAGTAGAGACGGGGTTTCATCATGGCAAGGATGGTCTCAATCTCTTGACCTCATGATCCGCCGGCCTCCACCTCCCAAAGTGCTGGGATTACAGGTGTGAGCCACCACGCAAATACAGTTATTTGTAACATAGTTCACCTTTACTATGTGTCTAAACCACTGGAAAACATTGATATCACAGTTATTAAAAGGATTGGGGCCGGGCGCGGTGTCTCACGCATGTAGTCCCAGCACTTTGGGAGGCCGAGGCGGGTGGACCATGAGGTCAAGAGATCGAGACCATCCTGGTCAACATGGTGAAACCCCGTCTCTACTAAAGATACAAAAACTTAGCTGGGCATGGTGGCGCGTGCCTATAATCCCAGGTACTCGGGAGGCTGAGTCAGGAGAATTGCCTGATCCCAGGAGGCGGAGGTTGCGGTGAGCCGAGATCACGCCATTGCACTCCAGCCTGGGTAACAAGAGCGAAACTCCGTCTCAAAAAAAAAAAAAAGGATTGCTTGAAGAGGGATGTCAGTGAACAAGTGTACTTATTAAAATGTGTAATATACTGCAAGTGTCAATGTGCAGATCCTCTGAGAGAAAGAACTTATTTTTAAGAGCAAATGTGTTCTTTGTTCTAAACAACATTTCTTAGAAAATACTTTTGATCTACTTAGTGAGTTGGAAAAATTTTGAGTTTAAAAATCAACAAGATACATTCGAAAACACAACAGTAAAGTAAAAAGAAAGTTAAGTAGTATAGAAACATAGGAAACATTTATATTTTATTGTGTAAATTTTAATATCAATTAGCTTTTTAATCATAAAGGTCCGAGCAGTCAATGTTGAGTTGCATAAAAGGTTAAAGAAACATTTTAAATGTTTGCTATACAGGTGCTTCCACTAAGAGATTTAAAAATAATGTCTTTCTGCCAAAAACTCATCCTGTAATGATTTTCACAAGGTATCGGGTTTCCAATATTTCTCCTTTGGTGGCTCATGTCTGAGTTTGCTGATTAATTATGTACAATTTTAATCATTTACTTTCTGCCCTGGAGAAGGAAACAGAAGACTTTGGGCAACTAACACTGTTTAGGAGCTATGACAGTCTATTTTATAAATTAAAGTAATCACATTCTACTTTTAGATGATTTGTGATTTATACTTGTATATTTTATTTGTTTATAATAGTCTATAGCCTAAAAATTCACTTTAATATGTATTAAAACTGCAACTCATTTGCACCAACCTAACAGATTAATTAGTAATGCTAGCTGCTGGTCATGGAATAATGTAGAGCTCCCTAAACTCAGTGTATTTTATCTACCAGGAATATCTAAATTATTTACAGTTTAATATTAGCAATTGTTTTCCTCTTCCTCTTCCCTCAGTACAGTGCTGCTTGTTTTCTGGATCTAAGGAGAGTTGTTTTCCATTGTCTAAGTAGTCAAAACAATTGTTGTTGGAAATAACCTCATTTTAGCCAATTGTCCAGAAGAAGTGTATGACTTTATTTCCTGATACAGTCTATGAGAGAGACACTAGTAAAACAGTGATAGAGGGTAGCACAAGAAGATCTTCAGTTCAAGTACAGTTATGCTAGGACAACAGAGTCACACCATGAGTTAGTTGGGCAATGTCTCATTGAATGCATATATATTTTTTCTTGAATATAAAGCCTTACAATCTCATGCTCCAGCTGCCTACATTCTAGTCTGAGTAAGAGCATTCTCCTATGAACACTTAGTATGTTGTAAAACAATAAAACAAGGCAATCACTTTAACAGTTTGAGAAATATTTCATTTTGGTATTCACCTTCCTGGCACACAGCTTTAGATTATGATTAGCAATGTTTGTGAGACTTTATTGGACAGAATTTAAGGCAAACAAGCCTATAGCTGGAGCTCATTTTGTCTTTCTGTTTTTGTTTCTTCAAATGGAATAATTTTTGACCTCATTAATTCCTGTTCTTTTCCATTTAATTAATGTAGTACATGTACTTTTGAAAGTTCTCCTGTAATATTTTCCTCCATTTTAATTGTATCTTACCTTTTATTAGTTAGGGAGGATATAAGCTAGGTATTGGAATGGAAATAAAATGTAATTCCCATGATCTTTTTTATTTATGTAAGACAGGCATGATGTTTCAATTCTGCCAGCTAAGGAGAATAAAAGTTCTTATTACTGAGAGTTGGATTTCAATTTCCTAAAAATATCACATTCCTAAACTTTCCTGACAAATTTCCCATATACTTTGACAATGTCTGCAATTCCTTAAGAGTATGGGGTTGTGATTTTGACAAGCCCCTTCAGGGACCATTGGTTTTCCAGGTACCCTCAGCCAAATCTAATGGTAATTGCTTGAGTAGTTATCATCACCTCATTTGTTGAGAAACTTTACTTTCATTAACAGTTGTGTAAATAAAGCCAGATAGTATACATTTCTTTTTCTTTTAGCATGTTTATTGGTTAACCTAACCTTCAGTCTGGCTAAAATTGAACAAAATAATTTATTTGTATGGTCACTGAGTTTCTTTTTTAGAATTCTGGATAGATACCCTAATATTTCTGGTTGAATGGAGTTAGAATTCTTGTTTTGACTACAACTGTATTGTTTTCATGAGAATATCCATGTCTCTTCTCTCTTCAATGACATGTTAATGGTGTGTGTGTGTGTGTGTGTGTGTGTGTGCGTGTGTGTTTTACTCAGTGTCTTGAGTCAGTTTAGGTTCTAACATATTTGGACTTAGACTGAAAACACTGACACTAGGTATGAAAATATGGACTATAAATTTAATAGCTTTATCTTCATCATATAAATCTATTTCAATTTAATACCAATAATACTGGTTTGTATATAAATGTTCCTTATATCTTCCTATTCACTTAATTTTACAATTTTAGGTTAACTGTTTAAAAATACATTTATAGCAAACCAAGTTGTAAGAAGTATTTATCGGTATCTAAAGTGAGCAACTAACTTGGCAATGAATATGAATGATCTCTACTAAAAATCCAAAAATGTTAGCTGAGCGTGGGGGCACACACCTGTAGTCTCAGCTACTCAGGAGGTTGAGGCAGGAGAATTGCTCAAACCCAGGAGGCTGAGATTGCAGTGAGCTGAGATCACGCCACTGCACTACAGCCTGGGTAACAGTGCGAGACTCTGTCCCAAAAAAAATAAAGTCCTGAAAAGTCATCAAGGGAATTTACACTTGGCACAGTAGCTAGTAAGGAGGCTCTGGAGATTGTCAAGTAGGACAATGTATTTTTAACCAATTGATAATGAGAATTACAGAATGTACTTCCCTTATAGCTTGTTAAAAATAGTTTAGGCTGGCCACTTGTGGTGATTCACGCCTATAATCCTAGCAGTTTGAGAGGCTGAGGTGGGTGGATTGCCTGAGGTCAGGAGTTGGAGACCAGCTTGGCCAACAAGGTGAAACCCCATCTCTATTAAAAATACAAAAATTAGCTGGTGGTGGTGGTGGTGTGAGCCTGTAATCTCAGCTACCTGGGAGGCTGAGGTGGGAGAATCACTGGAACCTGGGAGGCAGAGGCTGCAGTGAGCTGAGAGCATGGCACTGCACTCCAGCCTGGGTGACAGAACAAGACTCCATCTTAAAAACAATAACAACTTTAGGCTGTAGCAACAGTATTAAAAATCTTCATGCAACTGTCTCCTAATGCTGTCAAAAAGAGCCATTTAAATATTTGTCAGTTGCATCACCTTTATTCTGAGACTGTACAAATGAGAACAGGTTAAACTGGTGTAATTAACAAAGACTGCTGAAAAAAAAATCCACACAGGTCTGACTTTGTGTACCACCAGTGGTGTTATAACAGTTAAGAGGTAACAAATAAAGGAGCAGCCATAAAATGTTCATGTTTAGATAGAATATGATCAGAGGAATGCTGTCCTTTCAAATAAGGAACCTTTAATGTAGGCATTTGGAGCTATTTAAATGAAGGAAGAGCTAAGACAAAGTTGTTAGAACTCCATGGTCTTTTTCAACCTGAAGATTTTGCAGGTTGAAAAGGGTTATGAAAGGTTATAGTACACCTAGCAAGACCTCTGGAGAACTGCATCTGACCAGTTCTACCAACATGAGCTATGCCACCTTTTTATATTTGAGTGCTGATAATTTTTATAACAACACTCTAACCGGGAGTGGATGGGGTGGAAAGAGAAAGCAAGGGGGAAGAAAGGAATTATGATGCTTTCATAACCTCATTCTAAATATCTTATAAAGAAAAGACTGTTTTTGAGTTTGCATTTGCATGTGGCTTCCATCTGACAATGAACATGTGAGAGTTAATTATTGACTTCTCCTCACGTGTGGTGGTTCCATACAGACATTGCTGCTGAAGCATATATGGTCTTATATTATTTTCCAGTGACAAGAGCAATGTATGGTATTGACCTAGTTACTGGAACTGATGATAACTGAACATATTTTATAGATGTGGCTGTTTCCTCCCAGATGGAAAAATTTAAGTGTCTGGGTTTAGTTTGTGAGACGAATGTAAATATATCAAGCTTCTAGTATTGTTGCTAGTTTGCTTGCTGTATAATCTAAACAGATCATTTAATCTCTTAATGTTTCTCCTTTATCTTATAATCATAAATAAAAGCTTACAGATGATATTAATTTAAAATGTCCACAATGGTTGTTTTTTTCTTGGAGGAGTTTAGGAGAGATGCATAGAGAAAAATTATAAATCTTAAATTTAGATGTGAAAGAGAATATGTAAGAAAATAGACTTATAAAATTACTCTAAAGTGGCCTTCATAGTCTATTGTATGTTAGGTTTTTAAATGTATTCTGCTATATTTTCCATAAATAAAATTAAGGAAATTAATTAAACATAATTAAACAGTCTTTTAATAATAACCTCAAAATGCATTATATATTTCTCAATCACTAAAATCCCAGCTAGGTTTAGTAGACTGCAAAAGCAGAGTGTAGACAAATGTATTTTGAATAATTTTCAAGAAAAAGATCTGAAGTAAAAGTTTTTCTTATACCGCTTTCAGGCCCAATCCCTGGGATGTCCTATCCCTGGGATGACTGGTCAACTGAATGATTACCCATGGAGAAGAGTGTGGATTAAGCTTAATGGTGTGCACATGTAGCTAGGCAATTGTGTAGTAATATATTATAAGCATCCATGAGGGAACTTGGAGGCCGATGATCTGGTTTTGATCTTGGCTCTGTGACCAGTTAGCATGACTATGGGCAGGTTACCTACAACTCTTTGGGCTTTGCTTTCCATATCTTTGAAACTGGAATAAAAACAGCACTTTCCTTAGGGTTGCTGCATTAAGTGTTAAACTCGTAAAGTGTCTGGCAAAATGTAAGCTAAAGAAATAGTATCTGTGATCATTATTATTAGGATATGAATGCAGATCTTACCAGGAAGGTGAACCCGTAGTATTTGAGAGGGTGTCCTAGGCCAACTTGTGAAGAGTGGGGAAAATAATCGAGGGCAGAGTCCTAAGGAATCCAGCATTTAAGGGACAAGTAGAGAAATGAGGACATGCTGAGAAGTAACCATACTCATAGGAAGAAAATCAGACAAGTATGATATTGTAGAAACAAAGGAAAAGAACATATCAAGAAAAAAGAATCGGTTAACATTACTAAATACCACCCCTCAACCCCAAAAAGCAGTTTGTAACATTTCATACCTCCACATGCCACCATTAGGCTATATTTTTATAGATGAACTTCTCTGTCTAATGTTCCTATCTTAAAGGGTGATTGGTGTTCTTAAAGTTGGCTGGTGCAGGGAAGACTAATTTCCAAAGTTACCTAGTAAAAGATAAAGCATTTGCTTAAGTAGGAAAGTTGTAGCAAAGTAGGAAAGTGGTGACCTTTGACCAGAGCTGTTACAGTGTAGTTGTTAGGGAGAAACCAAATGGCAGGAAGTAATAGTCTATGCGCTGGAAAAATGACGGTATTTGTGGAGGAGAGGAGGAAGGTATGCAGCTGACAGGTGTGGATCTGTGTTGTTTTAAGATGGGAAAACATGCTAATGTTAAGGAGACATTAAGAAGGTGGCAGTATGGGTTAGAAAGGGTCTTGTGTAATGATAGCTAATGGCTTAGGATACAGAGCATTGGTCAGTGGTGAGCCTGAAAGAGGGAGACTGCTGGGTTATAACAGTGCAAGGAGACGAGTTTTGGTAACAACGAGTTGAAGATTCTAATGGCTAACAGTCTCTTTGAAACAGAGATGTCCATTTTAAGGAGAAAGATACAAACTCAGTCTCCAGTAAGAAGTGTTATACCACTAGGTATTTTTGGAGTAAAATTTGATAGCAATAGAGGCAATCAATCTAATTGAAAACTAACAGAAATTGGATATTAAATATAATTCTACCCTGTATTTATACTGTTAGGTATATTCGAAGGAGCTAGGATCTCTTAAGTAATGAAATATTTCACATGTAACAGAAGAAACTGGAACTCTGTTTAGTAGTGTTAAATGATTTAGAAGTTAGTCAAACTTCAAGAGAAATTAATGTAATATAACAATTTATAGAAAACACCAACATGGTGAAGTTTTACCAGATAGTTGTTTTTTCGTATCTTTGCATTTATGCATTGTCTTTTCTATAGGGCCATATAACATGTCTGTTCTGTATAAAAATTGGTTTATCTTTGCTAGCAAATCATTTATAAACATAAAATAGAATGCTAAGTTTTTAATATCAGTTTGATAAACTTTGGTATTCAGAGGTTTTTTTTGTAGTTCAGAAGATACTTGTCATTATAAAGATTAATATTTGCTAGTTTTAAAAGGTCTTCCTTGAGGATCTATTGAAATATGATAAAAATGTAGTATTTCTAGGACTATACAAAGATTTGCACTTTTCTCATGCCTGATACTGTACCAGTTAGGGGAAAGAGCTAATTGCTTTTTGTTCTTTGCTTTGTAAACAAAGAGTTTACAAAATGCAGTGGTTCAGACAAGATAGAGGTTTATTTTTCTATTTAATGACAGTCAAGGTAGACTGTCCAGGGCAGTTAGGAACTCTTCTTCATGTAGTAGTGGCTCTCCCAATTTTATTATTTTATTTTTTTGGAGACAGTCTTGCTCTGTCCCCTAAGCTGGATTCTAGTGTGATCTCAGCTCACTGCAGCCTCTGCTTCCTGGGTTCAAGTGATTCTCATGCCTCCACCTCCCAAGAAGCTGGAATTACAGGTGCTTGCCACCATACCTGCCTAATTTGTGTATTTTTAGTAGAGACAAGATTTTGCCATGTTGGCCAGGCTGGTCTTGAACTCCTGACCATAGGTGATCCACCCCACTTAGCCTCCCAAAGTGCTGGGATCACATGTGTGAGCCACTGCACCTGGCTGCTCTCCCAGTTTTTAATGCATAACTTTCAAAGTCATTGGTTGTAACCACCCTAAATGGTGGTGAAAAGAACAGAAGCCTTGGCCACGGATTTCCTCTTAGGCAAGTTAAACAGAAGTTGGTCACATATTTTATGAAAATCAGTTCAGTTTATAGACAATTGCAAAAGAAGTATAGCTAAAAAGCAAATAAAAACAAAACACACAAAGAAGTTGGTTACATAATTTTTCCTTGTATTCTGTTGGCAATGAGGGATTAATTACATGACCACAGTTGTGCCAAAGGGGACTGGGAAACACAATTCCTAGCCAGCAGTCATGTCTCAACCATGCTTTATTGTTACGGAGAAAGGTGAAGAAAAGTCTTTAGCTGATAGATAACCAATGCCAGCACGGACACTATTGGATGTATAAGGAAAGGTATACTGTTTTAAGAGTATCTTTATACCCATTAAGATATTTTTGAAAAGTCAAATTTAGGGTTGTCACATTAATATTATACTAGTTTACTGTGTGATTGTAGATTCAATTACAATAAATGAATTTCATGCAACATCTTTTAGTGCAAAAAAAACCTTAAAGGAGAGAATACTAGTATAATATTGTGTAAAAGGCCAGTGGGTGGAAAATTTCCACCTGTCCCTGTTCTATTAATATTTTCCAATATCTTTAGGTATTTTCCTAAAGTAACTTTATTCCATTTAGAAATTTCAGTAGAAATTTATTCTCAAATATCTACTACTCCATATTGTTTTTGGAATTGGGGTTCCTACTCCCTAGAAACTTAGAATTCAGAAGGGGGAAATGTTTATAATGACAGTAATGTATAATATGTGAAATAAAAGGGTGGTACAAAGGAAAATGTTTTAGAGAAGGCCTCAAAAATAAGTGATTTCTACTCTGGGATGTAACGAATGAATAGAAATATCTACATTTACAGAAAGGGAAATCAGAGTGACACAACAGGAAGCAAGTATGGTATGTTCAAGGGCTTGGAGAACCACAAATTAATTGATTTAAGTAAAGTGAGGGACAGAGATGTGGCAAAATGTTAAGGTTTATTTGGTGCTATGCTGACAGTTCAGCAGGATCTGTTTGGTGATTTAAAACCCCTGGAATAGTTGAAAGAATTTTTGGGATGTATGTCTCTAGTCCCTTTTTTCTTAGCTTTTAAACATAAAGTATATCATTATAAAAAAGCAAACTAGCTGATTTATTACCCTCAAAATATTAAATTCAAATTTTAGGGTACAGTAATTTTTATGCAATGGTAATAGCTCAAAATAGTGAAAAAATAGTATGCCTTTCCTTCTAACCACATAAAACTTTGGTCTGCATTTTAATATGCATTATGTCCTACATCTGTTTTTCTTAAATAATAAACATAAAAAAATATAAACAGCATCCATTCTTTTTTATATTTTGAGAGGGGGTTTTGCTCTGTTACCCAGGATGGTGTGCAGTGGCATAAACGTGGCTCACTGTAGCCTTGACCTCCTATGCTCAAGTGATCCTCCTTCCTCAGTTTCTGTGTAACTATTTTTTTCTTTTTGGTAGAGACTGGGTCTCTCTTATGTAGGCAAGTTTTGAACTATTAGGCTCCAAAGATCTTCCTGCCTCAGCCTCCCAAAGTGCTGAGATTATAGGCATGAGCCCCCACAACCAGCCTTTTTTATTTTATTTTTGTCTCCTCTTTCAATTAGTCAATAAAATGAGTTTAAAGACTACATTGTGTAACTTTTGTTACCAAAAGTTTGCTAATACAGTGGTCTAAAATAAACATTCTGCTTTATTCTAAGCCATGTAAAACCATGAAGTGATTATCACATACCATTTTGGAAATGTTTCAGAAATCCAATAACATTTTTAGAGGGAAGTTGTAGATAATAGGGTAGCCACTGAAGTGGGGGGAATCAAACCAGAGAATAATGAGATCAGATTTGCTTTATAGAAAGTTCCCTTTCAGAACAGCTTGGTGGATGTTTTGGGAAGATATGGGAATAGAAAGAAATGCAAGCAAAAAGAAAGCAAGGTGAGAGATGACTAGAGCTTGAGACTTGGCTGGGATGATGGGTAGGGACGCACAGGGTAGACTTCAGACATAGTGGAAGAATTGATAGGTCTTCGAGTGTGAGGCCAAAGGAAGGGAGGAACCTGGAATTACTCTGGTTCCAAGCTAGCTGTCTGCATAGGTGGCAGTAATGTCAAGTAGAATGGGGACTGGGAGAGAGGGAGCAGCTAGAATAGGGAGCTGGAACATGTGTTTTGATTTAGCAATTTAATATTTCATTAATATAATTGCAATAATGTTCAGGATGACTTGGTTTTACCCTAATAAATACGGACTTGTAGCAGAATCATATTGTTTCCATATGAGAACCTTCTCCCAGCTCTCAGATGTCCTTCCAGGTACTTTAACTCTAGTTGCTTATCTTGCTCACTTTTGTCTTTCCAAATCAGAGTAACAGAAAGCTTATGAATTTCATTTCTCGGCTCTTTCGGGCAAAAAACAAAGTGCGGTATTTGTGTTCTGAAAGATTTCCCAATGTCTCAAAAACAAGAAATAATTCTCCTTCTGAAAATCTTCCTGCAACTTACTTCAAAGTCTTTGTTACCAAAGGAATTAAGTTAAGGCCCTTTTTCAGGCCACTAGATTGGGAGAAAAAAAAAATAACCAAAACTGCATATCATTGCTGCTAACATACTCTGCTGTGTTAGGCAAAAGATGTCACCTCTTTGGAGGTGTATTTTGCTATCTGTATTAAATCAAAATTTCTTGGGGTTGTTGACTTGATTTCGGGTGATCTACAAGCCCCTTAAAATAGTATGAAAAAATGTCTCTGCTAATGCAAGTCCTTTCCACAACAGCATCCACAGCTTTCAGCAGATTCTTAGGATTATGGGACACCCAAAAAAGTTTTTTAAGAAATGCTATTATGGTCATTTCACATGAAGACTGAATTTCTTGCCATCACTTCTGTATTTTAGTGGAGGTAAAAATATTCACCATAGCATAGAATGGGATTTTCTTAGATGTAGACCTATTACTTTACAAATTTGTTCATAAGTTGTGCCTTGTCTTTTAGTTTTTCTCTGATCTTCTGAGATGACATCAATAAAATTCCAGCATCTGGTCTCTGTGGGAGAGGTAGGAGTATGAGCAAAGTTACAGAGAGGCTGCCAGAGAAATTCTGAGTGTGGTCAAAATTTCTACCACCTGACTCTTAAGACTAGGAGCTTATTTAGTTTTCTTCCCTTTACTCATGAACACCACCAGAAAGGATGTTAGCCCCTTGGCACAGCCCTTTGAGAAAGCTGCCAATGTCTGTACCAGACACAAAAATTGACTGCAAAGTACAAGTGTGGGCAAAACTTACCCAAGTCTTGTCTAAGATAGAACAGTGACAGTTATTAGCTAAAGCAAGTGAAATAAAATGAGCATTGTCCCTAGAGCTATTTTTAAGTCTGAACCTTGGCCAATTACCAAAACATACTTATTTTTAAGATTCTATGTAGTTTAATTAAATGGCATTTTTTTGGCTTTTGAATAACTCAGTAAATATATACGGGGTTTAGCTACATTTGCGTTGGCTTAATTTAAAAAAAAAAGATGTAGTCCTCATAAAATGTATATAGCATCTCTATTATGCTGCCCCTCCCCTTGACTTTCCCTTATAATTCTGCCATGTCCTGGATAGCAGTGCTTCTCAAGCTGAGACTAAGGAATGCTTGTTTGTTATATTTGGAAGTTAACCTCTGTTTACTGTGTTTCTTTTAAGCAACTTGTACAGTTGACTCTTGAATAATGTGGGAACTGAAGTGCTGACCCACTGGATAGTTAAAAATCCACATAAAACTTTGGACTCCCCCCACCCAAAACTTTACTACTAGTAGCATTATATTAAATGGAAACCTTATTGGTAACACAAACAGTCCATTAATGCATATTTTGTATATGTGTCAAATCCTGTATTTTTACAATAATGTTAGGTTAAAGAGAATATTATTAAGAAAATCACAAGGAGGAGAAAATATATATAGTATTCCTCAAGTGGAAGTGGATCATCATAAAGGTGTTCATCCTTATCATTTTCATGCTGAGTAGGCAGAAAGGAGAGTTGGTCTGTGTCGGGTGGCAGAGGCGGAAAGAGAGGCAAGAGAGGTGAGTTCACACAGTGTAAGCTGTATTGAAAAAAATCCTTGGATAAGTGGACCTCTGTAGTTAAAACTTATATTGTCCAAGAGATAACTGTGAACATGACCCAGCAGAGTTAATGTCTGAACCAGTGTATAGCCTGTTCAGTGACATCAACCCACTGATCACTTGCTTGAATATGGAGAGGGGGGAATATGATTTGTAGAAATTTTTGCACCTCTAAAATAAGACAGTTAATTTATGTAGACTATGACACTGATAGCTGGCCCACAGCTGTAGAAAAAGAAATAAATAGAACAATACGCAGTTAGTAGCAATACTGATATACTCAAAGGTAATGACTCATCATGAGGCCTGATGTGGTGGTTGATGCTTGTAATCCCAGCACTTTGGGAGGCTGAGGCAGCGGATCATTTGAGGTCAGTAGTTCAAGACCATCCTGACCAACATGGGAAAACCCTATCTCTATTAAAAAAAAAAAATTAGCTGGGCATGATGGTACATGTCTGTTGTCCTAGCTACTCAGGAGGCTGAGGCAGGAGAATTTCTTGAACCCAGTGGGTAGAGGTTGCAGTGAGCTGAGATCACGGCACTGCACTCCAGACTCGGTGGTAGAGTGGCATTCAGTCTAAAAAAAAAGAAACTCATCTTGAAGATTGTTATTTTTAAAAGCATTAATAAAGGGTAACTATTAAAAAGACTCATGTTTTGTTATACAGTCAACAGCAAGAGGAAATCTAATGTAATTTTCATTTCTTATCTGGGAAATCAGTCCAAGAAGATAATAATTTAACGGTGATTACTTATATAACTAATACTTGGGGATGCATTTTTTTACTCTTACATTATAACAGTTTAATTTTATTACTCTGAGTATTTATACACTCTTCTCTATACGCATTTCCTCACATTTAACATATAATTCATGAAGGAAATCAAGTCCTTAAAATTTACCCAGTGTTTCTTATAAGTGGGAGTTGAACAAAGAGAACACATGGACACAAAGAAGGGAACAACAGACATCAAGGCCTGTTAGGGGGTTGGAAGTGGGAGAGGGAACTCAGAGGATGGGTCAGTAGGTGCAGCAAACCACCATGGCACAAGTATACCTCTGTAACAAACCTGCACGTCCTGCACATGTATCCCATGTTTTTCTTTAAGAAATAAAATTACCAGGTGTTCAATAAATGTGTTTATATTTAAATTTATTGAAACAAAAACTTTTGATTCACAGTAAGGTAAGTGAAATAGTCATCCAATAGAAGTCCCAATATAACATTTTTAGACCCTCACTGGAGGGTAGTAACTGTTTTCTTGAGTATATTACAGGTCAAATGGAAAGTTACTTTTTTTTTCTATTAAAGTCAAGTTTATATAACTTACAAATTCATATAAAGTATATTTTATACTATCTGTACACATTTAATGTACATCAAACTAACATCTCATATATTTGTTATTTTAAATTTATTTCCAGTTGTATCTTGATTATAAAATACTTAGCTACTTATATATAAAATGCTAAAATGACATGGTCTCAGATTTCCATCAGATTTTATTACACTTTTCAAATGCAGAGCATCTTTTGTTTTATTACCACATTCACATTGATTATATATAATCATCCTCTATTTGTGGTGGTATAAAAATTATTTATGGAGAAATGGAGCATAGGTTCTTTGCCATTTTGAATTTCTTCAGAATCTGAAGAATTTCTGAATATTTGAAGAATATGTTGTTCAACTTGGTTAAAATTTTAATTTCATGAAATTTTGGAGGTTTTATTTGTGTACTATGTTTTCAGTCAGGAGTAACCTTATTGTGTATAATTTGCACATAGTTTTAACCCAAGACATGATAGTATATTGTAACTTCCTACAATACTTACCTGTATTTTTCTAGAAAAATTACTTTGAACATGTTTTATGTTACACTTTTCTTAAAATAGAGTCTTAAAAAATAACCTAATTAATATATGGTAAATTAGAAGATCAGACAATGTGTATAGTATTGTTTCAAAAGTATATACATGAATGTAAATACGTAAATAGAAAACATGGAAGAAATACACTTCAAAATGTTTTGGAATAAGATAATTTTATTATGTTTTAATATATTTTAAAATGTTTTTCTACCCATCTCGATGAATTTTTTTGGGATTAAGAATATATATAATCATTGGGATAGGCATAGTAACTATAGTGATATCTTCTGACTGTTGCAAGGAACAGGCAAGATAGTATTTCTACTCCTCTGTGAGCAGAGTGCCTTTGTTTACTATTGATAGAAGTAGCAAATCCTCACAACCTACATTTCCTTTACATGACTATCTCAGTTTTGAGACTGAGGGCAGTTTTGAGTAAGTACTTTTTCTGAGAAGACTCCTTTTTTAAGGTAACTGAATAGATTTTGCTAAATTGATGGTTTCAGGTAATGGTGTGTAGTTTGAAGCTCCTTTGTCATTACTTGAAATATTATCTGCCTTGGAAGAGGCAACACATTAATGAATAATGATTTATTATCTTTGACTCATTTAGTCATTGAGGTACATTGTTCCCACCTCATTTATATTGTCTAATTTTATCGGGCTACCAGTGAATCCTACTGGTGTGTTAACAAAATTCTGACCAAGAAACTATTTGATTTTTTAATTAGAGACTGCAAAACAGGCATGCTATGTTGAATGTGTCCTCCAAAAAGCCTGTACTGGGAACTTAATTTTCAATGCAACAATGTTGGGAGGTGGAGCCTAATGATAGATGATTAGTCCACGAAGGCCCTCCCTTATGAATGGATTAATGCCATTTGCCAGACTGGGTTTATTATCATGGGAGTGTGTTTCTTATAAAAAGGTCTAGTTTGGTATTTCACTCGGTCACTTACCCTCCTGCCATAGGATGACACAGTAGAAAGACCTTTGCCAGTTGCTGGAACCTCGATTCTGAACTTCCCAGCCTCTAGGACTGAAATAATTTTTTCTTTATAAACCACCCAGTCTCTGGCATTCTGTTAAGCAGCACACAATGGACTAAGAAAAGGCACCTTTCACATTTTCTTTAGCAGATGGTGTTCATTCAGGAAACGTTGCTGACTGACAGGTTTAACTCTTACTCATTTCTCTTCTTGTGCGGTGGTACTGTTTCAAAATTCTAAAACTAGCAAAATAACATGGATTTCCTGTTTTATATCATGTTTTTGATGTGAGATGAAAACAATCATTAAAAAGCCATGCTTCGTATTTTCAAAGTGTCATGGGTTTCTTTCAATTTCATTCCTAACATTTAGCATCCTCAAAATGATTATTTATCCCAGAATATCTTTAATATCCTGCAATTCATAGCAATTTGGTTAATGTTGGGGATAGCTATCCTTCTTAATAAAACAGGGAACTTTATATTTTAATAGTTAAAATAAATTTTAAAAACTAGAAAGAATGTTGCTGATTATTCTTATATTGAGGAAAAATAAAACTAATAAATTCTATTCCCGTAAATATTGTTATAGTTTTTGATAAATCTAACATTATTACAAAGGCATTTTGCTCATTTAAAATCTTCAATTATAAGAATAAAAGGTTAAGTAATGATTTTACAAAAATACTATGACTATTTAAAGTGAGAAATACCAGTTTAATTGTACACAAAATGTCTCAATGAGGTTAAAAAATAAGCTGTATCTGTAAGGACGTAAATGATAGTTTCTTTCTTTACTTTTTTTTTTTTAACTCTTGATTTTTTCACCCAGGCTGGAGTGCAGTGGCATGATCTTGGCTCACTGCAGCCTCCGCCTCCTGGGATCAAGCACTTCTCCTGCCTCTGCCTCCCGAGTAGCTGGGACTACAGGCACATGTTGCCACACCTGGCTAATTTTTTGTATTTTAGTAGAGAACAGGGTTTTACCCTGTTGCTCAGGCTGGTGGTGAATTCCTGAACTCAGGCAGTCTGCCTGCCTCGGCCTCCCAAAGTGCTGGGATTATAGGTGTGAGTCATTGTGCCCAGCCAATAGTTTCTATTAATTATATAGATGTAGTTAGAACTCAACTGTAACTTTCATGAATCAACTTCCTAGTTACCTTCAGAATTTAATTTAGAGGGATGCTACATAATATTTCTTTAAATATAAGTGATACTATGTTTGAATACCAATTTTGTAGAAATGGTACAAGATAATGGGCTCGATTCGTTCCATGTTTGCAATGTATAGTGTTATATAGATAGTGTTATGTATAGTGTTATAATTTCTCAAACCCTAATGAGAAATTAATGGTCATGGCGGAAAAAGGATATATGCATGTTTCCTATTCTTTCCCTCTATAATGCTGTTCTGGATAGTGCATTCTGTAATACTATCCTGGACTTGGTCTGTCTTTCCTTGCTGTGGCAGGATAGAGTGAAAATGTTTCAGCGTTTCAAATCTGTTACACATGAACGTGACCAAGAGGAGCCAAAACTGGCTACTCATAGCTCTTCTGAAAAGTATTTTAAAATACAGACTCCTGGGATCCATAGAATCGGAGTCAACCTGGTTCCTTCCAAAGCACTAATAACTTGGCTTATGGTGACTTGGTAAAACAAACCATATGTATATTCGTAGTACCCTACTTTTACTTTGTAATCACATTCTACATATATGTATTGGCTAAGATCATGAGTATTTTGTTGTTGGTAAAGACAATAAATTCAATGAAAATATGAATTGTACTTTCAGAGTAGAAAACGTATTTTTCCTAAGTTTTCGTGGAGGTTTTATACATTGTTTTTCATTTTTAGTTGGTACATAATGTACATTTTTGTCAGAGTAATATTTTGGTACACATATAGAATATGTAAAGATAAAACCAGGGTAATTATTGGCATATCCATCAGCTCAATCATTTATTTCTTTGTGTTAGGAACACTTAAAATCCACCTTTCTAACTTAATAAATATATGCAAAAATTATAATAGATAATGCATTCCATAATATTATCACAGACTTGGTCTGTTCAATGCACATTGGAAACAGGAGGAAATCAAGGCCATTATCTTGTATCATTATTTTGAATGCTACAAAATTTAGCATTCAAGCATAGTATCACTTATATTTAAGTGCTATAGAATGCACTCTCCCGTCTAGCTGTAATTTTCTATCTATTAACCTTTTCTCTGTTTTCTCCTGCCCACCACTACCTTTCCCAGTCTCTAATAACCAAAATTCTACCATCTACTTACATCAGCTCATTTGTTTAAGCTCTTATTTGTGAGTGACAGCATGTACTATTTCTTTTTTGTGCTTCACTTATTTCATTTAATGTCTTGAGGTTCATCCATGATTCTGAAAAATGACAGGATTTCAGTGTTTTTTAAAGACTGAATAGTATTTCATTGTGTGTACATACCACATTTTCTTTATCCATTCATCTGTTGATGGACATTTAGGTTATTTTCATGTATTTGCTGTTGTGAATAGTGTTGCATTAAACATGCGGGGGCTAGATATCTAACAATACTGATTTCCTTTCCTTTGGAAAAATAGTAGTGCAGTTGCTGGTTCATATCACAGTTGGATTTTTGATTTCTTGAGAAATTGGAGGTTGCACTTTTAAGAGGAAAAGAAAGTTATGTATAACTATGCTGAAATTATTTAATGTATATGTATAATATGTGTACATGTTTGTTTATATGTACAAGCATTTTTAACATGCTATACAAGAAATTACATTGGGGCAGATAAAGTATGTTTATAAATAATAGCTATATGAGGCTGTTTAAATAGGGACAGACAATATTGAGGCCTGGAAGAGACTGATCATTTTAGTTTGAGGTGATTGAGAAATACTTCATGGAATAGATTTCAACATCAAATTTGTTAAGACTGAAAAATGTGAAATACCACAAATTCTAAGAATGAGGGTGGGAACCAAATTATTATTGTATTAATAAAGAGGATGAAAAGTCTGACACATAGTTGGTACTAAAATATTTGTAAAATATGGATGAATGTCAAATTTTATAGGAGGTTTGTTAAGCAAGTCAAAATGCAAATGATAGAATGCTTGGGATACCTGTTATGCCTTTATTCTGTAAATAAATATGTTTTGAATCTGTAGTATGTGCCAAGACCTTGTGATAGGCACCAAAAATTTCAGACATGCTTTATTTCTCCAAGAGCTTAGAGTACAGCTTAATTTAGGTAGCAAAACATTTATTTTCAAATTTTTCTTAAAAGAGAGGAATTTCGTTTACTTGAACTCATTGATTTTGTTAAATAAGTTCTTTTTACTTATTAAAGATAAGTAAGTGCATTAACAACATCAGTTATAAGAAGACTATGCTTTGTAGAGACATCCAACAAAGAATGTGTTTGTGATCGGGAAGTTCAACTGAGTGGTATTGTAACCACACATAATTATATCAGGCTACTGATAGGAGGTTTGATTTTTGGGGGTGAATTTGTGGGAAGATAGAGAAGGGATAGAAGTAAAACATGTGGCCTGCATCAGGGAAATGCTTTCCTTGAAACCAGGGATTCTGCCTCTTTGAAAGGTAAGGTGAGTTCTCATGCTGCTTATAAAAACATACCCAGTTTAATGTTTCCTCAAGATAGGTTTTAGCGCAAGCTAGTATTCTGCGTGTTTGTAAAAATGATTCAACACCTGCAGCTGGTGAATTAGGAATTGTATTTGTTGCCTTTTTTATATTAGATGAGGTGCAAAAATTTTAATGCTAGTCAGTATGCACCACCACGGGAAAGTTAGTTCTCCTTAGCATTTGAAACTACAGTTTTGGAAACTTAGGCTAAGCTCATTTGGGTTTGTTATTTGTTCGCCCACTAACGTCTTCTTTTGTTGGAAGTGCTTATCAGCATAATGAGCTAAGTGTCATGCATATTTGTGAAGAAACGTCCCTTTTGGGAAGGAGAGGTACTCCTTGATCTTTATGAATCACAGGTTACTGTTTTGCCTTATTGCTTAACTTAATGTAGTGAAATCAGACAAAGCTTGAAAAAAAACATACCCAAGACTGGGTAATTGCCAAAGAAAGAAGTTTAATGGACTCACAGTTCTGCAGGTCTGGGGAGACCTCACAATCATGGCAGAAGACAAAGGAAGAGCAAAGGCACATTTTACATGGCGGCAGGCAGGCAAGAGAGGTTGTGCGGGGGAAATCCCATTTTGAAAGCTATCAGGTATTTTTCACTTTCAACCTGAAAATGAGTTACTAAGTGAGTTTCTTGCAGGCACCATAGGGTTGTAGCTTATTTTTTAAATCTCTGTAGCCACTATGTGTCTTTTGATTAGAAAATTTAATCTCTTTAAATTTAAAGTTGTGTAGTCTGGTAGGAAATTAGTACTATGATTTGTTGATTGTGTAACTTGCTTTGTAATTCCTTTGTTCCTCTCTCCATGACTTGTCTTCCTTCAGGATCCTGGTGAGTTTTTATAGTGGTATGTTTGCTTTCCTTTCTCTTTCTCTTTTGTTTATCTATTATACATTTTATCTTTGTGTGTACCATGAAGCTTACGTAAAACCATGAGGTTTACATCTTCTAACAGTCTCTTTTAAGGTAACATTTAGCTCTGAATTAATATGGAAGTTCTACACTTCTTTCCTCATGCATTTTAGGTTATTGATGTTACTGTTTATACCTTTTTTATATTGTATCCATTAACAAATTATTATAGTCTGAATTTTAACACTTTTATTTTTAACTGTATACTACAGTTGAAAGTGATTTGTGTAGACCATTACAAAATTATTGAGTTTGATTACATATTTATCTTTACCTGGAGGTTTTATGGTTTCATTTGTTTTCATCTTGCTCCTTTTTGTTGCAACTTGGAGAACTCCCTTCACCATTTCTTGTCAAGCAGGTCTAGTAGTAATGAACTTCTTCAGCTTTTATTTCTCTGGGAAGCCTTCATCTCTCCACTCTTGAATGACATATTTGATGGATATAATATTTTTGGCTAGTAGGGGGTTTTTGTTTAAGGTTTTTACACTTATTTTCTCAGTACTTCAATTTTATTTTCCAATTTTCTCTTGGCTTGCAAGGTTTCTGCTGAGAAATCCAGTCATAGTCATATGGATGTTCATTTATATTTAACAACCCACTTTTCTCTTGCTGCTTTCTAAATTCTCTCATTATCTTTGACTTCTGACAATTTGATTGTAATGTGACTTGGTAAAGACCTCTTAATTCCATCTACTTGAGGTTCTTTGTACATTGTGGACATGAATGTTCAATTCCCTTCCCAGATACTGTCTTTCTGTCATTATTTCTTTGCAAAAGCTTATTACCATTTCTCATTCTCTGCTGCCTTTGGTACTCCCCTAATGAATATGTTGCTTAATTTGATGGTGTTTCTTTAATCAAATTGGCTTTTTTCCCCATCTTTTTCATTCTTTTTTTTCCTCTGAGTAATTTTAAATGACTTGTCTTTGAGCTCACTGATTATTTCTTCTGCTTCAGTCTGCTGTTAAACATCTCTGAATTTATTTTAGGGATTATATTCTTCAGCTCCAGGGTTTCTGTTTTTTTCTTTTTAAGGGTTTTTATTTATAAGTTGAACTTCTAATTCTCCTCATACATTGTTTTCCTGATTTTGTTAAGTAGTTTATCCACATTCTCTTGTAGCTTATTGAGCTTTTAAAAGATTTTGAATTATTTGTCAAGCCATTCACAATTTTTTATTTTCTTGGTTATTGCAGATTTATTAGTTTCTTTTGATGGTGTCGTATTTACCTCATTCTTCATAATCTGTATAACCTTGCATTTGTGCTTGTGCTTTTGAAAGAGATGACTCCTCTTTCATTTTTTATAGACTCTTTTCAGCAAGCATAGACCTTCTCTAACCTTGATAGGACTGCCTCTGGAATTGTATTTGGGTGAAATGGAGAGGGGTCCTATGGTTGTGTCAAGTTCCTCATTCATATCTGCAGTTGGCAGGCCTATTACTAGGGTCACAGGTAAGTGTAGCTTATTTCAGATTTCTGAGTATGTTTCTGCCATGGCATGTCCCTAACAAGGTAGAATTGATTCCAGATTATGGTAGAACAGGGATGTAACCTAGGTTACAGTGCTGCTTCAGTGACAGCAGTCAGGTCTGAGGTTGGCAGACCAATTCCTGGGACACTTACGGTTTTGACCCCTGCTATATACCTGGATGGGTAGGACTGCGTCCTGGCCAAGGTAAGGCTGGAGACTTGTGCTGCTTCAGAGGTTGAAGTTGGATCTCAGATGGGCACATCTGTTACCTGGAATGCCTATAGGTATGACTTCTTTCAGGTCCTTTGGGCATGTCTCTAGGCAGGCAGAACTGCCATTGGGCTGAAGTAGAATGGAGCTTTAAGTTAGGTCACTGTACTGCTTCAGGAACCTCAGTTGGATCTAAGGTTGTCAGGCCCTGTTACTGCAGGTATGAATGGGCATGGCTCATCCCTGGATTTTTGGTGGAAGAGGCTCTTGGCAGGACTGTGGAAGAGTGGGGCTGGAACCTGCTCCATACAAGAACAACATTGTATGTATGTTCATTCTATTCTGAAGCTGGTGTCAAGGTCTATGGGCTTGTCATTAGTGTATAAGCCAGTCTTCTGAAAGCAGTCCTCCTGGGTCTTTGGATCCACTAGGATTTTATGCCTTCTGCCTGAATCCTAAAGCTTTCACATAGGCACTTTTGTCTGTGGATAGCTGCCAAATATTTGTTGTTGTGGAGGGATTCAGTGTGAGGACCTCTTGTTCCCCCATCTTGCTAATATACCCTGTAAAATGATCTGGATTCTAATTATGATTTTCTGACATTACCCACCTCTCTCTTTTCTTCTTGTTCTTTTGTTGGGATCAGTATAGTTCAGGTGATGCTTTCTACTTGGAAGGACAGCTGCCATCGTATTCCAGGTGGTACCCCTCTAGAAATGTATTTTCTGAAAAATCCTCTGCATTTTACAGTTTAAACATCTGACTGTATCTTCTTATTCCATTGCTTTTTCCATTGCTAATGTTTGTGCTACCATTAAGAGAGAGTGATACATGGTACACTAGTGCTTTGTATGTAACTACAGAAACCAATAGCTCCATCATTCCTTTGTCAGAGAGTAATAGACTTTATTACTATTTCTTCAGTCAGAATTAGATGTCCAGCATTTTAGGGTTCCTTTGGGGAATGAGTAGCAGTTGTATATGCAGTGACCTTGTTGGTGCCTCATTTTAGGTGATCATAAACTGGTCCCTAAGGATACTTACTATGTACTTACCCCTGCTTTAAATAAATCTTGTACTTTACAGGTTGCACTGCCTCCCTTTCTTTGCCCTGGATTTTCACTGACTTTAATCTTGAAATTGTGTCAAAGAAGATTTTTATTCCTTGGATGTCTTGTGATAAACCTTCCCTGAATGGTGGAAATGTTTACCTTGTAAATACCCAGAAACTTACAGTTTCATCTCTTGTACTCTCTCAAGTGCTTCACTCCTAGAGAGGGAAATTGTCTGCAGATGAGGTTTTCTGTTTTTGTTTTATTTCTGAGGTGTGGTAATAATGGTAATTGTGGTAATGATTGTGATGCAGACTTTGTGTACTGCCTACTCTGTGCCAGGAACCATTATTGGTACCTTGTTTGCAATAACTTAGCCAAATACAAGACTTGAAAATATATTTTTCTTTTTCCAACATTGTCAGCTGAGAGCTTTAAATATAGTAAAAAACCGTCAACTTTACCTAGTTGCAAATCTTTACTATAATTATCTTGTTCTTGATATATTTTAGGCCTTTATTATTCACCTTGAAATCATCTTGGTGAGATGTTATTGCAAACTTTACTTGGACATGAAGAAAGCAAGTTATAGGTGCACTAGCATTAAGATTCATGACTTTGTGCCGGTTATTTTACAATGCATTAATGTTCTAAAAATACAGAATTGCTTAATACCTCATTAAAATTTAACACAGGATAGAATTGTGAATTATATATTATTCTCGAGGGGAGAATTATTACAGATCTATACTACAGTTTAGATGTTGCATTTTAAGTAAGCTATGAAACTATCCAGATAAATTTAAAATAATAGTGTGTGAATACAAACCTAGGAAAACCCTTATCACAGATTTTAAAGAAGTGAAAACTACTTTGGAAGATCTACTTGACCAAGAATAACTGAACATCTAAAAGTTTTATCAGCATTTATATTCAAATCACCAAGCAACTCAAATTGTAAAGTTTTTCTCTTCCTGAAGAATCTCTTTAATACAACAATATAGAACTTTATCCATGAAAGAAGAAACTGTTTCACATTTAGTGGGGTTCATTATTTAAATTAATATACAAGGTAGGTGGGAGGAGAGAGGAGCAGAAAAAAATAACTGTTGAGTACTATGCTTAGTACCTGGGTGATGAAATAACATTCACAAACCTCCACGTCAAGAGTTTCCCTATGTAACAAAGCTGCACATGTACCCCGAACCTAAAATAGAAGCTTAAAAAAAAAAAAAAGAAAATTCTTTTGCTTTAGCTCAGATGTGGAAGCCAGCCTGTAGCTGTGGTAGAGCTCTTAGACACCCGTTAATATTTATTCTCATTTATGGCTCTCAGGTAACAGAACTTTGTGGCTTCTACTTCCCTCAGTGTTAGCTATGCTTTTTGATTCAGATTCTATTCATGTGTACATATGATGTCTACAGTTTCTTGGTTGTTTTCCTAAAGAGAAAGGTAATTTTCCTTCCCCTCTCCATATTTTCTTTCACTTACAGGCTGAAATTCAGCCATGCGGGTGGGCCATCTGTGACAGTGTGTGAGGACAATGATCTGGATCGCAGGGTGACAGAACAGCAGACAGTCTGACCCAAGAAGAAGCATTACACTAGTGCTTGATGCCCAGCCTCTGAAAATAAACTTCTATTGTCTTTAAGCCAGAAAAGAAATAATGTACAAGTTGAATGTTTGACATTAGTAGATGAGTACATGCATATATCACACTTAGCAGATCAAGGCTTACGTAAAATTGCTCATACAGATGTTTGCCTTGAGTTTTTCTTATGCAGTTTCAAATGTAGTATGTAAACAATCCTTCTAACACACTTATAATTACTAGCTTGAGAAGGAGAAGGATTATAGTGAATGATAGAATAATATGATGCCTTCTTGATATGCCCTTTAACACAAAATGTTTTAATATTCATATTAGCTCACTTAAATATCTTATGTTTAATATTTTAGATTTTTTAGTATTGTTGAGCACTAAATCAAAATTTCTGAGCAGCAGTTAACTTACTTAAGATCTATTTTTTAGTTTATTTGCATAAATTACAGAATAGATAAAAAGTGATTCTTGATATTTATAAAAATCAGATGCTGAGTGTTGATTAAATATTTCAGAATATGTATATTTAAAACCTAGATTTCAAAATAATTTGTTTATAAATTGGTGTTTTCTTTTTCTTATAAAGGGTTTAGGAAGATAAAGGGGTTTTGGAGTATGCAGATGTAATTACAGTGCAAAAACAGCAATAGACAAATCATAAATAAATGCACAGATGTGCCCCAATGGCACTTGAGTTATAAAAACAGGAGGCAGCCTAGATTTGGTCTGAGGGCAATGGTTTGTTGACCTGTAGTCTAGGATACTCAACATGGAAGGAAGAAGACATGGGAAATGAGATCTTAGTTAGACAAGTGGGGAGGTTTACTTAAGGCAAGGTTATTAATATCAGGTCTATTAATCAGTTTTAGCCATTCACAAGCAAAATGTTGTGCATTGGTTCCTTTTTCATGTGAAATGTTCCATGCTTATCTTTAGTGCTTGGGGCATACTATATGCTCAAAAAAGGGTCCGTTAAACAATAAATGAATGAATAGTTCTCGGTATTTCATGACCTGTTAAAAGGTATTCTATTAGTAAGAAATGGCAGAAATTTATAAATAAACATTGTGGACTATTGGAGAAGATATACAGGAGATGCTGGGGAATTTTTGATACTCATTGAAACTGCGGTCTGCAAAAAAATTCAAACCTGTTGAAAGTCTCTTGTGAGTTAGAAAGGACATTCTATACAAGATTGAGATAAAAAGGATTATATAATGCCATCATTTGCAAACTGCTCTGCAGAAAGATTTGGCAGATTGCCTCTGGGGCTTCTGTTGATTCAACTTTATATGTTATAGCCTTATGTATCTGTGTAATAATTTGTATGACTAAAGCATTTACAGCCATACTTCTTAAAAACCAGTAGATAGGGCTGGCTGCTGTGGGTCATACCTGTAATCTTAGCACTTTGGGAGGCCAGGGTCAGTGGATCACCTGAACTCATGAGTTTGAGACCAGCCTGGGCAACATGATGAAACCCTGTAAAATACCAAATGTATACATATATATATGGCCTGGCATGGTCATGTGCGCCTGTAGTCACAGCTACTCAGGAGTCTGAAGCACAAGAATCACTTGAACCTGGGAAGCGGAGGTTGCAGTGAACTGAGATCACACCACTGTACTCCAGCCTGGGCAACAGAGTAAGACTCTGTCTCTAAATGAATAAATAATTAATTAGTTAAAAACTAAAAACTAGTACTATTTATAATAACATAAATATGGTATTTACATTTTATTTTTCCTCTAGCTTGTATAGTATTCCTTTGAGTATACTTAATCAAAAAGAATCATTCTACTTGACTTTTTTTTTAATCAGAAATCTTAATGGTGGTAAGATACTAGTAATATTAAATTTAATTATGCGTGTGGGAAGTATGGCCAAATGGACAGAATATGTCAAAGAAGATACTTCTTTGCATCTTGCAGCAGATTATCTGCTCCGAAAAGTAATGGAATTCTAGGTGCTTAATCTTTGAATACCAAATTAGAATGTTATCCTAAGTATCTATGTTGGGAATATTTAAACTGTGTTAACAAATAATGTAGCAGAGTTCAATCTGGGTAATTCAGGAGATATATTTCTTTTCCTTTCTTCCTTTATTGATCAGTTTTTCTTGTGTTTACTAAATGCCAGGCATAAGGGACCTGAAGGCAAGTATAATCTAGTTGAAAGAGAAAGATAAAAGCTTCTGGTTTTTAGATAGCATTTCTATTTTAAATTATTAGGTTGGTGCAAAAGTAATAGCAGTTTTTAAAATTAATGGCAAAAACCACACTAACGTTTTCACCAACCTAATATTTCAGTGTTAGTATTATTTAGATATGAAAAACTCATTCTATAAAGGTTTTTAATCTGTCTTTTCCCCTGAGTAGTATCAAATGAATCAGTCTTAAACTGTGTATGAGAATTAACTTCATAAAATGTTATATTTGATTACTACTTTCTTAAACTTTTCATTTAAATCTTAGACAAATTCTGGCATAAACAAGCAGGTTTAGGGATGTACAGGTCAAATTTTGTTGTCTCTGCTTTGCAAAGGAAAAAAGAAAATTAAGAAGCTTAATGATTTACCCCAGATCACACAGTGTTCTTAAGTCTCAGATCTTTGACTAGACTGCTGTTTCTACCTCCTTATATTCCTCCAAATACTCCACACTGCCTCTTACTCAATTATTCGTTTTATTGCCTTTCTCATGTGAAGTGAGCTCATAAAGAGGGTAAATCAGCTGGGCGTGGTGGCTCACACCTGTAATCCCAGCACTTAGGGAGGCCAAGGTGGGTGGATCACTTGAGGTCAGGAGTTGGAGACCAGCCTGACCAACATGGTGAAAACTCATCTCTACTAAAAATATAAAAATTAGCTGGGTGTGGTGGCGGGCACCTGTAATCCCAGCTACTTGGGAGGCTGAGGCAGGAGAAATGCTTGAACCCGGGAGGTAGAGGTTGCAGTGAGCCAAGATTTTGCCATTGCAATCCAGCCTGGGCAACAAGAGTGAAACTCCGTTTCAAAAAAAAAAGAGTGGTGGAGGAGGTAAATGGGCCCCTTACAATGTTTACTGGATATTTTCACTCATTCTTACTTTCTACCATTTGTCAAATTATAAGATGATTTTAAAGAAAATTATACTATTCTTTAATTTTGTAGGATGTAGACATTTTAAAGCCATCAAGTTACATTGTTTTTTCCTGTTTTTATGCTTTGGAGCTTGTGTAGGATTGTAGTTACATTAAGCTCACTACTAACTGATGGTAGTTAAAACATAAAGCAGTTTAATATAGGTAAATGTAGACTTGTAGTACAATTTGGGTACCCTCTCATGTTCACTTAAAAGCTTTTGAAAGATTCTAAAATATTCTTGGCATATAGTTTTTGAAGGTATTTCCACTTTTCTACATTTCACAGGCCATACTAAAAGTTAGTTTTAGCTTTTTTCCTTTACTTTGAGGTGTAGTACTTTTGCCAGTGCTATCCTTGCATAGACAAATTTGCTTCTGGAAGCATTATAGGTATTTCAGCTGTAAATCATTTGTCCTACCTGAAAGTTCATTATTATAGATGGTAAGTAAACAGCATACATTCTTTAGAAATGATTATCTTGTTTTCACATAAATAGCTATAAAGGCTTCGGATGGAGAAAAAGTCAGATATATATACATATAAATGGTTGACATAGTTTATGATCTTTTAACTTTGCTGACTTTTGTAGCATGCTGGTCTTATTGTTGTTTTAATATTTATGTTATCCATTTCTTGTCACTTCAAAAAAGAATAAAGCTTATGCTGTAAAATATTTTCCTATAGGATATTTTCTTAGGTTTTAATGAAGCATTACTGGTTTAATGAACACTCAGTGCTCATATTTTGTATAAAATTATAATTGCAAGCATTTATTATACAATTCATCATGGGTTGTTTGTGTACTGCATACATTGTGGTAATAAGAACACAAAGGTCATAGTTATCTTTAAGTCTGGTGCAGCGTTGTTTATTAAGTTTATTTCCAAGATAATTTTCTGTAGGACAAGCTTAGGGAAAAAAGTGAGTGGATATTCTAATCAAAGCTAAAGTACAGGATCAGTCTCATTGGAAGAAAAGTTAAACCTCTTGTTAGAATAAAATAACAAAAATAGTTTAAATAATATATAGTATTGTTAACTGTAGGCTAATAAAAGGAGATTTTGTGTAGCTGTCTCTAAAATTCAGCCTTCCTTTGAATGTTTAATTTTTAATGCTCTCTTTGTTGCTATTACTATTTTTTAAAATGTTAATATGTGAGCCCATTTTTTAGAAAATTATTTTTAAAATACAACAATATATCAAAGAGAAATGTTCTCATTCATCTGTTTATTCTACTTCTTTCCTGAGGTGTGTTAGTCTTTGGGCTGTTAAAAGCTATACAGCAGGTAGCTTATAAACAACAGAAATGTATTTCTTGTAGTTCTGGAAGCTGGTAGTTCAAGGTCTAGCACTGGCATATTCAGGGTTTGGTGAGGACCTGATTCCTGGTTCATAGACTGTGCTTCCTGCCTGTTTCCTCACATGGAATATGAGCAAGGCAGCTTTCTGGAGCTTCTTCAAGCAGCGTACTAATCCCATTCATGAAGTCTCTACCCTCATGACCTAATTACCTCCCAAAGGCCCTACCTCTAGGGGCTTAGGATTTCAACATATGAATTTTGGGCAACACAAAGATTGAGCCCTTAGATCACGGTAAATCACATGAAAAAGGTTGCAATATTTACATTGCTAGAGTTGAGCATCTCAGTTCTTCTTTCTGAAATATGATCTTGATTTTGTTGTCTATAGAGCTCAAAGCTATCAGATATAGGGAATACTTTTAGACACCACAATCTAGATATAAATTTTAAAAGACACATACCTTATTTTTAAGAGATCTATTTATACAGAATGTTTGTGTATGCATGTACATGTGTAAAAATGACCTGCTACTCTCACCTCACCCCAATAAATAATGGGCACCTTCTTTCTCATGAAATCTTCTTAGTGAAGGTCTTATATCCACATATTTAACATAATGGAAACAGTTCTAAAAGATACTATGGAAATAAAAATGTTTGTGCCCAATGGTAACTATGAGTTCCTTAAGAATGTGTGATATTAAGCAATTGTTTGCAATAATTTGTATTGTAACTCTGTTTCAGGATCTACATATTTGAAGCCAGTCTAGTTTGTAATTAGCTCCTCCTTGACCTTCAAAAAGGATACAGCGTTGTCACAAAAAGAATATTTTTCTGAATCCAGATGGAAATGATTTTAATACCCAGGACCATCACTTGTTTAAATTTGGATGAGATACTTAATCTTTGTGAAGTTTATTTTCCTCTTCTGCAAAACTCAGTTTTTTTTCAATTTAATATATATATATTTTTAATATGTTTTATTGTACTTTAGGTTCTGGGGTACATGTGCAGAACATGCAAGACTATTACATAGGTACATATATGGCAATGTGATTTGTCCCTCCCAAAATAGTCCCCAAGAGACCCCAATATGTAATGCTCCCCTCCCTGTGTCCATGTGTTCTCATTGTTCAACACTCACCTTTGAGAACATGCGGTGTTTGATTTTCTGTTCTTGTGTCAGTTTGTTGAGAATGATGGTTTCCAGATTCATCCATGTCCCTATAAAGGACACAAACATTGTTTTTTATGGGTGCATAGTATTCCATGATGTATATGTGCCACAGTTTCTTGTCAAGTCTCTCATTGATGGACATTTGGGTTGGTTCCAAGTCTTTGCTATTGTAAACACTGCCACAATGAACAAACATGTGCATGTGTCTTTAGAGTAGAACAATTTATAATCCTTTGGGTATATACCCAGTAATGGGATTGCTGGGTCAAATAGAATTTCTATTTCTAGGTCCTTGAGGAATAACCACACTGTTTTCCATAATGGTTGAACTAATTTATACTCCCACCAACAGTGTAAAAGTGTTCCTATTTGTCCACATCCTCTCCAGCATCTGTTGCCTCCAGATTTTTTAATGATCGTCATTCTAACTGGCGTAAGATGGTATCTCAATGTGGTTTTGATCTGCATTTCTCTAATGCCCAGTGATGATCATTTTTTCATAGGTTTGTTGGCTTCATATATGTCTTCTTTTGAAAAGTGTTCATGTCCTTTGCCCACTTTTGGATGGGTTTGTTTGTTGTTTTCTTGTAAATCAGTTTTAGTTCTTTGTAGATTCTGGATATTAGCCCTTTTTCAGACGGGTAGATTGCAAAAATTTTTTTCCCATTCTATTGGTTGCCAATTCGCTCTAATGATTAGTTGTTTTGCTGTGCAGAAGCTCTGGAGTTTTATTAGATCCCATTTGTCTATTTTGGCTTTTGTTGCCATTGCTTTTGGTGTTTTAGTCATGAAGACCTTGCCTATGCCTATGTCCTGAATGGTTTTGTCTAGGTTTACTTCTTGAGTTTTTATGGTCTTTGGTCTTATGTTTAAGGTTTTTTTGTTTTTTTTTTGAGACAGAGTTTCACTCTTGTTACCCAGGCTGGAGTGCAATGGCGCGATCTCGGCTCACCGCAACCTCCACCTCCTGGGTTCAGGCAATTCTCCTGTCTCAGCCTCCTGAGCAGCCAGGATCACAGGCACGCGCCACCATTTTTTTTTTGCATTTTTAGTAGAGACAGGGTTTCACCATGTTGACCAGGGTGGTCTCAATCTCCTGACCTCGTGATCCACCTGCCTCGGCCTCCCAAAGTGCTGGGACTACAGGCTTGAGCCACCATACCCGGACATGTTTTTAATTCATCTGGAGTTAACTTTAGTGTAAGGTATCAGGAAGGGGTCCAGTTTCTGCTTTCTGCAGATGGCTTGCCAGTTTTCCCGACACCATTTATTAAACAGGTAATCCTTTCCCCATTGCTTGTTTTTGTCAGGTTTGTCAAAGATCAGATGGTTGCAGATGTATAGGGTTGCCTCTGATGCCTCTGTTCTGTTCCATTGGTCTATATCTCTGTTTCAGTATGAGTACTGTGCTGTTTTGATTACTGTAGCCTTGTAGTATAGTTTGAAGTCAGGTAGTGTAATGCCTCCAGTTTTGTTCTTTTTGCTTAGAATTGACTTGGCTATGTAGGCTCTCTTTTGGTTCCGTATGAAGTTTAAGGTGGGTATTTTCCAGTTCTGTGAAGAAGATCATAGGTAGCCTCATGGAGAGAGTGCATCTATTTCATTCTTCTCCCTTTTCTTTTTATTAATCTGGTTAGTGGTCTGTTTTGTTAATCTTTTCAGAAAACCAGCTCCTGTATTTATTAATTTTTTGAAGGGTTTTTTGTGTCTCTATCTCTTTCATTTCTGCTCTGATCTTAGTTATTTCTTGTCTTCTGCTAGGTTTTGAGTTTTTTTGATCTTGTTCCTCTAGCTCTTTCAATTTTGATGATAGGGTGTCGATTTTAGATCTTTCCTTGCTTCTCATGTGGGCATGTATTGCTATAAATTTTCCTCTAGACACTGCTTTAAATATGTCCCAGTGATTCTGGTATGTTGTGTCTTCTTTCTTGTTGATTTCAAAGAACAACTTTATTTCTGCCTTCATTTCATTGTTTATCCAGTCAAGATTCAAGAGCCAATTGTTCAGTTTCCATGAAGTTGTGCGGTTCTGAGTTAGTTTCTTAATCCTGAGTTCTAATTTGATTGCACCGTGGTCTAAGAGACTGTTTGTTATGATTTTCATTCTTTTGCTTTTGCTGAGGAGTGATTTACTTCCAGTTATGTGGTCTATTTTAGAGTAAGTGTGATGTTGTGCTGAGAAGAATGTATATTCTGTGGATTTGGGGTAGAGAGTTCTGTAAATGTCTATTAGGTTTGCTTGGTCCAGATCTGAGTTCCAGTTCTGGATATCCTTGTTAATTTTCTGTCTCTTTGATGTGTCTGATATTGACAGTGGCATGTTAAAGTCTCCCACTATTATTGTGTGGGAATTTGAGTCTCTTTGTAGATCATTAAGAACTTGCTTTATGTACTTGGGTGCTCCTGTATTGGTTGCATATATTTTTAGGTTTGTTAGCTCTTCCTGTTGCGTTGATCCTTTTAATATTATGTAATGCCCTTCTTTGTCTCTTTTGATCTCTGTTGGTTTAAAGTCTATTTTATTAGAGACTAGGATTGCAATGTCTGCTTCTCTTGCTCTCTATTTGCTTGGTAAATTTTCCTCCATCCCTTTATTTTGAGACTATGTGTATTCTTGCACATGGGATGGGTTTCCCGGATACAGCATGCCTATCGATTTTGACTTTTTATCCAATTTGCCAGTCTATGTCTTTTGATTGGGACATTTAGCCCATTTACATTTAGAGTTAATATTGTTGTGTGTGAATTTTATCCTGCCATTTTAATGCTAGCTGGTAGTTTTGTCCATTAGTTGATGCAGTTCCTTCATTGTGTCGATGCTCTACCATCTGGTATGTTTTTGGAGTGGCTTGTACTAGTTGTTCCTTTCTTTGTTGAGTGCTTCTTTCAAGAGGGCCTGTTGGTGAAATCTCTGAGCAATTGCATGTTAGTATATGATTTTATTTCTTCTTCACTTATGAAGCTTAGTTTGGCTGGATATGAAATTCTAGGTTGAAAGTTGTTTTCTTTATGGATGTTGAATATTGGCCCCACTATCTTCTGGCTTGTAAGGTTTCTGCTGAGAGATCTGCTGTGAGTCTGATGGGCTTCTCCTTGAGATTAACCCAGTCTTTCTCTCTGGCTGCTGTTGGCTTTTTTCCTTCATTTCAACCTGGTGAATCTGATGACCATGTGCCTTGGGGTTGCTCTTGGTGAGGAATATCTTTGTGGTATTCTCTGTATTTCCTGGACTTGAATATTGGCCTGACTTGCTAAGTTGGGGAAGTTCTCCTGGATAATATCCTGAAGAGTGTTTTCCAGCTTGGATTCATTCTCTCCATCACATATCTCTCCATCACACATTGGTACACCTATCAAACGTAGATCTTTTCACATAATCCCATATTTCTTGGAGGCTTTGTTCATTTCTTTTTACTCTTTTTTCTCTAATCTTGCCTTCTCCTTTTATTTCATTGAGTTGGTCTTCAATCTCTGTTATCCTTTCTTCTGCCTAGTCAATTCAGCTATTGAAACTCATGTATGCTTTGCAAAGTTCTTGTGTTGTGTTTTTCAATAACATCAATTCATTTATAGTCTTCTCTAAGCTGTTTATTCTCATTAGCATTTTGTCAAACCTTTTATCAAGTTTCCTAGTTTTCTTGCATTGGGTTAGAACATGATCTTTTAGCTCAGAGAAGTTTGTTATTACCCATCTTCTGAAGCCTGTCTCTGTCAATTCATCAGACTTATTCTCCACCCATCCTTGTTCCCTTGCTGGTGAGGGGTTGTGATCCCTCGGAGAAGGAGAGGCATTCTGCTTTTGGGTGTTTTCATCCTTTTTGCACTGGTTTTGTCCCATCTTTGTGGATTTATCTACCTGTGGTCTTTGTAGTTGGTGACTTTCAGATGCAGACCCTGAGTGGATGTTCTTTTTGTTGATGATGAAGTTACTTTTTTTTTTGTTTTTTAGTTTTCCTTCTAACAGTCAGGACACTCTGCTGTAGGACTGCTGGAGGTCCATTCCAGACCCTGCTTGCCTGGGGATCACCTATGGTGGCTGCAGAAAAGTAAGGGTTGCTGGCAGTTTCTTCTTCTGTTATCTTTGTACTAGAAGGATACCCACCAGATGTCACCCTGAGCTCTCCTTTATGAGGCGTCTCTTTGGGTATATGGGGGTCAGGGAACTGCTTGAAGAGACAATCTGTCCCTTGTAGGAGCTCAAATGCTTAACTGTAAGCTCTATTGTTCTGTTCAGAGCTGCTTGGCAGGTATGTTTAAGTCTGCTGCAGCGGAACTCATAACCACCTTTTTTTCCCAGGTGCTCTGTCCTCAGAAGGTGGGGCTTTATTTATAAGTTCCTGATGTGCTGTTGTCTTTTTTCAGAGATGCCCTGCCCAGCAAGGAGGTAACCTAGTCACAGTCTACCAGCAAAGGCATTGCTGAGCTACCATGGGCTCTGCCCAGCTGCTCTGTGAACTTCCTTGCCATTTTGTTAATAGAGGTCTAGTTAGAACTGCCTCAGTAATGGCAGTCTGCCTCAGTAATGGCGGATTATTTCTGTAATGACGCACTGCCTCGATAATGGCAGATGCCCTTTGCTCAACAGAGCTAGACTGTCCCAGGGCCAGGTGTGCTTGCTGTGAAACTCTCAATCCAGAGCATTTCAGATTGCTGATCTTTGTGGAGGGGTGGGATCTGCTGAGCCAGATGACCTGGCTCCCTCTTTCATCCCCTTTTTTGTCAGTTGAATGGGTGACTCTGTCTCCTGGGCATTCCAGGTGCCAGTTGAAATTGCTGCCCAGATTTGTTTGAGTTTTTGTGCGGAGACCTGCTGTGCCAGCTGAAGCAGCCACGCTGGAGACTCATGGCACTTTTCCATCTGGGAATCACCTGGTCTGTGAGCAGTAAAAACTCTTTTGGAAATACAGTAATCACTTACCCTCTGCGTTCTTCTGGAAACTGCACTCCAGAGCTGTTCCTATTTGGCCATCTTGGATCTCTCTGTCAACTCAATGTTCTTATCTCATGGTTATTAAGTATATTAAATGAGTTAATTTACAAACTGGATAAAAATCAGGCAAGAAATCTTAGTTCATATTTACATTTAAATATCTTGAATGGAATTTTATGCTTTCACAATATCAATTTCTAATTTATAGTAAAATATGTAATAATTTTATACTTATATGGTCAAAGTGAATTGTGAATTTCATTTTCCATTTCATCTGCTCTTCCACATTAGTTGGTTTCAACTATTACATAATTGTACTTTTTAATCTAAGTAGGGAAAATCGAAAAGCTGTTGAGAAGTAGTTCCAATAGTGTAAGAGTTAGGGAGACAGAATAGAAGCCAATTGTAAAGCAAGCAATACACTATCTTACTTTTGTTCCTGCGAGAAGATGTGAATCTTCCATTTGCCTAGGACATAGAAGGGAAATAGTACATAAATACATAATAAAGGGCACCATGAGAATTTTCATGCTTCAGAGATAAACAGATAATCACTAGTATATACAAGTTAAAAATAGTTGTGGAAATCGTTTTTCATGGGAGATTAACAACTGAAGCCCTACATGTTTGTGGTTGCTCATATGGAAATTGCTTTGTTAGATGAATGTACTGAGTGGGCAAGAAGTAGTCAGTAATTTGTGTGAGCTGTTACTTTCAAAGTTAAAACTTATGCATAGGGTGGCTCTGATTTCAGATAAAGTTGCATATGTTGGTAGAATTACTCCTTTTTTGTCTTTTGAATTATTTATGAGGAAAAATTTTTTTAATGGAAAAGAATAACCTTCCCTCTGGTCTTGTTTTATCAGAATGTAATGTTTCTGTACGTTTCTTTAAGTGTTCATAATAAGCTCATGGATCCCAAAAGGAATTGAAGAATTATTTCTGGTGGTCTTTGGGTCTAATTGCTGCCAGCTGAGGAAGCAAAAGTCCAAATAAGCTGAAGAAACTTTCACAAAAACACTTAACATAATTACAAAGCATAAAGGCTCAATATACAGTTTATATAATAAAGTCTTACCTAACCACAAAACGTTCAAGGACCAGTCAAGCAGAGGTCTTCACAAAGGTATATGTTAACATTTTGCTTGACACTGTACTTGCTTAGATTTATTAAAACCTTCTGCTGTGCATTTTAGATTATTTCTCTTTTAAAAACCTTTGTAAGATTTTTCTGTTTTGTTGTGAGCAATTCAAAGAGCATGTAACAACTGAAGAAACATGAACTTCAAAAGTTAGAAAATCATTCATCCTTCCCCATTGTTTCCCCCAGGCATACTGGAATAATAGGGCTTTGAGATAGCGGCCAAGAGTGCGTAGTGTTATTTGTTTGAGTTTAATATAGTGTGTTCCACTTTAAGGAAACATGATATAAAAATCCAGACAACAAAACAAATACATGAATAAGTGATCATAACATAAAATTTTTCTGTATTTTTAGGAAAAACTTTAGTGTTCACCTAAATCTTTCCACACTAACTTTGCTTTATGATTAGATTTAGTCATGTGCACTTCTTAAGAGCATTTCTAATATTTTGATACTTAATAAATTTGTACATGATCTTGTGATTCAGTTATAATTTACAAAAGCAAGTCTTAGAAATGTGAGGATTGCCCATATTCTCAGGTCATTTTTGATATATAATTTTTTTGGTTTTTACTTGTCTGTTGAATCTTAAGGAAGTCTTCTTGATTATTGATTATTATACCCTTGAACAACATTGGCTTAGAAGCACTGACCCTCATGCAGTCAATGTGTGTAAAGCTTTTGACTCCCCAAAAACTTGATTACTAAGGTGCTTACCTGTTAAGCATGATCTGAATGAAGAGACCACCTAAACAGGCTTTGTGTGAGCAACAAGACTGTTTATTTACTTGGGTGCAAGTGGGCTGAGTCTGAAAAGAGAGTCAGTAGAGAATGGTGGAATAGGAACTGATTTTATAGGTTGAGGGTAGGTGATGGAAAATTACAGTTTAGGGTGGCTTTTTGCAAGCTGGGGAGTGGGGTGTCACAGGGTCCAGTGTCACAAGTTTGACCTATCAGTTGAGGTAGGAACAGTGGTAAAATGTCACAAGGTTGGTTAATCAGGCCATAGGGTCCAGTGTCACAAGGTTGACTTATCAGTTGAGGCAGGATCAATGGTGGAATGTTGCAAGGTAAGTTAATCAGGCACTGCATGAGCTAGCTCTTCTTCTTTTGTGGTATTTCTGTTAACCTTAAACTTTCTGGCTCCAGGAGGCCATCTGGAGATGTACAGGTGGGTCACAGGGGTCACCATGGCTTGACTATGGTGTAGTCCATGGTGCAGTGAGTTCAAAGAATGTTGTATTACCAATAACATAATTGATTAATACATATCTTGTATGCCAGTCATCCCCAACCTTTTTGGTGCAAGAGATCAGTTTCATGAAAGACAATTTTTCCCCAGACTGGGGTCGGGGGGGGGGTGGGCAGGATGGTTTCAGGATTATTCAAGTGTATTACATTTATCATTAAGTTCTCATAAGTGCATTACATTTATCGTTAGATTCTAACAGGCTATGGACTGATAATGGTCTGTGGCCTGGGGGTTGCAGACCCCTGCTCTATGTATTATATACTGTATTCCTACAATAAAGTAACCTAGGGAAAAGAGGTTATTAAGAAAATTGTAAGGAAGAGAAAATACATTTACAATACTGTATTTGTTGATATGGTAAGTGTACCTCATCTGTTTCTTTTCAAGATGAATCCTCTGAAATGGAAGATATCCTTAGCCACAGACCTAAATCTCTGTACAAATCAGTCACATCAGCTTTTTTGTTTAGTAATGCCATGACTTTTTCTTCACGTTTTGAGAGCACTTCCAGAATCTTCAGTGGCACTCTGTATAGCTCCCATGATGTTATCCAAGGTTTATAGTATTACACTAAATATGATAAAAAATACTTAAGAACCATGAGAGATCACTTTTTAACCATAACACATTTTAATGGAGAGATGAACTGCTCATGTGGAGTTGGTTAGCATCATGCAGTATTTTAAGCAGATACTTGCAACATTTGAGTCCACTGAAATAGCAACAGGATGTGGCTATGAAATTATTACAATAGTACAGAATGTATTTCACTTAATTTTATGCAGTTACAGTTTAATACTATACTTTAAATTGGTTTGTGTTTGCTTGACTGCAAGTGATGGTGTTTACTGTCTGTAAGTGGTTGTATGCCTTGAGTTTTAATAAATATTAACCTCCCTTTATTTTGTGAGTCAGACTCTTATTTGGTCACCCAGGCTGGAGTGCAGTGGTGCAATCTTAGCTTATTGCAACCTTTGCCTTCTGGGATCAAGCAATTCTCATGCCTCAGCCTCCCAAGTATATGGGACCACAGTCATGCACCACCATGCCCAAATAGTAGAGATGGGGTTTTGCTATGTTGACCAGGCTAGTCTTGAACGCCTGACCTCAAGTGCTTTGACTTCCCAGGCTCAAGTGATTCTTCCACCTCAGTTTCCCAAGTAGCTGGAACTACAGACACACACCACTATGCCTGACTAATTTTTGTATTTTTGGTAGAAATGTGTTCTCGCTATGTTTCCCAGACTAGTCTCAAACTCCTGAACTCAAGTAATCCTCCCACTTCATCCTCTTAGTCCTGAGACTTCAGGTGTGAACCAACACACCCAGCCAGATGTTAACTTTTGTAGTACACTTGTGCATATTTTATGGTAGTAAATGATTAAAGAGACTAGCATCTACATATATTTTGTGCATTCATAACAGGCCTATTTATTTTTTTGGTATTTCTAGGCTACACTACTTGCCAATTTTTACAAATTGTTGCAAAACTCCAAATAATTTTTCAGTAAATTTCCTTTTTAAAAATTTGCATATAAGTAAACCCATGCAGTTCAAGCTTATGTGGTTCAAGGGTCAGTGGTGTTATAAAACCTATAGATGTTAGTTTCATATGAAGAAATAATTTATACTCCATCTCTTTTGCTACTTTCTACCTCTTTTTTTTTTACCTCATTAAAACATATGCTTCTCTAACTTTACTTTTTTGAGTATTATTTTTCCTTTACAAAGTCCTGAGCCAGTCTTAATTCTTTCTCTTTTCTTGCAATGGAAGAATTCTATATATGCTTTCTTCATTTTATGCTCTTTTCTTGCAATGGAAGAATTCTATATATGCTTTCTTCATTTTATGGGTAAGACTCATTTGTTTAGATCCTGTCTTCCTCACTGTAGTCAAGGTCTACTGAGGCAAATTGTTCTCTAGCTGGGAACCTGTGAAACAAACATGTTATATGTTTCTAAAATACAATGACATTACAGGCATACAATGAACATTGCCACTCTGAAAGAGAGTAGTAGAAAAGAAACAAAGGAGTAAGGAGTCCTAAATAAGCCCAAAACCTAAGACAGATGTTAGATCTTAAGGCTCAAGATCGCTCTTTCATTCCATGCTCTTTTCTCTAGGCCCATGGGGCTGACAGTCCTACCCCTATAGCTTTGCCAGGCAGTAGTTGGTTCCTCAAGGCTCTTGGCTCTAGGTATTCCCAGCCACTAAAGCTCCTCTAGGCATTGCCCTAATGGGAGATATTTGCAGTAGCCCTTTCTCTTTGTGGTTCACTGCCGAGGCTTTGCCCTACTGGCTTGGGTCCTATACTGTAACTCTCCAAGGGTGAAATCCCAAGCCAGAAGCTCTGCTTGATGTCCTTTGAAAGTCAAGTGGTGGCTGGGCACAGTGACTCACTCATACCTGCACTTTGGGAGGCCAAGGTGGGCGGATCACTTGAGCTCAGGAGTTTGCGACCAGCCTAAGCAACATAGTGATACTCTGCCTCTAGAAAAAACACAAAAATTACCCGGGCGTGGTGGTGCAGCCTGTAGTTACAGTCATCTGGGGGGCTGAGGCAGAAGAATCATTTGAACTCAGGAGGTTGAGGCTGCATTGAGCTGAGATAGTGCCACTGCACTCCAACCTAGTGGACAAAGCAAGAACCTGTCTGAAAAAAGAAAAATCTAGGTGGAGAAAGTCTTGATACTTCTGTACTCTGTACACCGCTGCCAAAATGTGTTGACTTTGTACTCCAAAGTGGGCTTCCACCACAGCGCAGGTAACATTTCAGCCCACTTGAGCTGTACGTGGGGCAGCTACTTTATAACAAGAATCACCTTTCCTCCAGTTTCCAATATGTTTCTAATTTCTATGTGATTCTTCATCGAATGACTTTTTCCTTCCTTATTATCAACATTGTATTCAGGAACACTTAGTTGTTTTGTAAGAAAATTAAAGCTTTCTTTATAGAAAATTTAGAATTTTCTTTCTAAAATTGCCTCTAATGGTCTGTTCATAGCAACGTACGTTTTTTCTTGTATACACTTCAAAACTCAGTCTCTACCCATTATCCAGTTCTGAAGTCTCTTCCACTTCTTTAGGTTTTGTTACAGAAGCCCCCACTTTGTGGTGTCAATTTTTTTTAGTCTTTGTAGGCTGCTATAACAATACCATAGACTTGGTGGTTTTATAAACAACGTAAGTTTGTTTTTCACAGTTGTGGAGGCTGGCAGAGCCACGCCTAGTGAGGGCCTGCTTCCTGATTCATACTTGGTCATCTTCTCACTGTGTTGTCACATAGTGGAAGGTGCATAGAAGCTTTCTGGGATGACTTGTGTAAGGGCACTAATCCTAGTAATAATGGCTGTGTTCTTATGACCTAATCACCTCCAACAGGCCCTACCTCCGAAAACTATCACATTGAGCATGAAGTTTCAACATAGGGATTTCGGGGGACACAAATATTCAGTCTATGGAAGGAAACTTCATCACCTTTAAAGCCTAAAGTTCTAGGAATACTTTCCAGGTGATACTCATCTGGACCTAATTTTAAAAATAGGATATAGACACTAATTACTCATTACTTCCCATAAATAAATGTGCTACTTAGTATTCAAAAGGGAAAGAAAACATACCAGGAACACTTCCAGTTCTTACAAGTTGGCAGAAGGAGACTTCCAATTCTTACAAGTTGGCAGAAGGAGGGGTCATTGTTGTAAAGTTGACTCCTGCCTTTTGGAAATCCATTCCTCGATTTAGGAATGGATTGTATAGAACAGAGGAGTGAAATTTTTGCTTTTATTGTTTAATTCTGTTTTGAGAATAAGTAAAACTCAAGACACAATCTGCTGGGTTCTTCTCTTTTTCTTCACTATGGGAACTCAATTTTTATTTGGGATAAGTTTCCTAGCAAGCCTTGTAGCTTAGTGTGGATTCTGTCATGTAAGTAAAAATTTTCTGGAGTCTTTATTTAGAGATACCTTTGTTCTCCCTTTTCTTACTTCCTCCTGCCTGGAAAATATCTAGTATTGCACCATGAAAGAAACAAACTGTGAAATCTTGCTTTAAAAAGCAAAATGTCATCTATTTCCATTAACAAGAAATTATAAAATGTGTACTATTTTCAGTGTCATAGTGTTATTGTTTGCACATACCTCCTATCAAGAGTTTGGTCAAGACAATGGATTTTATTGTGGGATTTGATAGGCATGCTATGGATGGAATCTGAGATGATCTAAGGTAGAATGGGAGCAAGTTTTTATTTTTTTTTTAAATGCAGTAGTTATTTATTTGTGTACTTCCTCATTCTTGTGAAGCTAGGGCACCAACCAGCAAAGAATGGGTCCTCAGAGTTGGAATTGTGACATATCAGAAGGGTTGGAACCCCTAAACAGAAATGTCTTTTCTGATCATTGTAACTGGATACCAATGAGGAAAAGGTGAGAGGAAGGGAGATGAAATATAAACTTATTATAGAAAAAGAGAATAAAGTTGCATTCTGAAAAAGTTGCAGAAACTTAGCAACAAGTAGTTCCAGAAACCAAGTATCTGTTCCTTATACCTTTTCTTATTCAAAATCTGTACAAAGCTTGCTTAGCTCCCCTTCCCTTGACAATAAAATATGTAATGAGAGCTCCACTGGTTTGGTTAACATGGCACCTATTCAGGATGCGATTCTGAGCAAAAACAGATTATGTGACATGGTATCTGGTATTGTGGCATGACGCTTCAGGCAAGAAGAGAATCACTAACACATAAAATTGGGACAGAGATGTATTAAAAAGGAGAGAGACAGCGAGAGCCTAAGATGGATGGATTTGACCAAGGCAGGAGATCAAACACTTTCTTGAGGAAGAGCAATGGAATGAATGGCAACTTTTCCATCCAAGCACATAAAACTGGGACAGAGGTATGCTCAAAAGGAGACATGTAATGAGAGCCTAAGATGGATGTATTTGACCTAGGTAGAAGATCAAAGACTTTGAGGCAGAGGAATAGAATGAATAGCAATTTTTGCATCCAAGAAGCAATCTGAAGGTATGAGAGAACATTCTAGAGTGGAGGCAATATAATATGAGGGTCTTGTGACAGAGGACGTGTTAACAAATTCAAAGGACTGAAAGTGAGCTAATTAGGTTAGATGAGAGAGAGGGTGAGCATGATGTATGATGTGGCAAGAGAGAGCAATGTCATGTTACCCTAAAAACGGTGTAGTAATAATTAAAATTGGATAGATTGATAAAATTTTGAATCTTTGGTTCATATGCTTTGACTCTTATGATTTAGCTATGATAATCGAAGCAGTATGCACCAATATTTCTTTGGAACAGACCTATAAGACTGAAAAAAATTACTATGCATTTAATCACATAAAAAGTTTCTGTTGCTTGGATCATTTGCTTCTGTTACTATACTCCTCTTCTACTCATCTTACACCATAGTCTTAATAACTTTGCTTTCTGTTTCCATAATTATCATAATCTGTTATAGCAACATATTTGGCTTTTTCTTAATCTTGTTCATTACGGAATTCTACTGAGGTGGTGTGTTATTAGAAACAAATTTTTCCATCTGGCCTACAACTCAGAACTGGCATGGATGATTCTTTTACTGTCATCCCCCCTTTTCTACCTCATACCAATAGTAACTCCCATGTTTTATATTCTGGCCAAAGTTCAGCTTTCTTGTCAAGTTATTTCTTTGGCTTTGTTATTTATCTTCTTGTTTCTCTTTCTTCCGTTAGAAGCCCTATGTTCTCTGAATGTTCTTCTTATGTGAAAGTAACAGATTATGTCTAACCCAGATTAGGAGGTTTGTCATTTAAAAACTCTTCTAATTTCTGTAGCCACAGGCATCCTTTCTTTGAAAAAAGAAAATAGAACTTTTGATCACCGATATTATTTAGGATGAATTTTTTTTTTTGTAAAATTACATCTTTATTTTTTTTCCACATAGTACTTTGTAAATTTTAACTTAAAAATTTTATTTTAAGGTCGAGGGTATATGTGCTGGATATGCAGGTTGTTACATGGTAAATGTGTGCCTTGGTGGTTTGCTGTACAGATCATTCCATCACTTAAGTATTTAGCCAAGCATTCATTCTATTCTTCCTGGTGTTCTCCCTCCTCCAACCTCCACCCTCCAACAGTCCCTGTGTGTGTTGTTCACTTTTACACTGTTTCTGGGAGTAAAAATTAGTTCAGTGATTGTGGAAGACAGTGTGGTTATTCCTTAGAGACCCACATATACTTGATATTAGTGAAAATTAATCCATTGTAAATTACTGCAATGGAATAAATTACAGCTATAGTCAAAGAATATGGCAGCCTCAAAAATTGTATGAACTCATTACTTCTTTAGTGTAAAGCTGGCCCGAAATTAACGTAATATTTGACTGTTTTATCAGTCAACAAAAATTCAGTGTAAGAATACTAATAACATTAGATATTAAAATGCTGAATGAGTAAGATTTAACATTAGAGTTGCTTTTTGTGACTCATTATTTTTGTATAGCCAAAACTATAGGTTAGGTTACTTTTGTTGAGGTGCAATTACTAATTTTTATTGGTGATTTATGTATTTTAATTTGGCAATATCAGTACTTTACCTGACACCTTTCCATACTTCTTTATTACTATTTTATGGGTTTTTGTTTTGTTTGGGCTATTGCGATTATGATTTTTTATATTTTATAACTAGTTATTGGCAGTGTTTTTAAAGCTGCCTAATTTTGTAAATGGAAATTTTTAGAACACTAAATTTTATAACTGATTATTCTCTTTACATAGGAAAGCTCATATTGTTTTGTGAGTTGAATTTTTTTTTTTACCCAACCACCTACTAAACTCAGTTAGTACTGATTTTATACCTGTTTATGTTTGGAAAGGAGGATAAATTTATTTCTTATTTTCTGTTAAACTTCTTATTTATTTCTCTTGTTAAATTAGCCAAGAACTCTAGTACAAGGATATATTTTACTAGTTATCATTATTCTTTCTCTGACTTTAAGGGAAATTCTTAACCAAACAGTGATTCTCATCCTTTATTTAGTTTTTGTTTGTTTTCATAGGGATGGTTGTTGAATAATGCTAAATTTTTTAGCATCTCATTAAAAGTTTATATTGTTTGGTTTTTAATTTCATAGTGTATTAAATTACAGTGATTGATTTTTATATGTGAACCAAATTTGAAATCCTAATATACATACTTCTTTTTCACAATGTAGTGCAGTGAGAGAACATTGTCTACATATTACAACTTTTAATTAACACAATGTTCATTGTTCACATTATTTTCATTATATAAATGGCATTTAGTTCTGAGTCTTGTAACATACTATTTTTTCTTTGTACAAATTTGGTAATCAATCATTGTTTCAATTTTGTTTGACTTTCATAACTTATTTATATTTGACAGAATTCCAATATTCCTTTCATAAGCACATCATGTAAGTTATCAGTCATTTTTGGAACTCTTGTGTCTGTATTTCTGTCTTTCTTTTTCTCTGTATGCTAGAACTCCTGGAGTCAAGTGTCCAGCTTACTAATTTTTATTTTCACCTGTACTCATTCTGCTTTACAGTCTTCTATTGAGTTTTTCAGTGATGATATTTTTAGTTTTCAGTATGTCCAAATGTAATTCTAGGTATTTTAGACATGGAAGATTTTTAATCCTCATTGGGATATGGACCATATATTAGGAACTTTTTTTTTTTTGAGACAGAGTCTCACTCTGCTGCCCAGGCTGGAGTGCAGTGGTGTAGTTTCAGCTCACTGAAACCTCCTCCTCCCAGGTTCAAGTGATTCTCCTGCCTTAGCCTTGTAAGTAGCTGGGATTACAGGCACGCACCACCATGTCTTGCTAATTTTTGTATTTTTAGTAGAGACAGAGTTTCACCGTATTGGTCAGGCTGGTTTCAAACTCCTGACCTCATGATCCTTGCTTGCCTTGGCCTCCCAAAGTGCTGGAACTATAGGCGTGAGCCACTGTACCCAGCCAGGATCATTTTTTATTTCTTTGGACTACCAACACTTTCTTTGAATGTTTGTTCAATTCACTGACTTCCTTTCATGGTATTTGCCTTCTATACATATTTGGTTATTGCTAATCTTTGAAATTAGCCAAAGTGTATGTCAGTGGCTGTGAGGTGAGAGAACAAACATGTAAGACATTTGGGCCTTGTCACCTGATAGTTTGTTTCCTTTATCTGGAAATCCATTTTCGTTCCAGGATTTCTTGGAAACCTAAGACTGTTATTTCTCTGGTTGAAGTGCTCTGGGTGATTTGTTTTAGACAGTAGATAAACATACTTATTGCCAGTTCTTTAATGCAGATAGGGAATGGGGGAAGAGCCTACTGAGTGCTAAGAATATAGTTTTATGGGTCCTTACTTCAAAGACTGCCGCAGGATCTCTTTCTGCTTCTTGATTTTTTCCCATCCGAAAGTTAAATACACCCAGCGTTGGCATTTATAGAGCCCTGCGTTGTGCATGGTTTGTGTTTTTTTTTTTTGTTTGTTTCCAGTTTAATTTTATTTTTTTCTATTTCTTAGAAATTCTCCAGTTACTAGTCACATCATAGAATTCATCTTTCTTTTCTAGTATTATTGTGTATGTATTTGGTGTATGTGTGTGTAGGCATGCTTCTGTTGTGCATCTAACACCACTGACACCAATACATATTTGTAGGGATTTAAAATGACAAAGACATGTGTCCTGAGGCCACCATCTTGATCTAGCTTCTTGAAAATTTTTGAAGAAATTATTAAAATAATAAACAATAAAATTCTTCTGGTATATATTGAAGTCATCACCCACTAGACATCCTGTTTCATAGAATTAAAAAGTAATTGATTTCTTTTTCAAAGATATACTTGGAATTTGTAACACTTGGTTATTTACAAGATGGTTCATTACTATAATTTTACTTCTAATTGAGTCAACTGAGAGCATCCCATGTCTTGACTTTTAGCTTTCTTATATTATCTTCAAATTTATGGTGATTGCTCTGTAGTTGACTCATTGAATTTATTTTTAATTAGCTCTTAAACTATTTTATTGGGTTGCATTGAAGAAAGAAGCTATTTTTAGATAAATTGTACATGATACAAATGTCCCCAGAGTAAATGGCAGAGACTGTGCTTCATACTATTTATAATTGGTGGCAGGAGAGAAATTTAGAACTTACTATATCTAAAGGAACAAAAACTCTGCTTTGTGTTTATTCACAGTTGGGATTTTTTTGGAGACAAAGTCTCCCTCTGTCACCCAGGCTGGAGTGCAGTGGCACAATCTCAGCTCACTGCAGTGGCACAATCTCAGCTCACTTCAGCCTCTGCCTCCTGGGTTCCAGTGACTCCCCTGCCTCAGCTTCCCATGTAGATGGGATTACTGCACATGCCACCATGCCTGGCTAGTTTTTGTATTTTTAGCAGAGATGGGGTTTCACCGTGTGGGCCAGGCTTGTCTCAAACTTCTGAGTTCACATAATCCGCCAACCTTGGCCTCCAAAAGTGCTTGAATTACCAGCATGAGCCACCATGCCCAGCATATTCACAGTCTTAAGTAGCATGATTTGGTTTCCAAAAAGGTATTCTTCCTTTTTGGCTTCCTCTCTCCACTCTTTAATGAAACTAGGGGAGTGTGTGTGTGTGTGTGTGTGTGTGTGTGTGTATGTATGTATACAGTGTCTATATGCATATATATATTCAAATTATTTTAATTGACATTTGTACATATTTATGGGCATAATGTGACATTTTGATACATATATACAAGGTGTTTTAATTAAATCAAGATAATTAGCATATCCAGCACTTGAAACATTTATCATTTTTATTTGTTGAAATATTAAAAATCCTCTCATAACTATTTGAAAATATTCAGTTGATTATTGTTAATAATAGTTACCCTGCAGTGATACAGATCACTAGAACTTATCCCTTCTATCTAGCTATAATTTTGTATCTACTAGCCAAACTTTCTGCATCCTAGCCACTAGTAACCACTGTTCTCTCTATTTATATGAAATCAGCATATTTAGCTTCCACATCTGAGTGAAAACATGCAGCATTTATCTCTTTTACCTGACTTATTAAGTTTAACATAATATTCTCCAGGATCATCAATGTTATCAAAAATGACAGAATTTCATTCTTTTTTTTATGACTAAATAGTATTCTATTGCATATATATACTAAAAATCATCTGAAAGTCGTTTCTCAGAAAAATACAAATGGCTGAAGTTGAGGCAACAATTAACAGCCTACCACCCAAAAAAAAAGTCCAGGTCCAGATGGATTCACAGCTGAATTCCACCAGACATACAAGGAGGAGCTGGCAGCAATCATTCTGAAACTGTTCCAAACAATACAAGAAGAGGGAATCCTCCCAAACTTATTTTATGAGACCAACATCATCCTGATACCAAAACCCAGCAGAGACTCAACAAAAAAAGAAAGCTTCAGGCCAATCACCATGACGAACATAGGTGCAAAAATCTTCAGTAAAATACTGGCAAACTGATTGCAACAGCACGTCAAAAAGCTTATTCATCACAACCAAGAAGGCTTCATTCCAGGGATGCAAGGCTGGTTCAGCATGCGCAAGTCCATAAACAATCCACCACATAAATAGAACCAAAGACAAAAACCACAGGATTATCTCTATAGATGCAGAGAAGGCCTTCAATGATATTCAACAGCGCTTTATGCTAAAAACTCTCAATAAACTAGCTATCAATAGAACCAATCACAAAATAATAAAAGCTATTTATGACAAACCCACTACCAGTATCATACTGAATGGGCAAAAACTGGAAGCATTCCCTTTGAAATCTGGCACTAGACAAGGATGCCCTCTCTCTCCATTCTTATTCAATATAGTACTGGAAGTTTTAGCCAGAGCAATCAGGCAAGAACAAGAAATAAAGCGTATTCATTTAGGAAAGGAGGAAGTCAAATTGTCTCTATTTGCAGACGACATGACTGTATATTTAGGAGACCCCACTGCCTCAGCCCAGACTCTCCTTAAGCTGATAAGCAACTTCAGCAAGGTCTCAGGATACAAAATCAATGTGCAGAAATCACCAAGCATTCCTATTCACCAATACCAGACAAACAGAGAGCCAAATCCAGAGCAAACTCCAATTCACAATTGCTACAAGAAGAGTAAAACACCTAGGAATACAACTAACAAAGGATGTAAAGGACCTCTTCAAGGAGAACTACAAACCACTACTCAATGAAATAACAGAAGACACAAACAGATGGAAAAACATTACATGCTCATGGTTAGGAAGAATCAATATTTTGAAAATGGCCATACTGCCCAAAGTAATTTATAGATTTAACACTAACCCCATCAAACTACCAATGATCTTCACAGAACTGAAAAAAAAACCACTTTAAACTTCATATAAAAAAGAGCCCACATAGCCAAGACAATCCTAAGCAAAAAGAACAAAGCTGGCAGCATTATGCTGCTGGACTTCAAGCTATACTACGAGGCAACAGTAATCAGAACAGCATAGTAGTGGTACCAAAATAGAGACATAAACAGGTGGAACAGAACAGAGGCCTCCACAACACCACCACACATCTACAAGCACCTGATCTCTGACAAACCTGACAAAAACAAGCAATGGGGAAAGGATTCCCATTTAATAAATGGTGCTGGGAAGATTGGCTAGCAATGTGCAGAAAGCAGAAACTGGACCCCTTCCTGACACCTTACACTAAAATTAACTCCATATGTATTAAGGACTTAAACATAAGACCGAACACCATAAACACCCTAGAAGAAAACCATTCAGGACATAGGCATAGGCAAGAATTTCATGACTAAAACACCAAAAGCAATGGCAACAAAAGCCAAAATAGACAAATGGGATCTAATTAAACTTCAGAGCTTCTGTACAGCAAAAGAAACAATCATTAGAGTGAACTGGCAACCAACAGAATGGGAAACAATTTTTGCAATCTAACCATCTGACAAAGGGCTAATATCCAGAATCAACAAAGAACTAAAACAGATTACAAGAAAACAAACCCATCCAAAAGTCGACCAAGGATGTGAACAGACGCTTTTCAAAAGAAGACATATGTGAAGCCAACAAACATATGAAAACATGCTCATCATCACTGGTCGTTAGAGAAATGCAAATCAAAACCACATTGAGAAACCATCTCACACCATTCAGAATGGTGGTCATTAAAAAATCTGGAAACAACAGATGCTGGAGAGGATGTGGAGAAATAGGAACACTTTTACACTGTTGGTGGGAGTGTAAATTAGTTCAACCATTGTGGAAGACAGTGTGATGATTCCTCAAGGACCTAGAAAGAGAAATTCTATTTGACCCAGCAATCCCATTCCTGGGTATATACCCAAAGGACTATTGTTCTGTTAGAAAGACACTTGTACATGCATGTTCATTGCAGCACTGTTCACAATAGCAGAGACCTAGAACCAACCCAAGTGCCCATCGATGATAGACTGGACCAGGAAAATGTGATACATGTACACCATGGAATACTATGCCGCCATAAAAAATGATGAGTTGGTGTCCTTTGTAGGGACATGGCTGAACCTGGAAACCCAACATTCTCAGCAAACTGACACAAGAGCAGAAAAGCACCGCATGTTCTCACTCATAGGCAGGTGTTGAACAGTAAGAACGCTTGGACACAAAGAGGGGAGCATCACACACGGGTCAGTTGGGGATGGCTACAGGAGGGATGTGGGGGTAGGGATAGCGTAGGGAGAAATGTCTGGTATAGGCGACGGGGGAATGGTGGCAACAAACCACCTTGCCATGAATGTACCTATGCAACAATCTTGCATGATCTGCACATGTACCCCAGAATCTAAAGTACAAAAAAAAATACAAATGGCCAAGAAGTTACATGGAAAAAATGTGCTACATTGCTAATCATTAGCAAATCTAAACCACAATGAGATATTTCATCCCAGTTAGAATAGCTATTATCACAAAGACAATAACAGAGAAATGGAACTGTTACACACCATTGGTGGGAATGTAAATTAGTATAGTCATTACGGAAAACAGTATGGAGGTTCCTCAAAAAAATAAAAATTGAGCCCATAGGATCCAGCAATCCACCTACTGGTTGTTTATCGAAAGGAAGGGAGATGGACATGTGAAAGGGATATCTGTACTTCCATGTTTATTGCAGCACTATTCACAGTAGCCGATATATGAAGTCAACCTAAGGCATTTTATTTTAAATGTCAATTTGGATGACTGAGTGGGTTTTGAAAAGAGATGAGTAACAATTAAGAAATAGGGTGAATGTTTGTAGTTTAAGTTAAATTTAATTCACATTTTTAAATAAAATTTTAATTTCTAAAATGGCTGGTGTTGGAGAAAACCTTTCCATATTTTTGTTTAAGCTGTTTTTAAAAAATGTGAAAAGTTATAAGTAAAGCGGTTACACCTTCACAAATTTAGAATCTCCTTTAAATCCTTAACTCATGGATTTCTAGAGTTTAATATGGTTCAGTGACTTTTTCTCATGCCTCTTAAGCACCATACAATTTGGCATACAATCCATATTTTAGAGTTTATCACCACCATCACATAATCTTTACTGGGTGGCCTAGCATGTTGGGTGGTCCCCTGCTAAGAGCTATAAAACAGTTATTTTTTTGAAAGCTATCCTTGGCTTCTTGTGGTTAATGTGAAAATGACTGCTGCCGGACAGAGCTTAAATTACTGGAGCTTTTGCATTTTGTTTCCTGACAAGACAAATTCTCATGAATCTAACATTGTTTGCCTTTGGACTTATCTGAAATTTCAGTCTCTTATGGCTTATCTATATTCTATTCGATCATCCTTTTCTTAAATGTAAACTGATTTCATGCAGTTTTATGCACCCTGGAAGTTAGCAACATGTCAGACCTAAAGAAATCACAACTAATTATTTTGTTTTGAAGGGAAGAAAAACAAGCACTTAGAAGCTTAATGTCATTTCTTAGGGTGTTTAATTTCAAGCATATTAAACTGTAGCATATATCAATTATATTTATAATTTCACATACCTTTTTTGATTAATAAGCCTATTATAAGTAGCCAAACTGTAAGATATTAAAAGCTCTTTGCAATGCTTTATATGCCCGTATAATCTTATACCTAAAATGTGCTTAGCTAAAACCAAGACTTTTTTACTCTTCTTTTAAACAAATCATTTGCCTCCTTTTTAAAACATCTATTTTATTCCTACTATATGCTATATAACTCATGAGTGGTAGAAAGGTTAACATGCTATAAAGGGATGTACAAAGAAGTTGTCACCTCATATTGAAAATAATTACTGTAAATTAGGATATTCTTGAAGCACTGATTATTGGAAACATGAAGAGAAAGCCCTCTGGCTTCTTCCATACCAATTAGACAAACCTTTCCCACCCTTTCTTCCTAAACTCTTATCATTGTTTTTTTTTTTTTTTTTAAAAAAAAGGCTAATAGCTTCAAGAATGTCAGTGTAATCCACAGTTTTCTTAGATAATCTAGATGAGTTTATGTTTTTGCTTTGTTTTTGTCCCTGCCACGATGACTTGTTTCCAAGAAAGACATTAAAACAAAACAAATCTGAGTGGGATAGGTTTCTCAGTGCAAGTTTTGCTTTCATTTTTTGTGTTATGGAAATTAATATTTTATTCCACAAGAGGAGTATATTCTTATAAGAATGATGTTATTGAACATGTTGACTTTTGTCTTGTAACATATTTCTATAAAGGTTATCAATTGTTTTTTGTTTTCTAAATTTAGTATTCAGTGGTGTCTCTTTTCACTGGAAATGTGTATAATCAGTTTTCTTTCTTATAATTGTTACTGCTCTTTGCTAGTATTTTAATTATTTGTAGTTGCCAGACATTTGTCTTTTAAAGACCTTCCAATCCCAATCAGAATGAATAAACAATTAAAAGGAAGAAAGATTTTGTAGCCCTAGCCCTTCTTTTCCTTTTGATTGTGTGTGTTCTATATAACAGTTAAATTATTCTTTATGAAATTAGTATAGCCAGGAAATGGGAGAATTATGCCCTAGGCTGAGTGAATGGAAAACATGTTAACATTTCCTTTGTAGGGGTTCCAGGGTGCCACAGGAGATTTGTAATGCGCTGTTATTTGTATTTTCCCCAGATCTCTTTCAGTTTATTATAATGCTGGAGGAATAATTAAATGTTCCTTAGCATTTCATATGGCATGCACCTCACTGAAAACATGTCGGCAGAGAGAGCAAATGTTCATCATTTCTCAATATAAAACAGATCCTGTCAGGGATCATGCCAAACCCAACCAACCATGACAGTCAAATCAATGTATGTTTTGGTTTAAATTTTTATTTTTGCTTTTGCTTTAGCAACTTGATTCTGATATTTGTTTTTCCCTATGGCTTATCATTTTACGGCATGACAGTTCATGAAATTGACAAGGTTTCCTGCCTACCTTTGTAATGCTTATGTGTGATGATATAAACTGTAAGAGAAAATGACATGTTGACTCCATAAATGTTTGCTTTATGCCCGTTACATCTGTTTTACAGAACTCTTCTTTTATTCCTCCATCAATATTCACTGAAAAATTGCTTCTTTCTACCTTTTGTCTAGATATTGTAAATTTGGGAATCATTAGTGTCCCAGTTTTCAAGTTAGGGTTTTTATTATCTTGACTCGAGAGATTTGATTCTCTGTTAGTTTGTGGTCACACTGTAAACATAAATTAACTTGGTAACTTTTTTTCTTTTTTGGGAGGTAGGATGGGTATTCATGGAGCCAAGTTATACATAGGATCGAGGTGTGAATGTGTATTAGACCACACAGCCTATTTTCTGCTGCTGAATCATTTACAATCTGAAGACGGGTTCTATTTTTTAAATTGATATTAGATTGCACAAAATAACTTCAGATAGTCATTTAAAATCACATTTTCTCAGATAAGAATGTTTCTAATGTAGCTATGAAGTGGTTGGACTCTGTAAGATTTCAATTCTGGTTTGAACTCTGGGTTTTTCAGTCATTAACTATGTCAGTTTGGACAAGTTATTCAAGTTTTATTACCCTTTTTCCCCTAGCGATTTTATAAGGCATAAGCTTGTTTTGTATTATTTCTGATTGTTTTTGTTCGCTATGTATATATTTTTCTTATTAAGATCAGTGATGATTTAATGTATTTTGGTTTGTCTTTGTGTAAAATGAGAAATTCAATACCACTTTTCAACCCTATTCATTATCTCTTTACATTCCCAGATTCTGTGATACACTTTAAATAATGTATCTTTTTAAATCCTTATCTTTGTAGACTTATTAGTCATGTTGCTTTGCTTCATAATTTATTAGGAACAATTGTCTATCTCTTTATAACCAATTCTTTGTTTTCTGTAATGTTAAATATTACTTTAATAGTTGTTAAAGACAGGAAAGAAGACTTTATTCCAGGGATGACTTCAATCGGATTTTGCAGTAGGGGAGAGAGATGGGCCTCAACTTTGAATACCACAAGGAAAAATGGGGTTTCATAGCCAAAAAACAAGATGAATAGCCAATGGGTGGAAATAAAGATTTGGAAAACAATGATGTTATAGCTTTTTCTACTATTGAGACATTATAAAATCTGCATAAATTTGATTATAACAGCCTACCATTAATTTGTTTATCTTTCTTTAAGTACCGACATCTATGTAGTACAGTGATGGGATTTAATGTTTTACAATCACTAAGAAACATTAGGTGTAAGGGGTGATTCTGGTTAAACTCATTTGATGGGATTCTTACTGAAGGTAGACCAGGATGATGATACAGCACTTGGAGGATGGTGGGGGCTTAGAAATTTGATCAGATATTGAAGCTGATTAAGATATTGAAGGTGGGGAATTTTTGCTAAATTAATTTAGGAAGATTTCTGATAAAACTGGATGACATAGATATGACCAAGATCAAAACCTAAAGGGCTTAATGGAGTCTGATTATAGTTTGATCAAGGAGAAGGGCTTTGTTAGTAATACTCTGTAAATACCAATGGTTAACAAGGTACTGTTTTCTTCCTTATAACTTTTTAATCTCAGGTTCCATTATATAACAGTGTCCTGATTTCTTTCTATAAAATGTGTCGGTTTCTTATGGGACTCCTTGCCAGCTTTACTTCCATTAGATTTCTAAGTGCTGAAGATTCATAGGACACTCATGTGTGATCCTTAGGAATTCTTGCACATCCCTGTGGATTTAAACACCGTTTATTTGCATATGACTCTTTTCCATGTTCCAGACTCAACATATGCAGCTGTCTACCTGATACCTTCTCTTAGATGTTCCTGGCATCTCAGATTTACCCAAAGCATGCTTCATTGTTTCTAACATCCAAAACCTGCCTCTAGTGAATTAAACTGTTTATAACTTTTGTAGCAATACCCTGTAATACTGCTTTTTACTTTAAAGTCTATATTTTCTAGTGAACATAGTGAACCAAACTGTCTTTTGGTGCATACTTGGTCTGGTATATCTTTTAAAATTATGTTCAGTCTTTTGGGTCCTTGTGTTTTAGGTATGACTGTTATTAAGGTCATATAGTTACATTCAGTATTTAACCCAACGTGACAATCTCTGTATTTTCACCCACATGTTTTGTCTATTTACATTAATTGAAATTGGAGAACTATTTGGACTTGTGTATCTCATGTTATTTTTGCTTTCTGTCTTTTTTGGTTTTTATTTCTTACCTGTTGAAGGATTTTGGTGTTTTTCTTTTTTTTTTTTTTAATTTTTTTCTTCAGATTTTTTGATTTAGTAGAAACACTGAAGTGAATATGGTCTACCAATGAGATGGGTGTCTCAATTCAGTGCCCACTTTCTATGATCCTATTGTGTGCCTACCCAGGACTCGGCAAAACGGCCACATGATATGGAGGGCACGGTCCTTATCTTACTATCTGTGTACATAGTAGCCTTCTCTGTAATTAGAAATTGTTTGAGTCTTATCAAGCAGTTAAGTGATGAATCTAGGACAGTTCAGGGTTGGAGAATATGGGTTTTCATCAAGACTGGAAGTTGGGGACAGGGATGAGCATGGAACTGGCTGTGGGGCAGGGGCACCAAGAAAGACTCCCTGGGAGACCAGGCAAAGCAAGTGAGTGAATGGGGCAGAGGTTGTCTGAGGATGAGGGCATAGACCCATGTGAGCCTGTGGCCCTCCTTGCACCTCCTCCTATTGCTGATCTGTTTTAGAAGATTCCCTCCTCCCCAGCTGAGAAAGGGCCACTGAGGAGTCAAGTATTGCCCAGACTTCTTACCTCTAAACCAAGGAGGTCTTTAGGTCAGAAATAATCAATGTCTTAAAAACAAAAGTTTATCCGTTTGAGCTCTATGATGATAGGATTTATACTTTAGGTTTGGTTTTCCTCAGCCAACTTATTTAGAGCTGACATGGTAGAAACCAGTGCCTTGGGAAACCATGTTTCTAGTCATCCTCAGACACTACAGATGTCACAGCTCTGACAGTTATGAATTCATCTTAACTGTAAATGAAAAGTTATCCCAGGCAGCCCTAGTTCTTTCCTTTGTCCAGCGTTTTACTGATTCACACATTATCTCACTTGTGCTGACTCTCAAGAGGCAGACCACACTGGAATTGGTATTTGTGCCTCTATACTTTCTTTTAAAGACAAGAAGTCAAAGCAGAGATGTAAGTGACGATTCAATAACACAATGTATAAGTAGCAGGGCTTGGATGCACTTTTTTCTGGCTCCTTGTCTAGGGTTCACATCAGTCTAACCTGATGCCCACAGTCATGTGTAGGAGCAGTGCAGGCAAGTATGTCTCGTCTGTCGGGTGAGATCTGTTCTTAGTTGGCTGCTTTCTACCCTTCTAGAAAGGGCTGCACAAGGCGGCCCCACCTTCGTAAGACCACCACCTTCCATGGTCTGGACCTCAGAAGGAAAGAAGTGAAACTTCTCCTTGGCTAGTGCACCCAAAATTGGCTGGACTCGGAGACCAATTCATGAGGAGTTGGTATAGAACAGTGCTTGACAGGGAGCCAAGACCCTGGAAGTACTTAATGAATGGATAAATTCTAAGAGCCAATTCAAGAAGCTGATGAAGGTTTATTGAGGAAAGGGAGTTAGCTAGATGATCTTAATGGTATGATTTTGGGATATGTAATTACGTTAGAACACAAGTTTCTTACCATCTTGACACTGACCTGTTGTGTTTTAAAGCTTACGCATGTCTTAGCACATTTAGGAGGCAGTCACTCCAGAACTCAAAGGTGGGGAAGTAAGTTACAGCAACACAAGGGCAATGTTTCATATTTTGAGGGTCAGGGCTGAGGACTCTGGAAATGACCTGAATAGGCAATAGTAACCTAAGTAACTGCAAAATGAATGGACTGTGGTGAAACACATGATGTCTTTCTTAAAAGGAAGGCAGTGGGAGTGCAGATTTGGTTAGTAGGAAACCATAGCAGATATGGTTAGATGATCCCTCTTTGGATTCTGCAACCTGGATTAGAAAGAGAGAAAGGAAGTTGTGAGGCTGCCAAGGCCCCTTCCAGGTGGTAAGGCTGTGCTCCCTGGTTCTGATGATGTACTGGGGTGTGCATGGCTCCTGCGAAGTTGTCCTGTCCTACAGCAGAGTCTAGAGACAAGATTCCAGCCAGGGCTGCTAGAGGGTGGCTTGCTCTTCCATCTTTCCTGACAGTGGGATGGCCTGGCCAAGGCCTAGAGGCAAAAGAATTCCTGCTCACTCAGCCTCTGTAACAGAAGACAAGGAAAGGCAAATGCCTGAAGAAAAGAAAGGCATATCTATCCAGAGTTCCACAGGTAGACATGACTGTGTGCTCAGTTCAGATTCACTTCTAAATAGAACTCAACCCTGATGCTGCAGATTTGTCCTGGAACAGATTCATACTGCCTGGTTTCACTGGAGACATGAAAATCAGCTCACAGTGGGGAAAAGACAACTGATTCACATGGAAGGTACAACAATAGGAATACTGAAAGCATTTTTCTTAATGGTTATCCCATTTTAAAATCCATCATTTTCTAAGTTAACATCTTTTTAAGGGGAAATATCTGCATGTAAAAAACTGTATATAAATCTGTAACAGAAAAATACATTTGGAAGTCTGCAGCCCAAGTCTGAGAGAGCTCTAGATGCTAAAAAAGCATCAGGGCCTGGTTGTCAGTGCCGATGATGATTCTCTATGACAGACAGGGAAACATGGTCTCTAGAGTGACACATAAAGGCTTTCAGCCAGACTGCTTTGTGTGGTACCTGGGTGGAGTCCCTGTCAGGTGGTTAACATTGATTACTTCTGTTATCTAATCTGCAAATCTTATTCATACTTTGTTCTTGTTCCTCTGGTATGCTTTTTCTGGTCCAGGATTCAGTCCAGGAACACATATTGCATTTTGTCATGTCTTCCTGGTCTCCTTTATTCTGGGATGTATCCTCATTCTTTCTTCTTTTTTTCATTTCTGTTTTTGAGATGAAGTCTCGCTCTGTTGCCCAGGCTGGAGTGCAGTGATGTGATCTAGGCTCACTGCAACCTCCGCCTCCTGGTCTCAAGCATTTCTTCTGCCTCAGCTTGATAAGTAGATGAGATTACAGTCATACACCACCAGACCCAGTTAACTTTTGTATTTTTAGTAGAGACAGTGTTTCACCATGTTGGCCAGGGTGTTCTTAAACTCCTGACCTCAGGTTATCCACCTGACTAGGCCTCCCAAAATGTTGGGATTACAGATGTGGCTGCTTATTTTTTCTTTGTCTTTCATGACTTTGTACTTTTGATAAATACTGGTTTGTTTTATATAATGTTTCTCAATTTAAATTTCTCTATTATTTTCTCATGAATAAATGCAACTGGGCAAGAATACCACTGAAATAGTGTTGTATCCTTCTCAATGCAACATATCAGGGATCACATGATGTCTGTCTGTCTCACTACTGCTGATATTAACTTAGATCACTTGGTTAAGGTGGCACCTGCTGGATTTCTCCATTGAAAATGTATTATTACCTTTATAATTAAGAATTAGGTAAAATATTTGGGAAGTATGTAAATATCCCGATTTCTAATCATACCATTTCATGATAATTTTAGCATCCATCAATGACTTTTGATGGAAATCTTTATATAGTGTTGCTTGTCACATAGAAATTTTTTATTCCCATCATTCTTTCCAAATGTATTAACTGGAATTTTCCAATAAAGAAGATTTTTACCTTTTGTGCCATCTTTCTCTTACTCCTCTTTTCCCCTTTCTATCTTTCTAATCTATCTGAATGAACTCATTAGTATTAGTCTTACTTTATGGATTCTGGTCCATAGTCACATTATTTTGTTGCTCCAGTTTTCCCAGATTAGGCCATTGGGAGCTGCTTCATGTTGCCTTATGTTCTTTCACAGTGTTCTCATCAGATTTTGAGCATATCCCTACATTCTGGCACCAAAAAATATTTCAGACTCATCTTATTCTTCATCCAGGCTTGAAATGAGCAATTCTGCAAGAAACCCAAATTTCTTTTTTTAAAGCTTGGTATTTAGAAACCAAAATCCTGGGCACTAAGGGTGCTCATTGCTCCTTGCATGTCACAATTTGTAAGCCCTTTCAGTGGAAAGAACTAGGAAATATATCTGTTTTTATACATAGAAACACACATCTATATCTATTTCTACATTTGTAACAGTGTATATTTATATCTAATTTATAATCTACCTAACAGAAACCATTCGTTCGTATCTCCATTTTTCATTCCAACATGATGGAATCTTTCTAGCTCTCCTTTTTCTTACATGTAATCCATCTTTCCAACAGTAACTTATTCAGCAGAGGATACACATAAGTATACTTTCAGAATTGCTAACCCATATCTCTTAGAAAACATTACTGATAAGTATAATAGTTATTTATAGTTTTGTCTTAGAATGTTGACTCTAAATACTAATTTCCAAATTTAGGTTATTTTCTCTGCCACCCTCTTCAGTTTGGTTATTTATTTATTTTGGTTCATTTCATATTGTTAATAGATTTTGGATTATCCCCTTCCCATCCTGCTTGTTTCTAATTATTTTTTGGAGTGTGTGAAATATTAACATGGTTCTGAAAGTCATATACAAATGCTATTCGGTTTGGAGTGTTACCTTAGTCTTTTTGCCTCTTCTTTTTGGAGAGCAGGGGAGTTATTAATTGAGGTGATTGAATTTTATTTATTATTTATTTATTTATTACATTCTCTCCTATGAATTTCTGGTGGATTTGACTACTTTACAAGATTCGTAATTCAATGCTGCCCTCTTCTGTCAGTGTAGCAGAATCTAGCTTCTTTAATTAATTTATCTTCTTTAATGGTGGAGGAAGGAGTTGTGTCTCCAGCTGTTTGATTCTGTTTTGTATTTCAGGACCCAAATTTTTCCTTTTTTTCTTGATTACTCTATTGCCAAAGATTTTTTCTCCCTTGGTGTGTGTGTGTGTATGTGTGTGTGTGTGTGTGTGTGTTTTCCCCAGGAAATGTATGTCAAATCAAATGTAATTTTAAGTCCCTTCCCTGAAGTCTTCCTGGTTATACCTTCACATGTTTTAGTATTTTTATGCTTAAGTCAGTATTACTATTTTTGGTGGTGGTTTTAAATAAACTTTATACTCATCAGTAGCTTCCTTCTTTCTTTTTATATTTTTTCAGCTTGCCCTTGGTTGCTACAAACACTTATGGCAGAACAGAAGGAGAAATTGCTCATTGAAATATGCTGTTTTTTTTCTTATTTTCTTTAACTTGCTGTTACCTGAAGTTTGGGCCTTTTTTTTCTTTTTGTCTTTAAATGATTTCAAAGATATAGTTGTGTGTGTGTCTGTGTTTGTGTGTGTGTGTGTGTGTGTGTGTGTGTGTGTGTGTCTGTGTCTGGTTCTATTTCATCTTGTTCACTACTATTTTTGGAAAAGTATTGAGAGTCTCCATTGGCTTTAGCCACCTGAGACTCTCATTGTATTTACTTCAATTTCTCCCTACTTGTTAAAAGTTTCACATCCTATTTTTATACATTGAGCAGTCTCTTGAATTTTTACTTTGCATATTTATTTGAAAATATGAAGTCAGCAATTTACTCTCCCAACACTTTTGTGAGTCTTGGAGCATTTCAAGTTTGATCATTCACCTCCTAACATTTATGATACTGTTCTTACTCCATATTTGATTTTGTTCTTTCAAATATCCTTTATATTTATATGTTACTTATACTTTTCTGGAGACTATTGTATTTAGCTTTATGTACTTACCCCTTTTTTAAAATCGTTTTTAAATTTTCTATGCCTTCCTGCTCTTTAGACCTAGATTCAGAGATTATTTTAAGGATATACTTTCATATTTTGTTTATCTGAAGGAGGCAATATTTTATTTCTAATCTTGAAAAAGAGTGGTGTGGCGGGGAGGGGTGTGTTGTAAACATTCTAGCTCGATAGCTTTGTTGAGGAACAGAGTAGTTTTTGCTTTTGACTTGAGCACTTTGAAAATACTTTCACTGCCAGGCTAATTGTTGGTTCATTTTACTGTATTCTTTCTGGTTGCTTTAAGATTGTCTTTATTTAATATTTCACTTTCCTTACGATTCATCTACTTGTTGTGATTTTTTTAAATCCACCTTAAAATTCATTAGGTTTCCTTGATGAATTTTGGTTATATGAATTGTGGAAATTTTACAACCAAAAATTATTATTTTTTGCCTGTTGTTTTTATGCTCCCTTTGTGAGATTCTGATTAAATATATATTTCACAGTCTTATTGTATCTGCCAAATTTTTCAACTTCCTACTACGTTTTCCATTTCATTGTCTGTCTAATATGCATTCTGAGTAATTTCCTCAATTTCTCCAGTTTCCATAATTCTCTCTTCAACTGTATTTAATCTATTGCTTGAGCTATCCTTTGAGATTCTTTTTTGTTTATATTCACCAGTGCTTTTCATTTGCACAAATTCGGTCTTTTGTGTTTCAAGTCTCATTTCTGTTTGTAATTTTATGATTCAAGGCTTTCATTTTGAGAGCCTTGTCTTGCTTTCTTATTTTCATGATTTTATTTATTTAAATATTTTACATAGTTTAAAAAATATTTTGTGCCTGAAAATTTTAATGCTGAATTTATTTTGATGCTAACGGTCTATATTTTTCATAGATTTTTAATATGAATGCATTTCTGTATTTACATATTTCTCTTGCCTAACTACATATTCCATCAGGGAAAAAAAAGTGTGTATTCATATCTTTATATATAGCTTAGAGTCTGATATCAGGTAATTTTCTGGAATATAGTCATTGAATGAATAAAATAGTTTCCATTCTTCTTCCTGCTCCCAGAACCTTACTTATTTCATCATTGGACAAATTAAGTTTCTAGTTTCTAAGCAATTCCCCCAACGCCCCCCCAAAAAAGAAAGGTTCCATTAATTGCACTTCTTTCAGAGTCTTTGCACATAGTACAACGTCTCCTTTTTGTTTCTCTGACAGCCAGGAGTCTTAGGTAACTACTTTTCTTATATTCCATTGTTTTTTGTTACTTAATATTCTAGAGAAGTTACACATCAGGCATTCTTATCTGTTAAAAGCAGGCTATATTGTCTGCTGGAGGTGACTGATTTTTTCTCTTTAAATTTGAAGGTATCTTCAAAATATGACTTCTTTTTTGCTATTATTACCAATTATGTAAGGCATCAAATGATAGCTATCTGCAGATCCTGATCTTAGTTTAATTCATGGTATTTTCTTTCTTAAAAAAAGTTTTAGTAAATTGACAGTTTTTAATTGTGTAGGTTTATGGGGTACAAAGCGATGTTACAATTTATGAATAAAATATGAAATAATTAAATCAGTCTAATTAACATATACATCTTCTCAAGTACTTAATTTTTGTGGTGAGATCATTTGTAATTTACTCAGCGGTTTTGAAATGTACAGTATTCCTAACTATATTCCCAACAGTGTAATAGAACTGAAAAAAAAAAATGAAAACATACTTCTTCTGTCTGAGATTTATATACCTTGTGATCATTAATTATTTCCTCATTCTGCCGATCTCATCCTTTGTAACCACAATTCTACTATCCTTCTAGTTCAATTGTTTTAGATTCCATATATAAGTGAGAACCTGTGGTGTTTGTCTTTCTCTGCCTGGCTTATTTCATTTAGCATAATGTTCTCCACCTCCATGTGGTTGCAAATGACAGTTTCTTTTTTTAAAGGTTGATAGTGTTCTGTTCTATATATGTACTACATCTTCTTAAACAATGAATCTTTTGATGGAAACTTGATCTTATAACTTGGCTATTGTGAATAGTGCTCCAATGACCATGAGAGTGAGTGCAGGCATCTCTTTGAAAAAACTGATTTAAAATCTTTTGGGTAAATATCCAGAAGCAGGATTTCTGGATTATATGGTATTTGTAGATTTAGATTTTGAGAAACAACTGTACAGTTTCCCATAATATGTGCAGTTGCGTATATGTTGTGAAGTTTTTCCTCTGTTTTCTTCTAGTTTTATAGTTTCTGATCTTGTGTTTAAGTCTTTAGTCCATTTTGTGTTGAATTTTGTACATGGTGTGAGATTAGGGTCCAATTTTATTCTTCTGAATGTGGATATTCAGCTTCCCCAGCACCATTTACTGAAAAAAGTATCCATTTCACATTGTGTGTTCTTGGCACCTTTGTCAGAAATCAGTTAACTATGTATATGTATGTGTTTATTTCTGAGTTTTCTGTTCTATTTCATTGGGGGGTGTGTGTGTGTGTGTGTGTGTGTATGCCTCTCTTTTTAACCAGTACCATGCTGTTTTGATTACTATAGCTTTGTAGTATAGTTTGAAATCGAGTAATGTGATCCTTCCAGTTTTTTTGTTTTTGCTTGTGGTTACCTATTCAAGGTTTTTTGTGGTTCCATAGAGATTTAAGGATATTTTTTATTTCTATGAAAAATGACATTAGAATATTGATAGGAATTGCGTTAAATTTATGGATTGCTTGACTAGGAGGGGCATTTTAAGTATAATAATTCTTCCAGTATGTGAACATGAGATATGTTTCTATATATTTGTGTTGTCTTCAACTTTTTTTAATCAGTGTTTTATAGTTTTCACTAGTTAGGTCTTTACCTTCTTGATTATATTTATTCCCAAATGTTTTTATGGCTATCATGAATGTAATTGTCCTCTTGATTTCCTTTTCACAGGTTTCTTGCTAGTATATAGAAATGCTACTGAATTTTGTGTATTGATTTTGTATTTTAAAACCTTACTATATGTGTGCGTTTTTGTTCAGGTGTTTACAGCTTTCTATTTATAAGATCATGTCATCTGCAAACTGACAATTTCACTTCATACTTTTCTGTTTGGATGTCTTTTATTTCTTTCTCTTGGCTAATTGTTCTGGCAGGGACTTCCAATATTGTATTAAATAGAAGTGGCATGTGTGAGCAATATTTTCTTGTTTCAAAACTTAGTAGAAAGGCTTTCAGTTTTTCATCATTAACTATACTGTTAGCTATGGCATAATGCTTCTCATATATGGCCTTTATTATGTTGAAGTAAGTTTCTTCTATACCTAGTGTTGAGTCATCCTTGCATCTGTCTTAGTAGATTATCCTTTAAATTTCATGTTCTGTTTGCTAGTATTTTGTTGAGGACATTTCCATCTATGTTCTTGAAAAATATTGGTCTGTAATTTTCTCATAGTGTAACATTATTGTAGTAAAGTTTATTTTCTTGCAGTTTTTTTAAATGTTTGGTAGAATTCAGCCAAGAAACCATCAGGTCCTGGACATTTCTTTGGTGGGAGAGTTTCTTTGCTGATTCAGTCTCCCTGTTATAGGTCTGTTCTTATTTTCTATTTCTTCGTGGTTCAATTTTGGTAGTTTGTATGTATCCAGGAATTTATACATTTCTTCTGGGTTACCCAATTCATTGGCTTATTATTGTTTGAGGTCATCTCTTATCCTTTGTATCTTTGTGTTATCAGTTGTAATGTGTCCTTTTTCATTTATATTTTATTTGAGTCTTCTCTTCCTTTCTCTTACTCTGCCTAAAGGTTTGTTAATTATCTTTCCCAAAAACCACCTCTTAGTTTTATGTTTTGTGTTGTCCTCTAACCTCTTTTATTTATTTTTGCTCTTATCTTTATTATTGCCACTTTTTTTTCTGCTAACTTAGGGTTGAGTTTGTTCTTTTTCTAGTTTCTCAAAATATAACATTAGATTGTTCATTTGAAATGCTTTTTCTTTCTTTGATGTAGGCATTTATCATTACAGACTTTCTCCTAAGGCCCGTGTTCCCATTTTTATTTGTCTCAAAATATCATAAAATTTTCCTTTCCTTTATTGATTGATTGGTCTTTCAGTAGCATGTTGCTTAATTTTCCTGTATTTAAAATTTTTCTGCCATTTCTCATGTTATTAATGTCCAATTCTATGTTATAATATGTGGTCAGAAAATAGACTATATAATTGCAACGTCTTAAATTTGCTGAGGCTTATTTTGTGCTCTATCATGTGAGATCTGTCCTGCAGAATATTTCATCTGCTTGAGAAGGATATGTATTCTATTGCTATTGGACAGAATGTACTGTATATGTCTGTGAGGTCAATATGATCTAAAGTGTAGTTCCATAAAATATATCATTGTTAATTTTCTGTCTGGGTGATTATTTCATTGTTGAAAGTGGGGTACTGTTGGCCCCTACTATTATTGTATTATAATGTATATCTCCTTTCAGATCTTAGTATTTATTTTGTATATTTAAGTACTCTGTTGTTGGGTGCATATATGTTTATAATTGTTATAATCTCTTGACCTTTTAATTATTTTTAATATCCTTTGTCTCTTTTTGCTATATTTGGTGTAAAGTCTATTTTGTCTGATATTAGTATTGCTACCCTTGCTATCTTTTGGTTTCCCTTAGCATAAAATATCCTTTCCATCTCTTCATTTTCAGTCCATGCATGTCATTAAAAGTGAGGTAAGTCTCTGTAGGCATATACTTGGGTGTTGCTTCATTACACATTTAGTCACTCTTTGTCTCAGAGAATTTAATTTATTTACATTCCTGATAATTACTTATAGGTAAGGATTTACTACTGCCATGTTGTTGTTTTCTGTTGTTTTGTAGATAATATATTTGTTTATTCTCCAGTGATTTAATGGTTTTCTGTACTGGTATGCTTTGAAACTTTTTATTTTTGTTTTGTATTTCCACTAAAGGTTTTTTCTTTGTGGTTACCATGAGGTTTATATAGAACATCTTATAACTGTCTATTTCAGTCTATTTCAAAGGAAACACCCAACTTTGATTGCATGTAACTCTACATTATACTTATCCTCTCCTCCACATTGTATATTTTTGATGTCAGAATTTTTATATTGTATAATATGTGTCCCTGTCAATTCATTATAGCAATACTTATTAATAGTTTTTCTAAACTCTCCTATGAGTATAAAACTCTCATGCTAGGTCTTACCATAATTACAATTTTCGAGTATTCTGAATATGACTGTTTTACTTATGCAATTGATTTTTTTTTTTGCTTTTTATAGTTAATATTATTAATTAACAGCTTTTTGTTTCAGTTTAAAAGAACTCACTTAACCAGTTCCTATACGGTGAATATACCAGTGATGAACTCCCTTTGCTTTAATTTTATGGGAAACTTTTTATTTCTCCTTCATTTGTGAAAGATAGCTTTGCTAAATGAAGTATTCTATGTTTTTTTTTTTTTCATTTAACACTTTGAATATATCATCCCACTTTCTCCAGGCATACAAGGTTTCTGCTGAGCAATCTGCTTATAGTCACATTGTCTTTTTTTTGTATGTGATATGTTTCTTATGTCTTGCTGCTCTCAGAATTTTATTTTTGTTTTTGATATTTTTTATGTGCCTTAAGGAACTTCTTTCTGGATTGTATCGATTAGAGACCTCTATGCTTTCTGTCCTTGGGTGTTGGCATTCATCCCCAGAAGGACATTTCTCAACCATTGTTTCTTTAAATATGTTTTTTTTCTGGCCCTTCTGCTTCCTATATCTTCTGCAGTTTCCTGTTACGTGAATGTTTGGTCCTTTGCTTCTGTCCCTTCATTCCTATAGACCTCTTTCCTCTTCTGTGTTTTTTCTTCACTAACTATATAATTTTAAATGTTTTGTCTTCTAGCTAATTGATTCTTCTGCTGAATTGAGTCTACTGTTGAAGGTTTCTTTTGAGTTTTTTAGATCATTGTATTTATTTTATTTCTAGGATTCCTATCTGATTTTTTAAAAATGTTTTTATTTCTTTGTTGAGCTTGTTTTTGGTTTTCCAAATTCCACAAAATTTCCTATCTGTATATTGTTATAGTTCACTGAACTTTTCTGAGTATTAATCTGAATTCATCTTCATCAGTCATTTCATAAATCTGTATTACTTTGAGGTAGAGTATTGGAGCTTTATTACTTGCTTTTGGAGGTGTCATGATTTCCTCATTCTTCATCATTTTTATGTCTTTGCATTGTTATCTGTACATTTGAGACAGCAGCTCCCTCTTCTAGCCTTTACACGTGTTCTTTGGCAGGGATAGATCTTCACTATTTAGCCTAGCATATGATTCTGGAAGGGGCAGCTGGTGGCAACCCCAGGCAGGTAGAACTTCTTGTGAGTTCTCTAGTTGGCCAAGCCACTGCCTTCTGCTGAATTGTCAGGTGGGGCTACTGGTTAGGCTCTGCTGTCCAGTGTGACCACTGGCTGGGGTCTGCTATTAGGCATAGTTTCTGGCTGGAAACTGCTGTAGCTTCTGCTCAGACTAGTCACAGGATGCATTCCTTGCATTGCCAGTTCAATTCTTTGTGATTCATAGCTGGGCAGGGCTGCAGACTGGGCTCCAAGTTTAGGCAGTATTGCTGCCTAAGACAGGGCAGAAGAGAGGCTATCCTCTTCAGAAATGTGTGATTGACAACTGACTACCTATCAAGGTGGAGCCACAGGATGGTTTCTTTTGTTTGTTTGTTTGCTGAATTGACTGGCTGTTTTACCTCTGTGGTCAAGCAAGTCTAGCTCTTACACTTCTCCAAATTTGTGGAAATGGGTGAGTTATTGGGTGAACTTTTTGGCTGAGTGAAACCCTTGAGTTTTAGGTTCCACTGAATGGAACCACTGAATTTTAGGCTGAGTGGAACCACTGCTTGACTTCCTGGGTCAAGCTGGGTATACTTCTCTGAGATGTGCAGAGGCGGAAGTCTCCCTGCCTTTGCAAAGTTGTTGGGAAGGCTTATTTGGTTTGTGGAACCACTGCTTAACTTTCTGGGTCAAATTGGTGTAGTCCATTCATTTCTCTAAAATCTAAAAAAGTAGGATTCTTCTTTTGTGAATGGCGTCATTATGGAGGTTTTTGGCTTTGTAGAGCTGCTGCATGACTTCCTGGGTCAAGCCAATTTAACCTCCTCATGTCTCTGAAATGGAACGAAGTGAGCATCTTTCTGCCTGCACAGGATCATTGGGGTGGTCTTTGAGGTTGGGCAGGATGACTTAGATGTCTAGGACTCAAGTTATGATGAACATCCCATCAGGCATCTGAAGACCACCAGCTCAGTTTTGTGGGTCGGTTATGAGGTTGACTGGTATCTGCAGTTGGGTACCACAGGTGGTGGGAACACAGAGGTACCACCAAGACCATGATCTGATCACTAGGACCTCTGCCTCTTTTGTTTCTACCTGATCCCAGGTGGTCTAGCTATGTAATTTTCACTACTGTTTCCTATGAAATAAGATAAAAGTGGACTCTCTAGGAAGCATCCCAGAATGGAAGGGATGAATATGACTGCCTCTATTTCATACCCTTGCCCTCACCTCATAGAAATTGTGGGCCTGGGGAAATTCTCTTCATTTGGCATTGTGCCAACTTAGAAGAGTATGAGGGATGTCATAGTTGGAGTGAGACTGTTCTTCTTACCTGTCTCATTGTAATCTTGTTCATTTCTATAGACTTCCTTGGTGTCTCAGTCTTGTTTCCAAGTGCTGGGGTTTTAAAAAAGATAATCTTCCAGTCTGTGGATAGTTGCCAGTTGAACTTTCTCTGGGGTGCAGTGGAGCAGAAGACTTCTGATTTTGCCATCTTGCTGGCCTCACCTATTATATACTGTATAATGACTTTGACAGTATCTGGTGTGTTTTCTCCCCAGGATTTCTTTAGATTTTAAATTAATGTCTTGAGTTTTATGTCACTGTTTTCACCATTTTCTTCTGAGTTCTAGACATTTCAAGTCTGTCTTGTGTTTATATAGTTCAGTTTTGATGATAAAGTAAGTTGTACCCTACCTCTAATGAGATTTTTAGTTCAAAATACATTTAATACCCACATGAACTCTCCTGACACAAGATTACTCCTACTCTCTGTCCACTTCTATAGTTGAACACCTTTTTTGTCTTCCGGAGACTGAAAATCAGAAAATATGTAACATGTTTTCTTGTCTTACTTAAAAGCATCATTTCAGATAGACATTTAATTGTAATGATTTTTAAAAGTTATTTCCACCTGGAGAATGGCTGCACCTATATGCTGATATTTTTTTCCTATCTCCCTATTGGGAAAAATATCTATAGACAATAATTCTACCATGTGTGACCTTGAGAAAGTATTGCTTCTGCCTTTCATTCTGGGAGGGAGCTTTGCCATACTAGATTTTTGCTAACTAAGGCCGATAAAAATTGGCACTGTTCTGTTCAGAACAGACATCTTTTGGCAGATGATGATTCACAGCCACCTTCTTGGAAGGAAATAGTTTCTAATATAATGGCAAATCACTGTGAAACTTTGAGATTAGCACTTTGGATACTAACTATCCACCCATTAACCAGAATTCAGAAGCCTAATGGTCATTAACCAGGGGTCTTCTTAAGTAATCAAAAATACCCTTTAAGTGATCATTTTCTTTGCTCCATATTTCTGCCAAGGGGATATGTTTGAATTGGCACATTTTATCATTTTTTTGCATTAAGTTTATAATTTGAAACTAAATTTTATTGGACCAAACCTAACCAGTCTTTCTGCTTCATGAGAAGTTATCAGTATTTTACTGACAGCTGGGCCATTAACTAGAGCTTCCTATCCCTCCTGTAGGGTAGGGTTCTGGAAATTGTATCCATTGCCTAACAACAGCTGATGTGTAGCTTTCTATTTATGCAGCCTCCCCATTTAAGAGAATGCTTGCCTCATTATGTGCCCTTATCCCCCTGACTTGGGTGTGTTAGTATATAGATTTATCAGTGTCCCTTATACTTCTTAGACTGCATGTTTTTTCGTAGGAAGAAGAATCAGGGAGTACAAATCCCTTGTTATTGACATTGTTTCCAGTTCCCAAGTACAAACGTAAAGTTTTTATTTTTATGGGGCTATCTTTATGACAATGTGGCATTCATCTAAAATCTTTGATATTTCAAAGATATCTTAAGGTCAGCTATAATGTCACCTCTTTATACAGTTAGTCAATTGTTCTAATAAGTAAATATTTATTGAGTGCCTATTATAGACATAGTACTATGTTTGAGCTTAGAATTTGGAAGAGTTATCGTTTAGTATCTTAAGATTTAGCTGAGAAAATAAGTCCTGTGGATTGCAAACCAAATAAAAACATTAGTAACGGATTTTGAGAAAAACTCTGATAACATATGTTACTGATACACAATTAAAAAAAGGTGACATCTTAAGAGGCAGCCATTACAGCTGGGTCTTTGAAAATCTATGTGAACTAGCAAGACAGTTACTGGGAAACCATTTTACTGGGGGCAGAAATAATAATGATTAGACTGGGATGGTGACAAAAGTGGATTCTGAACAGCAAAGGAATGAGAACTGCAGTTAGAAGCGTTGATTAGGTTGATTGCTGCTGGCCTTGAAAGCTAAGAGGAGTAGCTGATTTGATAGAGTGAAGGTAGCTATTTTAGGGAGGTTAGAGCAGTAGCCAAAACAGAGAAGTGACCAGTTAGAGCATTCTAGAGGAGTCCAGGCTTAGGATGGTGTTCATGTAGGCTTACAGTGGTCGGAGCATGACAACAGAAAACTAGCAGGAGTTGGCAACTGCTGGGTAAGTTGTGTGGTATCAAAACATTTTGCTAATAGGGATATCGTATATGACACTGCTTTTCTTTTTTTTTTTAAGTTCAGTTTTTTATTGAACACATTATAAAAGAGGTTTAGTCAAAAAGACCAAAGCCCATGTTATCATTAGATTCCTCGGATTCTTTCTTTGCTTACACTTTCTTCTCCTCAGCTGGAGCAGCAGCAGTGGAGCGGGCAGGACCTCCTGCAGGTGCAGCACCAGTTGCTGGAGCAGGCCCACCAGCCCCTACCTTGCAGATGAGGCTCCCAGTGTTGACATTGGCCAGGGCCTTTGCAAATAAGCCAGGCCATAAAGGTTCAACATTTACACCGACTGCTTTAATGAGGGCATTGATCTTATCCTTCGTGACAGTCACCTCATCGTTATGCAGAATGAAGGCCGAGTAGATGCAGGCGAGCTCGGAGACAGAGGCCATGGTGCGGGTGAGTGTGGAGCCAGCGCTGCTGGACACGGTGCTGGTCACCGAATGAAGAGGGCCTCACCCCAACGCAGTCTTAGGTTCCTCCAAAGGACCGAGCACCTTGGCAGCAGCTGAGGAAAGGGGCAACACTGCTTTTCAACTTTATTAAGTTGTGAAATTTGTATTATGAATGATTTAAGAAAATAAAGTGTATGAGTGTCACAAGTACCAGATGTAGAAATATTGGATGTGATAATGAACTGCTTGTTCTTCAGGCCAGATGTCTGATGCCTTTTGGCTGTCTACGTTTTTCCTCATTGCAGTCTGGCTCTTAGCATTGTCCTTGGGTCTTTCCTACTCTCTGTTCCTACTCAGTAAAGTATTGGTGCTGCCTGACAGGGTTTTACTGAATTTTATCGACCAATCTTTCCCTTCTCCTCTTTTCCTTTTTCCTTCCATTTTTCCCCTCTCCTCTTTTCCTTTTTCCTTCCATTTTTCCCCTCTCCTCTCCTTTCCTTCCTTTTTCCTTTCCTTTCCTGTTTTTTTTCCACTCCCTCGCCCTCCTCTTCCTCTCCTCTTTTTAAAGAGAGAGGGTCTTGCTTTGTCACCCAGGCTGGAGTGCAGTGGCATAATCAAAGAACTCCTGTGTTCAAGTGATCCTCCCCACTCAGCCACGTGAGTAGCTGGGACTACAGGCTTGAGCCATGGTGCCTGGCTTCCCAGTCTTTATTTTCTTAATTAGCTCTTTCCCAACAGTTATTGAATTCCTACTGTATTTGTAAGCCCCTGTTTCTGGACATAGAAAATAAAAAAGACTAAAACTGTTGTGTGATTATTATATTAATCAGTAAACCCAAGTGCATTTTCTTTAGTATTATCTAAGTTTTTGAGAGACATTTGTTTTCACTCACAGGAGCAAGAGGAAAATGTTTCTCATTTGGAGAGGGCTCTTGTTTTTCTCACACGCTGTCAATAAGGGATCGCTTTTTCCTGCAGTTTTGCAAATTTGCATACACTGAACAGTTATTTTCATCTCCACTAGGGGACAGTGTGTCACTGTTAGGCTTTTTTCTTCCATATCTGCAAAATGTATACAAAAAGAAAATTTAATCTCAAATTATTTTGATTTGATGTTAATGATCATATAACAAGGTCTAACACTTGTGGATTTTGTGTGTTGTATATGGTACAGAGATGGGGTGTGTATATTTATGACTCGATGGAAATATAGCTAATATACTTGTTTAGTGTTTGAAATTTTGTGACACATAAATAATAAATTTTGGGTAAGTTCACCAAAACAAGGATGGAAGGAAGATATTAATATCAAACTATAAGCCACCTGATTTTCAAGAGATTTTGTAACTCATGGTAATTGAATTTGTTTTTAAGTATGGAATTTGCTGACACAATGTAATTTTTACCCTTAAAGAAAACATTGTGTAATCTCTTGAGACATCTAAAGCCTAAATACGTATGTATACATTTTATAGTTTTCCTTTTAGCAGAGTACATTGTGTTCTTTGGAAGTGATGTGTATAGAGGATAGCTATCTCTAAGAGATTTCCTTTCAGGTTGTCCATAAAGATTTAGAGGACAGTTACGTCATAGCTTTTCCTGGTATTCTTTGAAACGGTATTCTACCAAGTCCATAACCATTTGATTCTAACAGCATACTGTAAATTTGTTTACACTTTTTAAATTCAAATACTGATATTTGTGTAGTTTAAGATACAAGGTTTTAAAATACACTTTTTAAAAAAGGTAGTCTAGTGTAAGTACTCTGGAAATAGTTTCTCCCAAAGTTATCCTTTGAGAAAATTGAAAGGGACAGTTAGTATGACTTTGTGAGGACATAGGCATCATAGAAAATTGACCTCTTGTACACTTGCAAGGTGCTATGTATTAGTAATTTACTTCACTGAATGGTTTCCTTGCTCAAATTTCGAGGTGGGGGGTGAAGAAGGATGTAAAAGAAAAGCTGCCATGAATTATGGAGGTGCTACTGTCATTTCCAATTTTCTGTAAAAATAAAGAAATTTCCTGCTTTCCCTGATTTCCCACAAGTTTGCCAAAGGCTTAGAAGTCCTAGCAAAGTTTCATCAAGACTTCACTACTCTGCTAAAGATACTGAATATAATCATCATAAAAGAACCAGCTCAACAGCAAAAAGACACACACACAAAGACTGGCATGTGGGATTTTATTGACAAGACTTAATTACTATGGACTAAATTTAGAATTCCCTTATATGTTTAAAAGATAATGGTTAATTAGAGCTCTTCCTTTTTGCATCTTTCACCCAAATATGGCTTATTTCATCCTAATTGTGAAATTATAGGTGGTAGAGAAATAGATAAATATAACTTTCTAGGTAAAACTCGTGAATTTTAATCCTAAATAATTCAGTTTGATGATTTAGAAAATTAAAAATAGTTATTTTATATTGCTTATTTTTTTGTCTTCTAATAGTCTTAAAATCAAGCTATTAAGAAACTCTCAGATCTCAGTGAACAATTGTTACATGCTGGGTAAAATTAAGTACACATTTTTTGTTATTACTTTTAGCTAGAATTTTATGATAGTTTTCTTAATGTCTACATCAGCAGAAAGCTAAGCCTTTGTGAATTACTAATATGATTTATTTAGGGGCCTTTTACTGAAGCCTTGAATTTTCAAGCAAAAAAGGTTTTGTTGTAGAGAGAAATATTTATAGAGAGAAACATTCTCCAGGAATTTGGACGCTGTTCAGTACTATTGATTTTGTATGACAACAAATCAAATTTAGCTCCCTGAATTTAACAGTCTTAAAATTAAATTTTAAAATAATTTGCTTTTCCTACGAGAATCAAATGTATTCATTGTGGAGGTTTTGAAAATATAGCAAAGCAGAAAGAAGAAACAAAAATGGTCATAAATCCATTATCCAAAAATAACTTCTTTTAACATGTTTGTATTTTCCCTCCCAGGATTTTAAGAAAGCTGACTACTGAAGAGTATGCTGTTTTTCCCCTTTTTAGCTGGTCTCTATTTTTGCTGTGATGTAATTGTAACCAAGAAAAGAGTGAGACTGGATGTAATAGCTCACACTTATAAGCCCAGTCCTTTGGGAGGATGAGGTAGAAGGATTGCTTGAGACTAGGAGTGCGAGATCAGCCTGGGCAATATAGTGAGATAATGTCCCCACAACAAATTAAAATATTAGACACGGTGGCACACGCCTGTAGTCCCAGCTACTCAGGAGCCTGAGACAGGAGGATCACTTGAGCCCAGGAATTCAAGGCTGTGGTAAGCTGTGACTGTGCCACTGCACTCTAGCCGGGGCCACAAATTTTTCCAAAAACATTGAAACTGTTACAAAGTGAACAAGATGATAAAACCACAACAGCTATGACAATAATTTAGATTTAAGAGAAAATGCTGACTTTAACACATTATATAGGATTAGTTATGTTTTTCTCTAAATTTTACAAGTGTATGGTTTTTGTTTTTATGTGTCGTTGTGTCAACGTTTGTTATATAGTCATATAGTTTACGCTCTTCATGGCTGTTGAGCGGGAATCAAGGTAAACCAATCCTGGAAATTTTTTTTTACAAAGTTACAGATAGTAAATAAACTGCTGCTAAATGTAATTTCAGTAGTTTTCTTTCTTTACTTTTTAATCTGGGGATTGGGGTACCTGCTTGTCTTGCAATACCTTTGTAAGGCCTATCTTATCACATGGATATTCCACAAAAGAATAAGTTATATATTTTGTTCCCAAAGTATTTCTTGTCCATTCTGGACTCATCAGTTTTTGCCACCTCTTTCTCTCATCCTTTGGTTCCACTTTTACGAATCATCTCAGCATTATTTAATGTTACCATGGTCTGAATTACCTCATCTTTCTATGTTCAGCAAGAATGATATTATCTACCTTCTCACCTGATACTTATTTATGTTTATTACATCACACTGCTTTTCTAGGAATGGGGTTGATGCTTCCTTATTCTTGTTTCATGAAAGGAAGTATTCCCATATGACTTGGCTGCTAGGATAGCCCATATGTGGTTTTTTAAATGTTCCAAATAGATTTCCTAGTGGTGAGGGGGTTGCCAATAGATAAGGTAGAAATAGGAAAATGGAATAGTAATATGATCATAAAGTATTAAAATGATTGTAATACTAATTTGTCATTTTCTTCTCTCTGTGTTACAGGTCAAATTTTTTTTTACTGTCTTCCGCATCACTTATACTGTGTTCTGCTCTGCCTATTCAATATAAAACCAATCCAATTCTTAATTTCAAGTATTTTATAATTGTAAAATTCTTTCTTATAGGTTCTATGTTGAAAATTTCCATGTTTCATCAATATTTTTATCTCTAGGTCTATTTTTTAATGTGTTATGCATAGTTATTTTGAAATCCTTGCATGCTGATTCCAATGTATGTCTCATTTCTGGGTCTGCTTAAATTATTTTTTCTCTTGATTCTGGGTGTTTTTCACCCCTGTATCTTTGCTTTGTGCTTCTTTGGTCATCTAGTGATATTTAATGCCACACTTTGGTACAAAACATAAAAGCTCTAGATTATTTTAATATACGCTAAGGAATATAAAATTTGTTCCATCAAGCAGTTGTGTTGCTGAATTAATTTGATCCTGTGGACGTTGTTTAAGCTTTCTTGGGGCAGGTCTGGTTCAGTTTTGCCTTATCCTCAGGCTGTAGTCATGGCTTTTCAGATATCCCAGCTAAAAGCCCTGGGCGTTCAGGCAGAGAGAAAACAAATGTTCAATAGAATGACATAGTTTCTTGTCCTTCAATTCTAATCTTTCAAAATGAAGCCTGTAAAAAATCAAAGAAGTAATTCCATCTTTAAAAGGACATCTTAAATTCTTAACTAAAAATATATACATTATGAAGCTATCAAAATGAACATAGATGATTTACTGTAAGTTATAGAAATGTGATTTTTCTAGTCCTGGGATCTTAAACAGTTTTTTCTTAATTTCTTCACTTGTTATTGCACTGCCTGCATTATAACAAGTATAAACTGGTTTCAGCATGGTGATAGAGACAGACTTGTTCTGTTTATTTTTGAAAGAGGAACCTTAATTATCATCATTTGTGTTATATCTCAATTTAATAAATGAGACTTAGGAATAGATGTACATTATAGACCCTGCAGCACTGTAATTAATTGATCATTAAGAATGACAAATAGTTGGTTTGTATTTGCTCATTTTAGAATATTTATTTATATGTTTATGAGTGATGGCACAGATGAAATCTACTCGCATATAAAGAAATCATATTTTAAGCCTAAACATAAATGGTTTTATGATTTGTTTAGATGTGGTTTAATTATTTGATATTCTGGAAACTATAACAGCACTTGAATCCAATTTTAAAATGTCGTATAAAACCCACTTGCAAGAATCGAAGTAGCTGACATTTAGCACCTTGCAGATCTTCTCCAGCCCCAACCCTTAGCACACAATAAGGGACACTGATAGAAAAGAGCACTTTAGCTGGGCGCGGTGGCTCACACCTATAATCCCAGCACTTTGGGAGACTGAGGCGGGTGGATCATGAGGTCAAGAGTTCAAGACCATCCTGGTCAACAAGGTGAAATCCCGTCTCTAGTAAAAATACAAAAAATTAGCTGGGCACGGTGGCGCATGCCTGTAATCCCAGCTACTCGGGAGGCTGAGGCAGGAGAATTGCCTGAATCCAGGAGGCGGAGGTTGCAGTGAGCCGAGATCGCGCCATTGCACTCCAGCCTGGGTAACAAAAGCGAAACTCTGTCTCAAAAAAAAAAAAAAAGAAAAAAGAAAGAAAGAAAGAAAAGAGCACTTTAAGCAGAGATGGCCTCTCACCGTCCTTCTCATAGCCGAAGAACCCAGACACAGGGGGTGGGAACAGGCAGTGGTTGTGATGAGGCTTCAATAATACATATTTTTGTACTATTGCCAGGCTTTACGCCAAATATGCAATTAAGAGTAAACAAAGTAAGCCACTGCAGTCAGTGTCAACAATTGAGTTTAACTGAAAGGTTAATATCCCTATTGTAGTCAGAACCTCTTTGGCTTTGAATTTCTTACAATTTGTGGAGTGCTACCATGTGTTAGGTAATGAGCAAAGTGTTCCATATTCAAAGATAAAATGAAAAATTCTTTACATAAAAAATGTATCATCTGGTAAAATAGAGGGTCAACTAAAAAGACTATTAAAATTAAACGTGCCAGAGGAATTCACAGCTGTGGAAACCTATAGTCACTTCACCCAAACTGGGCTGGAGGATAGTAGTCAGGGTAAATTTCAAGAATCACTAATACCTAGGTTGAACCAGGAAGAGTAATTAAGGTTAGCTAAGCTAGAAAGGGTGTATGAAAGCTTTTCTGGCAAAGGAATTAGCTGGTCCAAAGAGATTCAAGTGCAGAAAAATAGCTTGTTTGAACAATCTTAAGCAGTTCTGTGCGGCTTGGAGAACTGAGTAATTTTAGGGGACTATCAAGAAGAGGCTGGGAAGATAAGAGACATTTTATTACCAGGTAAAGGGATCAGACTTTATCCTGACATTTAAAAGTAGTCTTCAAAGGATTTTAGGCAGGATACTGATGTGATCAAATCTAATTTTAAAATAAGTATTTTGACTTCTTTGTGGAAAATGGACTATAACAGGGCAAGGCTTTAGAGGGACGGTCTGTGAGAATATTCCATTAATACAGGGCAGAAGGTGCTATTCTGGCAGTGGCAGTTTGAGTGGCATTATCCTTAATGACTTATCCCAGTGTATATGGATGGAAGAAGCAATAGGAAAGAGATACAACAGGTCCTAGTAATATATCAGAGATTGGGATAAGGCATTAAGGATGATTCTGGAGTTTAGAGATTGGTTACCACATCCCTCTTTTAAAATACAGCACAATTCACAACACAGAGACCTGAAAGATACTAGCTCTGTTTCTATATTCCTTTCGTATTATCATCTCCTCATTATAAATAATTAGAATAAATGGATTCTTATAGGCAATATGATTTCAAAGGCAAAACCACTTTTTAGCAACTTGTGAAATAACTCATTTCTTGAATTTTCCTGGTTCTTACTTCACAAACAGCAGGCAGGGTTTTTTATCCCATACCAGTACTCACAAACAGTTCATAACAAAGTTGGAGAACACTCAGAAACAAGATGAAGAAAAGGATTGCATCACTGATGAAATACACTTCAGTGAAGAGCCAAAGGTTGTCGGAAATTGGATTAAGGGAAAATAATCTTTTCTTTCTGTTAGCATTCGAAATTGTGTCAGTGTTTTTCCTTGTATCTTAAGCAGATATTTTTTGGTCCATAATGAAAAGGGTTTGTGAAAGTATTTCCTCTTTATTTGAGGAACCATGTCCATGACAATGACTACAGTTTGAGTTTCTAAAATGCCAAATCTAGACAGCATCAGATCTTGAAAAGTGGCTTTTTATCAAATTTATTGCATGGCATATTTTTCCCTAAAATATTGTTGTTTTATTATTTCTTTTAGGATGAGCAGAAGCTACAGGAGAGTTTAAGGCAAGGTGCTATCATTATTGCTTCATTAATCAAGGAAAGAAATTCTGGTCTCGTTGGTCAGCTACTGATAGCATGAAGACCACAGAAAATTACCTACTTTCTAAAACATCTACCTGAGTATCTTTATTGTGCTTTATCCCCACCCCCACCCCCACTATATGTGGTAGAATGTTTCATTTGTCTTTTATATCTTCTCTATAATTTGTAGGATGTGATGCTTAGATTATAAAAGCATATTAATGTTTATATCTATGAAATAAAGAATACTTTTGTGTATGACAAATATTAATTGCCTGAACCAGAAAAAATAGTAAACAAGTGGAAAATAATAGCCTTCAAATGAATCTTTTCGCAAGGACATGAAAGGGCAAATAGAAATAATGATGGGTGAGCTATTCTTTCAAGGAATATGAATTTAGAAAACTTCAGCTATTATCCTTACTGTTAATTAATCATACTATAATGAAGCTAATGGATAAACTTCAGAATTATTCTCACTTCTATAATTTTTCTATCATTATGTGATATTTTGTCTTTTTGTCTTGTGTTAAAAATTTCTACACCTTAATAAAAAAGGGTTGGGGGATACCAGGGAATGGAACTGTTTGTTTTTACTATATTCCACATTTGCCACATATTACTCAAGATCCATAAAGGAGATATCTTCTCCTGCTTTTCTGTTTTTAAATTGTATGTTATTCTTGGTTTATGAACTATAATTATGACTTACATTATTTTAAAGGGTCTCTGGTTTTTTTGAATGGGCTTAAAAGTGTCTAGAAAGTTTCACAACTTATTTTGGTCAATCCCTGGCTAGTTATCTTCTGTAAGACAGAGACTCTGTTGTACATCATAGAGTTAAATTAGCTATTATTTTGATTCAGATACTAATACCTTTTAAAATCAAGTTCTTATTTCCAGTTTCCATTGATATATACATCTTAAATATTAGCATTTTCTCTTATATTTCATAATTATGAGTATCCTTTAATTCATTAGAGGTACATTTTTTTCTACACATACATTTATTTTAATTTTTTGAGATGGCGTCTCCTTCTGTCACCTAGTCTGGAGTGCAATGGCACGATCTCAACTACAACCTCTGCTCCCGGGTTTAAGCAATTCTCCTCCCTCAGCCTGCTGAGTAGCTGGGATTACAGGCATCTGCCATCACACCGGGCAGATTTTTTTTGTATTTTTAGCAGAGACAGGTTTTTGCCATGTTGGCTGGGCTGGTCTTGAACCCCCAACCACAAGTGATCTTCCTTCCTCGGCCTCCCAAAATGCTGGGATTACAGGTGTGAGCCACCATACCCAGCCAACATACATTTATATTTTTTTAAAACCACTTAGGGCTTAGGCTGCATGTGGAAACTATATTGAGTGAAATATTTTCAGTTAAAGATACACTATACAATATCTACCTTGTGGAATTTTTATTTAACATGTTGGGTGGTTTCCCTCTAGTTTTCAAGTTTATAGTAGGAGAGTTTATGTTTTACATTCTTCTAAATGAAATGTGTTATTTGAATGTAGGTTTGGACCTAAATACCTGGGCCTGCCACTTTTTTCTCTAAGAATGTTAAGAAATTTAAAATCCATTAAGTTAAGTTTCTGAGGATGGAAATAGGTAAGCAATGTGTGGATAGTGGTTAGAATGTCTGTGTCCTTGTTCAGGTGTTGACTGTGTGGTGAAAGCCACAGCTGCTGAGTCCACAACATGCGCCTGTTGAAGTCATCAGGTTAAAATGATTAAGACATTGAAAATGCTTATAAAGGAAGAAGGGGAAATGTTATCAAGGCTTTAAAGAGAGGGTAAGTGCCTTTAAGAAGAATACAGGAAACTGGGCATATCTATGGCACAGCAAAATCACCCTCATCTTAGGAGTGCTGGCTGAATTAACATAGACTTCAGCTTAAGGAATCTTCTACCAAACAAAGATTTATCCCAGAGTACTTACTCTGACATTACCCTAGTCAATTGGTAACATTTAGTATAATTTAGTTAATAAAATACTAAGTTTTACCTGAAAAAAATAGCATTTGGTCCTTTGTAATTGACAAAGCAATTCATAGTGTTAAATATATATATATATATGTATCTCTCTCTCCACACCATTTTGATGAGGAATTTGAAGCTCAGGGTTCTTAGTTACCTTGCCAAAATCATGTGACTGAATAGTAACAAAAGGCTGGGCTTGAACTCAGGAAGCTGATAATAAGTGTTAAGCTCATATTCCTGACTAACAATGACCCCTGGCAAAGACATCTGAAAGAGGTTGAGATACAAGCCGGAGGCGCTGAATAAGCATTGGCGAAATGGACAAGAAGGGTGGGACAAATATGTCCAAGGACTAGATGAAAGTCCTGGAGCGTTTGGCTTTCCAGCCAACTCCCCAACACAAAGAAATTGTAGCTAAAGTTAAGGAAACAAAGAGAAGTATTGGCCAAAAGATAAATTATTTTGTTGCTTAAGAGATCCAGAGGCAACTTTACAATTATACTTCTATCACTGCATCTGTAAATTTACTTCAATAAAAGCCATCCAGTCTCACTTTATTTTCCGAAATCTCTTAAATAATGATAGTGATTATACACCAAAGTTTCTGAAAGTGCTTCTACTTGCAGGAAATTCTGTGGAAAAATGGGTTTCTTTCTAAATTAATGCTAGTTAAATGCAAATTAAAGTTAGTCATCTTAGGAAGTCATTGCAGTGTGAGCAGTGATTTGATTAATGACATTTTGGTGAAAGATCTTTTTTTTTCCATAAAAGTACTCAACTTGAGATGATATGTTACAAGTACACTCATTTACAGGTAAGAGTCAGTGCCCTATATTCTCTCAGAGTCGTTGTTAAGGTTATTTTAAGCATTTTGCAGTGATTTAACAGAAATATTTTTATTTACTAACTTACTATAACTATCAACTTCATGTAAATAGAGTGATCACCTTATAAAAATCAAATTGCCAAATTTTTTCTTAAAATCTGTAAATTTCACTTTGTTTTAATGTTGAAACTACAAATCCACAGAGGCATAAATCATAACATCTTAATTAAAATGTCAACCATATGCAAGAAGAAAAATGGAAGTTATTTAGAAAGTTTAATTTGAAAATAGAATAATAAAGCATTTTAATTTATACAGGATTTGTTAATATGGCTTAAAAATCAGTGGACTAAAGGGCTGTGTAGGCGGTGGTTTTAATTGCAGTTGCATTTATATGTGTTCTTATTAAGCTCAGTTTCAAAATTGTAAAAAGAATTTGCATATTTTTAAGGTGACATTGAAAAAGTATAAAGATTCTAAATATTTTGTTTTTACAAAACAAAATATAAGTAAAGTACTGATTTAAAGTCTATCATTTTCATTTCTTTGTTTATATGTACATGTTTTTTCAAACTCAGTCACAATTGAATAACTAAATGTAACATTCTCAAAATATAACATTGTGATGCTTTATATTATAGAAAGACAGAATTTGAAGTCCAGATCTATATTCCATAAATATATATTTTATAGTACTCACATTTATATAGATATATAAGATTATATGTGTATACACACACACACACACACACACACACACATATATATATGATCATAAAACTAGAAGTCTTAATTAGGTTCCCTACTTCTCTCCTAGTTTTTAGCAAGTTTTTTTTAGCAATTATAGTAGCTGCTAAGGATATAAAACCTATACTTGGGCACAGCAGAGAAAAGTATTATGATGGCCAAATGTCTGTAATGAGTCAAATTGTTGCTCAGAAATAATATTTCCTTTCGATTGCCTTCTACTGGAGAAATTCTTGTTCAGGACTTTGATATTCATCATGTGACCTGCTTTGGCCAGTACAGGGGGTCAGAAATGGCAGTGTGCCACTGCGAATAGGCCTACAGAGACCTTCCGTGTTTCTACTCTCTCCAGCTTCCACCACAACCATGAGAAGAACAAGCCCAGCCTAGCCTGCTGCCTCCAGAAGGACGTTGCGAGCCCAGATCAGCTGGACTCCAGCTAACCCACAAATGGATGAAGAATCCAGCTGAGATCAGCAGAGCCACCTAGCCGGGTTAGGTTGACCTCCAGCAGATATTTGAGCCAAATATATGCTCATAGTTTTTTTGTCAATACTGAGTTTTCAGTCATTTTATTGCATACCAATTGATAACAAAAGAAAATGTGTGGCAATGTGAGTTATATTTGCCCTCACAAATCTAGGACATATCTAGAGACACACATTGTGCTAAAGCAGAATGCTTATAGAAGAATTGTTAGAGTGATGATACCAAAGTACTAGAAGGTTCTGAAGATCACTCATTTCCTACTCAATAGTTTTTAAAAAAGACCTGAATGTTGGTGAAAAGTTTTCAGAAGAGGGGAAACGTTCTTGAATATGAAATTATATTGAGTTAAAGATATGGGCATTTAAAATAATAATAAAAATAGCTAACTTACTGAATGATCACTATGTTCCCAAAACTGTTCTTAGTATTTTACTTGCACGTAACTTCTGTATTCTTCATAATGACTTTATGTGCTTAGGTAGTACACCTATAACCGTTTAAAAGATGTGAAAGCAAGGCACATACTTTTTGAGTAACATACTCAGAGTCAACCAAGCAGCCAGTGAAAGGAATGAGATTGAAATTTGGCTGTTTAGTCCCAGGGCCTATATTTGTGAGCACTATGCTACGCAATATTTAAAAACATACGATTTTAAGAACCCCTAAAAGAATGACTCTCAAAGATGAGACCTTTTTTCCTTTAATAACGAGAAATAAAAAGGGTAAAGCGCATTCCTTTTCAGTTTCAGTACTCCTCCTTTCCCCATCTCCATCCCCAAAACACATATTTTAGAACATCCTTGGATCTGTAGGTGCTGGTGAAACAAGGAAGACTGATAATGTATGTAAAATTACTATCAGTGCTATCTCTGCGAGCTCTAAACTTGCTGGGATTTCCTCAGGCAATGAATGATCAGATACACTTGAATGAAAGTGGAAGATGAAAACATGGAAGCAAGCACTTTCTTGATGAACATGAGATGCATGTAGCCATTTGTGCCTCAGCAATACAGCAAGACATGAAAAGAATTGAAATCTATTCATCTTTACAAGAGAAAGGAAGGTTCAGAGAAGTGCCTAGGAATAAGAAAGTATAAAGTCTTTGGGAGGCCGAGGCGGGTGGATCACGAGGTCAAGAGATCAAGACCATCCTGGTCAACATGGTGAAACCCCGTCTCTACTAAAAATACAAAAAATTAGCTGGGCATGGTGGCGCGTGCCTGTAATCCCAGCTACTCAGGAGGCTGAGGCAAGAGAATTGCCTGAACCCAGGAGGCAGAGGTTGAGGTGAACAGAGATTGTGCCATTGCACTCCAGCCTGGGTAACGAGCAAAACTCCGACTGAAAAAAAAAAAAAAAGTATAAAGTCTTTCCTTGTCTTGGGATTCTCTTAATCACATGTTCCCCAATGTTTGGTCAGCAGGAAAATATGAGGGTGAATGGTGCCTGCTTGGTGATGAGAAGCCAGAGTGGAGCCAGGTTGTTTTTCTCTTATCTGAAACATTGGAATCGTTTAACAATGACTTCACAGCTGAGATGCATTATGCAAATGAATTCTCTACTTAGGATGCTACCAAATCATCTGAACAGTTGTTAAAACCTGTGGGTCTGTTTAGCAGAATTAATGAAGCCTGGCTTGTCAATGCATTTTTTTCTTTTAATTTAACCTTAATTAATCCTTCCAGCATCTCTACAAGGTAGGTCTGTATCAACCTTTTGACATGACAGTTGTAAAAAGGCAGATGCAGAGATTAAGAACTCATGATCGCTGGGCACACTAGAAGCCAAACTGGAATTCCAGCATTTCTAACGTAGGATAATTTTGGACCAATAATAGTCCATCTACTATGGACAGTTTTTTAGGGAAATGGATCAGAAGTAGGAAGGACTGTTCTTAAGGATTCAAAACTCTGATTAAATGTACATCCAGAATTTTACCTCAATGCATTCACTTATTTTCCATTTTGCGAAACTGCAGTTAAGCCTTGAGGCAAAAGCTTCAAGACAATCTTAGAGATGGTTTTGACTCAAGTTGAAGACTTGATTTGAGATTCTAGATAGTGGCCAATTTTGTAAAAATTTCCACTAGTCTGCAGACTGTAATAATTGTGTTATTTGGATAAGGTCCGGCAAAGCATCTAGTAAGATTAACTGAATGAGTTTTCTGGAGCTTTGCCATTGGGAGCTATCCATTATGTTCTTTGTTCTACCTCATTGTAAAACAGGCTATTAAAATTGAAATTGGTTGGTTTATTGGTATGTCATGTTTTTATTTCTATTTTTTTCCTTTTCTATTCTTAACATCTGAGCTCTTAATTTGGTTGAAAGCAAGCTCTTCAGTCTAAGTGGATAACAAAACATCCCTTTGAGAAGGAGGAAATAGATGATAAAATCTGTGTTACTAATTTTCTTCAGTAGTTTGGAGGATTTTTTCCCCATCCTGTGTGTGTTTTTAAGACCTTGTTAAGTTCATAGCTCTTTTTTCTTTTCTTGCTTAAATGGACTATTCTCTTTAATCCCACCTGAGTTTCAAAAATGTATTATTGAACTGCCCAGTTCAGGAATTCAGTTGCCTGTTTTACTGAATGGAGGTATGTGTGACCCGATGGTAAAAGAATGTTATTCAAAGACATTTCCGCTTGTTTGTTTCTTGGATCAGTTACTATTCACATAAATCTGGAAAGAATCCAAAATATGTAAACAAATTAAGAGTTTGAGGATCCCAGTGGGAATATCTATAAGTTCTGCTGTAAATCAGGAATTTAAGATAAATACAGTATGTTATAATAAGATAGCCAGGAGAAGCAACTGTAGACCAACTATTCTTGGCTCTCGTTTGGGAATCTTAATGAATATTACAAGATCTGGGTTAATCATTAGGTTGTACATGATGTCCCTGCTTCCCAAGCCTATATATGTTGCCTAAAGAGAATTTTATTTTCATTTTACTAACTTTTAATTGTTGCTTAATATCAAATAACTACTCAACTTAGAAGCCACTGTTTTATATTCTCAAACCCTATTACATATTTAAAATATGCAAATTACTTATCTTTATTCATTATTAATCTCTTTATATATTTACATAAATCAGCAAATACACTAATGTGTAGTTTGAATGGGAGATTTTCCTCCAAGAGCTTTTGTGATGCACTCTCTTCTTGAAACTGTCAGCCTTAGACTATGAACTAAAATCTGTGTTCGAAGAGATACAAAGTAATGTGCCCCAATCTTGTGGGGTTAGAAGACCAGCCCATGAGGGATATATAAAGACCCTCAGTCTTAAGAAGCTTTAAAGCATCAGAAGTGTCCCTTTAGTCCTCAGCCATCAGTCTCCACTGTTGATCCCCAAGGGCCCCACTGTTCCTGTAGGCCCAGAGCTCAGGGAATCAAGACAACCCAGGTCCCTGGACTTCTGGCTTCTGGGTCCCACTGTCCTTTTTTTTTTTTTGAGATGAAGTCTCACTTTGTTGCCCAGGCTGGAGTGCAGTGGGGCAATCTTGGCTCACTTTAAACTTGGCCTCCCAGGTTCAAGTGATTCTCCTGCTTCAGCCTCTCAAGTAGCTGGGACTACAGGCATGCACCACCACACCAAGCTAATTTTTTCATATTTTTAGTAGAGACAGGGTTTTGCCATGTTGGTCAGTCCGGTCTCAAACTCCTGACCTCAAATGATCTGCCAAAGTGCTGGGATTACAGGCATGAACCACTGCACCTGGCCTCACTGTCCTCTTTTTGACCTCCAAGTGTCCGTCTGTCTCTCACTGGTATTCTCTCTCGCTTCACACCCACCCTGCTCTTGCCTCTTTTCTCTTAGCCAAGGATAATTTGTATAATCTAATGGATTTTGTCTTTTACACCAGAACCATCAGCGCCTGTAACATTAGGCTCTTCCTGTTTTACCTCTGTGTTAGTCAGTTCTCACGATTCTGAAAAAGACTTCCCCAAGACTGGGTAATTTATATAGAAAAAGAGGTTTAATAAATTCAGTTCCACATGGCTAGGGAGGTCTCACAATTATGGCAGAAGGCAAAGGAGGAGCATCGTGGTAGGCAAGAGAGCTTGTTGGGAACTCCCCTTTATGAAACCATCAGATCTTGTGGGACTTATTCACAATCTCCAGAACAGCAGGGGAAAACCCAGGCCCCATGATTCAATTACCTCTCACAAGATCCCTCCCATGACGTGGGAATTCTGGGAGCTAAAAATCAAGATGCGATTTGGGTGGGAACATAGCCAAACCATATCACCTTCTTTCTGAAATCTCTGAGTCAAGGAACTGTAAAACCAGGCTAACAGGTTTCAGTAGAAGGGGGAGGAAAAAGAACGGCAAAATAAGTGAATAGTCAAAGTAGTCCTGCCTTCTGTATACTGAGTATGAAATGAGATATGCAGATAATGAAAGCCTGTCTTTTCAGTGCAGTTTTCTCTTCCCTCCCAAAACCATGCGGCCTCCCAGTTACTGTTGCATGCCCTCCAAATCTGTATCTTTGTCAACTGAAAAACATGTTTACATCTGAGTATCTTTTCATTTAGAAACTATGTTTTCTCCCCTACACTTGACTTGTTCCCCAAATTCTTGTCTTTGTTGATGTTACTGGTGATCGCTGTTGGGATATAATCCTGCTTTTGGAGTTTTGGACCCTTTTCTATTTTCCTTCTTCCCTGTGCAACCACCTAGTTTTCTCTGAGCTACCCCTCAAATCTAGGTTGGCTTCTTCACTTCTCCTTCCATCACTTCCATCTACACACTCGTCGCAAGCCACTCACACCCTGCATGCTTCACATTCCAGCAAACCAGTCACCATTTCCTGATCAACACCGTCTTTTTTGCCTTGTGCCCATGAAAGTGCTGTTGCTGCCTGATAGAGCCTGTTGTTATCTCGTTACACACATATTTATGTCATATTTTGTTACAGAATTTACAGAATTTTAATACTAGATAAGACAGCATATCGATGGCATAAAGATGTTCTTTATTTTCTTTGAATCTAGAAGAATGCTGGTGACAGGTATAACAGAAGTTAGAAAGGCAGGATCAATACTAAGTGAGCTTCCCCAGTTTTTTCCCCTTCATAACTTCACAGATAATGCTCTCATTACTTTACATTTATGTTCCACAATCTTCAATAACTCTCTACCTTTTTCCTTTACTGTATATTTCATGAATGTATTACACCTATTTGCCGTCTAGTCCTACCTTTTAGACCAACATTAATCTTGCACCTTCAGCGGGATCAGACATGTTGCCTTCCTGAGCATACACCCACGTATCCCCTTCTTGCTGTTGCACTTTGACTGACGGCCTTTCTTTACTGGAAACACATCACCGCTGCCCTCTGTTGATTCAACTCCCGTGCTTCCTACAGTATTTATTCCTGTTCCTGCTCAACTAACATACCTTCTTGGACCTTTCCATTATTTTGATATTTAAAGGCTATAAACTCACAATCCACACTGTATAATGCTGACTTGGGATATACTAATTAAATCTAGCATATTTTCTCAATTTAAGAACAAACAATATGTTTTGGTTTACAACAGGCCCTTCTGCAAGGCCCTGCCATGTTTGAACACACAGTGAGGATTCATATATGTGCCAGAACATTGATTTGGTAGGAGAATCATTACATGGTTATCTTCTTTGAGAATATGGTGGAAGACACTTTCACTGCCAGCTGACTCTTATTTCAGACACTGCTAGATGCTTTCTGTACTGTATTTCATTTCATCTAATGGCAAATGCATGTTTAGAGTCAATGTTTACATAATATAGGCAATTTGTTTTGGTAGTTTTACTTCTTAGACTCTTATACTGATTATCTGTGATTTTTATTTAAAGTCAGGTACTTAAATGTGTAGGAATTCAACATTATACAAAGAAAGGGAAAAGAACAGAAAGGAAGGAAGTCAGTTGCCAAGTCATTCATGAGTGGCCACAAAGCACCTGATCAAATGAGTACTGATGAAAATCAGTTAAAGGCCTGTGGTAACTGGCATTTGTAACAGGCTTTTAACACACACGCAGTCCTTTGAAGTTTACCTTTTTTCTTCAATTCTTTCCTGAGGTACACAAAGAATTCAAACAAGTTCTTGAAATCCTCTTTATAAATCTGCTGCTTTAATGGAAACTAAGCTCCACCTGGTGGTAGGATGGGTTTTTGTCTTTGGACTTCAGCCTGTGCATTGAGATGTATTCAGCAGGGAAATAAAATCTATATACATTTAAACATATGCATTCATATGTGTTATATATGTGTGTGTTTTCAGATATGGTTTCACAAAAGTTGTGAAATATACTTACTCTTGTGCTTTATTAGCATTTAAAGCAAGGCACTCAGCATTTGCTTATTATCAATGTCTCATGAGGTTCAGGCTCTCAGTGATGACCAGAATGATCTTATTTTGTGAGAATCACAAAATCTTGACTCTGTTTCATATCAAGATTGTTTTTGAAAGGATTTCATTTATATTTTGATAGTAATAGTAGTTTACGACTAATATAAAATTACAAAAATAAAATGGAGAAATGCTTGAAAAATTAACTCAATCAATAGTTCTGGTTAGTCTAACTCTTAATTCATGACTATGTCTTTTCTCTGTCTCATATAAGAGCACTATTATGTTGAGTGACAGAAGTTTCTGACATTTAGCTTTATAAGAACTAGAAGCCCTCCAGCTGGATTTAGCCCATAGATGTGTTTTTCATATCTGTATTAAAAATACAAAATAGGCACCTACATTTGCAGATTGGGGCATTTCATCATAAAAATGCAGCTATCTAGCAATGAGGGGCCTTTTACTTTTTTTGAGACAGGGTCTGCTGTTTCACCCTGGCTGGGGTGCAGTGGTGTGATCTCAGCTCTCTGACGCCTCAATCTCCTGGAGCTCAAATGATCCTCCCACCTCAGTCTCCCAAGTTTTCTGGGACTACTGGAACCCTGTCATTACACCTGGCTAATTTTGGTATTTTTCATAAAGACAAGATTTTGCCATATCATCAAGCTTGTCTCAAACTCCTGGGTTCAAGTGATTCTCCTATCTTTGCCTCTCAAAGTGCTAGGATTATAGGCATGAACCACTGTGCCTCAACCTCACAAGAGTAGCCTTTTAAGAAGGGGCAGTGATAGGGTCAGGCTTTTTGTCCCACCCACATCTTACCTTGAATTGGAATCCCCATAATCCCCGCATGTCAAGGGAGAGAACAGGTGGAGGTAATTGAATCACAGACCAAGTGGAGGCAATTGAATCACCCGGGCAGTTTCCCCGAGGCTGTTCTCATGTCAGTAAGTTCTCGGGAGATTGATGTTTTTTTTTTTTTTTTTGTTTTTTTTTTTTTTTTTTTGTTTTTTTTTTTACGCCGTGTCCTTCCCCATTCCCTCAGCACTTCTCCTTTTTGCCGCCATGTGGAGAAGGTATCCTGCTTCACCTTCCGCCATGTATGTTAGTTTTCTGAGTCCTCCCCAGCCTTGTGGAAATGTAAGTCAATTAAGCCTCTTTCCTTTATAAATGACTCAATCTCAGGTAGTTCTTATAGCAGTGTGAGAATGGACTAATACAGGCCCGCTTATTTTTCGCAGGCCGCTCCACCCCTTGCGAGTGGCTCACTGTGCCTTTTCATTTGTTACTGCCTGATTCTGTAGCCCTTCACATTTGTGACCACCATTCATTATTTGTAATGCCTCTCTGAGAAATTTTTAGTTGAGCACAAGGAGAAAATGAAGAGAAATGAGTTATTAACCATCAAAAATACGAAAGACAAGCAACCAAATGGTATTCAGTTGTTTTCTCTGGTTCCACAATGGTCCTGTGGTGCAGTAGGTGTATACTTCAAATAGTATGATTGATATTTAATTGAATTTGTGTTGTTTTAAGCCATCAGATTTGTGGTAATTTGTTACAGCAGTAATAAAAAACTAATACACCAGCAAAGAAGTTTTGAAGTTTGCTTTCTGAAGTCTTTATGAGAGTATTTTTCCCAAGATATAAAATCATGGTACTAAGCATGCAAACTTCCTACCAGTCTCTTCCTTGTGCTCCCCATTCCCTTGAGAAATATTTTTCTAATCCCTCCCTACCCCTGTACAGCAGGGAGAGAAGGTCGTGGTTAAAGAACTGTACTTCTGCAGCATGGCCAATAGGAGACCTGTGGTCAGAGTATTAATAGGGAGGAGGTTTCAAAAGATAAGCTTTCTTTTTCCTAAAGATTGCCATAGTCTCTGGATAGATTATGTAGATGTTTAAAATGACATATGGATATGTTATCAATGTAGTAGAGGTGATTTTGCTCTTAGTATTTCTAGTGTGATAGGAAGGCCATAGCCACTGGTGTTATAGACTTAGAGTAAGTCCTGGTTCCGACTCATAGTATATAGATTTTTGAGAATAAAGTAGGTTGAAGGGATTGAGGAGGAAGCATAGTTAATTGATATGTAGTGGGGAAGTAAGTAGGAGTTAATTGAGAGAGTTTAGATATCAAGATACTGAGGATTTATAAATAGAGTTGGATTTAAATGTATATCAAATATTTATATGTAAATACATTGCAGAATGTTCTCTTCAATTTGGAAATGTTCCCCTTATAGCATTTCCAGGCCCCTGCATATGACCACCTTAAGAATAGAGAGTACATTTTAATTATGATCACTTTGTTAACATTATGGCTGTTTCTTCTCTGAGATGCATGATATTTGTTAGGAAGAACTTTCTGTTGCTTTTGAATGACAGAATACTCAACCACCTTGCAACCTGCTAAGAGAATGATACTTTAAAATGTATCCACAAGATGATGGCACTGTAAGACCCTTTTGCAGTCTGTATGGTGTCACTGATGAGGATCATGTATGTGGTGGTCTAGTGGGGAATGATGCAGTTAAACATATTCACAGTCAATCCCCCAGATGCAAAAATTCATTGAAATAGATCTCACAGTTGGCTACTCTAAGAATATGCCACATTTGTACAGAGAAATCCAGGGATACTGACTATGACTACATTTAAAAACCATCAGCTAAATAGGACAATAAACTGATACTCTAAAATGAAAATGTAAATAAATCTTTCTTCTAGAAAAAACAAAGTTTATTTTTGAATAGAGACAGGGTTTTACTCTGTCTCCTAGGCTGAAGTGCAGTGGCGCCATCATAGCTCACTGTAACTGCGAACTCCTGGGCACAATTGATTCTGCCACCTCAGCCTCCTGAGCAGCTAGGACTACAGGCTCATGCCATCATGCTTGAATAATTTTTAGAATTTTTGTAGAGGCTGGGTCATGCAGTGTCCCCCAGGCTGGCCTCTAAGTCCTGGCATCAAGTGACCCTCTTGCCTTGGCCTCCCAAAGAGCTGGAATTACAGGTGTAGGCCACTGCCCCTTGGCTGTCTTCTTTTTGTTATCCACCCATGAATAATTGAAACCTATCTCTAAACCTCTACCTGGTTGTCCTTTAAGGATTTTTTTTTCACTTAACTAGAATCCTTAATATGTTTTAAAGCATCAACCTGACAATAAAGGCTAGCATTGAAATGTTCTAACCTTACATTTTTAATATTTCACCATGTTATTTTTTTAGAAGCACAACAAATGCTAATGTTACTCTTTATCTTGGTGTTCCTGCAGTAGTTAATAGACACGTAGTATTAAACATAGCAGTTGCTCAGTATATGGGTGAATGAAGTAATAAATGGATGCATCCATTTATTCCATTTACTGGCACATTTTCTCACTTCACCAAAAGGATCTAAAGCTGCTGCTGCCTTAGCTGGTCTGTTTTACTCTGGGTTTTTCAGAGTGTAACTTCCCCTAAGCTTAAGATGGTTCTAGAATTTAAGGATAAATATTTTTCAATATGGCCTCTAAATGTTAGCTTACTTATGTAATCTGCTCATTTAAAGAAGTAAAATTATTTTTCCACACAGAAGGAAAATGAAATTGAGGAAAGGTATATTAGTCTTTGGATGTCAATTTTTAAGAGATTTGTAAAGATTTAAAATAGCCCTCATGATGGCTGCCATTTAAAGCCTAACTTTCCTGTACCACTATTCTTTCCCACTGTGTGGAAAATTTTTAAGTCCTTGGTGCTGTAACTCATATATTAATATTTGCTTTTCTATACAGACAATCAGCTGGTGAGTTTGTTAAATATGTTGCTTATCAGGTAGCACCCCTAGGAATACAGATTGAGTACCCTTTGGGTTGCAAGTGTTTATAAAAATGGCAGATGAATGTCAAAGTTTTGATCCAAGGCCACACTGTGAGAAACGTTGCTCTGATTGCTTGGTGCACCTACATTGTTGTTTAGCTGTACAATCATCAATAGGCGCCTAAGCGATCTCGCCTACAAGTAAATCTGCTGCCATGTAGTTGTCCCTGTCCTATACCTCTCCTCTGCCTCATGACTCCCACTCCCCGAGCAGTTGTGCAATGATTTTACAAAGTCATGCTTTTGAGGAGACCTAGGGCAGACAGAATTACTGCAGAAAAGTCCCATAATTCTCTAGCCTAGGTAGCACTTTGCTTTCAAAACAGGCTAAGCTTTCTTTTTCTGTGGCATAGCAGATCTGAGCTGGCCCCTGACAGGTTTGTATCTTTGCTGTCTCTACCACTGTCTCTAAAATACTGTCTTTTCAATCCTATGTTAATAGTCTTCTGCTTGCCAAGATTTCCCCACCTTCATACACCACAAGACTTGTCCTAGATCACATGGATCTCCATACCTTTCCCGACTCTCTCTTCACAAGAGGCAATAATTGTCATATGGCACAAATGGGAATTAGTAAATGTTGGCAAGCCCAAGCATTCAATCTGGGGGTTCATCTTCATCAGCAATAAATATGGCTTAAGTGTCAACTTAGTTGTAGGTTCTGTGTCAACTCAAAGGGACAGGAAGATTTTTCTGCTCAAAGGCTAATAATGGTGAGAATTTGAGAAAATAGCCTTTTATCCTATTTTTAAGCTTTTTTGAGGTATAAATTACAAAAGTTGTATATATCGAAGGTGTACAATGTCATGTTTTGAGATACACTGTGAAATGATAACTGCAATCAAGGTAATTAACATGTGTATCACCTCACAAATACGCCTTTTTGTGTATGGTAAGAATACTTAAGATCTCACTTAGCAAATATTAAGTGTATATTATGTTGGTGCAAAAGTAATATTAGTAGCAATATTATTAGTAACTATAGTCAGCGCAGTGTACATTAGGCCTCCAGAAGTACTCACAGCTGCAAGACTGTGACTTTTGACTAATTTATCCTTGTCCCCCATGCCTCCCCAGCCACTTGTTGCCACTCATCTATCCTGTTTCTATGAGTTAAACTTTTTTTTGAATTCCATATATAAGTAAGATCATGCAGTATTTTTCTTTCCATTTCTGGAAAGTGACTTATTTCACTTAGTATAATGTCTTCCAGGTCCATCTGCAGTGTCACAGATGGCAGGATTTCTTTCTTTTTGAAGGATGAATAATATTCCATTTTATACACATACCATATTTTTTTCTTTCATTCATTGATGGACACAGGTTATTTATGTATCTTGGCTATTGTGAGTAACATGTAAGGAACATGGATATACAGATGATAATTCAAAATAGAGTTTTTATTGCCTTTGGATATATACCCAGAAGTGGGGCTGCTAGATTGTATGACTACCATTTTTAATTTTTTGTGGAAGCTCCTGTATGAACCTTTTTATTTTATTTTTTATTTTTATTTTTTGAGACAGTCTTGATCTGTTTTAAAGGCTGGAGTGTAGTGGCACAATCTTGGTTCACTGCAACCTTGGCCTCCTGGGTTCAAGTGATTCTTGTGTCTTAGCCTGCCCCCGACCCCACCCCACGCACCTGAGTAGCTGGGAGTACAGGCACGCACCACTACACCCACGTAATTTTTGTATTTTTAGTAGAGATGGGGTTTCTCTTTGTTGGCCAGGCTGGTCACGAACTCTTGGCCTCAAGATGATCTGCCTGCCGTGGCCTCCCAAAGTGCTAATATTACAAGTGTGAGCCACTATGCCTGGTAGTATGAACCCTTTTAAATTGGGAAGATAAATTCAACCATCTGGTAAGATAGGCGTATTTTAAGTCGCTTTACTGTGACTAAATCCTGCTGTTTTTTACATATAGCTTTGCTTCATCCTTTGGGCTATGAGTCCTCTGAGGCCATTTAGGCTTCACACAGGGCTCCTCTGCTGCTGTGTGCTAGCAAAAATAATAAGTTACTCTAGATCTTCCATGAAATAGAAATTACATAGTTACGTACAAAGAGAGAGAAACATTTTAAAATCTGAATTAAACATTGTTGGGGCATATTTTCTATGCTCAAACTACGCATAAACTATTGTCAGATTCAACACTCAGTTTTGATTGTGATGGGCAATGGCATATATAATGGCAAAGAATATAACCATTTGATGTTTCTAATTTCATGGATTATTAATAATGCCTTCTTATTTTGTTACCTCTGCCTGAAACAATCTATTTTAAAATGGCTTCTTAATGTTGCTGATTTTCACATTTTTGGCAGCTGTTCTCATTTTGAGATATTTTTAAAACATCCCATAATCATTGGCATAATGGGAAAGATTATACAGTTCCCAGGTTCTTCATGAGGCCCCAGAAGTACATGGTACAAAGAGTGGATTTTGGCTTAGTTATAAAGGTAATTTCCTAACAGTAGTTACACTCAGATAGAAACAGTAGTTTTCCTGAGGGAATGACACTTAGGTAAATCATAAACTACTTACTGTAGAATTTCTCCATCACAGGACAACCTGTAAAGACCCTTCCCATTCAGGATGGTGAGAATCCTGAAACTCAAATGCACCGGTTACTGCAGGGAGGTTGCTGAACTTTCCATTTTAAATGTGCCCACTAGAGGGAGTATAACATCATAAATATTTCCTTTCATTTGATGGCTTGCTTCTGGTAAGCCAGCAGGAAAGCAAGATTCGAGTGCAAATATCTAGAAAGTCTTTTATATTCTATTTTTTTCTAATTTACATTTTATTAAATAGTCTGATGAGCAAAGAAAACTTGTGACAGGAAAAATTAGTAGATAATATGTAACTGTATTTTTATTTTTATATGTGAAAAGTTCAGAATTTAAAATCATTGTCTCAAAATGAAATATAGATTATTTGCATCTAACAATGTAAAGCATCTTGGAATGGGTGAACACTTCACCAAATTTTGGGGGGTTTGTTGTTGTTTTATTTGCTGTGGATATAATTAATATATTTATCTGTTAGTCTGTCATTTTCTGTTACACTGTGCCCAGATATTTCAGATAAACGTTTTTAACTGGGCAGCTGTTTTGATTATATAGTAGCAAAATCAAATGTTTAAATCTCAAGTTTAAAGCAGCAATCTGCTACCTGCTTCAGGAAAAATAACAATTAGTATTTCTCAAGAGTAAGAGCACTTCCTACTGCAGAATGAATGGTCTGTATTTGAACTTTTTAAATATTTTCATTAAAAGTTGTATATATGATTTCCTGGTTTCTGTAAATTCAAATATGGTCACATTCTAACATAAGACTCCAAGTTCAATTTTGGATTGAACTTTTTATGTTTGATCATTTGGAGATAAACTAAAAATGATTTCTATAACTCATTTTGAAACATTAAGCAATGAAACAGCATTTTAAAAGTTCAAAAGAAAAATCTTTATGAAAAATCGAGATGCTAATAGCTTCTTATGTAGTAAAATAAATTTTAAATTTGAATTTACAAAATTTTCAGCAAGAAAAAAAGAAGATGTTTGGTTATTTCAAATTTATTTTTAATGAAAAAAAGTTTCCTATTAGCCATTTGAAAACTATTTCTACCTGATTTCTTTTTTTAGTTACCTGCTGTTAACATCAGTAGTCACAAGAGTTTTTCACTAACTCCTCCAGTTCACTCAATATTGCTTCTTCTGTTTAAATGAAAACATTTTTGTTTTTTTTGTTCTCTTTTTCTTTGCAATAAAACACAAACACACACACATACACAACTTTGCAAGTGATGTGTCAACAGGGAAACGACTAAGTTATTTTGATTATACATTGCCGTTTAATAAGCGACTTGGGATAGAGCTGATTCCGTGACCTGCTCTTCATAGCCTTTTTTTACATCTGCCTCTCCTTTCCTGAATGATTCTAGGACAAGGCCGTCTCCTTCATTACTCCCATTTGTAAGTAAAACCATACCTCCAGCCTAGCTCAAAAGCCAGGCTTGCCCGTCACATTTTATTTTCTTTATGTTTAGAAAAGTTCAGTATAAAATTAGCACATATTAGTTGTAAATAAATAAAAATATGTAAATTGTACTGAAGGATAAAGATGAAAAGGTAAACAAATATTTTTTCTCCTTCCTTTAGATCTTGCTTTTCCTCTGTGCAGTCTGAATCTCTTACAATATTTTCTAGCACATGAAATCCTGTATATAGACAAGTTACTATACATGCATATTTCCTTAATTTTTTTTAACAAAAACTGGGTCATATAAAAAATATTCTTCAGTGACTTTTTTTTTTTTTGCTAACTGTATTTTTAAGATGTTTCTGTGTCAGTACTTACAGAAGTACATCATTTTTTTGGTTGCATAAAATCCTATATTTTAGTTAGACACCAGACTTCTGTTAATACATATTTAAATTGTTTCCTGTATTTCATTATATCAAATAATGCTGCAGTGTAGAAACTTGAATAAACACCTTTGGGATCTTGTGCATTTTCTACGTTTTTATAAATATAATCCGACAGATATTGAAAACACAGCTGGCTTGTTATTATTTAGATTTCATTCATGGCCTGACTACCTCCACAAAGCTTTTAAGACGTCTATGCTTTATATTGTTTAGTGTCTCTGAAAGATACTTACTTTTATCAAAACATGTTGGTTGCCAACAATCAGATTTCAAACCAAAAATTGCCAATTTGTCTAAGTGCGTCTTTACTAGAAAGTAAAAGAATTATTTGTCTTGATAAATCAGGTGGAAAACTCTTAAATGAAAGACTGGAGAAAAAAATTCCCTTGCTGAATTAATCAGAATCACTGACTTTAGATCAAGTTGATGGAATATGAGGTTAACTATTAGACGTTAATGTTTTTGTATATGGCAAGCATTGAGTGGTTAGGTAAAAATGCAGTAGGCAGATACTCTGGAGTATTCTGGAGTAGTTAAAAGCAACAAATGACATGTAGACAAAATATCATGCATATATTATAAGAACACAGTTGAGTGCTTAAAAGTAGCAAGCAATGAATAAAAATCTGTATGAATCAATAACCTTCACTGATTATTCAGTTATAAATCAATAAACTTTAAAATACACATAAAATGTTTCATATTCTAGAAGAATTCATAGAAATTCAAGGATATCAAATATGTTAGCATGGTTCTAGAGGGGAAAACAAATGGAGATTGGGGAATAGGCATAAAAGATCTTTTTTTTTTTGTGACAGAGTCTCACTCTGTCACCCAGGCTAGAGTGCAATGACAGTCTCCTCTGCCTCCCGGGTTCAAGTGAGTCTCCTGCCTCAGCCTCCTGAGTAGCTGGGATTACAGGTGCGTGCCACCACACCTGGCTAATTTTTGTATTTTTAGTAGAGACAGGGTTTCACTATGATGACCGGGCTGATCCTGAACTCCTGACCTCGTGATCCACCCACCTCAGCCTCCCAAAGTGCTGGGATTATAGGCAGGAGCCACTGAGCCCTGCGCTGGCATAAAAGACCTTTAACAAAAAATGAAACACAAAGATAAGATGGTGTTCTTGTGTTTTTGGGGACACTGAAGTGTCGTTTTCTAGAATTAAATGGTTTATTTGCAATGAACACTTTCTAAATTGTCTTGTGATAAGAATGTATTTTTTTTTTCCTGTCAAATTGACATTTGTTGGACTAGGGCAGAAAAGAGTCAATGGAAATATTCCTCAAATGCAGAGATGGGAAGTAGTATCCAGCAACACTCTTGTGGTAGCGAAGGATGATTTATTTTGGAGACAACTACAGTTGAGAGTTACTTGTGTTCTGCATCTATCTGGGACATTGTTCAAGGTGGTTAAACTTCTGGAAATATAAGAGGTACATGAATGTATTACAGCTTTCTTACAAAGAGACCTCAGAGTAAGGGCACAAGCACAGCCCAGGTATCTAACTGTGTGAACCCTCATCCAGACTATCTGAAGAGATGTTCCAAGAGCTGGGAGCTGGGCCTGAGACCGGGTAAAACTGTCTAACAGGCAAGACTGAGAGCCAGGGGGAACTAAAGCCTGCATCTGGAGTGAGTGATAAAAACCAACAGCTAAAACTTGCGTAGCACTTACTATGTATCAGGCACAAGTGTAAACACTTTACACATGATAATTGTTCAGTCTTCACAACACAGGTGTGGTGTTATGAATGAGGAAAATGAGCAACAGAAAAGTTATTTGCTGGAGTTCATCTTGTTATTTAATAGTAAATGGTTGAACTGGGATCGTAATTCAGAAAGACTGCTAGTGTCTATGTTCTTACCTAATATTGCCTCTGAAGATTGGGGAGGGGCTCAAATAATACAACCTGCTTAATGTCGTAGGTTCTAATGGGCTTGCAGAGACATTGTGGAATTAAAACCAAGATGTGCAGGAAAGGCTGGTAGGCTTTGGGTAGTAAGGTCAGAAAAAAGGAGTTGGGAGAAATTCCTCGAGGTGCCCCTCTGTGGAGGCAAGAGTTCTGAGAGCCCTCCAGTCAATGTACGTATTACCACGGTTTCAACCACGGCGTCACTGGAGCCATAGAGTGGATTTCCAAATAATAAGGTCGCCAGTGTGAAGGCAGCCAAATCAGGATTCTGGAAACATGATACTCTTTGTTTTGGTGACGTTGGCAGCCCTCTCTACTTTTCCTTTCTGGATGAATAAAAACCCCAAACATCATGAGCCGGATGTTTGAATGTTTTCAAACCTTGTAATTTTGTAAATTGTCTGTTCCTGGCCCCTTCCCCACACTCCGACCCTAGCTGAATGTCACAGTGTTCTTCCTTTCTGTTGACTTTCGAATGAAGAAAGTGTGGTTTGAGTTTGTTTTCTCAGCAAGGTGATGGCAAAAGGATATTTATGGTGTTGAAGAATTTTAATTTTCTCTCACACAACTAGGATGTATAGTATATTTAAAATCCTCTCCAGGATATCTGCCTTCTGCCCAGATAATAAAATTGATCAGATGTTTTGAGGTTAAATAAACTGTTGTAATAATCTGGCAGCTGCCTGCTGGTTGTGGTTTTCAAAAGCAATTACTCACTCTGGAGTCAACTTTGAACTCTACATTTTAATTGAAAAAGCTAATTGTAGGCTATTGCTCCTGATTTAGCATTTGATTTGGCAGATTAGGAAGTGAAAAGACTTGTGGAGGGGCGGAGAGAGGAAGAGAAAGTAAGCAGGAGTGTTGCTGAGCTCAGATTCCTGTTTATTTGTGAGTGTTTTCACACAGGGTAGATTGTATGCTAACTACAGAAAATGCAGTTGGACTAAGAAGTCTCTGAGGCATTCATCTGAGGCTTGTCTGCAAAATCCTTATTTTTGGCTTATTTGCTCACTCTCTCTCACCCACACATAGAGAGAGTGAGATGCTACATATGTTACTATCTTAGCTGTAATTCAAATCTGAAAAGAATTTGTAAGAATATTATCAGACCATCTTTGAGGAGAAGCTTGTTTCTTAAAATGTTGGAGATACTAATGGACAGAGATGGCTACTGACTTTCACTAAAACACATCTACCAATTTTTACTAAAATTCAGCACAATATAGAAATCATTCATATGAGTGCCCAAAAGAACAAATCAATTAAGATTTGCAATCATTAAGGTTTTGAATTGCAATCATTAAGATTCTGAATAATTAGAAAAAAAGACAGCTACAGTCATATTTTTCCATCCAGGTCAATTATTAGCATCCTCTGACTGGCCAGAAAATAGCTGTTAGAGCCAAGCTAAGAAGAGTGAGAATTTGCATTTCTGCAGTTCTTTTCCTCATTTAAAAGCAAAATCTTTTTTGTACAAATATCCACAGGGATATCTGTAGCCTTCCAATGGTGTCTGCCAGACCTAGGTTAGGTTTACTTAGCACGGATGATATGGTGCATTTTAGAGATACACATTATTTAAATTTTAAAAAATGCATATGTATATGTTTGTGACTTAGAACTTTATGCTCTGAGACCAATTGACAAACTCCACCAGGAATTTCCTGTGAATATAATAAAATGTTGACAGTCCAAATTAGAGCTGAAGTGAAAAGCATAGAGACAGGAATACATTAATTTTATAAGACGTTTTCAAATACTAGTTACATGTCATTTGGAAACCCAGTTTAATTTTAGACTTTTTATGGAATGCAGATTTGGCTCATCACAGTTCTGTTAATGTTTTGTTGACCTCATAAATATAGTTTAATCCCTATGCATCACTTTCTGATCTGTAAGAAGATGATAAACATTCTTCCCACACATTTGCACTCAGCTCCTCTGTTGAAACAATAAGCAGGGTTGCAATACAGGAATTTGATTATGGCTTCAGAATCCAATGTTCTCTTTATCAGCTAAGAGTGGCTGAGATTTATTTGGTGTTTCAGTATCACCAAATTTGAAGATACTATAGTTAATGGAAAAAAAGAAACATTTGTGTTGATATTACAAGAATTATTCTGAAATATGGATATCCATGGAAATGTCAGCTGCCTACTACATCATTTCCAAGAGTCATTTTTGTGATCCTAATATTCATAAAGGCCCTCAAGTAAAAATGACTCATAAAAAGAAAGAGACCTTACAGATAGGAAGACTCTGATTGAAAACATTTACTTCATTCAAAATATATTTTTTGCCTATTTATTTGCTTTATATAGTTTACTCATAGATCTCTACTTTTGGCAAAATTCATCTTTTAGAATGCAGAAAAAAAAGATGACTTGTGTGGTAAGATTTTAAAACTTTTCTTCCTGTGGGAGGGAAAAAAGTTTGAAGAAAAAGTTAAACTTTTTAGATAATATTATTAGTGGCAGAAGTTAGAGACAATGGATTAATGCTTTAGTCATGGGAAATCTTCAGATCTGAAGAAAGGGAAAATAGTTACATAATGGTTTTTAAAAGTGCTGTGAAATTGTTGAGGTAAATAGAATTTTCCCCTTTGATGGTCTTAAAATATAAAGAAGGCATGTTTAAAATGACAGTTATGATGGTATAAGAGACTTCAGAATGCTGGCTCTGGAAAAACAAGGTGGGATTTCATCTCCGTTATATCGCTAATTTTTACCTTGGATAATTACAATATCCTGATAAAGCTGTTTCCTCATCTGTAAGATATCAGTATAATATAATACCTATCTTTTTTGGTTATGATTAAGATTAAATGAATTACTATTAACCGATATAAGATGAAACTACCAAGGTATACTAACTGCTACTTTATTACACAGTATCTTTATTTTTATAAGTAACAATAAACAAGTTTTCTCTAAATTGTCACAAAGGAATTGTAGAAATCAAAACCCAAAGTCACATTTGACATAAAAAAATGAAACTAATTTTCAGGGAAGTTAAGAACCACAATGATATAAATTTAAAACTGATATCTAGGTATATGGATAGAATTTTATTTAGTTTTCTACACTTCTAGAGGAAGAAGAGTGAAGGTTGAAAAGAAGCTGAAGTTTTAGCACTTCTTGCACCTCATTAACATACACCATTATGATCAAACTGTTAGAAATGAAAAAATACAAGCAAGGATAACCTCTTGTCTTGAGGTAATTTCCCATGTTATTTCTATACAACGTACCTTATTTTAGACTTAGTGGGAAATTTATTCTTTTCCAAGGAAGATGAGAGATCAGAATTGTATTATTGATATAAATGAAAATTTTGTTACTAAGGTTTTGTTGTAAAGCCCATGCTATAAATTTCTACAGCTGCACTCATCCTTTTCTCTTGTTTGGCATATAGATATTTCAAATTATCTTGCTGCCAATTCTCCAGTGTCACCTGAATTTGTCCTCACTAAAAAGTTGTGTGTGTGGCGGGGCAGGTATGGTGTATGGATGTTTGGTGTGTCTCCCTTAAGAGACTTCACAGAATGACGTGCAGGTCACTAGCTACTACTACCTGCTGTAGGATCAGGTTCACCGAGAGTGCTAGCCAAAGCAGAGGCATGACTCTTAGTGTCTCCGGTTACTTAGTCCATCTGTGCTCAGCTCTAGGGTGGAGGTTTGATTATGAAGACTGCATTTTGCCTTGCAGACATACACTTGAGTCTTACTGAGATAATTTGCTGCAAAGAAACTCTGGCTACTGCTCAGGTGAAACAGCTTTCTTTCCATAAGGTTTCACTTTACTGGAGGTGAGATCCAAGAACTGCTTTTTAATGGGAGAAGAAGGATTTCTCCAAGAGGACTTGCTAGGATTTCTTTGTTCAGTGTATTTTCTTTCATTTCAAGTTGATTGAGGGACATCAGATAGGATTCTTGTTTCACCCTGCATGCTTCTTGTCAACTATCTTGCTTTTCACAGTCTGACTACACAGGGACATTTACAGCCTTCCAGTGGTGTCTGCCAGACCTAGGTGTTATACGCCATACCTCCAGATCATTACCATATGGTATTTTAGGAGACGACACAGTTCATTTCAATGCAATTCAAATGAGCAGATTTCTTTTCTTTATTACACCATTGCATTTGGCGGCAATCCACCAGAGGCAGAGCCTAACTCTCAAAGGAATACTCTGCCCACTCTGTCCATTTAACTTGAAAATCTAGTCGGTTGATCACACATGTGCAACAGATGTGTGAGCATGCGTAGCGAAAATAAAAAATAAAAAATCCCAGCAGTGTACTGTGGGAAATGTAGCAGAACTACTAGCAAACAGGGACAAAAAAAGTCTGGTACTAAAACTTTGATTTTTGTTGTTGGAAGGGCAATGTTTCTTATTAATTTTTCCCTCCTCTCTTAAGCGGAAAAGGTATAGTTTTCCATTATTATTTTGCAGTGATTATGTAACAGTGGTAAGGAAAGTGTTCATTTTCACAAACTTCATCTTGTACAGATATAATTTTAAATATTTGGACCAGATTTTCTTGGGCCCCTGCCTCTCAGGAACTGAATGTTGGCACAATTCCACTGAAAAAGCCACCCATTTACAAGAGAGGATATCAGAAATACACACCCTTTCGTCCATGCCCCACAGGCTTACATGGAAGGAGACAGCAGCAGCTGTTTTTCTCATGGCGCATAAGGGTTACTTGGGGAAATCTCTCTTCCTGTTTTTATATGGACAACTAAATTGTTGCATAGCCAGTTAATTTTGGCTAGGTCAACAGCACAAGGTTAATTATTGGAACCTTCCTCTTTTTGCCTCTGTGAGAGTATAATATTCATAGGATATAAAAGAAGAAAATTTAATATAGTGACTTATTCTAGAAGTGCTGTTTATTTGGGAAGTATTTGTTTTATTATACTTTCAAAGATTTTACACATACTCAACTTTGTCTTCTAGGAAATAGTGGAAGATTTTGATGTGAACTTAAATTAAAAAAAATCTTAGAATACGTTAACATATTTAGAAAAAAATAACACTTTTATTTTATAACGTGAACACGTTTTAAAAGTTAGAACAATTGGCTAACCTATGAGAGAACTCTGAAGTTATGTTTTCCTGCTCTCTACTACACCTCAATTTGGCTTGCATGATTTTATACCTTTTTCTAAAGATATATTATGATGTTACATTGTCTTTATAACTTTGGATTTAATTAACGCATCAAAGGGCACATGGATTGATTTCTTTTAATGTACTATAGAATAGTTTTATCCAGCTATATAGTATTATATAATTGCTTTAGAATAAAAAAATAACATCACTGTTGATATACTTCACTTCTGCCTTTGGATTTGGTCAGCATTACATATGGAAGGAGAAACCCACCCTGTATTGTTAAAAGGATGGTTTTTCATTCATATCCTTGTTGCTCTTAAAAAAGTCCCAAAGAAAAATATTCTGCAGCAGGCACTCATAAAGAAGCAGAAAATGGCAAAACCACAGCATTGAAGGAAACCTATGTGAAAACAGTGGTTGTGTCTTCCTGGATACAGAAAACAAATAGAGCTTTTGAAAAAGCTTGCCAATAGATGCCTGCCAAATAAAATATTGTTTTATGAAGTCAGGAAAAAACTAATTTTAAAGGTTATTGTAGGTTATTTGTGGTCACTTCTGGTGTGCATACAGCATGATGTCATCCTGAACTCTTCTCTATTTATATTTCAGTTGTAGAGGTCTTTTGTCTAAGACTCGATCTCAGCTACTAGAGACATCTAAAATGCTCATATTATTTGATACTTGTAAAAATCTAGACTGAAATAAATTAGACTAGATGGAAAAGAGGCCTGGCCAAGTCCAGACAAGAAATCATTTAGGCAGATCCATCTTCTGAAATCATACCTACACTGTAGACATCTTCATGGGACACATTTGCTGGAGAACTTCTCAAGTGATTGGAAAGTAGCCATGTGTCCAAATGGTTCCACTAGTTAACTATTGCCTTTGTATGGGAGTAGGCAGAACCTGTGTCAGAGACATATCATTTGAGGAGCGGACCAAGGGATCCCCTGGGCAGTGCAGTTTCTTTCTCCTTCTGGGTGGATGTAGTCTGTATCTCTGGTATCTTTCAATTTACTTACGTGGACTCTTGCAGCAGACTCTCTTCAACTGTGTAGTGGGGCCAATTCTTTTTTCTATATGGGATTTTTTTTTTGTCTTAGAAAATTCTCTTTGTTGAGGTAGTTCTCAGTGAACTAGGAAATACCAAACACTGGTTGAAGATGAACTAGATAGCCAGTGAAATGATGAACTAGTTAGCAATTAGAAATGGAGAAAGCTGAGGAGTCCTTTGAGGAAAACCACAGCATTTGGGTATTAGGAAAAACACAAATTGTAAAAGGAAATGCATGTTTACAGTGGAAAGGTGACATATTAATAGCTATATCTAGAGAGCTGACATCATTTGCCTTTTTAAATTTATTCATTCATTCAAAAAATGTTTTTCAATGAATCTAGATGTGCCAGGTGTATTGGTGTTATAGAACAGAAAAAAAGTTATATTTAAATATAAATATATAAAATAAAAATAAGGTATACAGGAGAAGGCATTAGTGCTATGGAGAAAAATGAAACAGAGAAGGGTATAGAGTGTTGGGATGGTGGGGTTATAATTTAAAATTTGGAGGTCCAGTGGCACCTTACTAAGAAGGTGACATTTGAGCAATGCATAAACTTGTGAAAGGAGCACACCATATTGCCACCTTCAAGAGAGCACTGCAAGCAGAGAAAAGATAAACAAAAGAGGCCTGAGCCCAGGGGACGTGTGGTGTGTTGGAGGAACAGCACACCATATGTACGATGCTCGCCAGCATAAATACACATCACGTGCACACATGTGCAGACACAACTCTCCCCTTCCTATATGTAGGTGCTTCAAAATGCCAGAGAGATTTAGAGCAAATGCGTCTTCAATAACACAATTTTATCACTGAATGTGAAGGTATACTATTCACAATTTAGAGTTAGCTAAACTTTTGAAAATCTGCTCTTTGCATGAGAACGGAAAGTTCAGCAAATCTTGTGAGCTGAAAGATGCTTCTCAAGTCACCACCCTAAGTCAGCAACTGTCAGGTTAAGCATACTGGTGTGTTTGTAGTTATTTGATCATTACAGTGATTATATGGTGCTAATGTTTAACAGTATATTAAGCACTCCAAACTTACAAACAGATTTTTATCGTAAGATTGGCAGTGATTCCTTACTAATCCTTTCTTTTTGGAAAGCCCAAATTATTTCTCAAGGAAAGCCCTGAGAAATTATTTCCTCATCTCTCTGCATAGCTTTGCAAACGATACAAATACAAGATTCATTCAGTTCTGATGAAGTAAAACTGCAGAGAATAAATAGGATAGGACATAGGAATACATGGTGAGTCAGCATACAAGTTATAGGAAAACCAAAAGTGGGATATTAATTACACCTTTCATGCAATTGTACACCACACTTAACACTTGTCTGCTGCCAACATGGGATAATTTTAGGAAGATGTGATTTGGGGTTTCCATGTTCCTGGGTTGCCCTGTGCTGGGGAGTAATCTCTTGAAAAGAAAGAGGAATGTATGAATTAAAACTAGCAATAAGAAGACAAAGATTGGAACTCTCCTTCTTTTCTCTTTTAATTGCAAAAGGGAGAAAATATGTTTTGACCCCTTGATGAGATTTGGCATTCTCTTTGACAGCATGTATAGAGCTGTGTTGATAGCATCGGTAGCAAACAGCAAACCACCCAATGAACTAAGTGAATACCAGCCACCTACCTCACTAGGGGACAGATTTGCAAGTTGTAATTCCTGCTGCTATGTGAAGACAGCAAAAAGATAGTATTTTGTCTTCCAATGTTTTCTTCAGTTTTAAAGCTTGAAAAAAAAGGCAAACCAAGTATAGTTTGTACAGGGGTAACTAGACACAGAATAGGACTGACTCATCAGAGGAGTCACATCTCTGCTGGCTGGCTCTATGTCCCTGCAATGTTAATTGAGTGATTCTCTGACCTAGAGCATCGTTCCATCTATTTAGGTGTGTTTGGATTAAATGGCAGTGCTGTTCAGAGGGCTGAGCAACCATCTGTGCAGCCCTGTGGGATCTCTCAATTGCTGTTGTGCTCTGGCTATAGGTTACCTGAAATATTTCAGGGACTCTTTGGTTGCATTTTTCTGTTCCTCCACCATGACTGACACTGACAACTCAGCTCACTTATCAGGATGATTAGAAAATATTTTACAAGCTATTGAGGAAACTTCCTGCAATTCATCTCTAGGATTTATTTAGATTATCTTCATGCAAAGGAAGATAGGTATCATGATATGGGCTAATGCATCTTGACACAGGAGTAAAAATAGTCTTGCATGGAGGATGTAAGATAAGGCTGTGTCATCCACTAGTTACAGTAGTTCAATGATAAAAGTTCTCCACAAGTCATTTCATTTTGCTGTTGTGTTATTTATCACTCACTCATTATTTACTCATTTATTTAGATGAAAGTGGTTCATTCAAATAGGATAAAGATTACCTAGCAGAGGAGGGCCGATAATGAAATACAATAGTTCTCTGACCCACACATCTTTCCACCCACAGTTCTATTCCAAAACGGCAGCCACTTGGAATTTTAAATTTTTGTTTGCTACTTGGTTTTCTTTTTTTAAAAATATAACTCCTAATAATATCATTATAACAATGTTTTGATTTTACAAAATATTAACTATAGATTTTTCAATCTGACAAATGGTGGTATAATTTATCCATAGTACCATGAACATTTTGTCCCTGCTACTGTTTTTAAATTTCAGCAATTATATTACTATTTCTTTATTTTATTGGCTTTATTGAGTTAAAACCCAGACAATTCTTTCTAATTGCATCAAATACTAGTTTTTGGAATTCCCAAAGATTAAAAAAAATGAGAATATTCATGCTAGTAACCTCTTCTCTCCCTCTTTCCTCCATCCCCTAACTTTGTTTCTTGTACCCTTACTTTTGCATTTTCAAAATTGCTAAGACTTATATTTGGTGCTAGAATCTTAAGGACATAATGCTTAAAATTTTGTCTCCTAGATTATTTGATAGTATAATCTTAAATTTTTTTAAAGTATTATGAATAATAATTATACAAAACCAAAAATTATGATGGAAATATATTCTCTCATTTAATTTCGAAAGGGTCAACTGTCGTAACCTCTGTGGTATTTGTAAGCAAAAAAAATTTAGAACAGTCTCAAAAGGATTTTCTTTCCTTCAGTTCAGCAATAACTCAGTGCTTCATTTTTTTTAGTTCATGGTTTTTCTGTAATTTTTTTCCATTTTTTCTGAAACAGTTCCAGTTTCTATTTCCTATTGAGAGATAAAAGATGAATTTTTGCTGTATTGTTTTCTTTCATCTCTTTATTCATTTTGCTTTCTAGTTGAATATATGTTTATTTTAAAATAACTTCTAGGAACACAATTAATTATAATTTTTGGTTTATCACATTGCCATCATTGATCCATGTATTAATATATTGATATTATTAATATAATGAACTCCCACAACAATAACCAAGGATTAGAAAACTACTATCAGTTTTGTTTTTGAGTTTTATAAATAGGGTATCACACAGTATGTAATCGTTTGAGACTATTTTTCTTATTATGTTCCTAACATTCATTCAGTGTTGGCACATGTGGCTTTCATTAACTGATTTTTACTGTCGTATAATTCTCTCTATTGTGAATATACCATAATTTGTCATTCTGGTGATGTACATTTAATAATTTCATCATTTCATATTACAAAGAACGCTAAAATGAATATTGTTAAACATGTTTCATGATTCATATATGTAAGAGTTAACTTGAATATGCTCATATGGTAAAATTGTTGGCTATGGAGTATATGGTTATCTGATTTCAAAAGTTAATACAAAAATGTGTTATAGTGTTTTGCAACCAGAAGATGCTTCCACTAGTAATGCACGAAAGATTGCATTTAGCCACATATGTTCCACTGTTTGGTATTCAATTATTTCTTCATTTTTTTTTCCCATTTTTTTGGTTCTAAATGGAATTACGTTAAGGGGTTGACTTGCTTTCACCTGACATTTTTTGCCACTGGTTTAAAAGTACTGGTTTTGTTGAAGTATAATTGCATGGAGTACAGTCATCAATGTTAAAAGCATAAATGAATGAGTTAGAAAATGTGTATAGTCATATAATCACCACTGCATCAAGATATAGATAATTTCCATCTCCAACAATTCCATTCTCTCATGCTGCTTTGTCATCAACCCTTTCTCCAATCCAGCCCCTGGCAAAACACTGATCTTCTGTCACTACACTTTTATCTTTTCTAAAAATTTATGTAAATGGTATCATGAAGTATGTAGCCTTCTTTGCCTGCTTCTTTCACTTATAATGCTTTTGAGATTCAGCCATTGTTGTTCATGTTAGTAGTTAATTACATCTTGTTGCTATATAGCATTCCATTATATAGATAAAACATAATTTATTATGCATTCATTCATGATGAGTGGGCATTTGGGTTGTTTCCCATTTTTGGCTGCTGTAGTACAGCTTCTCTAAACATTGGCTCACGAATCTTTGGTGGGGATGTATGTTTTCATTTTTCTTGGGTAAATATGAAGAAGTGATATTTCTGGGTGATTTGTTTATGTCTAACTTTATCAGAAAGTGCCAGAGTGTTTCTCAAAGTGGTTGTACCATGTCACATTCCCATTAGAAATGCATGAGAGTCCCAGCTGCTTCACATCTTCATTAATTTTTTGTATAATCAATCTTTATAATTTCGGCCATTCTGGAGGGTGATACTGGTATCTCACTCTGTGTGTGTGTGTGTGTGTGTGTGTGTGTGTAACATGTCCAGATAGTTTCTTATTTTTTGTCATGTTGCTTTTATATTCTGTATGTATTCTTCATACAATTATTTTACTAACTACATATTTTGCAAACATTTTTTTAAGTCTATGCCTTGCCTTTTAATTTTTTGGCAATGTCTAGTGATGAATAAATATTTTAAAGTTCAGTTGTCAATTAATTTTTCTTTTACTGTTTCCACTTTTTCTGGTCTAAGTAATTTTTCCCTGCCCACAGCTTATGAAGATCTTTTCCTATATTTTCTTTAAAAGTTTTATATTTAGCTTTTATTTTGATAATGTTTTTTCAAAATAAATTTTGTGTATGACATGGGATAATGTTTAAGGTGAATTTTTCCCATATATATTCAATTGTCCAGCACACTTTGTTAGAAAGACTGCTGATAGGGTTAAGCTTTGTGTTCCCACCCAAATCTCATCTTGAATTGTTGTAATCCCCACCAGGCAAGGGAGAGATCAGGTGGAGGTAATTGAATCATGGAGGCAGTTTACCCCATGCTGTTCTTGTGCTAGCGAGTGAATTCCCTCAAGATCTCATGGTTTCCTAAGGGGCTCTTTCCCCTTTGCTCAGCACTTCTTTCTGCTGCCTTGTGAGGAAGATGCTTCCCCGTCACTTCCACCATTACTGTAAGTTCCCTGAGGTCTTCCCAGCCATGTGGAACTGTGAGTTAATTAAACCTCTTTCCTTTATAAATTACCCTTTATAAGTTACTCAGGCAGTTCTTTATTGCAGTATGAAAATGGACTAATAGAACTACCGTTAAACTAAATTTGGCCTGAGAAAGCCTTCTTACTTGCATACTTCAGTTTTCATGAATTACAACCTAACTTAGCATATAAATAAACTGAAAACCCAACTGAGGAGTATGTATGTAAAAACAGGTGAGGCGCAGTCAACCACATCAGCTGTGCTTCAGCCAATCACAGACAACCAATTGTTCAAATTGTGTTCGAATAAAGCAAATGCTGAATTGTAACCAAATCAGTGGTTTCTGTCTTTCACTTCCATTTTCTCTATGTCACTTTGCTTTTTCTGCTCAGAAATATCATGCAGCAGCCCGTTTCCCTAAACATGTTCTTGCTCTGAGAGCTGCCTGATAATGCAAATCATTCTTTTCTCAATTAGACTCTACTAAATTTAATTTGTCAAAAGTTTTTCATTTTATATTACTGTTTTCCTATTGCATTATCTTGGATTCTGTGGTTTCTCTTCAGATGGTATGAATCTTTCACCTTTTAGTATTGTGTTGTCTTGGTATATCAAAAGTTAACCACACGTGTAGGGTCCATTTCTAGATTCTTCTCTTCTGTTGATCTTATACCAAGACTGTGTTGTCTTGGTTACTGTAGCATTAAAACAGGTCTAGAAATCATGTAGCATAAGTCGTTCAAACTTGTTCTTCATTTTCAGAGGTTTATTACTGCCCTTGTATTTGCATATAACTCTCAAAATCAACTTACTAATTTTTATTTTAAAAAGCCCATCAAAATTCAAGTTGAGTTGAATTTAAAGATCAAACTGGCAGAACTGATATTTTAACAATACTGAGTCTTCTGACTCATGCAGGAATATATATTTTCTTGTATTTAGTGCTTTATTTTGTTTTTTGAGGCAGAATCTTGTTCTGTCACCCAGGCTGGAGTGCAGTGGCACGATCTCGGCTTACTGCAACTTCCACCTCCTAGGTTCAAGCAATTCTCCTGCCTCAGCCTCCTGAGTAGCTGGGATTACAGGTGCATGCCACCACACCTGGCTAATTTTTTTTTCTTTGGTATTTTTAGTAGAGAGGGGTTTCACTATGTTGGTCAGGCTGGTCTCAAACTCCTGACCTTGTGATTTGCATGACTCAGCCCTCCAAAGTGCTGAGATTATAGCCATCATGCCTGGTCTAGTGCTTTATTTTTTATGTATTGTTTTGTAGTTTTCAATGTAGGGGGTCTTAAACATAATTTTAAAAATTTATTTCTAAGTATTCCCTTTTATTGGTCATGCTGTAAATGGTATTATTTTTAAAAAGTTTAACATCGAATTATTTGACATTCACATAAAGAAATACGATAGATATTCATATATTGACCTTATGTCCTGTAGTCTTCCTATTTGACTTAGTAGTTATGGTAGGGTTTTTTTTTTTTCTTTTTCTTTTTTTTAAATTGAGGAGTAGATTCCATAGGATTTTCTATGTAGATGGCCAGATGATCAGCAAATAAAGACAGATTTGCTTCCTCCTTTTCAATGTGTATACATATGTAAGTAAATGTGTGTCTATATTTATTACTGTACTGGCTGGAGCTTCCAGTACAATATTAAATAAAATTTGAGAGAATATCTTTGTCTATTTTTTCAATTATAGTGGATAGGTATTTGTCTTTCATTATTAAGTGTGATTTTAGTTGTATTAAGTATGATTTTTTTTGCTTGATTTTTGCATGTGGGTTAGACATATATGCTTTTTATCAGGACAGTGAGTTTTCCCCCTAGGTTGAGAGTTTTTTAATTTTAGTTTTTTTACCATGATTTGTTAATTACATTTATCAGATACTTCGCATCATCAATTAGTGATGAATTATCAATTAAGATAACCTTTTTGGTTTTACATAATGTAAAATATATATATATATGTATGTAAAACCTTTATATATAAACCTTTGAACATTGTTCTCTACACTGTATTATGATTTATATATATATATGTAAAACCTTTATATATAAACCTTTGAACATTGTTCTCTACACTGTATTATGATTTATATATATATATGTAAAACCTTTATATATAAACCTTTGAACATTGTTCTCTACACTGTATTATGATTTATATATATATATGTAAAACCTTTATATATAAACCTTTGAATGTTGTTCTCTACACTGTATTATGATTTTTTTTCTAGCTATATAAAGCACGATTCCCATTTTTGTGTGAGCTCCAGAAACCGTTTGGCCTAAAGGTTTTCTAGTTTTTATTTCTACTATCTCAGATAGTTTTATCTTACATATGTGCAGATCAGTATTCCAACAAATACTTGGTCTCTGGAGCTTTTTTCCATGTAGCTCCTTCCTATTTAGTAGCCATCACTTTTAACCTCTCCAAATTTCAGCCTCTTTGTATTCAACTTATTCACACCACTGGGCTCTGCATGGATTTCCCTTGCCTGTGTTGACAGTCAAAACTCTCCTTACTTCTCCTTGTCTGTAGGATCAAAATTCTATCTTGCCTAGTGTATAATGTCTGAAAATCATAATTTCATGTATTTTCTCAATTTTCTGTTTCTTTAAAGCAGGATAATAAAACTGGTTTCCAATACTTTAATTTGATCAAAAATAAAAGCCACTTATTTATTTATTTATTACTAAAGTTAAATTTGGTTATTTCCAATCTGAGTTGTTGTTTTAGAGTCTTTTGCTCTTTCCTCACATATCCGGTTCTTTCTTTGAATTTTGGTTTATCCAAGCCAATATAAATATACTGGTTAGAAAAATATATTAATTTTTAAGGAGTTACTGGACACATTGAGAATCTGACTCTACTGTGTTAATTTTTCTGGTGTACCTGCTGGTGCTTGACTTCCTACATGTTTTATAATTTTGTTTATGGGTTAATATTTCTCAGAAACTTGTCTGTTATTTCCTTAAATTCTTTGTTTACCATTGGTGTCCCCTAGCAAGGATATTAGTTTTTTTTCTGTCAGAGCCTAGAGTTACTACTAATCTAGGACCACTTAAATAAATTCATGGCTTAACGTTTTCAGACATTCTAGGTAGTATAGCATTGGTTTGCAAAACTCATTGAGAACTTACATGTATTTACAAATACTTAGGAGAGTTAATTTTTTTTCCCCTCTACCAGCAGTACGTTTCAAGATGAGTAATTTATTCTTTTTATCATTAGCAGCAGAAGTGTGGGCCAGGGTGGTTGGTGTAGAGGTGGGATGAGGATGGGGAAGTAGATCATAGAAAACAGAGTCTACTTGTATTCTAACCAAGAATATTTTACCATATCCTCTGCAGTTTATGCAGAAACATTATCAGTAGAATTTTCTATGTTGTATTAGTTCTAGGGTTGATCTCATATTCCTCCTGACCTGTGAATCCTTCACTAGTGGTCAAGGTTACCTGGGTTTGATAAATACCCTGAAGGTGAAAATGATTTTATTGCTTACTTCTTGTCATTTAGTTTTTGCCCTCAAATAACTCTTATCTTTTTGTAGCACATTGACAGATTTTAACTGATGCTATGCATGTTGTATGTAGCAATTTTAGTTATTTTCAGGACAGGTTATGTTAGGCTGCCACACTGCCAGAAAAAGAATTATCCTCATCTATTTTTTATTGTTCTTAAGTTCTCTAGTATGCTACTCATTCTTCTTCCATTTATTCTATCAGAATGAATGTATTCTTTAATTTTATTGTTGTTGTTACTGTCATTTTAAGTGAACTGCCATAGGAAAGGAAAATAAAAATAGTCAAACTCAAGTTACAAATTAGAAAATCTTCTAAGTTCCTTCTTTTAAAATGCTAATTTCCAAAACAGAAGACAGCAGGAAGTTTAAAAAAATAAATATCTGATATTCTTTTTATTTATTTTTTTCATTATTTTGAAAGACTGTAAGTAGATTAGTGAAAAAGGATTTTGTATTGGACTGGATATATAAAAGTTTAGACAATCACAATTAACATGCTAATGTGATAAGATAATATAATTATATGTCTAATTTGCTCTTTCAATAAATATCTTTTTAAGCATGCACTATATGCCATAGGCCCAGTAAAAGATATTCACAGAATTAGGATATTTTCCTTAGAGTTGTACTAAAGAAACAAGAATGTTCTTTGATTTTTTTTAATATTATGCATATTTTAAATATTACTTGAGGCTAGTAATATAAATGTAGATTTTACAAATGTGTTAAGTCAAAATATCTGGATATAAAACTTTTTTTTTTTTTGCTGTTCTTTTAAAAGCTGGTATGGCAGAGATTTCCGGTCTCTGATCAGAACACATATATTAACATTTCATAAAGAAAGGGAAATTTGGATCAAATTTATGATATGCCAAATAGTAAAATAAACACTAGATAAGACTATTTCTTTGTGGTTTGGCCCACACACTCATTCCCTGGCCGGCTGACAGCTACTCTCTTGGGGATTGTGAACATCAAAAAAAATGTTTCTTTGGCACTATTTGCTCTAGAATGGGCTTAGCTAGGGCTGTTCAGTGTAGCAGCTTGCCAGGGCTGGTAACCTTCAGTAGATAAGACTAGATGGAGAAATTAGAAGGTATTTCTTTTGGATTGATGATAATTCCAGTTTGGCAATTTTTTTATCAGATTCTAAGATTTGTGGGAGCCTGAGCTGTGTCAGTTCCACAGAAAACTGTTATATATCAGTTCCATGGATCTTTGTATTTAAATTTGTATTACTGTAAGAGGACATGTATTGTGTTAGAAAGATAAGGAAGAAATATTTGCAACAAGATATTCCTTTGTTAATACTGCAAAAACTGATATGACTCAAGACTAAACTTCAGTAGACTTGATTCTTACTGTTGGAATTAACAAGCATTTCAAATTATGAAAGACCTTGAAAATCCAACTGGCTAATCGTTGGATATCTATTATTATCTGTCCCATTTGTGGGTTATCTTAATTACTGGAATAAAGTTCCTATAGAAAGTTTTTCTAAACCAGTGGATAGCAGTAAAAACCAACCCATAAACAGAAATAAATATTCCTGTCTCTTCAATTTGAGAGTCATTTTCAAATTATCAACACAAAGTTGAGATTTTTGCAGTGGAGGTTTGAGGATTCTACCACAACCAAAAGTTCTTTCCCTGGCATTGTTCAATCAATATGGAGTCTTGTCAAGAGTTTATTGGTTATGTCTCATAGAAATACTTTGTAAATTTGGCAGGGCATAGGAGGTAAATTTGTAATTTGCTCCATTTCCTTTTATTTTTTCACCGTTAGAATCAGTATCAGACTATCAGTTTATTAACAGTAATTTAGGTGAACAATTTGAAAATGTTCTGTTTGTAGTATGACTATGCTAAAACACTATCTTATGAAATAATATATTTCCTCATCTGATAAGATTCAGATATACATTAATACAGATATACATTAGCTGCCTATTTTTTACCATATTAGTGGCTTTATTTCCTCATGGAGTTACACTCTTAGGCGTATCCAATTTAAGACATGAACCAAGGAAGGTAGAGTTCCACTGTTACAAACATTTTATTAGCATAGAAGTGTAGGTTCTTTCATTTTACTCTAAACTCATGTTCATAATAATCACAAATACAGTGTTGTAATATACCACATTGCAATTAACATAATACAAAAACTTTATGGATTCAAATTAGGATGATCTAGATTTTTCTCTACATTATAGCAGGCATAAGGGATCCTTAGAATACTTTTACCCTTATTTATTTTTACTCCTAAAAGCTTTCTGACAAAAGAAAATTTAAGTTGATTTAAACCTAATATTTAGTGAATTGTGCTTGATCTTAGCATGCTTACAGAAATGTTTTTTTCAAAATTCTCTTACAGAATCCTATATTCTCAATATTGTAGCATTATGTTTAATTTGACTTTAATTTTTGTTTATCTCTCAAGAGACTATGAGCTTCATGAAAGCACATGCCATATTTATCTGGTTCATAACATATCCCCACTATTTATCACAGTGTCTTTCTCAGAATAAACTCTCAAAATATTTATTTATTGAATGGATAACTGAATGAGCAAACTGCTTCTTGGTTTGAGAGAAGGTTTAATATTTTTGCTCTAATGTATAAACTCAGAATACTCCTCCCCCACAAAGATGGCCAAGAAAAACAAACAGAAACAAATGAAGTTTCTTTCATATGGGTATACATGATTTTTAAGCCTCGTCTACTCACACCCTCACCTGCAAAGTTTGTTTTTATTTCTTAAGGCTGTGAGTGTGCTTATTTAACCTTCATTTGTAGTTGTGCTATGCCGACTTTCATGGCTACGGATAGAGTTGAAATTAAGTAGATAATACAAGAACAGAAGACAGAAACTAAATTTTGCCACCAATTTTCAGCCTTTGCTAACCTTATAGACCATTTCCCAATACTGTGGCAATATAAGTTTCCTTAAAAATAACTTAGGAGATAGAAGAACAAATAATACATATGAAATGTCCTGTAAATTTAGGAGCAACAACCTTCTGATCCAAGCAGAGGTTGTTATGACATCTTGTACCTGGCTTCATAACATTTAAGGTAAACACATAATTTAGGCAGAGGATACCTCTGGAAATATTTGTCAATTGTTCAGCTTTTTAAAATGGCTTTGTGTTAGATTTGCAATGAATCACATTGAATATTACAGTTTTGGTAAATGACCTAATTGTTGATAGTAACATAAAGCAATTTACTTATTTCAAAAGGACATTTTTCTATACCCTAGTACCTTCTTAAGCTTTCACCAATAACAATTTGACTTGGAGATATTTAATGAATGTCTCCATTCAATGGAAGATAATTTTCTCTTTTATGGTTCACTTCCTAGTTAATAGGGCAAAAGTACCCATTTATCAAGTTACAATAAAAGGAAAGTATAGGAGAGTAGATGAAGAGCTGGACTAGGAAGCTGAATCCTGGATTCTGGGCTTGGCTCCTTCACTTACTATTAATAAACTTGAGTTATATAATTAGCTGAACTGATCCTCAGTCTCCCAATTTATATTTGTAATCCTCCATACCTAACCTACCTCATCAAAAGCAAGATAATGAACATGAAATCTCGTTATACTCTAAGATGACATATGCATTTGAGATGTTCCACTTATAGATTGAGATGAGTGTCAAAAAACTCAAGAATGCTATCATTTGGAAATGTGATTTGAAAGATTAATAGATATGAAAATAAAAAAGGAAAAAGAATGGTGGTTGCAAGGGAAAAAGAAGCACTTAAAATAGCAGAAGTAGAAGTCCTAACCTTGCCTCTGGGAAGAGAAAAAGATGAGAATGCAAGAAACACTCAAGACTTTTTTTCCTGTGGCCAAGAACTATGGTATACTTCTTAAACTGTTCTTGTTTAAGATTGCCAGTGAGTGACATGTAGCCTCAGGAAGATCTATCCTAAAATGTTTTGTTGGCTGAATTCTCTGGGATGCTAATTAATTAAAAATATTTTTCCTTATGCCTTTGATTGGCAGTTTTTCTGAGCTTAGGAATGGTTTAGATGGATAATCAAATCATATGAAACATCTCGGGTTTTTGCTCATCATGGCAACTTTTTTTCTCATGTGGAAGATAACTCCCTTGAAGAAATAGTGCCCCAAAATTCAGCAGTTGAATTGAGCTAAGACTTTTAAAATGAAATAATGGAATTGGCAGGGAGAAATCACTGAAAAAGTGTAGGTTTTTAATACGTTCTGTTAACTAAGCAAGCATGGGGAAAATTTCTTAAAATTCACTCTGTTTTAAAGAGGTATTTTGACAATATGCTTTAACTTTATGATGTTAAAGAGTATGTATACCTTACCTTATTAGTAAAGATGTAGCCTCATTTTAGAATAATTCAGATGATAGTTTCGTTTTCTATTTCCTTTGATTTTCTTTGCATGGAGAAAGAAAACAAGAATTATTAAATGCAAAGCGTAGCTTTCACTTATTCTCTTATATATAAGGCTTTGATTTAAAAGTAGAAACAAAACCAAAAACTCTAGCCTGATAGGTCCTCAGGTTTCGTGGTATATCTTTTGAAGTGGTTTCTGAATTGACAACCACCTATCCTTTTCTTAGAACTATCCCCTAGAAATTTCCTTGCATTTCAAAAGAGTGGCTAATAAACCCAAAGAATAAAGGATCCTCAAGTCTTCATTTTTTAATTCCTACTTTTCTACCCCTCTACTAGTGAAGCTGTTTGGAGAAGTCTCAGTGAATAACCACAAAATTTAAAACTCCGTCAAACCCATATCGAACAGTTAGGGTTTGTCCATTCTGTGGCCACTGAAAGATGATCACTTGCTCTGATGAATTAAAAACTTTTAAGTAGTCAAAGATTTTTTTTTTCAGTATTTGAGGTAGTTGCCTAATGTAAAGAGAATTAACCTCAAAAGAATAATTTTTGCCTGTAATCCCAGCACTTTGGGAGGCCGAGGCGGGTGGATCATGAGGTCAAGAGATCGAGACCATCCTGGTCAACATGGTGAAACCCCGTCTCTACTAAAAATACAAAAAATTAGCTGGGCATGGTGGCAATGTGCCTGTAATCCCAGCTACTCAGGAGGCTGAGGCAGGAGAATTGCCTTAACCCAGGAGGCGGAGGTTGTGGTGAGCTGAGGTCGCACCATTGCACTCCAGCCTGGGTAATAAGAGCGAAACTCCGTCCCCCCCCCCCAAAAAAAGAAGAATTTTCATTTTCTTTTGATTAGTGTTATGTTATTCAAGTTGTGAAATAATGTTCTCTTGGTCAAATAATAATAAAATTGTTTAAAAACAAAAATGAACAATGTTAATATATGAGTCTGGGTTGTAATACATGACAAGCTTAGATGACTTCCATTGCAGATAGGTTTTTATGTGTTAGAAATTGGCTAATAGTGTCAATTGTGTTATTTTTATATTGTTATTTCTGTCAGTCAGTAAGTATGGAGACGGCAGTTGCTGGTTTCTGTTCAATAGTACAAGAGTGTCAGGAACTCAGGGATGGATATCTCAGCCTTTTACTCATGGTCATTGAAAGGCTGCTGGACCTCAAGACATTACCGCCATTGTTTTGGAAAAGAAAAAACAAAATGAAAAGGGTAAAAAAGGATCCGTTTCCTGAATAAACTTCTCCCAAAGTGCCATCCACATCTTGTTTATAAGATATATCTCATAAGAGCATTCTTTGAGCACGTGAGGCTGAGAAATGTGTTTATAGCTGGGTACATGGCCTTCCCCTATTCTCTCTTACAAAGGAGGAAGAAGTAGAGAATGGGGGTAGCAGTGGGAATGAAGAGTTACTGTCACATGCATGTAGCATTTCAGTGCCATCTCAGAGTTCTGTTTAAAGTTAAGCAACCAAAGTGAAAGAAAAGATGGAATTTCATCTGCAATGATCCTTGCTATGGGAAGCTAAGTTTCATCTCTCATTGTTAATGGAGCAATAATGAGAATACTCTTACTTAGAAAGGTATATATGAGATTGTATGGGAAAGCTATGGCATAGGACAGACTTCTGACATTCAACATTTGAAATCTCCATTGATCAAGGCCAGCCTTTAAAGTCCATGGCATGTAATAACTTTTACTTTTTCTGTCATGTCACTTTTACACCAAAGGCTGGTGTATTAGTTTGTGAGGACTGCCGTAGCAGACTCACCAAGCGGAACAACAAAATCTTACTGTCTGACAGTTCTGAAGGCTAGAGGTCTGAGATCAGGTGTTGGCAAGATTGGTTTCTTCTGAGGGGTGTAAAAGGGAATCTGTTCCATGCCTCTCCCCTAGCTTCTGGTGCATTGTTGGCAATCTTTTGTGTTCTTTGGCTTGTAGTAGGTGTATCACTTCAATCTCAGCTTTCATCTCTACATATCATTCTGCCTTTATCTCCACATGGTGTCTCTCTCTGTTTGAATTTTCCCTTTATATGAGGATACCAGTCCTACTGGATTAGTGCCCAGTGTAATGACCTCATCTTGACTACATCTACAAGGACACTATTTCCAAATGAGATCACATTCTGAGATACCGTGGATTAGCAGTTAAGTATATCTTTTTAGGGGGAGACATAATTCAATCTCATAATACCTGGTATGCAAATTCTTTGTTAAAAAATGAATCTGGGGGACCTCTTACCTGACCCTGAAGCCTCCATATTGTAACAACCACTTGCTTTTTAATTGGGGAAATATTAGACTATAGAGGTGTTTAAGATTTTTTTTAAGGGTGTATTTAGTGGCATACATTGAGAGCATTGCTTTCAGTCCTTATGAAATTGTATGGATCACAACTCGATAGTTTGTGAATCTGAAGATATGTATTACATGTTATGATTATTCAGTTAAACACTTTTTACCATGCAGTTCACTTTTCTCAAAGTAACATTTTTTTTGGTGAAAATAATAATTTTTTAAATCCAAAAACATCCTGAATACAATATGCAAAATTAATAATACTTTAGAAAAGACACATTTATCCACTTACGTAATAATTTCTAATCAAAGGGTATCACGTGGAACAAATTAAAATTGAGTATCATGTTTGGATTAAAAAACCACTTTTGCTTTGTTAGTATGCCAGGTGGGAAGAATGAAGAGGAAGCATATTCTCAATCTTCAGTTTATTTTACATATGTATTTTCTATCTTTCGAACTGCTGTCAGGTTGCACCCTTAATTTCTTGTAGTCTCAAGGGAAAGAATTTTTTAGCCAGTGAGCTGAACTGTGTTCACTAAAAAGTTAAGTTCAAGTCCTAACCTCTTAACTAAAAAGTTAAGTTCAAGTCCAATAGCCTCAATATGACCCTGTTTGGAAATAATATTTGCAGATGTAATCAAGTTCTGATGAGGTCACAATGGAGGGTGGGTCCTCCAATGATTCATGTTCATATAAGAAAAGGAAAATCTGGCCACAGAGACACAGGTAAGAATGCTGTGTGAAGACAGAGACAGAGGCTGAGTGATATGTCTCTAAGCCAAGGAACTACAAAGATTGCCAGCAATCATTAGATGCTAAAGGCATGGAACAGATTCTCCCTTACCACCTCCAGACAGTTTGCTGAAACCCCGATTTTGGACTGAGTCTTCGTAACTATGAGAGACTATTTCTGCCTTTTTAAGTCACCAAGCTTGTGATAATTCATTGTTAACCTGAGGAAATAATACATCCAGCATATTTAACATTGATATCAAATGCCTGCCTGATGATGTGCACCAACCGCCACCCCAATTCAATCACTTCCTTCCTTGGTAAGCATAAGTAACTTCATTACATTACATCCTATGTTTGAACTAGATCTTAATTTCTCATTATTTATTGTTTATACAAACTTGTTTTCACTGTTCAGTTGAACATATGTTCAAATCTACAAAAATTGTTTGGGAATTTTGGATTGAGATAATATGATTGATGATTTCCTTTTGAAATTAGTGGATCTTTTTTGTTTTTTTCAATTTATGGCTTTTCACTTTAGGGCAGGGGTTTCAGGAATGCAATTAAAATCATTAAATGAGACATAGACTTTACCTCAATTCCTATGGTCACCTCAGGAAAGAAAAGTGTTCATAGCAAGGATAAGGTATATGGGTATGTTGGTTTCCTGGGAAGACAGTAATGTATTATTGTCTAGTTATTCACTTAATTTTAAAAATGCTTATATCAAAACAGAGAAAGGACATGAATTTGACAGGGAAAAATAGAAGAGCAAAGCAAGAAATGAGAAAGAAAAAAGAGGTGTGGAAAAGAAGCCCTTGGGAGGCGCAATCCAAGTGAAATGAAAGTATATTTTTACCACCATTTGTGCTGTCTAAAATTTTAATGATTAGTCTTCAGTTCTGTTTATTAGATCAGTGTGTAATTCTCAACTTTCTAAAAACAAATGGATTTGAGAATCACACACCGATCCGATAAACAGCACTGAAATATACCAAGTATATTTAAAATAAACACGCTAGTGCTCTCCCTTCCTTCAAGTGTTTGTTCAAATGTCAACTTATCAAAGAGTATATAGACAACTCAGATTCTCTCACCTGCCCTCCTTCTCCAATCCCTATACTTGGAAGCTCCCTTCCCTTACTCCACCTGTTCATCTTTTCATCATACTTACTATCTTCCTGAAAGCTTTGTAATTTACTTGTTATTTTCTTTGTTTCTGTCTACTCCCTGCTACCCATCCTGCCCCCCAACCCTTCCTGGATGGAAACTCCTTGAAGTCAAGACTTTTAGTCTTTGATGAATTCTACAAATCTAGAGCAGTGTCCCGCACACCATAGGTTCCTTTTTTTTTTTATGAATGTCTGGCATATCATAAGTTCCCTTTTTTTAATGAATGTTTTTTCTTTATGTTTAATATTTTATTGTGATATTTTCAGGATTTAAAAAATTGTTCATCTTATATTTTATATACATGTGTAATCCTTGCATATTGAGCTAAAATTTTTGTGGCTTGTGTGTTCTCACTTTATCTCTTGACATGATGTATGGTTAAAAAGGATTCGTTGTTATGTGACCTGATGTTTGCTTCCTGAAAAGTCTCTGTAACATAAGTTTAGCAAGATGCTAACAAGTCCCCATGAAACACATCTGCTCCACTGTTGTCTTCGCCTCCTGGTCTCTTCAAACTTTTAAAACTGTCATAGATTACTGGAAACACAACTGCATTTGAAATTAGTTCAGTAAAACAGTAGTTGCTGATGCTTCACTAAGGGCTTAAAAACAAAATTGTCAGCCAAAGAAAATGGCTTGTAAATGTCTAGCCATCACTTTAGTGTTGCAGAAGTAAGTTTTCTGGCAATGAGGGAAGTGGGGCTCCCTGCTTGCTGACACGTGAATGACTAAAGTGGAGAGATTTCTTTGTCTGTCTGCTAACCAGTGGTGTGGATGTGTAACTAGATTCTGGTATTGCAGTGCAGTTGTAGGTGAAAATCCTGGACGTGATGAAAGACAATCTTTGGGAATAGAATTGCAGGAATGCAGGGGTTTGAATCAACCAGGTACAATCTTGCTGCTCCCTCTTTCTCATTTGTGTAAGATTTTTTTCTATAATCTAGAAAGCATAAGGGCAATGCTTTCCAATTTTATTGATGGCTTCATCTGACATAATTGATTCCACATGGTGGGTGACAAACGACTCTTGGGTTAACCCCTCTTCCTATTCAAGAAATAGATAAATCTAGCAGGATTTTCTCTTTTCTTACAAAACTATCACTTGGGCATCAATTTATCTATCTTTGATGAAATTTTAAATATTTCATGAAGTGGTGAAACCTCCTGTTCTTGGTTTTTTGGGAAAGGTGGAAAATAATAGAATTTTCTTATATTCTATCATTGAGTTGATGGACGGTTGAGGGAAAAGCAGCATCCTGGGTTTTTCAGAGACATGTCTATGCCGAAGTCAGATTATATGGTGACTTGCAGTGTAACTATACTAGTATCTCTTTACATCTGTACACAAGAAAAATTTCTGTTAAATAACAGTATCACTTTGGAATTACTCATGGGATTTAATAGAACGGCTTGGAATATGGCCATGGTAATACACATTCAGAAGGTCAAAATTTCTCAGCTAGAGAATGCTTCAATATGCTCATTCATCACTTTCTACTTTCACTTATATGAAACAAAGACACACAATTATATGTATTTTGAACTATAGTACCCGCACAGTCAGACTTAAAGTACTAAATTCTAGCCTACTGCTGTCAATTAACAGGATTTGTCTTGATAAAATCTTTATGATACAGAGATTTATTTTCAAAGCTCATGCCAAGAAATTAGCTGAATGACAAACAGCAATGCTATCTTTCACGTATGTAACAAATTTCTTCCAAAAATTGCAGGGTACTATATAATTAGCCAGTTAGTAATTTTATGTAAAGTCCTGAGTAAAATATTCCCAACTTCTTAAGAATCAGATGACTGAGAGGAGACAAAGTTCCATTTTTCCTCCATCTATTGGATACGGTAGATGAGAACAATGGCTTGCAATGTTCTTGGAAAGCTAACAGTTTAGAATTCACAGGCTGTGATTGATTCTTAGGTGAGGACATATTACTGAAGCCAAGTGGTGGGTTGATATATTCCATCCAAACCATTTCCATGAGTGAGAAGGCTCTGGCTTTTCTAGCCCAGTTTCTTAAAGCTGGAGAAGACAATACACATTCTTTGGAAGTTGAGTCCAAACCAAAACTCCACTTGATTTTCAGTTCTGCCTCTGGGTGGTCCTGGGTGACCCAGCTTAGCTTGGGGAAGCCCTGGGAAATTTGATATGGCTACATCCAGTTTAAAGGCTACTCTTGGGTGGTCTTCAGCAGTTAATAGGGTTTGGTTGTGGGCCCTTTTAAGAGCTTCAGAGAAGTCCAGGAATCTGGCCCTGGACAAGGTCCAGTCTCTTGAGTGATGATTACTTCTGAGGATATCAGTATAATAAACTAGAAGGACTAGAGTAGTTCTGGGAGGATTAGGTAGTTCATGCCAAACACATCTCAGCAATTCTATGCTGCCAACATGGTTGGCATCTTCCAAGGCCCAAACTCAAGGTAACATGTTGTCAGATTGAGGAATAACTGGGCTGCATCAAGGCAAGGGTTCAGAACTTTCTGGGCATTCCTTTATGGTGAAGAAGACACAGAGAAATTTGCTTTGATAAATTTAAGTCCTGTGAACTTGCTAAATAATATCAACCCTTGATAGATAGATAGATAACGGGGGAACTGAGTTGAATTGATAATATAAACCCTTAATTATATATATCTATATATCTCTCTCTCTCTCTCTGTATATATATATATATATATATATATATATATGTATGTATATATATATATATGTATGTATATATATATGTATGTATATATATATATATACATATACAGAGAGAGAGAGATAGAGATAGATAGATAAAGAAGAACTGAGGTTTAGTCCATCCAAAATCATTTGTATTTCGCTACAGAAAATAGTAAAGTGAAAACAACATATGCTTTGTAGACAGCCACTCCTGGGTTCCAAGGTCCACTCCACCATTTATTGTCAGAGAAACGGGCGGAGAGATGTGGAACATTATCCCAGAAGATAGTACATGCAGGCCAGGCACAGTGGCTCATGCCTGTAATCCCAGCACTTTGGGAGGCTGAGGTGGGTTGAGCACTGTAGGTTAGGAGTTCTGTCAGGGTTGACCAGCCTGGCCAACATGGCAAAAACCCATCTATACCAAAAACACTCAAAAAATTAGCTGGGCATAGTGGCAGGTGCCTGCAATCCCAGCTAGTTGGAAGGCTGAGGAAGCAGAATTGCTTAAACCCTGGACACTGAGGTTTCAGTGAGCAGAGGTTGCAGTGAGTGGAGATCACGCCACTGCACTCTAGCCTGTATGATGGAGCAAGACTCTGTCTTAAAAAAAAAACAGAAAAGATAGTACATGCAGCAAATATAAAAAAATTTAATCTAAAACATGTTCACAAATACTTACATGTGTCAATCTGTTGCATAAGTAATGATATTTCAAGGGTAAAAATAGTTAAATGACAAAACGATGCGGCTTGGGTTCAGACTTGCATTAACACTGAGTGATGCTGAGAAATTTCTTATCTTCTCTCTGAATCAGGGTTCTTCATCTATAAATGAAATGAACATAGTCTACCTTGTGGAGTAGTTACAAGGATTAGATAAGATGAAAGTTCCTAACCTGGTGCATGACACATTCTAGATGCTAAATCAATGCTAGCTTACATTTCCTCCTTTCTCACTTTAAGATAGCACATAGAGACTTGGAACCTCTGTTTCTCTCTCCCCCAAAAGGGAACAAAATTTTGAGCAGATAAAACTATGGATATGGACCGTCTGACAGTCCTTGTATTCTTTCTTTCTTTTCTTTTTTTTTTTAAATACAAGAAAGGGCAAATGCATGCTTTCAGTTCTCAGTATGGATGCCATGGGTAGAAGTCCGGGGTAACAATGAGATAATGGAAGATTCTATTTCTTTTTTTTTTTTTTCTGAGCCACAGGTTTTGCTGTGTTGCTCTTGAACTGCTGGCCTCAGGAGATTCTCCCACCTCAGGATAAGGTGGTGATCCTTCATCTCCTGTCCCTGTAGGACAGTTCTCTGGGTGGTCTTGCACTGACCCAGTTATCCCCCTACTTCCTGCATGCAGCTTTCAGAATACTCATAGAATATGCTGGGAATACAATATCTTGAAACAGGAAGGAATTTCCTAAAATGGCTTGGGCCTTGTTCCTGTCCTTCCTAGGGAATGTAATATCTTGAGTTAGGCAGGAACTACTCAGGGCGCTGAGGCTTTGTTCCTTTCTCGCCTTAAACAAAATGTCATTCAAAGCTTTTTCTGGTGAGTCATGTAGCCCAGGGATCCCCAAGCCCTGGGCAGCAGGCAGGTACTGGTCCATGGCCTGCTGGGAGGTGAGCAGTGGGCGAGCAAGCATGACCACCTGAGTTCTGCCTCCTCTTAGATCAGTGGGTACATTAGATTCCATGAATCTAAGAAGCATGAACCAACCTTTTTGTGAACTGCACATGTGAGGGATCTAGGTTGTGTACTCCTTATGAGAATCTAATGCCTGATGATCTGAAGTAGAACAGTTACAATTTCATCCTGAAACTGTCCCCACTGCCAACACACTGGTTCATGGAAAAGTTGTCTTCCATGAAACTGGTCCTTGGTGCCACAAAGGTTGGGATGGCTACTCTAGCCCCTGAAGTATAGAACCGAGGTAGGCTGTTTTTAAGTTCCCTTAGCTATGGCACAAGCAAAGCAAGTTCAGTAGAGACTCTGTCCATCCCAGGCAGCTTTACAGACTGCCTGTCTGTGAGTAATAAACTTGCTTCATATAACTTGTTGCATGTGAGTGAGATCTGTCTCACTGGACTCAGGCAATTAGTAAAACTGTAGCCCAAAATGCAGTGGGCAGAGGTGTTTGGATTCCTATTCCTAGTGGTTCCATATTGATGATCTTCACCATCCTACATTGAGTGGGAGTCTTCCCTTAGGATTGATAATTGATGAGCCTGCTCTGTAGCCCCAATAAGGAGTCTTGTTTTTTATGACCCCGTACTTCCATCACCATGTGACCACACTTTATTATGACTAAACTATTTGCTCACTCTGCTTTAACCCCATTGGCCTCCTTATTCTTTAACATGCCAGGTATTCTTCCTCCTTCTGAGACTTTCTTCCCACCTATGTTAACGTATCTTGCTTCCTTCCCCACTTCAATCTATTCAAAATTGCAAACCTCCTTTGCTTTGTGTCTTGATAGCAATCATCAGCCTCACACATAATATATATTTTACACATTCACCTTTCTTTCTCCCTGCCTCTCATCCCTACTCTACTCCTAAAAGTAAAGTTTTGTTACTACGGAAACTTGTTTGTTTTGTTCACTATTGCATCCTCAGGAACTACAGTAGAACCTGGTACAGTTTTGGATGTTTCCTGCTTGTAGCACAAGTGGCCAATTTGTGATGGGTTATTTTTCCAGTTGTCTGGGAGACAATCCTGCAGGTCAACTTAGAGGCTGTTTCACCATGTATTAGTTACTTTCTCACACTGCTGTAAAGAACTACTCGAGACTGGGTATGTAAAGAAAAGAGGTTTAATTGGCTCACAGTTCCACAGGCTGTACAGAGGATGGCTGGGAGGCCTAGGAAACTTACAGTCATAGTGGAGGATGAAGTGGAAGCAGACGTGGTTGGAGCAGGAGGAAGATGGTGAAGCGGGAGGTGCCACACAGTTTTAGAAACCAGATGTCCTGAGGACTCACTCTTCCGAAAACAGCAAAAGGGAAATCTGTTGACATGATCCATTCACCTCCCAGTAGGTCTCTGCTCCAACATTAAGGATTACAATTCAACATGAGATTTGAGTGGGGATATAAGTCCAAACCATATCATACCACCTTGCCAAAATTTGGTAAGCAGTAATTAAATAAATTGATCCTTTTTCTACTTATAACTGCTAGAGTCATTTCAGTTTTCTAAGACTGAACTGCTATTTTAGAGTGAAATTATTTGGAAATAGCTGTGCTGTGAGTACATGATATAAAAGCAGAGAGTGATAATGTATTTTATTCTTCACTTCAGCTCTAATGTAAGAGCTATGGAGAGAACCCTGAGAACTTAATGGTAGTCTATGGAAGATTAGGGGGAGACACAATAGACTGGCATTTGGCTGCAATCTGTTCAATCTAAGGGTCCCAATTGAGTGACTGGCTGCAGCTGACAGATGAGTCAGGGAGAGGGAGCCTGGGAGTGGATTTTGTCTTCAGAGGTTCTACAAGCAAACGGTACACCTGGTTGAGTCCACACACAGGTTAAGTGCCATGGGTTCCTGTCCATCTCAGCACTCCCCAAAGGGGAAATATAATCTCAAGGGATGTGCGATTTTAGAAGCAAGAAAAAGAAGTCTGATTGAAAGAATATGTAAGAGAGGGAATGAAATCAGAGGTATAACTAGAGAAATACAATTAAAGAAGATGCTATGACAACAGATTTGAAAACCTAGATAAAGTATGTTTTCTAATGTTTCCAAAATTATCCCAAAGAAAGTAAACACAAACAAGCAAACAAAAAACTACCCAATAATCATAAAAGTGATTGAGAAAGTTAAAAAAATCTATCACTAATAAAATAACTAGGACCATAGATTTTCACAGCTGAGTTCTATCAAAACTTTAAAAACTCGATAATTTCTATGTTACTTAAGCTATTACAGACTATTCAGAAAAACTTTAATGTAAAACCTTTTGGGTGTTTTCTAACTTCATAAGTGTAGCTTAACTTCACATGTAAGTACAAAGGCAAAAATATTTGTAAAATAAGAGATTTCTAAAAAATCAGAATTTCTCAGTAAAACTGTATCAATCTATAAAAAAACAAAATCATATGATATCAACTAACCTTGAAAAGATTATGAAATATTTAATAAGCATTTTAAAGAAAATCTCTAAATAGGAATAAAAAGTAAACTACAGAATACAACAAAATAATTTACCTGAAATCAAAACTAGTTATGGTTCTAAATTATAAAACTCTCATTTTAATTAATATGACAAATAGATCAGAATTTCTGCTACCACCACTGCTTTGAAATGGTGAACTGAAAAAGTTAAAGTCAGTGTAAACATTGGAAAAGTAGATTTTTTTCTTATAATACCGTATGTCTAAAACTCCCAAGATTCCTGTTTAAATCAATACCAATGAATATAACCTTGAATAAGTGAATTTGTTAGGATAAAAACTTAATAAATAAGTACAGATCAACCATTTTTGTCTATATTATCTGTAAGCAAATGGCAATGAATATGGAAAAAACCATTCTATTTACAATAAACAACATAATATTCTTACAGACAATTTAAAAACGGAAACATAGGGTCTATGGAGAAATGTCTGTGAAATCTTACTGAAGAACATAAAATAACATCTGAACTATGGAAAACATACTGTGATCTTAGACAAGAAGAATTAGTACAGTAAAAATGCCAATTCTTAAACAAATTGTTCTATAAATTCAAGACACTTCCAAGTAGAACTGCATCAAGTGTTGATTTTAGAATTGGATACCATGATATTAGAGTTCACTTGGAAAAATATATGTCTGAGAACAGCCAAGCAAACTTTGATATAGGATAATGAAAAGCTGGGAAACTTGCTTTACACATTATTTGTCAGACTATAAAGTCAACCATAATCAACTCAATATGGTTTTTAGCCATATGGATTCACAAAAAAAGCAAGCAATCTGGAAAATAGATGTCTGTATATGAATATTTTATATATGGCAACATTCATATTTCTATTCGGTGGGAAAAGAGTGACTTAATACCCAAGGCTGACAATTAGCTATTTATCTAGAAACAAACCTGGACCTACTCTCACTATGGCTGTGCTGTCCAATATAGCAGCTATTAGCAAGAAGCACTATTTACATTTAAATGTAATTTGATTAAAATTCAGTAAGATTTAAAAATTCTAGGCTGGGCGTGGTGGCTCACGCCTGTAGTCCCAGGACTTTGAGAGGCCGAGGCAGGTGGATCATGAGGTCCAGAGATGGAGAGCATCCTGCCAACATGGTGAAACCCCATCTCTACTAAACATACAAAAAATTATCTGGCTGTGGTGGTATTTGCCTATAGTCTCAGCTACTCAGGAGGTTGAGGCAGGAGAATTGCCTGAACCCAGGAGGTAGAGATTGTAGTGAGCCAAAACCCTGCCACTGCACTCCAGTCTGGTGTCAGAGCAAGACTCCTTCTCAAAAAATAAAATAAATTCTGCTCCTCTGTGACAGTAGTCATATTTTATAGTGTTCAAAAGCTACATGTGGCTAATGTCTAATTTATTAGGCAATGCAGATTATAAAACTTCTCCATCATTGCACAATGTTCAACTGTACAGAATGCTTTCTTCGTCTTGTTCCTTCTCTATATAACATTTAGATATATTTATGTATAATTTACATATGTATCTGTCAATATAAACATAAATGTATGTATAAATATAAAATGTTTTGATTATATTTTATATACAATAGTTTTCAATTGATTAAAAATTTAAATATAAAACACTTAGAACAAAATCATCAAAGTGATATAAACAATATAGGGGTTGAGGGAAACCATCAGTAGATATCCAGGAAAAAATAGAGATTTGTTTGACATAAAAGAGTTAAAGTGACGTACAGGGCAGGCATGGTGGCTCATACCAGTATTCCCAACACTTTGGGAAGCCAAGGCAGGAGGATCGCTTGAGCTCAGGAGTTTGAGGCCAGCTTGGACAACATAGTGAGACCCCATTTCTAAAAACAAAATAATTATAAAGTTAGAAATTAAAAAATAAAAATGATATACAAAAAGTATGTATATCAAAATATCACATTGTACACTTTAAACACAATTTTTATGTATCATACCTCAATAGCTGGAAAAATATAGATGTTAATATCCTAGAATATGTTATAAAGGGAATAAGCTTTATGATGAGTCAGAAAATCATTGAATTCAGCTAATTTAGAAAGGATGGTTTGGGGCCAGGTTTGGTGGCTCATGCCTGTAAACCCAGCACTTTGTAAGGCTGAGGCAGGTGGATCATGAGGTCAGGAGATTGAGACCATCCTGGTCATGGTGAAACCCCATCTCTACTGAAATACAAAAAATTAGCCAGGCATGGTGGCAGGTGTCTGTAGTCCCTTTATGATAACTTTTCACATTGCTGAGACTCCAACACTTGATAGCTGGACTCATTTCAGGACAGAGAACGGTTCAGGTATTTCAAACTTGCATTGTGTATCTCATTGCCAACTGCTTCTAACCATGTGCAACTCAGTCCTCAGTGGAATAGAAAAACAAAAGTAAAACAAACTCATTTCTTTACAGATAGGTAGAGAAATGCTGTTGTTAAGTCCTGGAGAGATATTTGGTTGCTATTGATAGGACAAACAAACCAAAATGTTTTACAAAGAAGTAAATTAGTACATATGTTTTCCAAAAGAACTCTAGTTTAAAGTCAGATTTACCCTAGATTATACTGTGCAGAATGGATTGCAAAGGGTCAGGAGTTAAATGAAGGAAGGTCATTAGGAAGCTATTGTTGTGCTCCAGGGAGTAGATGCTGGTGGCTTGGACAGAGTGGCAGCTGCTGGGGAGGGGTGGCAAAAAGGAAAGGGTAACAAGGAGTCATAAAAGATTTCTAGTTTCCTTTGCTTTATTTTATTTTGCCATAATTACTGCTACATTATGATGACATATGTGGAGACAGAACATAAGGAGAAAAGAGTTTGAAGGCAAAAATCAAATTCTGTCTCAAAAACATTTAAGTCTGAATTGAATATTACAAATCCAAGCATATTTAAAACTCATCAGAGATGTCTAGATTGGGAACATAATCATAGGAATTATCAGCTTGTAGATCTAGGGTGATCAAACATCTTTGTTTGCTCAGGACACTCCCGTTTTAGCAGTGAAATCCCAAGTCCTGGGAAACTCCTCAGTCCTTGGCAAACCAGGACAGTTGGGTACCCTAGAGAAATGGTATGTATAAGAGAGCAACCAAGAAGATGACACAGAAAGGTCAGGCAATTATTTAGAAGAAAGAGAAGCCTAGAAATTATAGTGTGTAATGTAGGAGAAAGATAGGCACGTGTCAGATTTTTCGGAAATCAGAGAAAACGAGTGTTTCAAGAAAAAGAGAATGCCAACCCTAGGATGCCAGTGAATGTCAAGGAAAAGGAGAATAGAAAAGATCTGACAAGATGGTGATCACAGATTCCCTAAGGAAGAGAATATTTTGAGGAGTGATGAGGAAAGAAACTACAGTGTAGTATGTTGAAGAGTGAAGAGTAGGAAAAAAGATCAGTGAGTGTGAAAAAAATCATCCCAGTATCTTTGCATTGAAGGGGAGCAGAGTCATGGGCAGAAATTTGAAGAGAAGATACAAAAGGGTTTGTGTGTGTGTGTGTGTGTGTGTGTGTGTGTGTGTGTGATTCTGTTACAGGAGTTTTGCTTAGTTCATCTGAAGGCAGGGTTCTTTCTCCCATGGGCACTAAAATTCAGGCTCACAGACAATTTGAATGTTAAGGCAGGGTTCTTTTTCTTTACTTTTCTGTAAAGTAAAGTTTTTTTTTTTTTTTTTTTTTTTGAGAGGAAGTCTGGTTCTGTTGCCATGCTGCAGTGCAATGGCGGGATCTCGGCTCATTGCAACCTCTGCCTCCTGGGTTCAAGCGATTCTTGTACCTCTGCCTCCTGAGTAGCTTGGACTACAGGCGCCTGCCACCACATCCAGCTAATTTTTGTAATTTTAGTAGAGACGAGGTTTCACCATGCTGGCCAGGAAGGCCTCGATCTGTTGACCTCGTGATTCGTCCTCCTCACCCTCCCAAAGTGCTGGGACTACAGGCGTGAGCTACTGTGACCAGCCAAGGCAGGGTTTTGTTGGGTGAAAAGGAAGAAAAGAAGAAACAGGAACTCTCCCGAGGCCACAGTCTGGGCTAGGGAGCTTACCGCAGGGCGAATTCCAGGTTCGACACCGGAAGAGGAGCGATTAGGCTCCTCCCCTCTGCAAACAGGGCGAACTTCCTGAGGCGCCACCCCAGTGGACCCCTCCCACCTGGATGTCTCAATTCTGTGGAGAATAGGCTTGTCCGGGCAGTGTGAAAGTATGTATATGGCTATTTTAGCATAAATTCAATGTGATTTTATTCTTCCGAATGTATGACTTTTTACAATTCAGCTTCTAGGGCACTGGCATAAAAAAGAGTTTTTGAGCCAGGCGCGGTGACTCACGCCTGTTATCCCAGCACTTTTGGAGGCTGAGGCGGGCAGATTACAAAGTCCGAGGCCAGCCTGACTAACATGGTGAAACCCCGTCTGTACTAAAAATACAAAAATTAGCCGGGGGTGGTAGCATGCGCCTGTAATTCCAGCTACTCGGGAGGCTGAGGCAGGAGAGTCGCTGGAACCTGGAAGGCAGAGGTTGCGGTGAGCCGAGATTGCGCCATTGCACTCCAGCCTGGGCGTCAGAGCGAGACTTCGTGTCAAAGAAAAAGTTTTTGAATGGTTTCAATCAGTGTTTGGGTATCCAGGGAGGATGCAAGGGAAGACAAGCAAGTTAAAATAATGAAAAAGGATAATTACTTCAATTAGGAAACATGGACTAAAAGCCAGGTAAAGGGGGAAGAGGAAACAGAAGCACATAGGAACATAATGAAAAGCAAAGTCAATGTTTTAGACATTTCATTTAAATTTAAAGAATTCTTGCCAAATGAGTGCTTGAGAAGGCAAACTGAAAGAACAGCAAGCGGCAGCCAAAGGAGAGAGGGGTTGATTTTAGAATTTTGAGGTATGGTGAGTTAGTGCTGATGCAACGTCAATGTTGTGACCACGGGCTGTGGATTGGTGGAGGAGCAGGTGATTGGGAGTGAGGAAGGAAAGTCTCTTACAGGCCGAGTTTGAAAGGCTCATCCCTATAAATTCTGAAGTGATCAGTAATGATGCAGGGGCCAGGGGAAAGCTTTTCCCTTGGTCCTCTGAAGGTTCGCTGAAAAATCAACTTGCAAAGGCATATTAATAGGACTAAAGACGTACATTTATTTAACATGGGTACTTAGGAGGATTCAGAATGAAGACCTAACTGACAATAAGATATAGAAGCTTACATGCCATCTTGAAGTTATAAAAAGAATGCGGATTCAGAGCCTGGCCAAAAACAGCTTATGCTGGTAGACCAGGTTTTAGTGACAAGACAGGTTGTGGGAGAGAGAAAGGAAGAGGCCTGGCCAGCAAAGCTTTCCTTGTTAGGTAGTTGAAGCCTCATAGGAAAGAGTCTTCAGAGAGAATAGATGGCAAATGTTACTTTACAGACCTTTGCAGGTGTCGAATGCTCAATATTGATCCAGGAAAGGCCTGGATTAATGGAGATTGGTGGAGGTAGATGCATATTTCCCCCACACAAGACAGATTTTCAGGGCTACTTTAGTAAGCTGGTGTCAGCCAGCTGGGAGGCTCTTCAGGGATTACAGGAATTTAATCAATTTGAGCAATCAGCCTGTTTTACAGCCTCCTGCCCTGCATCCTGTTTCTTCCTAACTGTATGAATTGTGGTCACCTAGTTGGTTAGAATCGGCTCCTGACAGACTCCAACAATTTGTAGATGAACCGTAGTGAACTTTCCTCATTACCATGGTAAAGTCTCCACCCTGGAAAGAGGGGTATCTTCTTTACTATAACATGTGACCTGTGAACTGGCATAGTGAGTCAGTAATCTGCACAACTGGGACTCTTCCTCTACACGTGATGATGCACCCTCTCCCCTCTCCATCACTCCATAAAACCCTCCTGCCACCTTCCCCTGGGGAGATACTGCTTTAGAGAATACATCCAGTGCTCTCTTTACTTGCCCCAAGTAATAAAACTCCTATTTTATCAAAATCTGCATTCTCTCGGAGAGTCATTTGTTACTCACCAGAAGAACAAACGCTGGTTTTTTTGCGGGTGTAATGCCTGCTGCAGGTGTTTCAAAATATGTCAAATAAGAGATGAAGATAAAGAGGAAGGAAATGAATCCAGCAAATTTGAGAATGACTGAGTCAGTGTAGGAGAGCAGGAAGGAGATACAATGTGTGGTTGTCTAGTAGTTCAAGCTTCACATGGGAGGGAGTGATTAAGAAAATTGGAAGCCAAAGGTACCCCAACCTTTTGGCTTGTGATGCTATGATATATGGGATATAAGGAAAAAATTACCCTCCATTTGATGCTGTTTGTTGTAGGGAAAATGATGTCAGCAGGACTCAAATTAAGAAGCTAATGAGAATATCCAGGGTAGAGTGAATCTGAAGTTATAAGGGCATCTCTTGATGACATGTTGTTTAGGATCTGCTGCATAATTTGTGGGGCCCGGTAAAATATGAAAATGCAGGATATGATGTTTAAAATGAAGAATTCCAAGATGGTGACAGATAAGCATTATACCAAGTACAGACCCTTCTAAGTGTGGGACTGTACAGATCACATGCCCATGAAGCTGTCCTTGGGTATTCTGTTTCATAGACCTAGGACAAAGATTTGAGAGCCAGGGCAGGATTGAGTCACCTTAGGGGATATACTATATTTAGTTAATTAGCAAATACTTACATGGAAATACATGTCAGCCATTGTTCTAAATGCTTAACAGATGTTATAATTGAACCCTCCTAACATCCTTGTGATATTATTTCCCCATTTGACAGAGAAAAAACCTGAAATGTTGGAAATTTAAGTGATTTATCCAGGGTCATAGTAAGTAGTAGCCAGGTTCTAGAATCTGTGTCCAGGTTACAGGGCCTCTCAGCCATTCTAGAGATAGTAATAGTTTGGGAGATTTAAAATTAGAGTTGACCAAAATAAACAGGAATGTGAGTCCTGACAGGGTTAGTCCTGATTATGTCTTTAGAGGAAATAGACTAATCAGTTGCTGGGCTAGTTTTGAATACTTAACATATAAACAGTCTCAGTCTTCTGTCATTTCTACCTTCTAAAGAGGAAAGATACTTTAGGAAGCTTCTGGATGTGGATTTTTTTTTTTTTTCCTGGCTGATAGGCAAAGTGGATGAAGTGGTGGCCTCAGGGCACCTGTCCTCTGTGGCAGCACAAAGCCTGAGGCTGTCTGCTGTGAGCTCCTTGTGAGCAACACAAATCAGTTTTCTTCTTGGTACTCAAGATGGCAGGTGTGTTTGGGAAGGAATTACACAAAGGCAGCCCTCCTCTACTTCCCCCTTCACCTTCATATAACTCTTCAGAATTAAAAAAGTTTGTTCACAGTCATTATTCCAATTTCATAGAGTACAATGAGGTGTTACCTACAACTTATATATTCTTGTTTCACACAGTCAACCCTACAAACCCATATTTCAGAGAGTTATCAGAAATAAGTGGATTAAATTATTCCATGAGTTTCAGAAACAAAATTGAGTAAATAAAGCAATTGTTTATGGAAATGCCACAAAAGGAATAAAATTCATATGTGTATATATATGAATTTTCATATATTGAAAAGTATTTATGTTCCTTGGGAAAATTTGCTTTCTAATTTCTTAGTACTCTGATTTGTTTGACTGAAGACATATTAACTCAATGATTCTATTATGTATTACTTGGTATGCATGCTGAATAATTGTTGGAATAACGTATTACGGTATTATGACAAAGTCTTAGATTTATTTTTTGTGTGCAGCTACTTTCACACTGCTGAGTGTAGGGGTGTGTAGAACGAATGCAATTAATTTCAGTCCAACTGATTATTTACCAATGCTTTAAAAAAAGACACAGCTGCTTGCATGATTTATTGGCCTATGTAATCTGTGTACTTATTGAAATTGAACTGATTAATGTTCTCTTTCTAAACTTTGCTTTTGCTCTAATGGATTAATTATAAATATAAGTTTTTATAAGTTTGATGTAATCCAAAGTTGAAAACAAAGACCAACTAATGACATAGGCCTCATGATTTCTTTAAGGCATTCTCCGGAGTATGCCATTTCCTGTCCAGTTATGTGGGCTTGATGAATGTAACTATTAGTACATTCAGTTAGTACTGTATATGTTACACCTTAGAAAGGCAGAGCTTGATTAAAAATGAAAGAAACACATTCAGCTTCTTTCCATTATTCAGCATTATTGAAAGCAGAAAATTTTAATTAATTATACTTCCTGGTTAAAAAAGTTCTATAGTTACTTTTTAAATAATTATAATAAAATATATAATAGTACTCAAGAGATACATAAAAATATCTTTTTCATTATTTTTATATTTACCTTATGAAATTTAGTAATATAAAAGCTTTTATTTTTCCTTAATAAAGTATATTTTAGTTAAAACGATTCTATCTTTTATAATTTACTACTAAAAACTCATCTCTCTGCTTTTAGAACTATTGTCATATGTGATTTTTTATGAGTGTCCGTTGGAGATTTTTAAAAAATTCAGTTTGTATAAAATATACTTTTATTTTTCGGAATGTAACGTAATACTACTGTTAAGACTGTAAAGATGAAGAAAAGAGCAAAGGGAGAACAAATAGCAATTCTAGAAAGTAGTTTGGAAAGCTTTAATAGACAATCAGAGATATCAGGAGCAGCTGCCACATTGTAATGACTAGGATTTTAGGGAAGACAATTACATGAGGGATTTAGTTCTGATATATAGATGTGACTAGAATTTCACATTTAAAAGTGTTTTTGAAAAATATCAGAAATACAATATTTTTTAGTGTTTTTGAATATTGGATTGATGTTTTCTTTAAAATAAAAGAAAAGAAGAACTGCCATTTATTTGTATTATAAAAACAACAGAGGATGAACATATTTCCAGCTCAATCCTCACATACATCCATAATTACTATGTAAAGTGTTTGGTAAAGGGTGAGGTAAATTTAAACGTTTTAATTCACATTTTGAAATTGCTGCTTAGGAAATTAGTGTCTCTAGACCCATCAACACTATTTTAAAATGCTGTTTACTGTTTTCTTACTATCTCTTCAGTTGTCACAATCTGATCATGAATAATGATACCAAGATATTTTAACTTGTATTTTTACTAAATGTGCTTGGATGTTCTGTCTATCATCTATCCATCTATCTATCAGTACTTTATCTCCATTGTGAATGAATGGCTGGTTCATATATTTTCTTTTGATTAAAAATTGGATATTATTTCATAAAATATGTTATTCAATATTTATCAAATTTATAGCACAACATTTTCACTTTTAAGTGAAATATAAAGCTTATATATTACATTTAAAAAGTCAATTTCAGGTGATAGTACAGACATGGTATTTTCTAAAACTATACACATTTTATAGTTACAACTTGAGGAAATAGTGTTTTTTGTTATTGTACTTTCTAGACTAACAATTACTTCTCTTATGTAGATGTGCCATCTTTTAGATTCTTATTAAGTATAGTCTCTCCCTTGTTTTAGATAGATAACATCTGGCAGATTCTAAAACACTGAAGTTTCAGGAAAAAAAAAGAGGATTAGACAAACTCATTTATATTTTCATTTTTTTTCTTATCTCATCTGTAGTTTCAGAGGGTGAAATCCCATACCTCCAATTTAAACTTTAAGCTTTTGCCTATGCCTTGATTCATTACTTGGCTGTCTCTCCTATATCTTTGTCTTTTCCACTCAATAGTTACTTTTCTCAGTGTATGATAGTAATAAAGTCCTTTCCATAGTAAAAGAGACTTATTTTGGCCACACAGCCATCTCACTATTTGAACTACTTCTTTCTCAGCTTTTCCTCTTATTCAAACTTCTTGAGCTGTGTATTTTTACTTCCCACCTGATAGTCCTCTACCAATTGTGAATCTGCATTCCAGTTAAATTGCTTCTGCTGAGGTCATGCTTAATTGCCTAATTACAAAATTTAAAGGGTTATTTTCAATCTTTATCTTAACTGACCACCCTATTGCTTTAATTTTTTACTATTCTTTCCTGCTTCAAATTCTATATCATATTGGCTTTGTTGAGAGCTCATTTTTCTTTATCTCCCTAAATGTCTCTGGTACTTTCTTTTTAAGTGTCTTTATGACCACTTTCATTTGTTCTTTGCTTCGAAAGTGTTGCTGCATAAGTTCTGTTCTTGATACTTTTCTCTTTGACAATTCCCCCAATATAATCTTAGAATCTTCCTTCTACTTCTCCTCCTTCTTCTTTCAATCGTTTAATGAGGCTGTTCCGTCATATTCTGGGCTCCAGCGTTTCTGATGAAAAATCAGTGGAAGTTTAATCATTGTTCCTGTGTACATAATATCTTATTTTTTTCTATCTGTTTTCAAGATTTCCTCTGTACCTTTGGTTTCAAACAGTTTGATTATAACGTGTCTCCTTTGTAGTTATTCTCTTTGAACTTTGCTAAAATATCTGATTCTGCCAATTCAAGCCTTTCCTCAAATTTTGGAAAATTATGGCCATATTTCTTCAAATATTTAATCTGTTTTTTTTTCTATTTTATCTCCTGGACTTCAATTATACATCATTTAATCTTTTGATATTGCCTCACAGGTCTTTGAGATTCTGTTTATATTTTAAATCTATTTTTTCTCTATTCTTCAATTGAGTCATTTTTAACAATTTATTTTTAAGCTGACTCTTCTGGCATGTGTCATCTATTGTTAAGTCTATGCAGTGATTTTTTTTTAATTTTATATATTGTTATTTTTAATTCTAGACTTTCTGTTTAGTTCTTTCTTATATTTTCTATTTGTCTCCCATGATTCTTTACTTTTTCATTATTATAAACATAGTTTCCTTTATAATTTTAGTATTGTTATAATGAACAGCTTTAAAATTCCTTACTGCTAATTTTAACATTTAGATAATCTTGAGATCCAGCACCATTGACTGTTTTGTCTTGAGTACAGGTCATATGGGTTACATTTCCTCCTTCCCTCCTTCCCTCTCTCCCTCCTTTTCTCTCTCCTTCCCTCTGATAGCGACTGGAAGCAGTCAAATGCCTAGGCAGATAGTGGTGAGTCCTGGGTGGAATCCCACCTCCAAGCCAAAGACAGTTTAAATCCTGAAAGCCAAGCTACAAGTCAAATCCTCACACTGGATTGAGAACTTGTCTTCCTCTGTGGCACACTTTCCTCTGATTCCCACCCTTCACCTATTTTACCTATGCCTACACTTTCTTAATTGGTTTTCTACATTGTTGTGCCCACCCTTGAGGGATGTCTTAGCTTTAGCTGTTTTTGCATATTTACAAACCAATCAACACACACTCCCCATTCGGTAGCTATAAAGACCACAGACTCTCGGTAGACCGGGAGACAACCTGACTTTGGAGAGACAATGTAACTTCGGGGAAGATGACCTGCCCTTCCTGTCCACTCTCCACTGAGAGCCGTTTTCATCACGCAGTATAATTCTCCACCTTCACCGTCCTTCAGCCATTCATGTGACTTTATTCTTTTGGGATGCTGGACAAGAGCTCAGGACCCACCAAATGCAGGTACCCAGAAAGGCTGTCACACTGGCCCTTTGCTCTCGCTGGCGAAGGACTGCTGCCCCATGTGATGAGGCAAGAGGCCAACGGAGCTGCTTGCTACCATGCTGCGGTGGAACTATAGGAGCACTGTAACACCCCCTCTAGGGCTTCGGGGTTGTGGGTACCCTCACTTGCGTGCCACCACGTCCCCCTTGAGGCGATGTGCCTGGTCTCACTGAGGACCTGCACAGAGCTTGCTCCTCTGTCAATGTCCGGAGCCGCTCTCCAGATCCCACACTCGCTTACACGCTCCCTCCTGCAAGGGGGCTACTTGGGTAGGCCGAGTAGATGGGGCGCCCCTGCCGCATGCGAGTCTGGCTAAAGGAACGATTAAGATCCTGCATTGCCTCCTTCCTTCCTTTTCTTCTTCCTTCCTGTCATTCTTTTTATAAGTTGTTAATTTAGATTTTATCTGGTTTAAGTTATGCTCCCCTGAATAGTATTATTTTTTATGTTGATAGGTAACTTTGCTAAACTTAAAACTGCAAGCTGCTGCATCTGTGATGAGAGACAGCTGAAATCTCAATTCAATGCCATTTTAGATGAATTGCTTAGATCTGCCCCATGTATGCATGGTTCCGAGGTTATCCAGAAATTTGGATACATTTTATTCGCAAAACTTCAGCCTTACCCTCTCTGCAGTTCACCCCGCTTTCTGGAATCTCACTCTTTGATTTTCCAATTGTTGTGGTTATCCTGAACTCTCTCCTATTCAAGTTAGGAAGACTGTGAGTTGTCTTTCTTTCAGTTACCTATTACGGACTGACGAGGGCTTGCTTCAAGTGATAAACTGTAAAAAAAAGCAGGACACTCATTCTGTTGTAGTTTTCTATATCCGCATGTCGATCTCTCTGCCTACTTTTAGTCATTGTCCATTGCCTTCTATATGTATATTTTGTTGAAAATCTATAGCTGTCTGTAGGAGGGTTGTCCTGAGAGGAGATGTTTGGCCATTAATGAGTGCTAAAAGCCAATAAAAATTATCTTATCTACTCTTAAATTTTATGCTTTCCCCTATACATATGGATATACCATGGACACCACCTGCTTAACATATGCAAAGCTGAAATCATTGTTTCCCTGCCAAACCTGTCCTTTCTTCTGCGCTTCTTATATAATGTAGTAAAACCTAACAATCACCTAATACCTCAACATAAAAAATGTGGGAATCTCATTTTATGCTCTCTCTCCTAAATGAAATCTTATTGAATATATTTGTTTATTTTTTCCTGTTCATGGTGACCAGGGCTCTAGCATAAGCGCTAGTTTCCCATCATGATAATCTTTTTTCTAAAAAGTTTTAATGGATTTCAGTTATTTACAAGATAAATTCCAAACTCCATAATCTGGAAAATAAAGCCCTTCTTCATCAGTCTAAGAGTATTCTTCCAGTTTCTTCTTCTATTTATTTATCCCTTGCATTTTTAAATTGAGTTACTTGTACTTCCTCTAAAATTCAACATATGCTAGATCTTTGTGTGTTTTTCAAGGTGTTTCCATGAATGTAAAAGTCTTTGTCATTCTTCTTTCATTGATTGCTGTAATTTTCTTATTTTTCTTTGTAAGAACTTGTTTACTTTCCTCTGTTAGGCTATTTTTGCCTTGGCCAGGCACCTATCTTATCCATTTTTAGTGATACTTTCTCTTCCTCTTTTACCTATCTATACTGTGATTAAGTTCTTTGCTCATTTTCCATTTCACTGGTGATTAGAAGTAACATAATGGATTAGACTATGTCTTCTTTATATTTGTGTTCACAGCATCTAACATAGCATCGAATTTTCTTTTCCTTTTTCTTTTTGCTAAATGAGTGATTTTTGACCTCAACTGAATACAATACCTTCATTTATTATTTATAGTAAAGAATGTAAGAACTGGGCTGCTCTGATTTTAAATAAACCTTTAAACAGTAATTTCATGTAATTTTTACCATTCAATTTTTTTTATAATAGAGGAGGGATATCTCTTAATCCTTAGTGCAAAGTTTATATGTTCATTGTAAAGGGATATATCTTATATATAGGTCTTCTTGGTCAAAGTGAAGTTCACACTCAAATCCAGAAAGTTATTTTCCTTTTGATTTGAATCTTTTAAAATTTATTGAAACACCAGATTTTATGAAATACAGTCTTTAAATGACAGCAAAGCATTATCCAAAAGAGAAGGGGAGCAGGAAGAAATAGGTAAAATACCAGGAGAAAAGCAAAGAAAAGAAGGATCCTAAAGGGTGATAGACAAAAGATGGCTTTGGAATTCACTGTTCTAGATAAAGTTCTCCGTGACTTCACTGGCTTCATGTAGTGGACTCAAGTGGCATTCTACCTCTGGATTCCTTGTAGCCCTTCTAAGCTTTTTATCCTGTGGATGGAGGAGATCTACTGAGAAATAGCACAGGATAGAGCAACATAATGTGAGATAATGAGAATCTAAACTAATGAAGATTTGCTGGACAGTTCTCTCTCAAAGAGCTCTCCTATCTATAAAACTAAATTATTTTTAAAATCAATTATTACACACATGCACACTCAAAGTACAATGCAATCTATCTAAAATAGATTGCAATCTATTCTAAAATATTTAACATTTTGTTTTCTCCAGTGTAAATGTAAATTCCCTGAAGATAAAATGTGTACCTTGTATTATTTTTAGATGCCATACACATAATACATTAGTTATGCTCCATATATTTTCCCTATCATTAATATTTTTTTCCTCAGTGAACATTAATGAGAAATCAGTTAATAAGCCATTCATGCATAGTTAATAACAGACCTCAGCAATTGTCTTTTACCTTACCAAGTTGGGTAAATAGCTACAAGTTGCTAAAGGCATTTTTTCCTCTCATTGGCATTGTTTTTGGCACTGTATAAGGAGGATAAAGGGAAGGGAAAAAAATCTTCATTCCTTTACACCTGGGAGATTACATACCTCTGAACATTAAATTTCTTGCATTCGGGGTCTGTGACTCAATATTTTCTCTCTAGTATCTGGCACATAGGTGCTTAATACATGTTTAAATTAATTAAAAAGAAAACTCTAGGTCACTGACTTTTAAGAAACATTCTTAATCATTAAATGGAAAGAACAGAATCTGGGGTGGGGATTTCAATCAATCAGCACTGGTAAGTCAAAACTAAATTTTATATTAGAACCAGAAACAACTTCCCCTTGGTGGACTGAAATTTAGTTAGAGCTAAGAAAGTTTCAGATCAGATCCGGCACTTGATTTGGGGTCTTGAAAAGGTGATAAAAGAGTGGTATTCAATGATAAAATAGAGAAAAAGAATTTCTCCTTCCTGTCTTTTTGGTATAGGTCATTTAATTCTTTGTTTTCTTCCCATTCTTAAATGTTTTCAAATCACAAGAAGCAAAATCTCCCTATGTTGTAACCAGGCATGGTGTGGTCATTCTAACTCAGACTATAATTACCTATAGGATACTCTAGGGCAGTCTGGTAGGTAAGTCAGACCTGGCAGCTTTGGTGCCTATAACAATTGTGATGTGATACATTTGTACATGTATAACCATAGAGCTAAGCCTCTTGGCTAGAGAAACTGAGACAAGGGTTTGGGGTTTAAATTGAGACATATGGTTGAATAAATACCCAGTGTTGACTTTAGAGCTGTGCCAAAATGAGAAATTTGTTTGAATTATCTAGTAAGACATTCATCTTCTTATTGCTGAGTGAAAGAAGTTAGAATATTTTTGCTGAATTGTGTCTATCACTTTGAAATTTAGCCCTTATCATCCAATGCATAAAGCAGGGAACACTGGAATTTTATGATTGGTATTCCTAAACATAAAGGAAATGTAGTTTATACTGTTCAGAAGCTAGGGAATCCAACTAGTCTCCTCATTTGCTTTTCAAGTTTTGCTTAAATTGGCTTACAGATTTATCTACAATGCATTGCACATGGATATTTTTGTCACCACATATTTTACAACAGCTGTGATCCTGATGGGGATTTAGTTAACCAAAGGCCCCTCTGCATGCAAGCAGTCACCAGGCAGCTAATGGGTTGAGGGCTGAGATGACAATAAAGTGAGTACAACCATGCAGCTGTGGACCAAATGTAGAATAATAACTAGCAGTTGGCCATTACGGGGTTAACTACTGGTGTTCTGGTAAGTGTAAAAAATGTTGAGGTCCTGCTCAAAAACACAGCCAGAATTTGAACATTTCCATTGGGTCAGAGTAAAAAATTCCTCTGCTTCCTTTTAAACTGGTGATTATTTTTAGGACGCCAATCTTGTTGGAGTGCCTAACACATATATTATTTTAATTATAATTATAATTTTTTGATAGTGATGTTGTACTTTTCCAACATTGACTTTCAGTCTAAATAAGGGACGCTTGCAGAATATCAGCCTCTTCGTCTCTGGGGTTTCAGCCACCAGTGCCTGTGACTTTATAATTTCCAGACTTGTTACACTTACCCTGGGAAGAATTTTTACCTACATTTGTTGAGTTAAAGAGCCATTCCTTCTGTTGTTTTAAACAAATGAAATAGTATCACTACAATGTCAGTCCAAACATGTGTAATTAACATGGAAAATATGTCTGAGTCAGATTGGTCAAGATAGATGACTTCCTTGCATGACTTATAAACAGTTAGAGGCATAAAGCCAGGATGTCAAAACCAAGTTGTATACCACAAAGGTTTATCTGGGAGGACTTTCAAATTACGAAGGAGAAAGAAAGACAAAAGCAGGCTGCCATACTTTCTTAACAAGTAGAGAAGTTTTCTGCTATCTGAAGAAAAATAAGCCTTCTGTCCTGCTTTTCGACATGTGTTACTCACACTGCAAAAGTCAAAACAGACATCTCATTCTTCTGGAAATGTTCATCAGACAATCTAATGGTACATGTCAGGCCTTTAAAATTATTCTGGATAGAAGTAGGTCTCTAATCTCCTTTTAAATTTTAGTGGTGTCTGTGCACAGAATTCTCTTTGGAATTCTCTGATTAGTGACCTAGGCCCTAATGGAAAGAGTTCCAACTCTGTCTGAGTATGCTGACGGCCAGCAGCCCTCTTCTGGTGTTGTTTTCTAGATAATTATCCAGTAATGCTACCAGCTAGGTAATAGACTTGCAGCCCATGGGAACAAAGAGGACTTACATGCAGATGCTCTGTTTCTTTGCTGAGTAAAATGAGCTTATTCTGAGTATACCTGAAAATGAATTGCGTCTTCAGACCTTGTTTTATGTCATCAGTGGCATCAGTTAGAAATTAAGTATACCAAAGAGCTCTGAGAAAATCCTACTTGTGACTGAAACAGGTCCATATCCAAGGAGGTTTTGTTACTGAGGCACCAAAAGTAACTTAGGATAAGGAAAATCCAGCTTGACTGTGACTCTGCAGAAAGAGCTCTTGCTCTAGGAGCTGCAATGCATTGTCCACCTAGAGTTTAGCCAACTTATTTGTGAAAAATGTTATTGGAGAGTCCTCCTTTGAGAAAAGTCCCTGATCCCATGCTGGTGCTACACTATGAAGGCTTTTTTTTTTTTTTTTTAATGTGACAGAGTCTCACTTTGTTGCCCAAGCTAGGGTGCATGGGATTATAGGCATGCGCCATCATGCCTGGATAATTTTTGTGTTTTTAGTAGAGACAGGGTTTCTCCATGTTGGCGAGGCTGGTCTGGAACTCCTGATCTCAAGTCAGCTGCCTGCCTTGACTTCTCTAATTGCTAGGATTATAGGCGTGAGCCACCATGCCCAGCGTAGGTTCGTGACCACTAGATTCATGAAAGCTTGCCATTAATAGACTAAAGTCATGTGTCTCCTAATGGTAAAAGCCTAAATATATGTAATTCAGTCTTTAATTATGAAGCAGTTTGGGCTCTGAATGGTGTGTGTACACATGAACAAAAGGGAGAAGCAGAAGGAAAGATCTAGGAATATTTTGCTATACTGTTCCAGAGGGAAAACTGTCCTTGGTTCTGAGATTGCCTGAAGCAGGGTGCTCATGAAATAGGGCGCTGCTGAGATTGAGTTCACTGTGAGTTGCAAGAACAGTATAGATGAATTATTTTATGTCTATGAAGAAAAGGAGGTTCATCTGCCACCAATTACACATACCCATGTGGGCAGGAAAGGAAGGTATACTGAAGTACATGGTTGCCCAGGAATTGAACAAAATTGCGAGACCTTCACCTGTCCCTGGGAATGTGGTGAAGCAATGAAAGCAACAGTGTACCTCTATTCTTGTCTTTCTTGGCATTAGTCACATGCCAGGATTTCACAAAACCTTCTCTACCCTTCTTTCTCTTCATTCCACTTCAGTGATAAGATCTAAAAAGATTGGCAGGATAAAGTTGAATAAATCATGGAAAAGGGACAGCTTCCCTTCCCATCTTTACAATCATGGGTAGTTTACATAGGATTCAAGAATGAATAACTCTTTATTAGGTCCTGTTCCTCATCTATGCCTAAGGAAGAGCGTAACTTAAGGATGTTGGCCTCTGTCCTTTACATAATGGGCTAGTGTTTTCTGGGTCAACTGGCCAGGCCCCAGCAGTTAGATAGTTTCACCCTGGTTATTTATCTAAGCTTAGCTCACTTCTGAATAATGTAGCTTAGAAGTACTCGCTTCTATCTGGATGGAAGACCATTAAAAAGAGTAGAAAAAGTATGAGGCATCTTTAGAAAGGAAAACTAAAGAACTTATCAAAACAGGAAGAAGATTTCAAACTTGTAGCCATAAAACTAATTTTATTTTATTTTTTAAGTGCATGGTTTAATGCCATCATTCATGTGAGGAACTGCCAACAAATCTATAAATATAGTCCAAGAGATTTATTCTTGATTTCATAAAGTTGAAGGTGTAAGGTAGTACATTTCTGTAAGATATATTTTTAGCCAAAGGTAACCTGGCGATGTGTTATATAAGCAACCTGGTGTATACCTGTGGGCATATTGTCACGTGTGTATACATCAAGAGATTAATCTGTCACCCTGAATATTCAGGGTGACACTGGAAGTTGGTAGCTGCAGCAACCACAGCATATGCTATAAGCATTTCAACTATTAAGGTCTCTGACACTTGGCAGGTGCATTCAAGAATGACGACTGCTGGCAAGTTCACTTTATCCTTATGCATGAATGATAAAGAGAAAGGAATATTTTTCAGTCTGGCAGAAAGAAACAACAGGTGCTGAAGGCATTGTGATGTAGTTTAACAGGAGAGAGTATATTAAACAGTGTGAAATAAGCAAACATATTTGTAACGGGCTTATAATGAACATGATCACTCTTAGTTAATTCTGGTCTAGACTGGTTTATAGACCCTGGGCCAACACACTGTAGGAGGGATTACATCCTTTAAAAATAACAGAATGCATAAAATATTTAATAGTGTACCCTTCGATAGTAAAAGTCCTTTAGGGATTCTACAGTTTAAGAGCTATTATTTTCTGACGTGAAGCTCTAAGGGTTATCCCATATGTTCAAGTCTGTGGAGCCTCTAGTATATCCTTATCTAGAGTCTATACATGCTTTCTTTAGTCTAAGGAGATGAATCCAGCAAGTAGTTTATTCACATCTTTTATTCATTGTTGTTCTTGCAATTGATTATTTACTGCATTGAGGTTCCTATTCATCATGCATTTACAATTGATTATTTACTGCATTGAGGTTCCTATTCATCATGCATTTACAATCTCTAATGTTAACAGCAGTTATCCCAGGGGACTCCCATTTTAGAAGCTAGCAATGATAGTGGTGCCCTCTGAAGTTCTTATATAACTGTATTCCTTACACAACCTTTGGTATTAGTTCTTTGCAACAGAGCAAAGAGCACATTCAAGAATGTCTTGATAATTGCAGTAACATTGACTAAGATATTTAGGTTCTGAGGTCACTTGTGTCCGATTCAGAATTCTGCTTCTAAATTCTATATATGTGCCCTTGACACCATTAGCGAAATTCTCTAAGCTGAAGTTTCTCTTTCTGTCAAGTGGGGATAATAAAAGTATTTACTTCACAGGCTGTTTGAGAGTTAGATGAAATAATTTGTTTACCTTAGTAAAATGTCACACTGTGATTGTTTTAAAATGTTAGCTACTTTTGTGTTTTAGAGTGGGTTCCTTTGAAAGGGAAACAATGGGAAAGTCAGAAGGAGTTCTTCAGAGTGTTTTTTATGTTTTTTAGATTGAGTTCCATTGAAAGGAAAATAATTGGTGAGAAAGATCATTTGATATTCAGACTTCCCTAGATGCAATTTCTGGGATAAATTTTGTCTCCTTTGTCACGATCCAGGACTTTGTTTCTTAAAATGAGCAGCATCAGCATTGCCTGGGAAGTTAGAAATGGTAGAATCTGGGGTCCGGTGCAACACCTGCTCATTGGGAATATGTATTTTAATGAGATCTTAGGTAATTTGTCTACACTTTAAAGTTTGAAAAGCCCTGGTCTATACAGCTTAAGGTCCTTATGTATCCTTTCAGGTTTTTCAGACTTCCCTAATTTAATAATGTCTATTATTTTTCCCATGTATTTTCTTTGGCCCAAAGATTTGCTTTGTGAATTTGAATGGCTTACAGGTCCTAAAGTATAAGTGAAACATTACTTATTAATATTATTTAATGTTTACTAATACATACTAGGCCCCCATACAGGCAATATTGATAGCACTTACTCTTCCCTGTCTCACTCTGAAGCAGCTTATTCCTCTCATCATCTGAATCCTAGATTTTGACTTTGAGTTGCCTGTTTCTGCAGAAACTACTAAGATAGATTTTTCACTTTCCTCTCCTGATCTGGAAGCTGAAATAATATCTATGTTGGGTTTTATAGAAGAAAAGTAAGAAGAGAGGTATGGATAATTTTACAAGTGTGTAAATTGCTTTTCTTTTGTCTTTATTACATTCTTGATTAATTTAATTCTGTCTTGAATACGTTTAGAATAAGAGACAAAATTTAGTTATGCCCAACAGAAGACAAATGCATTAAAATAAATAGGAAGTAATTAATTAATTCAAATGAATCTTTTAAAAGAACAGCAGGTAAATATTTTGAGGAAAATATGATTGTAAGTTTCTGCTAAATTGACATACTTTTACATTTCAAATAAGACGTCAGAGTTCCATTTTGTCCTTTGCCTTTCTGATGTTTAAGACTGTCATGATTTCAATTAACAGAGGTGTTTTCTATACTGATTATTTTTTCATTTATAATATGAGCACTATCTTATAACAAAGACAGCTTGAGAATGTGTGTTAACAAATTCAAACACTAAAAATGAATTTTACAGTCTTCTGCATGGCTCATTCTCAGCTCGTGAATCCAGAAGTGTCTATGAATTTGAAAGATTGCTGCTGGTAGATGATCTCATCTGATGTACTTATATGGTCTCTGGTTACGTTTTTTTTCCCCTGCTGTAAATGGCTCCCTATACTTGGGGATGCAGTGCCAAACTTTCTAGACAGGTGTAAATTACTACTACTTCTTCCTTTCCTTTTTTCTTCATTTATGTTTTATACTGTGTGACAGACTAAAACAATGGTGCCAATGGCTGATGAATTTTTATGCATTTCCCTCATATTTGGGGCATTTTATGTGTTTCAAATACTGAATTGTATGACACTGAATTATATCAATCATATGATCAAACAAGAAGACATTTCAATTTTCATCTGTGGGAGGGAAGCTTTGGTTTTATAAAGGCAGCTGCAAAATAGGCTTTAATTGCTAACTGAAAGGAATGGTTGCAATATGTAGCCAGGCAAAATATGAAAAATACAGAAAGGTCAAAGTTATAAAGTATACATTTCCTCTTACAAAGAGCACAGAATCATTCACCGAACTGACATTCTTGTCATTAACTCACTCACTCTCATAGAAAAATATATATATTATTTCATTTTGGGAGAGAGAAAGCTGACTGTCATTCTATGCATAATGCTAACCCATTTTAAAAGGAGGGCAGCATAGCAAATACCTTCTACTTTGCTCATTTAAAATTTATAGATTTTTTAATGGCTTATCAACTAACTTCCTTCCTCCCATCCTTCCTTCCTTTTTTTCTCCCAAATAATCTTAAATTTTTTTTCTCAAGGGAAATACCAGATTTCTCCTCACCACTATAAAGTAAAAGCACTCTTCCAGTTTTTTTATTTTTACTCTAGAGAAGATACAGGCTATCTTATGCTCTAAAAGAGACAGGACGCCAATTTAAAAAAAAAGTTACAAAACAGCCAGCAGTGGTAAAACTGGATGATTTCATTTCTAAGTGGTTTTTACCCAAATTAAGGAGCCAGAGCGTTGATGTGATATTAGAACTGAAATACCCAAGTAAAAAGAAGGAAGGAAATGAACATTTACTGAGGGTCTTACTATGTGCCAGAAATTTTCCATACATGTTTTCTTTCAATCCACGTAACACTGTCTGAGAGCTGTTATTCTCTCTAATTTGCAGTTTAACAACTGAAATTCACAGGGATTCAGTAGCTTGCCGAATGTCATATATTACTAAGTTTGTATGCCTCTAAAATGTTGAATATTTTCCACTCTATTCCATAACAATATCTTCCTAATTTTGCATATGAGAGCCATGAGACATAAAGAAGTTAAGGGGCTAAACTGATATCTGTGTTTGGACTGGAAGCACATCTTGTGACTCAGTTTACTTCTCTATGCCATTGGAAACCCAAAGATAGGGGAAATAACCAATAAAATTGGCCCTACAATTAAGTCACATTTAAAAATCTGTAAGAAAATTTACCATGTTCATATTTTGAGGAATGTAGTCTGTTAAGATATTTCCTGTCTATTACTAGAGAAAAACAAAACACAAACTCTTGTGACCCTTTGCTTTTTATCTCCTTTTTCTCTTCAATGCCATGAGCTGATCAGATCTCAGAGATGATAACTGTTATTCCTAAGGAATTTTGTGTGGATGTTTGTAGGCAAGACAGCTTTCTTTGTCTCCATGGGGCTGGAGCATAGGTCAGATTATGCTGTGCCAAATTCCAAATCTTTAGCATGGAGTTTCTATTTTCTAACTGTTAAGGCAGACTGTCCTAACTAATAAATTTGTACAGCTGTCCAAAGAGTGAGCCTTATCTTACTAATATTTCTTTGCCTCTGCCTCCTCCCCCTTCCTCCAAAATTGGAACACAATAGGGAGTTGCACCACAGTGAATGTTTTTGCATATTTACGTATGTCCTTTCTTCTTCCTACCAGAATTTACACAGAACAAGAACTTAATAGATGTTAATGGAGAGAGACATATGCTCTGTATCATTCTTACTATACTTGGAGATGAAGATACAAGCTTTGGTAGGTAAGAATTAAATTAGAGGAAAAACGATTGAAAAAAGTGATTCAATATTGTAGTAATTCTTATACCCATTGCTGGTGAAGATTTGATTTCAGAAAATACTACAAACAGTAACAAAGTCTGAACACCTTTCAGCCCCAGGACTCCTGCCTTAGAGGGATGCAGACAGTACCCTTAGATTAGACCTCCTGTATACTCAGACTAGCTTGTACTTCTCACTGTTCCCCAAATATATCTTGTGTTTTCCCTGCTCCATTCTTGTAAAATGTTACCTCTTAATTAACTGTCCTTCTTTCCTTTCCTTCTTCCTTCCACTTTTCCACTCATCTCTCAACATTGGGCTCAAATACTACCTACTTCATGCAACCCTCTCCTGAACTGAGGGGCACGAAGTCTTTCCCTTGTATGACTGGAGCACTTATGCTATGGATCATATGTTGCACTTACCACTTACTATACTGCATTTTAAGTATTGTTTTATATCCTCTTATTTTCTTTACTTGTTTCTACATAATTGCAAAGTATAATCCTCATTTTATTTCACTGTTTTCTCTTGACTCCCAGGAAACAGTGTCATGATACTTTCCTAACTTCTACCCTGCATCTGCCTCCCCAACATGGCCATTTCTTCCTGGTCTCTCACCTCAATCCGCCTGCCTCTGTTGTTTTTTGTTTCTTTTTCCCTTGGTTTTGGCTCCTTAATCTGGACTATGAACCATGTGATAAAGGACTTGATCAATATCCATTCCCTCCCTAGGTGATCTCATTGAATTTTATGACTTTAGATACTATCTATATACTGATTACTACCAGATCTCTAGCCTGAACCTCACCCCTCAACTCAAGATGGGTATGTCTGCTTGCAGGCCACATCATCTTTGCTTATATGTTTACTTAGCAGTTCAATCGAAATGTGTCCATAATGGAAATTCCAATTCCCGCCCCCCCCCAATCCCACTACAAAATTTATTTTACTTCCTTAGTCAATAGAGGTACCTTTTTATTTACCTTTTGTAAATGACAACTAGTATCTTAGAATCATTGTTGATTCATATTTCTCTCATATGGTAAATCCAATCTTTCAACAAGTTATGCTGGTTCTACCTTCAAAGTACACCCAGAAGCAGACCACTTTCTCCATTTCACATCATGACCTGGTTCCAGCAGCCATAATAATCTCTTACTTGGGGTACTCAATGGCTTGCTAAGTGATTTATCTGTTCGTATACTCACACTCTGCTGTATATATGGAACAAAGCAACCATACTGTTTTTTGGCATTATTATATTATTAATAAAACAGAAATTAGATACTGTCTCCTTTTATTCAACCTCTCCAAAAGCTCCCATCCCACCATGGTAAAAAACGAAGTTTTTCTTATGGCTTACAGGCCAGGTATAATTCACCCTGTTACCTGTGAACTTGTCTCTTAGCACTTCGCACGTCAGGCATTCACAAACAGCATCACTAGCCTTCTGTATTTTCAAAAGTGTCCAGCACTTCCCACCTGAAGGCATCATGGCTCCCTCTGTGGGGGGCAGTCTTCTCCAAAAAACCTACATTGCTCACACCCTTACTTCCTTCAGTTTTTCTTAGAATTTCCCTACTATCATTTATTTTCCAAAATAGCATGTTCCCTGATCATCCTATTTAAAAGTCAACCTACCTCCAGCACTCTGTCTCCCTTCCCTGCTTGTTACTCTTTTTGTTTGTTTTCATAGCTCACCTTTTACAGCCTGCAAGAGGGCCTGACTCAAAGTGGCTGTTCAATAAACATTTTCAGATTTGTTGGACTCCATGGAGGCTTCCTTGCATGGAGTAGGTATTTTTTTCTTTTAATTGACAATGCAAAGTTCCAAATAAATTTAACTCCAGAATGGGAAATGCAGATTTTTTTACATTTCATGAATTTTTCACAGTTAACAGGAATTGAAAGTGGTTGTATATCAGAAACAGGTGTGTTTCATCTGTGTAGTAAAACATAAGATTTCAAAGAATGGAAACTTTTGGTCGTCCATAGCAGAAGGACCTGTTGAATTAATAACAAGGACATTGAGCCAATGGCTATATTCTTATATAGACTGTGCTACATAACTAGGAAAATGCTCATTCAAATGCTGTGAGGGCACCTTTGATCATATTTAATTAGATAAAATATAAAATACGCTTTTTACTTGAAGTTTTCTTGCCCAACCATAATTAGGCAAAATCTTTCAAGCATAGGAGCCTGACAAAGATAAGGCATGGTGGCCTTCTACTCCCAAGCACCATAAATAATTTTATTTCACCCAAATAAAACATTTAAAAAGTTTTAAAAAAGTGTTTCTCTGAGTTAAAGGAAAATAACTTTAAGAGGCACTCATACTGTGAAAGTTGTTTTACTTCAGCTTTAGTCTTCTTTTTTTTCCCCCACCTTTACCTTTTCCTCTCTTTGAGAACTCTATGGCATGAAATTTTATTCCAAAGATTTGAAGTAGAACAGAGAATTTTAGGCAGAATTAAGATTCATTGTTAGAGCAATCTCTTGTGGGTTTTTGGCTCTTAATCGTACATATCTTTCCATGAGACCATAACATATACACATACATAATTTCCCTGGGATCAGGATATTTTTACCCCTACCCTGGTCTGTTGCCCCTGCATGTGATCATCCTCCTTGCCCAGAAATAAGGGCATGATAGAAATAGATAGCTCTCAGATTGAAAGATTCTGTGAATTCTAGTTCAATGAAAACCACTAGGAATTTTCAGAGGTCTTAGAAGTTAGAGAAAGACATTCCCATCTTTACTTGTCAGAGCACTGTTCTGCTGAAAGCTCTAGAAATGATTCTGAGCTACCTAAGCAGTTTTCAGCACCTCCAGTGTAAGCAAATAAAGGATTTATTGATATAAGTATGCAGTGTGTGTATTTTTGTTTTTAAAGCAGTAGATTGGCAAAACATACCTTGAATATTTGAGCATAGTCTTCTTTGTTTCTTAACCTTAGCCCAGCCAGATCAAAGTTGTATGCCAGAGGCTGGGCACCCTGGCTCACAGCTATAATCCCAGCATTTTGGGAGGCTGAGGTGGGTGGATCGCAAGGTTAGGAGTTCAAGATCAGCCTGGCCAACATAGTGAAACGCTGCCATCTCTACTAAAAATACAAAAAATTAGCTGGGAGTGCTGGTGGTGAACGCCTATAATCCCAGCTACTCAGGAGGCCAGGGCAGGAGAATTGCTAGAACCTGGGAGGTGGAGGTTGCGCTGAGCCAAGATCACACCACTACACACTGGCCTGGGTGACAGAGCAAGATTTTCTCAGGGGAGAAAAAAAAGAAAAAGAAAAAAAAAGAAAGATATATGCCAGAAAGAAGCTCACATCTGCCTGTATCAATGATGAATGATTTGGGAAAAGTTCAAGCAGTAAGAGAGGGATTTAGCCCAGTTTCCTTGACTCTAGTTCTATTTATATACGACAAAGTTTTGAGAAGATTTACAGGGAAAGTGAAAAAAAATTCCATAATGTGACTTTTCATTCAAACTTGTGCTTAAGAGTAATCATTCCTATTACCTTTTCAGTGTTCAAGGGCAATGGAGGCTGTGGGGTAGGGTGTCAGGGGGGCTGTGGGGGAGGGACTTTTACAACCCATGTAGTGCAATAAAGGGAAAAAAGTATGGCAGAGTAATTGCAATTTACTAGAAGTTCTGTAGTTCATACTTTCTTTACAACTCCTTATTTCATCATTACACCTCTGGCTCAAAAAGTTTACTTTTTAAAAATTTCATCAAATTTATTTTCTTCTCTTCTGTTTCTTCAGTTGTATATGTGTGTGTGATAATAGTTGTTAATACCTGCATTAATTTGTTATTCCTCAGAAGAAATCTTAAGGGTACATGCCAATAATTTCCTCATTTGGTAAATGATGAAGCCAAGACACAGAAAGTTGCAGTAATATTTACAGGGAAACAATGAAGGGGTGAGCCCAAATTTAAACTTAGATCCCCCCGACTTCAAGGCCTTGTGATTAGAACAGCATGACTTTTGCCCCCTATGTATAGAGGAAGAGCTTGTGCTGTTTGCTTGTAGGCAGGATGTAGGTCTGTGAGCAGGTATCCATATACTAGGCTTTTTCATTCCCTGACCAACACACTTCTACATTGGGTTCTATGCCCTTCATTTTGGGAATGGTTTCCTTTAGGTAAGAAAACCATTTCTTTGTATGTTAAATACAAAATCTCTTTGTTAAATCACACAGATGTTGATTTAAACAGAATAACAAGCAGAACATTAAAGACTATTTAAATTAGACAGCTATATTCTATATTTGAAATCTTGCTGTGTTCATTTCAACTTTTAGTTTTCAGGAGAAATTCTAAAAAGTTCATCTGTGTGATCTGTTTCCTGCTATGTTATCATGGCAATTTCCAAACATACAGAAAATTAAAAAATCTTACAAAGTGAACACTCATATATTCAGCTCCTAGCATCTGTAATTTTGCTGGCTTTTCATTTCACTTAACCATTCATCAGTCTATCTCTCAGAAAGTGGACTTGTAGCACAGATAGAATTCTACACTGAGCCATGAGATTTATGATACAATGAAATCAATCGATCTTTTATGTTTCTAATGTAATTCAAATTAACTGCAGTTATCAGTACTCATTATCCCTAAACACCGAGTATGAATATCATCAACTAGAGTTTAATATTTACAGACTTTTTTGTTTAGGTAAATTTTATATAAGGTGAAATGTACAAATCTTGTGTATCATTTGATGATTTTTTGATAAATACACACACACACACACACACACACACACACGTATAACTAAAACTACTTTCAAGGTGTAGAAGTTTATTATTCCAGATTCACAATTTAATCCTCACGTCCTAGCCCTATGTTCACCAAAACCAAGACAGTTCAGTTTTTAGGTCATATATTAGTTTTACACATTTTAGTCTCCATGGCCATTCAAAGGAGTCATATAATCTCCAACTCATTTGTGTAAGACTTCTACTCATCATGATGTTTTTGAGATACATCCAAGTTATTGTTGTGATTGGTTCCTTTTATTTCTGAGTAATATTCCATTGTATGACCATATCACAGTTTGTTTATCCATTCTTATGCTGATGAAGACTTCAGCTAGTTTTCCCCTTAGTTGTTGTTTTTTCTTTTTTTTAACCAATAAAGCTGCTGTGGTTATTCTTGCACAGTACACATGTTTTCACTTTTCTTCGGTAAGTATCTAAAGGTAGAATTGATTGATCATGAGTTAGGCATTTGCCTGGTTTCATAAAGAAACTGGCAGACCTTTACCCAAGGGGTTTGCATCATTTACATTCTCATCAACACTGTGTGAACATTCCGGTGACTCCACACGCTTGCCAACATTTGATATTTTCTGTCTTTTAAAGTTTAGATTTTCTGGAGTACACCTAGTCATATCTCATTTTGGTTTTAATTTTCATTTCTCTAATGATTAATGAAATTGAATAATCTTTCATGTACAAATTGGCCATTTGAATAGCTTTTAACCAAACAGTTGTAAAGTGTTCATTATTTCTACCCACTTTTAAAAATTTGATTGCTTTTTCTTCCTTACGTGATTTTGAAAACTGAGCAATATTGAATCTAAGTGAAATCACTGTTATTTAATTAGTTGCCTGAAAAACTCAGCCATATAAAACCATCCAAATTGTACAAGTCATTATAGATAAAGCAGTTTAAAGGCTATTAGGTGTGGTCTACAACTGACAAGAAATTAAAATATGATTTTAATTGCAGTTACCAGGGCTGAGGTGGAGCCATCCTATCTGGGGCAGAACATGACCGAACAAATTAGTCTGAGATCTGTCAGCCTATTTATGAGTTTTATTTTAACTCTTGGAAATTTTAAGATGACCTTCTGATTTCGTTAATGCTTCTCTGAAACTGTCCTTCAAATCTGCTGCTCTTTCTCCCTCATTCATTATTTCCTTATAAAACTCAACCGGCCTTCTCATTCATTACCCTGCACATTATTTAACAATTCTATAATATCAATGGCCAACTGCTAAACTTAACAGTAGAGGATGAACTTGAGAAGGAGCAGAGGAGTGATGAATGCATTCCTCTTATTATCATAAAGTTGGAAAATTATGACCATATGCATGGACTGAGCCAGAAAGGCAGAGATTTCCGTTTGTCTCCTTATTATTCACCCATTGTGCTGTTCTGAGTACCTTTAGTGGTCAAAGGGTGACAGAAGCAATACATTAAGTGTTTGCTGTAAAATGTTATCTAAAGGCAAAAAGCGGACCTGTAGGACAGATAGAATTCTACACTGAGCCATGGGATTTATGATACAATTGTATAACCAAATAAAAAATGTCTGTGACTACATTTATGTGAAGCAATGGTGCCATTCTTTGGCCGGTTTAGGTAATCACAGGTGCACATTCTTTGTCATACTAGAGATATATCCCAGTAGACATTTGAGGATCTGTTTTAAATTTAAAGTGGAAGTTCCAAGACAGATTTGGCAATTCTTTTCAAATTCTGTATTTCAGAGGAAAATATACATTGTAGAAAAATACTAAAAAAAAAGATTGTTGTTCAAAAATAGTGTACTATATGTATAAATACAAAAACATGCACTTTTGGTTTTTATGTATTACTTTTTTTGATGTTCTTTGTATGCATTGGGTTCATGTAAAGAGACAAATAAATAAAATTAATATGTAAAAGGAAGCTTAGCAGTGTGCACATGTGGCAGACATAGCTTAAGTACAGGAGATCAGAGGGTTTGAAATTGAAACTCAATGTTGGGTAAGTCACACCATGATAAAATGGTTGCAGTACTATTTTTAAATATGCAAATTGATTATTTGGAGACATCATTTATTCCTGTTTCATAGAAAAACACTTTGGATATTTTGACCAAAATTGAGTAGCAATCATTTGTCTTCCTTTATCATTTCAATTAATATGTCTGCCTCTCCATCAGTGTAAATTTTCTACCACCACCTAATGCAGACAATAAAACTGTGCTGTCTGAATTTATTTTTTCATTTTCACAAGGTAGGGAAGAAATAAAGTATTTGGAGTATTTCTGTATTACCCAGAAAGAGGTCAGCCATGAAGTAATATAAAGATTAGCCAGCTATATAGCCTAATGAAGAAAAAAATTCAACATTCCTCATGGGAAACCAGTCACTTAGCTTTTCTCCTTGCTGCCACTTCTTTCCCCTCTCCCTCTGGCCTGCTAGGCATGAGTATATCAGGGAACTTCCAGCTTATTCCCCTATTGCAGCAACTTGGTCAAGATGACTTTCTTTAACAGGAAGCCAATGGTTGAGGTGGACTTTTGCTTGGGTTATTCCTGAGAGTTGTGCTGTCCAATATGGTGGCCACTAGCCACACGTGGCTACTGAAAATTGAAGGGTGCTAAAAGAAATCATAGATGACACGAACAATGGAAATATATCCCATGTTCATGAATGGGGTGAATCAGTATTGTGAAAATGACCATACTGCTCAAAGCAATCTACAGTTTCAATGTAATTCCCATCAAAAATACCATATCATTCTTCACAGAACTGGAAAAAAAATTCTGAAATTCATATGAAATAAAAAAAAAAGCCCAAATAGCCAAAGTAATTCTAAGCAAAAAGAACAAATCCGGAGTTATTATATTACCTGATTTCAAATTATACTACAAGGCTATAGTTCCCAAAACAGCATGGTACCCTTGTTATAAAAATAGGCATGTAGACCAGTAGAACAGAATAGAGAACACAGAACTAAAGCCAAATACTTACAACCAACTGATTTTCAACAAAGCATACAAAAATGTAAACTGGGAAAAGGACACCCTATTCAATAAAGAATGCTGGGGAAACTGGCAAGCCACATGTAAAAGAATAAAACTTCATCCCTATCTCTCATCTTACACAAAAATCAAACGAAGATAGATCAGAGACTTAAATTTAAGACACAAAACCATAAAAATTCTATAGGATAACATTGGAAAAACTCTTCTGGACATTGGCTTAGGCAGATAATTCATGACTAAGACCCCAAAGAAAATACAACAAAAACGAAAATAAATGAATAAGTCTCAAACTAAAAAGCTTCTGCACAGCAAAAGAAATAATCAACAGGGTAAAGAGACATGCCATGGAGTGGGAAAAAATATTCATGAACTATGCAACCAAGAAAGGACTAGTATCTAGAATTTGCAGGTAATTCAAACATCAGCAATAAAAAAGAGTCATGAAAAAGTGGGCAAAGGATATGAATAGACATTTCTAAAAATAAGATATACAAACAGCCAACAAACATAAAAATTGCTCAACTAATCATCAGGAAAATGCAAGTTAAAACCATAATGAGATACCACCTTACTCCTGCAAGAATGGCCATAATTAAAAAGGAAAAAAGCAATAGAGATTGACATGGATATGGTAAAGAAGGAACAGTTTTACACTGCTGATGGGAATGTAAATTAGTACAATCTTTATGGAAAACAGCATGGTGATTCACTAAATAATTAAAAGTAGGCCAGGTGCGGTGGCTCATGCCTATAATCCCAGCACTCTGGGAGACTGAGGCGGGTGGATCACAAGGTCAGGAGTTTCAGAGCAGTCTGACCAAAGTGGTGAAACCCCAACTGTACTGAAAATACAAAAGTTAGCTGGGCATAGTGGCAGGTGCCTGTAGTCCTAGCTACTTGGGAGGCTGAGGCCGAATAATTGCTTGAATCTGGGAGGTGGAGGTTGCAGCAAGCCAAGATGGTGCCACTGCACTCTGGTCAGGGCGACAGAGCAAGACTGTCTCAAAAAATAAAAAAGGAATTAAAAGTGGAACTATCATTTGATCAGCAATCCCATTAACTTGGTATCTACTCAAAGGAAAAGAAGTCATTATTTGAAGAAAGCATATGCATGCACATGTTTATAGCAGCACAATTCACAGTTGCAGAGGTGTGGAACCAACCTAAGTGCCCATTGACCAACAAGTGAATAAAGAAAATGTGATATATATACACCATGGAATACAACTCAGCCATAAAAAGAAGCAATATCTTTTGTAGTAACTTGTATCGAGCTGGAGGCCATTATTCTAAGTAAAGCAATTCAGGAATGGAAAACCAAATTTTGTATGTTCTCACTTATAAGTGGGAGCTAAGCTATGAAGATACAAAGGCATGAGTGATATAATGGACTTTGGGGACTTGTGGAGGAAGATTATGAGGAAGGTGAGGGATAAAAGACTACATACTGGGCAGTTTATAAACTGAGTGACAGGTGCATTGAACTCTCGGAAATCACTGCTAAACAACTTATCCATGTAACAAAAAGCCACTTGTACCCCAAAAACTATTGAAATAAAAACAATTGAAGGGTGGCTTCTGAAGACTCTGTATGAAAGGATGTAAAATATTTAATAATTAAATATTGACTATATTTTGAAATAACATTTTAGATATATTGGATTAAAAATAAAGTATATTAAATTTAATTTCACCTGTTTCAGTTTTTAGAATGTGGCTACTAAAACTTTTTAAATTTTAAATTATGTATGTGGCTAATACTGTGTTGCTGTTTTGACAGTATTGCCTTAGAATAAAGTGTAGTAATTTCTCTTTTTATGCAATTAGTAAAAATGGAGTCCTCTCCTGCCCCAATTTTTATTCATGTATTAGACAAATCTTTAAAACTGACACTCAACATTCAGGATTTGGATGCATTCCTTTATACTGTGCATCTAGGAAGCAGAATGCTTTACTTACCCTTTTTGGTTTGTCTAACTCTCCAAGTCTTCCTTTAAGAGTAATTAGTTGCTAAAATAGAAATCTGCTCTTGTATTTTATTAAAAGTTAGATTTAAAAACCTGTCACCAAATGTTTTGTGCATATAAATTATGTATTCTGAAGAAGGCATAAGCCCTACTTCCATAAGTGTCCTCCAAAGCAGAACTTTCCAACAAGTGACCTCAGCAATGAGTTGCAGATTTTCAGCCCCAAGGAGTCCAGGAAGGGCCTAGGGTAGCTGATATCCTGTTTCAGTAATGAGCAATATTCAGATGAACCATAGATGGATGGCCTGAAAACAGTCAAATCTGAGGGAAGTCCTAATAATGCCTGCAGCCATCGACAATCAGAATAGTCTTTCTTCCTGGTTAAGGAAGTATTCTACACGTGGACATCTATTCTGGACTTAGGTTCAGATTGTGCTAGTTGTACTAGAAAAGCAGATCAGGTCTCTAACACCCAAAAATCATGGCACACAGCCTTTATGGGCAGGATAGTTTTGCAAGAACTCTTAGTAGACCTAGCTGTGACTAGCAACGTCAATCTCTATCTTCACATATATGAATGCTTACATCTATTTTTGATATGTACATTCTTTTAATAATGTTTAATCTTCATCTTAGTCCATTTTGTGGACAATAACAGAATATCAGGGCTAGGTAATTTATAAAGAAAATAAATGTATTTGGCTCATGGTTGTGGAGGGTGGGAAGTCCAAGGTTGAGGTGACAAATCTGGGAGAGCCTTCTTGCTGCATCATAACACAGTGAAAGGCATCACATGGGCAAAAGAGAGCAAGAGAGGGCAGAATTTGTTTTTATAATAAAACCAATCTTCAAATAACTAATGCATCCCCTCAATAATGACATTAATCCTGCATAAGGGCAAAGCCCTTATGACCTGATCATCTCTCAAAGTTCCCATCTTTCAAAACTATTGCACTGGGGATTAAGTTTCCAACACATAAACTTTGAGGACACATTCAAACCATAGCAAGCTTCTTGTATATTGACTGCTTTAATAATGCATGCTTATTCTCAGTCCTAGTTTGAAATATTTGATATAAAAAAGCTCAATTGGATTAAAAAATGTTTTGCCTTTAGAAATGCTTACTGATACAAATTCAACATTAAATATTTTCCCTAATGCTTTGTATTATTATAACAATATAATGTTAAGAGAATGTAGTACTTTTTTTTTTCCAAAATGAATTTTATAGACACTCTTAAATCCCTCTGGTTTCTATTGAGCCATGCAGATTTTGTCATTTTCTCCGTATGCTACGACTAGAAAAGCATGAGGAGGCCTTGAAACAAGGCACATTTGTTACTTGCCTTTCTTACATAGTATCAGCTACTGATAACTTGTGGACCAATATTGCTTATCTCACTTCATTTACTAGTGAATTAAAGCTTCTTTCCCTCATGAGAAATTGTAAAATAACAAAGGAGCCAGTAAGTACCAAAAGCAATTATAAGTGATATATAGGAATAAGTATCTGGTATTGTCCATCAACTGCTCCTCCCAGAACCCTGGCCCTAGAAATGCTGGAATATTAGACTAGCATTTCTGTTTGATAGTCAGTCAGTCCTTCGCCCACCTCTCATTTCTCTTGTCTGCTCTTCTGCCACATGCTTTTGTCTTCTCTTTTCGGTCTGGTGTTTATTGCAGAGAGTCTCCAGATTCTCTTTTCAAATGCTTTAAAAGAACTTTCATATAGAGAGACTTTCTTAATTTATACAAAATACAGAGCCAGGAATCCATGTTATTTGTGAAAATCATAATAAGAAAATGTACAAGAGAACCTTCTAAAACTCTCCCCAATGTAATACCCATTGCCCGGATAATCTCACCCTGACCTTTATTTCTGATAATAATAAAACTTTACCTTAGCTGCTCAGATTTCATCAACTGCAATTTATTGAACAATGGATATATAACCCCACAGGTGCCAAAAATATTTGAAACAACTTTAAAAATAAACTTCTCATGGAGAATTCATGTTTTTTACTAGTTCTATATTCAGCTCAATTAAACACTAATTTAAGAGTCTAATGTTAAGAGAAACAAATTCTCTGAATAGAGAATTGAGGATAGAGTGTCATTTGCTAGAACACTTTAACCAGAAAGTTGGGTCACTCTATCAACAAGGACTGGAGGATTAAGAGAGTCTTTCAGAATTTCTTGGGAACATGATGAATGTAGTCAGATTACTTTCACTTCTGCCATCACCCTAGTCTGAACCACTATCATGTTGGAAGACTGCAATATTCACCTAGCTTGTCTTCTTGCTTCTGTTCTTTTGGATGTATCGCCTATTTTCACAGAATAGCCAGTTATAAGATGCCATTCTTCTCCTTAATGTGATACATAGCCTTACAATCCCGATTATCTTCTATTCTTGTCCCTGCTCACTGTGGTTGAGCCTCATTTGGCTTCTTGCTCTTTGTCAACCACTCTTAGTTCTGTACAGACTTAGGAACTTTGCCCCTTGCTATTATTACCATCTATCAGGTATTTTACATCTACCTTGATCTATACAAGGTTAGCTTTTTCATATTGACCATATGCCAGCTCAAATGTCACCTGACCATCCTACCCCCGATAGCACCCTTATGCAAAAACCCTCTAAACCTCCTATTTCTATTCTTTATAGCTCTATGTATTATATTTATTTATATACATGTGTGCATTTATGTACATTTTCCCATAAAGACAGGAATTCTATCTCTTATTTTAGTGTTGTATTTGCAGCATTACAGCAATGAGTAGCACTAATTGATGAATAATTGAAAATGATTTTTCACTTTTAAGCATATGAGTTGTTATCAAGTAAAAGTATCCAAGATAACTGAAAATCTCTCTTTGGCAACTATCTACCTCATCCACTTCTTCCTCTTCTCTACCTCCCAGGCACTGGAGCTATTTTTGTGTTGGGCAAAATCTAGTTTGGCAACACTTCAGCTAAATCTTTGCTATAAAATATCTTATGGCCCAATATTTTTTTTTCTTTTCTTCTCCACTTTGAATAAAATATCCATTTAAATCAATATCCATAATTTCTAGCAAAGAGAAAGGAGGAAAGCAATCCAATTAAACCTCACTCTTAATAGGCATGTCACATTTAAAAGAGAAACTTATTTATACAGATATTTTCCCTAATAGGAAAAATATTTGGATGGGTATTTCTGAGTACTCCTGATTCCCACATTTCTTAGTCTTGAGTTAGAAGTAAAGGATTTAGGAGTTTGGCATCTTACATCTCATAGATCTCCAAGATCTTGCTTAAAGCATACCAATCTACAATAATCCCTAACAAAAGCATCATGCAAGATTTCACTCTTACTTTTAAATTAGTCATGCGTGCCTCACCAATCTTCCCCTTATATAATGATTATATTGGTAAATTTGATTTGTAAAACACATACACTATATTAAATAGTAAGTTGATCAAAAGCAACAGTGGTTGTATATTAACATTTTGTTCACATGCATTATGCTTATGCAACTTTGGTTTATTTGTTTCAGAATACCACTAGCAGGGTTTTGCTTTTGATCTGTGAGCTATTAGAAGCACTGTTACTACAGATGAAAGGAGTTAGAAAGTTCTATATCATAACACAGTGTGATCAGTAATTCACAGAGCAGGTAATTTGCAATGACTTGCCAAGCCTTTGATTGCACAGGGTTTATGGCTATTAGCAGTTTCCCCTTTCAAATTTGTATGGTTCCATACTTCCTTTTTGACCTCTTTTTCATCATTTATGGTCCAATTTGGTAGTGAAAAAACATAACTACTTGCTTAGTGCATGGCTGTCATTCAAACCATGGTGACTTACTGAGCACTTTGACATTTGTGATGATGAAAAAAACATTAAGCAGGTGTACAGAACACTAACCAGGTTCCTGAAACAATGCTTTATGGGATTCACAATGTACCTCTTGGCTATAAAACAATTCAGACTTGATTTTCTCTATCAGTTTAATCTCAGTGTTCAAATTCTCATTCAAAGGAAGAGGCACAGTTTTAACTAAAATGGAACTTAAATAAAATTCCCAATAATAATGTTAATATAGGACCTCATAGGAACAATTGGAAGTGCAGTGATTGCTTGCCACTAAAATAATATGAAAGTAGGGCTCATATGTCTACTTTGAAGTCATGCAATTAGGAGTACTACTTGATACCGGACTATATAAAATTTAAGCCCTATAAAATGTCTTTAGCAATGAAATCTTACAGCTAAATGGCATGATTCAGCCCCTTAGCTGTCTGAGTTGTATGTACACCATGTGAAATAACATATTATTTTGTGGAGGTTTTTCTTTGCACATTAAATTTGGTCATCTGTTGTACAGGTGTGCAGCACATCTTGGCGTGGGTTAGTCTGCCCTCATGTGCAGTTTGTCTGGAAAATGTGGAAACCTGCACAATTCAACATAGTCCAGGTCCCCAATTAGTATTTGAGGAAGCATTCAAAGTCGGTACCACTGAGCACAGGGGACAAGCGGTCAGTGATTTCCTTGTTACCAGAATCCAAACCTGGTTACTGTTAGATGCTGCAGAATCCATCATTCAGACTCAGAATCCTTTTCAATTTAAAGCGGCAAAAATGTTACAGATGCACACATACTTAACAAAATTAAGATTGTTTTCAAGATCATCAATTTCCTGTCATCATGTAAGTATTATTGACAAAAAAAAAAAAGCCATACCTTTGTCAATAATACTGGGCAGACAAACACTGTACTTTTACCTTTTGGATGTTTAACATAATCAGGAAATCATTTGAAAAATGCTGAATCTAGAATAGGCAATTTTGAATCATTTTATGTTTTAAAGTGATGACTTATAATAGAGAGTATAAAAGTTGCACTCATTTATATATAATGTAGAAATACTTTATTGGCATAGGAGTCCTGGAAGAGTAGCTAGTAACATAAGCTAAGTCAGATGATATGAGAATGGCAGCTTCCCTTGTCCTTACCGTCATGTTATTTTATTGTAACATTTTAATCTCCTTACTATACATACCCATGTTATGTTCAAGACAATGAGAACTTACCATCTTCTTTCCCTTTGCCAAATGTGTGAAGCAAATAGCAACAACATGAATGAGACTAAGACAGGAAGTTCAGTTTAAAAACAAGGCAACGGTGATGCTTTATGAGTTTTACAGTGATGGCAAGAAATTTTATATCTGCTGTGTCCCTCAGGCTGGTTGTAATTTCAGTGTAGAGTGGAACTGTTCCTGAGAAATTATTGATCTTGACTTTTACTAGGCCTGCAGTAAAGCAAAGGTAACAAATAATGTCATGCTTGAAGTTGGTGAAAAAATATTTGCAGTTATGGTTGTAAGTTGGGACGAAACTTGGAAGCGATGAACCCAAACAGTTTCACGTAATATTTTTATTTGTTTAGTTTTACTGATGAGATTTTTAGGTTAGTTAATAGTACTTCCTTCTAGACTGTTTTGATATTTTACCAAGTCCTACCTAAAAACCCAGGCTTTTTGTGTGCATGTGCTGACAACTAGTTAGATGTAGCACTCCTTATTTATTGCAACCTTTGCCTGTGCTTTCATCTTTCAAAGACCATGTGATCCTTTGGTATAGGTTATTTAGAAAAATGAATGAAGTGATGAGGTATAACTTTGTAGGAAAAACCATAAGCGTCTCATAAAAGAAGTGCAAATGTAAACCAAACAAAAGAGAATAGACAGTTTTTTTTTAACGTGTACAAAACTGTTGTGGTATATTTCTTTTCAAGTTCATACATCTTTGGCTACAATTACATATTTGCATTATAATGTGGGGTCTGAATGAATTCTTTCCAAAAATGGAAATACCAAGGAAAATTATTTCAGTTTATGAAACTACACTTAGCAGGTTTATTTGTTCTCTCTCAACTTGAAGCCCACAAGTTTTTATTAAGGCTGTGGTTCATATTTCAAATAGCAAGAAATCGTCAGGTCTCTCCCTTTTCTGCCCCCTCAGAATAAATCTACAAAGCACCTGGATGTAGAAGAACAACATGGATATATTGCCCATTAACTCTGAAAACTAGCAAACACTTCCATAATAAAAATAAATAGCGTGTACTGTAATCGATGAGGAGGCAACAGCCCACATTGTTTATTGATTCATAAGATTAAGATTAAAGTGGGATTCTTGCCTGTGTTTCAATCAACATTTTTTTTTTTTTTTTTTTTTTAAGCAGTAAGTGAACCTGGAATCTCACAAACCAATCAATAAAGTTTAAAAGCTTCAGTGAATCTAACCCATAACAGGTCCTTGTTTGGAGAACATGCTCAAGAAACACATGTGCCTTTAAGAGGTCTTGAAAGACTTTACACTCATGGACCATTACCATTTCCAAACACCCTGCAGCATTACCAGCCCAACATATGCTGACTGTATATCACCGTGACCCTCTCACTAAAGCTCTTTTGACTGGAGTGCTTTTAATACCCACTTTCTCAGCTGAGCTCAGGAGTGATTTGTTTTACATGCCACATTAATCCTTTCCACATTTTCTGGATGAGGCAACCACAATTCCACTTGTGAGGTGTTTCTAAAACACAGTTATAGGAATAAAGCAGCAGGGTCCCAGACTTGACAACTTCCCTCTAGGCAGCTGACAAAGTGGGCTATCATGCCTCGGTTTAACTCTTCAAACATGCAATTGTGCCCAGCCACTAGGGTGGGCCAGCCTTCTAGGACTGTAGGAGGCCCCTTTTATTATAGGCAATTTACTCTCAATTAAAACACTGTAGGAATCTTCAGAGACCTAATACCTTATTGATACTAATGCATATTAGGAAATATAATCAAGAATAAACAAAAAAGAACAGTAGAACCAAAAGTACATGAAACATTGCTCAACAAAACCAAAGGAAGTTCATACATCAAACCTTCATAATAGTAGGAAGAGAGCTTTTTCTTACTTAATGCATGGGCAATTAGTGTTCAAAGCATGGGTTTTTATTATGTGATAATTTTACAGTTTTAACTTTAAAGGTAACTTCCCCACCCCACCCCCCAAATATATTCCAAGACCAGTGAATTTCTGATGCATGCATTTATGAACTTTTCTACATTTTTAATGTCATTGAATATAAGTAATGTAGGTTTTAAAAACTTCGAGTTGTCAACAGGCTGATTGAACCAACCAATTGTTTAAAGAAATGTTTTTACATGTCAGCACTCAGCTGATTTTATTAACTTGTTAGTATTATGCTCCCAATTTTATGTGTTAAAATCTAACTGTACAAGCAACTTGAGGCCTAAAATTATGCCTTTATCCAATCCTAATTTATTGTTCTTCCCTCATAAATTTTATTTGCAACTTCTATGGTCTGAAACAAGCAATAAATCAGAGTGAGGTGAGTTTTACATAGTTTAGATTGAGTTCCCTATTTTTGTTTGAAATTAATCCAATCCATTCCTTCTGGTGTCTTTGTCATATGGCTAGTAATGTATCTCAAAGCAAGAGATCACTTGAGTGAAAGAGATCTTTCCTAAAGCAGAGGATAGCAGTTCCACATGTTCAGGTGATAAATCATCTATATAAATTATGTGGGGATTGATGTAATGTTTATAAAATATTTACAGATCTGTAAATGAAAAAGTACTCATATTTATCTCTTGTTTTAGATTATCTTCCTAAGATAATTAGGAATATGATTCTAGCTGTTTTTCTGAAGACGCATTTTGGAGGACCGGTATACCATGTTTACATTACCACAGTTAAAATCCTAGTTGCTAGACTGCCTGACATACCATAGTACTCATTAAATATTTATAAAATGGATGGTGGATTCAAACATACACCTTCACATTCTAAGTGACAGTCTAATTATAAAACAACAACCATCAACATTTATTTTGGCCCTGGAATGCTTACTAAAAATTTTGGTATTTCACTCAGTTATTTAAATACCTGGTATCATTTAAAATTTTTAAAAAAAGTAAGTGAAGGAAAAATACTGATTATAATCTTTCTCTCCATTCACATACCCTCATACACAACACACACACACACACCCCACACTTACCAGAGACCCTGTTTTAAGAAAATAATGTATTCTCAAACATAGAAAAAAAGAACTAATACTCTACAGATAATTTGCAGAAATGAAGCCATGTTATACATGTATTTAAGAGAAATGGTTGTAATTTTAAAATTATATGTGTTTAGAACTTTAAAAAGTTCAGTTTAAATAAATTTATCAACAATTGATAGAGAACTGTGATAACAATTTATCTCTGTGTTAAAATGGTTTTATGAAAGTGAATTTTAGTTTTGGAAGCTCTTGTCTCAATACCTGGAATCATCTCAAATAAGAGAATGCTTTTAAGAAAAAAAGTACCTGAGCGTTAAAGTTAACTTCTGCCTTAAACTTTTAAAAAATGTGTTGTTTTTAGTATCTTTAAAGAAAACTTTCTAGATTACTTTTTTTTCTCTAAATTTATGTTCCTTTAACAGGATCTAGAATTCCTTGGCCAGCTTAGAGAATTCTAAAAACACTGTTTTATACTCTGCTTGGACATTTGCTCAGCTGAGTTTGAGTTCAAATTTAGTTTTATTCACTAAAATTGCTCATTCCTCTCTTGCCATTGGGCGTTTTTTCAATCTTAACAAAACCAAGTCCATATTATAGGCCTACTGGCCAACATTCCAGGTAAATGAATGGTTTTAAAGGAAAATGGTGCTATTTTTCAAAAGCCTGACATTTAAAAAATACAAGTCCAGAATTGAAACCTTCAATAATTTTTCCATGCCTATATGCTGCGAAAAGCAAATAGTTACACAAATGAATACATCTGGGATTATTTTCAAGCTGTTATTCCCCACCAGGGAAAATATTTAGAAATAAGACTCAGTCTTTGTGCTGGAACTACAAAGAGGCCAGCCATCTTGATGCTTTTCCAGATCATTTAATGATTTTCCTCATTTTGTGTGGTGGCTTTACTGCCTTGTTTCTGATGCCTTCCCATTCACTGTTGGTAACCATTTATGTTGGGTGTGTTCCAATTTCCAAATCTGTTTTGTGGCATTTATAGTTTTCAGCTAATAAGGCCATTCAGTATTTTTAAAATATAAATATTAAAAAATATATTTTGCCATGGAAATCCAGAGGAAATGATTCAAAATTTCAAAACAGCCTTATTAAAGAATGATGTACCCTGGTATTTAAACTGTTAAGTAAGTGTAATTATGCTTGAGAGACGGCAATTTGATTCTAGAGTCCAGGAGGTGCATGATTAGGCATGTATGTGTATGTGTGTGTATCTTATATATACATAGACATACACATTATATATAAACAATCCACATATATAAAATGCAATATGTACATGTATATGTTGTATGTATACAGGCACATGTGACATTATATATGATTATGTAATTTGTACAAAAGAATGGTAATCCATATATCTTATTTCGCAAACTTTGACTTTTGTAACACAAAACCTCTAAAAATGTTCCCTCTTGTGGCCCAGGAAAATAATTTGAGGCGTCCCTACTTATGAATGTCACCTGAGTTATTGCTGCAATGTGTGTAATGTACATTACCAGCAGGCATATGTATATCCTGTTTTTTTTGTTGGTGGTGGTTTTTTTTTTTAATTTTTAATTTTGTTAAGGAGTTTCCCTCTTGTTGCCCAGGCTAGAGTGCAATGGCCCGGTCTCGTGTCACTGCAACCTCCACCTCCTGGGTTCAGGTGATTCTCCTGTCTCAGCTTTCCAACCAGCTGAGATTACAGGTGTGCACCACCAGGCTTGGCTAATTTTTGTATTTTTAGTAGAGATGGGTTTTCGACATGCTGGTGTGGTTGGTCTAAAAATCCTGATCTAAGGTGATCCACCCGCCTTGGTCTCCCTAAGTGCTGGGATTAGCTACTGCGCCCAGCCTCCTGGTGTTATTGTATTATCTGCTTGGATTTTAGAGTTTTTGAAGTTTTAGAGTTTTTGCTTTCCTGTGTGACTTTGTGTGAAATAAAAATTAGGTGGGCTTGTAAGATGCATCGTTACTATATGTCTAGGAAACCTAAAATCTCTAGAACTAACTCCAAATTAAACCATACAAAATAAATACTATTATAAAGGTAGTCTTTTCACTAAATATATATTCAAGGAGATCATATTAAACATGCTTTTATAGCCCATTTTAAATTCAATCTAAATTAAATATTTAATATTAGCGATCTAACATTTAAGTATAAATGATGTATTATTTCTCAACCTCGTTTCTTAGATTTAGTTCATAATTTTGCTTTAATTTCTTATATTTAAAATCTACCTTAACAAACTAAAATTTTTATATTATTTTTTCTTTAACTCAAATTAAAAATGATTAGAGATTTTCATTACAGCCAAAGTTTAAGATAAAACAAAAACTTTTCTTTTTTAATACTATGCTCAAGAATTTCAGATTAAATGTCATAAAATTATATGAGAACAGGTTTCTCTTTAACATTTTTAATTAGTACATAATTGTTCATATTTATGGGTTACATGTGATATCATATGTTCATACAATGTATAAAAATCAAATCAGGGTAATTAAGATATTCATCATGTCATATATGTATTATTTCTTGGTGTTGGAAACATTTCAAATAACTAGAAGAGAAGATTTAAAATTCAGAACATTTTCTCCAAGAAAATCTGAGTAATCAGATTTGAGTAAATCTGTGTGTCAATAATGCATGAGGTGAGAAATCTGGGTTGGTTAACACTGTTGTATCTTATCTATTTTCACATTTGAAGTTCTGTGAAAAAAAAATTCTCAACCATAGCCAAGAGAGGTGAGAATGAAAAACCTTGTCATTCTATTTTTATGTTACTGAATGAGAAAACAGTACCAACTTTAGGATATGGGCATCACTGACTTTGTTTATAGCAATATTACACAGATCTACAGATAAATAAACTAATTTTTCTGTAAATAATTTGAGGCATACCTACTTGTGAATGTCACCTGAGTTATCGCTGTGCTGTGTGTAAATAGACAATATTAAAGCTCATGGATATTTGTATTTGAACAGAATACACCATATTAATAGGTATTCACATATATTAGATTAACTTTGATTTGCTTTGTTGCAAAAATAACATGCTTAATTTCATCAGTCAAGTTACCCTTTATGTTAATAATGTGTTTGTGCTGGGCACAGTGGTTCATGCTTGTAATCCCAGCACTTTGGGAGGCCAAGGTGGGTGGATCATCAGGTCAGGAGTTCCAGACCAGCCCGACCAACCTGGTGAAACCCTGTCTCTACTAAAAATCCAAAAAATTAGCCAGGTGTGGAGGTGCATGTCTAATTGCAGCTACTTGGGAGGCTGAGGCAGGAGAATCACTTCAACCCGGGAGGTGGAGGTTGTGGTGAGCTGGGATCACACCATTGCACTCCAGCCTGGGCAACAAGAGTGAAACTCCATCTCAAAAAAAAAAAAAAAAAGTGTGTTCGTGTAGACATCCAAACTAAAAACAAGTATTTTAAAATTATCATTAGTAATATAGTTTGATTTTTCTCCTTTTAAGAGTAATAAATGCTCATTAGAAAGAATTTATCAATATAAGAACAGAAATTCAGGGAACACCTTTAATGTTACCTTTCAAATATAACAAAGGTTTACATATATGTAAACAGATTAGTGTATACCATTGCTGAATTTTTATTGTACACTAACAAAGTAGAGACTAAGAGTTTGCATTGTTGTTATATAAATGTTACTATAATCAATTTACAGAAACTATCTAATTTTAAGTCAGGTCCTGCAATTACTTACTTTTGCTTAATAATTCATGAGTCACTTCTTCTGCCAATACACAGAAATGTGCTTTCAATACTTTATATATTGTACTATATCCTTTTAATAAATGAGCTTACTATAATTTATTTAACCAGTTCTTTGCCGGTCAAATATTAGGTTTCTAAATTTTAAATATTAAAAATTATTTAATGAACATTCTCTCATAAACAGTTTTGTTCGCTTGGGCTTATAAATTCTGCCAAGTTGTCTTGTCATTTAAAAACATTTTCCAAACATAGAGCCACAATATTTTATTGTTTGTACCCATAATATTGTTGTATTGTTGAAATAAAGAATCTGATTCTATGTTTTTAGGTCATCAAAAGTCTTTGACTCTGAAATACTGCATCAGTAAATTTGCTAAATTTTCTTTTGTGTTGTTCTTTGCTTACTTTATGATTCATGGAACATTTTTTACCAATTGTAATTATTGACCACTTGGCTATCATGTATTTTTTTTAATTTTTAAGGCTTTAAAAATTTGTTTTGCTTATATAATTTATATTTTAAAACGGTTTTTTTCATTGTGGTTTTTGAATTTTGTAACATGCTTAGAAAAGCTTCCCAACCTCAAAGATGAAAGATATTTACAAAGGATTTTTTAATAGTATGTTTGCTGTATTTTTACATGTATAACACTTTGAAGTCAATTTGAGATTTATTTTGGTGAAAGTAAAGTAGCTGTTCAGATTTATTTTCCAAGTTTATTTTATTTTTTTCCAAATGTAAGCCAGTTGGCCCACTGTCATTTGATGAATGATCTAGACTACTTAGAAATGTCAACTTTTATATATATTTCCCATGTGTGCTTGCATCTATTTTTAGATTCTCTATTGTATGCCATTGATATGTTTGTTTCTGCATCAATATCAAATGTTTCCAATAACTTTAACTTCATAGAAAAATTTAATGTTATATAGGATTTGTCACACTCACTGCTTTTATTTCAAATAATTTTCTTAGCTTTACTCCTGTTTGATTGAGACCAGTGACAAATGTCTGCTTTCATTAGGCATGCATTAAGTTTTCACATTAACTTAGGAAGAACTGATATTTTCAAATCTAGTGATAAAATATACTGTTACTATTTGAGATACAATATATATCTTCTTTCAAGATCTCTTTAGTGTCCTTCAGTAGAGTTTGGTAATCACATTCATATGGGCATTAGCTATTTTCTAAAAAGTTTACTTTAAATATATTGTATTTTGACTGATTGTATAGATGGGATATATATTTTACATTTGGTTCCTGTTGGTAGAGAAGAATAATTTATTTTGCTAGTGGCTACTGTATTGAAATGTGTTGGCTGGGCGTGGTGGCACATGCCTGTAATCCCAGCACTTTGGGACGCAGAGGCTAGTGGATCATCTGAGGTCAGGAGTTCGAGACCAGCCTGACCAACATGATGAAACCCTGTCTTTACTAAAAATAAAAAAATTGGCTGGGTGTGGTGGTGGGTGCCTGTAATCCCAGCTACTTGGGAGGCTGAGCCAGGAAAATCACTTGAACCTGGAATGCCAAGGTTGCAGTGAGCCGAGATCATGCAACTGCACTTCTGCCTGGGCAGCAGAGTGAGACTCCATCTCAAAAAAAAAAGTGTTATAATTTTTAATAATCTGTGCGGTAATCATACTTTTCTATAGATACTATATATTCTATAAATAAGGTTCTGTTTCATCCTTTCTTTGTTGGTTTTTATGCATTTACTGATTTATTGACTACTTATGGAACAATAAAATAATAGTGATGATAACTGATACCCCTGTGCTATATTCTAATGTTAGTACTCTTTGAAATTAAACTTTTACCTAAAGTATAATCTTCTTCTTGGTTCATGATACGAAAAATATTTTAACTTGTTAAAGACCTGTTACGTATTTCTGATTTATAGTGAGTATTTATCAGATGATTATTCATTTATATTGATACATGTGTCATTTTTATTATTTAATCTTTAATGTAATGAGTTTTATTAATAATTGTTCTAATGGTAAATATTCTTACTCTTTTTCTTTTCTTTTCTTTTTTAATTGCATTTTAGGTTTTGGGGTACATATGAAGATCATGCAAGATAGTTGAATAGGTACACACGTGGCAGTGTGATTTGCTGCCTTCCTCCCTTTCACCCATATCTGGCATTTCTGCCATGCTATCTCTCCCCAACTCCCCCCACCGCTGTCCCTCCCCTATTCCCCCCAATAGACCCCAGTGTGTAGTGCTCCCTCCCTGTGTCCATGTGTTCTCATTGTTCATCACCCTCCTATGAGTGAGAACTTTCTGTTCTTGTGTCAGTTTGCTGAGAATTATGTTCTCCAGATTCATCCATGACAAAGAACACAAACTCATCGTTTTTGATTGCTGCATAATATTCCATGGTATATATGTGCCACATTTTCCCAGTCCAGTCTATCGTTGATGGGCATTTGGGTTGGTTCCAGGTCTTTGCTATTGTAAACAGTGCTGCAATGAACATTCGTGTGCATGTGTCCTTATAGTAGAACGATTTATAGTCCTTTGGATATATACCCAGTAATGGGATTGCTGGGTCAAATGGAATTTCTATTTCTAAGGCCTTGAGGAATTGCCACACTGTCTTCCACAATGGTTGAACTAATTTACACTCCTACCAGCAGTGTAAAAGTGTTCCTATTTCTCCACATCCTCTCCAGCATCTGCTGTCTCCAGATTTTTTAATGATCGCCATTCTAACTGGCATGAGATGGTATTTCAATGTAGTTTTGACTTGCATTTCTCTAATGACCAGTGATGATGAGCACTTTTTCATATGTTTGTTGGCCTCATGTATGTCTTCTTTTGTAAAGTGTCTCTTCATATCCTTTGCCCACTTCTGAATGGGCTTGTTTGTTTTTTTCCTGTAAATCTGTTTTAGTTCTTTGTAAATTCTGGATATCAGCCCTTTGTCAGATGGGTAAACTGCAAAAATTTTTTCCCATTCTGTTGGTTGCTGATTCACTCTAATGACTGTTTCTTTTGCCGTGCAGAAACTGTGGAGTTTGATTAGGTCCCATTTGTCTATTTTGGCTTTTGTTGCCAATGCTTTTGGTGTTTTGTTCATGAAGTCCTTGCCTACTCCTATGTCCTGAATGGTTTTGCCTAGATTTTCTTCTAGGGTTTTTATAGTGTTAGGTCTTATGTTTAAGTCTTTAATCCATCTGGAGTTAATTTTAGTGTAAGGTGTCAGGAAGGGGTCCAGTTTCTGCTTTCTGCACATGGCTAGCCAGTTTTCCCAACACCATTTATTAAACAGGGAATCCTTTCCTCATTGCTTGTTTTTGTCAGGTTTATCCAAGATTGTATGGCTGTAGATATGTTGTGTTGCTTCTGATGCCTCTGTTCTGTTCCATTGGTCTATATCTCTGTTTTAGTACCAGTATCATGCTGTTTTGATTACTGTAGCCTTGTAGTATAGTTTGAAGTCCGGTAGTGTGATGCCTCCCACTGTGTTCTTTTTACTTAGAATTAACTTGGCTATGCGGGCTCTCTTTTGGTTCCATATGAAGTTTAAGGTGGTTTTTTCCAGTTCTGTGAAGAAGGTCATTGGTAGCGTGATGGGGATAGTGTTGAATCTATAAATTACTTTGGGCAGTATGGCCATTTTCACGATATCGATTCTTCCTAACCACGAACATGGAATGTTTCTCCATCTGTTTGTGTCCTCTCTGATTTCGTTGAGCAGTGATTTGTAGTTCTCCTTGAAGAGGTCCTTTACGTTCCTTGTTAGTTGTATTCCTAGGTATTTTATTCTCTTTGTAGCAACTGTGAATGGAATTCATTCTTGATTTGGCTCTGTTTAAGTCTATTATTGGTGTATAGGAAAGCTTGTGATTTTTGCACATTGATTTTGTATCCTGAGACTTTGCTAAAGTTGCTTATCAGTTTCAGGAGTTTTTGGGCTGAGACAATGGGGTCTTCTAGATATACTATCATGTCATCTGCAAATAGAGACAATTTGGCTTCCTCCTTTCCTATTTGAATATCCTTTATTTCTTTTTCTTGCCTGATTGCTCTGGCTAGAACTTCCAATACTATATTGAATAGGAGTGGTGAGAGACGGCATCCTTGTCTGGTGCCGGATTTCAAAGGGAATGCTTCCAGTTTTTGCCCATTCAGTATGATAGTGGCTGTTGGTTTGTCATAAATAGCTTTTATGATTTTGAGATATGTTCCATCAATACCGAGTTTCTTGAGGGTTTTTAGCATAAAGGGCTGTTGAATTTTGTCAAAGGCCTTCTCTGCGTCAATTGAGATAATCATGTGGTTTTTGTTTTTGGTTCTGTTTATGTGGTGAATTACGTTTATAGACTTGCATATGTTGAACCAGCCTTGCATCCCTGGGATGAATCCTACTTGATCATGGTGAATAAGCTTTTTGATGTGCTGTTGCAATTGGCTTGCCAGTATTTTATTGAAGCTTTTTGTGTCTATGTTCATCATGGATATTGGCCTGAAGTTTTCTTTTCTTGTTGAATCTCTGCCAGGTTTTGGTATCAGGATGATGTTGGTCTCATAAAATGATTTGGGAAGGTTTCCCTCTTTTTGGATTATTTGGAATAGTTTTAGAAGGAATGGTAACAGTTCCTCTTTGTGTGTCTGGTAGAATTCGGCTGTGAACCCATCTGGACCTGGGCTTTTTTTGTGTAGTAGGCTCTTATTTGTTGCCTCAACTTCAGATCTTGTTATTGGTCTATTCATAGTTTCGACTTCTTTCTGGTTTAGGCTTGGGAGGATGCAAGTGTCCAGGAATTTATTCATTTCTTCCAGGTTTACTAGTTTATGTGCATAGAGTTGTTTGTAATATTCTCAGATGATGGTTTGAATTTCTGTGGAATCTGTGGTGGTTTCCCCTTTATCGGTTTTTATTGCATCTATTTGGTTATTCTCTCTTTTCTTTTTTATTAATCTGGCTAGTGGTGTGTCTATTTTGTTGATCTTTTCAAAAAACCAGCTCTTGGATTTGTTGATTTTTTTGAAGGGTTTTTCGTGTCTTTATCTCCTTCAGTTCTGCTCTGATCTTAGTTATTTCTTGTCTTCTCCCAGGTTTTGAGTTTTTTTGATCTTGTTCCTCTAGCTCTTTCAATTTTGTCGATAGGGTGTCAATTTTGGATCTCTCCACTCTTCTCATGTGGGCACTTATTGCTATATATTTTCCTCTAGAGACTGCTTTAAATGTGTCCCAGAGATTCTGGTATGTTGTGTCTTCATTCTCATTGGTTTCGAAGAACTTCTTTATTTCTGCCTTCATTTCATTGTTTATCCAGTCAACATTCAAGAGCCAGTTGTTCAGTTTCCATGAAGCTGTGCGGTTCTGAGTTAGTTTCTGAATTCTGAGTTCTAACTTGATTGCACTGTGATCTGAGAGACTGTTTGTTATGATTTCAGTTGTTTTGCATTTGCTGAGGAGTGATTTACTTCTAATTATGTGGTCCATTTTAGAGTAGGTGTGATGTGGTGCTGAGAAGAATGTATATTCTGTGGATTTGGGGTGGAGAGTTCTGTAAATGTCTATCAGGTTTGCTTGCTCCAGGTCTGAGTTCAGGTCCTCGATATCCTTGTTAATTTTCTGTCTGGTTGATCTGTCTAATATTGACAGCACACCAATGGGTTTTGGCTTTCTATCCAATTTGCCAGTCTGAGTCTTTTGATTGGGGCATTTAGCCAATTTACATTTAGGGTTAATATTGTTATGTGTGAATCTGATACTACCATTTTGATGCTAGCTGGCTATTTTGCTTGTTAGTTGATGCAGATTCTTCATTTTGTTGACGTTCTTTACCATTTGGTATGTTTTTGGAGTAGCTGGTATTGGTTGTTCCTTTCTATGTGTAGTGCCTCTTTCAGGAGCTCTTATAAAGCAGGCCTGGTGGTGACAAAATCTGAGTATTTGCTTGTTTGAAAAGGATTTTATTTTTCCTTCACTTATGAAGCTTAGTTTGGCTGGATATGAAATTCTGGGTTGAAAGTTCTTTTCTTTAAGGATGTTGAATATTGGCCTCCACTCTCTTCTGACTTGCAGGGTTTCTGCTGAGAGATCGGCTGTGAGTCTGATGGGCTTCCCTTTGCGGGTGACTCGCCCTTTCTCTCTGGCTGCCCTTAGCACTTTCTCCTTCATTTCAACCCTGGGGAATCTGACGATTATGTGCCTTGGGGTTGCTCTTCTTGTGGAATATCTTTGTGGTATTCTCTATATTTTCTGGACTTCAATATTGGCCTGCCTTGCTAGGTTGGGGAAGTTTTCCTGGATAATATCCTGAAGAGTATTTTCCAGCTTGGATTCATTCTCTACGTCACATTCAGGTACACCAGTCAAATGTAGATTAGGTCTCTTCACATAGTCCCACATTTCTTGGAGACTTTGTTTATTCCTCTTTGTGCTTCTTTCTCTAATCTTGCCTTCTCGTTTTATTTCATTGAGTTGATCTTTGACCTCTGATATCCTTTCTTCTGCTTGGTTGATTCAGCTTTTGAAACTTGTGCATGCTTCGCAAAGTTCTCGTGTTGTGTTATTCAGCTCCATCAATTCACTCATATTCCTCTCTAAGTTGTCCATTCTTACCATTTCATCAAATCTTTTTCCAAGGTTCTTAGTTTCTTTGCATTGAGTTAGAACATGTTCTTTTAGCTCACGGAAGTTTCTCATTATCCACCTTCTGAAGTCTGATTCTGTCATCTCATCACATTCATTCTTCGTCCAGCTTTGTTCCCTTGCTGGTGAGGAGTTGTGGTCCCTTGTAGGAGGCGAGGTGTTCTGATTTCAGTTGTTTTCCTCCTTTTTGAGCTGGTTTCTTCCCATCTTTGTGGATTTATCCACCTGTCATCTGAGTAGTTGCTGATTTTCCGATTGGGTCTCTGAGTAGACGTCCAGATTGTTGATGATGAAGTTATTTCTGTTTTTTAGTTTTCCTTCTAACAGTCTGGCCCCTCTGCTGTAGGACTGTTGATTTCCACTCCAGGCCCTGCTTGCCTGGGGATCACCTGCAGCAGCTGCTGAACAGTAAGGGTTGCTACCAGTTTCTTCTTCTGCTGTCTTTGTCCTGGAATGATGCCTGCCAAATGTCAGTCTGATCAGTCCTTTGTGAAGTGACTCTTTGGTTATATGGGGGTCAGGGAGCTGCTTGAGGAGACAGTCTGTTCTTTATAGGAGCTCAAGTGCTGAGCTGTGAGCTCCGTTGTTCATTCAGAACTGCTAGGCATGTACGTTTAAGTCTGCTGCAGCAGTACTCATAAACCCCTTTTTTCCCCAGGTGCTCTGTCCTGGGGAGTTAGGGCTTTATTTGTGAGTGTCTGTTGTACTGCTGCCTTTCTTTCTTTCTTTTTTTTTTCAGGGCTGTCCTGCCCAGCAAGGAGGCAGCCTAGTCACTGCCTACAGAGGCTTTGCTGAGCTGCTTTGGGCTCCGCCTGCTGCCGTGGGCTTCGCTCTGCTGCCATGTGTATTTCCCTGCAGTCTTGTTTATATGGGTTTGATTAGAACTGCCTTGGCAATGGTGGCCCACCTCTGTAATGGTGGACTCTCTATGTTATGGCATGTTGCCTCAGCAACAGCAGGCTGCTTCAGCAATGGTAGACTACCTCCATAGGGGTGGAGTGCCTCGGTAAAGGCGGACACCCCTCCTCCAGGATCTTCCTGAGTTTAGCTGTGCTTGCCATGAAACTCTCAACCCCAAGCATTTCCAATTGCTGTTTTTTGTTGTTTGTTTGTTTTTGTGGGCATGGGACCTGCCGAGCCTGATTACCTGGCTCCCTGCTCAGAGCTCCCCCTTTTTTTTTTAAGTTGAATGGTTGACTCTCTCCCAGGTGTTCCAGTCACCTGCTGAAAGGGCGCCAGGATCTTTGTGATTTCTCGTGTGGCCACCCAGTGTGCCGTCTGAAACAACAGCGTGTCCCGAGAATCTCCTGGCCTGGCTTTATGTTTCAGTCCCATTTGATCATATGAATGTGCTAATCTGCCTTCCCAGATCTCCAATTGCCAGTTTAACAGGGCAACCAGACCAGTGTATTTTTTATGGAGAGCCACTGCGCTGCAGCGCCAGCTGCAACAGCCACGCCAGCCAAAACAGCTGCGCTGGTGACTCATGGGGCTCTTCCACCTGGGAATTTCCTGGTCTGTGGGCAATAAAGATCTGTCTGGAAATGTGGCATCCACTCACCCTCTGCGCTTTCACTGAGAGCTGCAATCCTGAGCTGCTCCTACAGCGCCATCTTGAATCTTCTTCTTACTCTATATGAAGGAAATTCTTGTTATTTAAATATATTCTTGGATTTTATATGCATTATTTTTATATATTTATATTACAGATTATAATTCCATTTTATACTATTTTATTAGATTGAAAAAACAAAATCATATTGAAATTTAATTTCCTTTTGTATGATATAGGCTCTTTTTATGCTTACTGATAGTCACAAGACAAGTGATTTTTACTGTTGTTCCTGTGTTTCTATAAATTGTACCTAGGCTCCTTGTGAGCTAGTTCCTTTTTTTTTTATCTTTAAGTTTTGGGATACATGTGCAGAACATGCAGGTTTGTTACATAGGTATATGTGTGACAGGGTGATTTGCTGCGCCTATCTACCCATCATCTAGGTTTTAAGCCCCACATGAATTAGCTATTTGTCTTGCTCTTAGCTAGGTCTCTAATATACTTTTTAACTTCTTTCATAGGTATCATCTCATTCAATTCTTTATAACTTTAATCAATTTGCTAATTTATACTTTTCATAAAATAATCAGTTGATCCATGGTTTCAAAATAGTTTTTATATTATGCTGAATTTCTATTAGAATTTTAAATATTTCTTCTGTTTATATTTTTATTCCTTCTTCTCCATATGTGTTCTTATTTTTTATTTTTGTTGATATTTCTAATTAATGTTTAATCTGGTTTATTATGCCCCCACAAATACACCCTGGGTTTTTTGTGCATTCAATTCTATTGTTTTTCTTGTGTCTGCATTATTAACTTGGCTTTTGTTTTATTAAACCTCTACTTCATTTTCCATTAGGTTTTATTTCAATGGTCTATTTGAATTTATTCTCATCTTCTGCAAACAGAGCTAAATTATTTGGATATATTGTTGCTCAGCTAAATGACTATTTCTCTTTGAAACAAAAATACAGAGACATTAGTGCTATTGCCTGCAAGAAAAAATTTTAGTAAAATTGTTCTTAGAAAACAATTTTCTGTTGCCATATAAAACAACTAGGCTATATTAATTAGTTTAGAAAGGGTAATATTCAGTAACCTAATAATCTTTATTTATATAACATTTCTTTGCAGCAGTTGGTTCTAAACTTAGAATGCTTATTTTTATAAAACAAATTTTCTATAATGAACATAAAGTGACAAGATATAGCACAAATGTTTTGTATCCTATACAACTGAACTGTATTTGATTATCAATTCTAATAGTTTCTTTTAAGTGGAATCTTTAGGTTTTTCTAGATCTAAGATCATATTGTCATCAAACAAAGATAATTTGACTTCTTCCATTCCAATTTGGATGCTGTATTTCTTCTTCTTCTTGAATTGCTCTAGCTAGGAATTCTAGTACTGGGTTAATTACAGTAGTAATTAAAAAGTGAAAGTAAGAATCTTTTTCCAGATTTTAGAGGAAAGTTTTTCAGTTTTTCCTCACCCAGCATATTATATGTTGGTCTGTCATGTATGTGGCTTTTATCATGATTAGGCATGTTCCTTCTATGCCCAGTTTTTTTGAGACTTTTTATCATGAAGAGGTGCTAAATTACATTGAATGCTTTTCCAGCATCAATTGAAATGATCGTACATAAATTGCCAGCATTTCTGTATGCCAGCAGTGAACAATCTGAAAAAGAAATCAAGAAAGTAATCTCATTTGCAATATTTATAGATAAAATAAAGCACTTAGAATGAGTCTAACCAAAAAAGTGAAAGATCTCTACAATAATATCTATAAAACACTGATGTGGTAAATTGAAGAGGACACAAAAAATGGAATGACATTCCATGTTCATGGATGGGAAGAATCAGTATTGTTTATATGTTCATACTACCCAAAGCAATCTACAGATTCAGTGCAATCAGTATTAAAACCAATGACATTCTTTATAAAAATAGAAAAAAAAATTCTAATATTTAGGAACCATGAAAGACTTAGAATAGCCAAAGTCATCCTGAGCAAAAAGAACAAAACTGGAGGAATCACATTACTTGTCTTCAAATTATATTGCAGAACTATAGTAACAAAAATAGCGTGGTTCTGACATAAAAGGAGACACAGAGGCCAGTGGAGCAGAATAGAGAACCCAAAAATAAATTAATTCAGAAGCTCTTTAGTTTAGTTAGATCCTATTTTTCTATTTTGGCTTTTGTTGCCATTGCTTTTGGTTTTTTAGTCATGAAGTTTTTGCCTATGCCTATGTCCCGAATGGTATTGCCTTGGTTTTCTTCTAGGGTTTTTATGGTGTTAGGTCTTATGTTTAAATCTTTAATCCTTCTGGAGTTAATTTTTGTATGAGATGTAATGAAGGGATCCAGTTTCAGCTTTCTGCATATGGCTAGCCAGTTTTCCCAAACCATTTATTAAATAGGGAATCTCTTACTCCGTGCTTGTTTTTGTCAGGTTTGTCAAAGATCAGATGGTTTTAGATGTGTGGTGTTATTTCTGCAGCCTCTGTTCTATTCCATTGGTCCATATCTCTGTTTTGGTACCAATACCATGCGTTTTGATTACTGTAGCCTTGTAGTATAATTTAAAGTCAGGTAGTCTGATGCCTCCAGATTTTTTTTTTTTTTCCTTAGGATTGTCTTGGCTATGCAGGCTCTCTTTTTGGTTTCATATGAAGTTTAAGGTGTTTTTGGTTTTTTCCCCAATTCTGTGAAGAAAGTCAATGGTAGTTTGATGGGCACAGCATTGAATCTATAAATTACTTTGGGCAGTATGGCCATTTTCACAGTGTTGATTCTACCTAACCGTGAGCATGGAATGTCTTTCCATTGGTTTGTGCCCTCTCTTATTTCCTTGAGCAGTGGTTTGTAGTTCTCCTTGAAGATGTCTTTCACATTCCTTGTGAGTTGTATTCCTAGGTGTTTTATTCTGTTTGTAGCAGTTGTGAATGGCTCTCTGTTATTGGTGTATAGGAATGCTTGTGATTTTTGCACATTGATTTTTGTATCATGAGACTTTGCAGAAATTGCTTATCAGCTTAAGGAAATTTTAGGCTGAGATGATGGGGGGGGTCTTCTAAATATACAATCATGTCATTTGCAAATAGAGATAATTTGACTTCCTCTTTTCCTAATTGAATACCATTTGTTTCTTTTTCAGCCTGATTGCCCTGGCCAGAACTTTCAATACTATGTTGAATAGGAGTGGTGAGAGAGGGCCTCCTTGTCTTGTGCCAGTTTTCAAAGGGAATGCTTCCAATTTTTGCCTGTTCAGTATGATATTGGCTATGGGTTTGTCATAAATACTGTTATTATTTTGAGGTACATTCCATTGATACCTAGTTTATTGAGCGTTTTTAGCATAAATGGCTGTTGAATTTTGTTGAAGTCCTTCTCTGCGTCTCTTGAGATAATCATGTGGTTTTTGTCTTTGGTTCTGTTTACATGATGGATTACATTTATAGATTGGTGAATGTTGAGCCAGCCTTGCATCTCAGGGATGAAGCCAACTTGATTTTGATGGATAACCTTTTTGATGAGCTGTTGAAGTCACTTTGCCAGTATTTTATTGAGGACTGTTCATCATGGATCCATGTTCATCATGGATATTGGCCTGAAATTTTCTTTTATAGTTGTGTCTCTGCCAGGTTTTGGTAACAGGATGATGTTGGTCTCATAAAATGAGTTAGGGAGGATTCCCACTTTTTGTATTGTTTGGAATAGTTTCAGAAGAAATGGTACCAGCTCTTCTTTAACCTCTGGTAGAATTTAGCTGTGAACCCATCTGGTCCTGGAGTTTTTTTTTTTTGGTTGGTAGACTATTGATTGCTGCCTCAATTTTAGACCTTGTTATTGTTCTATTCAGGGTTTCAACTTGTTTCTGGTTGAGTCTTGGGAGGGTGTAAGTGTCCAGGAGTTTATCCATTTCTTCTAGATTTACTAGTTTATTTGCATAGAGGTGTTTGTAGTAATCTCTGGTTGTAGTTTGTATTTCTTTGGGAATAGTGGTGATATCCCCTTTATCATTTTTTGTTGCATCTATTTAATTATTCTGTCTTTTCTTCTCTATTAGTCTAGCCAGCAATTTATCTGTTTCATTGATCTTTTCAGAAAACCAGCTCCTGGATTCATTGATATTTTTTTTTGAAGGGTTTTTTGTGTCTCTTTCTTCTTCAGTTCTGCTCTGATCTCAGTTATTTCTTGTCTTCTGCTAGGTTTTGAATTTGTTTGATCTTGCTCCTCTAGTTCTTTTAATAGTGATGTTAGGGTGTCGATTTTAGATCTTTCCTCCTTTCTCTTGTGGGCATTTAGTGCTACAAATTTCCCTCTAGAAACTGCTTTAAATGTGTCCCAACAATTCTGGTACATTGTGTCTTCATTCTCATTGGTTTTAAAGAACACCTTTAGTTCTGCCTTCATTTCTTTATTTATCCAGTAGTTATTCAGGAGCAGGTTGTTCAGTTGCCATGTAGTGATGCAGTTTTGAGTGAGTTTTTTAATCCTGAGTTCTAATTTGATTGCACTGTGGTCTAAGAGACTGTTTATTACGATTTCCATTCTTTTAATTTGCTCAAGAGTGTTTTGCTTTCAATTATGTGGTCAATTTTAGAATAAGTGTATGTGGTGCTGAGAAGAATGTATATTCTGTGGATTTGGGGTGGAGAGTTCTATAGACGTCTATTAGATCCCCTTGATCCAGGTCTGAGTTTAAGTCCTGTATATTCTTTGTTATTTTCTGTCTCATTGATCTGTCTAATATTGACAGTAAGGTGTTAAAGTCTCCCACTGTTACTGTGTGGGAGTCTAAGTCTCTTTGTAGGTCATTAAGAACTTGTTCTATTATCTGGGTGCTCCTGTACTGGGTGCATATATATTTAGGATAGTTAGCTCTTCTTGTTGCATTGATCTCTTTTCCATTATGTAATGCCTTTCTTTGTCTCTTTTGATCTTTGTGGTTTAAAGCCTGTTTTATCAGAGACTAGAATTGCAACCCCTACTTTTTTTTGCTCTCCATTTGCCTGGTAAATCTTCCTCCATCCCTTTATTTTGAGCCTATGTGTCTCTTTGCATGTGAGATGGGTCTCCTGAATACAGCACACTGATGGGTCTTGACTCTTTATCCAATTTGCTAGTTGGTGTCTTATAATTAGGGTATTTAGCCCATGTACATTTAAGGTTAATATTGTTATGTATGGATTTGGTTGTACCATTTTGATGCTAGCTGGTTGTTTTGCCCATTAGTTGATGCAGTTTCTTCATCATGTCAATGGTCTTTACCATGTGGTATGTTTTTGCAGTGTCCGGTACTAGTTGCTCCTTTCCATGTTTAGTGCTTCCTTCAGGAGCTCTTGTAAGGCAGGCCTGGTGGTGATGAAATCTCTCAGCAGTTGCTTGTTCATAAAGGATTTTATTTCTCCTTTGCTTTTGAAACTTAGTTTGGCTGGATATGAAATTCTGGATTGGAAATTCTTTTCTTTAAGGATATTGAATATTGGCCCCCATTCTCTTCTGGCCTGTAGGGTTTCTGCAGAGAGATCCACTGTGAGTCTGATGGGCTTCCCTTTGTGAGACCTTTCTCTCTGGCTGCCCTTAGCATTTTTTTCTTTATGTCAACCCTGGTGAATCCTATGATTATGTGTTCTGGGATTATGTGTCTTGGGGTTGCTCTTCTTGAGGAATACCTTTGTGGTGTTTTCTGTATTTCCTAAATTTCAATGTTGGCCTGCCTTGCTAGGTTGAGGAAGTTCTCCTGGATAATATGTCGAAGCATGTTTTCCAACTTTGTTTCATTCACTCTGTCACTTTCAGGTACACTGATTAAACATAGATTTGATTTTTTCACATAATCCTGTATTTCTTGGAGCCTGCCTCCATTTCTTTTCATTCTTTTTTTCTCTAATCTTGCCTTCTCACTTTATTTCATTGAGTTGATCTTCAATCTCTGATATCTTTTCTTCTGCTCGATCAGTTTGGCTATTGAAACTTTTGTATGCTTCACAAAGTTCTCATGCTGTGTTTTTCAGCTCCATGAAGTCATTTCTGTCCTTCTCTATGGTGGTTATTCTAGTTAGCATTTCGTCTAACCTTTTTTCAGGGTTCTTAGCTTCCTTGCATTGTGTTAGAACCTGCTCCTTTAGCTCAGAGAAGTTTGTTATTATCCACCTTCTGAAGCCTGCTTCTGTCAGCTTATCAAACTCATTCTCCATCTGGTTTTGTTCCTTTGTTGCTAAGGAGTTGTGATCCCTTGGAGGAGAAGAGGCATTCTGGTGTTTGGCAATTTCTGCCTTTTTGCTCTGGTTTCTTCCTATCTTCATGGATTTGTCTACCTTTGTCAAAGTTGGTGACCTTTGGCTGGGGTTTCTTAGTAGATGTCCTTTCTGTTGGTATTGAAACTATTTATTTCTGTTTGTTAGTTTTCCTTCTAACAGTCAGGCCCCTCTGCTGCAGGTATACTAGAGTTTGCCAGAGGTCCACTCAAGACCCCGCTTGCCTGGAATCACCCACAGGGGCTGCAGAACAGCAACAGTTGCTGCCTGTTTCTTCCTCTGGTAACTTCGTCCCAGAAGGGTACCTGCCAGATGCCAGCCAGAGCTCTCCTGACTAAGGTGTCTCCCAGTCAGGGTACATGGGGGTCAGGGAGCCACTTGAGGGGGCAGTGTGTCCCTTATCGGAACTCAAGTGCTGTGCTGGGAGATCCATTGCTCCCTTCAGAGCTGCTGGGTAGAGATGTTTAAGTCTGCTGAAGCTGACCCCACAACTGTCTCTTTTCCCAGGTATGCTGTCCCAGGAAGGTGAGGGTTTATTTATAATTCCCTGACAGGCTGCTGCCTTTTTTCAGAGATGCCATGCCCAGCAGAAAGGGAGTCTGGTGACAGTCTGCCTGCAGAGGCCTTGCTGAGCTGCTGTGGGCTCTGCCCAGTTGCTGTGTAAACTTCCCTTCATTTTTGTTTACATGGGCAAGGGTAAAACCACTTACCTGAGCCTCAGCAGGGGTGAACACTTCTTCCCACACCAAAGTCAAATGCCCCAGGTCAATCTCAGACTGCTGTGCTGGCTGTGAGAATTTCAAGCCAGTGGATCTTAGCTTGCTGGTCTTTGTGGGGGTGGGATCTGCTGAGCCAGATCACTTGGCTACCTGGCTTCAGTTCCCTTTTCCAGGGGAATTAGCAGTTCTTTGAGAAAAAACAAAAAACAAAATCTGCCACTAAAATAGCTGCCCAGTTTTGTGCTGGAAACTCGAGGCACTGGTGTTGTAGGCACTGGAGAGAATCTCCTGGTCTATGGGTTGTGAAGACCGTGGGAAAAGTGCATTATGGGAACCAGAGTGCCAGAGTGTCAGGAAAAGTCCCTAATGGCTTCTCTTGGCTAGGAGAGGGAATTTTCCAGCCCCTTGCACTTCCCAGGTGAGATGACACTCCACTATGCTTTGGCTCACCCTCCTTGCGCTGCACCCTCTGTCTAACCAGTCCCAATGAGATGAACTTGGTACTTCAGTTGGAAATGCAGAGATCACTTGCCTTCTGCAGCTCTTGCTGGGACTGTGCACCAGAGCTATTTCTATTCAGCCACCATGGTGGAAATCTAATAAAACTATTATATAATTCAGCAGTCCCACTGCTACATATACACCCAAAAGAATGGAAATTAGTATATTGAAGAGAAAACTACACTACTATGTTTACTGAAACACTATTCATAATAGCCAGGATTTGAAATCAACCTGTGTTCATTAGTGGATAAATGAGTAAAGAAAATGTGGCCAATATACATAATGCAGTGTTGTTCAGCCATAAAAAAGAAAGAGATCCTATCATTTGTAACAACATAAATGGAATTGAAGGACATTTTGTTAAGTGAAATAAGCTAGATACAGAAAATTTCCTCATTTCCCATTCATATTTGGGAGCTAAAATTAAAGCAATTGAGAATGATGGATACCAGAGGTTGTGAAGGGTAGCAGGGAGATTGGAGGGAAACTGGGTATAGTTAATGGGTATAAAAATATAATTAGAATGAATGAGATACAGTATTTGATAACACAACAAGATAACTATAATTTCTTGTATATTTTACAATATATAATTATTGTATATTGTATGTCCACGATAATTTAGTTTATGTATTAAAATAACTAAATGTATAATTGGAATGTAACAATTGCAAAGAAATGATAAGTGTGGCCAGTCCCGGTTACTCACGCTTGTAAACCTAGCACCTTGGGAGGCCGGGGCTGGCAGATCACGAGGTCAAGAGATTGAGACCATCCTGGCAAACATGGTGAAACCCCATCTCTACTAAAAATACAAAAAAAATTAGCTGGGCATGGTGGCACGTGCCTGTAATCCCAGCTACTTAGGAGGCTGAGGCAGGAGAATTGCCTGAACCCAAAAGGTGGAGGTTGGGGTGAGCCGAGATCGCGCCATTGCACTCCAGTCTGGGTAACAAGAGCGAAACTCCACCTCAAATAAATAAATAAAATTAAAAAAAAGAAATGATAAGGTATTAAGAAATGATAATGTTTGAGGTGATAGATATTTCAATTACCTTAATGTGTTTATTACACATTGTATGGCTGTATCAGAACATCGCATATACCCAGTGAATATATGTACTTATTGTGTACCCATAATAATCAAACATTAAAATAGTATAAAGAATAAAACTTAAATAATTGGTCTTCCAGTTACCTAGGTGTTATCTTTGTTAGCATTTGTGCCATAATATGCTATTATTACAAATTTTATCTTATAAATATTGTTATATAATCTGATTTTCTTAAAGCTTAAAGATATGTCATTATGATATCCCCATGTCTTTATATTGTCATCAATTTTTTGAATTATTATTACAATTATTTGATTGTGTTATAACCTATTTATCTTAATATCCTCTGGATGGACATTAGAGTTAAAATCTCACTAATGAAATACCCATTGAGTAAAGTGTCATGGGTCAACACTATGTTGTGTTACTTGTAGCTATGTAAATATTATAAGTCAGGGTGCTTATCTTTAGGGAATGTGTATTGTGCCTGCAATAAGTAGAGTATTGAACAGATGTGGGAGATACTAACTCTACTTAAAGAAGTTTTTTTTAAAGTTGAACATTTAGGCTAGATATTTAACCTGTGTATAAACTTGATATGGAACCAACATGGAGGCTTACATTCCAGAAGGAGCAAGACAATTCAAGTCAGAGAGGTATAAAATAGCATGATATGTTGTTTGAGAAACTGCTGTGAAGTAAAAAACATGAGGATCGGATGGCACAATGAGATTCTAAAACAGCTGATTGGAGGCAAATCATGAAGGATATTTAGAGCATACTAATGATTTTGAACATTTTACAAATAATGTAAAATCACCTAAAACTTTAAAAACATTAGCATTGTATTAGTCCATTCTCACAGTTGCTATAAAGAACTGCCCGAGACTGGGTAATTTATAAAGAAAAGAAGTTTCACTAACTCACAGTTATGCATGGCTGTGTAGGCCTCAGAAAACTTACAATCATGGCAGAAGGGGAAGCAGGCTTGTCTTACATGGTGGCAGGTGAGAGAGTGTGTGTGTAAAGTAGGAACTGTCAAACACTTATAAAACAATCAGACACTGTGAGTACTTACTATCACAAGAGCAGCATGGGAGAAACTACCCCCATGATCCAATCATGGATCCCCCCACCATGATCCTCCCACCAGGTCTCTCCCTTGACATGTGGGGATTATGAGGATTATACTTTGAGATGAGATTTGGGTACCACCTTCGTTCCTTGCTCCTTGAATATCCTTATGCTGTACGTTTTAGGTTGTCAATTTCTGTCTCTAGCTACTACAAGTAATCTAGTAATCTGGTTAATTTCTCAATTACTTTTTCTTGGCTACAAATAATTACTAGGAAAAATTAAACAGCTGTGGCCTGCAGCTCCCAATGAGACCAATGAAGAAGGTAGGTAATTTCTCCATTTCCAACTTAGGTACCCAGTTTATCTCAATGGGACTGGTTAGGCAGTGGGTGCAATCCACAGAGCGTGAGCAGATGCAGGGTGGGGTGTTGCTTTACCTGGGAAGTGCAAGGAGCCAGGAGACCACCCTCCCCCAGCCAACGGAAGAGGTGAAGGACTGTGCTACCCACCCCAGGTACTATGCTTTTCCTCCAGATTTTTGCAATCTGTAGACCAAGAGATTCCCTCATGGGCCTATACTGCCAGGGACCTGGGTTTCAAGCACAAAACTGACTCGCTGTTTGGGCAGGCACAGAGCTAGCTGTAGTAGTTTTTTTCCTACCCCAGTGGCACCTGGAATCCCAGCAAACAGGAGAATTGTCCACTTCCCTGGAAAGGGGCCTAAAGCCAGGGAACCAAGGTTGGTCTCACTCAGCAGATCCCATTCCCATGAGCCCAGCAAGCCAAATATTACTGGCTTGAAATTCTCACTGCCAGCACAGCTGTCTGGAATCGACCTGAGATGATCCAGTTTGATGGGGTAAAGGCATCCACCATTACTGAGGCTTTAGGAGTTGGTTTTCCCCTGGCAGTGCCAAGGAGACTGAGAGGTTTGGATTGGGCAGAATTCACCACAGTACAGCAAGAGGCTCTGGCCAGACTGCTTCTCTAGATTCCTCCTCACTGGGCAGGGGATCTCTGAAGGTCATATCCCTGACACTCATCTCCCTGGGACAGAGAACCTGGCTGGAGGGGTGGCTGCAGGTGCAGCTTCAGCAGACTTAATCTTTCCTGCTTGCTGGCTCTAAAGAGAACAGCTGATCCTGACAAGGGGGATTCTCCCAGCTTAGCACACCAGGTCTGCTAAGGGACAGACTGCCTCCTCAAGTGAGTCCCTGACTCCTTTGCCTCCTAACTGGGAGAGACCTCCCAACTAGGGTCAACAGAAGCCTCACACAGGAGAGCTCCAGCTGGCATCAGGCAGTACCTTACAGAGGAAGGAGCAGGCAGCAGTCTTTGCTGTTCTGCAGCCTCCACTGGCGATACCCAGGCAAACAGGGTCTAGAGTGGACATCCAGCAAACTGCAGCAGACCTACAGAAGAGGGTTATGACTGTTAGGAGAAAAACTAACAAAAGCGACAACAACAACATCATCAACCAAAAAGACCCCCACACAGAAACCCCATCCAAAAGTCATCAACCTTAAAGATCAAAGGCAGATAAATCCATGAAGATGAATTGAAAATTCCAAAGGCCAGAATGCCTCTTCTCCACCAAATGATCACAACTCCTTTCCAGCAATGATGTAAAACTGGACAGAGAATGAGGCTGATTAATTGACAGAAGGAGGCTTCACAAAGTGGGTAAAACAAACTCCTTTAAGGTAAAGGAGCATGTTCTAACCCAATGCAAGAAAGCTAAGAACCTTGATAAAAGGTTACAGGAACTGCTGACTAGAATAACCAGTTTTGAGAGTAACATAAATAACCTAATGGAGCTGAAAAATACAGCTTGAGAACTTTGTGAAGCATATACAAGTATCAATAGCCAAATGATCAAATGGAAAAAAAGGATATCAGAGATGACCACTTTGCTGAAATAAGGCATGCAGACGAGATTAGAGAAAAAGGAATGAACAAAGTCTCCAAGAAATACAGGACTATGTGAAAAGACCACACCTATGATTGATTGGTGTACCTGAAAGTGACTGGGAGAATGGAACCATATTGGAAAACACACTTTAGGGTATTATCCAGAACTTCCCCCACCTAGCAAGACAGGCCAACATTCTAATTAAGGAAATACAGAGAACACCACTAAGATCATCCTTGAGAAGATCAACCCCACAACACATAATCATCAGATTCTCCAAGGCTGAAATGAAGGAAAAAAAAAAAAGTGCAGCCAGAGAGAAATATCAGGTGACCGTCAAAGGGAAGCCCATCGGGCTAACAGCAGATCACTCTTCAGAAAGCCTACAAGCTGCAAGAGAGTGCAGGCCAGTATTCAACATTCTGAAAGAATGTCAACCCAGAATTTCAAATCCAGCCAAACTAAGCTTCATAAGTGAAGGAGGAGTAAAATTCTTTCCAGACAAGCAATTGCTGAGGGATTTTGTCACCACCAGGCCTGCCTTGTAAGAGTTCCTGAAGGAAGCACTAAATATGGAAAGGAAAAACCAGTACCAGCTACTGCAAAACACATTAAAATATAAAGACCAATGACACTATGAAGAAACTGCATCACTAGTGTGCAAAATAGCTAGCATCATGATGACAGGATCAAATTCACGCATAACAGTATTAACCTTAAATGCAAATGGTCTAAATGCCCAAATTAAAAGACAGACTGGCAAATTGGATAGAGTCAATATCCATCAGTGTGCTGTATTCAGGAGACCCATTTCATGTGCAAACAGACACATAAACCCTTAATAAAGAGACTGAAGAATATTTACCATGCAAATGGAAAGCAAAAAATAGCATAGATTGCAATCTTTGTCTCTGATAAAACAGGCTTTAAACCAATAAAGATCAGTAAAGACGAAGAAGGATGTTACATCCTTCTTTGGTATCAATGCAACAAGAAGAGCTAACAATTCTAAATATATATGCACCTAATACAGGAGCCCCCAGATTCATAAAGCAAGTTTTTACAGACGTACAAAGAGACTTAGACTCCCACACAATAATAGTGAGAGACTGTAACACATCACTGTTAATATTAGACAGATCAACGAGACAGAAAAGTAACAAGGATATTCAGGACTTGAACTCAGCTACGGATAAACTGGACCTAACAGACATCTACAGAACTCTCCACCTCAAAACAGCAGAATATACATTTATCTCAGCACTGTGTGACCCTTATTCTAAAAATGACCATGTAATTGTAAATAAAACACTCCTCAGCAAATGTATAATTACAGAAATCATAACAGTTTATCAGACCACAGAGCAATGAAATTAGAACTCAGGATTAAGAAATTCACTCAAAACCACAAAACTACTTGGAAATCGAATAACCTGCTCCTGAACAACTCATGGGTAAGTAATAAAATTAAGGCAGATTCAAGAATTTATTTGAAATCAGTGAGATCAAAGAGACAATGTATCAGAATCTCTGGGATACAGTTAAAGCAGTGTCTATAGGGAAATTTATAGCACTAAATGCCCACATCAGAAAGCAGGAAAGATCTAAAGTTGACTTGCTAACATCACAATTAAAAGAACTAAAGAAACAAGAGCAAACACATTCAAAAACTAGCAGAAGACAAGAAATAACAGATCAGAGCAGAACTGAAGGAGACAGAGACATGAAAAACCCTTCAAAAAATCAATGAATCCAGGAGCTGTTTTTTAAAAAATTGGCAAAATAGATAGATGGCTAGCTAAACTAATAAAGAAGAAAAGAGAGAAGATTAAGTAGACACAATAAAAATGATAAAAGGGATATCACCACTAGTCCCACAGAAATACAAACTACCATCAGAGAATACTATAAATACCTAGACACAAATAAACTAGAAAATCTAGAAGAAATGGATAAATTCCTGGACACGTACACTCTCCCAAGACTAAACCAGGAAGAAACTGAAACTCTGAATAGACTAGTAATAAATTCTGAAATTGAGGCAGTAATTAATATTCTAATACCAAAAAAAAAAAAAAAAAAAGCCCAGGACCAGACACATTGACAGCCAAATTCTACCAAACATACAAAGAGGAGTTGGTACCGTTCCTTTTGTAACTATTCCAAACAACTGAAAAAGAGTGACTCCTCCCTAACTCACTTTGTGAGGTCAGCATCATCTTGATACCAAAACTTGGCAGAGCCAGAACAAAAAAAGAAAATTTCAGGTCAATATTCCTGATGACACATCGATAGTAAAATCCTCAATAAAATACTGGCATACCGAATCCGGCAGCTCATCAAAAAGCTTATCCATTATGATCAAGTTGGTTTCATCCCTAGGATGCCAGGCTGGTTCAACGCATATAAATCAATAAATGTAATTCATCACATAAAAAGAACCAAGGGCAAAAACCACATGATCATCTCAATAGACACAGACAAGGCCTTCAATACAATTCAACATCCCTTCATGTTAAAAACTCTCAATAAACTCATATTGAGAGTTTTCTCAATATTTATTTTCTCAATAAATTCAAAATAATAAGGTCAATTTGTGACAAACCTATAGCCCATAGCATACTGAATGGGCCAAAGCTGGAAGAATTCCCTTTGAAAACCAGCAGAAGATAAGGATGCCCTCTCTCTCCTCTCCTATTCAACATAATATTGGAAGTTCTGGCTAGGACAATCAGACAAGAGAGAGAAATAAAGAGTATTCATATTGGAAGAGAGGAAGTCAAATTGTCTTTGTCTGCAGGTGGACATGATGCTATATTTAAAAAACCCCATCGTCTCAGCCAAAATATTCCTTAAGCTGATAAGCAACTTCAGCAAAACCTCAGGATACAAAATATATGTGCAGAAATCACAGGCACTCCTGTATACAAACAATAGACAAGCAGAGAACCCAATCATGAGTGAACTCCCATTCACAATTGCTACAAAGAGAATAAAATACCTAGGAATACAACTTACAAGAGATGTGAAATATCTCTTCAAGAAGAACTACAATCCACTGCTCAAGGAAATAAGAGAGGACACAAACAAATGGAAAAACATCTTATGCTCATGAATAGGAAGAATCAATGTTGTGAAAATGGCCATACTGCCCAAAGTAATTTATAGATTCAATGCAATTCTCATCAATCTCCCATTGGCTTTCTTTGCAGAATTAGAAAAACCACTTTAAATTTCATATGGAACCAAAACAGAGCCTGTATAGCCAAGACAGTCCTAAGGAAAAGGACAAGGCTAGAGGTATCATGCCACCTGACTTCAACCTATACTGCAAGGCTACAGTAACCAAACAGCATGGTACTGGTACCAAAACAGACATATAGACCAGTGTAACAGAACAGAGACCTCAGAAATAACACCACACATCTACAACCATCTGATCTTTGACAAACCTTACAAAAACAAGCAATGGGGACAGGATTCCCTATTTAATAAATGGTGACCAGAAAACTGGCTAGCCATATGCAGAAAACTGAAACTGGACCCCTCCCTTACACCTTATACAAAAATTAACTCAAGATGGATTAAACACTTAAATGTAAAACCCCCAAATCGCAAAAACTCTAGAAGAAAACCTAGGCAATATCATTCAGGACATGGGCATGGGGAAAGACTAAAACACCAAAAGCAATTGCAACAAAAGCCAAAATGGACAAATGAGATCTAATTAAAGAACTGCTCAGCAAAAGAAACTATCATCAGAGTGAACAGGCAACCTACAGAATGGGAGAACATTTTTGCAATCTGCCCATCTGACCAAGGTCTAATATCCAGGATCTACAAGGAACTTAAACAAATTTACAAGAAAAAAACAAAACCCATCAAATAGTGGGCATATGAAAAAAAAGCTCAGTATCACTGATTGTTAGAGAAATGCCAATCAAGACCACAATCAGATACCATCTCATGCCAGTCAGAATGGTGATTATTAAGAAGTCAGGAAACAATAGATGCTGGTGAGGCTGTTGCAAAATAGGAATACTTTTACACTGTTGGTGAGAGTGTAAATTAGTTCAACCATTGTGGAAGACTGTATGGTGATTCCTCAAGGATCTAGAACCAGAAATACCGTTTGACACAGCATTCCCATTATTTGGTATATATGCAAAGGATTATAAATCATTCTATTGTAGAGAGACATGCACATGTATGTTTATTGCCGCACCATTACAATAGCAAAGGTTTGGAACCAACTCAGATGCCTATCAATGATAGACTGGATAAAGAAAATGTGGCACATATACACCATGGAATACTATGCAGTCATAAAAATGAATGAGATAATGTCCTTTGCAGGGACATGGATAAAGCTGGAAGCCATCATTCTCAGCAAACTAACAGAGGAACAGAAAACCAAATACTGCATGTTCCCACTCATAAGTGGGAGTTGAACAATGTGAACACATGAGCACACTGGGGCCTGTCAGTGGGAGATGGGGGACAAGAGTAGGGAGGGCTTTAGGACAGACACCTAAAGCATGTGGGGCTTGAAATCTAGATGATGGGTTAAGTGCAGCAAACCTCCATGGCACATGCATAGCTATGTAGCAAACCCTCACATTCTGCACGTGTATCCTGGAACTTAAAAAAAAAATTATGTGGCTGGGCGTGGTGGCTCAAGCCTGTAATCCCAGCACTTTGGGAGGCCGAGGCAGGTGGATCACGAGGTCAAGAGATGGAGACCATCCTGGTCAACATGGTGAAACCCCGTCTCTACCTAAAATGCAAAAAATTAGCTGGGCATGGTGATGCGTGCCTATAATTCCAGCTACTCAGGAGGCTGAGGCAGGAGAATTGCCTGAACCCAGGAGGCGGAGGTTGCGGTGAGCCGAGATTGTGCCATTGCACTCCAGCTTGGATAACAAGAGCGAAACACCATCTCAAAAAAAAAAAAAAAAATCTTGCTACCTGCATTTCAGATCCATGTCATAAAAAAAAATAGTTATTCCCAGCAACCCACATCAGAAGTAAACATTAATACTTTATACAATGATTTCTGTGCCCCATGTCAATGTCTTGGCTTTGATATATTACAAGTAGTGTCTAGTCACTTGTGATTACTATTTTTTTTTTTTGGATGACTCTCTTTTTTAATTATATCAACTTGAGCACATCCTTACCACCAGAGAAATTTAATAGTCAGTCTATACATCCTCTTGGTATCTAATCCCAAGAATGTGTTCCAGGCTTTGAGGTTTTCACTTCCTATTCTTAAATACATTGGCATTCAAGGCACTTAAATACACATCTACAAAGGTGCCTGTCTTCTTTGAAGTTATTTTCAGCAGAAATCACAGCCACTGACCAAATGATTTGAAAGATTAAATTGTGCTTATTTTATGACATTCTAAAACAGCAGGGTTAAATGCTGGGCTGACTGCCAGCATCACAGCACCCACACTTTCATGTTTGGCTGCCAGATTTATCCACCAGAATTGCTCTGGAGCAGAAATGTGCAAAGGTGCCATTCTGGAGAGCAGAAATGAGTTTTTTTGTTTTACACCTTAACAAATGGATAATTCAAATATATTTTACATGCATAGGAACTACTTTTAAAAATTGATTGCATTTCAGTTATTGGAGGGATTCTCCCTTCTCTTGGAGGAAAGACATTGCCTCTATCAGTTAAATTTCTACTTTCTTTGTTTCAGGATAATGTGGAGCCCTTTCTCTAACTCTATGAAAAATTAGGATGTGCACTTAGCCATTGTACTTATAGTAGGCACTTTATGTAGATATATATATATAAACACCTACATACATATTAGAACATATTTAAAAATAGTATTATATGAAAATTATAAAATAATTAAATGATGGCTGTCTTTAGACACAGAGTACAACTTATTTAATATTAATTTACACTGGAAACATTTTTATCTCTAAACTCTGCCATAGTCTCCAGGCTGTCATATAATGTGTGGCTGTTCATTCATTTCACCCCTCTTAATTGGAGGATAAGAAGAGAGTTTCACAAGCTGTGAAGAGGTCTGAGTGGGGGCATACACAGAATCATAGCCTCATACTCAAAGTTTAAAGTCTAGTTGGGGAGGTTATAGACACAGAGTTAAAACTTAACATGAGTGATTTAAAAATGTTATAAGAGGGCAGACGCAATGGCTTACACCTGTAATCCCACCAGTTTGGGGGGCTGAGGCAGGCAGATCACAAGGTCAGGCATTCAAGACCAGACCGGCCAACATGGTGAAACACAGTCTCTACTAAAAATACAAAAAAATTAACTGGGCGTGGTGGTGCATGCCAGTAATCCTAGCTATTTTGAAGGCTGAGGCAGGAGAATTACTTGAACCCAGGAGGCAGAGGTTACAGTGAGCCAAGATCACACCACTACACTCCAGCCTGGGTAACAGTGAGACTCCATCTAAAAAAAAAAAAAATGTCAGAACAATACTAAGAAGTTTGAAGCAAGTATATATTTTAAGGAAACAATGAATGGTTACAGAAAAGCAAAGCTGGGAGTTTTTGGACAAGAGAAACCCCTGTCGTTGTAAAGCACATTTTAGTGAAGGCAGGCCCTGACCTGAACTTACAGGATATTGGGGATTTTCCCATATGTAGAAAGAAAATCTACTATATCTTAGAGAAATAATTTTCATAAAAATAGGGAGCTAGAGAGATCTGTAGGTTGTATGGAAGGCAACCTGAAGGTTTGCCTAGATTCATTGGGGTTTTGTTTTATGTTTCAAAAGAGATGTAAAAAGAAAGTAAGATGAAGAAACAAGGTTGGGTTTAGATGCTAGCAGATTGGAAATTACAAAACTGAATTGCATGAACTTAATCCTGTTGGCGAAAGAGAAAGAATTAATACTTGACAATACAAGCCAAAAAGAATTAATACTTTGCAATGCAAGCAAATACTTTAAAATTAAAGCATGTGATATGCAGATGGAAAGTAGGGAAATCTGCATGTAGACAGGCAGATTTTTCAAGACAAGGTTCTAGATAAAGTGCTATGAGACAACCAAAATACCATAAATGCCGCTTCAGAGAAATTGGTGGACAATAGTAGAATCAAGAGGACATGGTAACTGAGTTTCTAGTGAGCAAAAGTAGCACCAGTTGACTTGTGAGGCAATGTGTCAATGACAGAATCTTTTTTTACATCGACAAATATTCCTGAAACATTGAGAGTCAATAAATACAAGATGTACCACTTCTGAGCACTTAATTTGCCAGTTTTCAGAAGATGAGAGAGGAGTGATGATTGGATGGAAGGAGGGTGGAGAGAGAAATCTAGTGAATAATGAAGCCAATTCTAATTTGAGTTCAAAAGAAAATGAACAAAAGTGACAGGGGAAAAAATAATATCTGTTTGATGATTTCTTAGAATGGGTTGCATTGATGGGGCAAGACAAAAATATCTTGTGCATCTAGGCTCAGGTTTTATTTAAAGTCTACTGATAAACTTTTCACCATTCTTTATTCACTCTTGTGGCAGTGTTTTATTTTCATATTAAATAGCTTTTGTGCTCCCTCCTTATTTCCCTATCCTTTTGTTCCAAGCAGGTAGTTAATCTTTGTCATTTCTTTCCTTAGTGGCATTTTGTAGCAGAAAATATAAGCTGTATGAAGTAGACCCCTCCTAAAATCAGTGAAGGTGTGATAGTACAGGGCAGGAGAAAGAGTGTCCTTTGGAAAAGCAGAAAATTTGGAGTTTTTTCTGTGACACAAGGGAGGGAAATCTGTAAGTCACACAAGCCTCTGGAATTCATGGAGAAGGCTCCAGATTTCCAGCTTTTTCAGAGATACCTAAAAGGGAGCAGCATCAGAGTTGCTGAGAGTGATGAAATATCAGGCCTCCCTGCAGCATCCTGTTATCAACTGTAGATATTTGACCAGAGAGAATTCCCATTTCTTAACACTAGCAGCTTTGTACAACTCTATTGCGGAGTTCCAAAAATAACTAAGGTTGAATCTTCCACCAGTGTTGCAAGATGGGAACTCAGTTGTAAAACTAGTTTGTTTAAATAAAAATAGAAATGCTGTATTTTTATATTATGATTTATTATAATTTATCGATCAAAATTGGCAAACTGAATTCACAATCCAAAATTGCAATATTTTTATTTTTATTTTTTTTTCTACCTCTCTATAGTCAGATATAGTAGACATCTCCCAATTTCTTTCAGTCTTGGAATTTCTGTTAAAATACTCTGCTACATCAAGGGCCAAGTAGGGTCATAGCTTGCAAGGTTTTACCGATCAGTGGTTCCAACACTCGGATATTCTGTTAGTCTCCATCAGTCTCCCACAATATGAACGAGATGGTTAAATTACATAGGACAATTGCCCACAGGCATTTCTTGCTGAGGTTCTGTGTAGCATGGTCTTAGGGAAGAAGAGTTGAATATTTTGGTATTGGCTGTGATATCACATGAGGTTTCAGGCAATGACAGTTCTTTTTGAGCAAAAGCACTTGATGATATGTCACTTTTATCCTAAGGCCAAAGCATTTGAGATTCTCCTCTTGTAAATGATTCTTGATTATTTATTTTAAAAATTAATTAACATGTTTTACAGTATGGTTAGGCTAGACATCTCAAATCCTTTGTAACAATGGAAATATAAGCTATAAATTAAAAAACAGTAACAAAAACATATATTTCTCTTTTATATAAAAAATATTAATTTTTTTCTTCTTGAGTTCAAGAAGGCCTTGTGGAATCAATGTCTCTGTTTTATAAATCATTCACTGTCTTTTCCAATTATCCTGCAGTATTACCAAGTGACTAACAAAATTTGTATGGCATTATAATTGAAACTGCACTGGAAAATTTACATATGTCAAGTTGTGTGATATGATGTTGATATCATGCCTTAAGTGGTCCTGGTCAAGCTTGAAAAACTCTTATTATTTCTTTTCATTAATGTCTAATTAATGTGCTTTTTTGATAACTTCAGTAAGCCTCATGGCTGTCAGCATTTGCCATCTACTTTTACTTTCCTCCAAATTATTTTTGACATTTTGCTTTCCATTTAACAAGTAAGTGGTTTTTATTCTTTGAGATGTTACTTAATAGATACCACATGTACAGTACCATAAATAAAGAACATTTACTATAAAACAGGTTAATAATACAGTGTAAATATTGTTGCTTACTCTTATATTATGGAAATAAGAAAAAAACTATTTTTGTAACAATTATCTGAACTTGCCAAAAACCAACAGAGGCCATCATGCCTCAGGTGGAAATTAACACAAACTTAAATTTGTACTAGTCTTCCTTTGAGGAAGGAGCCTTAGCAAATGCTTAGAGGCAGCTGCTCATTTGACTATGCAGCCAAATGCTACCAACAGGAGGGAATACTTAGGAGACCAATTTGAATTAACACTTTTGAAAAGTTAGTGAAAGTATAAACACACATGAGGTATAAAAAAATGGAAACAACCATACATATAATTCTCTCTTGGAGCTACACATTTCAGATTTTTCCCGATAGCTCCACTCTGGAAATTCTACCCAGGCCCGTAATCTGGATGCAGTTTCCTACAGTGACAGTTTATCAGTATATCAATTTAAAACATCTTCGTAACTTTATATGATGAATGATTACAAACAAAATATGATCACTTTTCTGGACAAAGTTGAAGTACACCTCTTGAAACTGATCCAAAATAAGACTGACTCGACTATTAGCTCAAAAGCATGCAAAGAAGGAGGTTATTATATGCCCCAGTTTAATCTGCAAGGATCCAATATTTGGACTAGAAAAGGGTGACTGGGGAAGGCAGGTTGTAAACAGAGTAAGGGAAGGGGCTTAATCACAGTTTTGAGGCTAGAATTAGCAAGTTGTGTACAGAGGATACTAGGAAATTGGCTTTATCAGACTAAGAGGTCTGTGCTACTTAAACTAATATTAAAAGTTGAAAAACTTGATTCTAGACAGTAAATGTTTGAAAACAAGTATTTTGTTGTAGTAGCTTTGTTTCTTTATTTGGGGATTTCAGAAAAACTTTGGTTTGTGGAGTTCGTTCCCCAGGTATCTTTATAATTTTTGTTTAACCTATGTACACTTCACATGCAACAAACTTTAAGTACCAGTATGTGACAGATATTGCATAAAGCTTTCAGGATACTCTTGCAGTTCCGGCTTACACAGATTTTCATAGTACATTGATTTGTTTTGAAAAATGCCTTTATTTACTTTTAATTGTTATAATATTCTGTTTCTGGGTATAATGTTAGGCCAATATAACCTAGGTATTTATGGATATACATATTTGAAAAGTGTGAGTGATTTTTCAAATGTAAGTAATATAATGATGACTGCCTTAGTCAGCTTGGGCTGCCATAACACATTATTGTTCACTGAGTGCCTTAAACAACAGAAATTTGTTTTCTCTGAGTTCTAGATGCTGGAAGTCTGAGATCAGGGTGCCATCCAGGTCAGGTTCTGGTGAGGGCTCCCTTCTTGATTTGCACACAGAGATGGGCACCTTCTCACTTGTCCTCATATGGTAGAGAGACAGCCAGAGAGACAGCAACCTTTGGTTATGAGAGCCCCACACTACTGGACTTCATGGTAAGAGAGTTAGCTTCCAAAGGTCCAGCTCCAATTACCATCACATTAAGTGTTAGGGCTTCAACATATGCATTATTGTGGGGGGTATACAATTCACTTCATAGCTTTGACTCAGGTGCTTCATTTAACAAGTATAGTATTTTGCCATATTTGCTTCAGAATTTTTTTTTATTTTTTTAATATAAAAAGCTTAAAATTGAAGGCACATTTATACATCTCTCTAATACTATTACCTTGCCTATCTAAAAATAACACTTATCCTTGCATTTTTTGGTGTAGCCTTTCAGTGTTATTTAATAACTTACTGCTTATTTATATACCTATAAACAATATTATGATGTGTCCTTTTATATGTTATGTAAAATGGTACAATAAATCTATAATTCATTCTTTAATTTTTGTTTTACTACTATATTCAAGATACTATGAGATAGATATGTTTCCATATATATATATAAATGTACAAGAGAATCTCAAAAATAGTAAGAGTAAAGCACAAATCAAAGAATGAACTATGGAGGATTCCTCCAGGATTGCTCCAGAGCACAGTTCCCAGCGAGAGAGATGCAGAAGGTCAGTGATCTCTGCATTTCCAACTGAGGTACTGGGTTCAATTCAATGGGACTGGTTGGACAGTGTCTGTAGCCCAAGGAGGGCAAACCGAGGCAGGATGAGGTGCTGCCTCACCTGGGAAGTGCAACTGGCTGGAGGATTAGGGACTTTTCCCCGTCCAGCACTCCGGTTCAGATACTGTTCAGATGCTGCTCTCATGGCCTTTGCAACCCACAGACCAGGAGATTCTTGCCAGGCTGAAAAACATTGCGAGTAACCAGCACAGATCTGAGTGGAGGCTGTGGCCAGCAACACAGGTTGTTGGCACAGATCTGGGTGGATGTTTTGACTAGTGCTGAGAACTCCTGCAGGATGGAGCTACCTGCTCCCCAGAAAGAAGGGGAGCTGAAAGCAGCGAGATAGGTGATACAGCTTGGCAGTTCCCACTCCCACAAAGACCAACAAACTGAAGCCCTCTTGCTTGAGAATTTTACAGCCAGCACATCAGTTCAAGCTTGACCCAGGAAAATTGAACTCGGGGAGAAGGGCATCTGCCATTATGGAGGCAGTTCTAATGTCACCTGTGCAAACAAAAGCCAGAGGAAGCCTACACAGCAGCTGGACAGAGTCTGTGGCAGCCCTGCAGTGCCTCTGCAGGCAAACAAGGGACAGACTGCCTCCTCAAGAGGCTCCCTGACCCCTGTATAACCAAAAAGATGTCTCATACAGGAGACCTCTGGCTGACAACTTGCTTATACCCTTCGTGGATGAAGCCACCAGAGGAAAGATCAGGCAGCAAACGTTGCTGTTTTTCAGCCCCCACAGGTGATTCCCAGACAAGCAAGGTCTGGAGTGGATCTCCAGCAGTCCTACAGCAGAGGGCCCTGACTGTTAGAAGGAAAACTAAAAAACAAAAAGAAATAGCTTCAACATCAACAGAAAGGACATCCACTCAGAGACCCCATCCAAAATCACCAACTTCAAAGATCAAAGGTAGATAAATTTACAAAGACAGGAAGAAACCAACACAAAAAAGATGAAGTCATCAAAGACCAGAATGCCTCTCCTTCTCCAAGGGATCACAACTCCTCATCAGCAAGGGAACAAAACTGGATGGAGAATGAGTTTGATGAATTTATAGCAGCAGGCTTCAGAAGGTGGGTAATCTCAAACTTCTCTGAGCTAAAGGAACATGTTCTAACACAATGCAAAGAAACTAAAAACCTTGAAAAGTGGTTAGACGAAATGCTAACTAGATTAACCAGCTTAGAGAAGAACATAAATGACTTCATGGAGCTGAAAAACCCAGCACGAGAACTTCACAAATCATACACAAGTCTGAGTAGCCAAATTGATCAAGCAGGAGAAAGGATATCAGAGATTGAAGATCAACTCAATGAAATAAAACAAGAAGGCAAGATGAGAGAAAAAAAAGTAAAAAGAAATGAACTAAGCCTCCAAGAAATATAGGATTATGTGAAAAGACCTAATCTATGTTTGGTGTACCTGAATGTGTCAGAGAGAGTGAATGGAAGCTGAAAAACACTCTTCAGGATATTATGCAGAACTTCCCCAGCCTAGCAAGGCAGGCCAACATTCAAATCCAGGAAATCCAGAGAACACCACAAAGATATTCCTCAAGAAGAGTAACTCCAAGGCACATAATTGTCATATACACCAGGGTTGAAATGAAGGAAAAATGCTAAGGGCAGCCAGAGAGAAAGATTGGGTTACACAAAAAGGGAAGCCCATCAAATTCACAGTGGATCTCTTGGCAGAAACCCTACAAGCCAAAAAAGAGTGGGGACCAATTTTCAACATCCTTAAAGAACTTGCAACACAGATATTCATATCCAGCCAAACTAAGCTTCATAAGGAGAAATAAAATCCTTTACAGACAAGTAATTGCTGAGAGATTTCATCACTACCAGACCTGCCTAACAAGAGTCCTGAAGAAAGCACTAAACATGGAAAGGAACGACCAGTACCAGCCACTGCAAAAACATACCAAATGGTAAAGACCAACAACACTATGGAGAAACTGCATCAACTAATGGGCAGAACAACCAGCCAGGAACAAAATGACAGGATCAGATTCACACATAACAATATTAACGTTCAATGCAAACAGCCTAAATGCCCCAATCGAAAGACACAGACTGGCAAATTGGATACAAAGTCAAGACCCATTGGTGTGCTGTATTCAGGAGACCCATCTCCCATGCAAAGACACACATAGACTCAAAGGAATGGAAGAATATTTACTAAACAAATGGAGAGAAAAAAAAAAGCAGGCATTGCAATTCTAGTCTTTGATAAAACAGACTTTAAACCAACAAAGATTAGAAGAGACAAAGAAGGGCATTACATAATTGGAAAAGGATCAATGCAACAAGAAGAGCTAACTGTCCTAACTATATATGCACCCAATACAGGAGCACCCAGATACATAGAGCAAATTCTTAATGACCTACAAAGAGACTTAGATTCCCACACAATAGTGGGAGACTTTAATACTCCACTGTCAATATTAGACAGAATATCAGCAAGGATATCCAGGACTTGAACACAGATGTGGACCAGGCAGACCTAATAGACATCTACAGAACTCTCCACCCCAAATCCACAGAATAAACATTCTTCTCAGCACCACATCACACTTACTCTAAGATAGACCACATAATTTGAAGAAAATCACTCCTCAGCAAATGCAAAAGAAAAGAAATTGTAACAGTCTCTCAGACCACAGTGCAATCAAATTAGAACTCAGGATTAAGAAACTCACTCATGCCAGGCGTGGTGGCTCACACCTGTAATCCCAGCACTTTGGGAGGCTGAGGCAGGTGAATCATGAGGTCAGGAGGTCAAGACCAACATGGCCAAGATGGTGACACCCCATCTTTACTAAAAACTACAAAAATTAGCTGGGTGTGGTGGTGGTCACCTGTAATCCCAGCTACCCAGGAGGCTGAGGCAGGAGAATTGCCTGAACCTGGGTGACAGAGGTTGTAGTGAGCTGAGATTGCACCACCGCACTCCAGCCTGGGAGACAGAGACTCTGTCTCAAAAAAAAAAAAACTCACTCAAAACTGCACAACTACATTGAAACAGAACAACTTGCTCCTGAATGATAACTGGATAAACAATGAAGTGAAGGCAGAAATAAAGATGTTCTTTGAAACTAATGAGAACGAAGACACAACGTATCAGAATTTCTGGGACACATTTAAAGCGGTGTCTAGAGGAAAATTTATAGCAATAAATGCCCATATGAGAAGCGAGGAAAGATCTAAAATCGACACCCTATCATGAAAATTGAAAACGCTAGAAGAGCAAGATCAAACAAATTCAAAAGCTAGCAGAAGACAAGAAATTACTGAGATCAGAGCAGAACTGGAGGAGATAGAGTTCTCCTTCAGAACTGTATCCAGCAAGCATCTTGTACTTCAAAAAATCAGTAAATCCAGGAGCTGGTTGTTTAAAAAGATCAACAAAATAGACAGACTGCTAGCCAGACTAATCCAAAAGAAAAGGGAGAAGAATCAAATAGATGCAATAAAAATGCTGAAGGGGATATCACAACTGATTCCATAGAAATACAAACTACAATCAGATTACTACAAACAACTCTATACACATAAACCAGTAAATCCGGAAGAAATGGATAAACTATTGGACACGTAAACCTTCCCAGCACTAAACCAGGAAGAAGAGAGAGATTGATTTAAGTGAAATGGCTCACAGAGTTTTTGGGGGCTAGCAAGTCTGAAATATGTATGGTCAGCCAGTAGGCTCGAAATTCAGGTTAGAGTTGTTGCATTTCTGAATTTGAAATCTGCAGGGTAAGCCAACAGCAGCATTTCTAAACTGCTATCTTTTTTTTAAATTATTATTTGTACTTTAGCTTCTAGGGTACATGTTCAGATCATGCAAGATCGTTGCAAAGGTACATTCATGGCAATGTAGTTTGCTGCCTCCATCCCCCCATCACTTATACCTGACATTTCTCCCCACGTTGAGGCAGAATTGCTTCTTCGGAAAACCTGCCATTACTCTTACGGCATTTGTGATTGAATGCAGCTCACATTGTGTAAGGTAATCTGCTTTACTCAAAGTCTAATAATTCAACTATTAATCACTTCTTAAAATACTTTCACATAACATCTTGACTAGCGTTTGACCAAACAACTGGGTACTATAGTTAGCCAACTTGGATCAATCTCTCTTGACTTCCTTTCTCTGAAAAACCCTGACTAATTCAATCTTGCATCCAGCAAGCATCTTGTACCCACTTATTGATTATAATAATTCATATGTAGCTTATTTTGGGTTTTCTATGAAGAATAAACATTTTATTTATTTCCATTTCTTATATATTTTATTTCCTTTTCTAGCTTTTTATAGTGTCTACGGGAAACCTATACACATAAAAATATATTAGAAAAAAAAGAGAGAGAAAAAAAGAAAGCATGCTTACCTTTTATAGCTGCATATGCAAACTCATAATACAAATCATTGGAAAAAGAAATATGTTCTAATAACATATTTTTAATGTTTGTGTACAAAGATGTTTCTCTGTCAAAATTTTCCATGCACTGAAAGATAGCAGTTTATGATGCATATTAAATAAACTTGCTTAAAAAGTAATGGCTTGAGAATCCAATAGAATGTTGAATAGCAGAACTGATAAGATATTCAGGTGGAACGCTTTTAATATTTTATAATTCTATATTCTGCCATGGATTTTTATAGATATACTTTAAAGGAAGATTTTAAAAATTCAATTTTATTAAAGTATTTATAGGTAATACATGTTGCTATTTGGCTAATTATTTTTATGCATATAAACACAAATTCTCTTGAATTTTAAATTCTGTTAAGGTAACTAAACATATTGATTCATCTTGAAATGTTGAACCAACCTACCATTTCTGGAATAACCTCATCCTGACTGGAACACTTTACTGTTGTTATATTTTGTTAGATTCTGTTTGTACATCTTTTCTTTAGAATTTTCACATTGTGGTTTTATGGGTTTTAATCCTTGTTTTCTAGCCCAGTGTGTGGTTAAAATTTGTCAAATGCTCCATATTAATTTTTTGATTTTTCTTGTTTTTCTGTTAATTTGGTATCATTAAATTAAAGCTACATAATTAAGCATTTAGAATTGTTGAATTTTTCTGGTAAGTTGCATTTTTTATCACTATAAAATGTTCCTTTTTTTCCTAAACTCATATCTCCATTTTATAAAACTCTTTGATATCAACATCATTAGAGTAGCTTTTTTTAAAAGTTTGGTTTCTGCTTTTAATATTCTCCTATTTGTTACTTTTAACTATTTTCTTAGCTGTATTTTTAGATATTTTCTTGTAACAAGCATAAATTTATTGCTGTTGTTGATAATTTCAGTCTGAAAATCTTTGACTTTAATATGGTATGTAATTCATTAAACTTATTGGATACTATTTGCTTACAATATTTTTCACATTTTACATCCATATCTTTGCTCTACTTTATATCTTCTTTTAGTTTGATTTTTTCTTATTAATATGAGCTTACTAACTTGAAAAATCTCTATATGGAAGCCAGAGCTTACTCTATGCATGTGTAACTTTTAAGCACCCATTCAAGACTTAAATATGGAACTCTCTCTGGCTTAAAACTCAGTTGTTATTAAGTCAAATCACAGATGCCAATAACTAAAGAACTCTAGTACATCAGAGTAGAACTGACATAATTCACTATAACAAAATTTTCTAGAAACTGCATCTTACCTTAAAAATTCACACATTTTTCCTCACAGTGTACTTTAATACATTGTTCGCTTTAATATTTAAAAAGTATATGTAAAGTGCCCACTAATAAAATATAAGTCCTCTTATTAGTTATTTTATGTGATGCTATATCAGGGCTCAATCAATTCTTGAAAGCTGGGGTGAATGGAAAGAGATTTGATGCTGTCTATTGAGATCACCTGCATGATTCTTCTTTTCTGTCTCAGTAATGTGATATTTAAAGAGCCGGATTCACAGAAGTGGATGGTTAGAAATATATGTGAGTGGTTTTCTTTTCTTTTTTTTTTTTTTTTTTGAGACGGAGTTTTGCTCTTGTTACCCAGGCTGGAGTGCAATGGCGCCATCTCGGCTCACTGCAAGCTCCGCCTCCCGGGTTCAGGCAATTCTCCTGCCTCAGCCTCCCGAGTAGCTGGGATTATAGGCACATGCCACCATGCCCAGGTAATTTTTTTTTTTTTTTGTATTTTTAGTAGAGACGGGGTTTCGCCATGTTGACCAGGATGGTCTCGATCTCTTGACCTCGTGATCCACCCGCCTCGGCCTCCCAAAGGATTTTCTTTTTTTTAATGCACCATTTTTTAAGTTGCCAGAGCCATCACAGAAAATTACCCAAAATGTGCTGGGTTTGGCAGAGATAAAAGTATAATTTTCAGAAGGCCTCAGTCTTAGTCACTTCCTATCCGAGTAACCAAGCATATTGCTTGGTAGAATCTAGGTACTCAGGAAATGTACTTTGTTGTTGTGGTAGTGGTTATGAGGATGTCCGGGTTTGAACTGTTCTCATCTTAATGATGCCAAATATCTCAGAGTTACAAAGAATAGGATGCGACTCTGAGAACAGCTCCTTGATTTATAAAAACCAATAGCTAAGATTAAATTGCCTTTTTTTTAAAAAAAGTACACTTCTAAAACTGCAGTTAGGATATGAAAAGGCAAGTCATCGCTTAGTGGAAACTTCACAGCGTATTTATCAGACAAAGGATTTGTGTCAAGAATAAACAATTCCTACAAGTCTCTTACAAAACAGATAACCCAATCAAAGAATAAACAAAGTACTTGAATAGTTACCTCGCAAAAGATTACAAATGGTGAATAAGTATATGAAAATATGCTCAGTATTAGAGAAGTTAAAGTTAAATCCACAATATGATACCATTATACACCTATTAGAATGGCTAAAATTAAAGAGACTGACTGTATTATGTTTGTGAAAATATGGAGCAACTGGAACTCTCATACAATGCTCAAAGGAATGTAAACTGGCACAGTTACTTTTGAAAACAGCTTAGCAATTTCTTAAAAAGTAAAAAAAAAAAAACTTTCCTATAACCTAATTATTCCACTTCTAGGTATATATCCAAGAGAAATGAAAACATATCCATACAAAGACTTGCACCTATCTGTTCTAATTGTCTCTATTATAGTAGCCCCAAACTGTAAGCAACCCAAGTGTCCATCAACAGAGGAACCTCAGTGTATCCATACAATATGATGCCATGCAGAAACAAAAAGAAATTAGTTACTGAGACACAATTAAGAACCAGTGAGTAATCTAACATTTATGGGTAACTTAATGCTTAGGTTGACTACAAACAAAAGTGCTATTAATTATAATGCCACTGACATCTCAGAATGAAATAGACAAACTGAAGTGTTGCCATTGCATAGAGTACTCAAAGAAAACTGATTTTCTGGCAAGTAGTTATCCATACTAGTGAATTGAGAGAATACTATAATACACTTACCTAAATGTGTAGAAACTTGTATAAATAAATCTTAGTGCATGTACATTTCAAATTCCAGCTATTTTTAATTCAGGTTAATTAACCTGGTTTTGTTCTTTGTAGTACCCCACAAATGTATACAATATTTTTGGTGACAATCTTTTAATGAACAATTTTGATTATTTTATGTGATTTTAAAGTCTATTTACATGAAAATAATGGACCCTAATTAAAGCAATGTAGTTTTAAGCAAAATTGATATGAACAAAGTTGCATAGTAAATTGGTCTGCTCCTTTCATTTTTGTATTTCTAACACCTGGGTTTTGCTTCTGAATAAACAGGGTCCTCCTTCTCACTTCCATCCCATGAAGCCTCTCAATCCAATGGGGCTTGTTCTACTTTTCCCTCTATTCACCCAACACTTTACAATTCTCAGGCGAAAAAGGAAAATGCTGTTTTCAAAATCAGAAGTCCTTCTTTGACGTAACTGTTGGAAGTCAATAGGGCTCTTGGCAAATGCTTTTACATTCCCCAAATTCAGGCACAGATTAAATGTACTTGGTGGCATATTTGCAGTTGTAGGGCATGATGTAATTAGCACTGGCCAGTGAGTTGTAGGAAGAAGTGATAGGTGTCACTCTGGAGGGTTGAACATCCAACTGTTACTGCAAGACTCTCTCAGGAATCCTTTTTTTCTTTAGAATGATGGTAAGGAAAGTCCCTGAGTGACTATGCTGAACAGAAGCCCTCTGTTGCACTAATAGAGATACAGTCTCAACCAGAAAAAAATCTTTGCTGTGTTGTTATTGTGACTTGAAGTTTGTTTTTTAGCTTAATATAAGCTAGCCTGTGCTGACTGTTATAATAATGTGTATTAGATAGTCACAGTGGCATGCTAAGGGCATTTATTTAATCTTTGGTATGGAATCCATAAGAGTGAATCTAATGGCAAAATTTCTGCCATGGTAAAGGGAGCAAGAATTTCTCTGCTGGAGAATAAATAGGGCAAATGGACTTTAATATGTGCTTCTTAAAGCATGTGATATAAGCAGTTACACATCAGTCTACCTACAAGGTTAATTGCTGATGGTAGTTTAATTGATGAATACTTTTGTGTTTTGAGTTTGTGATTAAAAATGAAAATACAAGGTAGCTATTTAAGGTCATATCTGTCTCCAGTCTCCTCACACAGATTCTTAGCATTTTGGTACTCAGACATTACCTAAAATACATGAGTAGCTGATTGGAAGACATTCACTACAGAACTCACTTATTTAATGGACAATATTATCAGAATATTTCTTTCCTCTCACTTTAACAGTTGTGATTTGTGTAAAATTAGGAAATCAGAGAAACCTACTTTGCAATTACCAAAAATCTTAGAAAAAATTCCCAGCTCTTGCATTGATAGCATTGCCTGAAGCTCTGTGAAAAAAAATTCTGAAGTTTAAATAGGAAAAATGCATTGTAAGGGTGATGACAGTGGCTCACCAGTAATTCTGTAAAATATGACTAATAGTACTGGAACAAGAATAAAGAGTTTAGATTTTTTGGGAGGGAACACAAACAAAGACTGGTCTTTCGTTATAGACAGATCACATATAACTCCTTAATGAAAATCTACCTGCCAGAAACTCAAAAATATTTTTTGTGAACAATTTTTCAAATACAGTGTCAAGTCTTACCCAAATTAAATCAAAATATCAGATCAGTGGAGAATTAAAATATATATATTTTTTAAATGCAGGCAAAAGGGCATGTGATGTTTTACAGACATTCCAACACCTTCAGGAAATTTGAACTCACACCAAAGGGTCTGATAGTCATTTGAGTCTCCATCTGTACTGGAACACATGTGCACACACCAGGCACACTGAATCACTCCAGTGGAAAAAAAATCTCTGGTCTTAAATTATAGAAGCCTTCTACCATTCTTCTTACCACAAGTCTTTGGCAGCTTGAAACTGCCAAACTGCCAGAGTGACTTAGGGTGATCTGGTCACAAAGCTGCCTTTGGTACTATAAGCCACAATGCTGACTATAAGTAACTGCTGCTTCAGGGACACAGCAACTATATACTAGAAGGTCTAGAAGAATTCTAACAGTAAGGACATATTGGGGTGAAAATAGTTTGCTCCTTCAGGAGGCATTATTTGTTCTGGTGTTTCTAAGACAGCCACTTCATAGTGTCTTGTAAATTTAATTATTTGCTTCATTCATATTGCAGCTTGTCAAAAATTTGGATGTACTTAAAATAATATTCATATCTGTTAAAACCAAGAACACCTCTGCCATTCTCAAATTTTTGGTGGCCTACAGAAAAAAATCTTTTAATATATATTTTGAGAGTAAAATAAATGAAAACTTTAGATTTTATTGGGGTGAGTTCACTAGTAGGTGTCTTGAGGGCAATGTATATAAAAGACATTAAAATCATTGCTAAACTTTACTATAATGTTATTGTGTTAGTTGTATGTGACCTAATCAGTAATCTTACTGTTATTGCTCCCATGCTACAGTTGGAAAAACTTGAGTCTTGAGATTTCTATTTGTCCAAGTCTGCTTGGAAACGGGCAGAAGACAAGATTCAAACTCAGTTTCAACTCTTAACCACTGTTCTATTTTGCCTTCTTAAATACCCCTTCCTTGTCTACTTTATACTAAAGTGTTAGTTCCTCTTGAAAATCTGTACATCTTTGAAAGTTATCGTTAGTGTTCATATCAGATATTTTATTGGAAAAATAAAGCAGATATTTTAGTACTTGTGAGCACCAACTCTGGAACCATCATCAAATCCCAGGACTACCATTTCCCAGCTGTGCAACCATAGAGGAATTACATGCAGTTTCCATGCTTCAGTTTTTACACCATATAGCCATGCTGTTGAGGTTAAATGAGTTAATATTTACAAAACCCAAACAGTGCCCAGTAAATCACATGCAAATACAGGTGTTTTATTATTATTACATATGTCCATTAATGCCATATTTACATATTTAAATAAATCATAGCCCATTGATAAGCTAGTCCAGCTCAGCCATGCAAATGGTATAGAAATTCCTTTTCAGAAAGTTAAATACTAAAAAGCCTCCCTGCAGCTGTGACTCAGCTAAGTCCCAGTCCAGAGCAGGACACAACAAAAAAGTGATGGAGTGTCCCATTGACTCAAACTTTTAGTTCTAACTTTGACCCCGTTCTGTCTCCTCCAGAAAGATATTCAAATTTATTTTCTTGACATAGCAGTCTCATTCGAAACTTTATCTTTCATTTCAACAACTCTTTGGGCCATCTCAGTTGATACATTTCAAATTTCCTGCTGGCCAGGTAGCGCTAATACCTGCATTTCCCATTTATTCCCTTCACATCATCTCAGGACTTTCTTCACTGAGGAGGTGTTTTCAGATTTGGAGTGAATATTGAAACTATAGAGCAGTAGCTGGGGGCAAAAAGGCCAAGAGTGTGGAACTGCTCATTAATCAGCATCCAGAACTGCCACGGATTAGAACTTGGGGAAGCGGGGCACATTCTTCCTCCAGTGTGAATATGGAAGTGCTTGGCCTCTCTCATCTTTCTCTTTTCCTGTGGTGACTCAAAAAATGTGCAAGCTTTGGCTCCTTGCCAGTGGGGTGATTTTTGTTTGTTTGTTTGTTTGTTTAAAGAAAAGTGTAAAGTATTTTCACATTAAATGAAGAACTTCAGACATCTCCAGGAATCTGTCCACTGAGGGCTTGTTAAAATCCAACAAAGACCCATTTATACTTTCAGAGAACCTCTTCTTCCTTTGCTGGGTTGCCCTGGGGATTTTTATTTCTTTCTGCAACACTACTCTATTTTGTCTTAGCTGTTCCTGAGAGGAATCATGGCCAAATGCATTCTTTTTTTAACCCTCAGGACTCTCTTGTTTTTATTTAATTTCATCTATCTTCTTAGTAATCTTTTTTTTTTTAAAGAAGATAAATGAGTTGATTTTAATCACCTAGACCCCAAGTCAGTGGTGACAGAAACATTTATTTCTGACTTTTGTAGTCATAGGAGATTTACCTAAAAGTTAGTTTTCTCTGAGTTTTTGATTGGATTCTTCATTCCAAGTTTTGTAAGACCTCCTACATATATTCAGTTTTCACAAGAGTTTTCAGGAAATACATTTAGGAGAACATATTCAAATGAAAAGTATTCTCATCCTCCTATATTTGTATGGGTACATATATATCTTGCCTGTTTTGGTGGTGAAAAAATCTGTTTCTTCACAAGAGCAAGATTATAAACTCTCACAAGTTAAGGTTCTATTTGCTACTCCACTCGCCAGCAAGGTGTATTCCATACATCAGGCACTCACAACATGTTGTTTGAGGGAAAAAATGAAGGATTTAAAGATGATAAAATATTTAGCCTCAAGGAACAGTTTTGAATTAGGTCTTTAATCTTTTATAATTAAGCACTTGCCATTTTCTTTGCCCTGTTTGTACAATTAACTATATACCACACATGTTACAGGAAAGAAACAAATGCAATATTTCTTATTGATATGGTAGACTGACACCAAATTCATAGATCTTGTGTGGAGTGCCTGGAAGATTGAGATCATGGCTGCAGCACGGTTATTTAGTACCACATGGCAGGCTGGCTTATCGGCAGTTGTGTCAGCAGTCATCTCAGAGTTACAGCTGGTGCCACACTGGACTCCCAGGCTTCAAAGCAACACGTAAAGGAGGTATCTTCATTGTTGTTTGAGAGTTCCAACTTAATAATGAAAAGAATATTACTAACCAAAAGTGAATTTGTTTTCTGTCCAATCACATTTGATTAATTAATCTGGAATAATATAAACTTTATGCATGACTTTGATTTTTTGCTGTATAGTAAAGGATGTGAATAATAGTAATCACGTAATTTAATTGTCCAAAAAATTAAGTTAAATCATATGGCAGGCCTTGTAGAAGAACTTTACACAGTAAAACTGAAAAATATTTTTAAAAAATTTGTTAATGCATCCATCATTTATTTTTCGGCCTGTCTTGTCTATCTTGTCTGTTTATGAGGTGAGGAGCCAAGACTGAGAACCACTGCTATAATTGACATTGGTTCTTCTCTAAGATCACTGTTTCCCATGGAGACCTCTTTACTAGTAGATCTTTTCTCTTTCACACCTCTTACCCCTCGGTCCGGAGATGGGGCAGATGTACTTGTTGCTCCTTTCCACTTCTAGGTAATCTGTTCCCTTTCACTTACACATCTTTGCGGCTTTAAAGCTCATGCTATGAGACTATACCTTACCCTTCCTTTCTTGTTTCACTCATTTACTGACCTTCAGGATGCTTCTGTCCTTCAGGAGTTTAGTTTTTAGATAAAAGTTGCTCTTCTCCAAAGTATTCCTGATTTCAAAACTTATTTTCAGTCAGTTTCTTAGTTTTTTGACTTCCTTTCATCTTATATTATCACCTTCCACCTACAGAAGACAATTGGTACTATGGCTATACAGTATATTTTCTTATTTTTACCAACATGTTAACTTCTTTAAAGATTGCAATTTCAGGCATTTCTCTCTATGACTACCACTTGTCTTTCCAGTTCACACCCACTATATCCCACTGGGGCCGAAATCAGTTGCTCATACCACTTTTTCATTGTCCTTTACCACAACTTTTGGTTCTTTTATTTACTCACCTTATGTTCTATGTTCTATCACTATAATAACTCTCTCTCCTTACAGTGTATCTGTCTTGATAGTTTCCTCCCTGGCTAACCTGTGATTAAATCCATCTATCTGCCTACTCCACATCTGCTTTTATACTGCTAAACATGACTGTAGAAAAACACAACCATGATTGCCTTCTTTTAACTTTATGACCTCTAATCTCAAGTGGGTACTTAATGCCACCTGACAATCATAGTGCTTCACATCATTCATTCTCCCACTCTCCCTGAAAAATATTTCATACCTTTAATTTTCTCCTCTAACTTCTAAAACTTTCTCCTAAACCGTAACTCCTAGCTGATGACCTTGCTTCCAGATTAAATAGAAACACTCAAAAGAGAGTTTCCACAAGCTCCTGCCATCATAACAAACCACATACTTGCATGTGTTTCTTGGACAGTGGATGACTTAAGGGTGTTCCTATCCAAAGACAATCTCTCCATGTGGCAGGAGACTGCTTGCTTTCTCTTATACTTTAATACATTCTTCTCCTTCCTGTATCATTTCCCCCTGTATCATTTCTACAATTCAGTAGAAAGATGTAAACTTTCTACTGAATTGTTTATGTCAACCTATTACTCTCATTGTGAAAGCAAGTGTACACTCTGTGATTGTTCCAATATCACAGGCAAAGTACAACGCTTCTGTGATGTAGTTCCCAGTATCCTGGGGACAAAGGATGATTATACCTTGAATATTGCAGGAAGTGTACACCACTACTGTAGTATTGTTTCTAATATCCAAAAACGGAGAGGATATTACACAAAATAGAAAGCGCACAAGCACCCCGTGATATTGTTCCTAATAACGAGGGGATTACAGATGACATTACTCACGATATAACTGGGGCTATATGCCAGTCCTGTGATATTGTTCCTAATATCCAGAGAAGGAGAGGAGAATGTTACAAACATGCTCTTATTTCTCACCTCTAAAAAGAGGATATTATTGCTTCCATCATCCTATTCAGCTACCACTGATTTTCCTTATTTCCTGTTACAGAAAATCCTCTCAAAACATTGTCTAAATTCACTCCCCAATTCTTCTCCTACGTTCTTTATTAAACATTAAATAAGCTTTGACTCCACTTTAATAAAATTTTCTTATCAAAGATACCAACGGCCTCCATATCGTTAAAGCCAGTGCTCAGTTCTTATTCATTCACCTTCTTACTTAACCTTTTACCAGATTTTGAAACAGTTGATTACTCCCTTTTCCTTGGAATTTGCCTTATGTGGCTTCCAGGATACTACATTACAGCTTTTTTCTATTTCACTGTCTGCTCCTTCTTGGTCTCCTTTGAGGAGTTGCCTTAATCTCTCATAACACAAATTGCCAAAGTACAGTAAGGCTCAGTCCTCAGACTCTGCTCTTTTCTCCCTGTATTTACTATTTTGACAACCTCATCTTTTTCATTATTTTAAAAATCATTTGAATGAATATGTCCAGCTTAGGCCTCTCTCCTCAACTTGAGTCCTCTTTTCTTAGATAGTCAATAAGCATCTGAAATTTATCAAGTCCAAAGTTACACTTCATCTTTCCCTCCAAACCTGCTCCTCAAAGAGTCTTCCCCATCTCCATAAATGGCTGCTCCACATTTTCATTTTCTCAGGCCTAAATCCTGGGAGTCATAGATGATCTTTCTCCTTCTTTCATAAACCTATGTCCAATCTGTCACCAAGTGCTGCTCATAGTACCTTTAAAATACACCTATGATCCAACCTATATGTACTCTCTTCATGGCTCATAGTTCATCCTAGGTAATTATCAATTCTTGCCTAGGTAATTGCAATAACCTTCTAACTAGTATCTTTATTTCTGCCTTTGTCATCCCAACAGTTTATCATCAGTGTAAGAGATTTATAAAGCATAAATTCATACATATCACTCTTCTACGCAAACTCTCCAATGTCTTCTCATCTAGGCAGAGTAGAAGCCAATGAGCTTATATTGTTCTACATACTATGGTCTGTTCAGGGCTCTTTGATAATCACCACCTTGACGGCCACATTCACCACCTTGCTCTTCCTCATATACTTCACTCATAATCTGTCTTCAAAACTGTTGTACTTGTTTGCTTTACAGAACGATTTTGCTTGATAAATCCATGTAACTGTATTTCTGTCTTTCTTGATAGATGTGTTCAACTGTCCTTCTCAGTGAAATATTTCTTGGTCACAGTATTTGATATTCCATTCTCTTTGTCTATATATTCATTTCTTAATTTTTTCCATGACATCTATTCATATCTACCTTATTATACATTTTAATTGTTTATTTTCCCTATTATCTACCTCTGTTTGGTAGAGTTTTTGCTCCATTTTGTTTTATGCACTACTGTACTTCCTAGAATAATGCCTGGAACATAGTTGGCATTCAGTAAATATTTGCTGAATAAATAGCTGAATGAATTGATAAGTAAGTATAGCAATGCTTGTGATTACCCAATGGCAAAAGCCTTATTGAGATCCTGGGGGGAAAATGACTGCAACCGACAGAAAAGAGGAAAAATTCCTTTTGAGTGTTTAAAAAGATGACACTGAAATAGAAGGGTTACTTGGTAATTGTGTTAGTATTTTAAAGAGCTAAAATGTACAAATTATGTAAGATTCTTTTCTATATTTACAACTATATAGCTTACATGATTAATCATTTATTAAGAACATTTGTTCTTCATAAGAGTTTGACAGAATATTAAGGTAAAGTTCATTAGTTAAACACCAATTTATACAGGACAGAAAATTTATAAGGCTTTACTGGCAATAACAGAAGTAAACTAAGATGACTGAGAACATTGTATTTAGAGATTTTTATTGACTTTTTGGCATTATTCCTTTATAGGTTAGAATTAGCCAACTTCACATTTAGAGCCAAAATGAAGTACCATATGAGGTGGGAGGCTTGTGCCCTATGATACAGATTTTGCACTTGGATTTTATGTAGACTCCAAGATAATTTAGTCGTTACAAGTTCTTTTACTATAGTTGGTTATTTAGCAATTAGCAGTTTATATACTTGCAGGGTTTTTGTACTACCTTATTAATCAGTCTATGCTTCTCCTCCTGCCAGTAATTATTGAGTTCCTTTAGAAGGTTGAATCTTCTTTCTTTCAGGGAATGAAAAGGAACCAAAGACAGACTGAAGAATTCCAAGTGCTCTCCAAAAAAAAAAAAAAAAAAAATTCGTAGTGAATTAGCAGAGGGAGGAGAGGGAAGTGGAAAAGAGCAGCCGCATGAGTTCATGGGCCTGGCTTTTTATCATGCCTACTCTTGGGGCCACATCAGTGGCCTTGCTTTCATGCCAGAAGCAGTGCAAATCATAATTAGAATATGGAATATTGCAAAGAAAGGGGAAAAGGCCCCATCTGTGCAGCCACTTTAACTACAAGCCCAGAATCCGTTTTACAGCTGAGGCACAAAGACAGTATTAATACATGTGGTTAGTTCCTTCTCTACACATACTGTAGATTCATTGTGTCTGCTTTTCCTAGGTGGAGCAAACACAGACATACAATATTTTGTTCTCTTTTTGCTGTTACACTTCCTTTCTTGCCAGAGGCGGCAAACCCCTTCCTAAGCCATTCTGTCTGTACTGCTCTGCAGGTTGACACCCATCAGCTTGCAAGTAAGCAGGGCTGTCAGCACGGGATATTTTCTCCTCCATTGTCACTGGTCTAATGACATCCTCTGGTTTATGCACTTTTCTCTCCAACACCACCATAAGCTAGAATAACTCACTCAGTCTGGGTGTTAGGCACTTCTCCTATAATTCATGCCAAGTAAAGGAAATCCCTAGACTTAAGGACAAATAGTGTAGCACATGTACAAAGGACTGGACAGTCTCCATGTGTAAACTTTCTATTAAATGTAATGAAACAGCATCTCAATGTGCATGATGTTTTTTTGCAGATAAGTAAGTAGAGATGAGAGACCTTCAAACAACAGGGCCATTATTTCCAAAATCACCGTGGGAATGAGTAAAAGTTTCATAGATTTAGGTTGATTTCAGAGTATAGAGTGCTATGGGAGCTTAACAAATGATAATCAATTATTATTTAAGCACCAGTTTTGATGGAATTATAATGCTAATTGATCTCTTTGGGAATATTCTTTAGATAGCCATCATTTATCTAGACTTGATATCCGGCTTTAATTAAATGTGTTTGCTCCAGTATGAGCATGAAAATGCCATGTACATTTTTGTACTTTGAAACGCTAGTAGGGCTCAGCACATAGTAGGGATTCAAAAATGTGTTTTAAACAGTTGAACTGAATTTTGGGGATTTTTACAACTCTTTGGGTTTTATTTTGGCAACTAAAGCCAGTGGAGAGCTGTGTTCTTGCTGCTCTAGGAATAATTGCGTAAGAACAATGTTTTAGGATTTATTTTTGGCAGGACTTTGGAAAGTACTACTATCTGTCTTTAGCAATACTTGCTTTTTTGGGGAATTTCTTTTGTTTGAATGGGTCAGGTCATTAGAGTCAGTCAGGAACAATTTTCAGGACATAATGTTATGGATGAAGTGTTTTTAATGTGTTTGTTCAGTTTTTTTGTTTTTTAAACAGTACAGTATTTTGGTTATAACCTTCAACAATTATAATTCTGTAATTGAGATGATTGCTTAAACCCAGGTTGGTATATTTTAAGGTTGATGCCATTCTCTAGTTACTGGTTAGTTACATAGACAATGCAATGGAATAACTGGGCCATGAACCATCTTTATTACAATCACATAGCATAGTAGCTCTGCATGCATTAATGTGAAAATAACCATATGAGTAGCATAATTACATGAAAATGGAGCAAAGTAACAAAAAAAGAGAAGAAAACATGGAATAATACATAATCAAGATTGAAAGAAAATGTGTTAAGAAATTTCTGCAAAGTTATAAGTAGAAAAATCTCTGTTAAGGATCACTTATTATGTCTGTAATGATGTTGAATTTTAAAATATGCTTTGTGTTCTTCACTTGAATTAGAAATGTGGTGGATTTGGGGTGAAGGCCGAGTTTAGGTTTCTCTTACCTGTCTGGATCACAATCAGATCATTTATCTCTTAAGGTTGTTTTAAAACAAATTTTTATTATAAAAGAAATTCTTTTTTTTTATTATAATAAGATATTTATTTATTTTTATTGCATTTTAGGTTTTGGGGTACATGTGCAGAACATGCAAGATAGTTGCACAGGTACACACATGGCAGTGTGTTTTGCTGCCTTCCTCCCCTTCACCCACATTTGGCATTTCTCCCCAGGCTATCCCTCCCCAGCTCCACCCCCCACTGTCCCTCCCCTATTCCCCCCAGTAGACCCCAGTGTGTAGTACTCCCTTCCCTGTGTCCATGTGTTCTCATTTTTCATCACCCGCCTATGAGTGAGAATATGTGGTATTTCCTTTTCTGTTCTTGTGTCAGTTTGCTGAGAATGATGTTCTCCAGATTCATCCATGTCCCTACAAAGGACACGAACTCATTGTTTTTGATCGCTGCATAATATTCCATGGTGTATATGTGCCACATTTTCCCAGTCCAGTCTATCATCGATGGGCATTTGGGTTGGTTCCAGGTCTTTGCTATTGTAAACAGTGCTGCAATGAACATTCGTGTGCATGTGTCCTTATAGTAGAACAATTTATAGTCCTTTGGATATATACCCAGTAATGGGATTGCTGGGTCAAATGGAATTTCTATTTCTAGGGCCTTGAGGAATCGCCACACTGTCTTCCACAATGGTTGAACTACTTTACACTCCCACCAACAGTGTAAAAGTGTTCCTTTTTCTCCACATCCTCTCCAGCATCTGTTGTCTCCAGATTTTTTAATGATCGCCATTCTAACTGGCATGAGATGCTATCTCAATGTAGTTTTGATTTGCATCTCTCTGATGACCAGTGATGATGAGCATTTTTTCATATGTTTGTTGGCCTCATGTATGTCTTCTTTTGTAAAGTGTCTGTTCATATCCTTTGCCCATTTTGAATGGGCTTGTTTGTTTTTTTCCTGTAAATCTGTTTTAGTTCTTTGTAAATTCTGGATATCGGCCCTTTGTCAGATGGGTAAACTGCAAAAATTTTTTCCCATTCTGTTGGTTGCCATTTCACTCTGGTGACTGTTTCTTTTGCTGGGCAGAAGCTGTGGAATTTGATTAGGTCGCATTTGTCTTTTTTGGCTTTTGTTGCCAATGCTTTTGGTGTTTTGTTCATGAAGTCCTTGCCTACTCCTATTTCCTGAATGGTTTTGCCTAGATTTTCTTCTAGGGTTTTTATGGTGCCCTGTCTTATGTTTAAGTCTAAAAGAAATTCTTAAGAGCTTAACACTGTCATACATGAAAATTATATTCTGCTTGCTAAGGAATCACTTTCTCATTTTGGTTTTAGGTAATATAAATGCCAAAAAATATCTATCAAGAACTTGTTTTGTGCAGGCAGTGTGCTGAGCAACCTCCTTCATTTACATTAATAAATGTATAATTTTAAGTAAGTGGTTGACATTTTTCTCTAAGGCTAATAAATCAAAATTCTACTAAAGGTAAATAAATAGCCTTCTTTAAGTTGATTTCCTATGCTTTTTGAAACTACTGTTGGCATCTGAATTTTAGTCCATAATCTTTTATTAGAAATAATACTATGGTACTTATCTGATATATAAAACACACACTCGTTCTTTGATCAATAAAAATTAATATCAATATTGATATTGTTCATTGTCATGTTCACCTTTCTACTGATTAGATTGTCAACCTTCAATCTTATCACCAAGTTATTGCAGGGTTCTTGTCTACTTCTATGACATAGCCTCGAACATGGTAGACTTAACATCATGTGTTTACTACAAAATTTCCTCTTCATGAGGACAATTCTTTCTTTCTAGCTTCTCTTGAATTTTGTTTACAACTTAGAGTGCATGCTATTGTTGCTCTGCCCAGTCCCTCACCTCTGTAACCAGTCTGTGTGCCCATCAGCCAGCTTGCTGCTAATGGTTGGTACCCTCACCTTTACAAGTTTCCTTCAGATGCTGATGCTGTTTCATCTTTAAGATGTAGAAATGCCTGAGTTTTATATCTGTGTTCATTCCACCACATCCAATGGCCTATCCATAGCTAATGACTGAAATTGCCTCCTTGCTTAGGTTTCATATCTTGTGTTCCTCATTCACTATTAATTTCTCCCAGGATTACTTGTGAAACAAATCACTTGGATTTAAATTATTGGCTGAGTCTGCTTCACAGAGTAACCAACCAAAGGCCAGTATTACTGAGTTCTGACAAATAAAAGTAGTAAATGAAATGAAATAACACATCATTTTTGCTCTGAGATATTTAAGAGCCAGTGTACCTCTTCCATCTCTTTCCTCCTTTGACAGCAACTTTGGAGGCCATGTTTTAGAAGCATCCTCTATTCTTGGGTCATCATGTGGTGGAACATCTGTCTGGAGAACCACTTTACTTCCTTTAGACTTTTATGAATGACAAACCTTTATTATGGGAAGCCATTGATGGAACACATTGTTTTTGTTATTTACTATAGTGTAGCCTAGCTTATTCTTATAAGTAAGAGTCTTCCCTTTTCATATTTATATATTAATATTTTATTCCCTCTCCCTAGATTTAAAAAAGTTTACATGTGACCTACATAACTTTATATACTTTTTAAGGCCTAGGGCATAGTAAATGTCCTTTATTTATAGAGCATTTGCTGAATGGTTGAATGCTAAATGGCTTAATGAAAAAAAAAAAAAAGAATTGAAGCTAATAAATATGCATATACGTACTTATAAGTGTGTGTGTGTGTGTGTGTGTATGTTTATATTTAAAGTAGAATAAACGTGTTTATAATCCAGGTAGATTAGGTCTTTCTTCGAGTATGTCAGAAATCGTTCATATAATTTACCATAGTAAATATAACCATGTAAATATAACTTAATAATTATTACGGTTTTATGATAGAACTAATATCCAGAATTCTTTCATAAGTGGTCCTTAGAACAAAACAGTACAATTCAAAAGAGTTGAGTTTAAAAGTTCCACGAGAATCTAACTAAATTTATTTTTCAGATATTATGCTATTTTCTTGGCCTCTGATCTTGGGGAAGTGTTGGCACATGGCTCCAGTTCCTGCTCTTTAGATTTGTTTCCTGAATGGAGAAATCCTGGGCACTGTTTTCTTTTGTTCTGCTGGTTAAGGGTGGTACTTACAGGGCAGAAAACTTTTACAGCTATTTGCCTCAATCTGGCATGCTCTGCCAATCCTTGTTTCACTTGTGGTCAGTGAACCCAAACTCTGGAGAGGTTAGTTTCCCACCCAAACTGCCCACCCAGGCCGGGAGCTTGAAATTACCATTTGCTTTTCCTGTCAATTTCATCTTTTTCCATTTGCTTTTACCCTCCTCTGGTTCTCATTGAGTCGAACCCAGCATGGTTTTCCCTTAGTTAACTGCTGTGTTGTTCTAGGCATTAATATCATTGTCAGCACAGTTGTGTGAACAGGTTTTATTGGTTATTTTGGATTTTTTTTTTTCTGCCAGTAGGAAGACTAAGCCTATCCTATTAGCAATCAAATGCCTTGGAGAACCATTCATTTCATATTTGTCATTTTCCAATTCCATTGAAGAGGAATGCTGCTTGCTGTTTGGAATGTTTACTATTTCTGAATAAAAATATTAGTAGAACATGAATAGAAAAAATAGAAATCTCTTAATTCCATCACTCAGGAATAAGCACAGTTAAATTTTTTGTAGAATTTTTAACCTTCTTAACATTCGTGTATAATTGTATACACATAAAACACATGCATCCATACTCAAACATTTTTATGTTGGTATTGTACCACATATGTGATTTTGTATTCAGCTATTTAATTTACACAGTGTTACAGAAATTTCCAAGATTTCAAATTATTGTTAGAATTATTTCTCATGGCTAAAACAACTTCCTATGTAGATAAAACACCTTATATGTAAACCAATCAGTTTTGATATACATATGGAATGTTTCTCACTTTCTAATGAAACTAACTTTATTGTGAAAACATCCATATTGTTCTTATTTATCAACTTGTGCATATATAATTATTTTCTTAAGATCATTTTCTAGCACTGGGTTTTCTGGGCAAAAATAGTAAGAATGTCAGCTTTAATATCTCTTCCATTACTATTTCAGATTACTTTCCTAGATGGTTTTGGCAATTCACATTTCCCACCTTTTATGGCAGTACTTTATAATAATTATTGTATTTGACATTCATGAAACAGATTAAAATTAGATGTCATTGTGGATGTAATTTGCATATCTTTAAATAATAGTTATCAAATAGTTTTTTATAGCTTTCTTGGTCATTTCTAATTCTTTCTGAGGAACCAGTCTGTGTGCCCATCATATAAACCTGAGCAAACCTCAGTATTTTGCCCTTTTCCCCTATTATGCCCTATATAATTTTAATTTGCTTTTAAGAGCTGCTACATATTAAGGATACTAAATTTCTGTCATATATTTTCACAATTTTCTTCTCCTCTTCTAAGTTTGTCATTTTCTTTAAAATTTTATTTATTTTTTACATAAAGCATTTAGGTTCTTTTTACATTCTGCTTTTTGAGTCTGCCTTCACTTGCCATATATAGAAGCATAATCCTGAAAATGATACTATATAAATTTTTTCATATTCTTTCTTGAAAATTGAAAAAAATTACCGTTATAACCATTTGGCTTTAGAGTATTTTTGGAGAAGTAATTTGGGTATTTTAATTCAATTTCTTCCACAGTTTACTGAAACTTTTCTTCCTATTGGTTCAATTCTAGTAATATGTTTTCCTTAAAATGTGAATTTTATCTAGATAGTTTAATGTAGCACACAAATTCATTATTTTTATATTTATATTACTTTTATTTATGAAATAGGTATACAGAATGTGCAGGTTTGTTACATAGGTATACATGTGCCATGGTGGTTTGCTGCCACTATCAACCCATCATCTAAGTTTTAAGCCCCACATGGATTTGGCATTTGTCCTAATGCTCTCCCTCCCCTTGCGCTCCTCCCCTAACAGGTCACGATGTGTGATGTTCCCCTCCCTGTGTCCATGTATTCTCACTGTTCAACTCCCACTTATGCATAAGTTTCCTGGGAAAGATGGCTTCAAGCTTTATCCATGTTCCTGCAAAGGACATGAACCCATTATTTTGTTATGGCTGCATAGTATTCCATGGTATATATGTGCCACATTTTTCTTGTCCAGTCTATCATTGATGGGCATTTGGGTTGGTTCCAAGTCTTTGCTATTGTAAATAGTGCTGCAATAAACGTACATGTGCATGTGTCTTTATAGTAGAATGATTTATAATCCTTTGGGTATATGCCTATTAATGGGATTGCTGGGTTGAATGATGTTTCTGGTACTAGATCTCTGAAGAAGTGCCACACTGTCTTTCATAATGGTCTAACTAATTTACACTCCCACCAACAGTATAAAAGCATTCCTATTCCTCCAGTGCCTTGCCAACATCTGTTGTTTCCTGACTTTTTAATGATTGCCATTCTAACTGATATGAGATGGTATCTGATTGTGGTTTTGATTTATATTTCTAATGAACAGCGATAATGAGCTTTTTTTCATATGATTGTCGGTTACATAAATGTCTTCTTTTGAGAAGTGTCTGTTCGTATCCTTTGTCCACTTTTTGACGGGGTTGGTTATTTTTTTCTTGTATATTTGTTTAAATTCCTTGTAGATTCTGGATATGAGACCTTAGTCAGGTGGGTAGATTACAAAACTTTTCTCCCATTCTGTAGGTTACTTGTTTACTCTGATGATGGCTTTTTTTTTTTTTTTTTTTCTGTGCAGAGGCTCTTTAGTTTGATTAGATCTCATTTGTCAATTTTGACTTTTGTTGCAAATGCTTTTGGTGTTATAGTCATGAAGTCTTTGACCCTATGTCCTGAATGGTATTGCTTAGGTTTTCTTCTAGAGTTTTTATAGTTTTGATTGTTACATTTAAGTCTTTAATCGATCTCGAGTTAATATTTTTTTAAGGTATAAAGAAGGAAAAGAGTCAAGTTTCCATTTTCTGCATATAGCTAGTCAGTTTTCCCAGAACCATTTATTAAATAGAGAATCCTTTCTCCATTGCTTGTTTTTGTCAGGTTTATTAAAGATCATATGGTTTTACATGTGTGGTGTTATTTCTGAGGTCTTTGTTCTGTTCCATTGGTCTATATGTCTGTTTTGGTAACAGCACCATGAGGTTTGGTTACCATAGCCTTGTAATATAGTTTGAAGTCAGGTAGCATGGTGCCTCCAGCTTTGTGCTTTTTGCTTAGGATTGTCTTGGCTATGTGGGATCTTTTTTGGTTTCATATGAATTTAAAGTAGTTTTTCTAATTCTGTGAAGAAATTCACTGGTAGCTTGATGGCAATAGAATTGAATCTATAAATTACTTTGGGTATTTTGGCCATTTTTATGATATTGATTCTTCTTATCCATGAACATGGAATGTTTTTACATTTGTTTCTATCCTCTCTTATTTCCTTGAGCAGTGGTTTGTAGTTCTCCTTGAAGAGATGTTTCACATGCCTTATGAGTTGTATTCCTAGGTAATTTATTATCTTTGTAGTAACTGTGAATGGGAGTTCACTCATGATTGGGCTCTCTGCTTGTCTACTGTTGCTGTATAGCAATGGTTGTGATTTTTGCAAATTGATTTTATATCCTGAGACTTTGCTGAAGTTTCTTATCAGTGTAAGGAGATTTTGGACTGAGATGATGGGGTTTTCTAAATATACAATCATGTCAACTGCAAACAGAGACAATTTAACTTCCTCTGTTTCTATTTGAATAGCTTTATTTCTTTCTCTTGTCTGATTGTTCTAGTCAGAACTTCCAATACTATGTTTGAATAGCAGTGATGAAAGAGGACGTCCTTGTCTTGTGCCAATTTTCAAAGAGAATTCTTCCAGCTTTTGCCCATTCAATGTGATATTGTCTATGGGTTTGTCATGAATAACTCTTTATATTTATTTTTTGTCATGCTTCTTGTGTATTTATTTTTTCAAGGTCAAATTTCCCATGACAATTATATTTCCATCAATTTCCAAACAGCATTTATCTCATGAATTCTGATGGGTTATCAGTATGCGTTCACACATAACAACACATTTAGCATATTGAATTCTGTTATATTTTCATTGTGGGTTTTACACTTTATCAACAGAATGATTCTCCTTTTCATGGCCTCAAAATATACTTTATCTGTAATTAATACCTCTCATCTGATTTTTTGAGACATATTTTGGTAAGCTTTTGTCCTTTTATTTCATTTTTCTCAAGGATTTTGACAAAATTATAACAAACTACTGTGAATCCAGATGACTATGAAATATTATTAGTATGATAATTAGTACTCCACAAGCCCAAGAAAAGGCAATATTTGCATTATTAGACAAAGGTGTTCTGAAGAAGATAAATTGAACCAAGATTTTACAGGGTGATTTCAAGTTTAGCTTCTGAGAAAGCCAGAGCCTGTGGCCTAGAGTAGGTGTCAAAACACAAGGATCACAAGGATCACTGCTGATCAGTTATCTGGTAGAGCTGTGGTGTGAGACAGGTACCAGGCATTCCATAAAGACATGGAAGGGAGTTTGGGGTTGCCTCTCAAATTACTACAGTTTACCTCTGGCTCCTACAAGTATACCAAAGAAGAAATTTTGGTGAAGGAGAGAATAAAACTTTTCTCAGCACATAGTTAAATTAACGCAATAATGAGTAAGAATCTGGACAAACTTCGCTAGATTATTTTGTCCATCCGGAATTCAGCTGTCAGCATCAAATTTCCTGTCATCATTGTCATAGAGATTCCCTTTCTCCATTGTTAGATTTTTGTATTTTCTATATTCTCATATCTTCTTCTTTTTTTTTCCTCAATGATTTTGGTGTGTCATATTCTACAAGATATTTTTAGGAATGACAAGTGCCTATTTTGAGGCATTGGTTATCTGAAGATTAATTTATTTTGGCACTTCATTGATATTTTGACTGCAGTAAAGTTGTTTGATTAATCATTTCTTTTCAGAATTTTGAAGGCATGACTTCATATTCTCAGTTCTCTGTGCTGCTGTTTAGAAGAAAGCCATTCTTATTTATTTTTTTATATGAGCCTTCCTATTCTCTCCTTTCTGTAAGCTTTAGAATTTCTTCTTTTTTCTATTATTTGGAAATTTCATAGTGATGTATCTTGGAGTACAACTTTTTTTACTCCATTGTCTCAGGCACTAGATAGGTCTTTTACATTTAGAAATCTAAGTTCTTTAATTCTGGAAAATGTTCTTAAATTATATCATTCATGATTTATTCTTTTTTTCAATTCTCTTTTTCCTTAAATTCATTTACTCAGATGTTAAATCTCTTGCATAGATTTCTAGTTTTCTTTCTCTTAGCATTTATTTTCCATCTTTTTATTTTTTAACATTTTTTGTAATCAAACCTTATGTCATTTTTTTTCTAGCTTTCGTGGCATTATTAATTCGCAAGGTTTAAAAACTTTTTCAGTTATTTTTAAGACGATTCTGTATATGCTTTAATCACAGTGTCAGTAGCTCTCTTAGGTTATTAATGATATGATTTTTATTTTCCTTCTTTTTAAGTAATTTTCTTTACCTCCAGATTTTGTTCTTTTTCTGTTTGTTTTGGCCTGTTATCTTTTATATGAGAGACTTTCCTAGAACATCTGGTAACTTTGGGTCCTTAAGTGTGTTTAAGAGTGAAAGGCCTGAAAATCTGATTATAAATTCTGTGCATGAGAATGGGACCCACTGACCTTGGGATTCACAGAAAGACACAGTAAGATTATCTGACTGAGACATTACTTGGGGCTTCCTCAGTGTGAGTCTCTTACGTCCTCTCCCCTTGGTCTGGTCATACTTCCTAGGAAAAATCCCTCTAGCCTCTTGCCTAGAGGTTAAGTCCTGGCTGCAGCATTCTGGTAAAAGGCAGGGATAATTGAGTAGAAAGTCTCATCATTCAGTTTGCAGATGTTCTCTTGCTCTTCCTTTTATTGTTGTTTGTTTATTTTGTTACAGCACATCTGCTCTCAGCTTTTCCTGGTGTTTCTCTGTCCAGAGATCCTCTCTTTCAAGTTTCCAGAGAATAAATTTTTAGACATCCATTATACTAGGTCAGGGAGGGGCAGCCACTAAGGGTACAGAGTGAGAGAGAGCTACGCAGATAACACTCCTCAAGCAGCTGTTAACCAACCTTTTTCTCAACCCCACCCCCAACAAAGAGTCTCTCTCGACATAATTTCTGAGCATTTGAAAAGTCAGCAGTGCAAATCAGAACAAAGACAGTTATTCATATGCTTTCCAGGCTTCAGGGTTCTGTTGGTGTGTCTCTCCTTCCATTTTCTTCCATTTTTCACTTTATGTCTTTTAAAATAATGTCTTTATTGGTGTTACAATGGGGTTTCAGGAGAGAGCCTTAATATTGGATGGCTCAGAGCCATGTTTGATTTTAGGCATTATTCTTTTTTTTTTTTTTTTTTGAGACGGAGTTTCACTGTTGTTACCCAGACTGGAGGGCAATGGCACGATCTCGGCTCACCGCAACCTCTGCCTTCTGGGTTCAAGCAATTCTCCTCCCTCAGCCTCCTGAGTAGCTGGGACTACAGGCATTACTCTTATTATAGCATGTGAATGACTTTTTTTTTTTAATGCAAATGGAGAGTTTTGTAACTTAAGAGGGAGTTTAACTCATTAATATTTATTATCACAAGAAATATGACTAATCCTACTTGAGTAATTGTTTAATGCCTTCTGCTAGTTGCACTTTCTTTGTATTTATTTTATTTTGTCCTTTTTCTTTCATAACATATATATTTATAATGTTTTCTAACTTTTTCAATGATGGAACTATTTGGTATTCTATACTATACTATATTATACTATAGTATAATTGTATTCTATAGGCTCAGTATAGAATTGGAGGCTAGCAATTATCCTCTGAAAAACTTTCATTCTTTTCTTTTTTATGGTGTTCATTTATGGTAGGTATTACTCTTGATTCACAAATTCTATTGGGTCAGAAAATAAAACTTTATTCTCTGTTATTCCTTTTTAAATTCCATCTCTGAATCTCTAGTACTTAGGAAAAAGGTAGAAAGTTTAACTTTATTTCTTGAAATATCTACCCTCCTTGAACTAGTGCCACAGGCACAGAATGGGATGGGGAAATAACAAATGTTGGTTTGCATGGAACTGAGGGGATTTCCTAGATATGCATCTTTCAATGCTAATGCCTGGAAAGTACAGGGCTACCCAGATACATTGGTCACCCAATATGTAGACCCTTGCATTTGGTTCCTGTGATTTGCCTTCATGATATCTATTGTGGAGCCCTTCTAGGCTTTTCAAGTTCAGTTGCTTCCTGCTGCTTCCCTGACATGTTTGATCCAGAGGGCTTGTTAATTTTAGGTATGAACTTGACTGAGTTAAGGGACACTCAGATGTATGGGAAAGCATTATTTCTGGGTGTCTGTTAGGGTGTTTGGAAGAGATTGGCATTTGAACCGTGAACTGAGTAAGGAAGATTGGCCCAGACCTAATGTGAGAGGGCACCAACCAATTGGCTGATAGTCCAGATAGAACAAAAATGCTGAAGAAAGGTGAATTCTCTCTTCTGAAGCTGAGACATCATTCTTCTCTTTCCCTTGTATAGGAGAACTCCAGGTCTTAAGCCTTCAGACTTCTAGACTCATACCTGTAGTCTCCCCATTTCTCAGGCTTTTGACCTCAGATGGAGATACATACCATTGGCTCTCTGGATCTCAGGCTATCAGACTCAGACTGATTTGAACAACCAGCTTCACTGGTTCTCCAGCTTGCAGCTCATAGAACTTCTCAACCTGCTAATCTCTCTCTCTCTCTCTCTCTCTCTCTCTCTCTCTCTCTCTCTCTCTCTCTCACACACACACACACACATACACACAAATGAGAAATGCATATATTTATATGTATATAAATTATACACACACATATATTACATATATGTGTGTGTATATACATATACACACATATTTATACACACATATACATTTATACACATACATATACATACATATACATGTGTACACACACATATATGTATATATACACATATGTATGTACACACATATACATATACATATATATATACACACACATAGAGAGAACTATATATATATGTATATATAAAGAGAGAGAGCCTATTGGTTTTGTTTCTGTGGAGAACCCTGACCAATAATGTAGGACACAGGGATCCTGTGTACTGAGCTGCACAACAGTGTCAAGCCATTGTTTGTCTGGAATCTTGTTATCTCCCCATAGGAACTGCTAGAAAACCAGATGTAGTTCTCCCTGTCTCTAATCTATAGCCTCCTTCTATATGTTCCTCTATACATACTGCAGCATGTTTTTCTAGTCTGGAGATAATCATTCTCCCTCTGCATTCAGAAGCTTATGCCCATGAAACAAAAGAATCTTGGCATCATCATAAAATCCTCTGGGTTTTCCTAATATCTTAAAAGACTTGTGGCCAATTCCTCTTTTTTGTCCTGCCATGTCTTTCTTGCAATGATTGATTATAGAGCTAATTACCTCCTTGAAGGGGAGAGGACAAAATAAGGTAACATCTCAACATGGCATCCAGCACCATAGCTTTGGAGACAAATAGGATTCCTGGCAATATGAATTCTTTATAAGAAACCTATTTGTCTTCAAATTATTGGTAATGTTTACTTCTCAACATATTTTAGCATGGTATTGAAAGGCCGTTTGAGATTCAGTTTAAGATTTCTTGTCAGTTCAATAAAAATGGTCTGTTAATCAGCTATCAGACTGTAATTTAGCTCATGTTTCAAAGCATATTGGGCCCATACCAAGTGTGATCCCTGTTCTTTGTGTTTTATTTTTTTTTTTTCCTGAGATGGAGTCTTGTCTGTTACCCAGGCTGAAGTGCAGTGGTGTGATCTTGGCTCACTGCAGCCTCTGCCTCCCGGGTTGCAGCGATTCTCCTGCCTCAGCCTCCTGGGTAGCTCAGATTACAGGTGAATGCCACCATACCTGGATTTTTTTTTTTTTTTTTTTTTTTTTTAGTAGAGATAGGGATTCACCATGTTGTCCAGGCTGGTCTCGAACTCCTGACCTCAGGTGATCCACCCGCTTCAGCCTCCCAAAGTGCTGGGATTACAGGCGTGAGCCACTGCACCCAGGCTGATCCCTGTTCTTTGAGATTGTTTAGTCCTAGTGGACTGTATACCACCTGATACCCTTTTATCTTTCCAGACAATGTATACAATGCATATAAGAATTAAAATCAAAGTTAGTTTTCTGTAATCACTACTCCTTTGCTCTTCTGTGTCTTGTTGTGCAGCCTTGTTATACACGTAACTCCAGACTATTTTCCACCTCAAGAAAAAGTAGAACAACTCAACTCTTTCTTGGGAACCTACAACCTGAAGTTAATGAGATATATTTAAAAATAGATACTTTTCTTTCAGTTTTCCTAAGTAATAGAGAATGCACCCCCTCCATGTAATGCTTGGAAAGTAGCCCTCAGCTACATGCTGTTTCTGAAAGGACTACCTATGTAAGCCTGCCAGTGTCTACAGAGGCAACAGAACTGGTAAGAAAGAATAACAGATGTCCCTTGGTATAGGTGAAGCTGTCAATCATGTAATGTTGCTTTTCTTCCTTTTCATTTCATTTTTATGTTGAAGGTGACTGAGGAATGGAGCTTAAAAGTGTGATGTAGAAGATCTTATCAATGTTGTCTCTGGATTTAATCAAATAATTCAAAGTCTTCCTCTTTCTCATAAAACCCTATCATCTTTGCTCTCAAACACGAAAAATATTGTGACCAATAAGAATGCTGAGTTTTTATAATGGACATTCACTGCAGCTGTCAGCCCATCCAGTTTTCTGGCAATATTTAACATAACCAAGCCCATACCATATTATTTTAAGGTTTTTTTTGGCAACACTTAACACATCTTTCTCTAAGTTTTCATCCATCAGTTACTGCCAAGTGTTCTTTATTTCTGATCATCCTTGGAGTTTCATGTTGATTATTATAGAATTTTGCCAATCTCGATATAATATATATATATCTAGGAATTCATTTGTATAACTCCCTTGTTTGATATTGACTGTTTGCCTTTTTGTATACCTTTTTGACTTTCATGAGTTCTATTACATCTACCTTAACAGATTTATGGACAGTTAAAAAGTAAATCCAGTAATAAATCTAAACTGACTTTAAAAATAGTTAATAAACTTTGTCAGTTGTGATGTAGCTATATAGTCAGACTTTCTTTTGCTGTCCTGCCCAAAGCCTTCCAAGAGATGAGAAACTACCTCTCTCCTGAGATAGCCATTCTTTTTTTTTTTGATACTTCTTATATTTATGCTTATCTTTTTTTATGTTGAGCTAATATGTGATTCCTAAGAATTACCATTTAGAAAGTCTGGGTTTTCCTTTTAGTTATTCAAAATGATGTCTCACTAAAGATTATTCCAGGTTGCCCTTAAGGTGGTTGGAGAAAACTTCCAATTTTATTCTTCTGCAAAACGTCTTTGACTCCCTTTACTGGTCTTACAGTTCTGCAGCCATAAGTTCTGTATGTCTTTTAAAGAATGAGGCTGTGAATTTTGCCCGAAGGCTTAGGTATGCTTTGACTATCATAGAGCAAAGACATATTTATCAACTCTGCCATTCAGAACATTTACCCACTCATCGATGGAAATCAGACTAGCATTCTTGACAGTCTTGTTACAATGTTATTATACCAATTTTATATGGATAGAAAGGAAGGACTAGAATATTGACTTTGAATCTTGTGATACACAGGGGTTTATTTTATCACTCCATAGTAAGGGAGTAGATAATGGAATGTTACAGACTGAGGAGTTTCTCCTGGCTTTCTGTCCTTCAACAATGCCATCTATGAATAACCCTACCCTTTCAAGTACTCCTTTTCAAACAGCATTGACATATGGGATCAACTGTTTGAGTGAGAGAAATAGTGTGGCCACAGCAGGAAGCCATCAGCCAAAACAAACTTGGGGAGAGATGAGAGACTGTGAGACTGAAAGGCTCTTGTTTGAACTTGGACTTTGTCACAAGACCTGCCTGGGACAAAACCAGAGCATGAGACAAATTAAGGAAATAAAATATTTGGAAATGTACCCTTGGAATAATAGGAGCCTTCAAGGTCTGGCTTTTACCCAGGGCCTGGAATTGGTGGCTCTTTGGCCTAAATGAAGCATTCAGTCATTATGAATTTCACAAATACAGGTAAGTCAAGTCTAAAAGCAGAATTTGACTCATTCTTAAACTCCTATGAAGACAAGAGTATGCAGTTTTCTGAAAATGTGATATTAATATTGGGGTGAGATCTTCAATTTTTAAAACATTCTTAACAATTAAAGTGAGGGTATCTATAGACAATTTATACAGAAAAATGTCCATATTGGGTCAGAAAATTTAGAATTATAACCCAGCTACATCACTGGATATGTAATATCTCTCTATTCCAACTATGTCACTAGACATGTAATTTCTCTCTGCTTTAATTTCTTCATATACAAATTGGGATTGTTGTATTTATTTCATAGATTTAAAAGCAATATTTCACAGAAAGATCCTTTATAAAATAAAACCTATTACTCAAATGTTAGCTATTGCAATTAATATTTATGACAGTGCTCATATTTTTTAAGAGTCTTTTCCGTGTATGAAGTTCATCAACGTTTTAAATAAATGTTAAGTTGAGAATTCCCTCTAATGTTCTTTATTCTTGCATCACAGGCTGATAGCCAACCACCAAAATCTTTCTTCCCTGTTTCTACAGCACCAGAATTGTAGCTGATACAATTTCCAGACTGCCTTACAGTTAGATGTGGCCAGATATCTTAGCTTATGTGGACTAAAGTGATGTGTGCTATATACAGGCAATTTCATAAGACCAGGCAGTACCTAGATATTTTAATGTTTCTCTGTGATTGCAGAAAATACACTGTAGGAAATCAGAAATTATCCCAAACTTTAAAAAGAAATCTCATATTGGCATCATGTAATGAATATATTGACAAACTACTGGTTGGATAATCAAGGAATTTAACTCTTTAATATTGAAATCATTTTACAGTTATAAAATAATTACAAAAGTAGTACAGAGAGTTCCATTTACCCTTAATTCACGTTCCCCTTATGTTTATATATTATATGACTATAAAAAATTTATCAAAAGAAATAACCCTTCATGCAATACCATTAACCAAGGCACAACATTTATTCAAATTTCCCCACTTCTTCTATTAATGTACTTTTTATGTTCTTCAACTAATCTCAAATCCCACATTGCTTTTAATTGTCAAGCCTCTGTGGTCTTCTTCAATGTGCGACAGTCATCAGTTTGACCTTGACATTTGAAAAGAACGGATCAGAGAACTGGTCAGTAGAAGCATCACATATTTATATATACTTAAACTTTCAACCTAAGCTTGTCTCATGTTTTTTCATGATTAGATTGAGGTTATGAATTTATGAGACAAATGTCACAGATAATGTGCTTGTCTCTGGACGTCATGTCAGAGTACTGAAGATGGCACAGTTTGCATGACAGGTAATGGGATTCACTTGACTGTGTTAGTGTCTTCGAAGAGTTTCTACTCTAAATTTCTATTTTCCTTGTTGTAATTTTCTTGTTGCAAATATCCAGTTTCAGCTTAAACTTTTCCCACTTATTTTAGCATCCATCTCTGGATCACAGCTGTGGCAATTTTTACTGTGGTATTCTTTTTTTTATTATTATGATACTTTAAGTTCTGGGGTACATGTGCAGAATGTGCAGGTTTGTTCCATAGATATACACAAGCTATGGTGGTTTGCTGCATCCATCACCTGTCATCTACATTAGGTATTTCTCCTAATGCTACCTCTCCCCTGTCCCCCCAACCCCTACTATTCCTCCTTTAGTCCCCCAACAGGCCCTGTTGTGATGTTCCTCTCCCTGTGTCCATGTGTTCTCATTGTTCAACACCTACTTTTGAGTGAGAACATGTGGTGTTTGGTTTTCTGTTCTTGTGTCAATTTTCTGAGAATGATGCTTTCCAGCTTTCCCTGCAAAGGACATGAACTAATCCTTTTTTATTGCTGCATAGTATTCCATGGTGTATACATGCCACATTTTCTTTATCCAGTCTATCATTGATGGGCATTTGAGTTGTTTCCAAGTCTTTGCTATGGTGAACAGTGCTGCAATAAACATACGTGTGCATGCGTCTTTATAACAGAATGATTTATAAGCTTTGGGTGTTAATAGTCATTAATAGTAATGGGATTGCTGGGTCAAATCATATTTCTAGTTCTAGATCCTTGAGGAATCACCACACTGTCTTTGACTAATTTACGCTCCCACCAACAGTGTAAAAGTGTTCCTATTTCTCCAATGCCTCTCCAGTAACTGTGCTATTCTAATTGGAATTTTTCATTGATAAATATATAAAGTAAAACCATCACCCATGCCCCACTGTATAAGTCTGTTTTCATATTGCTGATAAAGACATACCAGATACTGGGTAATTTGTAAAGAAAAAGAGGTTTAATGGACTCACAGTTCCACATGGCTGGAGAGGCCTCACAATTATGGCAGAAGGTGAAAGACACATCTGACATGGTGGCAGATAAGAGAGAATGAGAGCCAAGTGACATCTTGTGAGACTTATTCACTACCATGGGAACAGTATGGGGGGAACCAACCTCATGGTTTAATTATGTCCCACTATATCCCTCCCACAACACCTGGGATTTACATGAGTTATACTTCAGGATGAGATTTGGGTGGAGACACAGCCAAATCATATCACCCTACTTTTTTATCTATCTATTTATTTATGTTAGTATGAACTAAAATTTTTTATTATTAGGAGTTTATCTCAAATACCAATTGCTTATTTTTTGTTCCTGCTGTTTCAGCATTAGCCATTGGGAGATTTTTCAGTTTGGCTCCTGTGATTACTCAGTATTCCTCTATCCTTTGTTTTATTTATTTCTTATTTTACCCCAGTTTATTATCTTCTGGCAATTTGAAGATACTTCCGGCTCACTTTAAACTTTCCTTCTCAATCCTCAAATCAATCATTTCTCAAGGATTCCTGGTTCTAATGTGTGGCTGCTAGGTGTGTTCATTTGTTACAGGGGTCTTACTGATTCTAGCCCCATTCAGGAATAAAAGTAGGAAATATATATAGCATACTAATTAATGCTTACACTCCTTTTCCTAGCTATTTTTATATCCCTTTACATGTCCATATGTGTGTGTATACATGTACAAACTTAAAAGTAAGGCAATATTGCTACCATTTCAATCCAGCACCTCAGGAGTCATTCTAATCTTTCCTCTTCACTTTTTACAACTTCTTTCTCTGATGGTGGGAGACCTGGCTTTTATTATGCACAATACATTTATTTATTTGTTTAATCTTAATATAAAAATGTAATTGTTTTAGGATTCCTGATACATAGGTATCCTTGAAAGAAACAAAGTCGCAAAGTAGAGCATGTTCTTTCACTCAGCAAAATGTATTTAAGATTCATTCATGTTGTTGTTTGAACCATTAGTTTGCTCTGTTTATTGCTAATACTGCATTGAGTTATGTGCCACAGTTTGTTTATATCTTTACTGGTTGAAGGAAATCTAGGTTATTTCTCATTGTTAAGAATTACAAACAAAGTTGACGTAAATACTTGTATATAGGTTTTTGTGTAAATACAATGTTTCATTTCTTCTGAGTAGATACCTAGGAGTGGATTTCCTGGATTTTATGGGTAGATATATATTGAACTTCATAAGAAACTGCCAAACTGTTTTCCAGAGGGGCTGAGGTATTTCCTAAAGTTCCACCAGCAATGTATGGGGCTCCTTATTGCCCAGCAAGCTAACCACTGTTCATTATTGCTAGTTGTTTTCATTTGAGAATATAGAACTTGAAAGAGACTTTGACAGATAGAAACAACATCTTCTTGTAACAGATGTGTCAAGTTCCTCAGAAATATGAAGTCATTTGCTTTGGAACATACAACAAGCTAGGGATAATCTGGACTATAAGAAAATATCTCTTGCCTGGCTCTCAGTATTGTGTGTTTTTTTCCCTGCTAATTTTTTCATATACCATTTGATTTATATTTGGTCTTTACCAGACACAATATAAGTAATTCTTAAGTCTTATCACTTGGAATGGTAAAATGATATTGATGCATCCTTTAGGTCTTTTTAACTTCTGGAGATAATAATATGTGCAAGGAGAAGGGGCAGTATATTAAACTGGGTCTTTTAGTTTACTCAAAGACTACTATTCAGCAGCTGGATTATAAACAAATTGTATTCATTCATCTGGTAAATATTTATCAAGTCTCTAGTCTGTATCAGATTCTAACTTGGGCACTGAGTTGACTATAATAATAAAAGTATTTTTTTGCTGCCAGTGACGTTTATGTTTCATTCATTAAAAATATATGCTGCAGAGGAAATACTGAGATATGTTTCTTTTCAACAGTGTATTACCATTTCTCAACACAGAACACACCCATAGCTGTGCTGTGTGTTGGATGACACAGGGTACCTATGTTGGTTTCTTTAAGGAGAAAAAGATAACAATCACTTGATTTTCACTTTCTGGGTGAGCAGATGCAAATATTTTCAGCAAATTGTTGAGATACTTCCTATGGTAAAGCATTTCTTGGAGACTTGGAAGAGTTATTTGCTTACATCAGTTTTTAGGAAGTAATTCATGGAAGAACTATTCAATTGCTAAACCTAATGTCATTCCTCAAGCTACACCCTCTCTTGTAGAAAAACACTGTCCAGACTTCCTATTAAATACAATCTTTTCCTAAAAGAAGGTGAGTAGCATCAAGTTTGAAACAATAGAGTGCCATCTGGAATGACAATTTATAGAAGCTACAAAAAGTTAGCTCTAAAAAATGAGCATTATCATTAAGGAATGATAAAACATGCTAAAAATGAACAGTATTGATTTAGAATTTAATCTTATGAAACTTAGAATTTAATCTTATGAAACTTATCGAAAAACATAGGTTTTTGAATTGAAACTCAAGGAAAAACAGAGAAATACATAGATAAATATCCTTCAATGTGTGTGTGTATATGAATACACACATATACATATATGTGCATATTACACATGTGTCTGTAATGTATGTACAATGTTTTTGAAATGTTTTTAAATCTTTAAACATGATTCCATATTCTGTATAGATGGCATGAGAAATCAGAAATAAGAGAGAAAAATAATTTCAAGCACTGTAAAATAATTATAGAAAATTATCAAACTGCTACCTTTTTAAACTATTAATAAAATGTAGCTTCCAACTTGGTGAAAATATTTCCTCATTACTCTTGTACATTTTCATAAATTGCATTTATAATATTTTCAAGATTATATTTTAAAGCATAAAGATATTTTAAAATTGCACATGTAAAAAATCTACTGGAGAAATATTAGATAAAAAAATTATTAGAGGACTTGATAATTCTCGTATACACCAGTAACAACTGTGTGTTCATATATGTTCAATGACATCAGTCATTACTATTTTTTTAATCCAAATCTATTTTAGGGAAAGCCATTATTTTTATATCCATTTACATATTGACAGTTATCTTTTGTGTTTTACTGTTGTGTGTGTGACTGTTATATGCCATCTTGATCTCTGACCATCACCAGGAATTAGAAGTATGTTATTCTGAGTGGCAATATATTAAATCTCATGCCACGCCTTCTCATGACAAGAAACCATGATCCCCACTATGTGTAATGAGTGAGAGGGTCTTATATTTGGAAGTCTCAGAAATTAGGGAGAACTAGCTGGGGACATTGGGTCATAGTTTGAAGAATCATAGGATAGAAAATAAGATAGGCGGCCGGGCGCGGTGGCTCAAGCCTGTAATCCCAGCACTTTGGGAGGCCGAGGCAGGTGGATCACGAGGTTGGCAGATCGAGACCATCCTGGTCAACATGGTGAAACCCCGTCTCTACTAAAAATTACAAAAAATTAGCTGGGCATGGTGGCGTGTGCCTATAATCCCAGCTACTCAGGAGGCTGAGGCAGGAGAATTGCCTGAAGCCAGGGGGCGGAGGTTGCGGTGAGCCGAGATCGCGCTATTGCACTCCAGCCTCGGTAACAAGAGCGAAACTCCGTCTCAAAAAAAAAAATAAATAAATAAATAAGATAGGCGAGTAGGAGGTGTGAGCAAACAACTCACAGAAACAAGTTATTTTAACGGTACAGTTTAGAAGGAACTTCACATACACATTCTCACATAGTCACTTTTTGATCTCCATGGAAACAAACTAAAATCATTTAGTAAAAAGCTGATAATTTTAGGCAAGAGATGAGAGTATGCTGTGACTGGGATTTCAGGAAAACAATTGTTAAGAAATTTACTGGTGTGTTCTGGATGAACCCATTCAAAACATATTAATTGATAATACACATTAAAAAGTACTTTTGTCTTTCATAACTTCCTTTTTTCTTTCTCTCTCTGTGTGTGTGTGTATGTGTGTGTGTGTGTGTGTGTGTGTGTGTGTGTCTTCTTTAGGATTCAAGACTATTTCTTTAAGAAGGTTGATATTCTGTTGAGTTTTACAGGCTACATGAGTTATTGTACACAACCAGATAAAACTTGTCACTTAGACATTCTTGTATGGACTTTATAGATAACAATTTCTGAATGCTTGGCATTTTCCAAAAACATTTCCTGTTGTACCTGCTATATGATCACTTTGTTGGATCGCTGAGAGGATACACTGTTTGTTACTGAAATGGACTAAATGCTATTGTTGAAAAGTAGGAAAGGTTTCTCTTGTGCAATAAATCATTTTCTACTGTAATACTTAAATGATTTGTTCTCATTGGTAAGTCACATTTTTGTGTTTAAATTTTAATTGGTTAGCAGAACAGAGATTAACCTTCACTTTCGGCTAATACTAACTCCATATTTTATCTCATAATGATTATTAATAATGCAACCAGATGTATGAAATAGAGTACATTTGTACATTTTTAGAAATTTATAAATGTATAAATTTTAATTTTAATGGTGATTAGAGAAGAATCATACCTTAAGGTAGTATGTATTATATTGTTCACATTTCCATGCTTTAATGACTACAGGAAACAAAATTCTAGATATGTCCATGCATGGGAGCATTAACTACTAGGGAAACTGATACAGAAAATAAAAATGCAGGTTACATATTTTTACCCTAACACACTGATGTTTTTAAGCTAAAATTTTCCATTGTCCAATGTGGCTCTATGGAACAAGCTCTAAGTTACCTTGATTCACCTTACATATTTGATGCGTTTGGAGGTAAAAAGAGATCTACTCTCCCCTGTTCCTTTTTGCCTCAATTTATTAACTGCTTGCTCTGCTCTGTCAGAAACTTTTGCAGCTGCTAATCCTGTTTTGACATCTTTGACATTTTTTTTCTAAGCCATGAAAACTCTACAATGAAGCTGTCAGATGCTGAAATCAAGCTCTGACATCAGACTGGAAAGAATTAGAACCTGGGAATTAGACCTGCTGGTGGGACAGAGGCCTCTGGGCCAGGCCTTATTTTGGTGACAAGGAATACAATGATGAATATGGCGCTTTGGCTTTGAGGATTTTTCATACTTGGGGACAAAATAAAAAATTTGACTTCCATGTTACTTCAGTAATCTTTAAAATTAATGGTTTTCTCCTTTTTGTAACATGGCAAATTTAACAGCTTATTTTATAAAGCATCACACTGCTATTAGAATATACAAGTTTACAAATATTTCCATTGCACTAGCTATTAGTTGTAATTCCAAAGGGATGGCTTTTATTATCAGGAGGCTAGAATAGATTAATGATTGAATATGCTGAAAGTCAGCAATAAGAGATACAGAACCAGTAGCAAGTACTAGAACTATAATCTAGTTACTGCAGAAATTTAGCTAAAGCAAACAGGACTAAACATTCTGGGAGGAACTGAAGTATTAGGTCAATTATTGAGAAAAAGATTCAGGCATGGCAGAACAAACTATGCACCCTGTTAAACCTGATGTAGAGCTCAAAGACTTGGTCTTAAATCTAAGACTGAATCCCTGAATTTAGAACTACAATTTATGGTCAGAAGGGGCCTGATGGACCCAGTGATTTGAAAGTGAGTCATGGCTTAGACCTCCCCTTAACTAAGGGCAGGACTGATTGAGGACCTCAGGGAACACCTGAGGGCCTTACATGAGACAATGTGCACCCAGCTTATAGTCTGGTACTTGGGCAAAATAAACACTTACCTCCTTCCTAAATGCTAGGAATTCTTAAATCCAGGATTCACTGAGAACATTCACAACCATTTCAGGATAGGTCAGTAAACAAATAACTTATATTGTCATCTTGTAAATCAGGAGAAATATGATCTAGAGAGGATTTTTTAAAATACAGTCTATATTATGCTTTCTCCTATGCTAGAGCAATACAGTGGTGACATCAGTCCTCTAGGAAAATGAATGTTTTCTTATCATTAATATATTAATGGAGAAATTAAAATAGATTTTAATGAAACATTGTTAAGGAATTTATTTATACAGTATCAATTATAGGTGACACTTAAAATATTTACTTTGAGAAATTCTCCACTGCATTTTTTCTTGTTGTTGAACTATAAACTGTGGGAATTAAAGAAAACAAGGATATCTTCAACTTGATGGCTCTGCATGGCAAACCATCATCTCACAAAACTGAGTCATGGGTCAAGAAGACAATTTGCAAGCCCCTTTTCTATACTGAATTTCAAATGTTTGGCACAAGGCAGCAGCCAGCCAGCATTATCTGACTCCCCATGAACTCCCAGTAAGATAAGACTAAAAGATTTTGACTATGGATTTTTTTTTCTCCAGAAAGAATACCATTTAGACTTCATGTCTCAGGGTTTATATTCAGTGTATAACCACTTGAATATCCCTCTTGTTTTATGTGTATATTTTAATAACTCATTACATTGACATGCTTTCAAGAAAAATCTTCCTTAGAAATGTGAACAAGATGTTCAAAAATGCAAAACTGGTTTTTTGTAAACCTAGTTGAACTTAAAAGTGATACTGTGAGGAAAAGGTGAGGAAAAGAGCAACAAAATGTTTCCTCGTGGTTATATACAATTGTTTTATTAGGTTTGATAAGACTAAACAATCCAAAGATTTGACAGTCCTGACACCTGGCATATGAAAGATGGAATTCCTGAATGGAAATTATTCTTATTAAACTTCTCTGAAGAGTTTTGGCTGGAAAGAGGTATCTTTTCCAAAGCCAGTACATTCTCAGCACTCCTTCAACTGGCTGAAAAATGAGGTACTGAATTCTTTGCTTAATGGGAAATCTACTGTTGTTTTAATACATATTTTTTGGAACCCCTTTTTTTAAAAAAATGTTTCTGTCATCACTTTTACTTTGTGGAAATAAATATGACACCATGTGGAAAAAAATGTTATAGCTCCATATGTACAGAAAAATGGTTTAAATTTAAAGATGAACTATCACTATACTCCGTTTAATGATTAGAGATTACTGAAAACAATCACACATATAAGTTTATGTGTTTCATGATTTTTATGCAAAACACCAGGGTAGTATAAATAATATATACTTGGCTGTGTTTAGGGAAAATCAAAGGTGTTTATAATAAGCATAATAAGGTATTTTTATGCGCCTACATTATTTATCTTTCTGGTTCTGCAGTGTGATGCACAACAGACCCGTTATTGTACTTCAGTTCAGATATTTATATACAATTCAGTTCAAAGAATGGATCCCTATCCCTCTACCTACTACTTAAAAAATGTAAGACAGAGAACCAAATAAAAAGAGGTCATAAATCTTTTTATGTTGAAAAAGGAAAGTGCTTTTCTTTTTGGGGGGCTGTCAAAGCAGCATATGAATTTTTAAGTTATGAAATCCATAAATAATAGTTTCATGGTTGAAAACAAAAAATGGAAGGTATAAATTAATTGAACAACAAAATACAGGATTTTAAAGAGTAGATTTAGAGCTTGTTAGAGGAAGCTGACTATTTTGAAAGGGCTAAAACACAAAAGTATTTTGCAACTCTGAATTATGTGCTCTGTTCCACCGAAGGCCTAACAGTAGGGGTCGATATGGGGCCCTACTTGGGTTAGGGAGTCACCTGGTATCTCTATACCTCTTTAACTCATTTGAATATGTGCCATGTGAATTTATTGTGGTAGTAAGTGATGGAACAGGTTTATGAATGAGTCAAAGTCAAATTCCATCGTAGATATGATTCAAATCACCTATCTGACCATCTCACATTGCAGAGAACTCACTTCCTTCTGAGATATCCCATTTTATCTATGATCCAGATATGATCTCCCTCTACCTTTTTCTCATTCCTTTCTGCACCTAGAGAAACACTGATTTCCTGTTCTATATAGCTGTTTTAAATGCGTGAAAATAGTTCTCCCATTTCTCAGTGTACCTGTTTGACTGAATTCTATATTCTCCAAAGAAAACATTTCCAGTTCTTCCTGTCATTTGAAACATAAGAATTGGTGTCATGTTTTTTCCACAACTTGAATGAGTTAATGTTTATCCAGTGTGTTTAAAATACACTTTACAATGTGTCACCAAGCATGCCCCTCACACGTTTTAATTATTGTAAATATAGGGACATTATCGCCTCCTTATTTATTTATCTCTGGTCAGAAAATACCGTATGTCCTGCGGCATTTACAATAAACCACTCTTTCTCCTATGTTACCACTCTAGATTGATCAACTGAATGAACTCTATATATATGTGTATGTGTATATATGTGTATATGCGTGTTTGTATGTGTGCACATACATGTTTATACACAGAAATTTTATCATAATCTAAGACAATGAGGAATGAGAAAATAATTTTGAATAGACCTAGACAAATATTCAAGATTCATCATATTTGGAGGGAAATAGGTGGCATTGTTAGCCATTTGGCAGTTGAAATATTTATTTCCTTGTAAATACTATAATAATTCATTAATTTTTGTGTAAGACAGCAAAACAATACGTTCATCTGTAGCAGAGTTCTTTTCCACTTGACCTTTTTGATGCTTGCCAGTTTTCAAATTTGTATTATTTTTCTAAAGTGTGAAGTAACAGCGTCATTCATTATATCCTTCTCTGTTCCAATATTTGGTTCAATGTCAAACACCTGTTAAGATGCATGTACTAAGCTTTACCTCTGGGACCTCAGACAAGTGTTTCAGTATGATCCTTATCTTTTTCATCTGTTAATTAAAAAAAGCTGGCTCACCAGTTGTGAGGAGGCTCCTCTTTTGTGATTCTTCATTACATTATTTACACTTCTGCACACAAATAAGACAGATACTCTCAGTTGATGTCAAAAGAAATAAGAGAGGGAAAAACCTAGAGATGAACAATTTTCTCTCTCATCTGTCAGAATATCTCTGGGAATACCAACAAGTTGTTTATTAAGATTATTGATTTTGATATTTTCACCCTTAGTGAAAGTTTTGAAAGTTTCTTTTGAATGTACTTGGCACGTCTAAGGAATGTTTCAGTAGCAATTAAAGATTTATCATTAATCACAAATGCTGTTAGAGTTTTCAAATGCATTAAATATTTGAATAGTAAAATTTCAAACTGTGTGTGTGTGTGTGTGTGTGTGTGTATGTGTATTTTTTTACTATGGGTATATTATGTATAATGTATATCGATATATAAAATATATATAATTTTCCAGCAGTAACTGATCTCTGTAGATCGTGAGAAACCTTTGCAGTTCATTTATACAGTGGGTTCAATTCATAAGAAGAAACTGAAATTGGTATGAGCATCTTATTTATCCACTCCAATTCAAGAATGGAGGATTTAAATGTCAATTTAAACTGAAGAGAAATTGTGTGTGTTTTTCTAAAGATCAACAAAAGGGGAAAAAGTAGCAATGTTATAGGAAAGTCTGGGAGCCTGCTCCAAACCAGAAATGCTGTGATGTTGTCAGGTGAGGCTGCTATGACAGTGTTAGAATGAGACTCATGTTGACTCCTTTTCAAATATGCTCCCATAAGAGAGACTGGGATACTAGAGTGGATATGAGACACATCTTTATATGCAATATATATTTATATAAAGTATCTTGAGTTCTGTCCTCACCACTCCAAAAAATCTCAGCAGATGAAGAATACAGAAAAGGTTGAAATGTGGAGAGAGCACATTTCTAAGGACACTGTCTTTGGGTAAGACGGTATCGTGAGCTCTATGACCAATTTGGCACCTTCCAAACAATATCTCTGGGTCTGTGGCACTTCCTTAAGCCTGGTAAGGAAGGCTTTGACAAGATAACTGGGAATGCCATGTGCGTCTCTGCAGTTAGGGGTTACATTGACAGCACTAGTGGGCAGAAGATGGGCAAGCCAATTGCATGGTGACAGAGCCCACATAGCATTGCAGCATTGCAAACAACCAGCACTCCTAGAGTTTGTCACAGCAAAGGTTGTGAGAGTGTGTTTGGCAGGTCATTGGTGAGTCATGCGGAATAGAGAACCAGCATGAGTTTATCTAAGATCATGCCAAAGAGGGTGACCAGGGGCCTGCGAAGATTCCATTAGAGAGAGGCTAGTTAGGGTTTATCACTAGATGCTGAAAGAAAAATTCAAAGTGTCTGCTTAGAACAGCAGATGGTCACGGGACTTCAGGATAGAAGTTTCTAGAAGTGAGCATCTCTGAAGAGCCTGTGCAAGTGCCTCATGAGAGTAAAGTTTAATCATCATATGCCAAGAGCAGTGAGTACAGCTGACTTAAAATATCTGATTCCCACTTTCTTGATGCCATTTTCAGGCTCCCAAATAAAGCTGATCTAAACTAGAAGAGAGATTATGTTTAAACAAGTTCAAAGTTCTAATTGAAATTTGTTCTGGATATGCTAATTATTGAAATAAGACAATGATTGTGACTTATAGCAACCAATCCATAAGAATATGCAGAAAATCACAAGGCCTAAGTTTTCACCCAAGAATGAAGAAAAATTATCCATTGAATAAAACCTAAAAGGCCTGTGGGAAACAAAGATAAAGTCATATTTTGATTAGTTACAATCCATGGTTTATGCTATTTTGGAAGACTCACATCCAGCTTCTTTGCAAACCTCTGAGGGCATAGAACTTTGCAGGGTAATAATTTTAGGGTGATCCTAGAAAGGCTAAATCCAGCACACAGGCTGCCAGTCTGGGCAAAATTTCCTCTCTCAAGCCTGGTGAAAGACAAGTGGTGACTCCTACCCTCAGAAGACCATTCCAACTTGATCCATGAATAATGGAAAAGAAATAAAACCAAAAAAAAGGCCCTTTTCAAATGTTCTGAATTATATACAATCCTTGAAACCTAGGACTTTGCAATATAAGAGAATTTCTCACTAGTGATTCAGAGTTGGACTTATTTTGATTTAGAAATGTATATGCTTTTATACCTAAACGTTGTGGTTTAAATTCTGAAAAGTTTGTGGAAGAGAAGAAAATTCATTGAATCAGGACACACAATAATGAAATGGCCATTGGATGGGCATGTATCAGTAGTGGTTAAATATTGAGTCAATATTGTCTAAAGGCAATTCACGAGTCTCTCTGTCTGCTATGCAGTTGTGTATAGTACAAACCTTGGAATGGTGTTTTTGAAGATTTCTAATCTTGCTTTACTTTCTTTCCTGGCAAATTCTCTGTCCCTGGTTATATTTGATCCTTAACAGGTAGGGGGTTTATGTCTTTAGAAATGTATTGCAATTTTATGGCTCTTCTTGCTGAGTGAATTTTTCAGCAACCATATGGTATGGCTGGCTCTGACTCTATCAGACTCTAATTACCTTCAGAGTCTGTGGAGCAGCTTATTCATTCCTATCTTTCTTAAGCTTTGGTATATTGATTGCAGTCTTTGATAAGTAAAGTGGTTGAGTTTTCAATCTCTTCCAGAAGGTTTGAATAAGAAATTTTGAAAGACATCCTTTGGTTAAGCTTTATTTTACAAAGTTTACTTTCTCTGATGACATAGGCACAATAGAAGACTTCAGTTTTTTAGATATTTCAAAAAATACTTGTTTCTTTAGCCTCTACATGTGAAGTGATTGAGTTTCCTGGATTAGTCTTACCGTCTCTTCTCTTGTTTTTTTTTTTTTTTTCTCTTTTTGCCCAGTCTGGAGTGCAGTGGTACAATTTCAGCTCACTGCATGCAACCTCTGCCTCCTGGCTTCAAGGAATTCTCCTACCTCAGCCTCCCAAGTAGCTGGGATTATAGGTATGCATCACCATGCACAGCCAAGTTTCTGAATTTTTAGTAGAAATGGGGTTTTACCATGTTAGTTGATCTGAAACTCCAGATCTCAGGTGATCCACCCATCTCAGCCTCCCAAAGTGTTGGGATTACAGGCATGAGCCACTCTTCTCATTTTATATGTATTAGAATGTGTTAATTCTAGAATCTCCCAGTTTATACTTATCTCAGTTCTTTCATGTGTGTTAAATTTACACAATTACTTTAGAGTTTAAAGAAATGAAGTATTAGCTAGTATAATAAGCTTGCTTTATAGAGTTCTACTATTTTATATCCATGTAACAATTATTTAGTTAATATCTACTGCATACCTAGCATAGCACCTACCCTGGAGAAATCTAATGTCTAAAACAAAATACTGTTAATAATAATGAATCCAGCTAAAATTTGTTGAGTGGTTTCTACTAGCCAGGAACCATCACAGGATTTTACATGTCTGATGTCAATTCTCACACATACCCGAATGAATACTATTATATTTTAACATAAAGGGAAAATGAGACCTGGGCAAATTCAGTCCCTAGCTCCATACAAATAAACACACAGATAGCAAACCATTCAAATTTAGGCAGCTTCACTCTTCGAATTATACTGCCTTTCTAGACAAGATAGAGAGTGATAACTAAAATAGAATATTTCTGAGGAGAGAGTTTTGTTAATGAAAGTTTTAGTGAGCTTTGCAAACAAAATGGGGCTTTATCTTGAGGACAATAAAGATCATTGAGGGGATTTAAGTGAGGGGCTGAAATAATTGGGTTCAATTAGTTTTATCTCAGTTGTGTGGTGAATTGGAGACAAAAGAGATGAGAAAAAGTCAGATATTATTCTCAAGTTCCTGGTTTGTGTGGCTGGATGAATGGAACAGTGTAGAGGAGGAAGGAAGATAATGAACTCACGATTAGAAATGTGGTGTTGCACTGAGTAGAGTAAGGGGTGGAGCAGAATCTGACACTGAAAATAGAGATTTGCATTAGAGTGATGGATGGAGTAAATTAGACCAAAAACCTGAATGATATTACCTTCTGATCATTATAAATCTTTGAAAAAAGAGAGCCAAGAACTTGAGAAAAACTCCAACAATTTTGGAAGTTGAAGAACACTGTTGACAAAGTTGCCTGAGAACAATTTTGAGCAATGATTGGAGGAATACAAAGCTAGCAGGTGTCTAAAAGCCAAGAAAGAGGTCATTTCAGGAGACAGGACAACTGTTACAATCTTAAGACAGGCTTTGTAATCTGATGTTTGAAAACATTCTGTTGAATTTATCAACAATTAGATTGGCAATCTAGGTGTGTATAATTTTAGAAGAATAATGGATTCAACAAAGCTGGTTGAAGCTGACTGAGGAGAGAACTGGGAAGAAAAGAAGCAGAAATAGTAAATGTAACAACTCTTTAATAAGCTTAACTGCAAAGGACATGAGACCCCTATCTCTTACCATATACACAAATTAACTCAAGCTGGATTAACAATTTAAATGTAAGACCTGGTAGAAACACTAAAAGAAAATCTTTTCCTACCCTTTCCCTTATCCCCAGCCTCCTTCCTTTGGGGTCCCTGGTGCCTTTTGTTTTCATCTTTATGACCTTGTGTACGCATTATTTAGCTGTTACTCATAACCAAGAACTATCAGTATTTGGTTTTCTGTTTCTGAGTTAGGAAACATTTCACTTAGGATAATGGCCTCCAGCTATGTCTGTGCTGCTACAATGGATATGATTTCATTCTCTTTATGGCTGCGTAGTATTTCATGGTGTATATGTACCACAGTTTCTTTGTACAGTCAAACATTCATGGACACTTAACTTGATTCCATGACTTTGCTATTGTGAATAGTGCCAGGCATTGTTGTCCCTGTCTCAGATATGGTATAGCCTCTGGCAAATGACCATTTCCAGCAAAAGAATAAACTGTGGGTAGTCAGTAGCCAATACTTCTAGCATTTTATATTACAACTGAAAAAGGGTGAGGGTAGAGGAGGAAGTATCCGTTATGAGAGGACTCAAGATGGGGTTTTTATTTTGTGGATGAAATATATAGAATAAGCCATAAAAAGGCAATAGAAAAGAAAAGCATAGGAGAATAGCATTTCAGGCAGAAGGAAGACCATGTTTGAAGGTTTAGAACTTAGAAATGAGTATGTCTTCAAAAGATGTCCACTGTGAAGTGGACTGAACAAAAGAAAGAGAGGCTCAAGATACATTTGGAGAGATACAAAGAGCGAGATCAGGTAGTACCTTTTAGTTCCTGTTAGGGATTTTGAATTTTAATGTAACATAAGAAGAAGCCTTTGAAGAATCCTACGTTAAAAAGTTTAAAACGTCAAAGTAAAATCATCAACTTCTATTTAAAAAAAATATTTTTCTGGGAGCAAGATTAAAAATGACTTGGGCTTGGAAAGCAACCAGAATACAACTCTGTTGTATTCTGTTATTAGCCCTGTTATTGATTACAGAGACTTGATAACAGATTATTTATGGATATATATATATATATATATATATATATATATATATATATATAGCTAGAGTTAGGAGTCTGGTTTTATTCTTCTGCATATGGATATCCAGTTTTCCCACCAACATTTATTGGAAAGACTGTTATTTCCCCAATTTATGTTCTTGGCATCTTTGTCTAACACAAGTTCATTGTAGGTGTAGGGATTTATTTCTGGGTTTTCTATTCTGTTCCCCTGAACTATGTGTCTGTTTTTATGCTAGTACCATGCTATTTTGATTACTTTAGCTCTATAGTGTAGTTTGAAGTCAGGTAATGTGATTCCTCCAGTTTTCTTCTTTCTGTTTAGGATGACTTTGGCTATTCAAGTGTTTTGTGGTTTCATATAAATTTTAGAACTTTTTTCTATTTCTGTGAAGAGTGTAATTGGTATTTTGATAGGTATTGCATTAAATCTGAAGATTGCTTTGAATATTATTGAAATTTGAACAATATTGATTTTTCCAAACCAAATAATTTCTAAGAGTTATTTTTCAAAGCCAATAACTCCTAGATTTGTCCATTAGAGACTATATTTTTAGATCCTGTAAATGTGCTTCATTGTTTTTTTATTCATTTTCCAAACCATGAACAGAGAATATTCTTTCCATTCTTTTGTGTTCTCTTCAATTTCTTGAATCAATATTTTATGGTTTTTATTGTAGAGATCTTCTACTGCTTTGGTTAATTCCTAGGCCTTTTTTTCTATTTGTAGCTTTTATAAATGAGATTACTTTCTCTATTTATTTTTCAGATTATTTGCTGTAGGCATATAAAAATGCTACTGATTTTTGTATGTTGATTTTGTGTTCAGTAACTTTACTGAAATTGTTTATCAGTTCTATTAGGATGTTTTGTGTGGAATCTTTAGGTTTTTCCAAATATAAGATCCTGTCATCTACAAATAATAAGTTTACTTCTTCCTTTCCAATTTACATGCTCTATATCTTTCTCTTTTCTGATTGCTCTAACTAGGACTTCCAGTGCTGTCTTGAATAACAGTGGTTAAAGTGGGCACCCTTGTTGTGTTAACAATCTTAGTGTTTCTAAAATACTGTTTTTCTCCATTTGGTATGATACTAGCTGTGAGTCTTTTGTAGGTGACTTTTATTGTGTTATGTTCATTCTATACCCAATTTTTTTTAGGGTTTTTATTTTGAAAGGATGGTGAATTTTATCAAATGCTTTTTCATCATGAATTAAAATGATCAGATGGTTTTTGTACTTCATTCTGTTGATATGATGTATCACATTGGTTGCTTTGTGTATTTTAGGCAACAGATCATTGGGTCTTGTTTTTTTTTAATCCATTGAGTCACTCTGTGTCTTTTGATTGGAGAGTTTAGTCCGTTTACATTTAATATTATTATTGACAGGTAAGGACTTACTCCTGTGATTTTGTTGTATGTTTTCTGGTTGTTTGGTGGTCTTTTCCTTCTTTGTTTCCTTCCTGTCTTCCTTTAGTGAAGGTGATTTTCTCCGGTAATATGATTTAGTCTCTTCCTTTTATTTATTGTAAATCTATCCTATGTGTCTTGATTTGAGATTACCATGAGGCTTGCAAATACTATCTTATAACCCATTATTTTAAGTTAAACTTAACAGCATTTGCATAAACACACACACTAATAAAAACTCTACACCTCAACTTTTTACCTTTTAAAGTTTTTGTTTTTTCTATTTATATCTTATTGTATTGTCTATGTCTTGAAAAGTTGTAGTTATTGCTTCTTTTTAATTGGTTCATCATTTAATCTTTATACTTAAGATAAAAATAGTTTACAGACTATAGTTACAATGTTATAATATTCTGTGTTTTTTTTTCTGTTCTTTACTTTCCTGTTGAGGTACTTCCTACAACATTTATTATAGGACAAGTCTGGTGTTGAAATCTCTCAGCTTTTGTTTGTCTGGAAAAGTCTTTATTTTTCCTTCATGTGTGAAGGATATTTTTGACAGATATACCTATTCTATGGTAAAAGTCTTTTTTTTTTTTTTTTTGCCTTCAACACTTCAACATGTCAAACCACTATCTCCTGGCCTATAACATTTCCACTGAAAAGTGTGCTGCCAGACATTGGAGTTCTTTTATATGTTATTTGTATTTTTCTTGATACTTTTAGGAACCTTTCTTTATACTTGACCTTTGGAGTTTGATTATTAGATGTTTTGATGTTGTTGTCTTTGGTTTAAATCTGCTGGGTATTTTATAACTTTTCTTTTTTTTTGAGATGGAGTTTCACTCTTGTTACCCAGGCTGGAGTGCAATGGCGCGATCTCAGCTCACCACAACCTCCGCCTCCTGGGTTCAGGCAATTCTCCTGCCTCAACCTCCTGAGTAGCTGGGATTACAGGCACGCTCCACCATGCCCAGCTAATTTTTTGTATTTTTAGTAGAGACGGGGTTTCACCATGTTGACCAGGATGGTCTTGATCTCTTGACCTTGTGCTCCACCCATCTTGGCCTCCCAAAGTGCTGGGATTACAGGCTTGAGCCACCGTGCCCGGCCAACCTTTTTTTTTTTTTAAGGCTAGTCAAGTGAAGCAGTGGGAGTGGAGCAGGAACAATAATTTATAACCTTCTTATACTTGGATATTGAGATCTTTTTTTGGATTGGGAAGTTCTCAGTAATTATCCCTTTTAAAAAATATTCTACCTCCATCTTGCCTTCTACCTCCTCTTCAAAGCCAGTAACTCTTAGATTTATCCTTTGGAGACTATTTTTTTAGATCCTATAAATGTGCTTCATTGTTTTTTATTCTTTTTTCTTTTGTCTCCTCTGTATATTTTCAAATAGCTTGTCTTCAGGCTCACTAATTCTTTCTTCTGCTTGATATATTCTGCTAGTAAGACTGATGCATTTTTCAGTATATCAGTTGCATTTTTCAGCTCCAGAATTTCTGCTTGATTCATTTTAATTATTTCAGTTTCTCTATTAAATTTATCTAAGAGAATTTTGAATTCCTTCTCTGTGTTATCTTGAATTTCTTTGAGGTTCCTCAGAGGAGTTAGTTTGAGTTCACTATCTGAAAGAATATATATCCCTGTTTCTCTAAGATTAGTCCCTGTTATTTATTTCATTTGGTGAGTTCATATTTTCCTGGATGATCTTGATACTTGTGAATATTTGTCTGTGCTTGGGCCTTCAAGAACTAGATATTTATTGTAGTCTTTGCAGTCTGAACTTGTTTGTACCTGACTTTCTGGGAAGGCTTTCCAGATAATTGAAAGGAGTACCACCTCTAAGCCCTGGTGGGTCCACAGGTGCCATCCAGGAGTCTAGAGTCAAAAACCTTAGAAGTCTACCTGGTGTTCTCTTGTACTGCTGCTGAGCTGGCATTCAATCCACTAAATGCAGTCCTTCCCACTTTTCCCTCCCCTTCACCAAAGGCAGAGGCGCCTCAGCCTGTGACCACCACCACAATAGGCCCATGAGGAGGCTCCTGCTGATGTTCTCTTATGCCCCATGGGCTTCTCAGTCAGCTTGTGGTAAATGCTTTCTGGTCTTGGACCCATCCTTCAAGGAAGTCAGCTCCTTTATGGCCCAGGCTGGGTCCAGACATGTCATCCAAGAGTCAAGGGCTAGAATTGGGGATGCCAAAGGCCCACTTGGTGCTGTACCCCACTGTCACCAAGCTGGTACCTAAGGTGCAAGAAGATAAATTCCCCTTTACTTTTATCTCTGCTTTTCTCAAGCAAAATGAATCTTTCCCACTATCCATCGCAGATAGGAATGTGCTGAGTCTCATGTGAAGCCAGCAAGTCTCAGAGTCTCACCCAGGAGCCCATGGCATACTACGTGGATATTGCTGCTTGTTATTCAGGGCTTAAGGGCTCATTAGGTAGCAGGTGATGAATCCTGCCAGGACTGGATCCTTCTCTTTTAGACAGTGGGTTCCTTTCTTGCCCCTGGTATGTCTAGAAATGTCATCTTGAAGCTAGGACCTAGAAAGGAGACCTCTGGACTCTGACTGGTGTCATATCCTCCTGTAGCAGAGACGATATCCAAGATGCAGAACGAAGTCCTTTTCATTCTTCCCTCTCCTCTCCTTAAGTGAATGAAGGTTTCTTTTTGAAGCCATAGCTTTGCAGGCTGGGCTAGGAGGAGGTGTGATGCCAGCACTTTTGTCTTAGTCGGTGGTGTACACCCTCCATTCCCTGGCTCTGAGCCCAGTTCAGTACTAGGACTTACCTAGGAGTTGCAGGCCTGTAGCCTTGTCTATCCGTAAAGCTCATTTAAGGCCACAGTGCCCTTTAGCCCATGGTGGTGAGGCTTGTAGGTACTTAAGAAGGGCTGGTTTAAATGCTTCCTCCATGGGCGGGTATCACTTGAGTTCATTCTGATTTTGCTTTCTGCTCTCAACAGGGAAGTTCTGAATTGAATGCAAGTCTTAAAATTGCTGTGCTCTCCCTCTTCCAAGCACTCAGATTCCCTTTCCATACGATGCCACCACTGCTGAGGAATAGAGGAGGGGTGATATTTTAATTCAAGGCTGCTTTTCCTGCATTTTTAGTGACTCTCAGTGATATGAAGTTAAAACCAGATAATGGGAGTGCTCATCTGTTTTTTGTTTTTTATGATGGTGCTTTTTTGGTATAGAAAGTTGTTAAATTGGTGTGCCTGCAGAAAGGACAATGAGTGACTTCTATTCTGCTATCTTGCTCCATCACTACTCCCAACAATATTTGTTGTTGAAGAGACTATCTTTTTCTCATTGTGTATTCTTGGTACCCTTGTTGAAGATCAGTTGGCTGTATTGTGTGTTTATTTTCAAACTCTTTATTCTGTTTCATTGGTCTATATTTCCTTATGCCAGTACGACACTATTTTGATTACTGTAGCTTTGTAAAATATTTTAAAATTAGGACACATGATGCCCCCAGCTTTGTTCTTTCTCAAGATTGCTTTGGCTCGTTAGTCTTTTGCAGTTTAATATGGATTTTATGATGGTTTTTTCTTTTTCTGTAAAAAATGCCAGTGGGATTTTGATGGAGATTACATTAAATGTGTGAACTGCTTTGTATGATATGAGCACTTTAACAATATTAATTCTTCCAATTCATGAACATGGGGTGTCTTTCCATTTATTTGTGTCTTAATCTCTTTCATCTGTGTTTTCTACTTTCAGGTATCCAAGGACTTTTACTTCCTTTCTTAAATTTGTTCCTAAATTTGTATTTTTTTTGAGGGTATTGTAAGTAGGATTGCTTTCTTAATCTCTTTTTTGAACAGTTCTTTGATAGTGTGCAGAAAGGCAACTGATATTTGTATGTTGATTTTGAGTCAACAGCTTTGCTGCATTTCTTAATTCTAAAAGGCTTTTTTTGGTGGAGTCTTTGACATTTTTAACTTGTAAGGTCATGTCATCTGCAAACAGAGGTAACTTTGCTTTTTCCTTTTCAATTTGGAAGGCTTTTATTTCTTTTTTCCCTAATTGTTATGTAGAGGACTTCCATTATTTTGAATGGTGAGAATGGGCATTCATGCCTTGTTTCTCATCTTATAGGAAAATCTTTCAGTTTTTCACCACTGAATGTAATGTCAGCTGTGTGTGTGTGTGTGTGTGTGTGTGTGTGTGTGTGTGTGTATCGATGTGTGTATGTGCATGTATGTGTGTTTGTATATTTGATATATATGACCTTTTTTATAGTGAGGTAAAGTCCTTCTCTACCTAGTTTGTTGAGGGTTTTTTATATAGAAGGGTTTTGAATTTTGTCAAAAGCTAGAAAGCCTGGAGTTCAAATCCAAATATTTGCTTCGAATCTAAAATGTTTCAGAACCTTCTTTTCTTTCCAAAGATCTCTCTTTTATACTTTTACTTTTTTTTTCAATTATGCTATTGTCACAGAAGGACATTGTTACTCCCATTTTTCTTCTCTATAAACACACTTTGAACAAAGATGGGCCTCAGGATGTGTGAGCTACTTGAATGTATTAACAATGTATTCAACTAATAGTTAATAATGTTTAACTCCATGCATGGCAAAAAGTAGTGGTCAACAGATATTTATTGAATAAATAAATAAAAACTGAATAGATGACTAGGAAGTTGGTATGGGGCAGGGGTCAAATTATTATAACACCAGAAAAAGGAAGCAATGACTATAATCTAAATCATAGCTTTACATTGCCTAAGTTGTTTCTCTCTCTCTGTCCCATTCTGCCTCCATATATATAAAATATTATGTAATTATTATAATATTACATATCTCTATATATAATATCTCATATATATTGCCATAAAAAGTTAATGTATTACTATTAAAAATTTGGTGTAAATTATGTACTGTAAGAAAGTTGCAAAAGAAAATATTTGAATAGTCTTATAAAGCTGTCAGCGTATAATATGATTTTGGGTGCAGTTTATTCATGGTGACTTCAGAGAAGATATAGGAAACATATCTGTCATGTAACCTCCCAGTAATTAATTTCATTTATTTTCAAATTATTAGTATATCACATATAGGAAAGATTTCCCTTCCCCAACTTTTGACAATCCTTAGATAAACTGCAAATTCAGGTTACAGCCAAATCTGGTTGGCAATGGACAGAGGCAGATTAATCACTCCCTTTTTGAATAATGAAAAAAGTTCCCTTCAAAATGCCCCAAAATATTGGACAGGAAAGAAGAGCATGAAGGTTTTATTTACAATTTCAAATGGTTTGCAACACACAAAACCCTGCAACTGAAACTTGCTTTGTTCAATCTGGCATTACATAGTTTGATTTCTTATTAATCAACATATTTATTAGTCTATAAGAAATACCATTTAAAAGAATGATATGAAAAATCTGAACTTTCAGTTTTCAGAAAGCACCGATTGCTCAAACACAGCATATTAGTTCCCCAGGAGGCTCCACTCACCTCCCAGCATCTCTCACTTCAGTCTCCTGCTTTTTCATTCTTCTCTTCCCTATTGTTTATAATAAAATTTTTAACACATTTACCATCAGTGGTAAAGTAAATTATTGAAACCTGAGTTGCCACCACCTTTCTGTTGAACATGGAAAAGAGCTGAAATCCCCTTGAAATAATAACCTGTATCACTTGGTTGATATTTTTTTCCTGTCTGTAGCAATGTCGTTTTGGTTTTGTTGTTTTGAAGTTTTTTGATTTTTTTTTTTTTTTGCTGCACACTTTGATGTTTGGCTAATAGAAAAATATTTCCTTACTTTCTTAGTCATTACTATGCCAAGTGATTCATTTCTTCTCTGCCTTTTTTTAAAATAACCTCAGGCATTGTTAGTGGTGCCACTAAATTTATCTTGCAGATGTTAAAAGGAATCCCCACTTGAAAGCTAGTGTGCATATTTTATAGTGTTATGAAACATGCCTATTTTTATATATTTAATTAATATTTTAATGTGGTATAAATAACAGCATCTCTGAACCCATTGGCATTCCTAGGAGTTAGGGTAGGCTACACAAAAGACTGTCCTGGTATAAGAATTTTCTAATGATTTGGATTATAGTTATTGCTTGAATTCAAAATAATTTTGAAAGGTCTTACGGGATAAGGAAAATAATTATTCCTGAGATGATAATTGTTGAAGCTGAGTAACAAAGATAAGGGGGTTTGTTCTATTATATTCTCTGTATTTGTATATGTATCTATTTTTCCATAGTTAAAAAACTCATTTTATAAAATAATGATACAGTCACTTTAGTTATTTTATAGGATTTGTAAGATTTCATGCTTTCACTTTATATTCAATAAGTCATTAAAACTCATTCATGGTTTATTCAATCATTGATCCATGTATCACTTATCTACCTGTGTATCTATTAATTAATGAACATATATGTAATACCCTAAGCAATGTGGTAAGGCTACAAAGGTGAAATAAATATCTATGGCCTCTTATACTCATAAAATGGAAGATTATTCAGTGATTTTAAAAATGAGCTATCAAATCAACATGAGACACGAAGAAAAATGCTGATAAAGTTACAGAAGTCAATCTGAACATGGTACATACTGTATGATTCCAACTGTGTGGCATTCTGGAAAAGGCAGATAGACAGTAAATAGATCATCGGTGGCCAAGGTTTGTGAGAAGGGAAGAATAAGTAGATGGAACATGGGATTTTTAGGGCAATGAAACTATTCTGTATGATACTATAATGGTGGATCTGTGTCATTATATATTTGCCTCGATCCACAGAATATACAACACAAAGAGTGAACTTTAATGTAAACTATGGACTTCAGTCAATAATAATGTATCACTGTTGGCTCATTAATTGTAACAGTTGTTACATTATTATTACAACAACATCATATTATAACAACATCAGTAATGTTAGCTATTATGAATAAGGAAACTATATGGGAAGGGGTATATGAGAATGCTCTGTACTTGGAGCTTAATATTTCTGTAAAGCTAAAACTTCTCAAGAGATAAAGTCTATTAATTTAAAAATAATCTGTGATATCTGTCCTGCAGGATTTTATGATATATTTAGGAGCGAATGTATGAAGAGCTACCTACATTAATTTCCTAGGGCTGCCATAATAACTTCCCACGATTGTGGAATTTAAGTAATGAAAGTTTAATCTTTCATGGTTTGGAGGCCAGCAGTCTGAAGTCAAGGTGTCTACAGGGCTTACTTTTCCCAAAGGCTCTAATGGGACCATCCTGCCTTGCCTCTTCCATGTGGCTCCAGAGTTTCTTGATTTTTGGTCAATCCAATCTCTGCCTCTATCTTTACATGGTCTCCCATTTTCCCTGTGTGACTCTGCTCTGTCATCAGGACACTTATATTGGATTTAAAGCCCACACATATAATCTAGGATGATCTCATCCTAAGATTCTTAATTATATCTGCAAAGAGCTTTTACCCAAATAAGGTCACATTTAGAGGTGCAGGGGGTTATGGTGTGAGGTACCTTTTAGGGAAGCCACCATTCAACCCACTGTGCCATCCATAATATGATTTGCGCATTATTAATAGATAGGAATGCAGTGCTCTGTGAAGAAATTGAGAATGCCTCATGGGGAATGTGACATGAGAAGATTAAAGGTTGAACTGGAGTTTTTTAGACTAAAGCAGGAGTGTTGTAGTGTGAGAAGTAGTGGAATTCCATCTCTTGGGAGATATTCCATGCAAAAGATAGAGAGAAAGGTAACAAAGAGGTATGAATAGAGAATGGTAAGAAAGTGTGGCTAAAAGAGCAAGTCAACAAAGGCTAAGGAAATAATAACATATGGGTCTGAGAGGTCAGAATGAGGCTGAGTTATAAAGGAGCTAACAACCATAAGAAAAAAGCATTTGTTTTTCATCTTATTCAAGAATTTATAGGGCCAGGGGTGGTGGCTCACATCTGTAACCCCAGCACTTTGGGAGACCGAGGCAGGTGGATCACAAGGTCAAGAAATTGAGATCATCCTGGCCAACACAGTGAAACCCCGTCTCTACTAAAATACAAAAATTAGCTGGGTGTGGTGGTGCATGCCTGTACGTCCCAGCTACTCAGGAGGCTGAGGCAGGAGAATTGCTTGAACCCGGGAGGTGGAGGTTGTAGTGAGCCGAGATCGTGCCACTGTACTCCAGCCTGGCATCTGGCGACAGAACCATACTCTGTCTAAAAAAAAAAAAGAATGGATTAAAGACAAAATCAAATTTCTACTTTAGAAATAGGGCTGTTGGCAATGGAATCGGGACTTTAGGTAAGCAAAGACTAATGGCAGGGAGATGAACAGGCTAGATTAAATGAGATCCTACTTTGAGGCTTCATGAGTGTGGAATGAACCGACAAATGAGAAACGAGATATTTTGGATTTAGAATAGCCAGAGTGTGATGAATAACTGGATTTGCAGAGAAGGACCTAAGGGTGACTCTGGTTTATGGCTTCGACACTTAGCTTGATGCCATTATCCGAAACAGGGACTTTTAGAGGAAGTAAGTGATTTTATGGGGAATGCAGAAAATTATGAGTTCACTCTTGGATATGTTTAATGTTATTTATCATACTTGTACTGAAGTTTTAAATTTGGTTTATCAGTTTTTTTTCCTTCTAATCAGTAAAGGGCTCTGGAAAAAAAAAAACAAGCAAGCTTTTGGGGAAATCTTCAAAAGTACCTTTAGAATTTCCCACATGGGTCTCTCCCAGTCAATTCCTGTCACAGATGACAAGCTCCAACAGACCACATGGCTCTGGAAACATAAGAGGAATGAGGGAAGCACCAAGTATTAGGAAGGCTTACTCATTCACAGAGGCAAGAAAATAGTTTCTCTTTTTGAGGGACAGAAGAAGACTGCAACTACTGCTATGAAGATATACAATGTCTTACTATAAAGAGATTGTAAAAAGAATTAGAGCCTACACATTCACCATGGAAGAGGTCCTCATACCCATAGAATTCTGCTTCATTACATCTTATTTTATCTTCTTAGAGCTGGTGCAATAAAAGAAGAAATCTACATTCCAGCATAAAAAATAAACATAGTATCACTGTGACAGGGACTGATTCAGTATGGAAACATTGACTGTAGAGGCATTCTGGTTTACTTCAAAAGACTTTCAATAACTGCCAAAAGAGTTTATTTGGATAGTTTCAGTTTCATGTGTTTAATCAACGAAAAACTGAATCCAGAGTTGAAAGTTTGGCACAGCATATGTTCAGAAAAGGGGTACATATGTTCTTATTTTGGGGCGCATAAATATGTTTCTATGTGTGAATGTTTGAATATACTCAAAGGTATGTGTCTGCGTGTGTGTGTGTGCGTGCTATATTATTCTGTTTTATTTGATTCATTTCTTTAATAAGGCCCACACTTATAATCTTCAAAGCTGGCATCATCTCAAGGCTGCATTTCCATGATTCCTACAACATTTCACTATGCTCTACATCTTACAATAGTAAATGTTGGAAAGGGATTCTGTAACTATAGTTAAGACTACAAGGTAGAAAAGTATAAGTGATTTCCCTCTGGTTAACAGCTGAATGCTTGATGTCACAGGCCTTTATTCTAAGGACTCATGTTCCCTCTGTTGATTTCAATGCACAGTATATATGAGTGAATCTATATTTGGCCATTCAGTTATACAATAAAAGCAAAACAGACAGGGCACAGTGGCTCACAGCTGTAATCCCAGCACTTTGGGAGGCTGATGTAGGCGGATAACAAGGTCAGGAGTTCAAGACCAGCCTGGCCAATATGGTGAAACCCCATCTCTACTAGAAATACAAAAAATTAGCCAAACCTGGTGGTGTGTAACTGAGACTCCGGAGGCTGAGGCAGGAAAATTGCTTGAACCTAGGAGATGGAGGTTGCAGTGAACCGAGATCACGCCACTGCACTCCAGCCTGGGTGACCGAGTGACACTATCTCAAAAAAAAAAAAAAAAAAAAAAAAAGCAAAACAATGTGTCCTTAAAGGAAATGATCTCTTAGATTTGTTTGTTGTTGTTGCAATAGGCAAATCTCTCACCGTAGACATTCATACAGGAATGTGTTAACAATAATGTGATGATAACACCTCCTATACTACTGACTTTTTACGGTTCGGGTCGGGAGGTCAAACAACACTTCATCCAGTGTTATCCGATTTTGCTTATCATATCAGAGTATTTGCTAAAATCATAGTTCATAGGCTCCATTCCTGCTAAATAGGAATGTACAGCAACAGGGAACTGTCACACCAGGCAGCACTTTATGAACTTATTAACATTGAATAAGTTTGGAAAACAATGAACTACTCAAATCCTTTGTTTTGCAGATACCAAGATTAAGGCCAATGAAAATTATTAATCCAAAGGATGGTTTATATAAGTATAGAAGCCAGATCTCTTTCTTCTAAACCTCTGTTCTAATCTACCCACCCTCTAGGCACACAATACACATAAAAATTCTGATGTGTGTTTCTCAACAACAGTGAATCTAAAATTAGGTTGTCCCAGTGAATTTGCTCCCAGTTTAAATATACATAGTGCTGCGCAGTTTAGCAGTTGTGGAGAATACAGTGTTAATAATGCCAAGGGTATGATATTTATCTCTTTAGTTTCTTACATATGACCAAAGCTAGTGTTATGCCCATGCAGCGTGCAGCAATAATTCCAGCCAGCTGCCTTGCAAATGTTTGCTGCTGATGAAAAGGGGATCAAGGGATAGAGTATGTGTGACTCAACACAACTATCTACATTTGCAAACATATAATTCAAAGTGCATGTGTTGCTGACAATGCCTCAGTAGCATCTCTGCAGGTGAAGAATGGTTTCTTTACAGAACCAATGTCATTATTTCTCATTCTGTATTAGTTTTCAAAGCAGTGGCTGAGAAAAAAGCAAAGAAACTTAGCCACAGCTAAGAAATGTGTTGGGGAGACAAGAGATAAAATATTCTAAGGGACTTTGGACAATCAGTGATATATCTGTGTAAGAAATCAGAAAAGTGTAGTATGTCTTGATGTTCTGTCCAATGTTGGACTGTATGATTCTCATACTTATTTTTACTCCATTATAACCTGTTCTTATGGTGGTTGTAATATGACAGAGTAGCTATTTAGTTTGTAGAGTTATTCTTCAAGTATAAATGTATATTTTCTTATTACAGAAGTAAAATACATATACAAAACAAAAATTGTGGAAAAGTTACACACCACAAAGGAAAGAGTAAACAACCATATTACCAGCACCCATCAGTAAATTCTGCAAATAATTCAGTGTGTAAACTCTGTCTCAATTCTTCTTTCAAGTATACATGCACATATATGCATACCCACAAATCTGTCTCTGATAGATCATACTATACCTTTAATTATATTCTTTATTCATATTTTTCTATATTAATGAAAATTAATAAATATTTATAATATATTATCTTATTGACTCATTATTGCTCAGCATGACTGCTTGATGGAGACAGAAGTTAAGAAGGAGAATGTGTCTTTGGGCCTGGCGCAGTGGCTCACGCCTATAATCCTAGCACTTTGGGAGGCTGAGGTGGGTGGATCATGAGGTCAGGAGATTGAGATCATCCTGGCCAACATGGTAGAACCCTGTCTCTACTAAAAATACAAAATTAGCCAGGCGTATTGTCAGAAGTCTGTAGTCCCAGCTACTTGGGAGGCTGAGGCAGAAGAATCGCTTGAACCCAGGAGGTGGAGATTGCAGTGAGCCTAGATCACGCCACTGCACTCCAGCTTGAGTGACAGAGTGAGACTCTGTCTCAAAAAAAAAAGAGAATGTGTCTTCACAATACATAGCCATGGTGGCCCACAGGGACCATGTCTCAAAAAAAGACAGAGACTCTGTCTCAAAAAAAAAAAAAAGAAAAAGAAAAAAATATGACTCCATAATAAAAACCATGGTGGCCCGCAGGGACATGACCCTTTTAGTGACTGCTTTTCTCTGCTTGTCCCAGGTTATAACCACCACCAGCACTCTCTGTCTTTCCCCTTCCCTGGAAAAAGGACTGCTACAGTTAACTCTCTTTAATTCATCTACTTACTTCAGATTATTTTCCCATTCACTGCTTTACTTATTTATTTTTTAAATGTTGTCTATATTGTTGGGGTACAGGTGGTATTTGATTACATAGTAAGTTCTTTAGTGGTGATTTGTGAGATCCTGGTGCACCCATCATCCAAGCAGAATATACTGCACCACATTTGTTGTCTTTTATCCCTGGCTCCCCTCCCGCTCTTCCCTGAAAGTCCCCAAAGTTTATTGTATTGTTCTCATGCCTTTGCATCCTCATAGCTTAGTTCCCATATATCAGTGAGAACATACAGTGTTTGGTTTTCCATTCCTGAGTTACTTCCCCTAGAATAATAGTCTCTAGTCTCATCTAGGTCATTGCAAATACTGTTAATTCATTACTTCTTATGGCTAAGTTATATAGATATATCAGAGTTTCTTTATCCACTTGTTGATTATAGGTATTTGGGTTGGCTCCACGATTTTGCTATTGTGAATTGTGCTGCAGTAAACATGTGTGTGCAAGTATCCTTTTTGAATAATGACTTCTTTTCCTCTGGGTAGATACCCAGTAATGGGATTGCTGGATCAAATGATAGTTCTACTTTTAGTTCTTTAAGGAATCTCCATACTGTTTTCCATAGTGGCTGTACTAGTTAACATTCCCACCAGCAATGTAGAAGTGTTCCCTGATCACTGCATCTATGCCAACATCTATAGTTTGTTGATAGTTTGATTATGGCCATTCTTAGAGGAGTAAGGTGGTATCATAGTGTGGTTTTGATTTGCATTTCCCTGATCATTAGTGATGGGCATTTTTTCATATGTTTGTTGGTCATTCGTACATCTTCTTTTGAGAATTGCCTATGTCCTTAGCCCGCTTTTTGATAGGATTTTTTTTCTTACTAATTTGTTTGCCACTCGCTGCTTTAGACTCCCCATGCCCCCTGCCCCACCCCCCTCTTTCTCTCTCCTCTCTCTCCTCTCTCTCTCTCTCTCTCTCATGATCTAGTCCCTTTGGGTTGACAGCATTGTAAGGTGGATTGCCTGACCATCTCCTCAAGACTTTGATTTTGAAGTCATTAGCCTCTAGCTTCCTGTGGACCAGTAAAATTCTCTAATCCTGACTTCAACTAAGTCTTTGTGAATCCATGCTTCCATTTGGACCTATTTCCAAAGCTTCTAATTCTTTGCGAGGCATAGTTATGGCTTACTAAACATTATTTATTTGTATATATGGTACTAGCTATTCTTAGCAGAAGGATAAGTCATGGCACCTATATCTAAAGAACTTAAAATGTAATTGGAGAACAAAGATTGTCACAAAAATGAAAGACACAGGCCAGAATAAAGCTGTGCATAGACCTGTCATTTTGAACCAAGGATATGACTCTGGCAAGTTCCCTGTCAATCTTCATTTCACTCACATGGAAGTGATATGTTATGTGAATCACTCAAGAAAATATTGTGGATTTCTTTTACATTAACAGTCACTTTCATATTATACTGGCATCAGTCTTTGAATGATACATTCTTTTTTCAAGAATACTCAGTAAATAAATATATGTGCAGCTAGTTATCTTTCTTTGTCAATGCCTCTAAAATAATGAGCAAGGAATTACAACCATTATATTTCACTTTTGTAGAAAACATAGGCAAGACTCACTTCTTAAACATTTTGTGAATTCATGTAAACTACTCACATTTCCACATTTCAGTGTTCTCCATCCTTAATTGTGGTGAAGAGCAACTGGTATAACAGATGTTGTCTCACTTGGGACACTGTAAGCCACATGCTTATCTGCCCAGTCCTTAAACTTCAGTTTTAACAGCATAAGAAGCCAGTGGGCTATCAGACATTTATCATTCTGTAGCTTGTCACTCTCCAGCAGCTCAGAATGCCCACTTTGCTCTGAGTTTAGTAGAGCTGGCAACTGAGACAGTTGACTTGCAAAGAGAAGTGGGAAGATAAGGTCGGACCCATATTAAATGTTACCAACATCTTCCTGTTATTATGAAGTTATAAATGGTGTTAGTGTGCCTTTAATCAATGTGTTTTCCCTCTGCTCCTTGCCTTCAGCCTTTAACACTTGAGGAATAATTTAACAAATCTTAACATGTGCCAGGGTCTAAGATAAACATTTTATTTGCATCAATCTTATTTGATCCTCTTAACTACCTGATGATATAGGTTAAAGTTTATTCAAGTTTTCCAGGGAAAATTAAAGCTCAGAGAGGGCTCATTATTTTCCCAAGGCACAAGACTGTTAAACCCTAGCATTTGAACATCTTCCACGTGGCTCCAGAGCCAAAGCACCTAGTACTTGACTACACTCTCTTCCAAAGAAAAGCTATGGACTAAAAACAATTGGAGGCATCAGTTCAAATGAGGCACTCTGGCCTATCTCAAAGACAGAAAGTAAATGCTCAACTTTTAGTAGGTTCCTCTCTTTCTCATCATTCCTTGGGTAAAACCTTTTTTACTTTGCTATATGAAGGATCAATTAAGGCAAATTACACAGGGAGACAAATACATTTGAGTAATTTACAGAGAGTAGACTACTAACTACTCAGGGAAAGAAAAAGAAGGGGCATCCACTAAATACCAGGCATGAATGTTTTCAGTTATGTTATGACACATTCCTATTGCTATGTGGCATTGGCCTGTTTTACAGATAAGGTATTTGAATTCTTCAAATTTACCAGTTCCATTGCTCTTGATACTAAAGATAGAAGGTTACTATCCCTGTTCTTCTCATTGTCCCTCTGCCTACTGGGAACTTACAAATATCTTGATTAAAATAGGAATAAATGTGGTTAAAGGAAAGTATACTATAAAATGTAATTTCTGAATCTTTTGATTTTCTCAAACCAAAACTGCAAATAAAGATAGTAAAGATGTTTTCCTGAGAATTCACAGAATTTCAGACTTCTCATTTGGAGAATAGGTCAATTAAGTCTAGATTTGAATTTAATTCCTGTTAAGGTAGTCAAAAGTCATTTTTAGTTTTGAAATTATGCAATCAATCTAAGGAAACACCAAAATTACTGTTTTGTGTGTTCCTGGATAACCTCCTCCACAAACCTCCATGGATGGTGCCGAACACAGGACTTCTCACAGAACTATGCAGGTAAAACTGAAACAGACAATGTTGTGTAGTCTGAGGCAGTAAAATTAAAGCTATGACATTTTCTTCCCCCATCAAGTTTTTCCAGATACAAGTTCTACCTTTTGACGACATGCCAAGAAGTTAACTATTAAAGCAATGTATCTGGCACCACAATACCTGGCTTTTTAAATACTCTTTATAATAAAACATAACAACATTGCACTTGAGTTTTCAATTGCTTTTTCTTTTTGATTGTCTCTGCACAGACACGTATTTGATTCACAAGATGTAGTTAAGTTTAATGTTTTCAAAACCACAGACAGAATTTTGAGCTTTTTAAAATTTGGTATTTTAATAGAGAGTATGGATAATAGTAAGAAGCACAGTAAAACCTGGTGACTTCCCAATACATCTATAAACTGTTGGCTGTTTTAGAAAAACGTAAAAACAATGCACAAAGAGACCCACTTCCAAAACTCAAGTCTTGAACATTCTCAAATCAAATATAATTAGAAGGAGCTGTTGAAACTAAGAAACATAGTTCTATATTGAAAACCTGTGATCAAGAAAATTAAAGTCACTCTCAAATCTTAATAAAACCAAAATACTTGGAGATGAACAAATGTCATTTTGAAAAGACATTATCGATACTCAACAGAGTTGTATAAATGATAACCTAGTTCATAATCATAGGGAAGATTTCAAAGTATTATAAAACTAGATAAAATATCTGTATAGTTCTATGCATAAGGAAGAAATAACAGAAGTGAATTCTTTTTTAAATATTACAAATATATCTGTTTTATTGCATTTGCTTTGTTTCACAGACACATGTTATAATACTTTTTGTCTTCAGTTTCCATACAGTAAAAAAAATTATATATGCTTCCCCCCACCTTGTTTCCAAAGCAAGAAAATCAGCCCATTCTTTCCACTGGCATTACAATTCACTCTTTTCTCCCCAACATATCACCTTTTTTTACTATGTTTAGATCGAGGATCTCAAAAATGCCAACCAGCCCTCCTGTTTAGAAACATACATAAGAAGACTTTCTTTAAAAAAAAAATAAAGAAATAAGTAAATGCTTTTCATATTGGGATCTGGGGTACTGTAAGAAAGGTATTCCAATTGATGGCAGAAAGCCATTATGAGGAAACAAACTGTATAGAAGCGTGGGGACATAGCCTTTGTAGCTCTGAAATAGCTTACACAAAGAGCTCATATATAAATTTGGCTCACCTCAGCAATGCTTTTTCTTTAAATTACAGAGAAATCTGAAATGCATTGGGTGTATGTAAGGGCAAACTATGGCCCTGACTAAAAAATGTGTGTTTAAAGGGGAAATGTGGAAGTAATTATTACCTTAATGTATTTACCAGAATGCACAGAATATATTCAGCATGTCTTGCCTGGGCATTGAGGGTTTCTTAACACACCTATGACTAAAAATCCAGCATTTAGCATGATGCGATCTAGGAGTGAATGCTAAACCACCTTTACCCAGGTATTGTTGCCTTGGAAAGTCTCAAGGATCCATGCTGCTGAGATGGACTGAAATAACCATTTTAAATCAGTAAGTCTCACTATTGTTGGCTTTGGCTATTCTCTGGTTCAAAATGAACAAATCAGTGTTGCAGACAGGCACTTTAGAGAAATAAACAGGAACTTTTGTTTCCTTCCATTTATAGCCTAAAACACTAGACTTAGAAAGAAGTGCTAAGTAACTGAAAAAAAAAAAAAAATCTGGCTGGATTTCATGATCACTGTTGGGCCTTTAAAATCGTGCTCATGGCCAAGCTAACATCCATATTTCTTGTTAACCAGACTTAAAAGGAGGCTCTGGTCAGTAATAAGAAGTGGGGAATGTACAAGGCGAGGGTTCCAGTGGGTTGGCTACAATGGGTAAACTCTACAAAGTAGCTCAAAATGGAGACAGCCAGCAAAAGGAATCCATGCCAGAGACGTTGAGGAAATGCCCAAAGCAAGATGCTTGTGAAAATACAGGAAAATCCCTGATTTTTTTGGTAACGAAGTTACCATTTGGGCCCTAGGAAAGAAGTTATGCTGAAGGGGGCAGGCCATAAACAACATGGAGTATCCTCCACAATTTCAGCAAGTGCCAGTGCATATTTAGGACCTCTGTTATAGAAGCACAAGTATATAATCCATGGATATATTGAGCCAGCCAAATAGTACAGGATCAAAATATTTAAATTTTTGCATTTGCCTTGGCTTCCAGAACAATAGATAATAAACATTGCCTCTTTGCAGCAAAGTTCTTGGACACATTACTACCCCTTGTTCCCTTGTGATCACACCTCATTGATTTTCCAAGTGAATTTAAGAAAAAGGGTACAAATACAATGCTAAACTTATAAAGTAGAAGGATTGGGGATTTTTAGATAATGCAGAACCTTAAAAAAAACAAATCTGGTAGAAGAAAGCAAAGCTCAACTGAGTCTCAGAAGGCACATAATTTTCTGATGGGTACAAATGTTGACAAGGTCATTCCAGGTAAAGGAGAAACATTATATGCAAACAACTAGTGTGTCCAAGGAACAGAGATAATTTGGTATGAATGGAACACAGGTTATTTGCATGGTAGTAGTGGCAGGAGACCAGGTTAGAAGTGTGGAATATGAAGCCAAGCTATAAAGGAGCTATGGATATGCTATACAATTAGAACTTTATCTTTTAGGCAGTAATGGGCTATTGAAATTGTTCATGTGGATTCACCTGTTAAGTGTACACTCCAGAAATTTCACTCTGGCAACAACTCAAATACAGTTGGAAATTGGAAAAACTGGAAGTGGGGGAGAGTATTTAAGAAAAGATTATTGCAATAGGTGAGCCAAAAAATTACTGAGATTATACATTAAGCAGCAAGAGTGGAAGAACAGAGGAGAGAATGGGTTCAAGAATTTTCAGGTGAACGTGTGGCATTACTTATGTAAACAAAATGTCCTTGGAAGTATTTTTGTTTGTTTGTTTATTTGGTGACATTGAATATGGAGGAGGGAAACAAGTTTATTTTTTAAGATGTTGTCCTTTTGAGACATCTGTGTGGATTTGCCAGGGATCAGATGGAATTGCTGCTTTCAGAATGAAATGCTATTTTTCCAGTCACTTTTTGTTGCAAGTGACACAAATCCAATTCAAACTAATTTAAACCAAATCAGAGAATTTATTGACCTTTGCAAATGGGCGTAGCTGGATTCAGAGATCTAATCATTGACGTTAGAACTTTCTCATCTTTCCTTGCTTCTGTTTGGCTTTGATTTCTGAGAGGTTTTTCCATAAGGCAATCAGTAAGAGGGCAACTGACAGCCTTAGTTCTACATACTTTTGATTCTTGAGGAAGAGAACATACCTTTTTCTCAGTATCTCTGTCAGATTAAGTTAGTTTGTCATGACCCAGTCATGTTACCGGGGCATGAAATACTCAGGATGTCCAATCCTTGATCAGATTCCCTTCTGAGGTGCCAGTGACCAGGTAAAGCTCCATGACTGACTATCCCAAGAGAACTGCATGAAATGGAGAGGGGTGAATCTCCTGGAAAGGGGAAATCTAAGTGGCACCTTCTGTTCTTTCCAAAGATCAATCTAACCATAAAGAGGTAATAAGATGCTCTGCCTTTCTCTCCATATCTACTCTACAGCATTGTACCTATACTCAATAGGACTGTATTGTATACTTAAAAATTTGCTAAGAAGATAGATGTTGTCTTCTTATTCTAATAAAATAAAACATAAAAGGATACTCTAAAACTTAAAAGATTTGAAAGGCTTTAGAACAAATATTGCATAATGAGAAACAATACAACTGCATTTGAAATGACAATTAGACAATTATGTTTCTCTTGCAGATATGATTGAATTGCCAGACTTGCTTTTGCTAGAGAAAATTAATGAAGATAATATTAAAATAGAAGCAAAGGGAATCTCCTAGAGTCAGTCCAGATTTCAGAGAGGCAATGCATATCTCAAACACGAAAATACAGATTTTTTTTTTCTTTTTGATCTTTTAAGGAAAATTTGTGAAAGTCTGATAACTGGTTGTGTGAACAGACAGAATTACATGGGAACAATGTTTGTAACCAAATCTCAACCCCTAGATAGAGGATGCAGAGCTGAGAGAGATGTGTGTGTGTGTGTGTGTGTGTGTGTGTGTGTGTGTGTATGCACATGTGCACAGCAACAGTAGGAAGAGGGATGAGCAGAGGAGGGGAGAAAATCACAACCCCTGCCCTGGCCAAGAGAGAGTATCTGCTCTTGTTTTAAGCTGACTGCCTCAAATCGCCCAAAGTGAGGTTTAGTTGGACTAAATTGTCCGTAACCGAATTCCACCTCTCCCTGGGCGGGGATGGATTACAACCGCCTAGAAATATTGAGTTGGAAAGGTAAGGAGAGTGGGAGGAAACTCTGTCCCTGTAGTTCTCTAGAGAGCTGAGTGAATCAGTCCCATTCTGAGTTCTGCCAAATGCAATGAGAGCTGGGTATCCTGGGCACTGGACTGGCCTCTGCATTGGCCTGTGCCAACAGATCCAGGTTGCTAATCTAGTTTTCAGGGAGTGATGCAGCCCAGGGGAGAGCAATACCTCTTAGCATCAGCTTCAAGGGTTAGTACAGAAATACATTTCAAGGGGCCTAGCGAGAACCAGGTAGGCCCATGACACCTGCGTGATTAATAGCTTTAAAATAGTCTCATAGGCAACATGCAGGTCTCAGGCCCTGCAGACCTTAAGAGCAAGTCTCTTAAGTCTATCTCTGTTATTTACCAGTTCAAAAGCTTTCAATATTTTTAATACATAGCAAATTTATAATAAATACAATTTTGATCCTGGTGCAAAGAGAAATGTCTGTATTCTAAAAGGTTGACACTGAAACATTATACATTCCTAATTTCACTGGGCTTATCTTCTAAATAGGTTTGCCATTTCTGCTTATGTATAATCCACCATAAAGGGCATTTACAAAATGGTTTTATATTCTACCTGATTTACTTCCTAAGTATTTTTAAAGCATATATTTTTGCTTTATTTTTATAAGTTTTTCTTTTGTTAATTTTGAGGTATGGAATGGCTTTTCTAAGAGTGTATGTGAAATTTATAATATTTTATCTGGAAGGAAAAATAGACTGACCTATGAGAAATCATTGAGCAAGAACAGATTAGGTTCTTGGTTGGGAAGTCACTTTCCAGTTACTTTTTTTTTTTTTGAGACGGAGTTTCTCTCTGTCACCAGGCTGGAGTACAGTGGCACGATCTCAGCTCACTGCAACCTCCACCTCCCAGGTTCAAGCGATTCTCCTGTCTCAGCCTCCCAAGTAGCTGGGATTATAGGCACGTGCTACCACGCTGAGCTAGCTTTTTATTTTTAGTAGAGACCAGGTTTCACCGTGTTGGCCATGATGGTCTCCATCTCTTGACCTTGTGATCTGCCCACCTCAGCCTCCCAAGGTGCTGGGATTACAGGTGTGAGCCACCGTGCCCTGCCCCAGTTACCTTTTATAGTGCTTTTTGTAAGCAGTCGCTTGCCTGCTCTGCCTTAGCCAATTTGTAATTTAGCACAGAGCCTCAGGAGCTTCTGGAGCTCCCCCATCTTGGGAAGCCTAATTTCTGACACATCCCCTTCTATTACAGGATTCTAGACTATGTTCAAAGGCTTTTGTCCTGGTTTTTGTCAAAGCTTGAAAATGTGAAAGGACAATAAATATGCAGTGTTGTTCAATTTATGTTATTTTAGCTCTAAGATGCATCTCCAGGTATAGTAAATATACTCAGTGCTAGACCAATGGATAATGGAATAATTATCCAAATAATATATGGAAGAAGAGGCTGCTTTAAGATAAAACATTTTGGCTGGTATTAGTTTCCAATATGGTAGATTGTGTTAAATTTTACAAAGTTATTTGAAGTCTGTAGATGTTTTTGGATTTTGTAACCTCAAAAACAGATGTCTGAAAAGTTATTGTGCTTTTCCACAAATGACGTATAGGAAGAGTGTTTGCAGAGCACAGATTACATCAACCCTTTTCTGTGACTCTCTGTCTTTGGTTGTATTCTTGATGGTCTGTGGTACATAAACTTTTTATGATGAGAGGGAGGAGACAGTAGCTGAAGTAAAATTAAGTATCTTTCCATGAGAGAACTTTTATTACAACTTCCTCTGTGACTGAGTAGAACCCAAAAAGAATACAAAACCCTTAGCTACAGAATGCTCTTGAGGCATTTCTAACCAATAGAAATGCTTAATTTTGATAACCATGACGTGAAAAAAATCTTTTCTGTTAACTATTCCACACACCTAAGTGTTGTCAAAAACACATAGAGTTTGGGTTCAGATCAAACTGTATCCTTACTAGCTGTTTGTCCTCAAGGGAATTAGTTAGAGCCTCATCTATAGATTAGGGAAGAAATAACTAACCCTGCAGGTATAGTCTGAGGAAGAGCTAAAGTAAATACCACAGAGTCTGGCATATAATAGATAATCACTGTAATACATTGTACATAGGTATATATGACCTTAATTTCTTGCTGCTTTGGTTGTTCAGCATTGCTACTATTCTACTTAATAACACGTGACACCTCACACATTAGTCCGTTTAAGAAACAGCAGTTATCTTAAGCATTAGAGAGATGAAAAATATAATTAATATGTTATAAATGTATAACACATAATTGCCTATGCTTTAATAGAAGCGCTGGCAGAAATTACTGTTAAAATACAGAATTTGCTCTATCCTTTCTATTAAAATTTTAGTCTTCACTTAATATTGTGTTAATAGAAATATACATATTTATGCATTAAAAATCTTGACAGTTTTAATCCAGTTATTTTGAAATTCAGATGTTGCTTTCCTCCCCAATTATTTCATTATGCATTACTAATCTTTCACTTCTGACTACCTAAATTTCCTTCCTGGTCATCTATTTAGTAAATCAAATGTAGTATATTTCAAAATAAACCTAAAATCATTATGCTGCCTTGTCTTCTACTTCTGAGTAAGTACTCCTTTTGATTTTGCTATTTTTGCTCATCATGCCATTTCCTCCATGTCACGTAAGCTTGAATTCTTTTCCTGTAACTTCTTACTCAAACGTCTGCTGTTATTAAAATGTTAATTCAAAACATTGCGCTTTATACACATTATACATATGTAAATAGACATATATACACGTTATCTAACACAGATGTGAATAATTAGCATATATGTGTGCAAATATGTAAGAGCTAACACATATGTATTTACACACATATGCTAGCTCTTCATATATGTTCTGTCATACACACACACACACACACACACACACAATTTTCTTCTATTACTACATTAGTGTTCCCCAGAGAAACTGAACTAGCAGGATGTGTGTGTATGTGTGTGCACACGCACACACATGTGTATTCAACAAATTGAGCTCTTATGGATCTTGAAACCCACCTCATTGTTTCCCCTCTTCTGCCTTTCCCATGCTATTTTCTTTTACTAAACAGCACACACCTATCACTATCTTATCACTCACTAAAAGGCATGTTGAATGTATAAAAAGTTAAATGTAAGAAAATAAGAATTTAGCAGTCAACATTAAAGTCAGTATTACCTTAAATCATAATTGAATAAGGCTTTCAACAAATATTAAACCAAAAAAGTTTTTGCAGTTTACCCATCTGACAAAGGGCTGATATCCAGGATTTATAAAGAACTCAAACAGATTTACAGGAAAAAAACAAACAAGCCCATTCAAAATTGGGCAAAGGATATGAACAGACACTTTACGAAAGAAGACATATATGAGGCCAACAATCATATGAAAAAATGCTCATCATCACTGGTCATCAGAGAGATGCAAATCAAAACCACATTGAGATACCATCTCACGCCAGTTAGAATGGCGATCATTAAAAAATCTGGAGACAACAGATGCTGGAGAGGATGTGGAGAAATAGGAACACTTTTACACTGTTGGTGGGAGTATAAATTAGTTCAACCATTGTGGAAGACAGTGTGGCGATTCCTCAAGGCCTTAGAAATAGAAATTCCATTTGACCCAGCAATCCCATTACTGGGTATATATCCAAAGGACTATAAATCGTTCTACTATAAGGACACATGCACACGAATGTTCATTGCAGCACTGTTTACAATAGCAAAGACCTGGAATCAACCCAAATGCCCATCGATGATAGACTGGATTGGGAAAATGTGGCACATATACACCATGGAATATTATGCAGCGATCAGAAATGATGAGTTTGTGTCGTTTGTAGGGACATGGATGAATCTGGAGAACATCATTCTCAGCAAACTGACACAAGAACAGAAAATGAAATACCGCATATTCTCACTCATAGGCAGGTGATGAAAAATGAGAACACATGGACACAGGGAGGGGAGTACTAAACACTGGGGTCTATTGGGGGGAAAAGGGGAGGGCCAGCGGGAGGGGGAGCTGGGGAGGGATAGCCTGGGGAGAAATCCAAATGTGGGTGAAGGGGAGAAAGGAAGCAAAACACACTGCCATGTGTGTACCTATGCAACTGTCTTGCATGTTCTGCACATGTACCCCCAAACCTAAAATGCAATAAAAAATTAAAAAAAAAAAAAAAAAGAAGTTCGCTCTCCACCAGGGGCTATAGCTTGAAGTCATTTGCTTCCCTCCCTTCCTTCCCTTCTCTCCCTTCCCTCTCTTTCTTCCCTTCCTTCCCTCCCTTCCCTCCCTTCCCTTCTTTCCCTTCTTTCCCTCCCTCCTTCCTTTTCCCTCCCCTCCCCTCTGCTCCCCTCCCCCTTCCCGTCCCTTTCTTCTTTCTCTCTCTCTTTCTTTTCTTGTCTTTTCTTTATTCTTTCACCTAAATAAGGTCCAGAAATTCAACTCTTAACTGGAATTTCACTGGGTAAGATCCATTTATTTGTGGGAACCATCTTTCCCTTTTGGTTTTCATGGGTCTGTGGTATAAGCAAAGATGAGAAAACTCTTCTCAGGCCTTTTCCATTGTCAGGAAGGGCAGTTTTTTTCAGAAAATAATTGTCCTAAAAACAACTAGGTGGAGAAATTGTGTATTTCAAGAGAAAGAGTCTGCAGATGTTACACTTGGGATCCCCCATGAACCAGGCAATCAGAGCCCCCACTGACGTAGTCCTCTCATGTGCAACCTCTGCTTCTGAATCAGTTTTTCATGCTATGCCTATTATGTAAGATCACTGCTGAGGATCACTACACATTCAGAAAAAAGCCCCTAAGAGAAAGGAAAGCAACTAAAACAAAAAAAGAAAAGAAACAAACACTTGGATGATAGAGAAGCAAAGAAGGAACCAAACTTAAAATCACTGAAATTTCTGCACTAACGGGTAAGAGTTAAATCTAAGTTTCTTTAATCTCTCTCAGGAGATACTCTTAATGGTGGAAAAGAATGGAATGGGAGGGTTAAAATGAAAGATTCTGCATCTTCAAATGTTATGATCATGTCAGGATTTAACCCCACACCCAAGATACTTCACAGAATCCAGCCCCTGGTTTATATCCTAGGAGAAGAACATACTCACATATATGTGAAGTATATTTGTAAGATATTACGTCTATCAGAGTCCTTTAGCTATAACATGGCTTGTGGTCATTTGTGAGCCATTGGATCCAGATTTCCTGACTCTCAAGTTGCTGCATGTTCTGGTATATTAAACAAGCCCTTAGATAATCACAGCGTTGTGCTTCATTTTTCCCACCTGTGAACCAGAATTTAGCTAGCATTTTTTTTTTTTTATATTAGGAGAATCCTGTAAGGAAAGTTTAATCACTAAATCATTTTGAATCCTTCCTGGTAAACTAATATGGATTACAATGCAGTAGCACCAGTATTAATGCAAGCCCTGATGGACTGTTAATTTAAAATCAGCTATAATTATTGCAGGGAGAGCAGACACTCACGTGATCCTCCGTTTTAACATTAAATAAGTAAAGAGAAAAAAACTTTTTGGTCTCAGCTGGACAAGGTGGCTCACTCCTGTAATCTCAGCACTTTGGGAAGTCAAGGCGGGCAGATTATGAGATTGGGGGTTTGAAACCAGCCTGGCCAGCATGGTGAAATCCAATCTGCACTGAAAATATAAAAATTAGCTGGGCATGGTGGCATGTGCCTGTAATCCCAGCTACTCAGGAGAATCGCTTGAACCTGGGAGGCGGAGGTTGAGGTGAACCGAGACTGCATTGCTGCAATGTTAGCCAGGTTGATCCTGGACTCCTGACTTCAAGTGATCCGTCCGCTTCAGCCTCTCAAAGTGCTGGGATTACAGGTGTGAGCCACCACACCTGGCCTATCTTCTTTCTTTTTCCATGTTCTTCCTTTCCTTATATCAATACAAATTTCTGACCTGTATTTTTTCCTTCTTTCTAAATAACTTAACATTGCAGATCTACTGGCAATTTCTCCTGAGAGTTTTTAACTCTCAGAGTTGTCCACACAGAGTCTCCTGAAATTTGTTAATTACAGTTAGGTTTCTTACTCCAGCCCGGGTTGCCTGGGAGATTTCTGCTTGTGAGGCAATTGTGCTAAGTTGTGACTCCTGGTATTCATCTACCTGTCTTTCCAGTCTTGGAGCAGCAGTTCGTTGTGTGTCCTGCCTCTCTCTTTTGTATTCAAAAAAGTTATTGATTGGTCTGATATATAGCTTTTTACTTGTTGTTAGAATGGGGTGACAGTTTTCAAGCTTCTTATATGTGGAGCCAGAAACCAGAAGTCAATTTTAATTAATTTAAATTTAAATGGCCACATGTGGCTAGTGATAACCATGGACATTGCAGGGCAAGACAATCCCTAGGTAGTCTTCTAATTTAATTAATTTTTTGATTCCACATAATAATGTTCAATTCTACTCATGTAACCAGATAGATTAAAAACGTCTCTCTAACAGAAATCCTGTTAAAATAAAATTATAGAATTGACAATGGAGATTTCTGGATAATATTTGAATTCACATTTGGTATAAGATATTGTTATGTGACAGAATTATTTAGTAACTAATAATGAGGAGAAAATGTATGTGATTTACTTTATAGTGTGGTAACAGAATGGATTTCTTTGTTAAAAGTAGAGTTGAAATTTGAGTTTCTAAAAATCACATTCGTAGCTGTATGACTATGAGCATGTCAGTTTACTTCATTGTACTTTAAATTCTACATCAAAAAGACAGAAATAATAAATATTTTATCAGTTTATGAGCACCAAATGAAATAATTTGTTAATCACTTAATATACTGTCTAGCACATAGCAGATTCTTAAGATACTGCATTTCTTTCCATAAAAATGTTTTAAAGTTAATTAAAAATACTCTCTGCATAACTTTATTAAAATCTGGAGGCTAATCAGCTATTGTCATTTACTATTGGATATGGTTTTGTTTCTTAAAGAAAAAAGCCATAAACAACAGCAATTAAAAAAAACAGTACATTATAAATCAAAAATCAAAGCAGGACAGAATTCAATCACTGGACAAAAGAAAAATATTCTTTTAAAGGCCCCGGTTTCCAAACTACCCAGTTAAAGAATTTTTTCACCCACTGTTGATGCTGGCAAAAAGACTACAGTGTGTTTGTTTTCCTTCTCAATGCTTTTTGCTCTAAGTGTTTACTTTTAAGCTTTGCCACTGCTGATGTTGCCTTGCATACTTCCAAGGAAGCCCTCTTATTTAGGGAAGGACTTGGGGCAGCCAGGTTGCCCATGGCTCTATGCCCCAGCAGGACTGCCAAATCTGTGAGTTGCTTCCTGCTATGTGTGGGCTGTGCCAGACTTTGGTACCAAAAGCTGTGTGGGGTTCATTCTCACCATGTGCCTCCCATTCATTGCTGAAGCAATCTTGGAAAGTCAAGTTCCAAAAACTAACCAAACAGCCCAGATAAATTTTTCAACAGTATACATTGACATTTATAATATGGTGGAGAGAATACATCCACTAATAGTCACACAGAACAGCAACAATGTTGCCATGTTTAGTAAACACAGAGACCCATACTAATAGGCATTCTCATTTGGAGAGATGTTACACAGACATTTCTATTTTAATATTATTTCCTCCTCCCCCTCCTCTTCCTCCACCTTCTTCTTCCTGCTCCTTCCCCCCCTCCTCCTTCCCCCTCCCCTCCCCCCTTCCCCCCTCCTCCCCACTCCTTCTCCCCTCTTCCCCACTCCTTCTTCTTTTTTCGAGAGAGTTTTGTTCTTGTTGCCCAGGCTGGAGTGCAGAGGCAAAATTTTGGATGAGGATTGCACCATGTTGGTCAGGCTGGTCTTGAAGTCCTGACTTCAGGTGATCCACCTGTCTCGGCCTCCCAAAGTTCTGATATTACAGGCCTGAGCCACTGCGCCTGGACACACGGATGTTTCTATTTTAAAAGTCATGGAGTTATCTGTAATTGTATTTGCTTTTCTTTTTCTAATAACCAGCCCATGAATGCTACTGGCAATTCCCATTTGTGGAACAACTTTCTTTTTAGCCCTTCTAGGATTTTCAAGATCTGTAAAGTGGATTTTTTGTGTGTGTGAAGACTGAGAAGCATAATTTATCCAAAATAATTAGTCAATGAATATTCCTTCAAGTAAGACCAACTATTATAAAAGTAGTACATTGTGAGTATGGTTGCAAACATGCTTAAATGTGCAGATATTTCTCTGTTTTGGAACAGAGAGTGCAATGCTTCCTTTAAGAAATTTTTCTATTTCAGTTCTTATATTTGAAAGGCATGTGCTTAATTCAGTGGCAACTTGGAAACATGTGACAAATGTACAATTAAAACACCACACCTATGCTCACACCAAGGGCTCAAAAGGAAAATCTAAGTAGAAGAACACAGGCAGTCATTTTTTCCGAACTTTGCTGTATGTTCTGCAAGCTCTGGAATGTACTGAGGAATGTGGATTGAATGATTTGGTGTAGATATTTTTTCTTCATTTTCCATCAGGTTTTATTGCATTCAAAGGAAATATGAAATCACTAAGTTATCTTATCCATAGATTTATATAGAAATAAAATAGTGTTTGATACTTAATGTATATATTTTGTTCTATGCCTAAGAAACTTTTTTTCTCCTGGAGAAAAATCAAATACATTTAAAGCCAGTTGTAATGCACCTTTCTAAAATCCCAGGTTCTATGTTGGCTATAGAATTGGAAATTAAATCATATCTCCCCTTGTGTAGTAAGGTACAATTATCAGGCATTGTTAAAGGACAAGGAGCTCCATATTAAAAACAAAAACAAAAACAAAATACAAGCTCAGATACTTGAATCTCACTCCTTAATGTGTAAATCAAAAATTTTTAAAAAGAAAAAAATCATTTTTTAAACATTCTTTAAAACATTTTATGTTGCCTTCATGGGCATTGTGTCCTGAATATAAATTAAGCAAATTTAAAACTGAGCTTAGCCACTTATTAGTTATATAACTTTGGCAAGTTAGTAAATCTAGCTTAGCCATTTACTAGTTTTATAATTTTGGCAAATTAGTTAGCCTCTGTTTTCTCATCTGTCAAGCAGAGATAATTATACCTATGTCACAGTTTGAATTAGCTAATCTATATAAAACACCTCATAAAATGCCTAACACATAGTAGACCTACCCAGCCGTAGCCTCCTGGCCAGGCCTTTGGACTCTGCAGCCAGACTGTCTGGATTTGAATGTTGCCTATGCCACTCCCTAGCACTTAAATGTAACAGTCTTTTTAATCTAATCTCTCTGAGCCTCAGTTTCCATGTCTCTAAAATGGAGATGAAAATGGCATGTAAGCCTTAAATAACATATGAAGAGCCCTTAGAGCAGTGACTAGTGGATATAGTAAGTGTTTTATAAATTTAAACATTATGAATAACTATTTTCTAAAGCATTTCTTTCTTTTTTATTTTTGAGACAGAGTATCACTCTGTCACCAGGGCTGGAGTATAGTGGTGCAGTCTTGGCTCACTGGAACCTCCACTTCCAGGGTTCAAGCAATTCTTGTGCTTCAGCCTCCCAAGTAGCTGGGATTACAGGCACCCACCACCAGGCCCAGCTAATTTTTTTTTGTTTTTAGTAGAGACAAGGTTTCACCATGTTGGCCCAGATGGTCTCGATCTTCTGACCTTGTGATCCGCCCGCCACAGCCTCCCAAAATGCTGGAATTACAGGCATGAGCCACTGCACCTGGCCTTTTGAAGCATTTCTAATTCAACTGTATATAATTTTGGCAGAGGTGTGTGTATGCCTGCTTGTGGGAGTATGTGTTCTTTTCTTCCTGTTATTTAGGTTTTGGCTTTTTCACTGCTATATTTCTACACATCAGACATAAAAAGTTATCTGAGATAGGTCAACATCCATTTCTGTGCTTTTCTAATCTGTTTGTTGGTTTTGTTGTTCTTTTTTTGTTCCCTTGTGAAAACATCACATTCATCTCAGCTAAATGCTGGGGAAAGCCCAAGGTGGCTGAGCAAATAAGAGGTTTGTTCAAGATCTGCCAATATTGCAACCGTGGTGGCCCAGGGCAAAATTCATGTCTCTGAGGCAAGTAGTGAAATGAAACTTCAGTAGTAAATAAAATGGGTGTCCCCACTCTACTATGCCCAGATTTACTTAAGAGGAGTCTGTGCCTCTGGCCAGTTTTTCCAAAGAGCAAGGATTTGGGTGGGGCTCAAACAACACACCCACCCGAAGTCTACCTTTTGGCCCACCCTCCAGATGATTACACTGACATGTTGGTCACTAGACCCAAAGAATGGCTCAGGGAAAGCTGTGTATGGGAGTAGGAACAAAGCTCAGATCTGGAGAGTCCACAGGGCTGTCACTGGGTAACCTTCTGGAGGGTGGAAAGGAGCCAGAGCTGGGAATATCCAACGAAGGTCAGAAGGCTTTGAGCTGGCTTCCTCACACTTCTACATTCAGGTGTGAACTGTGAGTCTGCCTTCCTAGATCACTCTGCAGGTAGATATGTCAAGGTAAGATGATAACACCTGTTACATAAGAGTTTGCCAGCCCACATTAGAACTTTTAAATATTAGACTATCATATGTTGATTTCCATGTATAGTTAACTCTTTTCCAGCCCTTGCCAGCATTGGGAGTAGGCATGTATTTACATCTTTTCCCAAGTGGATTGCTTCTGATAAGTTATTGATTTGAAACTTGGATATATAAGAGATGGTTTCATTATTGCTTAATGTTGAAAGTAATAATACTAAAAGGCATGAAAATATATGAGACAAGAATGACTTTAAGCCATGAAGAGATGTTACTAAACACCCCGTATAATGGTAAAAGCTACATAGACTGACAACATCAGATGTGGATGGAGATATGGAACAACTCATTTTTTAGTCAGAATTTAAAATGGTACAACTGCGTTTGGAAACATTTTGGCAATTTCTTATAGAACTGAACATGTATCTACCCAGTGACTCTGTAATGCCACTCCAGTACATTTAACTTAAAAAAAAATTAAGTTTACAAATACAATTTACATAGTAGTTTAAAACTGCTGATCACCTAATTGTCAATTAACAGAATGACTAAAACTTGGCTTATGCCTATCATGGAATACTGCTGTAGAAGTATGAAAAGGAATGACTTTCTGAAGTAAACAGTGTGAATGAATCATGACACGTTACTGAGTGAAAGAAGCTTTCCACAAACATCTAGTACATTTTATATGATTCTATGTACACAATTCTATTTACACAAATTTTAGAGTTGGGAAAACTATTCTATGGATAAAAAAGAATCAGAACAGTGACTGCCTCTGGAGGATGGTGGTAGGAACTGATTGGGAAGAACAGGTTGAAACATCATGGCATGAAGATAATGGCTATGCATGTGCTTGTGTATAAGGTCATGTTTCTTGGAGATAAGGAGCAGAAATCTAGCTAGGATTGCTTCCCCAATAGTAGGAAGAGGGTCATGATTTGGCTCTGTCAATAGCAGAGATTCCCAAGATGCTGTGCTCCAGGGGAGTGGCAAAATGTCAGCAGTAAAATGACCTAGTGCAACTAGAGAGCTCTACCGTATAAGCACCAGGCCTGTGAGCTATGGCAAGGATCCCAGGTTCCCCACTTTGCACAGGAGTAGCCTCTTTCAAGGGATGGCTTGATCTAAAATACTGAGTAAATCAGAAGAGACAAATACAAACTAAAGACCAGAAAGGACTCCCTGAATAGGCTAACTGTTGTAAGACTCTGGGGTTTTCCCAAGACTTGGAAAAGGCAAGCACTCAAACTGACAGATAGAATTTTATGCTGTTCTGGCAAGCGAAGTCTCAACCAGAATAGAAAATTAACTCATGTTCTGGGTCTTCTACTTTGAGTTTATATTTAAAAATTTAGTCCTGCTTTAGAAGGATTAAGTTCATGTGTGTGGCCCAGAAGACAAAAACCATGACAAATGCATAGAAGTTTTATAGAAGTTGGTGTCAGCTCGATATTAAGGATATTTCCTAAGGGAGCCATAAAACCAGAAGCAGCAATGTGTTCATCAGCTAATTTACATGCTCTAGTCTACTCAAAATTTGATACTCTCTTTGCAGATTAGTACATGGTATTCTGAGACACTAACACAAAAATAGAATGGGCTGCTGTTGTGAATTTACCTAAATGAATTTCAGAAAGATTGGGTTCCATTGGTTAGATATCTACAGCCTACACACCCTGCTGCTATTTGGTACATTACAATAAAAGCAACTCCCGGGCTGAATTCTGCCACACATGTATTTATGAGCAAGCTCACACAAATCAGGCATTCGAGCTTCATCAGCAAACCCGATGAAGTTTTTTTGGGGGAGACACACTTGCAATAAACTTAAATGAAAGGGTCCCATGTGGTAAATGTGACAATATTCCAGTAGCAGAATTATGTTAGTTTGCTAGTCAGAATGGGAGATTATAATCTGAAATGTAGGTGCTATTTTGAAGGATTTAACCAAGGTGAGTATGTCCAGTTCAATCAGTAGCAGAAGTGATAAGTCCATGCCATCTGAGGCCATACTCATTTTATCATAGAGAAAGCACTGCTAACTTGCCTTAGACTGATTGACATACAATTTTGCACTGAGCAGGTCGAATGACTCAAGACAATTGAATCAGTTATGACTATAATTCTATAGCGTGAAATTCTGATTAGGATTTTCCAAGTAGTAGATGATTAATTACAAAAACTCACTACTTCATGAGTATGAGGTTTTTTGATTTTTGAGTGTGAAGTTTTTTGATTTTTGTTTTTAAGTAAGAGAGGGCATCTTGCACTGTCACCCAGACTGGAATGGTTGCAATCATAGCTCACTGTAGCCTTGAACTCTCAGGCTTAAAGGGCTCCTCCTGCCTCAGCCTCCTGAGTAGTTAGGATTACAGCAATATGTCATCAAGCCTAGCTAGTGTAGAGATGAGGATCTGGACCTCTGGGCTTCAAGAGATCCTCCCTCCTCATCCCCACAAAGTGCTGGAATTATTAGAGTCAGTCATTGTGCCTGGCTCGGGGTGAGTGGCCTTGATTAGGATTGTTCCAGTTAAGTAATTATCCATAGAGGACATGCACATTTATATAACTGTATTTCAACTGAAGTAACCTGAGGTAATTTATAGAAAACACTATCTACTTCATGAAGTAGTGAGTTTTTGTAAACCTAAATGTAAAAGCAGAGGTAATAAGATCAGCTGTTACAGTCCACTTTATTGGAGAAAATGTCCCTTTGAGTCCTCATCTCATTCTAAAATTCTCTATTTTTACCGAAGACCACACAACTAATTAGTGGTAAAACCAGGAATGGAAAGTGGGTTCTTCTTTTGATCAGAGTTTCTTATTCAGGCCATCTATAAGATTTAACAGGTTATCCAACGTATTCATAGTCATTTCTGATTAAGATTTATAATTTGAACACCAATTGCTTTTCTTACTGAGTACTATGTACATATTTCCTGTTGTTCTCATTTTTTATTTTTATGATTAAATTTATAGACTTTAAGTGTTTATTATTCTGCAGACTAATTGCAAACTATGTTTTATCTAAAAATGGATTGAAATATGATATTAACCTCATCTAAAATGTTAAATAAGAATTTCTCCTGACATTTATTAAACTTTAAAGTGAGGATTTTAATTGCTTCACATCTCACTATTTACACAATAATTTGGGGAATTTGTAATTTGTCACAAAGGTCATATCAAGTATTAATATCTTATTTTTTTCTAGATCAAACGCTATGAATTTTAATATGTCCAAATGAGATAAAAAGATTACTGTATATATATTTATCCTGTTCTGTTAATTTAAAATGCAAAATGATTCATGGTAATTCTAAACTTTAGGACATACAGTAATAGAAAATAAGTATTATGGCTGAATGATACTCTCAGTAAATGAGTAAATGATACTCACTTCAAAACAATTAAAATTGTTTTAATTTTCACAGTCAAATTGAAACTATATTCTTTATTACATAGAAAAATATTCTGCAGGAGAACCACCAAGCTTCTAATTATTGTAAGGTAACTTTCTCTTTTCTTTACCGATGAGCTTTTCTTCCTGTCATCACCTTCAAGTTTCAGGGACTGTGAAAACCAACAAAAGGAACAAACTGTTCTGTGGTGTCAGGGTTGGTGGTTTTATGGAAACTTAATGGGATCCCTCCTTCTCATAGCTGTCTGTATATTCTCAATGAGGACAGCTTAAAAAAAGGCCAAACCAAATGTTTCCTTTCTGAGGTTTTGAGGCCTCTACTTCCAGTTGAGACATAAAGGCACACATTTAGTGTGTCGGTCTGTTGGAATAAAAACTACTATTCAGGGTTCAAGCAGTTAGATGAATGGTGAATTAAAATCTGAAGACTCTTTTTAAAGGAATATTTCGATAGACTATATATTGACCAAGATGTCTAATTTAATTTTCAGCACATCAGATAATTTAGAAAATGCTTTTACATCTTAATTTCTATACAGTGCTTCAAAAACATATCTCTTCCAGTGTGCTATAGCAGAATCAGTGTAGACTACAATTTCCTTGAAGACAGATACCTGGTGTTATGTATCTTTATAACCCAAGAGCTCACCCAGGAGGTCAGTGAGGGATCACTGAATAGACTTAATTAATACCTTAAGGCGGCAACTGCTCTGTATAGATACAGTGACTAGTTAGTGATAGAGCTAGACCAGTTAGTGATCAAAAACAGGTTCTCCTTCTAATTCTGTGTCCTGCTTATTAGCCTTAAGTTTCTTAATTATGATGTGGAATAATGATGTCTGCCTGCTTACTTCAAGGATTTAAGACAAAAAAGGGATTTACGAATTAAAACTCTATGTACTAGATTGCCGTAAAGTGTTGTTAACATTCGATCCTATGGAGTAGAGTTATTTTTGGGATTGTTGGACAAAACACAGGAAATGTATTTGCTTAATATTCCTGACTCCAGTAGGTAAATCTTAGAAGCCAGAGCTCCATATGATTAGATTTTTAAAATTGAAGTATAACTTAAGTACGGTAAAAGGCACTGATTTTATGTATATGTATACACCTAGATAATCATTTGATTAATCAAAATATAGAACTTTTCCACAAACATAGAAAGTTCCCTCCTGACCTTTCCCCACCTTGCTGACTGGACAACCACTGTTCTGATTTCTATCATCATAGTTTAGCTTTGTTACTAGAACTTCATAAAAATGGGAAATACAGTAGTCATACTCTTTTGTTAGGCTTCTCTTGCTCAATGTTGAGTTTTTGAGGCTCATCCCTGTATCAGTTATTTTTCTTAATTTCTGAGTAGGATAAATGTATTATTATTTAATTATACATTCACCTGTTCATATAGATTATTTTTACTTTTAGGCTACTAGGGATAAAGCTTCTATGAATATTGTTGCATAAGACTTTTTGTAGACCATGCCTTAATTTCTCCTCTGTAAATACACAGGAGAAAACCCGACAAATTAGGTAGATTTCTCTTACTGTTTTCTGAAAATTAAAAAATTACTTTCTAAGGAGGTTGTAACCATTTAAATACTCAAAGGCGATGCATGAGAGAGTTCCAGTTGGTCTGTATTCTATCCAACATTTGGAATGATTTGAGTGTGTGTATATCGGTATACATATATATATATGTCAGTGGGTGTTTGTTAAATAGTATCTCATTGTGATGCTAATTTGCATTTCCTTGATTAAGAAATGCCTATGATCATTCACACATCTTTTTGAAGTCTCCTGTTCATTTTAATTGTTCTTTATTTTAAGGGAACAAGTTGAGTTATTTTGTCTTTCAATTATTATTTTATAGTTCTTTATATATTGTTGATGCAAGTCTTAGTCTTTATTGACATGTTAATTGCATATATTTTCTCCTAGCCTATGGCTTGATTTTTCATATTTATAGTAGTTTATTTTGTTGAGAAAATTTTTAAAAATTTTGATTAAATCCAGATTATCATTAGTTTTTTTTTAATTCCAACAAAATCTTCGTCTATATTTACAAAGATATCTCCTTATCTTTTCCTTCTGGGAGCTTTATAGTCTTAGCTTTTATGTTAGGCTGACCTTATGAAGGTATAGTGTGAGGTTTAGGTTGAGGTTTATATTTTTCACATCCTTATTCAGATTGCTTATGCCATTTTTGAAAAGACTTTTTTCCTTGAATTTTTTTTTTTGAGATAGTCTCACTCTGTCACACAGGATGGAGTATAATCGTGTGATCACCACCCACTCAGCCTCAACCTCCTGGACTCAAGCAATCCTCCAACCTCAGCCTCTGGAGTACCTGGGACTATAGCTGTAAGCCGTCATGTTGGCTAATTTATTTTTATTTTTATTTTTATTTTCATAGAGACTAGAATCTCACCACATTGCCCAGGCTGGTCTTGAACTCCTGGGCTCAAATGATCCTCCTGACTCTGCTTCCCAAAGTGCCTGGATTACAGGCGTGAGTCATCACACACAGTCCAGCTTTTCAAAACTAAATTGACTATAGATATTTAGATCTGTTTCTAGGTTCTCTATTCTGTTCTATTGACCTATTTATTTATTATTATGTAAATAATAAGGAACACACTCTTATATGTGGTATTTTATATCTTTATAAGAAGGCTTGAAGTCAGATAGTGAAATACTGGTACCAAAACAGATATATAGACCAAGGGAATAGAACAGATGCCTCAGGAATAACACCATAAATCTACAACCATCTGATTTTCAACAAACTTGACAAAAACAAACAGTGGAAAGGATTTCCTATTTAATAAATGGTGCTGGGAAAACTGGCTATTCATATGCAGAAAACAGAAACTGAACCCTTCCTTACACCTTATGCAAAAACTAACTCAAGATGGATTAAAGACTTTAACATAAAACCCCAAACCATAAAAACCCTAGAGGAAAATCTAGGCAATATCATTCAGGACATAGGCATGGTCAAAGGCTTCATTACTAAAACATCAGAAGAAATTGCAACAAAAGCCAAAATTCACAAATAGTATCTAATTAAACTAAAGAGCTTCTGCTCAACAAAAGAAACTATCTAGTTGGGCACAGTGGCTTATGCTTGTAATCCCAGCACTATGGGCGGCCAAAGCACGCAGATCACAAGATCAGGAGATCAAGACCATCCTGGCTAACATGATGAAACCCCGTCTCCACTAAAAATACAAAAAAACTAGCCAGACATGGTGGCACATTCCTGTAGTCCCAGCTACTTAGAAGGCTAAGGCAGGAAAATCACTGTAACCCTGGAGATGGATGTTACAGTGAGCTAAGATCATGCCACTGCACTCCAGCATGGGTGACAGAGCGAGAATCCATCAAAAAAAAAAAAGAGAAAAAAACTATCATCAGAGTGAACAGGCTACCTACAGAATGGGAGAAAATTTTTGCAATCTATCCATCTGACAAAGGTCTAATATCGAGAATCTATAAGGAACTTAAACAAATTTACAAGATAAAAACTACCCTATCGAAAAGTGGGCAAAGGATATGAACAGACACTTCTCAAAAGAAGAGATTTATGCAGCCAATTGATATACAAACAAAAGCTCATCAGCACTGGTCATTAGAGAAATGCAAATCAAAATCACATGAGATACTATCTTATGCAGAATGGTGATCTTTAAAAAGTCTGGAAACAGCAGATGCTGACAAGGATGTGGAGAAATAGGAGCACTTTTACACTGTTGTTGGGAGCGTAAATTAGTTCAACCATTGTGGAAGATATTGTGGCGATTCCTCAAGGATCTAGAACCAGAAATACCACTTGACCCAGCAATCTCATTACTGGATATATACCCAAAGGATTATAAATCATTCTACTATAAAGACACATGCACATGTATATTTATTGCAGCTCTATTTACAATAGCAAAGACTTGGAACCTGTCAATGATAGATTGGATAAAGAAAATGTGACACATATACACCATGGAATACTACATGGCCATAAAAAAGAATGAGTTTGACTGGACGTGGTGGCTTATGCTTGTAATCTGAGCATTTTGGGATGCTGAGGCAGGTGGATCACCTGAGATCATGAGTTCAAGATCAGCCTGACCAACTTAGAGAAATCCCATCTCTACTAAAAATACAAAAATTAGCTGGGGTGGTGGCAGGTGCCTGTAATCCTATCTACTCTGGAGGCTAAGGCAGGAGAATAGCTTGAACCTGGGAGGTGGAGGCTGTAGTGAGCTGAGATGGTGCCATTGCACTCCAGCCTGGGAAACAGGAATGACATTATGTCTCAAAAAGAAAAAAGAATGTGGTTATGTCCTTTGTAGGGACATAGATGAAGCTGGAAACCATCAGCAGCAGCAAAATAACACTGGAACAGAAAACCAAACACCACATGCTCTCCTTCATAAGTGGGAGTTTAACAATTATAACACATGGACACAGGGAGGGGAACATCACACAGCAGGGCTGGCTAGCGGGTGGGGGGCAAGGGGAGGGAGAACATTAGGACAAATACCCAATGCATTTGAGGCTTAAAACCTAGATGATGAATTGATAGGTGCAGCAAACCACCATGTCACATGTATACTTATGTAACAAACCTGCATGTACAGCACATGTATCCAGATCTTAAAGGAGAATAAAATAAGAAAAAATAAATACTCCAAGTTTTTCAACTTCATGAGTATTGTTTTGGCCATTTTGGTTATGTTGTATTTTCATACAAAATCTTTATGACAGTCAATTTATATAGAAAGTTCTGCTGAAATTTTGATTGAAATTATATTGAATGTATAGATAACTTTAGGGAAAAATTAATATCTTTACAGTATTGGGTCTTGTGACCTATGAACATTGTATACTTATCCATGTGTTTAAGTTTTCTTAATCTTTCCCAGCAATATTTTGTGGTTTTTGGAACAGAGTTCTTATACATTTTTTTGGTATATTTATTTCTAGGCATTTTACCTTTTTATGCTATTGTTAATGAAATTGATCTTTAATTTCTTTAAATTACAGTTTATTAATAAAATTATATTATTCAGCACAAAAAATAAATGAACTATCTAGACTTTTGTTATTGATTAAATTTAATTCCATTGTCTTTATACGCCATTTGATATCAAGCTTCTTAAATTATTATGATTTTATGTCACAGTATATTTACTTTGGTGAATGTTTTACTTGCATTTGAAATGCATATATATATATTAGTAAGTTGATATGCACAATGGAATGAACGTTTGTGTCTACCCAAAATTAGTATGTTGAAATCCTAATCCCCAATATAATGGTAATGAGAGACCAGACTTTTGGGAGGTAATTAGGTCATAAGGATGAGCCCTCCTGAATAGATTAGTGCCCTTATAAAAAGAGACCCAAGAAAGATTTTAGCTCTCTTTCTGCCATGTGAGGATATAAGAAGTTATGAGTGTACAGCCTAGAAGAGTGCTCTCACCAGAACTCAGTCATGCTGATCTCAGACTTCCATACTCTGATCTCAGACTTTCAGTCTCCAGACTTGTGAGAAAAAAATTTCTGTTGCTTTTAAGCCACCCAATCTATGATACTTTTGTCTAACAGTTTGTACTAAGGCAATAGTGCTGTTTAAATGTTCTATATGCTTATTTTACCTGTTTGTTTTATAAATTAGTGAAAAAGGAGTGATAAACATTTATAAAAATTCTATTATTATTGCAAATCTGCCTTATTCTTTCTTTAGTTCTGGCAATTTTTGCTTCCTGATTTAAAACATTTTTTTTTTTTCAGAGGCAGTGTCTTGCTCTGTCAGCTAGTCTGAAGTGCAATAGCACAGTCACAGTTCACTTTCACCTCAAATTCCTGGACTCAAGTGGTCTTCCCACCTTGGCCTTCCAGAGGGATTACAGGTATGTAAAACTCTTTTTAAACTAATGTTTATGTTGTTACATCTCTTTGATGAATTAACACTTTGTCATATAAATTTCATTTTATGTATGATATACTTTGTAGTCTACTTTGTCTGATATTAATATAGTTATAACAGCTTTTTTATGATTAATAAATGCATGATAACACTTTTTCCATTCAACTTTGTGTTTTTAAATTTTAAGTGTTTCTACTGTAAGAAGCATATTCTTGGATATTTCTTAAAATTTATACTGATTTCTCTTTCTCTTAATAGGAATGTTTAGTCCATTTACATTTAATATAGTTGTTGGCACTTTTGAGTTTGTCTACCATTTTCCTATTTGATTTTTATTTATCTCATATATATATATATTTATCTCAAATATATATATATTTATCTCAAATATATATATGATTATCAAACATAATCATGACCCAGGAAGCAGCTATATCTCATTTCCAAAGAAAAAATTTACCATGCTGAATACATATATATATATATAACTAATATGTATATATATATATAACTAATATGTGTGTATATATATATAACTAATATGTATATATATATAACTAATATGTGTATATATATATAACTAATATGTATATATATACACATAAACACACACACACATATACATATATATATATATGTCTTCCTTTCTTATATTCATTTGGAACAAATATTTTCACATATTTCATATTATTCCCTTTAATAACTTTATAATTCATTGCTGTATTTTTTGTTATAGTGTAAAACAATAGGCTAGAATTTGCATTTTATATGATTGTTTTAGTCATTTGAACTTTTTCTCTCTATGAGATCAGGATAAAAGCTTTTGATTATTTAACATGAATATTTTTTGTGTTCTAAAATTACGGAGATATTGAATGACAAGGTATTTTCAGAGTGACTATGAGAGGAGGGTAGTTCTCATAATGGAAGACAGGAAGATCGGAATAAAAAATCTGAGGTAGACTGAGTCTCATTTATATTATTTGAACTCAGGAGTAAATATATAAATATTTTCTTTAAATGTATTTTAGACAGATGGTACAGTACAATGAGACTTGGTTTAAAAATAGTAGTGCATTCCTGAAGCTATTATAGTTTTGAAAGAAAACTGCCTCACATCAATGAAAAAAGTATTTTACTATAAGCCACTCAAGGATTTACATTTACATTCTATCAAGATACAATGTAACTCACTGTTTTCTTTTCATTAATTAATTAATTCATTCAATAATTAGCTAAGTTTGCAATGGATGTCACCATGACCACTGGGAAGTGTTGAGTTGATACCTAAGGATAAGGCCAGGAATAGCGAATGTTTCTTTTGTGTTCCTTCAAAGCAAAAGGAGGCCTGGCCTAAATTAAATTGAAAGTGCTTTTTGCAAAGCATACCAAGCTTTATGGGACTTCAAGCTCAGCATTTTAGGCACAGTATTTCAAACTAAATCACATGAAAAAAATTCACCACTATATTACTTCTTTTAAACAGTTCAGCATGGTGCATGGTGCATTTTTTTCTTTGGAAATGGGATACAGCTGCTTCCTGGGTCATAATTATGTTTGATAATCTCTTTTGGTAAACTGAGGCCTCCCTAAAGTATATCACTATTAAAATGTGCAAAATATAAGTCTTATTACACTAAACACTTATTCAGCTGTATGAAAAATAAGAATAAATTTACAAGGAAAAGGAATAAAATTCCATCTGTCTAATGCATATTCTTATGAGTTTTGTAAATTCAGCATCTTGTTTTTAAACCATTAAGAGAAATTGAAATCAGATTTGTATTTTTAAGTGAAAGAACACTCTTTACTAAATAATACAGTGTAAAAAGAAAGGGTTCTATGAACTTCAAATGCTTAAATACAAATATATTTTACAACCAAACTTTTCCAAAACATTTCCTAATTTATCAGGAACTAAAAATCTCTTTGACTTATCCTTTATCTTACAAATATTTTTGCCATGATACAGATTACTTTATTGTTTCCTTATGTATTTTTATTCTTTATTTTTTAGGAAATTGCTTTATTGAGATTTTTCTTTTTTTCTTATTGCAAGAGCAATAGATACTAATTAGAAAAAAAGCTATAGAGGAAACATAAAAGTACATATTTTAAAGTATCACTTCCTAAAATAGCCTCTGTTACTATCTTGGGAGATTTTATTTCAGATTTTTTCTATGCATGTATTTAAATACCTAACTTACACATGTATGCACATATAAACCCTCATATCTAAACATATATATATGTGTGTATATAATTTTCCAAGTATATGTTGTTTTATATGCTACTTTTTCTCTTAAACAGGCTTTAGAAATGTTACATATATATAAATAGAGATTTAATTGGATTTTTATACCCATTCCATTGAAACAGTTCTATGATAAGTTCCCCCACTAACTTCTATTTTAATGTGCAATCTTCATTCTTCATCTTACTTGACCTTTACGTGACACTGTGGATCCTTCTTTTTTTCTTGAACCATTGTCTTCATGTGGCCTCTAGAGCTGCTCTTTCTTGGTCTTTTTGACTGGCTTCTCCTCAATTCCACTGTCTTTAAACTTCAGAATATTGTTGGGCTTAGTCTTTACACCACTTTTCCTCTATTTCCACAACCATTTTCTTAATACACATGCAGTCTGATACCTTTAAATATCACTTGCATGATGGCATCTCCCAAATATGTATCTCTACTCTGCTACCTTTTCTGAATTCCCTACTGCTGCATGCAACTGACTAACATCTTCATTTGGAGGTTTCTGAAACGTAATTAAAAACTTCAAAGTTCAAGTTCAAACCTGATTTTCTGATATCTGACAAAACTACTCCTCTCCCTACATCAGTAAATGACAACTCCATCCTTTCTGTTACTCAAGAAAAAAACCTTGAAATCATTTTTAATTAGTCTACTAATATCCCATCAGAGTGGGATATTAGCAACCAGAGTGATCTTATTACAGTGTAGACAGATCACATGTCTTCTCTCCTCCATCCTTTCCAAAGCCCATCACAGTACCTCCTTTCCTCCTTGACCTCATCTCCTTATCTCCTCATGCTCACTTTTTTGTTCATTCCCCCCAGCCCATGCAGGCTCCTTTCTGTTCCTCAGGGGCACTGGAATTTGTCATTCCCTCTGTGTTAGGTGCTATTCCTCCGCATACATGGGTGGCTTATTCTCTCACCTACTTTAGGTCTTGTTGCAAATTCTACCCTTTCAGAGGGTCCTTTCTCAGCCACATTACTTAAAATCCTACTATGCCATTTAACTACTTAATTTTTGTCCTTAGTACTAATATAATATGCTACGTACATTACTTAATATTGTGTTTTGTCTCTCTCTGTAGCTAGATTGTAACCTCTAGGAAGGCAGAGCTTTTTCTGTTTTATTCATTTCTGTGTGTCTAGAATATAGAATAGTACCTAGAATATTATGAGCACTTAAGTATTTGTCAAGTGAATATACAAATTAAATGAAGTCACATTATTGTTTTTAAGTACTAATAATGTTTTATTACATGGATGAACTGTTAGTATTTTGAACCAATTTTCCATTGATGCATGTTTAGGTTATTTCTCACCTAACCACTCTATTATTAGTAACACACTATAATAACATTTCGTGACAACATCTAAGTGTTCTTTTAAGGTAAGTTTCTGGTAGTAAAATTGCCACATTAAAGGATTGTCATCACTAACACTTTAATATGTGACCAATGGCCAATAATCCTCCAGAAAAGATATGGAGTCACACGGCTGAACAGTATATGTGAGTGCCTCTAGTCCAATGTATTGGCTATAGTGAGTATAATTATTCTCTATAATGCTTCCCAATGTGATATCAAAACTTGCTGTCTCAGCGTTGTTTTGTGTTCATACAATGCTGCTTTAAAGTCTAGATGGTGCCATCTCTCTCAGACAATAAGCGCATGGACAGCTTTGTTAGCAGCAGTGTAACACCTACCTTGACTGCACAGGGCAGTCTCTAGAAATTCCTCAAGAGTAATTGACTTTCCACATTCACATGCAGTTTCTTCCCTTTCACCAGATTCTGTATGTACTCTGTTGTTTGGTCACCATTTTCTACTAAGATCCAGTAACATGACTGATACTAGTTTTTACAGAAAACAGTAAGCAAAACTGGCCTGCTGTAGACTGAATATTTATGTCTCCTCACAATCCGTATATTGAAGCTTAATCGCCAGTGTGATGACAGTAGAAGGTGGTGCCTTTGAAAGGTAATTAGGTCATGAGGGCTTATCATTTATCTTTCATTAAGTGCCCTTATACAAGAGACCCAGGAGAGGTCTGTTACTTTTTCCATCATGTGAGAGCTCAGCTTAGATGCCATCAGTGAACCAGAATGCAGGCCCTTACCAGGCACTGCTGGAGCCTTGATCTTAGACTTCCCAGCATCCAGTACTATAGGAAATAAATTTTTGTTATTTATAAACTATCTCATCTATGGCACCTTTATTATAGCAACCTGAATGGAGACACTACCATAGCTAATAGGATCGTCTTTACTATGGAAAGTCACTTGGAGTTCCTCTCTGTCATTAGACCTTTAGTTAATTTTCATATAGTGCAGGTTTTGCCATTCCTTTAGGGAAAAGTAAGACGGTCAGGAGTGTGTTACTGTTCAGTGAGTCTACCAAGTCTTTTTAGCTAAAGCCTATTTGCTTTGGCTCTGATTCTGACAGGTCTCCTTCCTGTCTTCTTGTTAGGTTTTTTTGGCAACATTCATAAAATAGGGAGCCTGTCTCTTGGTGAATATTGAATTCCCTGTGTGATAACTTGTGATTTTAATGAAGTTTTGTTAATCTCTAAAACATGTGCTCCTTTGTGTCTAGTCCCTTTAATCTTCCTGAGCTTTTTTTTTTCTTACTTAGATGTTCCTATTTTCTCTGTGTAGTTCAGAACTAAAAGGGTGGCCTAAGTATACATTTTAAATTACATTTTAAGAAATAAGCTTCTTCCAATGACTTTAGAAATTGAAGTTGGTTACTCTGGTTAAAAGTTGTAATTAATATGTTGGTTGAGACTAAACAGGGAGTAATAGTGACAGAGAAAAATGACTCTGTGCATGCGTTTGCTCTTTAAGGAAAAAGTAGATCTTTCTTAAAGCTACATTTCTCAAAACTTTTGGTCTCTGAATATCTTTCCACTCTTAGAAATTGCTGAAGATCTCAAACAGCATAATTTTGTGTACTAGAGCTATCATTATTTGCCATATTGAAGATTATGACAGAAAATGTTTAAATACTGGCTCATTGATTTATTTAGAGATAGAAGTGGTAAGCAAATTTAATGTTAATAGAAAACATGTTTTTATAAAAATAATGGTTTTTAAAAAGTTGTTAGTGAGAAGAGTGGCATTGCTGTATATTTTTGTAAATGTCTTTAATATAAATTAGTAGAGAACAGGTAGATTTTCAACCTGCTTCTGCATTCAATCTATGGCAGTATCATGCCTACAGCTTCTGGAAAACTCCAATGCACATTTATGACATGGTGAGAATAAAAAAAAATGATATTTTAACATTATTATAAAAATAGTTTTGACCTCACAGACTTTCTGAGGGTTTTCCTAGGACCCCCAGACCATATGATGTTCTTTAAAAAGGCTCAATATGTTGCAAATATGAAAGAGCGTGATAAAGGACAAAACTTGGAAAGTGGATTTTATCAGTCTTGATTTAGTGTATCTACATCTGAAAAGAAGCTATGAAATATGTTAAATTTTTAGTAACATTTGCTCACTTTTGATGGGCTTACATCTTTAGTTTACTGATCGTTGCTTTAACCTACTTTATGAAAAGGTTTTTTTTTTTTTTTAAATTTCTGTGTAACCTGTCTAGGTAGCAGAGGCTTTATCTCACCAGAAAAATTTTCTGTGCTTTGTATTGACTTTATTATGTTCCCGATTATTTAAAACAAACAAAAAAGAACCAAACTTCCTCACTTATTCAAGAGCTAATGTTCTTATAATGATATTATCCTCTAGGTTTGTTTTTAATATAACATCAGTTTTATTAAATAGGCAACTAGGAATTGTTTCTTAGATACCTCTTCTATATTAGTAAGCTCCCAAATTGCCTCTGACAGCTCTTGATTTTGCCTTCCTTAAAGTGGTCCCTGAATTTAGAAAATAATGAAAACATTTTCAGGGCATATTTTGCACCTAAACCTGTATTTGAGATTTCCCAGAGGCCCCATGAGAAATCACAAAGATACGTTCTTTTACCTTATAGAATGAAAGATCTGAGTCAAGTTTATGTTTATGTGATATGATACTACCACAACAGTTACATGGGAAAAGTTATCAGGTCAGGAGAGATACAGCATTTTCTTGATAGTATGTATATTATCTAGGTAAAATTGTATTAATATAAATATTCAGAAATATGGAAAATCCTGGAGTTGAAACGGGAGGGTTTCCTGGCACCCGTTGCAGAATATGCAACAGGAGTGTGGCTCTCTGTTCAGCTCAAATCTCTTATGGGAGGGGGAGCATGCAGAGGGAGAGGGGTGGGAACCCAGGCAAGCACTTTTGGGTTCTGGCCCCATGGCAGCATCTCGGGGTGAGTGTCTGTGATTCCCAAAGCCCAAGTGGGCATATGTTACCGTGTACTCTTTCTTTCAGCCTTGCCATCCGTAGAAAGCTTAAGTGTTAACTAGTTTAGTGGACCCTCTGCCTTTTTGCAAGGGCATAGGGCTAGTGTGACAGCTTTCTGTATTCTGATCTCTTGTCCAGCATCCTGGAAAAATTGGGTCACACACACGAACTTGAAAGATGAACGCAGTGGTGGAGGTATCTCTCAGCAGGATGGATGGGGAGCTGGACAGGAGATGGAGTAGGAAGATGATCTTCCTCTCAAGTTTGGCATTTCAGTGGACGATTCTCTCACTGTCCCCAGCTGAGCTCCTCCCAACGTTCCTTCTTTTCTCTCCTTCTCTGCCATGCCATTCTGCCATTTATCTGATCATCTTCTCATCTCCTTGACTGTTTCTGGAGCCTGGGGTTTGGGGTTTATATGGGTACAGGTTAGCAGGCATGGAGGGCCAAAGCTAACTTTTTAGGCGTGAAAACAGGAAAGCCTGTTCTCACATAGGGCCATGGGTACCTAGGCTTGAGGATGGCACCTTTGCTGGGGAACTACCCTCTTCTACCCAGTATTTCCCTGTCTCCTATTTGTATCAGAATTTGTCAATGTCTTCCCTATCTAATGTGCTTTATCCCTAAGAGGAAAACTACACAAAACTCTTGTAAGTTCATTATGTATTATACCCCAATGGAGATTATTACTTTTTTATTTGGATACCTTTTATTATGATGACAATATTTCTGATTGTGGTGACAAATTAGTAACAGCCATCATGTCTCTTTCATCTGTATAAAATTTCGTTTTATTATGATGCTTGCCTGAAGTCGTTTCCATAAGCTACAAGCCAACAAAGAAAGTCTCTTGAGTTTTTAAATGATTGGCTTTTTAAAGACTAGACTCAGGTACAGGCTTCAGAGCTAACATCACACAGACAACTTTCAAACCATGTTAGTGGACTGCCTCATGAAAGCAGACTACTAATCCAAGAACCAGCAGAACAAAAAATTAATTTCCTGGGATTTAAAAAAAAAAGAAGAAAATGTTATCATAATTTGGCATGCTGTTGCTGATGTTTTAAGTTTTCATTTTCTAAAAATATAAATCTCTTATTCTTTCTTCATATAATTAGTAAAATCTGCTTTTTTAAACTGAAGTAAACCATATTAAGATACTATTATTCGATTCTTAATAACCACCTACATGAGTTATCTAGAGTTGCCATAACAAATTGCCACAAACTTGATGACTCAAACAACAGAAACTTATTCTCTTAAAGTTTTGGAGGCCACAAGTCCAAAATTCAAAGTGTCATCACAGTTTGTTCTTTCTGAAGACTCTGAGAGGGGATTTGTCCCTTGCCTCTCTCCTAGCTTTTGATGGTGGTTGCCAATCCTTGGCGCTCCTTGACTTGTGGACATACAACTTGAATCTCTTGTCTCTGGCTTTACTTGGCTTACCCCGATGTGTCTGTGTCTGAAATCTTTCTTTTCTTTTTCTTAGAAGGGCACCAGTCATTGAATACAGGATCCCCCTTAGAGCCAGGATGATCTTATCTCAAAATTCCTAATTACAGCAGCAAAGGGCCTATTTCCAAATAAAGTCTCATTCATAAGTGTTAGAATTTGAACACAGCATTTTGCAGGACACAATTCAACCCACTACCACCCCATATTCGTAATTCAGAAACTTAGTAAGTCTCCCAACTTTTCATAGAAGTATTTACATAGTGACAAATAGAATCTGTCCTCTAATGTTTTGCCTGAAATGTTATAGTTGAAAATAATGCTTTTTTAAAACCAGACATGACAAGTCTTTAAGACAAATAAAAAAAAGGGCTTTGCTTAGGATCCAGTGCCTCCAAAGGTCTCCCAAGGAAACTGGCCAAGTGATACCTGGCATACGGGGGGGCCAGGCTTATCCTTAAGAATAGTAAGAAAACAGGCTTGGCGTGGTGGCTCACGCCTGTAATCCCAGCACTTTGGGTGCGGTGGCTCATGCCTGTAATCCCAGCACTTTGGTAGGCTGAGGTGGGCAGATCACAAGTTAAAGGGATCAAGACCATCCTGGCCAACATGGTGAAACCCCGTCTCTACTAAAAAAATACAAAAATTAGCTGGTCATGGTGGCATGTGCCTGTAGTCCCAGCTACTCAGGAGGCTGAGGCAGGAGAATTGGTTGAACCCGGGAGGTGGAGGTTGCAGTGAGCTGAGATCATGCTACTGCACTCTAGCCTGGCACCTGCCGACAGAGCGAGACTCTGTCTCAAAAAAAAGAGAAAAAAAAGAATAGCAAGAAAAATGTTTGGCAGGCAAAGAACATTAAAAATCTGGGGGGACTTCCAGAAGATGGTAATTCATTCCAGTATACAAGTACTGCTTGTGAAATCTGATGGGGAGAAGTTCTTAGGTTTAGCTTCCGGCCCTTGGGATAGAAAAACAGAGACTTTTAAAAAGTACTATCTGAGATTCCTTATGAAATATCCAGACAAAGATTAATTTATGGACTTTGTAGCTGTTCAATGCTGTATGACTCAGGAATTGCGAAGCAAGCTCAAGGAGCTTGTATGGTAAATTAATACTCTTCCTGCACCTATGTAAATAATCAGGCCCAATATAATAGTCCTTTTATAATCAAGAATAACTTTTGAGATTATGATCACAAGGGAATAGACTGTCAGAAAAAAATGTGAAAGATTTTGAACAGGCAAAAAAGATTATTTGGTGTCCTGTCTACCTCTTTTGGGTTATCTGTGCCTTTCATTGTCTTTGAGCTATTTTCTTACTTTAATTTGTACAGAATTGATAGCAAAAGAAAAGATTCTTATTCATAAAAACAGAAATGGATTTATCTAGTGCACCTCCAAGAAATCAGTTTTGTATCTATTTACAAAGTAATTTCAGCATTCCTGACTGTTCATATTGTACTCATTTAGTTTGCTTTTCAGCATGCTCTAATATTGCCCTGGTTTCTTCATTTATTAATAATAGTTATTAATGATTATTTATTAATTAGTAAACAATATTTAATTTGACTTATTAAAAAATAAAATATGTCTTGTGTTAAAAAAGAATAAGATATAAACTTTGTATCTGTTAGATCTATTTACCATTGAGAAAAAATAAAATATTGAGAAACTTTGGGATAATGTGAGAAAATCGCATATCCTGATCTTTTTAATTGTTTATATCTTCCTGTAGAATGGAAGCCTTATAAGGGCAATGACTTGGTTTTATTCAATACTATTATCTACACAAATTATAATAGTGCCTGGCACATACAAGGTACTAAATGTTTATTGAAAAAAAAAATGATTGAATGAACACATTCTCAGAAAGTAGATTATAATTTTTTTACATAATTTTGTTTCAGTTAGCATTTCAACTAATATTCATGGAAGGAATTAAAAGATTAATGCCTTGATAAGATTAACAACTTGAATAATCACTATTCAGTTTAAGCCAAGAATATCATTTATGCATGTGTGTGCTGTAAAATATAATACTTATATGTTAAAAACTACTTTATTTCTACTAATATTTTTACAAAATATTAATTCAATAAAATCCAAAAGTTTTATATAAAAAAACTACCTGTTTTGAGCACTATCCAGTCTAAAATAAAATAGTATATAGTAGTTTATTCATTTTCCTCTATATACCTTATTTCCTTTTCAATGCCTCTTTCTCTCTTTCTCCTTTGTTCCTCTGTCTCTTTGGCACACAATGTCATCAGGCTCTTTGACCTCCAGGGTTTACTTGCAGAAACGTCCCTGCTTCCTCCCTGTGGGAGGACTAATGGTACCAGAGATTTCTAGGAATTCTTGTCATAGGTGGTATTATGGTATACATGGTTTGGTGACTATCAACTGCAATATCCTTGAATTCCATATGCATCTTTTCTAAAACTAATCTGCCTTGAGAATATGCCTGATGTCATTGAAGATCATTCTTCTTTCCTGTCTTCCTTATCCCAGTTATCATAATCACACATTTTCAGTAAGTATAGCTCTTTATATCAAATCTTACTATAATATATTGTTTTAATATGTAAAACCTCAGAACACTAAATAAGGAAACATTAATTTTAACTTCATTAAGAGATACATTTACAAGTAAATTTCATGTTCTGGTGATGAATATTATTGATAATAATTTAAAATATGACTTGATCATTTGCATATTAATACTCATAATAATAAAAGTTAAATCCAGAAGAAAAGTTTTAAGCTTTAACAATTCATCATAACAGGAAATTTTTAAAATTTCAATTTTATTACATATATATATATGAATACATACATTGTAGTCACAGCAAAGGGTGAAAGAAAGAATGGTTAATATAAAGACTTTAAAATACAAAAATGTTTTACTTTAGGATGAATTTGAGTGGAGAGAGGAGAAAGGAAAAGGTATTTCAAGGATAAAATGAACTGAAGTGAAATGCCCCAATATTATAGAAGAGCTTGTCATGAATATTTTGATAGATGATTACTGTCAAATGGCTATTATATTTCCAATACAATTTAAATTGTACAAATTGAAAGAGGAGGATATTCTAAAAAATGTATAACTGAATGTGTCCAAAACATTACATTTGTCTTTTGAAACATTCTTTTAAAGGCACACTAGCAAAAATATTGATTACTGATTTATGCTATTTTAAGTCTCTAGGTACTTATGAAAGTATTGACTAATAATGAGTAATGAATCTGTGCTATTGTATTAGCTAGGGCTGAGGAAACCTCAGGTCTTACTACATTAAAAAAAGGCCAGAAAATCTTCACAAATTATTCTAATGATGGAATTTTAAATGATATACCTATGGGAACAGACATTTTTACTTGTAAAAGACTTCGTATCATACTATTAGCCTTGTAAAATTTGCGCGTAGCACAGTACAGAGCATTGATTAAGACTGTGGCACACCAAATTACTGTTATTTTCACCAAATTGCTTAAATTTTCAAATCCTGATATCCATTGTTTAAAATGGGGCTCTGCTGTCAAATAGTCCTATCCCTTAGGATTCTTAATTACATATCAAGCGCTAAGTCCACTGTCTGAAACATGAAAACCTATAAAATAATTGTTTCATATTATAGTTACCTATAAAAATACTGATTTAGTTTTTCTTAAAAAACTAATAGGCTTGGTACAGTGGCTCACACCTGTAATCCCAGCACTTTGGGAGGTCAGTGTGGGTGGATCATGAGGTCACAAGATCGAGACCATCCTGGCTAACATGGTGAAACCCTGTCTCTACTAAAAATACAAAAAATAAATCAGGTGTGGTGGCATGTGCCTGTAGTCCCAGCTACTTGGGAGGCTGAGGCAGGAAAATCGCTTGAAGTTGGAAGGTGGAGGTTGCAGTAAGCAGAGATCATCATGCCACTGCACTCGAGTGTGGGCAATAAGAGCGAAACTCTGTCTCAGAAAAAAAACAACAACCAACAAACAAAAAAAATCCTGACTAATATTTATCCCTAATCAGTAATACACATATTGCCTACAATATATGTATGTCTATAATACATACATATATTATGACTGTTCAACTCATTCAGTGTCACTGAAGATTTTTCAAATTTTTAGTCACAGAAAATCCTCAATGTCAACATAATGCAAACTAATACATCTGTGAATCATGCATTAGGAAACAAAAATAATCTGTTTTCTTTTTACTCCTATTGTCATATTAAAATAACAAAGAAAAAGCTTAAGGGTAAAAGCTACCTATTATTTAAATAACAATGTGGCCTTCATTTGATTGCACTGTACTGTATTAACTTCTTTCAGCCTAAAAACAAATTTTGTCATTTAAATGACAAAAACAAAATACAAAACATTTTCTTTGACTATTTCATTATCAAGATTATTTATCTTGATTAAGGAATACATAGAAGAGAGGCTCAAATCTGGGTATAACATTAATTTTAGAAGTCTGCGTTGTTCATTATTACACCATTTAGAACTTAATTAAATTTGTAACTACATAGATTCACAAACTTACATATATTCAGGTGTTTCACAGATGTGTAAATGTTTTTGTTTGGAAGACTAACTCTATCTTATTGGCATAAGGTCTCTGATAATTTAACACCAATATATAATGAGAGTTAAATAAAAATTTTCAAAAGGCTTGCCAAACATTCAGTCAAATCATGCATCTCACTGTGTCTGCAAAGAGCATTAGTCTCTACTCTTCTTGTCCTTTGACTATTGCTATAATCAATCAGTTTGTTTTTAAACTTTTTTGCTGTTGGTTTTGTAGATCTGTGTACTGATGTTTAATGAAAGATATACCACTTCTGCGGAGTTTATTTGCATATTCTCAAGTGTCTCCTGTATCTGGGTAGAATGTCCTTCAGAGTACTCCCAATTCACTCATAGAGTTGGAGTCTAGCTAGGGTTTTCAGCTATTACTCATACTAATATTACACCATTTCTTGGCTCTTATTTTAAGCTAGGATAAGAAGTCAAATATAATTTCAAAAATAAATAGTCTAATTAGTCTGCATTCCAAATGCTGAAGAAATATGATAAGGCAGTACCTGTAGAAAAGAAAAGCCAAGCAGCTTGAATTTGGTCTTTTTCTCATAAAATTGTGGTCGTTTTTCAGTTCTCATCTTACTCTACCAATCAGTGGCATTAAACACACTCATTCATTCCTTCCTCATTTAAACACGTTCTTTACTTGCCCTCTGGAACACCCCTGGCTTGATTCTTTTTTTTTAAACTCACTGGCTCCACTTCTGTTCTCCTTCCCTAGTTTATGTTCCTATTGCCCAACTGCTAATCCCTGGTGTGCTCAGGAGTCAGTCTTAAGCCTCTTCTTGGTCTGCACACAACTCCAAATAATTTTTTCTTATCCTATAACTTTTAATACATCTACATGCTGGTAACTTTCACATATAAATCCTTAATCTCAACCTCTTCCTTGAACTCTAGAGTTGAATACCCAGTCATTTCAACACTTCTCCATGGATATCTACAAAAATCTGATTTTTGCCTTACTAATTCTAAATGTTAAAATTGCTAATTCCAATATTGAACTTGTATTTCTCTCTCCCTCCAAAATAGCCTATTTGAGGGTGCTGCAGTCTTAGAAAAAGTGTACTCTGTTTATTCAGGGAAAAACCAGAGAGTCATTCCTGATGCCTTTCATTTTCTCATGTTCATTAGCTAGTGTTTAAGCAACATTCAGAATATATTCAGGATCGGGCAACTTCCTTCACCTCCACTGTTGTCTCCTGAGTTCAAGCCACCATTTTCTCCTTTTTGGACAATTGCATTTGCCTCCTAACACGTCTTCCTGCCTCTAACCTTGCCTCTTTACAGTGTGTTTTCTCACTTTATCAAGAATGTCATACCTGGCTGGGGGCGGTGGCTCACTCCGTAATCCTAGCACTTTGGGAGGCCGAGGCAGGCAGATCACTTGATGGCAGGAGATCGAGACCAGCCTGATCAACATGGTGAAACCCCATTTCTACTAAAAATACAAAAATCAACCAGGCGTAGTGGCAGATGCCTGTAAACCTAGCTAGTTGGGAGGCTGAGGCAGAAGAATTGCTTGAACGTGGGAGGCAGAAATTGCAGTGAGCCAAGATTGCACCACTGCACTCCAGCCTGGGTGACAGAGTTAGACTCCATCTCAAAAAAAAGGAAGAAGAATGTCACCTCTTTCCCCAAAACTCTTGAAAAGAGGAAAATCTGAAGTCTTTATCATGGTTTATTAAAACCTACAGTCCTTACCTGTATATCTGCTGCAAAGTCCGTGTCCTCTTTTTGTCCCTGTTTTTCATTACTCTGCTAACTCACTCTACTCCAGCCACACTGGTCTTTTGGATTTTCTTATAACATATCAGGTGTTCTTTCACCTCAGGACCTTTGCATAGCCTATTCCTGCTGCCTGAAAACTTTTCCTCAGACAACTGTATGAAAACTTCTGTCCGTTTTTTTGATTCACTACCTAAATGCCTTTAAAAAAAAGTACTTTTCTTACCACCTTTCTTAAAATAGCACATTCTCTTACTATCATCCTCTACCACTTACTCTTATTCTTACTCTCCTTCCCAGCACTCATTCCCACATGACAGGTTATGGACCTGCCTGTTTATTTGTTTATTGCCTTTCTTCTCCTTTGAAACAGTAAACTCCTTGTCATTGGAAATGTTGTTGGCTTTTCTGCTATATCTTTCCAGCCTAGAAGAGTGATTGACACTGCTCAACTAACTTCCTATTGTGTGATTCAATTCTAAGACATAGGTTCACTGAAAATGCCTTCCTTCATTCTCACTTCCTTCAATGTGACACCTTCTGGAAGGCAAAGTAGAGATTTCTGGACTGGGTGAGATTCTAACCCATGGTCCAGGATAACCAGCAGAGCCAACATTAGGGTAGGGATCCTCTCAGCCTTTTCCTACTTGTCTAAAGTGCCTATATCAGTTTGCAAGCTTTTTGAGCCATATGTGCAATGGAAAATCCAGTTCACCCTGGCTTAAACAATGAAAGGACAGAGAGATAGGGCATGCTTAAGGATTGGTGGATCCCTGGCCCTACAAAACCCTTATGAGTTCACAAGTTCTGTCCGTCTCCTCTGCCCTACCCCGTGCTGGCTTAATCCCGAGGCTGTTTCTCATTGGGCTTAGTGAGTAGTTGTCTGATCCATTAAAGTCACAAATGATTTAGTCTATTGCTGACGTGAAAGAGAGGCTCCCTGTATTCATCTCAGCAGATCCATAAAGAACTTCTCTTGAACCTCCAGAACACTTTACATCTTTTTGGCCAAAGTAAAGTCACATATTCATACTTGACTCAATGGCCAATAAAAGAAGGAGGGTAGACCTTAGACAAATCATGCCCACCCATGAGGATGGACTGATATAGTCACCCTTCTTTTGAGGCACATGGTTTGCATGAGGATGTTTAGAAACCTGACCAAATTGACTCAGACTTCTCCGGAAGGCAAAAGATAAAAAAAGAGTGCCTGCTAGTCAGGTTGCCAAGAAAATTTACTATATTCTCAAACTAAAGGCCTGAAGGGACAGTGACTTGAAAGCCATAAAAACCAAGAGACAGCAATAACCATGACAGGTGAGGCAGGCAGCCCAGGTTTCCCAGAGAGCAAGGATATATGGGGAAGGCTGCAGACACATTTGTTGTTTCTTTGCCTGGGCCTTGGTCAATTCACTGCTCCACACTACTCTTACTGAATGAATGAAGTGTGAATGAAGCCAAATCTTTTCCATTTTTTATTATTTTTAACTCCCTTGGTGCTAAGTACAGTTTAAAAATAGTGTTTAGTTGCTTTCCATTTCTGACTTGTCAGCAAAGTATATAAAATATGGGTTTGTAACTAAGAATGATTTGGCTCAGAATCCAACTTCACTTTCAACAGTATGCCTTTGGTGAGGCTGTTTTCTCCTTTGGAGGTTCATATTCTTATTCACCAAGTGGATAAATGTAATGCTTCCCTTAATGGCATTTAATTCAGATTGAGTTAGATAGTGTGTATAGAACATTTGGCATAACGTAGATGTCTCTAAATACTGGCCTTAGACTTTCCTCCTTTTACAGTAGGGCACAGGATTGTGAGTTTCTAAAAGTCTACAGATTTTCTTCAAATAACAGTAAGAGAAAAATTGGTGAGCTTTCCTTGCTTCTAGATTATGGATCACAAGATTTGTTTGATTCATAAATTTTTATCAACAAGATAGTTTAATAATAATTGTTTTCAGTTGATTGGATTGATTATTTTCTTTCCTTAACCTTATTGAAAATAAGATAATTCAATTGTTTTCAGTTGATTGGTTTGATTATTTTCTTTCCTTAACTTTATTGAAAATAAGATAATTCAATCATTATTTGGCAATAATACTATATTTAATTCCATATTTCAAATATATTAATATATTCTTCTTGTGTAATATGAAATTTTTATATTTCTTGTGTTACATTTTTGAAAACTCAAAATTACTATAAATAATATGGGTTTTTTCTTCTTGAGACAGGGTCTCACTGTGTCACCCAGGCTGAAGAGCAGTGGCATGATGAAGGCTCACTGCAGCCTCAACCTCCCAGACGCAAGTGATCCTCCCACCTCAGCCTCCTAAGTAGCTGGGACTACAAGTTTATGCCACCATGCTAGACTAATTTTTATATTTTTTGTGTAGATGGGGTTTCTTCATGTTGCTCAGGCTAGTCTCAAACTCCTGGGCTCAAGTGTTCTGCCCACCTCAGGCTCCCAAAGCATTGAGATTATAGATATAAGCCAATGTGCCTATGTTAACTTACATGTGTTACTTCTTCCCTCACACTGGGTTTGAGAGTTTAAATACTTCGTAACTATATTGATAGAAATAAGTTAAGATGAGTCCTGTCTTGTGCTATTTACAAGAGTATCTCTGTGCCTATTACCTCTTGTCAGAGGCTTTCTGTTTACTCACTGTGGGCCCAACCTCCTGGTGACCATTCTGACCCACAGATACAAACAGCTGTCATGTCAGCAGTGTTTCCATGCTTTGTGAAATTAGAGCTTTGTCCAACAAATAAATGAAATGTAGAGAAATGGAAAAACCAAAACTTGACATGATTCATCCAGGTAAAAGGTAAATATCTTTCCAAGTCATCCCTTTTTCTTCCTGGTACCAAAGCAAAGGCCGATAATGCCAGAAGCCTCACAATTCCCTTCAGTACTACCTACTGGCTTTCATTGTCAGAACATGAGAAGGGAACATTTTCCGTTTTTTTAGGCACTCAAAACTCTGGAACTCGCTCTGACCTTCTGCCAGTATAAATGAATTGCTTTAAGATAGTAGCTATTTCACAAAAATAATTAATTGGATTTCCCAGGCCAGATGACACTAGTGCCAGAGAATTCAAATAACTGAACCTAGCTCTAGGTCAACCACCGAAGCAGAGGAAAAGGAAAAAGAAAACAAATGAAAAAGTAGGTCCAAAGACTAAAGATAATACTTTTTATTTGATAATTCTTCATATTTTCTAATCCTGTCTAATGTCTAATGATTTCTTTATTCATGCCTCAGTCTGCCCCAGCAGCACCAACTGTGCTTTTCTTGGCATCCTTTACAAACCACTATAATCTCAGTACAAGTTTCCTAGTGGAATCCTGTCTAGCACCCGGTTATACTTCAGTGGAGCCAAGGTTCTCAATTCCTCAATCACTTACACCAGCCAGGGACTCCTATGATGGACACACATGCTTTTCCCACCAGAGCCATGACTCTCTGCTGATTTGTGCTGATTCTACACACTCCTGGTTGCAAGCTCATATATGGATCCAAGCAGTGAGATCTGTTCAGCCTCCAGGGCCCATTAAACTTCATCATCATGAAGTTCACTGGCATAGTTATTATTTTCAAAAACACTTAAAGTATGAAGTCCACATTCCACATTTGCTAAGTGTAGCTTTCATCACTAAGAAAATTTCCATATTCAAACTATAAGCTTAGATTTCATCTATGCTTTATGAAAGAAATTATTTGAAAGTCTTCATTACAGTTGAGTAAATGCTCTTTAATTGGTGTTTTTTTAAAAGATTAATTATCCAAAAAGAAGAAACATTATATTGAGAAATCAGAAGATTCATTTATAGAGGTAACTTTAAACATAAGCATCATTACATCTTATTTTGGCCTCACATCAATTCTAGCTGATGCTCTGGAGAACAGGGAGGCCTTTATAACAATGCCTTCTGTAAGAGTTTTTGTTTTACTTTTGTTATTTTTAACATATCTAGAGGAATCAATTGAAGTAAACAACCAGCAATGAAATTGCTGCATTTTCATTGCTGGTTATATAAATTAACAACCAGCGATAATTTATATATGAGGCATTACTTCTGTAGGGATTGCTTTCATTACAAATGTGAATTTTATGTTTATACCTTCAAAGTAGACATACTAACACAAAGAAAAATCAGTTTCTATTGACCTTTTCTGTACAATTTTCTAAATAGTGCTAAAGTGATGGAGCAAGTAGGATGGCAGTTTCCAAGGTGGTTTTTAAAATGTGATTATTTCCATTTCCGTGAGTTTTTTCTTGACATCTTTCAACTGTCAAGTCTATATCCACTGTGGTCCAAAATATGCTGCAAGTAAAGTGTGAAAGGAAGAATTGGCATAATGTTTGTGGAGCTAATCACAAAGTGCATAATATAATATGCTAAAGAAACCTTCATCCATAGATGAAACTGAAAAATCTTGTACTGGCAGTGAGGGGTCAGTGATCTCTCTTCCACTTCCTCAGTATCTTTGAAAGAGAACATGATTGTCAAGTGCCCTAGAATTAATGACACCATCTGATGGAAGCATAAGAAGGTCCACACTTCAGAGCCCCCAGCCACAGAACAGGAAATGGAGCTGTTTCCAAGAGAAATGTAGTTGCCTCCTCTGGGGGCAACACAGAGGGGCATTTGAGCAGACAGTTGATTAGCAGGAAGGCTTCAAGGTGGTTAAAGAACTGGGAATCACAAAAGCCCTGGACATAATAAAAAGGATTCTGTCTCCAGCTATGATTTATGCAATAAATTCCTTGACAGATATTTCTAAATTTTATCTTAAACGATTCAGGTGTTTTCACTGAAAGCCAGCACCTTTCATTACCAATGTTAAAAGGATTCCTTTGGACTGTTTATCTGATTGAACAGTTAGGATGTGCATTTATTTGGTTACTGATTTACTTTGCTCTTCTCCATTGTCCCAGGAAGGAGCACTACCTTTGGATCTGTGGCTTTTCACTGATTATACGTAGAATTAATTTTGAAACTGTTATTTCAATTAAGTTACTACCTAGCAAAAACCCCAATCCTTCTGAATAAAATATTAAATGGCCCAAATTGATTAGCATATAAAATATATCCTAAAACATTAAAGGAAGTTAATATTTAACAGGTAGACTCTTATAATGTGCTGCTTTGTATAATTTATATTATGATAATTAGATTAGGATCTCACAACCAAGAATTAGATCATTATAAATGTATTATAACAATCACAACTGCATTCCATATCCATATCTCCTCTTTGTGAATGTATCATTTGATTGCACAGAACCAAACTAACTATTAAAATGATTTTCAGTTCATACTGGTGTATCTGAGTTGCTACTTGGGGTTTTCAGATTTAAAAATAAATAAATAAACAGTGGTAGTCCTGGCACCAAATGGTACATCTTAGTGAAGAAATTCTCTTTGCATATGCAGAAATAGATTTGTAGCATGCTGAGGTGATAATGGTGAAGTTTTCTCTGCATTACATTCAGAACAAGCATTCAGCTGGCATTTCCTGGGTAGTTTAAGATATCAGTACCACCATAAGACATCCACTTTTCTTTTCATCAACTTTTATTTTAAGCTCAGGGGTATATGTACAGATGTGTTACACAGAGACCCTTGTGTAATGGGGGTTTGTTGTACAGATTATATTCTCACCCAGGTATTAAGCCTAGTATACATTAGTTTTTTTTTTTTTGATCCTCTCTCTTCTGCTATCATCCACCCTCTAACAGGCCCCAGTGTGTGTTGTCCCCTCTATGTGTCCATGTGTTGTCATTATTTTACTCCTACTTTTAAGTGAGAATAGGTGGTATTTTGTTTTCTAAGGATAATGCATTAGTTTGCTAAGGATAGTAGCCTTCAGCTCCATCCATGTTCCTGCAAAGTACATAATCTTGTTCTTTTTTATGGCTGCATAGTATTCCATGTATACCATATATGTGGTGTACCACATTTTATTTATCCAGTCTATCATTGCTGGGCATTTCGGTTGATTCCAAGTCTTTGCCACTGTGAATAGTGCTGCAATGAACATACATGTGCATGTAAGATATCTACTTTTCAAAATTGGTGTGAATAATAAAGTCAAAATTATATGCCCTAGATATTTCTTTCTTCTGGGATCTATTAAAAGATGATTTGTTTAAAAGACCCTAGAAAAAGTCAGCAACACATCAAATCTTTTGTCCCTAAGATCCACTAGAACTTTCTAAATATCTTGTCTAGTGGTTTGAGTTTTGGGAAGAGGAAAACTTGGAGGGTAGGCAGCAGTCTTTTGACTTTGCGTATTAAGAGAAGACAGAACAGCTGTGTATATTACTTCTATTCCCGATTATTTGGAAATACTGCCTAGAACACAGGAAAGAGTAGAGAGAATCTCTCATGGAATACCTGGCTGTTGTCTATCAATATTTATAATATCAGATTCATCTGATAGTTACCCCTAATCCACCAAATATCCTACCAAGTACAAAAGAATACATTGGGATTGGGGATGTTAAAGGATGCTTTCTTACAAGCATAGAACATCAAAGTCACAATGTGTCCTTGGCCTGAGTTAAACCATTACTTCAAGAGTCCTTTGTATATATATTTTTAAGGAACACAGCTAAATATTAATAGTTGGAAGTAGTTAAAAAATTTAAATATAGACTAATGTAATCTCATGTTAAATGTTTCTGTGTCCAACTCTTTACTTATTTATATATTTATCTATAATCAAAGAAGACAATTGTGTCAGCTACAGCCTAAGAGATACATGTTGACTCTTCTTTATGGCCATACTTTCTAATGTTAGATGCAAAGAACATAGGTATCAGAACCAGTCATAGCTGAATCAAGTACCTACTCTGCCTCAGTGAGCTGTGAAAATTTGAGTAAGCTTCTTAATTTCTTTGAGTCTCATTTTCAATGAAATATAAAAGACATGTTTTCCTTTGGATTGTTGACTTTGTCTCACTTTTCATATAACCACTTATATGGCAGTGTGTTAGTTTATTTTCATGCTGCTGATAAAGTCATACCTGAGACTGGGAAGATAAAGAGGTTTAATTGGACTTACAATTTCATATGTCTGGGGAGGCCTCAGAATCATGGTGGGAGGTGAAAGGCCCTTCTTACCTGGTGGCAGCAAGAGAAAAAATGAGGAGGATGCAAAAATAGAAATCCCTGATAAAACCATCAAATCTCATGAGGTTTATTTACTACCATGAGAACAGTATGGGGGAAACTGCCCCCATGATTAAAATTATCTCTCACTGGGTCCCTCCCACAACATGTGGGAATTATGGGAGCACAATTCAAGATGAGATTTGGGCAGAGACACAGAGCCAAACCATATCAAAACATAAATTCCCAATTAGGGAAATGCTCTATTACAGAACAAATATATAATTTGGTGTCATAGCCAGTGTGATGATGTTTTAAAACTATGATCTTACTATAACTAGATATTTATATAATTGATAACTCAAATTTTAACACATTTGCAAATTAGTGTGGGCATGAACGGTCATCTTAACTATATCTGCATGAAGTACGGGGTTGGCAGCACAATATAGGAGAGTCTGGGGGTAAAAATATGAGAATAAAACTAATGACTAATTACGTGCTTATAATCTCCTTTGGACATAATTACAATATAAAATAGTTTTTAAATGTAGGGTAGGCTTTTTAAGAGTTTGAGTACTCTATCAAATGTTAAAAATGGTTTTTCTTACCTGCTTTCATTGTTTACTCAATGTTAAGCATGGTTGCAGAAATCAGGAACGTGCTGGTTGAATATGCTGGTTGAAGTGGGTTTCTGTTCTGCAGAGATCTTCAGTTTCTTTATTATGTTTATGACTACCACTGACCTCCAAGGAAGGCTGCCTTAAGTATGGTTCCTCAGAACCAGGTCCTGAGATGAATGTTTATGTGCAAGGGATTTGCCAAATAGCTCACAGCTCTTCCTTGCTTCTTTCTTCCTATTCCTTCTTTTTCTTCTATTTCTTCCATTCCTTTTACATGCACAAAGATAGAATGGAAGCAACGGTGTAAGTAATGAAAAGCACAATGTAGTATGAACTTTTAGGGGAAGAAATGAGCGGGGTGTGGTGGTGTGTGCCTGTAATCCCAGCTCCTCAGGAAGCTAAGGTACTAGAATTGCTTGAAGTTGGGAGGTGGAGATTGTATTGAATCAAGATCGTGCCACTGCACCCCAGCCTGAGCATTAGAGTGAGGCTCCATCTCTAAAAAACAAGAAGAGATTTCAGGAAATGATTTGATGCAGCTGTGGATGTGACAGGGAAACATGAAGCAGAGAACCTATGGCAGGGGGAAAGTGTAGGGCTAAACAGCTGGAGATGGGAGAAAAGTCCCACCATAATATTCTTCTGTGTACAATGTTCATTCAAGAGCCCAGTGTTTTTGTTTGTTTATTTGTTTGTTTGTTTTAATTAATTCAGAATGGAAGCCAAAGTTCTCTCCACAAAATAAAAGGTCATGCAAGATCAGGCCCCACCTGCCTCTCTGACCTCTTTTCATGTCATTCCTTTCTGCCTCTTCATTTTGCCACAGTGACACTAGCTTTCTGTCAGTTTCTTTAACCTGCTAAGCTCAGTACCACCTTAGAAATTTTGAACTGGAAGAGGCATAAGGGAATTTTTTAGAGGAATGAAAATATTCCATATCTTGATTGGATTGGTTGTTACATGGATAGATATAAATGTATTTGTGAAAATTCATCAAACTACTATATACTTAAAATAAGTGCATTTTATTGTATATTGTATTGTTGAGGTACATTGCAATATACCTCAACAAAGTTGACTAAACAACACCAAAAAAAGATTCACTAGTTCAGTTGCAGAACTCAACAGTAAGTAGAATTGATCTTACAGTATTTCTTTTAAAATGAATTTTTGCAGGAATGTGTTATCAATTCTTGTTTTTTTTGTTTTTTTGAGACGGAGTTTCGCTCCTGTTACCCAGGCTGGAGTGCAATGGCGCGATCTCGGCTCACAGCAACCTCTGCCTCCTGGGTTCAGGCAATTCTCCTGCCTCAGCCTCCTGAGTAGCTGGGATTACAGGCACGTGCCACCATGCCCAGCTAATTTTTTGTATTTTTAGTAGAGACGGGGTTCACCATGTTGAACAGGATGGTCTTGATATTTTGACCTCATGATCCACCCTCCTCGGCCTCCCAAAGTGCTGGGATCACAGGCTTGAGTCACCACGCCCGGCCGTTATCAATTCTTTAAAGTGAATTGGTAAAATTCCACTTCTTTGGAATTTAGAAGCTGATTTTCCCAGACATTAAACATAAATGAATGGACGTAGATTCAGCCTAAAGGAAGTGGAATTTGGCAAGGGGCAGATTGCATGAACTGCAAATGGGTGGTAGACTAAGAATTCAATAGGGAGATATTACAGACTTCATCTATGATTTCCATCCAGGAACAGATCCAGACAGCTGTAGACTGTGTAGGGGGCCTTTAAAATACAGTTGCAAAACTCTATTTTATTTTAGCTTGGTTTGTGTTAAATTCTTAAATCAGATCCCAGTTCATCACAGAAAAAGCAAAACAAAACAAACAAAAATTCTTTGGCTCTTGCTCTTTTAATATGGGGAGGTGTACTTGAAACGGTTTCAAGGATCCTATTGAAGTCAACCTCTTACAACCCACTTTGTATGCAAGTAAAAGAGATCCTAAAAGAAATAAGCCAAGAGGGGACAAAGTATTTACTGAGAAAAACAGCACTTGGAAGAAAAATATAATAACTTTTGGTTATGAGCAGTGTTTTTTTTTCTTATTCTTTTTTTGCTATAGCCTTGATTAAAAGGAAAGGGAAGGATTTGTGCAGTTGGTTTATTACCCCCCAGGTTTTTAGAATTATGTAAGGATAATAATATTTCTCCACCCATCCCCTGAGGAGCTTTTAAGACTAGCATCTGTGAGGTGCATTTCCTAGATAAATGCAAACTGCCCTTTGACTCTCTTCAAGATAAGAAAACATTGACCCTTTCAACCAAGTTATTTATGACATTCACATAATGTGAAACAGCGCTTAGAACTGATGGGAACGCCCAGAAGTATATACACTGAAGGCAGTAAAGATTCCCCTCTGCCACTATCCAGGAGAGGCCACCACACAAGTCGAACAATGCCCAAGGCTCATTAAAGAGTTTGATGAATTTAATACAATTCAGATTAAAGAAGGTCTCATGGGAACATGGTCAGAAAAGAAAACCAGATGGGGCTCCAGGGTAGAGCATCCGAGGAGCAAGTGTGGGATGCCCTATAATCCTAGAGATTCTGGAAACATGAGAAAATGTGATTTATCTTTTTGGCAAATTAACATGCAAAATGCGTTGGTGGCATAATATTGAGTTTCATGTTTTATAATGTAATTTCCAAGATTGTGAGGGAAAAAAGACCACTGGATATTGGAAGGAGTCACCTCCCCTTTCCATGAGACTTGCCAAGGTAAAGGGGAACAAAATAAGAGAGAAAAATGCATACAGTACACCAACACTAGTTATCAAGTGTGAAATGGCAGAATGTGTGTCATCAAGAAAATAGAGATCACAGATTAGAATGTCAGCTGGCCTAGGAGCCGTCCCTTCTTTTTCTTAGTATAGAAATAGCAATGCTAAATGCTGCTGTTGGTCATTGGACTGGAGGGTGGTGGGGGTGGGGATTCTTTCAAAATAGAATGTAGAAAAAGGGAAAAAACACTTTGCTATTTTACAAAATAGACAAAAAGTTTCAAAATAAGCCTTGACATAGGAAGTAAGAAAATTTTTTTGACTAAACTGGCTACAATGTGTTATCTCGATTTAACTAAAGCCAATTGGTTTTAGTCATCATGGCCTTACTGTTTCTGAAATAAACCCTGACTAGGCTTAGGCACAGGTGAGGCCCATTATCTCTCTTTGGTTAGACACGGGCTCCAAACCATAAGGAAATAATGTCTTTTGGTTTACGTTTCTTTGCAATATTACTTGCAGACATTCTTAAAATAGAATGTTGGTCATTTGCATTACTAATATCTTGTTAAAAATGTTCACAGAGCTCTAACCCAGGATAAGTATTTCCAAATAAACAGAGCAAAGATTCTGAATTTTCAATGAGCAGATTTCTTTGCTAGAAAGTAAAAAATTGTAAAAATTAAAGTCATCTGAAATTCTACTACCCAAATAGAATTATGGAAAATAGCTATCACAAAATAAGTTCATAGTTTATATCTAATTATGTAACATGTGTCTCTTTTATTACATTTAATGAATAGCTTTTCATATAAAAATATAATACTAAAATAATTTTGTTTTTTTGAGACGGAGTTTTGCTCTTGTTACCCAGGCTGGAGTGCAATGGCGCGATCTCGGCTCACTTCAACCTCCACCTCCTGGGTTCAGGCAATTCTCCTGCCTCAGCCTCCTGAGTAGCTGGGATTACAGGCACCCGCCACCGTGCCCGGCTAATTTTTTGTATTTTTAATAGAGACGGGGTTTCACCATGTTGACCAGAATGGTCTCGATCTCTTGACCTCGTGATCCACCCGTCTCGGCCTCTCAACGTGCTGGGATTACAGGCTTGAGCCACCGCGCCCGGCCTTAAAATAATTTTTAATAGCTGCTTAGCACATTATTTGTATACACTGTGACTGTCACTAAATATACCCTCTTAGAACATTTAGGTTATTTTTAAATGTTTTCTGTGCTTAACTACAATGCTGGAATTAATATATGGAATTACTGGAACAAGTGCAATGGACTTTAGTTATATTTCTGATTCTTAATAAATAAATACATTAAAGGTAGACTCAACAGTTTTAATTTTTTGATATATAAATTATAATGTATCAGAATTCCATTTTGTCTGTAATTCTTTATCTGCACTTACTGACATAAACTGGTAAAAGGAAACAGGAATCTTATAGAGAGGAATTAGAGCACAGGAAGTCTGGAGTCTACTACAATGACCTTATCAGAAACCTAAGGAAAAGTATGTGTCACATATAAAAAAATAACTTGACTGTAACTCACATTGGCAAGGTAAAATGGGAAATAAGGAATGATCAGAGATAATGGAAAGAAGGGATAAGATCATCTATAAAGCAAAGCAAGGGATGCACAAACCATGGCAGGTTAAAATAGTAAAACAAAGTTGTGCTGGGTAAATAAAGAGTTATGCTCTATATTTAAGTGACAGACTTGTATAAATAAGTCATCAGGGATTCTGGTGAAACTTTTGGCTAGAATGTGCAAGCTGTCATGCTAAGCTGACTTGTGGTAGCAAAGACTAATGGTTTTCAGTACACAGTGTCCATTGGGAGGAAACTGGAAGCAAACCTGGGAACTTCAGAGTGGTGATTCGTATCTCCATACTTGTCAGGAGGGCAGCAGCTGGAAAGAGTGATGGCATCATGAATTCCTAGAAAAATATAACTTTTGGGGGGATATGTATAGCTTCTATAAGGGGAAAATAATGTCCCCCTAATTAACTCAATCACAGTTGGAAATTCCTATTAAATCTTTTAAAAATACATCTGGTCCCCTCCTTTCCTTACTGTTGCTGCTCTTTAATGGTTCAGAGCATTGGACTAGATTTTTCAGATAATCTGTGAACATGCCTGCCTGCCTCCAGCCTTGCCTTCCATAGTATATCCTTTATTCCACCATCAGAGTAAACTCTCTGGCACATATCTTATTGGTACCCTTCTCTGCCTGCAAATATTTAATTGCCCAGACTGTAGGAACTTTCCACCATAGCTCAGAAGGCCTTCTGCAGTAGGGCTTCTTCCCATCTCATCTTCCTCTGTAGCTTCTCTCCTGAAACACCTGATAGCCTGCCTGCCCTCCACCACATCGTGATGCTGGTATGTGCCTTCGTGACTCAGTATATGCTCTTTCCTTTTTCTCAGAATGTACCTCCTGTCCCTTGGGCACCAAGGGAGTTGTCTTTGAAGACTCAACTTAAGTGGCCACCTGAGTTAAATATCCATGGACATCCATGAAGGTAGAGTTAGAGGTTTGCCCTCTACTCTCATTATAGCTCTTAGCGGATTGCAGACAGAAAAGCTTTTTGAAAGCAAAATGGGCTTTTCTTATATGTACACCTAATAGTCTCTTATAGTACCCGGCACATAGCAGATTCTCAGTACAGATTTATTGAATAAACGAGTGTAGATTTCTCAGAGGTCATGTGGACAAAAAAGAAGGTAATTTTATTTCCACTTGCAAAGAGATTGAAAGTATATATCCTATAGGTGGTCAAATAACAATTTTAAAAAACTGGCTTCCTTGTTATTATGGAAAATGTTTTGTCTTAAGTCCGGATATGGCTTAATGACAGGAAGCAATGTGTAGGAATAAATGATCATTTCTCTACTTAGAGAAGTGTTAGTGTCAAGGTTCCCCAGGGATTGATGCTGGAACACAGTCCCAACCAACATGTTAAATATATTGCTCGGAATAAAGATAAAAATAATTATTTAAGTTTTTTCCTGCTTATTACAAGGTCTTCTGTATAGTGAAGTACCAAATTGGTAGAATAGCAGGCAAAAATCTAATGAAAGCTATGAAAATAAAGAGTAATGACATTTGACTTTGATGTAGGAAATTAAAGGTAATAGAGTTAAAGGAAACCCATTAATTCAAATCATTTTGATTACTTATGTATAATACAAAGTACTGCAGGGTTACAGAAGTGAACAAGCATGAGTCAGTTTATTTTGAAACATGAATGCGAATTCTACCCAAAATAAAAGGCATTAAGCCTCAAAGTTATTAAGTTATATAGATGTTTCAAATAGAAATAAATTTTAGTTGGAAGAGTCAGAGCTTCATAAAAACCATGTTATTTGAGCAGGTATTGATGTGCAAATATGATTTTTAAAGGTAAAAATAGAGGAAGCAAATTAAAATAAAAATAAATGATAAGAAAGGATTGAATAGGTTCCTAAAAAAAATTCAGTGTGACTGAAAGGAGATAGTTAACAGTAAAAAATAAGATAATCAGAATGTTAATGTGAAGGTAGAAAAAAGGATAAGTTAGGTTAGGGCAAAGTAAATTTATAAGTTACTGCACTCTGAATTATAAATCATGACCTACGAAAAAATCATGGAGTCTAGAAAACACCTTAGAGTATTGTTGCAATGGTAGCAGCAGCAACAACAAAACTATGCAATTATGCATTCTAAATGTTATTGAAAATAAAGAGTTTTATTGGCAATAAAGCATTTTATTGGAAATAAAGCATTGAGAGAGACTCAACTGTTGTACAAAGCCATGGTCCTGCTTAAAACATTTAAAGCTTTTTATTGTTTGCAAGTTCTTTCATGTACATGACTTCACATCAGGTGAAAAAGAACAGGGCTATTATGTTCATTTTAAAAGTAGAGTTGCATAGATCTAAGTGGTTTAAATAGCTTGTTTCAAACTTGCACAGCTAGTAAGAGATAGGTCAATCCAGGGATAGAATCTAGGTTTTCTGTAGGCACATTCAGTGTTTTTTTCTATGCTACTTAGCACTCAAGGAAGATACGGATATAAAGAACTAGAAAAGTCCTAAAGAGCATGCTAAAATAATCAAGAGAGCAAAGGGGATTCCATGGAAAGAAAAGGTATATATATTAGAAATATAGTTTGAAAAGCAGTAGATTTTGTTAATAATTGTGTAAATGTCACAAATAAAGTTAAGATGGCTTAGAACAGTAGTCCCCAGACTTTTGGCACCAGGGACTGATTTCCGTGAAGACAATTTTTTCACAGATAGTGATGGGAGATGATGATTTCAGTGTGAAACGGTTCCATCTCATACTCGGATCATCAGTAATTAGTTAGATTCTCTTAAGGATCATGCAACCTAGATCCCTCACATGTGCAGTTCACAATTGTTTGTGTATGAGAATCTAATACCGCCACTGAGCTGACAGGAGGCTCAGATAATTATTCAGATAATTAGAATTGGAAACTAGACCATAAATTATAAATACATGGTCTGTCAGTCACACCAGTCTTCTAGATATACTTGGCATGACCTTTGCAGTATATTTTAATACAATATTTTAAATGGTTGACATAATTTTGAAATTGTGAGATTCTGTAAAAAGACCCATATTTACAACCGTTTTTGAAAATCAGAAGCTCTGAGCAATGTATGCTTTGACCTAATAGAACACTCAGCTAAAACTGTATATGGGCTTCAATCTTTCAAAGAGGAATTTTTTTTTTTCGGCTTCAACAGTCTCTCACCAGGGTACACTACCAGGGTATGCTTCTCCCACTGGATCACACCTCAACCACTTCACACCTTTGTATGGTAAGTAGGCATTTTGGTGTTGGTTACTGCTCCAGAATCTAAGCACAGAAATACTGGGGGCTCCATTTGATGATGATAACAGGCAAGTTAGTTGTATCCTCCTCCAAACTAACTGGGTATGCTAACAGAGAATGAACATCAAATGGGATTTAGACATATTCTATCGGTAAAAATGGGCTTCCATGTTACTGATAGATCTCCAGGGGCAAAATCTATATAGTCTTGTTTTGAAAGGACGTGACCCTGGTCTTTCTGAAGTCAAAATTTATTTTTTCTCAGATTTTATAAAATTCCATTTCAGTCATTTATTCAACAAATATTTGAGTGCTCATTGTGTGCCAGTCATTTGTTTTAGTTGCTGATGCCAAAGCAGTTGGTCTTAAAATTGTATGAAATATCCGCCCTCATCGATCTTATATTTAGTGAGAGTAGACAGAAAATAAACAATATAAACAAGTAAATACACAATATGTTAAGTGAAAGAAGTTGAGAATCTATAGGGAATTATAATTGTATTACAAGAGATCATGTAAGACCTCACTGAGAAAGTTACATTTAAATAACAATTTTAAGGAAAAACAATAAAAAATGAGACGAATCTGAGGGAAAAGGATTCTAAGCAAAGACTCTCAAAATCATTCCTATATTTTACGCTTTGTGCTTGTTAATTCAGATTGTTTCCTGCAACTAGTAAACAAGAGACTTAATAATTTTGACCCCCAAATGTGAACAGTCTGATGAGTCCTATGTCATTAGATAATTTTTAAAGGACATAATTTTAATTTATTAGAGGAAGGGCAAATGGAATACTATAGGATCTAATAATCTCAGTATCTAAATTTCTTTCAATTGCTCTTACCAACTGCATATTAGATGTAAAGTTTTCTTTTTATCCTGTCTCTTTTTTAAAAAAGAAGTATCAAGAAGCTATGCATTCAAAAGCAAACATTATTGCCAGAAAAATGTAGAATTAACTTGGGCTTTTTTGTAAAGTGAGACAGGGGAAAAAAATAACATTTATTTCCTATGTTTAGGATTCTTCCAAGGCTCCCAAATTAATTATCATTTTTTTAAAGGGGAAAAAAAGAAACTATGTTTTATTTTGCATCGAGCATGGGCCAAATATTTTAACATTTGTTTTGCCTAGTAAAAAATCACAGCACAAATGAGTACATTGAGACTTGGGCAAAATAATCTATACAAATTTATAGAGTTAATACAACAAGCCAACCAGCGTCCCACCACACCTGATTTTAAAGTATGTTTCTGTATTGTGATAAAACTGAAGGTTGTTCCTGACCACAATATGACTATAACCAGGTAAACACAATGGGGCTTACTGAAGATGGCTCTTTAACATAACACTAAGGAAAAAACTGGTATCCTTTTTTGGAAGCATTGCAGGATACTGATGAAGATATATGAATGGAGAGATTCATAAATAAATTGCTAGTGAATAAAGTATCTGTTACTGGTTCATGGACTCCTGCAATTCTATCTATATGCTGTTGGACAACACTCCCCTATTCCAAGAGCCTTCTGGAAAAGTCGCCAAAACAGCAGTTCCTGTATGTAGAAACCTAGAGCAATTTTTTAAAAAGGAAAAAAAGAAAGCAAAAAGGAAAGAAAAAGCTGAGCTCCCAATGGGCTCCATTGTGCTCAGGACACAGCAGCAAAACACTGTTTTCTGCAAAAGAAATGTCAGGCCCATGGTGCTTGGAGAACCGTCCAGCACTCTCGCATAACTGTTCTGATGAGGTGTCGCCTATTTCCATCCAAAAGCTGTTGTAATATGATAACACCTTTGGGATAAGGCACTTTTCTGTCTATGAAATTATTGAATGCAGGCCTTATTCACCTCTCTACGTTAGACTTGAATGCTCAAAATCTGACTTCAGGCCCTGCAGAAATGAGAGGAGGCATCCAACATACAAAAATCTTCCATCTGGAAAACTCTTTAATAGGAAATAGATGAACTAGATGATCCAATGAGGTCTTCCACATCTTTAATTTCCATGATTCTGCCTAGGAAGTATTTTGGAACTTTCCTAAACCAAGGCAAATTCCACTGATTTCTAAGGGGGGTGAGGGACTGGCATTGAAACAAGGAAAGGAACTGTTCTTGATTTCTAGAGAAAGATGGAAAACCTAGGGAGATAGAAAGTAGAGGAAATTGATCTCATACCATCTTATCTTGGTAAAATACCAAGAAGAGAGAGCTGGAGAGAATGAGCTGCCAATTTGCTGACTCTTCTGGCAGTGGAGTGGTCACTGAAACTATCCTCCCAGTAATTAACTGTTAAGAAACAGACTCACTTTCCTCTTTAGGGCCTAAGGCCTATTTTTACATAAAATAGGCAATTAAGTAAATCCTTTTTGGTTCTCAGTTACTTCTTTAACTTCAGCTTTTAATCTGGTTGTGGTTAAACGTCCATAAGAGATAACAACCAGCTAGAGAAGATCTCAGCGTGAGGAAACCAGAAAAGGATTTGCAGTATTTGGTGAAATAAGCATGTTACTGGACTAAAGGAGATATGAGATATGATCTGTATCATTTCTTAAATGTTGCTTGGACTACTAAATAAAACATTTCAGTTTCAAATATTTTTGGACCTAAGAACATAAAATATAATGCTCTGCTACTCCATCTTCATAGTCATCAATGTTACAGAATCTTACTGAAACTATAGCGACAGAGCCAGTATTTTAAACTCGATTTTTCTTTCCCAGGGTCAAGGCTCTTAATCAATGTACTGTTAGAATTAGAAATTAAAGTCTCTCTATTTATTTGTTAGTGAACTAGCTGTATCATGAGTAAGGCAATTTTCTATTTGAAAATTAACTATTATTTTCTTTTTTGTTTTGTTTTGTTTTAGACATGGTCTCCTTGTTGCCCAGGCTGGAGTGCAGTGGCAGGATCTCTGCTCACTGTAGCCTCCGCCTCTCAGGTTTAAGAGATTCTCCTGCCTCAGCCTCCCGAGTAGCTGGGATTACAGGCGCCCACACCATGTCTGGCAAATTTTTGTATTTTGGGGGTAGAGGCAGTGTCTCACCATGTTCCCCAGGCTGGTCTCAAACTATTGATCTCAAGGGATCTGCCTGCCTCAGCCTCCCATAAGTGCTGGATTACAGGCATGAGCCACCACACCCCACCAATTTTCTAATAGTGTTCAACTTTAGGATTTTGGATTCTTCCTGTGAGATTTGTCAAAAATCTCTGAGGGTTCACTATTTTTCAGTGGTCTCTCATTACCGGTATATATAAGGATATCCTAGGTGCTTATTTCTGACTCTCAATATTCACTGATAGGCTATGTTTCTACTTAAAAATGCTTCAATAATACATACATAGTTTCTACAAAAATATGTTGTGAAGTATTTAGTGAAATATAATTGTTAATGAAAGGAACACTGGCATTTATCTAACCTGATGTTCTTGAAGAACTGCAAGGTAGTTTTGTTTTTTAACACCTTGAGAATATCTACCTGATGGAAAAGTCCTCTAATCCCCTGACCCTTATTATGGAACCTAAACAATATATTTGTTAAAGTAATGTTTTTAGAGAGTAGGAAGTATAAGGAAAACTATAATTGAAGAATCAGTGAAGTGTGTGAATCAATGTCCTAGCATAAGCCTTCTTCTCGCTAATTACATGCCACCTTTCACGACTGTGTTCCTCACGGTCAGTGGCACCTGTTACTGATTTTGAAAATATTAAAGTAGGACCCTTTGATTTTTTTTTACTCCATGTAGCAGGAGACATTATTATGGTGTCATGCCCATATGCCATGAAGAATCCTCAATGAGCTTTGCTTGTTAAGGATCAGCTTGTTGTGATTGTTGCCTATAGAAGCAGAGACCAGTTCTTTCCTGCTGGGATTCCACCAAAATATGTCCAACTCTAGGTCCCCAACTTTTAGCATAGCGCCTTGCCTATTGGAAGGCCCAATAAATGTTTGTTAAATGTTGACTGACTAAATTTATTGAATAAATGAATGTTTATTCATTCATTGTTCATGCAGAAACAGTATTAAACTTTTTTTCCTCCTGCTGTAATGCCACCAGCTGTTTGAAGAACAGTGAAGGTGGAATTGTATTAATATTAACAAACATGGTCTCCCACTAATTATACATGTGACCTTGTTCAGGGGACTTCCCTCTCTCGACCCTGGTTTCCTCATCTATAAAGTGAGGGAATTAAACCAGATAATCTTTGAAGTCCCTTCCTGTTTTTCCTTACAGTAATTCCTGTGTGATGACATAGCACATGCTCTAGTGTTATTTACAGTGCTGGGGCCAGTGGGCTTGCATGACACTTACTGCTCTTTAAAAAGTACCTGAGTCAAGTTTAACAGGCAAGTGAAGAAGAATGCAAAACTCAGGCATTTATTCCATTCACAGCCTGGTAGATTTTTTTTTTTTTTTTTTTTTTGGTTTATGTTTCCAGAAGCAAAGAGGATAAAGAATGGAGTTAGAACACAGAAAATTTTTTTAATGCAGGAAAATATTTTATTTAGATCAATTAACTGGATAGTGGTTGGTTTTACTCAAAAGACACTGCATTTCATATTCATAAAATATTAATTACTTTAGACCCATTTAATTTCTACACATCTGTTAAACACAGGAAAAAAAGAAACCTACTGATCTAACAGAAAAACACACTTAAGCATAACATTTGGTTTGCAGATTTATCATTCTGTTGCCAAAATGAAGTTACTGAAGCTTTTGTAGTAATTGCTGTGACCGGGCAGAGCAAAGGCACTTATGTGCATTCACTCTCATATGTATACACATGTATTTACGCCTCTAGAGCCCATATTAGAACCTGCTATTTATTTCCTGAATGAAGCTTAAATTAGATAGTTGTATTCATTGATGCTGTTGAGAAATAGATGTGCAATGTGTTCTTATTTAAAAGAGAGGCAATGAGTAGATGGCAATATAGGAGCATTACTTTACGATATGCCAGTTTACTTCTTAGTGCAATTCCTGCTGAAAGGTCTTTGAGGAACATGACATTCAGGGAAGCCATCCTCAGTCTCTGTTGGTGAATGTGTTTATTGAGAGCCTGTTGTTAAGCCTTGCACAGACTGTTAGATTTAGAGCCCCCATCCCATCCTTATTTCCCCTACTTCTACTTGTCATATTGCCTCTGCTTCATGTGAAATGAGGTAAATATAGAATGTGTATGAAGATCAAATGAGATAACCCTGTGAGTACATAAAAAAACACTGGGAAAGAGCACAGAGAGGTCTCTGTTGAATCCACACCTTCAAAAATTACTGCATTCTTTATTACTATTTCATTTCTCACAAATGTTGTAGTCCCCTTGGCTTTCACTAGGCAAATATGAAAATTACCTTCTCATAGTACTTACATGTCTCTCTCCCATGTTACATGGTAATTGTACTTATAAACTTACTACCACCATCAACCAAGACACCTGTTACTTCCAGGTAACAAAGTTATAATCCAGTACCCCTGCATGGGAGAGAAGCCATTTGTTCGCATATTATATATATATATATAAAATGTATGAAACACAAATTGTATGTGAAATTAGTTATGTAAATTATGAAATATACATATAGTGTAACTTGTTTTACAATAGTCCAAACATTGCACATATTAAGTGAATTATGAATTAAAACATAAAATATGAGTGCCATATTTTGGAGAAATCTAATGCTACCACAGTAGATTACAGTTTTCCAATTTCAACTCCTCTGCTTAGGCTTAGAAAAAAACATTAAAATGTGATTATTGTGGGGTGAAGTTGTCATTTCTACCTGCCTCTACACTACTACTTCTTGATCCCTTGTCTGGCCAGGACAAAACCACTGCTGGGATGATACAATCGATCTGGCTGGCAGCAGGGAAAATCACAATACCCAACTGTAGCTCCCTTCCATCTTCATGTTCCCCTTGAATGTCTTTTTGTTTCCCCCCAGGCTGGAATGCAATCTATAAATAAGTACTAAAAACCTCTTTTATGCTGATAATTGTGCTTAACAGCGGAGACAGGAAGGAATAAGGAAAGAAAATAACGAACAGCCAACCAATATTTCATTTAAATCTGTGAAATACTATGCAAATGCTGAAGAGTGATTTGCTTCCATTTATTTGCTCACTTTCAAAACAGGTGTAATGTGCTACTAAAAAAAAATGTATGTTCTGTGGACCTGGGGTGAAGAATTCTATAAATATCCACTGAGTTTACTTGTTCCAGGTCTGAGTTCAAATCATAAATGTCCCTGTTAATTTCCTATCTCGTTGATCCGTCGAATATTAACAATGTGGTGTCAAAGTCTCCCGCTATAATTGTGTGGGAGTCCAAGTGTCTTAATAAGACATTGAAAACTTGTTTTATGTATCTGGGTACCCCTATATTGGGTGCATATATATTTATGATCATTAACTCCTATTGTTGCATTGATCCTTTTATCATTAAGTAATGTCCTTCTTTGCTTTTTTTAGTCTTTGTTACTATTGTAGTCTATTTTGTCAGAGATGAAAGTTATAACTTCTGGGTTTTTTTTTGTTTGTTTTGTTTTTCTCTCCATTTGATTGGTGAGTCTTCTTCCAACCTTTTGTTTTGAGTCTTTGTGTGTCCTTGCTTATGAGATGGATCTGGATACAGAGTGCCGATGTGTTTTGACTTTTTATTCAGCTTGCATGTCTGTGTCTTTGATTGGGGTGTTTAATCCATTTAAATTCAGGATTAATACTGATATTTATGAGTTTAATATTGTCATTTAATGTTGGCTATTTTGCCCATTAGTTGATGTAGATTCTTCATTATGGAGATACTCTTTACCTTTTGGTAAGTTTTTGGGATGACTGATACTGATTGTTCCTTTCTGTGTGTAGTGCTTCTTTCAGAAGCTCTTGTAAAGCAGGCCTGGTGGTGATGAAATGTCTGAGTGCTTGCTTGTTTGCAAAAAATTTTATTTTTCCTTCATTTATAAAGCTTAGTTTGGCTGGATATGAGATTCTGGGTTGAAAATTCTTTTCTTTGAGGATATTGAATATTGATCCCCACTCTCTTCTAGTTTGTAGGGTTTCTGCTGAGAGATCTGCTGTAAGTTTGATAGGCTTCCCTTTATGGGTAACCTGATCTTTCTCTCTAGCTGCCCATAGAATTTTCTCCTTTATTTCAACCCTGGTGAATCTAACAATTATGTGTCTTGGGGTTGTTCTACTTGAGGAATATCTTTGTGGTGTTCTCTGTATCACCTGGAGTTGAGTATTGTCCCACCTTAATAGGTTAGGAAAGTTTTCCTGAATAATATCCTGAAGAATATTTTCTAGCTTGGAATTCATTCTCTTCATGACTTTTAGGTACACCTATCAAATGTAAATTAGGTCTTTTCACATAGTCCAATATTTATTGGAGACTTTGCTCGTTCTTTTTTACTTTTTCTTCTCTAATCTTGTTTTCTCGTTTCATTTCATTAAGTTGGTCATCGACCTCTGATATCTTTTCTTCTACTTGATCAATTCGAGTGTTAAAACCTGTGCATACTTCTCGTATAGTATTCTTCAGTTCCATTAATTCACTTATACTCCTCTCTGAATTGTCTATTCTCATTAGGATTTTGTCAAACCTTTTTTTAAAGTTCTCAGTTTCTTTACATTGGGCTAGAACATGTTCTTTTAACTCACAGAAGTTTCTTATTATCCACCTTCTGAAGCCTGATTCTGTTAATGGAATGCACTCGTTCTCCATCAGGCCTTGTTCCCTTGTTGATGAGGAACTGTGATCCTCTGTAGAGGGAGAGGCATTCTGATTTTGAGTATTCTCAGCCTTTTTACGCTGGTTTCTTTCCATCATTGTAAATTTATCCACCTGTTGTCTTTGTAATTACCAACTTTCAAATTAGGTCTCTCAGTGGACGTCCAACGTGTTAATTCCCAGCGCCAAAATCTGAGCAACCCACTGCGCAGGCTAAAACAGTGGCGTCAAGATTCTTCGTGCTTTTCTGTCCGGGAGTTTCCCGTCTGGCTTCCCTCCTGAATCCCTTCTTCAATCAGCTCCAAACCTCGGCCAAAAGGGGAACCATTCCTGTTTACTCTGCACCAAGAACTGCCGCGTCGGGGCACTGGCAAAACCACCGCACCGGCTGCAAAAATAGCGCTGGCGACCCATGGGGCTCCTCCACTGGGAATCTCCTGGTTCTTGAGCAACAAAAATTGGTCTGAAAGTGTGGCATCCTCTCGTTCTCTGCACTTTCACTGGGAGCTACAAGCCTGAGCTGCTAGTGATTGGCCATCTTGGATCTCTCTCCCCTTGAATGTTGAATTTGTTTTCTACAAAGATCATTCTAGAACCGAGAATTACAAAATGAAAACTTGGCATCTCTATTTTTTGAAAGCTTTTAATGCCTGATTTCATTAAGAACTAATCACATTCTTTTCTTCTCCTCCATAAACTACTTGCTGCTACCCTTTACCAAACACATGTGCCCAGAAGCCAGTGCTGTGAATCTCAAAGGGGTGAATCCTGCTAGTTAGGTTCTCAGCCTTCTCTGCTTTATGCTTCCCTGGTATCAAAAGTATCTTCTGCTGGAACTTGTTGAACTTCTATAATGAAAAGGGCTCCTCCAGATACCATGATGTTTACCTGTCTGTGTCTCAGAGATCCTGAGCTGTTTGATTTGTATGCAAAAATATAACTACATCAGTTCCTTCACCTCAAGTTTCCCTTTGAAAGGCAAGTGGTCTTGGCCTGGTGCTGTGGCTCACGCCTGTAATCCCAGCACTTCAGGAGGCCAAGGTGGGTGGATCACCTAAGGTCAGGTGTTCAAGACCAGCCTGACCAACATGGTGAAACCCCATCTCTACTAAAATATGAAAAATTAGCCAGGTGATGTGGTGTGTGCCTGTAATCCCAGCTACTCAGCAGTCTGAGACAGGAGAATTGCTTGAACCCAGGAGGCAGAGGTTGCTGTGAGCCAAGATCACGCCATTGCACTCTAGCCTAGGTGACAAGCAAAACTCCATCTCAAAGCAACAACAACAAAAAATAAAAATAAAAAGACAACCCACAGAAGAAGGCTGCTAGCACTGACACACTCCTGAATGAAAGAAAGCAGAACACCACATTGCCACCTTTTACAACTCTTCTAATAGCACGTAACAATGGGTTCTGTGGTCAAAAGCATATTTGTTGACTTGAATCAATATTGAGTCTTTTCTGCATACCTCTACCTCCTTAATGGTTCTTTTAATTGAATTCTTAAATATTTGAGTGTTTATAATTGGCCACAAAAGATAAAATTAGTCATAAGAGAAATAATAGTATATAGTATATAATTCTTGACCTTAGTAAACAGGATAGAAATGGAAATCATGAAAGATCTACTTAACCATAAATGTATGAATTTGACCACTACTGTTTGTAAACTTTAATAGAAAGATGTAATGTTTAAAACTTTCCAATCAATTATATGGCTATATTTTGGCCATTCTAATTCAATGTTAGAAATTTGAATTATATACACTTTTAAAAGAAAAATAATGTATAATACATGGTCGTTTCTTTTTTTTTTTTTTTTTTTTATTTTGAGACGGAGTTTCACTTTTGCTACCCAGGCTGGAGTGCAATGGCGCGATCTCGGCTCACCGCAATCTCCACCTCCGGGGTTCAGGCAATTCTCCTGCCTTAGCCTCCCGAGCAGCTGGGATTACAGGCACGCACCACCGTGCCCAGCTAATTTTTTTGGTAATTTTAGTAGAGACGGGGTTTCACCATGTTGACCAAGATGGTCTCGATCTGTTGACCTCGTGATCCACCCGCCTCGGCCTCCCAAAGTGCTGGGATTACAGGCTTGAGCCACCGATGGTCGTTTCTTTACAAAAAAATGCATTTCAATATGTCAGTGTCAACTATATTTATTATATTTCTTCTACTTAGGGCTAGTCTAGCGTATGTGATCAATAATATTTGCTAAACAAATTTTTAAAAAAATGTGTATTTTAATTTATTGCTGATTAAATAAACATATGGTCCATAGATACATCTTGGATCAGAGGTTAGAATTCACAAATCAATTCATAGAATCCATGGAGTGTGGGACAGGAAACAATGGTAATAAACTGCCGCTGTCTATTTATGTCTAGGTCTTAATTGATAAATTACATTTTGTTGCTAACAAATAATTCAAACAATGGTGATATTGGTGATAATTGTTTTTTTTAAACCTGGATTTTTTTAGAATTCTTGTTTTTCTTAAGACTTTCCAGCAATATTTCCTATGATGTCTAAGAATGAGCTTTTCATGAGTCTCTGGGTTCAAAAAGGTTATGTCAACTTGAAAGATGTTAGATCCACTTAAGTAATTAACCAGCATCCACAGATCTTTATGTCTTCCTTCATAATAAAAAATAACAATTGGGTGATTATAAATTATATTAAAGTAACGAACCAAATTTGAGGAGAGGGGGCAATGTTGAATAGGATCCAAAAAGAAACTGATATATGTGGACCAATGTATTTTTTTCTGATTATATATTTTTAAATTGTGTAGATATGAAACCCCTTTCCCTTCCATTTGACAATTCTAAGAAAATAAAGGGCTTCATAAAAAGGAAATTCCCAAGTTGTATGAATTTAAATAGTATAAATATATATTTTAAATGATTAGTATAAATTTAAAAGAAACAGCTCAATGAAATATGTCAGATTATTTTATATTCAGTCTACAGCTTTCCAAAGCAGCAGCTGAATGTTTTGTTGTGCATATGCCATTCAATCATTAATTACCGGGTGTTTCATATGTGTTTGGCTGTGCCAATTTCTGGGAATGTGTAAGCATGTGCCACAGTTCCTATTCTGTAATTATTTATCTCTAATTTAGGAGGTATTATTTTTATTTAGTGAAATATAAATCAAAATAGTAAAGAGTCAGGTGGTTGTTCTGAGAAGTCAGAGAGGCCTAAATTACCTTCTCTGTCTTTACCAAAGGAATGACTAGAAAATCTTGTGTAAGTTAAATTTTCTTACCAGAAAAATAGAGGTAATTTTTCTTATCGTAGGGTTTTGTAGATTTACCAGATTGGCTGTTTAATGTGACTGAGTTTAAACATCCCGTAGTAAATTTCAAGGCCTTTTATTTGCACATATATACCTAAGATTCATGAATACCTTGCTTTAGGCTGGAAAAATGGAGGCTTCCTTCCATTAATTTGGAGATTGTAAAAATGACCATTTGAATAATCATTGAAAAAAGTCAATAAATATAAGTAAACTCTGCTGTCAATACTTAGAGATTAACTAAAACAAAAAGCACCTAAAAAAAATGTAAAAAACGAAGGATAAAATTGTTTTGTGATACTTTTAGTTTAGAATTCTACATTATCTAACGTATTCACATTTTCTTTAAAAGTCAAAATGAATCTGAGACCCTCCTATCTGGACTGTAACATTCTTCAATATATTAAGTTGTTTAAAGAACGAATATGTACCCTCATGGACAAATCATGTGGGTCATAGAAGTTGGACCATTCTCATCCTGGACAGCAAGTTCTCATAGTAAAATGACAAAGGGGTTGAAATATGATTTGGTTTCCTTTGTGACTTGACTACAGGTAAGGAACAGGCTAGCTGTGTGGATGAGGGCAACCTGCTTTTTACAGTAATTATTTGTCATTGTAAATTAATAATTTGTTTTTCTGGTATTATATGGACGTCTTTGATCTTATTGATGGCACTGCCTTTGCTTTTGCAAGATTAAAAAGAAATGGTTTCTGAGATGTTAAAACTCAAATCTTGACCCCAAACGTGACACCAAGATGACTGAATACTAGAAGAAAATTAATGTCACCTCAGGAAGTATCTCCCCCATACTCCATCAAGAGCACTTATAACCCCATAAGCACTGGCCACATCCACATGCACCTGGGAGCAATCCATTTATTTTCTAAAACGTTAAAACTTTCTACAAACCTGATTTTGCAATTTTCAATATGTTTCTTAAAGTATTTTATCCACATTTTTTACTTATTTCCAAATAATGGCTTGGATTTTTTTCTCATCTGAATACTGAGTAATTCCAAGAAAAAAATTGTATTTGGAACTTTTTATCTTCAAATTTTGATGCAGTGCCTTCATAAATTAGCATATACTGACAGTGTAAAACTGACTTTGGGTTAAAAAAGAAAAAAACACAGACCAGTGTGGAATATTTACCAGTGCTTACTTTAATGTATAAAAACGTGAATAAATGAAAGTAGACAAAGTGTGCTGAAATGTATCCACCACTTTTTGGTAATACAGTAGTAGGTATTCATTATGATTTACTTTCCCTTGAAGTTTATTTTTTCTTTAAGTTATTTCAGTGTATAAGACCAGAGTACCTTCACATTTGTCCTTTTTTTCCAATAAAACTATTGCAGCATTGTTCATTCTAATATTTATCTCTGCATTAAATTGCTTCTTGAATTTTTCATTTTTATTTTTAAGTCTCATATCCTACATGAGTATGTGTTTGCTTCTGCAGTCTGCTATCAGGAAGTTAAATGTAATAGTAAAATTTTACTGAAAAGCAGAAAATAGAAAAATTTTGGAAATTGAAATTCTATGACTCTTCTTTTCGGAGAAAAGATTTTTGTACCTATGTGCTTTGGGGATTTGACATTAGTCATTTGGTTGACCCTAGGAAAGGATGTGAACTGAATCCTCTTGAATGAGATCTTTTTTGTTGTTAAATTTTTTGGTATTCTTTGTGTAAAACTGATCTAAAAGATTCTATCTATTCGATTGTTTTTCCCCTCTATAAGGAAGTATATATATATTTTTTAATGTTATCAAGCCCTGTACCTATTTGTTAACATTTCCTTAAATGTGTTTTCTCCAGATGTTGGAAGTTAAAAAAGTGCTTGTTATTTTTTCCATTGTCACTCTTTACTACTTTCCATAGGCAGCATATTGTGCAAGCCAAGGAGGAAATAACAGATGTGTGAGCCCCAAAATTATAGGCACAAAAATAACTTTCATAAAATAGGTTTTAAATGACACCACTTTCCAAAAAGCCAGCTCTAATTGACTCAAGCCTAGAAAGCAGTAACTTAAGGGAACATCAGACACACGTCCACTGATCCCAGAAAGCATTCCACGGTGTGACATTAGCTGGGATGATGACATTCCCAGCTTGCTGCCAGCACATTCCAGAAGTCAGGCCCCGCATTTTGGTATCAGTTGGGCAAGTTCTCAATAGTATTATTCTGATATCATTGAGATGATAGTTTGTTTATACAAGCAATTTCCGAGACCCTCAACTGCATTGCTCACCTGCAACAGATAATGGAAAGAAAGAAAGAAAGAAAAAAAGCCAGAGAGAACACGTGAAATAAGAGGGGAAACTCCTCTGGTTTTTTCCTTGAATGCAGACAGAATCCTCACCCGGGTTTACGGACTGGAGCAGCCCTGGTTCCTGCTGTTCATAGAATGTTACAGATGGCTGCCTGGGCAGGAAGCCCTCCCCCTTCCTTAACGGGGCTCTGGGGAATGCAAGGGGCCTGGAACCAGCCCTCTCCTTCCCTTCCAAACCTCTTCTCCAAACCCCTACTGAGTGAAAAAAAAAGAGCCAGAGAGAAAAGAAAAAAAAAAAAAAAATACTCACGTCCCTGGAAACATTTCTGCCAGTCTGTTTTTAGTGGACTCTTGAATTAACCTCTTCACTCCCGATTAGAATAGCGATTTATAACTTTGCCGACATCTCTTTAATGTCCTGAATCAATTTCACCAACTCATTGAAGTACTGTACCATTTGGGTTGAATTATATTATCACTTTTGAGTTATGCAACAATTTCAAGTGAGAGAAAGCAGATTTGAATTCTAAAATAATTAAAAGTATTGTCGCACATCAAATATAGTATTAATCGTGTTCTCTCCATTTTTTTTAACACATTTTGAATAGTTTTTCTCATAGTTTTTCTCTTGGTGGTATACGTTTTATAAATACCTTATCTCTTTGGGTACCAATTTACAAGGGCTTAGTTTTGTAATTATACTCTTTAATTTATAATTTTAAGACAATTTCATTATCATAATCTTCCATTTATAAACTGTTAAAGCATACTATATGTGCTTAGTAAGAAAAGATGTTTCTTTTTCTTAACTTTCATTTTAGGTTTGGGGGTACATGTGAAGGTTTGTTACATAGATAAACTCATATCACAGAGGTTTGTTGCACAGATTATTTCATTAAGAGGAATGAAGAGGAAACAAACCAAATACGTTACACTAAAGTATAAAATGAACTGTTATTTCTAACTTCATAATTGCCATCATAGGAATAGCAAACTATGCCACCTAAAGAGTATATTTTTTGTAGAACATTTGTATTACATTTATTTAATTCAAAGCTATAGACTATGCAGACTCTGTAATGTCTATGATACAGTGGTTAGGTATTTGATCACATGAAGAATAACATGCTTCAACCAACTATATCTATACTGCACAAAAAGACAAAAGCGTAAAGAAGGAAAACTATTGAACAAATAATTAAAGAATGTAACAAATTGAAGGGTTTAAAAACGAGCCTTAATTTCATATTTAGCTACATCCAGATATTTTGTGATTGGTTGTGTCTTTTCATTGATTAATTCAGTGAATATAAATCGCCTTTTGTGTTTTAAGCATCATACTATATAGTAAGGATTCAGTCATGAGTAGAGCACACAGTTGGGTGGAAGACATGCCATCTGGGTTTCCATCACTGTCTATATTAACACATGTCATTCCTCCTTTTCTTACTCATTCAGTCTCCTTGGTCTTCACACCTGGCATCCATTCTGACTGGGCACTGCATATGCTCTGGTTAGTTCCCAAGTTGTGCCATTTACAAACATTTTTAGTAGCATGCCTTTTTAGATACAATGGAAACTAATAACTTGGTATTCGCTCAAATAATTTTTTAAATGTATTTACCTTATATATGCTTCATTTCTGGCTGAAAACAAACATAAATAAAGGAACAAAAATGTAAGTGGAAATACATTGTGGAGTTCTTTAGAAATGTCTTTTCTTTGGGGAAAAAAAAAGAAATTTGAAAGTAAAGCCTTCAGTACTTTTGTCCTCATTTTGAAGATCCTGGTACAGGGAAGTGGTGCTATAGCAGTCTCACAATTGGGAGGGAAAGGAAATGGCAGAGGTGCTGATCCAGGACCCAGCAAACTTGAGTTGCTCAATTAACACACCTGGAAAGGAAAACCTCTGAATTTCTTATATGAGTTATAGTGATAATTTTATTTTTAAAAGCTACTTTTGTTTCGCAAATCTGTTACTTGCAGTCAAAAGCTTCCAAACTGGAATAATACCTTTGGAGGAAGTGGGATGACTTTTATTTCCTAGGAATAAGAATGGAATGTCTTTACTTACATTCCAAGTAAGGGATTTTGTAATATGTATTTAGTTCATGCAGGTTTCCAAATCATAAAACTTCTTGGGAGGCATATTAAACTCCATAAAAATCTAGATTCTAGAATTAAGTCTTATTTGTTTGATAACCAGCCTTCCTCCATGCATTTGTAAATTTCAGTCTGTCTGACCCTGATAGCTAACTTCAGGTGACTCTTAGCTTGCCAGTTGCAAAATCAGTGGTAGGGCCTGTAGTCATACCCCACAATTTGATCAACCACGTCATAAAACACTCAATAGAAATATTGGCCAACACATTCAAGTAAGAGCCCAGGCCAAAAGCCAAAGTTTCCATCTCTAGATTTAATTGTCATTGACTCTAAATATGTATTTGAGGAAAAAGAAGGCCAACTGGGCAAATTAGAGCTTGTCAATATCAGCTCACTAGCTATATCACAATCATTTTCATATCTCGTATATCAAATTCAGCCAAATCAAAGGGTCCAAAAAAAGGAGGCATGCTGTTTACACAGCACCGTTTGCCTCCCAGACTAGACTTTTTTTGCTATAGTACAATTGATCCCAGCTTGCATGGAGACAATGCTTTTTGAAAATACATAATTTGAGGAATCTGAACAACTGGTATCATGTAGTTTAATGCTAAGTTGTTGAAGCTCAAGGGTTTTAAAAAGGTGCATTGATTTCCTAAGCACCAAGAAAAATTTTGTAGATATCCTTAATAGGAAACAAAAAAACGAAAGATGTTCTGTGTCTGTGTGTGTGTGTGAAAGAGAGAGAGAGAGAGAGAGAATGATTTCATTTATTAGGTTTTTACTAGATAGCTGAATAGAAAGAATCATAATAAAGATACATGAAAGTGGAAAGAAACTCTGTTGCTTAAGTGTAATAGATAAAACATGAAGTGTGCTTCAGGGAAAACAATCAAATCACACTAGAAATGCCTTAAGTGTCTACATGTGTAATGATTCAGCAAGGCCCAATGTGCTAATGACGGGCCATTGCCACATGCCACAATGCTGCAAAGCAAAGCCATTCCTTTACATTGCCCTTATCCAAGTCCATTAAGAAATAATGGTTCTAAGATGAAAGTCTTGTTAGGGTTTCAATGAAAATGTTTGGCACACCATGATGAAAAGTCAACAATCTGCTTTTAACGAGAGACACTGGAAAAATGTTGGTTAACATACCACTGAAAATATTAATTCTCCTTAATGGCAGGATGCAACGTAGCTTTTTATAGTTTTTGATCCATGTCATAAATTTGGCTATGACAAAGGGGATATTCCGGCTTTAACTCTCTGGCAAGAACATTAGCTATTTTCCAGTCCTAAAAAGTTTGGTTCTTAGTATTCTTTGTAATGCACTAAAGGGCCAGATTTCTATCTTCAGAAGGACAGACTGTATGTGTTTTGAGTATATGTACATACATTCAACTGCATTTGTGAGTGTGTAGTCAATGTGTGTGGGTTGATTGTGAGTAGTTTTCTTTGAACTTTAGAGGAAGAAAAATATTACAAGTCACAAGTCCCAGATTGTAGCATCATTGTCAGATTTCTAAAAATTGCAAAGCTGAATATTATGAGGAAGATAACAGCTTTACAAACCACAATAACTTGGTTCTAAATGTCCCTTTCCACTGGATGTTGTTAGAAAAAGTATTTTATATATATATATATATATATATATATATATATATATATATATGCTTAGCATAATTACAAATTTTCTTATTTTAAGGGTGAGAAGGAATGACTAAGGGGGGAAGTAATCCTCTCATTAGCTCAGAACGGTGAATTTTGGCTTTGAAATTTACATTTTAAAAGAGGATTATCTTGTTCAGAATTTTCATGTAAAGTCCTTTTTTTGAAAAATAAATACATATATATATGTGTGTATATACAGCCACCCAACATACACACACACATATATGTGTATATGTGACAAATATTAACATCAATGCCAGACTTGAACATTTTATTCTTAATGCCTTCTCTCATCTCTGCCAGTGAATGAGTGTTTGTTTTGTTTTTCCTTCAACAGTATTGAAAGGAAAAGGAATTTTTTGGATTGTATAACTACAGGAACATTTACTAAAGTAATAACTTTTTATTGCTATAATGGAAGCATATAATTATAACCATAATGTTTTAAGTTTATTCCTGACCTTTGGCATTCTTCTTCAACAACAAAAACTTTTAAACTTAAAATAAGCTAATAGATTTGTTTCTTTTATTTTAAATTTCATTGTGTATCCAATGTCTTAGAGCAGTGATTGGGAAGAAAGAAGTATGAACTCCATATACAGGAAAAATAATTCACCACCAGAGCACCTTAAATATTTTTGATGAATAGGAATGATAGCAGAACAAATTATACTTTAATGCTGCTTTTTTATACTAGTAGTTCTTCAACTTTCGTGAACCCAAAAATCACTTAGCAGTGGTGGGTGACTTGTTAAATATCCAAATTTTTAAACCTAGAGTCTAATTCAGTAAGTGCGGGATGAGGTCCAGGAACGTAAATTTAAAACAAAGCTTTCTCCTTTTCCCACCCCTAGACACTGATGTCATTGGTCCTTTTCTCAATTTTGAGAAAACTTTGCTTTAGATCTTATGAAAAATTAAGTTTTGGACAAAGGGAGTTAGACTTATTCATGTCCCAAGTGGTTTCCTTGTTAGGGAATATCTTCATACACTCATAGAAAATGTGTGCTCCTTTCAAAGACCATGGAGCCCTCTTCAATGCAAGTATTCCTGTGTTGACTTGACAAGCCCCTGAAGAAAATGTTATTAAAAAATTTAAATATCAGAGGGATGATTAAATTAAATTAGCTTCAAGATCACTTCCAACTCTGAGGTTTATTCCATGAGTCCTGTATACATTTAGTATTCTTTTTTTTTATAAAAATCTTTACAACAATTCTTTTTTTTAAAAAAAGATTAAATTTAAGAAAAGAGAAAGGGGATGATAAAGCACTGAGTTGTCTGTTTTGTGTCTTTGATTTTCTTAAACAACATGTGGTTGAGGACTAACATTACACACCTGTTTGTAGTGGCCTCTGATTGGGTGGGCTTGAAATAAACTGTCTCTTCAGTTGTTGCATGCATTTTTTAGTTTATAGGTACTTCAGCAAATTATATCTATTTTCAGAATGTGTACATTTTTAGTTTACATACATAATGTGGTATTATATATCACATTCTCTTTTGTACTTCCCACTGACCAATATGACTTTAAAATCAATTTACATTGCAATGCATGATTGAATCCACAGCATCTACCTGCTCCACAATCTCCATACAGTACATCCTTTATGTTACACCTGTCTGTCCACCAAGAGACAAAGGAGTTTTCAGATTTCCTCCAATTCCTCACCACCGAAAATGATGCTAGGATTAACATCCTCTTACATAACTCTTGATAGACCTGCAAACTTATCAATTTCAAGGCATATAAAAACAAACTTTAACAAAAAGAAATCTTAGTGAGGTTTCAAATTTTCTGTGTCTGTTAGAAACACTGAAAAAAATCAATTTATGATAACCTTATAGAGAATGTAGCTTACCCATTCTCCCCTGTTGCGCTCTCTAGTGTCAGAAGCTGATTTAAACAAAAAGAAAAAAATGAAAATATTCTCTCTTCTTTGCTTTTTCTAAAACAAACAAGATAAATGACCATACCTCCCACTCTGACCTACTTAGGTGAACTTGACAAAAAACATAGTATTTTTCTCCTGTAATCATTTGAAAAATCAGTCCAAATGTATACAATGATCTGAATCAAATTTGGAGAATAATTGAATCTTTTTATTAAGTTATTTCATAACATTAGCATATTTTGAATTTTATATTTAAGAAATCGTATTTGAGATTCACATATCTTTTAATAAGGTACATGCTTAACCCATCAATTCCATTAATAGGTCAGCCTGTTTTATTCGTATTTATTGAATGAACTCTCACATCCTTGCATTTAATGAAGTGTTACTGTAATTTAATTTGTTTATCTGGTTCCTATTTCTTTATATTTGAAGTCATACTGCCAGCCAACACACAAAAGCTACTGTGCAGAGATCAGCAAATATCTTTAAAAACTTAGCAATTTAATGGAATCTTTAGAGCACATGTTAGAGATCCTTGGACAGCCCCTGAAAGCATCTCCATATGGCTATTTCTATTCTTGATTTAATTTCTGCACATTTTAAATAGTTGGATGCCCAGAATGATGGCTTAAGTGGCATGTCCCAATAAAATTAGGTTAAAATATGTGGATTTTAACCAACTTGGCAAAAGCATTTTCATTGATTAAGGCTTTCAATGAGACAGCAGAAAACAGCATTTTAAACGAAAGCAAAGATCTGAAAGCACATAGAAGGTCAAGGTGAAAATGAAATTTAGCATAAAAATTGCTACTTAATATACCACTCAGAAGGAATATTAAATGAGTTAGTAGGGAGATATAAGGTCATTTAAATATTTATTATTTTAATGATTGAGGACTGACATAAGTTGTACGCAGTGCTTCATTGCTGTGGTTCTTTCAAGCAATTGTTATGACTCTTACTTTAGCTGTAAAACTCTTTTCCACCATAGAAAGCTTATTCCAAAGCAGTAAGTATAAGTGAGTAGGCATAAAGCTGCTCTGGTGTGGGTGGAGGCCCAGCCTTACCTGTCTGAACTCATACCTCCAACCTAACCACTCTTAGGAAGTTTTTAGGCTCTGTGAGAACCCTTTTGGAAAACACTGATTCAAAAAGTAAAGACCATAAAGGAGATGTAAATGCAGCCAACCCTTGTGCCTGCTTGCACTGCTTAAAAACAAAATGAGTATCATTGAGTTTGAGAGTAGGAGATGAAAGGTTGTCTCTCTGTCTTTGAGTTGGATGCAGACTCTGTAAGTTTCCTGAGTTAACCGTACTTGAATGGCACGTTTTTTTTTTTTTGGTATGCTCCTGTCCCCACCACTGGGTCAGGCACAAAATGAGCACACAATACTCTTAATAGAATTTGTTATGCATCATATAAGTAACCTTGACAGAGAAAGCATTAACACTATTAAATACAGTGACTATTTTTCTCACTTAGTCTTCATTATCCTCTCAGGTATATGGATTTCACCCCATTCTACAGGTGAGAAAACTGCAGTCTGAGAGAAGGAAAATGTTTGTGGTAACATTTCTTATCACAGCACTGTTGAATATTCAAGAATATGGAATATCCCTCTTTGTGTTTGTACTCTAATTCATGAGCAAAATACTAAATGTGTTTAAATTTTGGGAAGCTTTAAAAGTAGGTTTTATGAGTGGAATTTGTATAAAAAAACATAGGAATCACAAAGAAAAACAATATTTTATTGGCTTATTCAAAAAACACAATAGTTATTTTCAAAGGGAAACAACAGATAAACATTGTTTACATAAGGGTAATTCAACATTACTTGGCTGCACTCATGTTTGTTGATAAAGCAGAAATGAACTTTCACTGAAATATACTTTGAAGCCCAGCTCTGGCCTGGTTCCAAGGGTGGAGTGATGGAGAATTTGGCCAGCAGCTGGTCCCAATTGTATTCAGGATCCTATGCTAAGCACAGAAGACACCACATTTCCTTTGGAAAGCAAGCCCTCTTCCCTACTGTTTGTAACACCTTCTAAATTTTCTTCTGCTCTCAGATAAGCAGCAGGAGGAACAAGGCCTAGGATTGCCCTGTTTAAAGATCTTACAATTAATGTGTTATTAGAGTGTACTTCCTTGATACTAACTTGGTATCTATGTTCTTAATTAGGCCAGAGAAACTCGCTATCACTGGTGTTATTCTCACAGTCATCTCAAGAGACCAGTTGGTTTTGGATAGGGCTAGCTTTAGACACACTACACAGACATGTAGTATCGACACAAATGTCTGCCCAAAGTCCATTTTCAATTTGCTGGATGACAGAGCTTCAGAGTTCTGACTTTCCTCTCATATTCAACAGAAATTCTGATAATCTATATATATAGTTTGAACATATATATTGTGAATCTCTAAGAAAAGTATAAGAAATGTATATATACGAAATATATATTCTGTATACAGAAATATACGAACACTGTATTTTGATCTCTGAATTCTAGAGGCCATTGGTGACTTATTTAATGTTTTAGTTGGGTGTTGTAAGGAAGCTAATCAATGAATAAACCAGAGTGGGAAAATGTTTAATCTGATCTCTTTTCTATAGTGGTTCTCAATCTTGGTTGCATGATAGAATTATATGGCAAGCTTTAAAAAATACTGATTCTCAGGCCTGTAGGAGACTAATTGCATCGAATCTGTAGATAAGCTATGGCAATTTTCAAAAGTTCTCTGCTGCTGCCAGGGTTGAGAATTATTGAGCTAAGTGAATATTTCTATTAAAAAAACAAAGTTATTTTGTATCTTTACAATTTCTAAATATGGGAGTTTATTTATCTAAAAATAGATAGGACAGCTAATCCATATTGAGTTTAAACTCACTGATGATGTTAAGGTCTTCATGTACAGACCGTGTAGTGTATTTTAAGCTCATCCTTGATAACCTTACTGAACAAAGTGTGATTCAAAGGTCTGGGAGCTTGTTAGAAATGCACATTCTCAGATGACATGACAGAATCATTGAATTTAAAATGTGCCTTTTAACGAATCTCTTTTTAGGGAGGTTTTCATGCACTTTCAAGTTTGGAAAGGATTGATATACAATTTCAGCTATTGGAAAATCTTTTGAAGTTAGTGGATCATTGTTTTTTGATCCAATAATATATTAGAAAATGAACCAAGCATGGAGTTAAGAAAGGATTGGAGGACATTTTCTCAGTGTGTAGGAGGTCATCCAAATGGAAGCTTTCTCAAGATGATTCATAGGACTTCATTTCAGTCATTAATTCTTTTCATCTGACACCTAGTTTCATTTCCTAATGAATGTGCTATCTTTTCACATATGCTTTCTTTCTTTGACACTACCCTGAATTTTTCATCCTATGTAAAAAAATTGCAACCAAAGGCAATAGAGGCAAATATTGAGGGATGAGAGAATTTGGTGATTGGCAACTGGTGACTAAGAGTCTTAGGCAACATAATATTGAGTTTCCAACATGCTTCATAGTGCAGCAACCAGGGTCACAGTGAATCTAAGCAAAACATCTTTAACTTACATGTGTATGTGGGATTAGTCTGCCTCTCTTCAGGGCTTAGTTTAATTCTTCTTGTGTTTCTCTTCAATCTCACCTTACCCTTCTTCATAACTGGGGACAGATTGGAGAGAAGCAGGCAGATAAACTTTCCCTAGAAGAACTAAGAATACTTGTTAACGTTAAAAAGCACATTCCTGGTAAGACTTTTTCTGCATAAACCTTTGGTGCTTAGAAAAGCAGGGACTCTAGACTGACTACTCATCCATTGCCACTCGGAGTATGTTCCCAGTAAATGAGAGTTTCTTTCTTTCTCAAACCCTGTCCTCTTTCCAAACATCCTCCAAAATAGCTAACAGAGCTAACAATTATTGCATATTTTACATTTATCAGGAACTAAGTACTGAGTAGCTATTACTTAATTCATTCAGTTTTCACAAGAAAACTGTAAGGACACTGAAACACAGAGTTTTTTTTTGTTTTTAAATACATTTTTCAGAACAATTGTAGATTTACAGAAAATTGCAAAGATAGTACAGAGAGTTCGTATATGCCACACGTCCAAGGGTATTAGTAACATTATTAACACCTTATATTAGTATGGTTACAATTAAACTGATATTAATATATTATTTATTATTAATGGAAATCCATACTTTTTCAGATTTCATTAATTCTTAATGTCTTTTTACTGTTTCTAGCATGAGACTTTTAAAGTAGTTTCCAATAGTAATTGACAGATCTTGGATTCCAGCTCTAACTGTAGAGGCCCAAACTTTTGAGTACTACTTTATAATGCCTTGTGAAAGGAAGCTATAGCCTTTAAATCAGATAGCTCAGTAAGAAATGATATCAATTAAAAGCAGGAAAAAGAGTCTTTGCTGTAGTTCTAGAAAAGCTAGTACAATCTAAGGAATAATCCTGATCATGTGGAAAGCTCATATGTGGGGTTGTGGTCAAACAGATCAAGTCTATCTTTATCATTTATAAAAGTTAGGCCTCAGTGTCTGAAAAATGGGTGTAATAACATTTAGGGCTATTGAGAGGATTTTTATAAAGAGAAAGGAACTGAGATTCTTGTAAAACAGGTTTTTGTAAAGGAGAAGATATTCGCTGATTATCTCCAATATGTCTGATGCTAAACTACTTAAGCAATATTGATTTCATTTTCTTTCTCTCTTGCATATACCATAGCTGTAGTCATCTACACTTACTATCCGTAAAGAGACATTTAATTGCTTTAAGGTGATGAGATGTAGGGATGGCCTCACAGGGAAAAACAGTGATATTTTTCTTTGTGCTAAGGAAGTTGATTGACTCATCTTCTTGCATGAGTGCCTGTCACTGGTTTTATGACGGCATTACAAGATTAGATCCAAATGAGCATTTAAGGCCAGTCTCCTTCTATCTTTATTTTTTTTTTTTTTAGACTGAGTCTCGCTCTGTCACCCAGGCTGGAGTGCAGTGGTATGATCTTGGGTCACTGTAACCTCCCCCACCCAGATTCAAGCAATTCTCCCTCAGCCTCCCTGGTAGCTAGGACTACAGGTGTCCACCATCACGCCTGGCTAATTTTTGTATTTTTAGTAGAGATGGGGTTTCACCATATTGGACAGGCTGGTCTCCAGTTCCTGACCTTGTGATCTGCCTGCCTCGGCCTCCCAAAGTGCTGGGATTACAGGTGTGAGCCGCCATACCCGACCCCCTTCTATTTTCATAATGTGCTCTCTCCCTGTCTCAGTTTCAGGATATTCAAGTAATTGGATACAAAACCCCCAAAGAGTGATTTTGTTTACCAGGATTAACACAATATTTTGAGGCTTTTTTAAAAAGAGTTTGTCTGGTTTTCCAAAAGTGTTGGCTCCAGAGTGTTCCTACTGCTTCCTGGTGCATGCGACAGCATCAGGAACAGGGAGTTCATCTTTTCGACTCAGAGCATGGCTTTGGCAGAATGGCAAAATGTCTGTCCAGCCAGGAGAAAACATTCACACACTCATTCATGTTCACTCCACTCACATCCAAGTCTGATCCTGGAAGCTGCTTCAGAGTTGTCATCATGTTCCAGTGTGGATACTGGGGATCAAATAATGCATATTCAGCAGTGCTGCAAGCCTAGTTAGTTGTGCTTCCTTTGCTGTCCTGTCATTTTCTTTTTTACCACATCATGCTTAAACATTTCTCAATACATCTATGCTATGAGTGTGTTAGGATAGGGCTTTAAAAATGAGATGTTTTGAACTTTGTTCCAGCACAGCCCCCTCGTTGACTGTAAAAGGCATAGTTTCATTTAAATGCATATATAATAAAATTTTAAAAACTTAAAATAAATGAATATAAATAGAAGCCAAATTTAGAAATTCTGAGTTCTTTCCCACTTAGGATACCAGCTATTTCATTTTCCACATGAAGGGAAACACATCTGAATCATACATCAATGAATTAAAAAAATCAAATTTTGTAACATCGGCCTTAAAGGGCACCATAAAAAGTTGTGACATTCATTCAGAAATACCTAAACCATTTCAAATAATATTGTTGAAAATCTACAGAAAAGAGATTTTATGACTTTCTGTAAGTGATCTATTTTCTTAAATCCTTCCTGTCTCCTGTTCATACCTCAGGGGAAACAGAGTATTATCATTTCCCATTAACATCCCAACAGGCTGACACCAGCTCCATGAGAGGATAGGTAATTCCCACAAGATCTGACTGCCAGTGTGAGTCGAGATGAATAAGAATAGGCCAAGAATACCTGTGCCTTTGGGTAGCACTATAGCCTGTAATGTGTGCTCTAGATGTACACAAAATCAATGTTTGGTTTTGATATGGCTTTGGAAAATTACTTATTCTATTTGTAGGTTTCATCATCTCTAATTGAAGTAATAATACTACCCACCTCATCAAGCTATGACAGATGAATGAATACATTTTAAGGGGTTAAAGGCGTTTGCTAGATGGGATTATTATTATCTGCTCTGCTAGACACTGTGCTACCAGAGATATTTTAAATATTTAGTCTGACACATCATTCATAGGCCATTATTATTCCCATTTTATGAATGGAGGAACTGGACAAAGTGGGATTAGAAACTTATCCAAGAAGGTATCATTAAACAGTCGCAGAACTCAGAGCTGAGAGTTGAACTCAAAGAATGACCTCACTTCAAAGCTCATTTCACCATTCTGCCTGCATCATGAGGCAAATATCTTCTCTTCCTAGAAAGGATACCTTGAAGTAATTTCAAGTACCTGTGAACAGGGTGTAATTTTCATTTATAATAATTCAAACTTTTTTTTTTTACCTTGAGATGGAGTCTTTTTCTGTTGCCCAGGCTGGAGTGCAGTGGTGTAATGCTGGCTCACTGCAACCTCTGCCTCCCAGGTTCAAGCGATTCACCAGCCTCAGCCTCCCGAGTAGTTGGGATTACAGGCATGTGCCACCATGCCCGGCTAAATTTTGCATTTTTAGTAGAGATAGGGTTTCACCATGTTGGCCAGGCCGGTCTGGAACTCCTGACCTCGGGTGATCTGCCCTCCTTGGCTTCCCAAAGTGCTGGGATTGCAGGTGTGAGCCACTGCACCTGGCTCTGTTTAACTCAACTGAAGTTTTCAATGAGCAATTTAGACATTTTTCCAAGAATGTATAAAGTGCCTTAAAGTGAAAATCAATTTTTAGGCCTCTTTATTTGGTTTTCTCAGTTTATTCATACATTTATTTATTCAGCAGGTACTTATTGAAAGCTACCATGTATACAATGTTGAAGGTAAAATGCATATCAAAAACTGTTACTGCTGACTGCCACTTACCTTAAGGTATTATCTAAGTAGAAGAGGTAAGACAACTCATTCAATGTATGAAAAAATACATAACATCATATAAGTAACTACTAACCTGAGTGTCACAGAAAAGAAAATGCTATGTAAACTTGGATAACTTTAGATAACTCAGTGAAAAATGTAATTCTTGAGCTAGGAATAAAATAATGGAGAGAAATTACCTATAACATAGAAAGCATTCCAGAGCAATGATATAACGTGAGGGAAAGAGTGCAAGTACAATTAAAAAATGGCTTACTTGGAAAAAAAAATGAGGAGACAGTCTCATTTGAACAAAAACTGGGCTCAGAAGACTTGGGAGCTGAAATAAGAAAGATTATCTAAAGATTATCCTGTGCCCCCAACCTTGGATAATATATTGAAATGTTTTGATTTTATCACATAGGCATTTTAACTGCCAGAAAACAATGGAGTCATGTTGTCAGTGAGTGGCAAAATTCTGTGACCAGCCAAATCTATTTATGTGCAAGATTAACAGATTGATGTTACCCACAAACTTTCATGGTAAAGATGACTCAAATTATCACAAAAACTCATCCAAAGAGTTCTTCCCCTATAGTATTCAACTCCTGGATCAGTAATGAGACACAGAAAGAATTCAAGTGATCTTATTTTAATTACAAAACAGATGCTTAGTAATTTTTTTTTTTTTTGCTGTGGTTACAATATATTTTAATAATAAAAAAGTAATGACAACTTCTATAAGAAGCATGCAGAATATCCAAACTGCTAACAAAACTTATAAGGAAAACATGACCTAAAAGCAAAAGACAGGAGACAAAACACACTGAAAAACAGAACAAAAGAAACCTTGAAAACAATAAGGATGACAGCATTGAAACTAAACTTTGATATTAGTTTAAAAAATATATGAATGTTAAATTTCTCTATATAAATTTGACAAAACATAAAAATCTAGCATTTTCTATTTTATTTATTTATTTTTTAGAGACAGTGTCTCACTCTGTTGCTCAGGCTGGAGTGCAGATGTGCCATCGAAGCTCTTTGCAGCCTCAAATTCCTGGGCTCCATTGAGCCTCCTACCTCAGCTTCTGGAGTAGCTGGGACTACAGGCATGCCCCAGCACCACGTATAGCTATTTATTTTATTTTCTGTAGGGACAGTCTCGTTATATTGCTTAGGGTGGTCTTAAACCCTTGGGCCCAAGCAATCCTCCTAACTGGTCTCTCAAAGTGCTGGGATTATAGGCATCAGCCACTGCCCCAGGCCAATTTGCCTTTTAAAAAATATATTCATAAAAGAATGATAGATAAGGTTTAAAAATAAAAGGACAGACAGGTAAAACAACCGAAAGAGAGAATGGGCTGGCATCATTAAGATCACTCAAAGAATTATAGTACAGATAATTAAATAAATAAGAAAAGGCCTAATATACAAACAATAAAATGGACAATAAATATAATGTTCACAAAAAATATTGAAACAGCCATTTCGTATTTGAAATAATGTTCACTCCTATTAATTAGGTATTTTTATACAGTTCTTGGTGACTTCTAAATTGTACAACTGTTCTAGAGAATAATCTTGGGAAGAAAGTTCCCAAATCTTTAATAATATATTGAACTTTTGACTCAATAATTTTTTGTTGGATATTTGTCTTAATGAAATAATCATTAATGAATACAAAGATTTGGGTGAAGAGATGAACAGCTGTTCACTTAAGCTCATTGTTTAAAATAATGATGAATTGAAAACATCAAAATGAAATTTCTTAAATGAAGTATATGTTCTTAGGATGAAATACGATGCAACATTTATAAATTATAATTTAGAGGAATATGTAATAAGAAGATAAAATGTCCCCAATGTATTGTTTATAAAGCAGATATAATGAGAAAATGAGAAAAGATGAAATATGTATATATATTTTAAGACAGGGTCTCACTATATTACCCACCTTAGCCTTGAACTCCTAGGCTCAAGCCATCCTCCCACCTCAACTCTTGACTAACTGGGACTACAGGTGCTAGCCATTTGTAGCCAGCTCTCTATATATTTATCAACATGGTAATGATAATATTTCAAATATCTAGTCAATATGCTTTTATCCCTCTTCTCACACCGGGTTACTTAACCTGTTCTCGAGTACCTATCATGCGGCATTGTGGAATCCCTGGGTACCAGCAATTTAGAGAACCAGATGACAAATTCCTCCATGTATGGTAAATGAAACGATATGAGATCAAAGTTGAGAAGTTAACACTCCCTTGCTCCACTGAGATTCATAGCACCTGTACCACCACGTCTCCAATTTTCCTCCTTTCACCAAATTTAGGTGGGAAGGGATTAAAAGGATTTATATTAAACCTATAATCATTAAGAAGTCCTTGAATTTAAATGACATATATATTTTTAAATTACATATGTATTTTTTCTTCAGGCAAATAACTTGCTTGGATTCACAAAATAAATGGAATTAAATTTTATAAGAAATCAGAAATAAAGTGAGCTAGAGTTTATAAAGTTGCATTTCCTTGGAAACATTTTTCATGGAAAAATTTATACTTGCTACTTTAAATTGTCTTTAATATTAGTCATTTTGAAAAATAGCCAATATATTCAAAAATTTGGCCAGAAGAATGGTATTATTTTACATTTTTGGAAATCTCTTTGATATCTTAATCAAAGACAGTTGGGTTCTTATATTTTTCCTGCAATTAATCTGTAGCAATATATTTTTTCTAGTTGAAGTATATGAAGCAAATCTGCTTTTACACAGATAAGTAATTGAAGAGAGGAGAATGCAGATAATTGCAGATACTCTTCTTTGGTATTAAATTATCATCTGACAAGCAGTATTTTCTTACAAGTTAGTTGGAATGTAGAATCTGAAATTGTAGAAACAAATTTTTCTTGCCCCTTATAGGAAAATCTACTGGTTTATCTTATACTTTAGATGGCTTTTTTCTCATATATGATTTTGTAACAATACATTCCTAATTTGGAAGATAATAGATTATTAGCATATTTAGATCTCCAAAGGTTGATATACATTATTACAAAGTCATATTTTTAAGTATCAGGAAACTATCAAACTCATGGTGGTAGGTAAAAGTCTTCCAAAGTTTTCATTTTCTTTTGACAGCTCAAATTTTATCACAATTATTGCCACTTGTGTTTCTCAAAGTACCAGGCTCATTTTATTCATTTTTGAGGAGATGTCTGCCCAGTATCCAATTTTATAGAATGATAGTTTGTCTTTCAATCATTATTTCTAGTAAAATAATATTTCATGTTATCATTTGAAGTCATTTTAAAAGGAATAATAGGATGATAATCAGCCTTGAAGAAGGCAAAGAGAACTTTCTAGAAAAGACATGAATGCATTGATGTGAGTGGCATCCTATGGCCCTTATAACTATATTTGTTAATCTGGAGCAGGATAGATAATAAGAGCAAGGCTGGTGGAGGAAATTTTGTGACCTATTCAGAATTTTAAAATTATGTTAAAGTTCATGTTAAAAAAAAAACAAACTGATCTATTGAGAGGCAAGGGCTGGCAGATCACTTGAGGCCGGGAGTTCCAGACTAGCCTGGCCAATATGGCAAAACCTTGTCTCTACTAGAATGAAAATACATAAATCAGCTGGGTGCAGTGGTGCATACCTGTAATCCCTGCTACTCGGGAGGCTGAACCATGAGAATTGCTTGAGCCTGGGAGGCATAGGTTGCAGTAAGCCAAGATCAGACCATTGCAACCCAGCCTGGGCAACAGACTGAGACTCTGTCTCCAAAAAAAAAAAAAATTGATCTGCTAAATATTTCACTTATTGAACCACAATTAATCTATTGAAATCTGGATTCGAGGTCATAGGAAGAAAATAACAGTTTTTAAAAATCAGTAACCTATTTCACCAGATATTTATTCAGGATTATGATAGATATTTTCAAAGCTTGCACAGACATGTAAAATGAGGCATCATATTATTGCCTGATTTCCTATAAACCTAAAAGCCTTCTTGTTGATTAGAAACATTTTTTTCTCTCTTGGCTAAATTATTGGGTTCTCTGGAGATAAGTAGAATAAGTACAAATTTTGCCCAAAGTCTAAAAAGGCAGCCCTTGGAAAGTACGATTTTGACTCAACTCCTTTCAGTTACTTAAAGTGGACCACTGAGTTTTAGGCATTCCAGCCTATAGCTTGTTATGGAAATCACTGTCTACATTGTCACTTAGATTCCAAGGAGCTTTCTCAGTGGTTGTTCAACATTCATGCTTAGCTCTGACATTGCCATAACAAGATGAGTTGAAGATGAAGAAAATATCAAAGTGTGCAAAAAATTATTTGCTGTTTAAAGTATTTCTAACTCATTCTAAACTTGGCCAATAACTAATGCTTTCTTTTTGTGATTTTTGGATCAGATAGGAGTTTTATCCAAACTATTTATCCTAATCAGCAGTTGGAGCTGAAGAATGTTAAATAAACAATCTTATTTTGATTCTTTCTCTGGATGTTTACCAGGCTGTTGACAAAACCCAGAGAATGTTTAATGACTTGGTGGGGAAACTTGAAACAGAAATGGGAACTGTTCTCAGGGAGACTCACTTGCTTTTTTTTTTTTTTTCCAGTACAACAAAAGGAAAACTTTGACAGGCCACCTCTTGGTACCCAGTTTGAATTAGAAAATTCATCATGCTCCTTGTTGAGAATTCAGTTATCTCACATTGAATTGAATAAACATCTTCAATAAAAGCCAGAAAGAAACAGGAAAAAAAATCAGATGTCTTTAAAAAGAAGCTACACAGGGATAGAAGGAAATAGGCTCTCCAAAGTCTCACACATGGACTTATGCAAGGTTGCTCATGTGCCAAGAAATAAGGCAGGCCTCCTCAGCACTGCGTTGTGACTGAAACCCTGTAGGCACAAACTTAAAGAGAGTTATCTCTTAGGAATGCAGTGATAAACAAGCAGTTATAATACTAACCAAGGAAATAATTTGGATGTACATCCATTAAAGGAATGACTGGAGTTATTCAATTTTAAATCCTTATTAAACTTTTTATATCTTGGGTAATACTAATTCCCTAAGGCATGCTATTTAAAGCTTAGGGAAAACGCATCCTCAAGGACCTACTGCCAGCAAAGAAGCTGTTTTCAACATCTGGGAATAAAAATCACCACCAAATATAGATCATTGGGTCAACTTGCTTTGGGAAATGGTAGAATTCAGAAACATGAGTTCTGACATTTGCATGAGCTCGTTGGCTTCATGGTAACTAATTTAGAGTCTATTCCTGGATCTGTATGCTGACTGAAAAATTACAGATGTGGTTGGTGTATTATTTTCCTAACTGCCCAGAGAAATGTAAAAACATATTAGTGGACCAATTAATATGGTCACATATATTTAAGTATTTCATGTCACATCGTTCTCATTGTTCTGATTTACTTTATTTTTTCCTATTAATATAAAAATTCAGCCAAAGTAATTATTTATAATTTTTGGTCTCTATCACCTTATCCATAACTATGCAGAGCATGAAATTTATATCAAGTTGCTCCTCTCTCTTTCAAATATTTAAAATTAAAACCAAATTTCTCTAAACCTAGGATATGGGGCATCATTTTGATACAGGGGTTATTCCAAAAGTTTCAGTCAAATAGTGTTTAATGACAACTTTAAAACCCCTATTTTAAAATTAGCTGCCATTTAATCATCTTCTAAATCTAGATTTTGCTCTCACCATTACTGAATATTTCCTTTTACTTTTCACCTAAACTTCTCCAAAGAATGGTCAACCATCCTCATTTATCATTAGCTCCTAACATAAAAATTGATGAATCAAGGTAGATGAGTTTCTTTGTGATATTCCTTAAAATCTTCAGGAAATGTGAAATTGTATCTAAATAAATAATATCAAAAATAAAAGAAGTTTTAAAAATGTGGGGGTCAGACCCCCTTAGAATCTTCTCAGGAAGATAGCAAGTTAGCTGTGCTATTCCCAAACATCCTTTCATTACTGCCTCCCAACCAGTCTTTACAAGTAGAAAGGAGAATGAGTCAACAAAGTCATGATTCATTGGGTCATTGGGGAATTTTCAACACTTTTTATCCTTTCCCTACAGTGTAAGTGGTGAATGTAGTGCTCCTTACTTCCAATCTTGTGAGTGGTTCCTTAAGGGTCACTTAGAAAAATTGAGAACAAAGTGGAGACTGGTATGTCTCATCCAGTTAGATATCTGGGAAAGGGAATTGCAGAGTATAAGTAGGAGAGAGTGTGAGAGCAGGAGAGAGATAAAGAGAGAGAAAGAGGAAGAAACCTGCGTGCTTAACAAGTCAAATGGACACTGAAGAAAACAATCAGTCTTACATGATTTTGCCAGGACCAACCATTCCTTTGACTTAATAGTCTCCTGAGACTTAATGGGTAAATTCTTTCCAAGCCCCGCTGAAAGTCTCCCTGCACTTTTCACAACCTGGGAGACTCACTTCCAATTATCTGTTTACAGAGTTCCCTTCAGCTTCTGCTCCTGGTCATAGAAGCTCTTACCAAGTAGCCAGCTCTGTTGGGTGGTGGTGTGGTGAAGTTGGGAGTAGCAGCCATTGATCTCACAAGCTTTATTATCTGGAGAGGGTAGCTGAGACCAAATTGTTTACATCTTCTTTGCCTCCTGACAGAAAACAATCCGAAAGTCTCATTAACCATTTATTTACACTTTCTGTTAAACACACAATGGCAGAAACAAGCTAATCTGGCTGCGACCTAGTATGACAAATAACTTTACACTGCTCTTTGAGGAATGGAGTTTCTAATTTATGGAATTGAGACTTTAGATTCCTAGGTTTTTATAATTATATTTTAATTTTATTGCTGTAAAATAAGATAAAAATATTTTACTATTGATATTCTTCAAACACTCTTCCTCTTATGCTCAAACCTTTGTTTTTGGCTCCTTACTATCTAAAATATGCAGGCCCTGAGCTTGCATTAAAGGCTCTTTGTAACCCAAGGTAGTCTCTCTTGCCTAATATTTCACCATTCCCCATATGCGTTATTTCACCCAGCCTGCAATTTTCTTCTTCTTACTGTCTCTGGTATTTGTCTTCTCCTTTATATTCCCACAGCTCACACTCTAGTCTACTCCTTCCTAACCTCACATCTGGATTATTATAACAGCCTACTTAGGTAGTCTTGTCAAAGCCATTTTCAAACCAGACTGCAGGCTGCTACCAGATAATTCTTCCTAAAACATGACTTTTACCATGTCCCCTGTTCAAAACCCTTCAATGCCTCCTAATTCTCAAGAAAATAATTTTCATTTTAAGATTTTCCATGCTTGACTCCACAGCAACTTGCCAACTTTCTCTGCTTTCCAAATAAACTCTGTCTCTGGCTTTTCTTTCCCCTTTCTTCTATGATGTGCCTTACTCATTTCCAACTTCTTTATACTATGCCTCAACTTATCTGGCTCTTTGTTTTTATCTACAAAAAGCTTTCCCATTCTTCAAGGCCAAGTTATTTTTTTCCTCTCTGTTTATGTAAACTTCCAAATATTCACCTAATAGCTTCCATTTATAACATTAGTCAAGTAATACCATTTTTCTGGCCATTTGGAAGATGATATTAGGAAAAACAGCATAGACTTTCAATTAACAGAGCCAAAGCTTGAGCTCCAAGACCACCATTAACTGACTGTGAAACTGAATGTGTTTTCTCCATCTTTCTGAGCTCCATTTGCCTCATCTATAGAAACAGAGTAATACAGTGTTTTTAGTCTTGTGTTTCAAAATAAAGTGTAGTCTTTTTTTTTTTTTTTTTTTATTATGGAGTCTTGCTCTTGTCACCCAGACTGGAGTACAGTGGCATGATCTTGGCTCACTGCAGCCTCCACCTCCCAGCTTCAAGCGATTTTCCTGCCTCAGCCTCCCAAGTAGCTGGAATTACAGGTGCCCACCACCATGCCCAGCTAATTTTTGCATTTTTAATACAGACGGAGTTTTGCCATGTTGCCCAGGCTGGTCTTGAATTCCTGACCTCAGGTGATCCACCCACTTCAGCCTCCTAATGTGTTAGGATTACAGGCGTGAGCCACTGAGACTGACTAAAGTGTAGTCTTTTAGAAAGCAGAATCCATGTCTTTTAGTCTAGATTACATAATGCCTAGAGGTGTTCAGAATAAAGCACATGCACACACACACACACCCACACACACCCTCCACACACACACATACCCCCCCACACAGACAGTCTTCTAGTTCTATGATCTTCCAGCTGAGATCTGTGGGGGTACATAAAGAATTTCCAAATAATGCATGGGCATGAATAGCTTAAAATACAGGGAAAATTTCCAGATCCTCAACTTCCATCTATGTACAGGCATACCTTAGAGATATTGCAGGTTTGGTTTAAAACACTGCAACAAAGTGACTGTTGAAATAAAGTGGGTCACACAAATGCTTTGTTCCCCAGTACATACAAATTTATGTTTATATTATTTGGCAGTCTATTAAGTATGCAAAAGCATTATGTTTAAAGAACAATGTAAATATACTAATTAAAACAATTTATTGTTTTTTAACATTTTTATGCTAATGATCATCTGAGGCTTCAGTGAGTCATAATCTCTTTGCTGGTAGAAGGTCTTGCATTGATGTTGATGGCTGCTGACTAACAGGGCTGTTAGTTGCTGAAGAATGGGGTGGCTATGGCACTTTTGAAAAATAAGACAACAATGCAGTTTGCCACGTTGAATGTTTGATAGCATTTTACCCACAGTAGAACATCTTTCAAAAATAGGGTCAGTCCTCTCAAACTCCACTGCTTTATCAGCTAAGTTTATAGAATATTCTAAATGCTTTATTGTATATTTAATAGTGTTCATAGCATTTTCACTAGGAGTAGTTTCCATCTCAAGAAACCACTTTCTTTGCTCATCCTTAAGAAGCAACTCCTCATCTATTTGAAGTTTTTGTTTTTTTTTAAATACAGTCTTGCTCTGTTGGCCAGGCTGGAGTGGAGTGGAGTGGCACGATCTCGGCTCACTGCAACCTCCGCCTCCTGGGTTCTAGCAATTCTCATGCCTCAGCCTCCCAAGTAGCTGGGATTATAGACATGGACCACCACACCTGGTTAATTTTTGTATTTTTAGTAGAGATGGGGTTTCACCATGTTGGCCAGGCTGGTCTTGAACTCCTGACCTCAGGTGATCTGCCCACCCCAGCCTCCCAAAGTGCTGAGATTAAAAGCATGAGCTACCATGCCTGACCTCCATTTGGGTTTTACTATGAAACTGCAGCAGTCACATCTTCAGGCTGCACTTCTAATTTTAGTTGTCTTGCTTTTTCTACCACATCTGCAATTACATTTTCCACTAAAGTCTTGAACTTCTCAAGTCATTCACAATGCCTAAAATCAACTTCTTTCAAACTCCTCTTAGTATTGATATTTTGACCTCATCTCATGAATCAAAAATTTTATTAATGGCACCTGGAATGGTGAATCCTTTCTAGAAGGTTTTTGATTTACTTATCCCAGATCTATGAGAGAAATCACTGTCTAAGCTGCTATAGACTTATGAAATGTATGTCTCAAACAATAAGACTTGAAAAGTGAATTGACTCATTGATCCATGGACTACAGAATAGATGTGTTAGCAGGCATTAAAAACAACATTAAACTCCTTGTACATGTCCATCAGACCTCTTGGGTGACTGGGTACATTGTCTTTGAGCAGTAATATTTTGAAGAAAAAAAATTTTTTGAGTAGTAGGTCTCAACAGTGAGCTCAAAATATTCAGTAAACCATCCTATAACAGATGTGCTGTTATGCAGGCTTTGTTGTTCCATATAGAAAGCATAGGCAAAGTAGATTTAGCATAATTCTTAAGGGGCCTAGGATTTAAAAATGGCACATGAGAATTGGCTTCAAGTTAAAGTCAACATCTGCATTAGCCTCCTAAGAAGAGAGTCAGCCTGTTGTTTGAAGTTTTCAAGCCAGGCATTGTCTTTCTTCTAGCTATATAGAAGCTATCTAGCTATTGCCATCTTCTCCCAATAAAAGGCTATTTCATTTACATTGAAAATCTGTTGTTTGGTATAGCCACCTTTATAAATGATCTTAGCTAGATCTGGATAACTTGCTGCAGCTTCTCCATCAGCACTTGCTGCTTTACCTTGCACTTTTCTGTCATGGAGATGGCTTCTTTCTTTAAGCCTCATGAACCACTCTGCTAGTTTCACACTTCCCTTTTGCAGCTTCCTCATCTCTTGCAGCCTTCACAGATGGAATAGAGTTGAGGCCTTGCTCTGAATTCGGGTTTGGTTTAATGAGGAAATGTGGCTTGTTTGTTCTTCTATACACATCATTATAACTTTCTCCATATCAGCAATGACGCTGTTTTGTTTTAGTGTCATTCATATGTTCACTGGAGTAGCACTTTAATTTCCTTCAATATTTTTTTTTCATATTTATAATTTGGCTAACTGGTACAAGAGGTCTAGCTTTTACCTGGCTTTTGACATGCCTTCATCACTGAGCTTAGTCATTTCTAGCTTTTAACTGAAAGTGAGAGATGTGCAACTCTTTCTTTCACTCGAATATTTAAAGACCATTGTGATGTTGTTAACTGACTGAAGTCTAACAGTATTTTATCTCAGTGAATAGGGAGGCCTGCGGAGAAAAAAAATAGATGGGGAAATATCCAGTTAGTGGAGCAGTCAAAACACACACATTAATTCATGAACTTAGCTGTCTTTCATATGGGCACCCTTGTGTTGCCCCAAAGCAATTACAATAACACTGAAAATCATTGATCACAGATCACTGTAACTGATATAATAATAGGAAAGAGTTTAAAATATTGTGAGAATTACCAAAATGTGACACAGAGACATGCAGTGAACACACGCTGTTGGAAAAATGGTCCCATAGATTTGCTTGATGCAGGGTTGCCACCAACCTTCAACTGGTTATAAAACATAGTATCTGTGAAAGACAATAAAGTAAAGCACAATAAAACAAGGTATGCCTGTACTTTCCTAAGAGTCATCTATCTAAGAAAGTGCCTATAGTCAAGAAATCAATACCCCCATTTTCTGCTTTACAACAGAAAGGTTGACTCTTATTTTATTTGTAACTCATGGTGTGCAAATCTGCAGGAAGCTGAAAAAAGGGACATTCAAAATATTAAGACAAAGGCACTCATATTTTAATCATAGCACTATTCAAAATAACAAAGACATGGAAACAAACTATGTGCCTATTAACAGTGGATTGGATAAAGAAAATATGGCACATGAATGCCATGGGATACTATGAATAATATGCAGTTATTAATTTCTTTGCAGCAATATGGAAACAGCTAGAGACTATTATCCTAAGCAAATTAATGTAGAAACAGAAAACCAAATACTGCATGTTCTCACTTATAAGTGGGAGCTAAACATTGGATACTCATTGACATACAGATGGTAACAATAGACATTGGAGACTACCAGAGCAGGGAAGGGAGGAAGGGGGAAAAGTTGAAAACTATTGGATACTATGCTGAGTATTTGGGTGAGAGGATCATTCATACCTCAAACTTCAGCATCACCCAGTATCCCCAGTAACAGACCTATGTACCCCCGAATCTAAAATAAAATCTCAAATTATTAAAAAACCCTAATTATTGGTATTATGACACCAATAAAAAGGAATGGCACTAATTTTTAATTACTGATTAATGAATTTTTTCTATGCACATCATATAGCTTCAAATTATTTTCAATCAGGCATAAAAAATTAGATGATGATCTAGTTATCTACATTGTGATTATAAAAAATAATTTTTGACAATAAATTACACTGTCATTTTGGGCATATAACTCAGAAGTTGTTCAAAGAATTAAATGACATAGCTAAAATAATACTCCCTCAATTCAATTTTTTAAGTTTATGACTACATGGTTCCTCAGAACGTAGATCTAGAAAAATGAAAAATGAGTATCAAATTGGATACTCATGGTTCCAATGCTGGAACCCATCACATTCAAGAAATACATCTTATTCCTTATATCATCCAAGGATATAAAACTTGACCAAAAACAAAAACACCAAAAACCTATCTAATTAAGAAATACATTTAAAAACAATTTCACTTCGAATGTTTAATAACTACTTAAAAATGTGAATTATATCTTACTTGGATAAATTTTATGACAACAGAAATATTTCAATAAAATGTTGAAAAAATCACTTTTTAATATTTAGGGAATTGTAATCTCAGAAGATGAGAAAAATACATTAACTTTCCATTTCAATGCTCATTACTATGGCAGAGAAGTGTAATATATAAGCAATAAGATAATTTAAGACTAAAAATATATTAAATTTTATCAAAATAGTCTTTGCTGGAAATGAAGTTATAAAAATGTCAATACATGAATTAAAAAGAGATTATAGATGATATCAAGTTGCTGTGATGTTTATTAAAACAAACAATAAAGATAAACAGTAAACAACAAATAATGAGGTTGGTTTAATGCCAATTTATATAATATCCTGGAAATCATATGTCTTCCAAAAATATGTAAACATTGAAAAAATATTTAGAGATTTATTTAAATATATGCAAGGAGAAAAATCATTTTGAAAAATTCCTTTGGGAATTAAAGCAATAAGGCACACAATTTGAATTACAATTAATGTTTTTCTTACAAATTAATCCTTGCAATTAGGTGACAATGAAAGAACACAAAAGAAAGAAAAAAAATCTTTTTTATTTTTTTGGTAAGTCATACTGATAATCTTTCAACTTACAGATTTTTAATAAAAACTAAGGAAAGCAATTATGCTTCTGTACTTGCTAGAGAAATTGATTATAAGACTTACCCTCCTTCCCTAAACAACTACAACATTGGACAAAATATATCGATATGGTTTGGCTCTGCATCCCCACCCAAATCACATCTTATAGCTCCCATAATTTCCATGTGTTGTGGCAGGCACCCGGGGGAGATGATTGAATCACGGGGGCAGTCTTTCCCATGCTGTTATAATAGTAAATAGGTCTGACATACCCTATTCTGATCTGATAGTTTTAAAAATCGGGAGTTTCTCACACAAGCTGTCTCTTAGTCTGCTGCCATCCACATAAGATGTGGCTTGCTTCTCTTTACCTTCCACCATGATTGTGAGGCCTTCCCAGCCATGTGGAACTCTAAGTCCAATAAACCTCTTTCTTTTGTAAATTGCCCAGTCTCAGGTATGGCTTTATCAGCAGTGTGAAAACAGACTAATAGGATAAATTGGTACCAGTAGAGTGGGTTGTTGCTGAAAAGATACCCAAAAATGTCAAAGCAACTTTGGAACTGAGTAGCAGGTAGAGGTTAGAACCGTTTGGAGGGCTCAGAAGAAGACAGGAAAATGTGGGAAAGTTTGGAACTTCCTAGAGACTTCTTGAATGGTTTTGACAAAAATGTTGATACTGATATGAACAATAAGGTCCAGACTGAGGTAGTTTCAGGTGGAGATGAGAAACTTATTGGGAACTGGAGCAAAGGTGACCCTGATGTTTTAGCAAAGAGATGTGACATTTTGCCCCTGCCATAGAGATCTGTGGTACTTTGAACTTGAAAGATGATTTAGGATATATGGTGGAAGAAATTTCTAAGCAGCATAGCATTTAAGAGGTGACTTGGGTGCCGTTTAGGCCTTCAGTTTCAAAAAGAAAATAAAGCATAAAATTTTGGAAAATTTGCAGCCTGACAATGCAATAGAAAAGAAAATCTCATTTTCTGAGGAGAAATTAAGCTGGCTGCAGAAATTTGCATAAGTAATGAGGAGTCAAAAAATTAATCACCAAGACAATGAGAAAAGTGTCACCAGGGCATGTCAGAGACCTTTGCAGCAGCCCCTCCCATCACAGGCCCAGAGGCCTAGGAGGAAAAAGTAGTTTAATGGGCCAGGCTCAGGGTCCCCATGCTGTGTGCAGCCTAAGGAGTTGGTGTTCTGCATGTCGGCTACTCCAGCCATGGCTGAAAGGGGCCAATGTAGAGCTAGGTCCATGGCTTCATAGGGTGAAAGCCTCAAGCCTTAGCAGCTTCCATGGTGTTGAGCCTGCAACTGCACAGAAGTCAAGAACTGAGGTTTGGGAACCTCTGCCTAGATTTCAGAAGATGTATGGAAATGCCTGGATGCCCAGGCAGAAGTTTGCTGTATAGAGAACCTCTGCTTGGGCAGTGCAGAAGGGAAATGTGGGGTGAGTGCACCTACAGAGAGTCCTTACTGGGGTACTGCCTACTGGAGCTGTGAGAAGAGGGCCATTGTCCTCCAGACCCCAGAATGTTAGATGCTGGGGTGACAGCCTGCACTGTGTGCCTGGAAAAGCTGCAGATACTCAACACTGGCCCATGAAGGCAGCTGAAAGGGAGGTTATACCCTGCAAAATCACAGGGGAGGAGCTGCCCAAGACCATAAGTACCTACCTCTTGCATCAATGTGACCTAACTGTGAGATGTGAAATAAAAGGAGATCATTTCGGGGCCTTAAGATTTGACTGTCCCAATAGATTTCAGTCTTGTGTGGGGCCTGTTTCCCCTTTGTTTTGTCCAATTTTTCTCATCCAGAATAGCTGTATTTACCCAATGCCTGTACCTGCATTGTATCTAGGAAGTAACTAACTTGCTTTTGATTTTACAGGCTCATAGGCAGAAGGGATTTGCCTTGTCTCAGATGAGACATTGAACTGTCTTTTGAGTTAATGCTGAAATGAGATGAGACTTTGGTGGACTATTGGCAAGGCATGATTGGTTTTGAAATTTGAAAATATGAGATTGGCGAGGAGCCAGGGGCAGAATGATATGGTTTGGCTCCATGTCCCCACTGAAATTTCATCCTGTAGCTCCCATAATTCCCACATGTTGTGGGAGGGACCCAGTGGGAGATGATTGAATCATGGGTGCGGGTGTTTCCTGCACTGTTCTCATGATAGTGAATGGGTCTCGTAAGATTTGATGGTTGTAGAAATGGGAGTTTCTCTGCATATGCTTTCTTTTTGCCTGCTGCCATCCACGTAAGATGTGACTTGCTCCTCCTTGCTCCACTGTGATTGTGAGGCCTCCCCAGCCATGTGGAACTGTAAGACCAATAAACCTCTTTCTTCTGTAAATTGCCTGGTCTCAGGTATATCTTTATCAGCAGCTTGAAAATGGACTAATACATATATGAAGCAATAATTTGCAGACATTAGACAACTGTCATAGGCCATGAAGATATTAACAATCTTCATATTAAGAAAGGATAACCAAGTGCGATGAGCTCTATGATTTTTGTGACTATTTCTCTAGAAGCATTCACCAGCCCATGGTGTAGGTGGGGTGGGAATCCCAAGTCTAGAATGGTGATCTCTCTGAGGAGGCAGAGACTAGATTTTTGGAAGGTGGAGACAGCTGAAAATTGAAGAGTAGAATGCCAGAAAAGAGGGAGCTGGAGAGGGAAAAATCTCAGAAATCTGCATAAGGTACCCTTGAGTCTGTTGCTAAATGTGAAATTGTCCATGCATGAAAAACAATCCACTAGTCCAAGGAAAGAAAGACTTGAGACCTGCAAGCTAAAGAAGTACAATTAGCGAGGCTGGGAGACTTCTGAGTTTTGACCAGCTAGTTTACATTGCACACCCAGGACATTCAATATAAAGAGCAGAAAGAGTTAGTAGTAAGACTAGAAAAAAAAAATCCCGAGTGCAAAACTACCCCAAATGCCCTCCACTCAAACTTAAAAATAAGCCTCAAAAAAGTCAGTTTATCTGCAGATAACTATCTGATAGACCAAAGTTTAACTGCGTTTGAACAATTTTTTAAATTACTACTCAACAATATAAAATTCAAAAGTGCCCAGCACTGAATAAGAATGTTTAGACATAGAAGAAATAGGAAATTGTTAGCTATAAGCCAAAATAGAAACAAACCAAAAAAAAAGACAGGATAAAATAAACAGTGATTTTAAAAGGGCTAACACAGATACCTTCAAGTATTTAAAACAAAATGTGAGGAAAGAAATACATGCAATGAAAGAGAACCAAAGAGAGCTAGAAATAAAATTATTACTGGATGAGATTAACAAATTAAATACAATGATAAAAAAGATCAGTAAACTTGAATATGTAGTAGTTCAACTATAAAATGAAGTCCAGAGAGAGAGAAAAAGAAAAAGAATGAAAAAAATAGGCACTCAGGGACTTGTGATAAATATAAGATAGTGTTGTACAAATCCTGAAGTGAAAATCATTAAAAATATCAGAAGAGGGACTGGACATGGTGGCCCATGCCTGTAATCCCAGCACTTTGACAGGCTGAGGTGAGTGGATCACATGAGGTCAGGAGTTCAAGTCCAGCCCTGCCAACATGGTGAGACCCTATCTCTACTAAACATACAAAAATTAGCCAGGTGTGGTGAGGGGTACCTGTAATCCAACTACTGGGAATGCTGAGGCAGGAGAATTGCTTGTACCTGGGAGGCAGAGGTTGCAGTGAGCCAAGATCGTGCCATTACACTCTAGCCTAGGTGACAGAGTAAGACTCCATCTAAAAAAAAAAAAAAAATATATATATATATATGTGTGTGTGTGTGTGTGTGTGTGTGTGTGTATACACATAGAAAGAGTAGCTGAACATTTTCCAAATTTAATAAAAATATGACTCCACTGATACATAAAGATTAGTAACCCACAAATAGTGTGAATCCAAGACCCTTCCAGCTTCTAGAGCCACCTGCATAATCCCATTTCTTCATCTTCAAGGATCGCAACACTGTACTTCACTGTGAACTTCCTACAGAATCACATCTTCTTCTGACTTTCTGAATCTATCTTTCAGTTTTAAGACTCCCTGTGAATACACTGAATCTACCTACATAATTAAGACTCTATTTTAAGGTCAGTTAATTAGCAACCTAAATTCCATCTACAACCTTAATCTCCCTTTGCCACAAAAAGTAGTACATTCACAAGTTTCAGGTATTAGAGTGTGTTTATCTTTGGAGTGTTGTTATTCTGTCTACCACAAATACCTAGGCACATTGTAATTAAATTGCAGAATACTAACAATAAGAAAAAAGAATCTCTCAAAAGCAGAGAGGAAAAAAGTGCACGTTATATACAAAGGAATAAAGTAAGTGTGACAGCAGAATTAAGAAGCTCTGTGAGATGCTACACAATGAAATCCTGTAGTTAAAGCACTGGAAAAAATAATGTAATAAAAACAATAGAAACATTTTTTTAAAATGAAGACAAATTAAAAGAGAATATAAAAGGAGATCATATTTAACAAGCATACCAAGATAATTAAATGAGGAAAATATTTATTTCAAAAAATGATTCTGATTTAATTAGACATATATGTGAACAATATGTTCCTCAATCCTTAATCAGTACATGCAAAATTAGTTTCAAGTGGATCAGATATAAATATAATAGTTAAAACTTATAAAACATCTAGAAAAATAGGAGAAAACCCTTGTGACTTTTGGAGTAGGCAAAGGTTTCTTGGGACACAAAAAGTGTAAATTATAAAATTCCACCAATCAACAATTGAGTTTTATTATATTAGCAACTTCTGCTCTACGAAAAATGCTACCAAAAATGAGAAGAAAATGTATAATGCAGGAGAAAATGTTCACAGTACATATGAATATTTCTGACCAAGGTCTGGTTTCTAGAATACATAAGAATTTCTGCAAATATAAAAAAGCCAAAAAAAATCAAAATAAGCAAAATATTTGATAAATCTTTTATAAAAGAAAATATGTGAAAGACTTATAAGTATATGCAGGATGCCCAATATCATGAGTTATTCAGAAATACAAATTAAAATCACAATAAAATGCGCTACAAATCCACTGGAAGGGCTAATAGTAAAATGTCTAACAGGCATTCTGTATCTGTCCCTAATGGATTCACTGTTGCAGGGAATGTCTCCTCAATGTAAACAGAAAACTAGACAAAATAATGGAAACAACTGTTTCCAGATATTGAACAACAGACACCAGGGTATTGTAATCTCTAAGAGAAGGAAAATAAATGGGGTCAGCCCTCTAAATGCTCCGGCACTTCCTGGAAGCAATTTCCAGGCCTCAGGATAGGATAGATGAGCCCAAACGAAGCCTGGTGTCCTTGTAGATTCAGGGCTTAAAAAGACAGAATTTGAGGAGGACAACATACTGGAAATTGTTGAGTCAGAATAGTAAAGAGGAGGAGGAAGCTGCAGAGGGAGAGGGTTTTCTTTAGAAATATGCAGACTGGTTGTAAAAATCAACATGAAAATTCAAAGGACATAGACTATGCTAATTAGCATTGAAAGTAATGTCAAAAACCGCAATTACTTTTGCACCAACCTAAAAGTAATAGAAGTAAATCAAAGTTAGCACATTCTCTGAATTAAGAAGTTAACAGAGCTACAGTAATCAAGACATAGTCATAATGATCTTAAAATTATACAAATCAAACAGAATAGAGAGTTTAGAAATACACCCAGTCCAGAAATACATATGAACAATGATTTTGTTAAAAGTGTAAATATAAGTATGCATATAGTATAGCCATCTCAACTTCATGTGATGGAACAACTGAATATCTACATGAGAAAAGAAAAAAGAACCTATTGTCACCTCACAGTTCTAAAGGATTACAGACCTAACTAGGAAAGCTAAAACAGTGCTACTAGAGGAAAGCAGAGAAAAATCATTATAATCTTGGCATAAGTAAAGATTGATCAGGATATACAATGCTAAATCCTATTAAAATATTAAAAAATGAGTTTCATTAAATTAAAAACATTTACTTTTCAAAAGAAATTATTTAAAAATTAAAAGGCAAGCCACAAACTGGGGGAAATATTTGCAAAACAATGATCTGATAATTGCCTTGTGTCTAGAATATACAAAGAACACACAAGTCAATGAGAAATATATATATATATATATATATATATATATATATATATGTAGGCTGAAGATTTGAACAGACATTTCATCAAAGAAGATAGAAAAATTACAAGCACAGTAAAAGATATTCAACATCTTAAGAATTAGATAAATGCAAATCAAAGTAATATAAAAATACTATTTTCCATTCATTGTGGTAGCACCATGTTTAAGTAATCATTGCCTGATCTAAAATAATAAAACTTTTCTTCTATGTTTTATTCTCAAAGTTTTATATTTTAGGTTTACTTTTAGGGCTATGCTTTCTATTGAGTTAATTTTAACATATAGTATGGGTTATAGATTGATGCTTGTATATTTCACTGAAGCCAGTTGTTCCAGAAACATCTCATCTCCTTTTGCCATTTAATTGACTGTGCATTTTTGCCAAAAATCAGTTGTTCATATATGTGTAGTTCTATTTCTGGAATTTTTGTTGTATTCTGTAGATCTTTATTTTTTAATTTTGATGCTAGTACCAGACAATCTTGAGTACTATAGCTTCATAGTCATTTTTGAGATGAAATGTTAGTTTTTTTCAATTATTTTATTGTTTTCAGTAGTTGCTTTGACTATTGTTGGTAACTTCTACATACATTTTAAAATCAGTTTATGGGGAGAATGTGATTATTTGAGTATTGACTGAGTGAGTATATTTGAGTATTGACTGAGCCAAAGTGCAATGGCTGCCACACTGACTGATATTATGACAGGAGAATAGGAAAGTGTTATTGACCCAGCCTGAGTTATGGGTCTGTCTCTGTGGTCAGGGAGCTCCTTCTATTTTCCCAAGGAAAGGTCAGGGCATGACTAAATTGACAGAAAAAAGAGTTATCAAGGCACACAGAGTTAAGCCAATCTCTGGAATCTCTCTCTTAGGATAATGATATGGCTTGGGCAACATAGTGAGGCCCTCATCTCTACAAAAAAGATCAAAAGTTAGCTGGTTTGGGTGGTGCATATGTGTAGTTCAGCTACTTGAGAGGCAGAGGTGGGAGAATCACTTGAGCCTGGGAGGTCAAGGATGCAGTGAGCTGTGATTGCACTACTGCACAGCCGCGTGAGTGACACAGTGAGACCCTGTCTCAAAAAAAGGAAAAAAAGGATAATGACAATCAGGTTGAGTTTTCAGGACGATTTTCCTATATTTAAATTGAATTAGAGATAGAGTTAAAAATGATATCTCTTATCCACTCCTAAGGCCTTCTGATGTTTCTATAGAGATGTTTTATGTATGAAAAAATGAAAAGCAAAGTAAGACATCAAAGCAAGTCCTGCGTTCAAATCCTAGCATACCTGCTACTTGAATTTGTCTTCATCGGTAAGCTACTTAAATCTTAGGAGCCTCAGTTTCCACCTATATAAAATAGGGATAACTATACCTGATGCCTGTAGTAACTAGGGAGATTCAGTGAGGTGATTGATATACAGCATCTGGTTTCTACTCACCACTTAAAAATGTCCATTTTCTTACTCGTTGCTTCTTTATTTTTATCCTTTTATTTCTGCTGACTAGATTTAAAGCATCTCGCAAGCTCCTATTTGCGCTCTTTCCCAAAGGACTCCTTAAATGCTGAGTTAAATCCAGATTTTCAGAAGTTTGCATAATGTTTGTGAAAGAGCCATGGAAACATATATGTCTGGCCAAATGACCTTAACCTTCCCAGGTCTAACCAAGCTATAGTTTTGGGAAGAACTTCTCAGCATAGCTGAGTTCAGGAGACAAACTGCTTCATAATTTTGAGACTTATTTGTTTACAGTTTAGGTCAACTTTGTGACATTTCTTCAGAAAAGCCTTCCCTAGTCAATATATACATTTTATACTCATATTAACATGTACCTCTCTTTTCTAGCACTCACAATAATTCTAATTTTGCATCTGTAGGACTGTTTTTAACTTGTGATCTGTCTTCCTGAAGGAAGGGACAGTATTTTCTTCTGCTCACCACTGTGTCCCAAGTGCTGTGGCCAGAGAAAAGAGACAGACAACATTCCAGAAGTTAAATACCTTTTCTGAGCTTTCCCTGAAACCTGTCTGCACTCCTCCCCTTTCCACAGTTTGAGTTATCAACATTCACTTGTCTTCTAGGAATTAGGAAGCTGCCTTTGTGTCCAAGATATCGAAATGAGGTTTCTCTATCACTATCAACATAAGGACTTCCCTCCAAATATTCACTTCTTTAAATTTTTCATTTACCTGCTGAAATAATTTACTCTTATATTTTCATTTACTTGCTGAAATAATTTACTCTTATTTTTTCATTCACTTGCTCAAGTAATCTTAAGGAAGAAAATATCTCATGCAGCTTTCATTTTTATTTTTATAAATGACAGGATCAGTTTTACAAAAGTGGGGACTGGATTCAGAGCCTCTAAAAATGCGTTTCCACTTAAGCTGATGCACTCTAGAACAATGTGCAGCTAAATGGTCATTTCCTGTTCTACAACCACAGAAGAATGGGAAGGCAAGCTAATGATTGCCTGTTGGGGCCTGGGAGTTAGAGTTTAGCCTTCTAAGAGCTATGCTAAGAGGTTTCTGTACTGTCTACCACCTCCTTTTTGGAAACCCATTTGACTTTTTCCATTAGTGTTTTTCTTCTTTTTGAAGTGTTGTAATTTAGCCTCAGTGTGTGGTCTGGCTTCATTCTCACTAGAGCAGAGACTGGAAGAAGTGAGCCAAACTGTGGTGGGCCAATGATAAAAATTGCTTCTATTTTCCATTTAAACAATTGTTTTGACTTTAACAAGTTTGAGGCTGGAACTTTTTGGTGGGGAGAATGGGGTTTTGAATATCAATGAATAAAAAAATGTGATACATCTATAGGGTATGGTGCACAAGAGGAAAAATAATTGTCTATCACAATATTACCTCTAGTTTAATTTTAATTTTTTAAAGAAACTACTTCTATGTGATTTGTCAACAGTCATCGAATTGGTATGCACTACCACTGTGCCACCACAAAACCACTTTCTTTGCTTTATAATATACCATACTTCCTTTAAGATTCTAATTTGGGTTTCAATTCCTGTCTTTCCATAAGTCAGCTCACTCTTGAACCTGAACCAACTCCCTGACAACACATTTTGAATGAGTTAATGGGGGAAATGTCCACATTTAAGACCTCATGTTATATTCATTGCCTCTCTGGTTACCCATAATTGAATGATTATAGAAGAGAAATCTATTCTAGAGCACAGAGTGTGATGCTTCTCTCGCTCTGTTGAAAGTTACATTCATAATATAAATTATGTCATAAATGATGTCACAAATTCAGAAACAAACGTGACTACAAATTGATATTCAACATGACACTATCAAATTAATGTTGAAACATTATACCATTTATTTTTACCACCTCAATTTTTAAAGTCTGCTAAATGGGATAATTATGCCTGTCTCAACTTGCTTTGAATAATAAAGGAGTTATTTTTAATAATCTGATTCTGAAGTCATCTGGCCCCCAGATACACTCCTTTTTTTAGAATAAGTTTAGACATAGATAAATAATAAGCTTTATTCATTATTTTACATATAGTTCAAGATTCAGGGTCACCTGAATTTAGAAGTTTTAAAGCACTGTCGCAGCTTATCATTTTGTAAAAGTAATTTGCTCAAAACTCACATTCACCCTATTTTTTTTTTTAATTATAACCACAGATTCTGAGGTTGTGTCTTCTTGTATCATTACTATATTACTCTGTCTCTTAGGATTTTGTTTTCATTCACTCTGAACCAATGCTATGAATTAAAAGTTTTTCTTTCTGTCAAACATTATTCCAAGTGTTTACTCATTCATTTCTTTGTTTATATATTCAATACACATTTACTGAGCACATTGTATGTGTGAGACTTGGAGATACACCAAAAATAAGAAACACAAAATCCCTGCCCTTGGGTAGCTTATTTTTAGGTAAGAGTAGGTAAAGCTATGAAGAAAAAAGTGAATATTGGACAGAGAGTGATAAGATGGATAATGATCTCTCCATGGAGGCAGCATTTGGAGAAAGACTGAAAAAACATGAAGAGTCCAGCACTGTGAAGACCTGGGAAAACATTCCAGGCAGAGAGGAGAATAGGTTAGATTGAGAAGGAAGGAGAGGAATGAGGTGAAGAATAGAGCCCCAGGAAGCTGGGACAGATCTAGACCCATAAGACCTGCAGCACATGATGAGTCATTACGATTTTATGCGGAGTGTGATGCCCTTAGACTTGAAGTAAAGACAACTTTTGTGGTGTTAGTCTTTTTAATATTATAAATGCCTATTTCTTGGAAAATTCAATCAATAAGTATATATTGGAAAGTTTAGTTGTGCAATGCATTGGGCTCAATGTGTGAGAAGATAAATAATACAGTGAGAAGCCTGGCCTCCAGAATGTAACAGGCTATTTGAGTAAATGAATCACATACAGGTAAAGAAGTGTTTTATATCAAGGAACTGTACTGTCAGATTAACGATATGGAATACAAACCCATATTTCTTCTCTTTAAAGAGCTTACACCTTATTAGGTAAGTAAAATGGTCACAGGCGAAGAAAATATATGACAGCATAGTATGATACCATCCTATCTGTGAAGTATTTAGAAAATAAGCACATAAGTGACTGTTAGAGAAGTAAGGTGATGCTTGTTGGAAGAAAGAAGGTTTGAGGCGGAACCTTGAACAATAAGCACTCACATTAACATTCCATTGGGACTGAATTTCATATGTGAGGTGTGAAGTAGAAACAGATTACCACCGTTTTCGTAAAAATTCGATTGACCTAGCAGCATTTACTGAAAAGACCACCCTTTCCTCGTTGCTTTTCAGCTTTGTTGAGGTACAGTTGAAATCCAAAAATTATGTATATTTAAGGTGTACAACTTCATTTCCTATATTTACACATTGTGAAGTATTCACCACAATCAAGCTAAATAATGTATATTTATCAAAAATAATTTAAAAAAAATTTTTTTTTTGAGACAAAGTTTCACTCTTGTTACCCAGGCTGGAGTGCAATGGCGCGCGCAATCTTGGCTCACCGCAACCTCCGCCTCCTGGGTTCAGGCAATTCTCCTGCCTCAGCCTCCTGAGTAGCTGGGATTACAGGCACGCTCCACCATGCCCAGCTAATTTTTTGTATTTTTTTAGTAGAGATGGGTTTCACCATGTTGACCAGGATGGTCTTGATCTGTTGACCTCATGATCCATCCGCCTTGGCCTCCCAAAGTGCTGGGATTACAGGCTTGAGCCACTGTCTCATGGATATCTTTTTTCAAAAACAATTTTGTTGTAAATCAGAGACTAGAGGATTCAATATTATTAAGGCATCAGTTCTTCCTATATATTTCTTACCACAATAGTTTCCTCCTTTTATTAGATTTTCTTTAATTTCTCTTGTAGTATTTTCTAGATTTCTTTGTAGTGGTATTGCAATTTTTGTCAGACTTATTCCTAGGTATTTGCTGACTTTCAAACTATTGTAAATTCATCTAGCTTTCAACTTTCATTTTTTATATGTTTGTTGCTAATAAAGGAAAGTAATTCATTTAGAACTTAATGTCACTGCTATTTTTATAAATTCTATTAATTTGTCTAAAGATATGCCATTTTCAGTCCTTTGTGCTTCATTTTTATTTTTCAGCTAGTTATTTTTTACTAATTATTAATAAATTATTTTCTACTAATCCATAGACCAATCACAAATCCTGTCTTCTGCAGTTTCTAAGGTGCCACTAAACTCATCCTTTAGTTGTTAATTTCTTTTTGAAGACCTGATGTTTGGTGACACTTTCAAATTGTACTCTATCTTATTACATACATTAAACTCAGTTATTTTAAATCGGTATGTATCTCCAACAAAATTTAGATTGCTTGCATACCTCTTCCTATCTGTTTTCTCTTTGGGTTTGATTAATGACTGTGTTTAGGACGTGTTTTTTAAGTTTTTATTAAATGCTGGACAGTATGTAGGAAAAAAAAATGTAGAAATGTAGAACATTTGGATGATATCTTCCTCCAAAAAGGATTTAGTGTGTTTGTTTTTGCCAGCCCCAAAGTATAGACAAATCATTTTATCAGGGCAAAACTGGCCTATTTTTAGTTTGTTCTCAATCATTTCTATGCAATGTTTGTAGAAATCTCCACTAAAAAAGACCTTGAGGATCATTCTTATTTGGGGTATCTGAAAACCACTTTTTATCTTTCTAGCACAATAAAATTTTGAAAATCATCGCTAAGCTATTTTTTAGTTTCTAAGCACCGAATCAGAGTTTCTCAGTGTCTTAGAGTTGGTAAATGCTAAGAGTAGAAACTATGTAGAATGTCAATGTCACTTTTCTGAAATTTGCTGTTTGGGCCTCTCACATTTTTAGGCTGTTACTTCATGATTAGTTTCTATGCTCAGAGCTGAGACTTGGTTGCTAATGTGAAAACGTGAAGGCAAATGAGCATTCATCCCAATGTACTTCCATTCTCTTTAGGAACTCAGTTCCTCCATTGCTTGTTGACTTAATCTTCAATAATTTTAAGTAGCTGTTTTTTGCTTCATTTGTTTTTCTCAGCTTTCATAGCTGATCTCATTGGAAGTATTTGTAATGTACCAAATACTACACTGCAGAATGGAATCAAGAGTAATAAATAGAGTTTGAAGTAAATGAAATAATGCTGAAGAGAAAAATAGAAAAAAGAAAATCTATACATTATGATTTTTGTATATTTAATATAATTTTGCAGGCCAAATGCATGGCATATAAGAAACTTTATAATCTGACTCTAAATTCTTCTCCAAAATTATTTCCCATCATGTCTCCTAAACCAAGCCAAAATTCTCAAGATTTCAAAAATATTTTATGCATTTCTTCAAATCTACATTTTTGCATGCTATTTTGTATGCATACAACTAAGCTTCTCAACTGGGAAATCCTGAATATTTGCATGCAATCAGTGGACTAAGTGTGTGATATTGATCCCACAGTTCATAGGGTAGCTGATCAGAGCCCAGGTGGCCAGAGAACACAGGGAAGTTGCTTCAGGCTGAGAGTCATTTTCTTATTTCTAAAATTGTGCCATAAAAATGTTAATATATGTGCCATGATATCAACAAATGTGGAAGCCGTGGCCAAGAACATCTGTATCCCCATATACAATCAACTTTTGTTCCATGAAAATTTTGCGCATTATTTAAGACCCTGCTCAAGTGTAATCTTTTTTTAACTCACTTTATTCATTTCTATAACAACATAATTTTGTAATTTTGTGGGCTTTTGATATTGTACCAAATATATGGGTCTTGAAGTTAGAAAAGCTAAATTTGAATCCTACACGAGGACTAATGGTCCTTGGTGAGTTTTCTCTGAGTGTCAATTGTCACATCAGGAAAATGAGGGAAATACTAACTATACTATTTTAAAAATACTTACAGAATGCATATTTTATACTAATCACTGAAGTGGGCATTGGATTAAAAGAGAGAATGTCTGTGAATATATAGCAACAACAAAGGAAATGACAAATTATAGTCACTTAATTTTAAATTTTACTTTTATTATTTTAAGATTAATAGATTAATAACAGTTGATGAAGGACTAGGAAATTCTGAATGTTAGAGCCTGAGTAAATACGCAAATTGTACCTTGCAAAATTAGGCCCTCTAAGCTCTTACTCTTCTATAGGTGAGTTGTAAATAGTCTTCTTTGACATCCTTTGCTCAAAAGATTTATTAACTGAGGTAGAGAATCATATGCATATTGTTTGCTCTTAATTTATAATTATCTTTATTGCAGTGGTTCATTCATTCTGCACTGTAGATTTTCAAGAATATAGGCCTCGAGTCAGGTAGATCTGGGGGTTGAATCCTGTCTCTACCATTAACTATTAGAGCTCTTCATTGCATGTTTATAGCACATTCATTGGGTAATGAACCAACCTAGGTTCAAACCTCCTCATCTATAAAAACTGATGTGATGATACATGCCTCAAAGGATTTTTGTGACGATAGGAGATTCTACACGTGAAATGACATGGTCTGGAACAGTCAATGTTCAATAACTTCTGTCTATTTTTATTATTTGAAACTTAGGCTCTTTTTTTCAGGGTCCTAATATATTGGCCAAGGAGCAATTTAATATATTTCTATCTTCCATTTCCATTTTCTAAAATCCTCAATTCCAGGTGAGGATGCTGGAAAAGATTTTCTTTCTTAAATGAATTTAGGCAGACCAGTTATTCGACATAAATCAAGTACCCCCTTGAGGTTCCTGGTTTTAAAAGCATGGGAATGTGGGTAGTCTTGGCTTTACTGTCTTTGTCCGGTGTGTAGGATGTCCTGGCAGTCCATCCACTTGAACTGAAATTTGGCCTTGGGCTGGGTTCTGTTCATTTCCTCCTAACTAGGTTTTCAGGCCAGGAAAATGTTGTAATAGAGTTTCTTCTCTCCAGAAAATCCCTAGAGATTCTTCCTCTTGGACTTGAGGGTAGACATTCAAATACTGCCTTCCTTGGATGTTTTTTAGTTTAATTGAGGATTAAATTTTTCAAATTGTCTGCCTTAATAAATATGTCCAACCCTTCTATTCATTCCTCATTTGAACCCAAGGTCAGGGGGCTGTTTATATTTGAGCTTCTTCCAGAAACCCATATTCTTTTCCTTTGTAACCTTTTAATCCAGTTTTTTTCTTTTTTAAGTGTTAAGATTTTTAGTTGCTTGCTGACTTTTCCGTTTATACCTTTAATCTTCTTTTATTTTTTATTTTAATATATGAACTAGGGCACAATGAGATTTCTTTTATAATGACATGAAAGGCAGAGAAAAATATAGTTTGGATCAATAACAAAATATTCAGGAAGTGGACATGGAAAAGACCCATTTTTAAGTTTAGCTGGTAAAAACATAAGCTTTTTACGGAAGGAGAAAGTGCTTCCAAAGGACAACCCTTGTAAAAGAAGAGACTCCCATGGCCCTGATTCACAGTCTATTTATTTTAGGCTTGTGTTTCTGAATGCAGTGTGAAAAATGGAAGAAGTAATGTGGCTCAATTTATTGTTGAGACCCAAAGGTCATGGAACAGAAATTTATAAACATGCTGAGGGATATATGTAATGGCACAAATGACTGCATTGCTTTTCAAAGAGTAATCCATACAAAGCACACTTGCTTATACATACTTCACTCATTGATATGGTTTGGTTCTATGTCCCTTCCCAAATCTCAGCTTGAATTTTAATCATCTCCATGTGTCAAGGGCAGGGCAAGGTAGTTGAGACATGGGCAGTTTCTCCTATGCTATTCTCGTGATAGTGAGTGAGTTCTTAGGAGATCTGCTGGTTTTATAAGGGGCTTCCCCCTTCACTCAACAATCATTCTCTCTCCTGTCACCCTGTGAAGAGGTGCCTTCTACCATGATTGTAAGTTTCCTGAGGCTTTCCTAGCCATGCAGAACTGAATCAGTTAAACCTCTTTTCTTTATGAATTACCCAGTCTCGTGTATTTCTTCATAGCAGTGTGAGAACAGACCGATGTACTCAACTATCTGAAATTTGTTGTTTTCTGATTGAAGGCACAGGGAAGGGTGAGGTACATACAAAGGATTACCCCAGAAATGCAGAGATGACCCTGGAAGAGCTTTATAATACTTCTAAGAAACTATAATAAAAGCACTACAGTTCATGGCTACAGAGGAGAGTATGTCTCTCTTCAGCTACGAGTTGCATGCTAAAAATTCAATCTATATAACCTAGAGCATTTTCCCTCCATTTTATAGAAAATATTCTAATATGCTATTTCAGTCACCTACACAGACACTGATTCTGATGAACAATGCAGTGAGACCTGAATTCCCTCTAGAGTAGTCAGTCCCTCCTGGAATTAGGGTTTCTGAAGGGTCTTGGATGGATATCCACATCCCCTTAGACTATGAAATTAGCAAGTTTCATTATTACTTCCTCTCTCTCTATTTCCATCCACCCTTCCAATTACTGCACATCCTATGACAGATCTAGCACATAGTCCATTCTTACATAATATGTGAAAATAATTAATTAAATGAGACTGATCCCTGTGCAGAGAAGAGGAGAATCAAAATACATGTGCAGGAAGCTATAGATCTAGCTTTCCATCCACCCTTATGCTCCCCTTCCACCTTCTCTTCTCCCTGTAATGTACATAAAGGAAGGCCTTATTTGTCACTTGGGATGGTTACCGGACCCTTCAAAAATGTTCTTAGGTGAGGTTTTATATTCCCTGAAGTTTGACATTTCCTGAACTTTTATTAGTTCTGATGACTGGGAAATTATCACCTGGTGAAATTTGTAAAATCAAAGTAGTCATAGGCCTCTCTTAAATACCATCTTTAAAATGCTATGCAGCCTGGCAAGCGAATTCTCTTTTATATATATTCCTTCTTGCAGAACAATTGCAATTCAATACTGGGAGGACTTCCAGAAAGATTTCATCAAATAATTAGCATGTTATTCAGAGATCTATAATGATATGTTAAGACTCAAGTACAGACACTTCTTTGGAATGATTGTAGTAGAAGAGAAATTCAAAACAGCCGGTAAGAATTTTTATAATTTTTATTAATAGTACCATAAATAGTTTGTTGGGTAGTAAATGGTACTTTCTTTATTGTTTCCAATATTTTGACTAATAAAATTTATGAGTACCATATTTAAATATATTTCAAATGCTATTACTACTGAAATATTTTTATATTGACCATGTTGTAGAGAGATAAGACTGTTTTGATCTGGGTAAAGAAAACTAAGCTCATAATTTTTAAATTTTTTATATTTTTATGGGTATATAGTAGGTATATATATATACTTATGCGTTACATAAGATATTTTGATGCATGCATGCAATGCATGATAATAACATCAGGATAAATGGGGTATCCATCACCTGAAGCATTTATCCTTTGTGTTATAGAAAATGCACTTGTACTATTTTTATTATTTTAAAATACACAATTAAATCATTTTTCACTATGGTCATCTCATTGTGCTAGCAAATAATACATCTTATTCGTTTTTTCTAACTATTTTTTTTTATCAATTAACCATCCTCACTTCCTCCAGTCCCCCACTACCCTGCCCAGTCTCTGGTCCTCATCCATCTACTCTCTATGTTAAGGAGTTAAATTATTTTTATGTTTAGCTCCCACAAATAAGTGAGAAAGTGTGGAACTTGTCTTTCTGTGCTGGACTTATATTACATAATATAATGACCTCCAGTTCCATCCATGTTGTTGCAAATAACAGGATCTCATTCATTTTTAAGACTGAAAAAGTACTTCGTTGTGTATATGTACCACATTTCCTTTATCAGTTCATCTGTTCATTGACATGTAGCTTGCTTCCAACACTTGGCTATTATGAATAGTGCTGCAATAAATAGGGGAGTGCAAATATCTTTGATATACTTAATTTCTTTATTTGGAGCATGTACTTAAAAGTGGAATTGCTAGATCAAATGGTAACTCTATTTTCATTTTTTTGAGTAACTTCCAAACTGTTCTCCATCGTGGGTATACTGATTTACATTCCCACCAACAGTGTAAGAGGGTTCCCCTTTCTCCAGATCCTTGTTAGCATTTGTTATTGCCCAACATTTGGATAAAAGCCACTATAACTGGGGTGAGACGATGCATCTCAATGTAGTTTTCAGTTGCATTTCTCAGATAATCAATGATGTTGAGCACCTTTTTATATACCTGTTTGCCATTTGTATGTCTTCTTTTGAGAAGTGTCTATTTAGATTTTTGCCCATTTTTCAAAAGAAATAGTTAGATTTTTTCCCCTATGGTGTTATTTGAGCACCTTATATATTCTGGTTATTAATTTGTCAGATGGGCAGTTTGAATATATTTTCTCCCATTCTGTGGACTGTCTGTTTACTTTGTCAATTAATTCCTTTCCTGTGGAGAAGCTTTTAACCTAATGTGATTACATTTTTCCAGTTTTGCTTTGACTGTCTGTGTTTGTGGTGTATTACTAAATAAATATTTGCCCAGTCAGTGTCCTACCGAGTTTCCCTAACATTTCCTTTCAGTAGTTTTATAATTTGAGGTCTTATATTTAAATCCTTAATCCATTTTGATTTTTTGTATGTGGTAAGAGGTAGTTCTAGTTTTGTTGTTTTGCATATGGATCTTCATTTTTTTCCAGCACAGTGTATTGAAGAGACTTTTCTTTCTCCAGTTTAGATTCTTACACTTTTGTCAAAGTGAGTTTAATGTAGATGTATGGATTTGTCTTTGGTTTCCCTTTTCTCTTCCACTTATCTATGTATCTGTTGTTATGCCAGTACTATGTTGTTTTGACTACTATTGCTCCATAGTATAAAGTCAGGTAATGTGATTCCTCCAGTTTCATTCCTTTTGCTCAGGATAGCTTTGACTGTTCTGGATCTTTTGTGTTTCTATATAAATTTTAGGGCTTTAAAAAAATATTTCTGTGAGGAATCTCATTGGTATTTTGATAAGGATTGCCGTAAATCTGTAGATTGCATCGGATAGTGTGGAGATTTTAAAAATATTGATTCTTCCTATCCATGAATATAGAATATCTTTCCATTTTTGTGTGTCTTATTCAATTTCTTGCATCAGCATTTTATAGTTTTCGCTGTAGAGATCCCTCACCTCTTTGGTTAATTCCTAGGTGTTTCATTTTATTTGTAGCGATTGTAGATGGGATTACTTTCCTAATTCTTGTCTCAGATTGTTTGATGTTAGCGTATAGAAATGATACTGATTTTTGTATGTTGATTTTGCATTCTGCAACTTTACTGAATTTGTTTATCTGTTCTAATAGTTTGTGAAGTCTTCAGGTTTTTCCAAATATAAAATTATGTTACCTGCAAACAAGTATAATTTGACTTCTTTCATTCTAATATGGATACTCTTTAATTCTTTCTCTTTTATGATTGCTCTAACTAGAATTTCCAGTACTATGTTGAGTAACAGTGGTGAAAGCGGGCATCCTTGTTGCATTGCAGATCTTAGAGGAAAGGGTTTCAGTTGTTCCCCATTCAGTATGATACTAGCTGTGAGTCTGTTGTATACGACTTTATTATGTTGAGTTATGTTCCTTCTATACCTAGTTTTTTCAGGGTTTTTATCATGAAGGGATGGTAAATTTTATCAAATGGGTTTCAGAATCAGTTGATATGATACTGTAGTTTTTATCCTTCATTCTGTTGATATGATATATCACATTGATTGATTTGCTTATGTTGAACCATCCTTGCTTCCCAGGGATAAATTGCATTTTGTAATGACAAGTAATCCTTCTAATATATTGCTAAATTTAGTTTTCCAGTGTTTTGTTAAGTATTTTTTATCAATATTCATAAGAGATTTTGTCCTATAATTTTCTTTTTGATGTGTCTTTATCTGGTTTTGATATCAAGGTAATATTGGCCTCATAGAATGGGTTTGGAAGTATTCGCTTCTCCATTTTTTTAAAATAGTTTGAGTAGAGTTGGTATTATTTCTTCTTTAAATGTTTGGTAGAATTCAGCAGTGAAGTCATTGGGTACTGAGATTTTTTTTCCTGGGAGAATTTTTATTATGGCTTTGATCTCATTACCTGTTATTTGTATGTTAAAGTTTTGAATTTATTCATGGTTCAATATTGGTAGATTTATGTCTAGGAATTTATCCGGTTCTTCTAGATTTTTCAATTAATTGGCATATAGTTGTTTATAATGGCCACTAATCATCCTTTGAATTTTGGTGGCATCAATTCTCATTTTTTGTCTTTGATTTTATTTATTTAGGTGTTTCTTTTTTTTCTTAATCTGGCTAAGGGTTTTGCAATTGTTTATCTTTTCAAAATACTAACTTTTTGATTCTTTTGTATTGTTTTCTTCATTTCAAGTTCATTTATTTTTGCTCTGAGATTTATTATTTATTTTCTTCTACTAATTTTGGGTTTGGTTTGCTGTTGCCTTTTTAAATTCTTTAATGTACACAGTTAGATTATTTGAAGGTTTTTTTTCTTATTTTAGTCTAGGTAGGCATTTAGAGCTATACACTTCTCTCTTAGGTTGTTCTTTTGCTATGTCCTGTAGGTTTTGATATGCTGTGTTTTCTTTATATTACTTGTTTCCCAAAATTTTTAATTTCCTTCTTAATTTCTTCACTGACCCAGTGGTATTCAGGATCATATTGTTTAATTTCCATATGTGTGTATAGTTTCCACATTTCTTTTGTTATTTATTTCTAGATTTGTTCCATTGTGGTCAGAGACAATACTTGATATTATTTCAGTTCTTTCTAATGTTTTAAGACTTGTTTTGTGACCTAACATATGATCTGTCCTTGAAAATGGTCCATGTGCTGAAGAAAAAAATATGTATTTTACAGTCATTAGATAAAGTGTTCTGCAAATATCAGGTCCATTTGTTCTATAGTATAGATTAAGTCCAAGGTTTCTTTGTTGATTTTCTTTCTGAATGGTCTGTCCAATGTTGAAAGTGGGTTGTTAAAGTCACCAGTTGTTATCATATTGGAGTCTTTTTCTCTCTTTAGCTTTATTCTTATAAATCTGAGTGCACCAGTGTTTGGTGCATATATATTTAATCCTTTTCTCATCTGCCCCAAGAATACTTGCCAGCAGATTTTGCAGCTGCCATGGTTACCCCAAGATAACATGGACATAAAATTATCTCACTTCTATTGTTATTTTTGGATTGCTCTAGTATATCAACATTGAACATAAGACATTATTTTATTTATAGCATTCTGTTTTTAGTTGCGTGATTTGGTTTGGCTTTGTGTCCTCACTCAAATCTCATCTTAGGTTGTTATCCCCATATTCCTCATCTGTCGAGGGAAGAACCCAACAGGAGGTTACTGGATCATGGGGTTGGTTTCCTCCAAGCTGTTCTCATGAAAGTGAGTGAGTCCTCATGAGATCTGTTGGTTTTATACTTGTCTGGCATTTCCCTTGGTCACTCTTTTCTCTCCTGCTGTCATGTGAAGAAGGCCCTTGCTTCCTTTTCATGTTCTGCCATGATTGTAAGTCTCTTGAGACTTCCTGATCCATGTGGATCTGTGAGACAATTAAACCTCTTTCCTTTATAAATTACCCAGTCTCAGGTATTTCTTTGTAGCAGTGTGAGAATGGACTAATAAATAGTGGCATTTCCATTTACAAAATGTAGTAATTCTTGTTGCTGAAAATGTCAGGCCCTGGAAAATGTGACATTTCATGTGATGTTAACATCATTCTTGAACAGCTTTTGGTCAAAGATTCATTTGAGCAATCTGATTTTTCTGAAAGGAATGATTCTGATATTAGTTCTGTTTAGAAATAACTCCAAAAACAGTTTTTACATTTTATTTTTACATTGAAAATCAGTCAGATTTGCTTCAGCCTCAAAGAACATGTTTGTGTAAAATTACATGAGTGCTGGCAATGAGCTGCACTGTTTTTTCTACATAGGAATAGGATTAAAATTGTTATATCCTCTTCCTGAATCAACTCTCTTATCATTATACAGCGAACTTCTTTGTTTCTTCTTATGATCTTTGTCTTGAAATCTATATTTTCTGATATAGCTATTTTTACTCTGTTTTGGTTTCCATTGATATGGAATTTCTTCTATTTTTTTTTAATTTTCAGTCTATGTGTGTTTCTGTAGGTGAAGTATGTTTCCTGTAGGCAACAGATCACTAGGTCTTGGTGGTAGTGGTGGTGGTGGTGGTGGTTTAATTTATTCAGCCACTCTATGTCTTTTGATTGGACAGTTTATTTCATTTACATCCAATATAATTATTGATAAGTAGGACCTACTCCTGCCATTTTGTTGTTTTCTGGTTGTTTTGTGGTCTTCTCTTCTTTCTTTTTTTCCTTCCTGTCTTTTTTAGTGAAGGTGATATTCTCTGGTGGTATTTCATTTCTTGTTTTTTATTTTTTGTGTATCCATTGAATGGTTTTTGACTTGAGGGTACCATGAGGCTTGGAAATACTATCCTATAACCCATTATCTTAAGCTGATAACAACTTAACATTGATTGCAAAGTGAAATAAACAAATTAAGAAAAAACAAAACTAATAGAAGTTCTATACCTTAACATCATCTCCCTGCTTTTTAACCTTTTGTTGTTTCTATTTACATCTTGTTGTACTGTCTATGTCTCAAAAAGTTGTTGTAGTTATTCACTCTAGGCCTTGGTTTTTTTACATGTAAAATAGAAATAACAGAGTTCCAAAATTGCAGAATTGTTGTAGAAAGGTATTATAAGGGTTGTATGTATGATGTGCTAGGCATAGAGTTTGACACTGCTGAAGCACAGAAACAGTGAGAAAATTATGGCAGTGAAAGGATTCTGATTAATGCCTGTCTCACAATGTTAGAGCTTTAAAAAATAGAATGTAGTGCCCACTAACAAGAAAGAACACTTATACGTTGAGGTCCTGCAAAAAGATCTTTCCTATATTTAGGAACATACCAGAAATAAGCCAGCTAGGTCAATCACTTTGAAATCTAAACTAAAATTGTTTTACATTTTAATTGAGATAACTAAACTCACCCATACTATAATTGTTTGCCAGATAAAAATTAAATATCTGATACATAAAGAGTCTATACATTTTTATATGCAATGTTTAGCACACAACAAAAACAATTACCAGGCATGCTAGAAAATAGAACCAAATTATTGAAAACCAGGACAACAAAAGAACAGAAAATAGAAACAGTCACAAAGGTAATCTAGATGTTTAATCAAATGTGAATTTTTAAATATGATTAAAATATTCAAAAATAGCTACAAATGGAGAGTTTCACTATAAAAGAGAAATCTATAAAATCAAGTGAAAAATTTGACAACTGAAAACTCCAATAATTAGAATTAGGCATTAAATAATAGAAACTCTAAACAGAGTAATGCAATAAAAGTCACATCTCATTATGGGTTAGAAAAACTTTTCAAAACCAAAATCTAGGAGATCTTTTTCAAAGCAGACAGGTAAAACAATCATATTACTTTCATAGGTGCAGTAGTAAGGCTGAGAGTCACTGTTCAGCTGACAAAAGACAGTAGAATGACATCTTTAAAATGCCAAAACAGTAGTAGCAACCAAGCAGTCTATAAACAAAAGTGATCTTTGCAAACAAAGGCAAAATACATAGATTTTTTTTTAAAGACAAATATGCATTGGCAAGAAAGTACATAAAGCTAGTATTTCTGGAAAGTGGTATACTAATTTGAAATATAGTTTAATAAATGGTAAATCTTGTAATGTTTGGGGTAACCACAAAAATGAGGAATGCATAACAAACAGAGGGGACGTAAAATAAGAACATATATAGATTAAAGAAAAATAAAGAGGATAGAAAAGAACAAAACTACAAATAAAATTTAAAAGCCATAGTAAAATGCTGGCTTGAAATACCAATATATCAGCAAAACTTGAAATGTAAATTAACTAGGCTGAGTGCAGTGGCTCATGTCTGTAATCTCAGCACTTGAGGAGACTGAGGTGGGAGGATTGCTTGAGCCCAGAGGCTCAAGGTCAGCCTGGGCAACATAGCAAAACCCTGTCTCTACAAACAACAACAACAAAACCTACAAAAATTGGCCAGGCATGTTACCACATATGTGTAGTCCCAGCTATTCAGGAGGCTGACGCACTAGGGCCCAGGAAGTGGAAGCTGCAGTGAGCCAAAATTGTGCCACTCCATTTCAACCTGGATGACAGAGCAGGATCCTGTCACAAAATTTAAAAAAAAATGTAAATTTTTTTTTTTTTGAGATGAAGTCTCACTGTGTCACCCAGGCTGGAGTGTAATAGCATGATCTCAGCTCACTGCAACCTCTGCCTCCTAGGTTCAAGCGATTTTCCTATCTCAGGCTACTGAGTAGTTGGTACTACAGACATGTGTCACCACGCCTGGCTAATTTTTGTATTTTTTAGTAGAGATGGGGTTTCATCATATTGGCCAGTCTGGTCTCAAACTCCTGACCTCGTGGTGATCTGCCCACCTTAGTTTCCCAAAGTACTGGGATTATAGGCGTGAGCCTCTGGGCCCAGCCAAATAATTGTAAATTAACTAAATCTTCCATCTAAAACTCAACATTATCAGACTGTATAAAACAAAAGAAGTCAACTATATGCTGTCTAAGATATAGCCCTTGAATGTTTAGAAGTACAGTTATTGGCCCAGTCATAGTGATTCACTCCTCTAATCCCAGCACTTTGGGAGACCGAGGCAGGCAGAACACTTGAACTTGGGAGTTCAATACCAGCATGACCAATATGGTGAAACCCCATCTCTACTAAAAAAAAACACAAAACTAGCCAGGCATGGTGGTGGCCACCTACAATCCCAGCTACTTAGGAGGCTGAGGGAAGAGAATCACTTGAACACGGGAGGTGGAAGTTGCAGTATGCTGAGATGGAGCCATTGGACTCCAGGCTGGGCAACGAGATTGAAAATCCATCTCAAAAAAAAAAGAAAGTAAAATTATTGGACATGCACCACATGTACTCTAAACAAAAGAAAAGCTAATTTGGCTATCTGATAGAACAACTTTAAAGCAGGAAATATTATTACTAGACACAGAGAGAGCCATTTTCTGATGAAGTTATCAATCCAACAGGAAGATATGCAATTCTAAATTCTGCACAATTTTAAAAGTAAATTATGGACATTTATTTTGCGATATTCCTGGTACCTTCTTTTTGTAACTGATAGAAAAATGCAGGCAAAAATTATAATGTTAAAGAAGATTAAGAACATGATTTTCCCATAGTCAGTGTTCAGTTGTGCTATAACTTTACTGGATGTACAGAATCCATCTGGTCCCATCTGCAGAATTCCTTTGGGGTTGTGGGAGAGTCTACATAATGCGTAAGAAAATTGCTAATAATCTGCCCACTGTGCTGTGAGTGAAATATAACCTTGTCCCTGGCCTAGAAGTCTCATGTCTTCTGCCGTTCCACACTAACAGGTTATAGGGTATCTAATTTATTAACTTGCAAGTAAGTAAAATCCTGGATTACCCCATCACATTTCATTATTGAATTAGTTATGTTTATTACTTATTACTTTTAAAATTATTGTGTTGATCACTTACAAATATTGCTTGTTATTTTCCTACTGAAATGTAACTTCCTTGAAATCAAGTGCAGAACCATATTTTATTTCTGGATTTATGCCCAGTCACTAGATTAACTTTGGGGCATAATAAAACACTTAATAAATATTTATTGAATAATCAAATGAATAATAAACAAACTTTATCACAAAATAGTAAGCACCTAAAATTAGATACATTTAAGTTCCATGCTGAGAATGAAAAGCTATATTAGATGATATCTATGTTCCCTTCTATTAAAATTCTATACTTCTATGATTGCTATAAGCAACCAGTAATGTAATGAATTATAAAAAGAGGCTTTAAAATATATTTATGATAAATACTTAGTAATCCCACTTCCAAATAACTCAGGAGCAGGATGGTATAATTATTTTTCATTAATTAGCATTTGCAAATGTGTTTTTAGATACTATATTTCTTTAATGTCATGTGTGTGAACTTATGTGTAAACTGGAGGAGTTGTAAGGATAGAGTAAAATAAAATGATTTTTTACATCTGGATTGATATATCTGGTAGAGTGGTGAAATGTTTTAAAGGGGGTATAATTTTTTTCCCTTTGATATGGACTTTTTGACACTTGAGTGAAAAATATGAAAATTCATTTATACCTTAGTGAATGGTTGGCAGAGAAGCAAGATTGTTGCAGATATTTTAACTCCAGGGAGTAGGTGGGTTTGACAGCTGGGAGGAAGAGGTTAGAGCTCATCGCTAGGGTAGAGTGGGAGGAAATTAAAATTCAGAGGTGGGTCAGAACATCTTTAAGAAGGAGGAAGATTTTGGCAAGTGACTAGATAAAGTTCCAGCTGGGCTGGTTAGTGAGTAAAGTGGTGCAGAATAGTGGGCTGTACCTGGGAGGAAGTTCAGTTCAGTCATTCATTGCATAGGATTAACTTAGGTAAAATAAAACAATTCTAAAGGCTCTTTCTGTGATGGGAAGTGTAGGGACTAGGAAGAGACAACTCTTATTTCCTTAAGGTTTTTCTGTTTTTTCTAATTACCTAGAAAGCCATGTTTATGTTGCCTAAAACATTGTAGTCAGAATCCAACTATCTCCAGTACCTAAACTAAATAAACCTTTGATGTTAAACTCACTGTTTCAGACTTCAGCATGACAAGCCATAGCTCTATTGAAAAGACAGTGAAATAATTAATTCATTTTCTTTTTTGCCTCCTCTTGAATCATCAGCAGTCATAATTTTAATTCCAAATTTTTAGAGAACGCTAAAAGAACAATTATTTTCTTAGTGTCAACTTATTCCAGATTTCCTCAGAAGCAGTCAACTGCCATGACATAACAAGGAAAAAAGCAAAAATGGAAATTTATATTATATAATTTCTTATAGTAATAGTCTTATTTTTATGTTATAGCAAGATCTTTCTATATCCTTTTCTTTAAAAAATTGAATTTTTGATTTCACGAACAGATCACAGTGATAGAATAAAAAGATTGGTCACAAACTATCATGTAAATAAAATATTTCTGGTTTGCCTCCTGATTAAATCTACTTAAAAAGAAGAAAAACTATTTTTAAATTAAAAATTATTCTTAATAGTATTGGAAAATGAAAACAAGTGCCTTTAATTCTTGCCTGACCTGACACAAAAGGTAACACACATAACATAGCATCCTGCACTTGTAGATGAGAGAGGAATTTCTGTAAGATACAAAGCAATTATAATCAGACTGACAAGAAACTGCAGCATAATGAGGCATAAAACACTTTAAGACAGCCTATCTATGGTGGAAGATAAAGCAAAGTAATTAAATGTAAGGAGCAGCTTGATACCCCTGGGATCTGCTGAGATAATGAATTGTAAACTTTGCAGGAATTACTGGCTGACTAGACCATTCCCTGTCTCTTATTGGACAAGTTAGAGGAAACAAAGGTATTTGGACAATGTCTGAGGTAGGTAGCAACTCTTTAAAAGGAGTTTGAGTGGTTGGGCGTGGTGGCTTACACGTGTAATCCCAGTGCTTTGGGAGGCTGAGGCGGGAGGATCATGAGGTTAGGGACCATACTGGCTAACACAGTGAAACCCCGTCTCCACTAAAAATACAAAGAAATTAGCCGGACAAAGTGGGACATGCCTGTAGTCCCAGCAACTCAGGAGGCTGAGGCCGGAGAATTGCTTGAACCTGGGAGGCAAAGGTTGCAGTGAACCGAGATCGCACCACTGCACTCTAGCCTGGGAGACAGAGCAAGACTATGTCTCAAAAAAAAAAAAGGAGATTGAGCTTCTATGTGCAGAAGACAAACTAGAGTTACACCTCATCCAGGTATATTCTATTCATTTTCCATTATCAATTATGCAAATTCCTGTAATCAGAAACAGTTCTAATAAAATTTGAACAGGTGTTTTCAAATGTGACAATGATCATATGATAATAAATCACTAAATACAGAAAAATCCCACAATCATCATAACATAGAAGGAAGTTTCCGTAATAAAAATTGGCATCATACATGAGTACACATACAACAAAATCCTAAGACAAATGAATAGAGAAAGAACTACATATTGAAATGTCACAGTAAAATGCAGAACTCTGAGGATAAAGAGTAAAGTTAAAGCTTGTAAAGAGACAAAAATTAGTTACTACAATAGAACAAGAATTATATTTGAATAAGGCTTACTTGTCAGCAGCAGATGCTAGAGCACATAAAGTAGTATATAAAAAATTCAGGAAATATGATTGTGAATTTAAATCTTAGTCTTCTATCCACCCAAACCATTAATAAATGAAAAGAGTGAAATAAATATATCATAAAACACATAAATACTCATAAACTTCCCCAAACCCAGACATTCCAAAAAAAAAAAAAAAAACAACTAGGAGATTATTTCTAGCAAAATTCAAAATAAATCCAATAAATAAGACTAAAAGTCGTAATAGACATATGGTAAGGAAAAGCACTAAATTTTAAGTGTATGTAGCAGTTTGTTTCTAATGTAAAATATAATAACATATGGATATAAAATCAAGATTCATGAAGCCTGGGAGTGAAGAGAAATGGAGAAATAAAAATATGCAAACTGTTGAGAAAGAGAAAGTTGGTTTAAGTGAGAGACTATTGCTTAATCCTAGACTTGGTAGAACAATTTAAGGACAGATCTATATAATAAAAAGCATAATTTTCATTAGCACACCAGATATCAATAGGTACCCTCAAAATAACTTGAAAAAAATGAGGAAAACAATAAAACAACAAAAGGCAGAATGGACTAAAACCTATCAAGAGCACAGCAAATACAAAATATAATACATAATTGCAGAAATATTTCCAAATACAAAAATAGTCAAAATTTACAGAGGTGAAATAAAATCTATTAAAAATTTCAGATTCACAGATTGTCTGAATATTATCCTAAGAATATATACTTACACAATATCTACTGATACCATAAAATTGTGAAATAAGAAGTAACTTTGCAGAAGGAAAAAAGAAGATAGAGCAATAAAAATAAGTTAATTGAATATATTACAGTGTGAAATTATTAAATGGAAAAAAGGAAAATTATTTCTGATAAAAGATATACTTTATCAAGATGTTCCAGGAATTAACCTAATAGTTTTGAAAAATTCAAGGAGTTTTAACATATAAAAATGTCTAGGGAAATGTAAGACAAATGACAAACATCATTATACAAATATATACACATGTATACACACATATACATACATACCCTATATTCTTAGAACAAAACGTTGCTTTCAAAAATGTGAGGAATTCACCAGTTAGTTAGGCACTAAACCATAGACCAAGTAAATCTCCATAGATTTCAAAAAAACAGAAACAATGCAGCCTACATTATCTTTGTAAAATCACTAAGTATCTACTCATTAATCTTAAAATATTATTTTATCAATTGGGATAAAGAAGAAAATAAGATTAAGAAACTTTTTAGAAATGAGCAAAGATGGAATACTATGTATTAAAATCTTTTGGAAGTGATTGAAATAATGCTTATAACAAAATGTTTATGAATGAGTTTATTTTAAAAATGCAAAAATGTAGGCCAGTCAAGGTGGCTCATCCTATTATCCCAGAACTTTGGGAGTCCAAGGCAGGAGGATTACTCGAGCCCAGGAATTTGCCCCTGTCTGTCCAGAATTTGAGACTAGCCAAGGCAACATGCTGAGACACAATCTCTGCAAAAATAAAAATATTATCTGGATGTGGTGGTGCATGCCTGTAGTTCCAGCTATTCTGGGGGTGCTGAGTTGGAAGGACAGCTTGAGCCCAGGAGGATGAGGCTACAGTGAGCCATGATCTTGCCTCTGCATCCCAGATTGGGTAATAGAGCAAGACTCTCAAAAAAAAGGACAAAAGCACATGATGGATCGTGCCCGTAATTTCAGCACTTTGGGAGGCCAAGGTGGCTGGATCACAAGGTCAGGAGATGGAGATCATCCTGGCTAATGCAGTGAAACCCTGTCTCTACTAAAAATGCAATAAATTAGCTGGGTGTGGTGGTGTGTGCCTGTAGTCCTAGCTACTGTGAGGCTAAGGCAGGAGAATCACTTGAACCTGGGAGGTGGAGGTTGCAGTGAGCTGAGATTGCACCACTACACTCCAGCCTGGATGACAGAGTGAGACTTTGTCAAAAAAAAAAAAAAAAAGGACAAAAGGACGAAACTCCCTCAAAACAACAACAAAAATAAATGTAAAAATGCATTATCCAAGTTTCATATTGATGCAGGATTTTTTCTTGACCCCTTCATTGGACTTGCATCAGGGTTGCCCCATTTACTCAACCCGTCGTGCTCAGCCTCTTGCAAGAGGGAGCACATGAGCAAGTGATTGCAGGATCTAGCTGGCTGCTTTAGGTATCTGCCTGAGCAGGCTCTGGGCAGGCTCTACTGTGGTGCCCAGGTGGGGGTCCTGTGACCTCTCAAGCCTCTAACTCTACCATCCATTGATAGTGGTGTGTTATCTGCTCAGTGGGCCTCTTGCCTCATCACATGGGGCACCTGCCCTCCACCAGTGAGGGCAAAGGGCCAGTGTGATAGCCTTTTTTGGGTACCTGGACTCAGTGAGTTCTGAGCTGTTGTCCAGCATTCAAGAATGAGGTTGCACAGACATTTGAAGGATGATGGAGGTGGAGAATTTTATTTAGTGATGAAAATGGCTCTCAGTGAAGAGGAAAGCTAGAGAAGGGACAGGATGTGCAAATAATTTTCCCTGAAGGCTGGCTGGCTCTAGCTGGCTCGTTGGCATTAAGCTGTCTCTCCTCTGAAGTCCAGCCATCCCTATGAAGTCACATCACCTGTCTCCAGTCAAGGCGGTTCTCTCTCCCTACCGGCTGACTCTGGGGTCTTTATAGGCACAGTATAGGGGCCAGGGTGGGCCATAGATAGTTTTGGAAAAGGCAACATTTGATTGTTAAAAAGACATTATTCAGAAAGAACCAATCTGGAGATAGCAGGCCAACAGGGATTGAAGTTCTCACTCTGGGCCATGGGTTTCAGGCTTTTCAGCTTGAAAGTAGGGTTATACCAGGAACCTACCCCTGTCTGTCCAGAATTTCTTTGCCTCCTGCCTTTATCAATATCAAGAAAGTAGAATATAAAACATATAAAGCAGAAGAAAGAAGTAAATAACACAATTTTCAATAATACTAAATAGATGCTCTGTGGCAAGACTAATAACAATAAAATGCTAAGTAAAAAACAATAAAATACATGAAGTAAAGTTAGAAATGAGAAGTTAAGGAGAGACAATCCAAGATGGCCGATTGCTAACATCCCGCGATTGCAGTTCTCAGTGAAGGCACGGAGAACTACAGGATGCCACACTTTCGGACAAATGCTGGTCACTCACGGAGCAGAAGATCCCCAGTGGATAAAACACACGGGTTGCCAGCGCGACTCTCATGGCCGGCACAGTTGTTCTGCCGACACCTAGGCGCGGTAGCTCTTGGAGCAGAGTAAACAGGTTTGGAGGACCCGCGTGGGCCCCCAGCAAAACACCAGAGCCCCGCGCAGCAGCTGTGATGGCACCTTGGCGCGGCAGCGCTCGGCACAGAGTAAACGGGACAGGTTCCCCTTCTGACCAAGGTTTGGAGCCCCGGGAAGGCAGAGTCGCCTACTATGGACACAAGAAGGAAGCCCGACAGGAGAATCCTGGGCAGAAAAGCACCATCAGTTTTAACGCAGCTGCTCTGGCTCTGGGAACTAACAACCTGGACGCCCACTCAAGAGACCTAATCTGAAAGTTGGTAAATTCAAAGACGACAGGAGAATAAATTTACAATGATGGCAAGAAACCAGTGTAAAAAAGCTGAGAATACTCAAAGTCAGAACACCTCTCCCTCTAAAGACGATCACAGTTCCACATCGACAATGGAACAAGGCTTGATGGAGATGAGCGCATCCCAGTGCTAGAATCACACTTCAGGGAATGGATAATAACAAACTTCGGCGAGTTAAAAGAACATGTTGTAGCCCAATGTAAAGAAACTAGGAACTTTGAAAAAAGGTTTGATGAAATCCTATTGAGAATAGACAACTTAGAGAGGAGTATGAGTGAATTAATGGAACTGAAGAATACAATACAGGAACTCCGAGACGTATGCACAGGTTTAAACATTCTAATTGTTCAAGCAGAAGAAGGGATATCAGAGCTCAAAGTCCAACTTAATGAAATAAAATGTGAAGAAAAGATTAGAGAAAAAAGGATAAAAAGGAAAGAGCAAAGTCTCCAAGAAATGTGGGACTATGTGAAAAGACCAAATTTACGTTTGATAGGTGTACCTGAATGCGACGGAGAGAATGAATCCAAGCTGGAAAATACCCTTCAGGATATTATTCAGGAAAATTTTCCTAAACTAGCAAAGCAGATCAATATTCAACCCCAGGTAATACAGAGAACACCACAAAGATATTCCTCAAGAAGAGCAACCCCAAGGCACATAATCGTTAGATTCACCAGGGTTGAAATGAAGGAGAAAATACTAAGGGCAGCCAGAGAGAAAGGTCAGGTTACCCACAAAGGCAAGCCTATCAGACTTACAGCAGATCTCTCAGCAGAAACTCTACAAGCCAGAATAGAGTGGGGGCCAGTATTCAACATCCTCAAAGAACAGAACCTTCAGCCTAGAATTTCATATCCAGCCAAACTAAACTTCACAATTGAAGGAAAAATAAAATCTTTTATGAACAAGCAAGAACTCAGAGATTTTATTACCACCAGGCCTGCTTTACAAGAGCTTCTGAAAGAGGCATTACACACAGAAAGAAACAACCAGTATTAGCCTTTCTAAAAATATACCTAAAAAGAGCACCAACATAAAGAAGAATTTACACCAACGAATGGATAAAACAGCCAGTTAACATCAAATGGCAGTAACCCTAAATTTAAATCGACTAAATCCCCCAATCAAAAGACACAGCCAAAACCCAATGGCATGTTACATCCAGACCTGTTTCACATGCAAGGATACAAAAGGCTCAAAACAAAGGGATAGAGAAAGATTTACCAACCAAATGGAGAGCAAAAATAAATAATAAATAAATAAAAAGCAGGAGTTGCAAATCTCGTATCGGATAAAATAGATTTTAAGGCAACAAAGATACAGTGGTAAAAGGATCAATGCAACAACAAAAGCTAACGATCCTAACACCCAAATACATAAAGACTTAGACTCAATGAGACAGAAAATTAATAAGGATATCAAGGACTCAAACTCAGATCCGGAACCAGTAAACCTAATAAATATTTATAGAGCTCCCCACTTCAAATACACAAAATATACATTCTTGTCAATACCACATCACACCTACTCATAAGTTTAAGTGAAACATTGATTGGCCATTATTAATACCCAATTTTTTTCAGAATAAAAAAATATTTCCATTTACTCTCCCTCTTTCTCTTCCTCTTTCTTCCTCTCCTTTACTTATTTTTTTTTCTTTCCTTCTCTCAAAAAAAGAAATCAACTTGTAAACCTCTAGATCCAGGTCGGCAATGTCTGTCTCATTGCTTGATTTCCTTCCTTCCCTTCCCTCCTCCCCCCTCCCTCCCTCCCCCTTTCTTCTCTTCCTTCCTTTCTTCATCCCTTCCTGCCTCCCTACCAACCTCCTTCCCTCCCTTCCTGCCTTCCTCCCAAAAAAAAAAAAAAGAAATGAGAAGTTAAGCATAATTACAGATATGAAGTTATTTTAAATTTAAAAAATAAAATATATGATGGAATGTGCTATGGGTTAAATTGTGTACCCCCAAAATTAATATATTAATGTCCAAACCTCAGTACCTAAGAATGTTAACTTATTTTGAGATAGGTTCTTTACATAGGCAATCAAGTTAAAAATGAGGTGATTAGACTTAAATCTAATATGGCTGGCATCCATACAAAAAGATGAAATCAGAACAGAGACAGACACATGTAAAAAGAAAATGATATGAATAGACATATGAAGATTGCTATCTACCCACAAGGAAAGAGGCCTACAAGAGACTACTTCCTTAGAGTCTTCAGAAGAATCCTGCCACCATATTGATTTTGGACTTTTAGGTTCCAGAACTAGGACTTTATAAATTTCTGTGATTTAAGCCACTCCATTTATGATAGTTTGTTATGACAACCCTAACAAACTACTACACCCTGTATGTATGCTAATGTATTTGAAAATATATACAAAACAGATGATATCTGTGAATACTTAAATGTCATCTAAATCATCCTTACAATTGGCTCAAGAATTAGAGAAGATATAGAGTAGAAAATTTCAACATACCAATAACCACTGAAGAAATAAAAGACTGCTGAAAGTCAACATAAAGACATCCAGATCAGATAATTTTATGAATGAGTTCTATTCAAATAGATTATTCTAATATTTTATACACTGTATTAAATAGTAGAAATAGATGTCAATAGATGTAAAGTTTCCCAGTTCTTCTTACAATATTAGCATAATCTTGAAAGAAACCAAAAATATCCACAAAAAAACAAAAATACCTATTGGTCAATTTTACTTATTAACTTGAATAAAAATGCTCTATAGACTGTTGGCAAATTGTATCAAGCAATATATTTAAGTAAAAATACAACACCAACAATAGCTTCTTTCAAGAATTTAAGAATGTTTGAGCATAAAGAAATAGAGTAAGTCACAGTGGGAAAGGATTGAAGAAAAATAATATGATCTTCTCTATACATGGCACACCAAACAAAAAATACAAACTTAATTTTAATAGAATTTTTCTAGCCAGACTGCAATAGAATGAAACTTTATTAACATGATAAATTTTATCTAATAGAAACCCAGAAAGCAATGTGCAAATAGTGAACTAGTGTAAAGAATCTCATTTAACTTAAGAATAAGATTGATGCCTGTTATCACCACTACTCATTAGCATTGCAGTGAGATTCTAGGCAGTGAAATAATTTTTTTTAAAAAAAAGCATTGAGGTATAAATATTAGAAGGAAACATATTTTTTAGAAAGGAAAAAATTATCATTGTTTGCAGATCAGATTTCTTCATAAATGTATTAGTTTCCTAGAGCTACAATAAAAAGTACTATAAACCAGATAGCTTAACACAACAGGAATTTATTTTCTCACAGTCTTGTGGAATAGAATTGGAAAATGAAGATGTATTCAGAGACATGCTCCTACTCAGGGCTTTAGGGAAGAGTTCTTTCTTGGCACTTCATAGCTCATGATGATGACATAGAATCGTTGCGCATGGATCACAAGGATTGATTGCATCACTCCAGTTTCTGCCTCTCTGGTCATAAAGCATTCTCTCTGTGTTTCTGCCTTTACACAGCCTTTGCTCTTCTGGGTTCACGGTAAAAGGTACAGTGACTTCCCATATATCTCCTGCCCCTCCTTATGCATAACCTCCCTCGTTATCAACATTCCCAGCGATAGTGATACATATATTACAGAGGATGAGCTTACTGGTATGCATCATTCCAGCTAAAGTTCATAGTTTACATTAGGGTTCATTCTTGGTGTTGCACATTCAGTGGCTTTGTTTGTTGGCTTTATGGAGATACAACTGACAAATAAAAATTGTATATATGTAAGGTATACAATGTGATTTTTTTTTTGAGACAGAGTCACACTCTGTAGCCTAGGCTGGAGTGCAGTGCAACCTCCTCGACTCACTGCAACCTCCGCCTCCTGGGTTCAAGGGATTCTCCTGCCTTGGCTTCCTGAGTTGCTGGGATCACAGAAGTGCTCCACCACTCCCAGCTAATTTTTGAATTTTTAATAGAGACAAGATTTCTCTATGTTGGCCAGGCTGGTCTTGAACTCCTGACCTCAGGTGATCCACCCATGTTGGCCTCCCAAAGTGTTGGGATTACAGTGTGGCCACAATGTGATGTTTTTATATGTGTATACATTGTGAAATGATTTCCACAATCGAGCAAAATAACATATCCGTCATTTCACTAGTTGCCATAGTTTTTTGTGGTGAGAACATTTAAGATCTACTCCCTTAGCAAATTTCAAGCATACAGTAAAATATTATTAACTATCGTCAACAGATTGTACATTAGATTTCCAAAATTTATTCATGGCACATAACTGAAACTCTGAACTGTGCCCAACATGTCCCAATTGCCCTGTCTCCCCACCGGCTCCTGATAATCAACATTCTGCCCCTATGCTTCTATGACAATAGCACCTGTAATCCCAGCTCTTCTGAAGGCTGAAGCATGAGAATTGCTTGAACCTGGGAGGTGGAAGTTGCAGTGAGCCCAGGTCGCAAAAATTAAAAAAAAAAAGAATTTAATACATACATTAAAAATAATTCTTGATAAGTGAGTACCTTCAATTGCCATTTTGTTAATTGTTTTCTGAATATTTTGAAGTTTCCCTTCCTTCCTTCATCTTTCTTTCTCTTTCTTTCCTTCCTTACTTCTCTTTCCTTCCTTCCTTCCTTCCATCTTTCTTTCTCTTTCTTTCCTTCCTTCCTTACTTCTCTTTCCTTCCTTCCTTTCTTCCTTCTCTTTCTTTCTTTCTTTCTTTCTTTCTTTCTTTCTTTCTTTCTTTCTTTCTTTCTTTCATTCATTCTTTCCCTCTTTCTTTCTTTCTTTTTCTGTCCTCCTTTGTGATTTCATGACTTTTACAGTGGTATGTTGTGATTTCTTTCTCTTTATCTTTTGTGTATCTGTTAGGTATTTTTTTCTGTATGGTTACCATGAGGCTTACATGAAGCATCTTATAGTTATAATAATCTATTTTAATTTTTAATAACAACTTAGCTTGACTCACAAAAATTCTAAAATTTAACTTCTCTTCCCCCAATATTTTATGTTATTTGTGTCAGTTTACATGTTTTCATATTTTGTATCCACTAAGAAATTATTGTAGCTGTAGTTTGTTTTATTACTTTTATCTTTTATCTTTTAAGTTTAAAATAGAGTTAAATTGATTTATATACCACCATTACACAGTATCAGATATTATAAATTGGACTATATTCTGACCTTTACAGTGAGTTTGATACTTTCATGTAGTTAATTAGTGTCCTTTTTTGAAATTGAATAGTTTCCTTCACCACTTCTTTTATGGCAGATCTAGTTGTCATGAACTCCGTCAACTTTTACTTGTCTGGAAAAGTCTGTATCTCTTTCTCATTTTTGAAGAAAATTTTGGCCATACATACTACTTTTGTTTTGCAGTGTTGTCCTTTCAGCATTTTGAATGAGCCATCCCACTTTCTTCTACTCTGCAGTTTCTACTGAGAAGTCCTCTGATGGCCTTATTAAGATTTTCTTCCAGTCAACAAGATTTTCACTTTTTTTTTCTGATTTCAAAATTCTCTTTCTTTGACTTTTGAAAATTTGATGATAATGTATCTAACAGAAAATTTCTTTATATTTAATCTAAATCCAATTCTTTGTATTTAATCTAAATACAAATTTCCAGATTTGGAAACTTTTATGTTATTATTTATTTAAATAAACCTTCTGCCCTTTTGTCTTTCTCTCTTCTCTTCTTAGAACCTCCATAATAAGAATATTCATTTGTTTGATGGTGTTCTATAAATTATATAGAATTCTTCACTCCTTTTTATTCTTTTTTCTTTTTGTTTCTCTATGTTGGTAATTGCAAATAACATGTCTACAAGCTTACTGATACTTCTACTTGAGTGAAACTCTGTATGGAATTTTTTGCTTCAATCATTGTGTGCTTCAGCTCCAGAATTTGTTTAGTTTTTTTTTAATGGTTTCTCTTTGTTGAGCTTTCATTTTGTTCATGTTTTCTGTTCCTACTTTATTTATTTATTTATATGTGTTCTCTTGTAGCTCACTGAGCTGTTTTAAGATGATTATTTTGAATTCCTTGTCAGACATTTCTTTAGGTTCAGTTATTGGTGCTTTATTTTGTTTCTTTTGGTGGTGTTATATTTTCCTGATTATTTGTGATCCTTGTGCTCTTGCGTCAGTTTTGTTTATTTGAAGCAGGTAGATGTTCCAGTCTTTACAGACTGGATTTATCAGGAAAAGGCCTTATTAGACAGCCTGTCCAGAGATTGCTGCTAAAGTCCTCAGGTAGACTGGCCTGATGCTTGGGTTAGTGCGCAGGTTTCTCTGGAACTTGGTTCCACAGGGGATGATCTGATGCTTGGGTCTCCAGAAGTGAGCCAGGTCCTGGGTCCACTTGATGGGCCTGGATTTTGGGCTATATAGGTGATCTTGGTGCCTGTATCTGTGGGTATCGGGCTAGATCCTGTATCTTTAGGGGACAGCCTTGCACTAGGTTTCACTATAGTGGGTAATATGGTTTGGCTCTGTGTCTCCACTCAGATTTCATCTTGAATTGTAATACCCATAATCCCTGTGTGTCAAAGGAGGGACCTGGTGGGAAGTAATTGGATCATGGGGACAGTTTCCCCCATGCTGTTGTCATGATAGTGACTGAGTTTCCATGAAATCCGAAGGTTTTAGAAATATTTGACAGTTCCTCCTTCACATGCTTCCTACATGCCATTGTGTAAGACATTCCAGCTTCCCCTTCTGCCATGATTTTAAGTATCCTGAGGCCTCCCCAGCCATGCAGAGTTGTGAGTCAATTAAACCTCTTTCTTTTATAAATTACCCAGTTTCGGGCAATTCTTTATAGCAGTGTGAAAACAGACTAATACAGTGGGTCTGGCTACTGAATAGCGAGCCTGAAGCCTGGTTCCATGGAGGGAGACCTGGCACTGGAATAGGCCTTGAGCTTGAATCTGCAGTCACCAGCCTGGAATCATGGTGAGCCTGGCACCAGATCCATGGGAACGAGCCTGATCTTGAGTCCATGGGGGTCAGTCTGGGATCTGATTAGGTGGGCTTATAGCCTTGGACCATGGGAAAAGGTTATACAGTCTTGCTTCTATGAATGCTGGCCTGGTATCTGGGTCCACAGGGCTGGTGTGGATCCTAGATACATGGTGGCTGGCCAGTGCCAAAGTTTACAGAGATAGGCCTGGAACACAGGTTTGCTAGTTTGGGTTGCAATTGGCCTGGTGCTGAGATTGGCCTGGAGCCTGGAGCCATGAGGGCTAATCTAGTGCTGCAGTGGGTCTGGAACCTGGGTGTGCTGGGCAGTCCTGGAGCCTGGGGTCATAGCGGTGAGCTCAGAGATTGGAAATAAATCCCCCAAAACATGATTGCTTGATCGTATGGTAAGAATATGTTTAGTTTTGTATGAAATTGCCAAACCATCTCCCAAAGTGGCTGTACCATTTTGTTTTCCCACTAGTAATGAATAAGACTTCCTATTATAATTTGTTTATAATCTCCATTTTTTACAGAAATTGTGTTCTATATTAATTCATTTACTTATTCTAATCCTGTTGCCCCTTAATGGAATGTCTTATTGTTTTTCTAGAACAAAAATTAGTAATTAGCTTTAGTTACAAGAAGCATTTTTAGTAAATGTAACTTGGCCAAATAAACCATTCAATGTAACTACCCTATAATGAGACTATATAAAAAGTTCTGGTGAAACAAACTAGAAAAATAAAAATAACCTAAAATATACAAGTAAAACATACAGAGGCAATTAAAAGTAGTTTAAAATAATAGGCTGGGTGCAGTGGCTCATGCCTGTAATCACAGCACTTTGGGAGGTCAAGGCAAGCGGATCACGAGGTCAAGAGAGTAAGACCAACCTGGCCAACATGGTGAAACCCCATCTTTACTAAAATCACAAAAAATTAGCTGGGCATGGTGGCGCATGCCTCTAGTCCAGGTACTCGGGAGGCTGAGGCAGGAGAATCACTAGAACCCGGGAGGCAGAGGGTGCAGTGAGCTCAGATCGAGCCACTGCAATCCAGTCTGGCAACAGAGTGAGACTCCGTCTCAAAGTAATAAATAAGTACTAATAACATAAGTAGTTTAAAAATGCTTTGAAGTATGCTCAAATTAGTATCAAGAGAAAGGCAAAAACAAGAAAATATTATGTTTTATCCATAATATTAAAAAAAATTGAAGGATAACATTGAATCTTGTTTTAGCTATTGGAAAACAGGGATCTCAAATAGTTTCACTGAAATTGTAAATTGGTCATTTGTCATATGTTACAAAATAAATACTTGTAGAACAAGTAAGAGAATAAAAAATATAGATTCAATTTTTTTCAAAAATTTTTACTACTGGTTACATATATTGCAGAACTAGTGGCCTGGTTGTGTTATGTATTGTATAAATATACAACACACATGTCTTTATGAATCACTTCAGTAATTTCAAAAACATGCTTAAATGAGTAGTTAATTATTACAATCTTATACCCAAATACACACAAATACGCACACTTTATTGACAGTGAGTGCCTTAATTTTAGGGGGTGGCTGAAAGAAATTTTTAAGTATAAAACATTATTTTGCCATTGGAGATATTTGTGTGTGTGTGTGTGTGTGTGTGTGAGAGAGAGAGAGAGATGGTGTGAATTGGCAGCTTTGTAATTTCAAATTTTCTGATAGATTCATACATTAATGTATAATTTTACATTAAAAATAAAGTAAAAATATTTTCTCAATGAATATTTTCTCTTTTGGAGATCAATCATAGATTTTAAGAAGAGGCCTAAATCTCATTCTTTGTAAGAAGTATCTAATATTATCTGAATAGAGATTGAGTTATATGAGCCTCTACCTTCTCTCTCTCTCTCTGTCTCTGTTTTTCTCTCACATACATATTCTCTCTCTCTTTGTTTGTCTCTCTCTCAGATACTTATGCTCTCTCTCACTCTCTTTTTCTCAAATACATACTCTCTATCTCTTGCTCTTTCTCTCTGTCATTCTTATGAGGACATAGAAAATGAAAAAGAACACTGAGGATTTCCGTATCATTCTTCCAAATCAATTTTTCTTAACATGGCAGTGTATAGTTTGAAAGTTCCTTGAAAGTCTACTGAGCACATTCATTTCAGTCTCTTGAAGGTGATATGCTCAACTTAAGCAGTATGAGAAGTTGTTCCCTGATTATGCTAACAATATAGATATTTAGTAAATAGTTTACGAACAAACACAATATTTTGATCATAATTATTACAAATGAATATTTTGTGTTTCAAAAAATCCACAATTAGCTTATAAAAATTAGAGGAAAGTAGAAAGGTCTGGCAGACATCTAATGTTCAATTGGACATTTCCTTTTCTTCTTTCTTATTGGTGAAATAAAAGCACATAATCCGATGGATTAATAAAATGCACACATTTAAGTAATAAAATGACATAGTTCTAAATATATGGTGTCTTTACCAAGATGAAAGACAAGGTTATATCTTTTCAGTTATCTAAACAATTCATAACTGCTCAGTTTTGTTATTCAGAGTTGGCTTCTTAGCTAAAATAATTTCTGAAGTCTGCTTTCTGAGATTAGCAGTGCCCTCTCCTCTAATTTGAACAAAAAAAAAATAATTGGAAAGGCATATGTAAAAGCTTCCAGTTTATACAAGTTCATTTATTTGAAATCCCTTGAGCTCCTCCAATTAGAAAACAAGTTTTTGAGTTAATATCCTTCAATTGTTAGAAACTTGCGTCACTGCGAGAGCACAGTGAAACGTAAAGGTCCCAGCACGCTGGCAGTGGATTGTGAGGGGATGTGATTGTTCCACATTTAGACTGGAAAGGGTTAGGAACTCTGCTTCCTAATGTGCTTAATGAATGAAAGGAAAATTGGACCCCTGAGCCAGAGTCAATGACCTAAGAGAGTGAAAAATGTTCACAGGTTAACAAGGGCAACTGTTCCTTGCTGTAATTCCCAGCGGAGGTGAATGACAAAGGGGCCAATGAACCTCTGTCTTGATATTATCTATTAATCCATTTTATTCCAAGGAAAAATAACTTAGCATATTTCTGGGAGCCACCAGTATTGAACATCTTAAACCCTAGGTTTGCTCCCTATTGTGACTGATTCACTCTTTGACTAATATAGTTTGTTTTAATAATTCATTTTGATTTGTTGTATTTAAATGTATTAAGAGATTTAGTGTATCATCTAATAAAACTTTACATTTTAAGGATATAATACACCTTAATGTGATAGACAAAGTCAGAACTGCTCACTTTATGTTCACATGGTAATAGATTCATTGGAATCTAATTAGTCCAAGTGACTATGGAGATTCTTTTTTTTTTCTTAAAGTGGAGATTATTTCCAACTTTTGTTTAAAAACATTGGTTTCTTTTGAATTGAAGGGAATTTTCATGGCCATCGCTAAGCCACCACCCTAGTCATGTTCACAGATAGAAATTCCCTGATTGGTTCTTGATGAGTCATTCCTGGTGAGGAATCTTATCTAACACCTGCTTTATCTTTAATATCCTTTTCAAATTCTTGTAGTAAAACAATAACCAAGAAGGAAAAAAAATTGGGACAACTCCAGTTTTGAAACACCTGCCTTAGAGATAAAGATTGTAATTCAGGCGTTTGTAATGCCTTCACTTTTGGACTGGAATTTGTTCTGCATGCTGTGAGCATCTGCCAATTTTTTTGAACATGTGCTTGGCCTGGGCCTTACTTCAGTCTAGTAAATTACAAAATGACAAGATCGTCTCTGTTACCGTGGAAAAATATGTGTATCAAAAAAAATATCTCTGAATCTCTGGCTTCAGAGTAAATGCATTTTATGAGTTGAAGAAACATTACAGCAGCAGCCCTAATGAATCAGTCAATAATAATCTTTTATGACTTAATTCCAGTCTGATACTGATAATCTACAATTTAAAGTTAAAGAGGATATCCCAGGCTTATGTGACCACTGTGAACAAAAATAGTCTTTAAAAAAAAATTAGACAGGAACTACACAGCTGGAAACCAGAAGCACCAGTTTTACTTGGGCTATTAAGAAAATTCACAGTTAACGGAATAAAAAATATTTATTCTACCTCATTTATTTTTCCATCAGAATTTAGATTTGTCCCACATTTTGGAAAGGTTACTGGAAGGGCATAAATTTGTTTCAAGATCATGAGTTACTTTGCTTTGCAAACATAACTAATTATCAAGCATGTATATAATTTATGCTATTAGATTAATTTGTTATATTGATTTTTTTTAAAAATCGGTTCTCTCTTTATGTGTAAATGTTCTGCTACTACAAAGTCCTTGTCTGAGACTCACTCCAGCTGAACACTAGGCACCCAGAAACTGTCTGGAAGAAAACTGTAGGAAGGATATCTAAGCAAAATTAATCAGCTTCAGAGAGCTTATGTTGCAAAACCAAATTGCCTAAATGATGGCAAATGTCATAGTACGAAAACAAAAGTATTTTAAAGAAATCCTAAAAAGCCTCACGAGGTCCTTTATAACATTTTGACTTCTCCGAATGAGCTGGCAGGAGTTTGATAAGGTTACTTGAAAATGTAAAGCCTCAGAAATACCAAGCACAGTATTGCTGAAGATGTGGAGAAACTGGAACCCTCATTTATTGATGGGAATATAAAATAGCTCAGACATTTTGGAAAAACAGTGGCAGTTCCTCAAAGGACCCAGCAATTCCAATCCTAGGTATCTGCCTGTTATGGAGTGAGTTGTAAATAATTCACTGCCACCAGAAGTACAGAGTGCACAAACCTGAGGAGCAAGGCAATCTCTTCCTTGGTTCCAGAGGATTCAGTACCTCTTTGGTTTCTGCAGGCAAGGCTGCCTAGCCCAAGGATTCAGGGGACAATCCACAGGTTATGGAAGGTGAGACTACAACCCACGCATGAGAATGTGGGACTGTCACCGCTTTGGACCCAGAAGGTGGGGTTGCCACCCTAGTGGGCCTGCAAAGTGGGCCCAGACGGCACAGCATCTAGGCAAAGAAAATTATTCTCCATCCTTAACATCAAATGGAATTCGTTTAGCTAAGTTTCGGATTTGCTTGGGATTCACCACCTATTTTGTCTTTACAGTGTCTTCCTTTTGGAATGGGATGTCGATTCTATGCCTGTTTCACCATGCATTTTGGCAGCACATAACTTGTCTGGTTTCACAGATTCAGAATTGGAGACAAATTTTGTCTCAGAAAGAATCTATCCTGAGTTTCATTCATACCTGATTTAGACAATGCTTAAATGAGACTTTGGACTTGGAGTTGATGCTGAAATGAGTTAGGACTTTGGGGGCTGTTGGGATGGGATGAATATACTTTGCATGTGAGAAGGACATTAATTTGGGGGCAAATGGCAGAATGTTATGGACTGAATTTTATCTCCTCTCAAATCCTTCCCCCAGTGACTACAAATCTAGACTCTGCCTCTATGGATTTGCCTATTCTAGACATTTCATATAAATGATATCATATAATACATGATATTTTGTGACTGACATAATTTAGAACAATATATTCAAGATTCATCCATATTGTACAGCATGTATCTGTACTTTATTCATTTTTTGCTGAGATATTCCATTGAGTAAATGTATCACCTTTGTCCATTTATCAGTTAATGAATAATTGGGCTGTTTCTACTTTTTTGACTATTTTGAATAATGCTGTTATAAACATTAATGCACACATTATTATCAGACATATATTTTTATTTTTAGGGGGAATACAATTAGGAATGACATTTTTGGGGATATAGCACTGGAGTTAGATTTTTGAGATACCACAAAACATTTTTTTTTTTTTTAAGACGGAGTTTCGCTCTTGTTACCCAGGCTGGAGTGCAATGGCACGATCTTGGCTCACCGCAACCTCCGCCTCCTGGGTTCAGGCAATTCTCCTGCTTCAGCCGCCTGAGTAGCTGGGATTACAGGCACACGCCACCATGCCGAGCTAATTTTTTGTATTTTTAGTAGAGACGGGGTTTCACCATGTTGACCAGGATGGTCTCGATCTCTTGACCTCGTGATCCATCTGCCTCGGCCTCCCAAAGTGCTGGGATTACAGGCTTGAGCCACCGCGCCCGGCCACAAAACTATTTTCTAAAGTACATCTATGGCTTTTCACCATCTTATGAGAAATGCATGAGCCACAGTTTGTTATTGTCCATCTTTTTATTTAGCCATCACAGTACTGTGAAGTGGTATCTCATTATGCTTTTGATTTGCATTTTCCTAAAAGTAATAATGTTGAGCACATTTTCATGAGTTTATTTGGAATTCGTATATATACTTTGTAGAAATGTCTGTATTCAAACATTTCATGCATTTTAATTTGAGATGTTTGTTGAGTTGCTACACTTCTTGATATTCTGTATACCAGTCCTTTGTCATATATATATGTATCTATCTATATAATTTTCACTTTCTTGCCTATTCTAAGGGTTGTTTTACATTTTTGTTGATGTCTCTGAAAAACAAATGTTTTTAAATTAAATTAAGTATAATTTGCCTATTTTTTCTTTATTGTTTATACTTTTACTGTGTTTTGTTTGTTGGTTTGTTTTGAGACAGAATTTCACTCTGTGGCCCAGGATGGTGTGATCTTGGCTCACAGCAACCTCCGCTTCCCAAGCTAAGGTGATCCTCTAGTCTCAGCCTCCTGAGCAGCTGAGACTACAACACAAGCCACTATGCCCAGCTAATTTTTGTATTTTTTGTACAGATAGGGTTTCACCATGTTTCCCAGGCTGGTCTCCAGCTCCTGAGTTCAAAGCAATCTGCATGCCTTGACCTTCGAAGTGCTGGGGTTATAGGTATGAGCCACTGTGCCCAACCTGTTGTTATATTTAAGAAACTATTGTTTAATTCAAGGTGACAAAGATTTAGTCCTATGTTTTCTTCTGAAAGTTTTCTAGTTTTAGCCTTTACATGTAGGTCTGTTGTCCATTTTGAGTTATGTTTTGTATATGATGTGAGGAAGGAGTCCAAATTTACTCTTTTGTTAAAATCTATGCATTTACAAAAATGATGGAAAACTTAGAAAGGCTATTTTTCCTCCATATTGGCACCTTTGCCTAAAATAAACTGACAATAAGTATAAGGTTTATTTCTGGACTTTTAATTATATTCCACTAACATAAGTCTACATGTCTAGACTTATGTTAGTACAACATGGTCTTAAATATTGCAGATATATGTTTTGAAATTAGGAAGTATGAGTTCTGCAACTTTGTTCTTTTTCAAGATTGTTTTAGTTCACTGGGTCCCATGCCTTTTCATAGACATTTTGGGATTCGTTTGTCAATTTATTTTAAAAAAGCAACTGGAATTTGTATGGGGATTATGTTGAATTAATAATTTGAGAAACTCTCATTTTAGCAATATTAAATTTTTCCAATTCATGAACCTTTCATTCTATTTACTTATGAATTCTTTGGTTTCTTTCAGCAATTCTTTTGTATTTTTTGTACAGATAGGGTTTCACCATGTAGTATACAGTGTAAAAGAATTGAACTTCTTTTGTTAAATTTTATTACTGGTGTGATTTGAATATCATTTGTCACATGTTAAATGTGATCTTCAATGTGAATGTGTTTAGTGGTGAAGCCTAGTGGGAGGAGTGTGGGTGATAGGGGCAGATCCCTTATAAATAGATTAATGCCCTCCCACAGAATGCATTCTCACTCTTTCTTTCAGGGATGTGTTAGTTTCTATGAGAGCAGGTTTTTAAAAACAGACTGGCTTCCTCAGTTTCTTTCTTTTGCTTCCTCTTTCACCATGCATTCTCTTTACAAATGCCTGCTTCCCTTCTACTATCCAGTATGAATTGAAACGGCCTGAGTCACTCACCAAATACAGAAGCCCAATCTTGAACCTTCGAGCCACTAAATCATGAGCCAAACAAAACTCTTTTTTAAATGAAGTATGCAGCTTCATTGTTCTGTTATAGTAACACCAAACTGACTTAGACAATTAACAAGTATTATTATTTTGATACTAAATGTAAACGAAATTGTTTTCTTAATTTTGGGGTGTCTTTTGGTAGTATACAGGACATCAATTGATTCTTTCTACATTGTTCTTATATCCTGCAAACTTTTTGAACTTGTTCATAAGTTCCAAAAGTTTTTTTAGGGGGAGACAGAGAACTTCTTATGAGTTTTAACATTCAAGATCGTGAGATTTCCAAATGAAGGTAGTTTTATTTCTTCCATTCCAATCAAGATGAATTTTATTATTTTATTTTATTTTATGTAGGTAGGCATTTTTTTTGAGACAGTCTCACTCTGTCACCCAGACTGGAGTGCAGTGGCGTGATCTCGGCTCACTACAACCTCTGCCTCCCAGGGTCAAGCAATTTTCCTGCCTCAGCCTCTTGCATAGCCTGAGATTACAGACATCTGCCACTTTTTAGTAGAGACAGGATTTTACCATGTTGGTCAGGCTGGTCTCAAACTCTGACCTCAAGTTATTTGCATGCCTCCAACTCTCAAAGTGCTTGGATTACAGGTGTTAGCCATCGTGCCCAGCTGATTTTTTTTTCCCTGCCTAATTTACCTGTGTAGAACCTTCAGTAAAATGTTTAATAAAATGGGCAAGAACAAATGCATTTTAATAGATACTTTTTCATCACATTGTAGTAGATCTATTCTATTCCCTGTTTTTTGTAATTTTTTTCATCATGAAAGAGTTTTAGATTTTGTGAAATGCCTTTTCTGCTCTGTGTCTATTGAGATGACTATGCAGTTTTTATTCTTTATCCTTTTAACATGATGTATTAAATTGAATGATTTTTATGTGTTAGGTCAACTTGCCATTTCTGGATAAATCCTACTTGGTTATGGTGTATACTCATTTTTATTGTTGATGGATTTGGTTTCAGGATTTTTACATCTTCATTAATAAGAGATAGAAGTATCTTGTTTTCTTCCTTATTATACCTTTGCCTTGTTATACCTCATTTTGTCTTCTTTGTTTAGTCTTCTTTTGGTTTGTGAGGTTACTAGTGATGTGGACTTCTATTCCTGATTTTAGTAATTTGTCTCTTCTTTTTTTTCATCATCCATCTTTGTCAATATTTTTTATTTTTTTGAAGAATCAACTTTTGGTTTGTTGATTTTCTCTATTGTTTTTCTATTACCCATATTATTTATTTCTGCTCTAACCTACATTATTTTCTTTATTCTGTGGGCATTAAGTTTAGTTTGATCTTCTAAATTTTTAGCTGCAAGGTTAGGTTATTTTAGATTTTTTCTTTCTTTTTACTGTGGACTTTTACTGATATAAATTTACCTCTATAAACTGCTTTACATACATATTTTAAGTTTTGGGGTATTGTGTTTTCCCTTTCATTAATCTCAAAGTATTTTCTATTTTTGCTTCTGATTTTTTTGATTCATGGATTGTTTAAGAGTATGTTGTTTAATGTTCCCAACTTTGTACATTTTCAAAAACTATATTATTCATACATAAATTTGGTCACTTGTACATTTTCACTTATTAATTTTATGAAGACTTTTTAAGGACCTAATATGTCTATTCTGGAGAATGATGCATGTGTACTAGAGAAAATGCATATTTTGATGTTGCTGAGCTGAATATTTAATAGATGTCTGTAATGTCTGATTGATTTATAGTCTCTTTCAAGTCTTCCTTTTCTTTTTGGATGCTCTCTCTGCCTACTAATTCTATCCCTTTTTAAAAGTGGTATTGCTGTATTTATGTATTATTGTTGAGTTGTTTCTCTTTTCCTTTAATATTGTCAGTTTTTGTTTCATATACTTGGGGCCTTTTACTTAAAAGGAAATATGTTTGTAATTGTTTTAGCCTGATGAATTGACTCTTTCATCGGTATACAATACTTTGGTATTTCTATAGTAACAATTTCTTTTTAAATAATATTTTGTCTGATTTTAAAATAACTCTTCAGGTCTTTTGTGTTTACAGTTTATGTGGTATATGTTTTTTCCTTGCTTTATTTTCCATCTATTTTTTATTTTTCAATATACTGTGTGTCTTTGGTAGACAATATTGTAAAAAAAAAAAAGTCCATTCTACAAATGTTTGTTTTTCTATGGAGATCTTAGTCTATTTATATTTAATATAATTAGTGATGAATTAACTTTACATCTGTCATTTTGTTATTTCTTTTCTATATGCATTATGTGGTGTTTTGTGTTTTTGTTCTTGTTCCTCTGTTTATAGCTTTCTTTTGTGTTGAGATATTTTCTAATATATAATTTTAAAATTCTTATTTTTTTTTGTTTTTACCATATTTGGACTTATTCCCAGAGTGCCTGCCCTAAGGATAAAAATTAGCATCTTAAATTATATAATTCAAATTAATTTAATTTTAATAGTATATAATAGCTTTGCTCCGATATAGCTCTACTTTTTCCTGTCTTTGTGCTACAGTTGTCTTACAAGTTACATCTTTATACATTATAAACTTATCAACATAGTTTTATAATTATTAATTTATGCCCTTATCTTTTATATCAAATAGAAGAAAATATTTACAAAAGAAGCATAGTAAACTTTACTAGTGCTTTAATTTATTCATGTTGAAGCACATTATTGTCTAGTTCCTTTTATTTCAACTTTGCAAACTCTCTTTAGTATTTTTTGTAGGGCAAGTCTACTAATGATGTAGTCTCTTCATTTTGGTATTTGAGAATGTGTTAATTTTTTATCTGTTCTTGAGGGATGCTTTTGGTATATAAATAATTCTTGGTAAACAGTGTTTTTTCTTTAGCACCTTGAAGAAGTCATTTCATTGCCTTTAGTCTTCATGGTTTCTGATAAAAGGCCAGCCAGTAAACTTACTGAAGTTTTCTTGTACATGATGAGTCACTTTTTTTTTTGGTGTCTTTTGAAAATCTCTTTTGACTACCATGTGTCTAATTAAACATGTTGCTTCAAGTTTATTAAGATCTTGAATTTCATATTAATGTTTTTCTTTAAACTTGGGAAGCATAAAACCACAATTTTTTCAAATACCCTTTCTGCCCTTTACTCTCTCTGCATTCTTTTAGAGATTCTCATTATATATAAAGTAGACACAATAATGACCCCTCAAAAAACTTTTCAGTTCTAATCCCCAGAGTTTGTATATATGTTAATTAACATGGCACGAGGTACTTTACAAATAAGATTAAAAGTCTTAAAATGTGGTGGTTATTCTGAATTATTTATGTGTGCACCATATAATCACAAGAGTCTTTGAAAGTGTAAAAGGGAAACAGAAGGGTCAGAGTAAGAGATGTTATGACAGAGCAGAGGTCAAGCTTATGTTTACCCACTGGCCAGAGATTTCAGGCAGCCTCTAAAATCTGGAAAAGACAAAAAACAGATTCTACCCTGAAGTCTGCACAAGGAATACTATCCAATAGACACCTTGGCTTTAGCCCAGTGAGATTTCTGACCCCTACAACTGTAAGATAATAAATCTGTGTGGTTTTAAGTCACTACCTTTGACATAATTTATCATAGCAGCAACAGAAAATGAATACAATGAGTACATTCCTTTGCTTGATGGTGTCCCACAGGAAACGGAGGCTCTGTTCGTTTTCTTCCCTTTTTTTCTGTCTGTTCCTCACACTGGATAATTTCAACTGACATTCTCTAAGCTTTCTGGTTTTTTCTTCTGTACGTTTAAATTTTCTTTTGAGCTCTAGTGAATTTTCCAATGCATTTGTTATACTTCTCAATTGCATATTTTTTCTTAATTTTTTTAAATAAATTTATCTTTGTTGATATTCTCTTGTTGACAATTTATCGTTTTCACATTTTCTTTTAGTTCTTTAAACACAAATTTTTTAGTTTAATAGCTTCTTTAAAGTTCTTGCTGAGTAAGTCTTATGTTAAAAGTTTCCTCAGGGACACTTTCTATAGGCTGCTTTTTTCATGTCTTACTTTCTTTTTTGTTATTAATTAAATATTGTAGACTGTTTAAATATTGTATATTATTTAATGTGACAGCTCTTAAAATCAGCCCCTAACCCTGTCTCTGATTTGTTGTTGTTGCTATTTGTTTATTCATTGTCTTTCCTGAACTAATTCTGTAAAGCCTGTATTCTTTGTCATATGTGGCCATCGAAGTCTCTGCTCAGTTAGTTCAGTTGTCAGTCATGGTTGGACAGGGATTTCATTAAATTTGTCAAACAAATAAATCTCTCAGTCTTTGCCAATGGGGTGTGTGTGTGAAGACATACTCCTAATGTCTTGACAGGCATTTTATAACTCTGCCTAAATCTTTATTTTCTGATTTGTAAAGCCTCAAAATAAGAAGTGAGACAATTATGCCTCTAAGGTATTTTTTGGGCATGCACATAGCCCTGCACATGGACATGGCCTTCTAGATTCCCAGGAATATGTTGGCACTTTTCAAAACCCTCATGGACATTTAACTCCAAATTTCTTGTAAGTATTTTCATCAGCCTTTGTTAACCCCACTAGTATGACCAGCTCAGACCAATACAACATTAAACATTTGTCACTGATTGTTTCCAGCAGACAACTTGGTAACAAAACTGTTCACACACAGCAGTCTTTTAGTGATGTCAAGTAAACACAAACCCTGAGATCAGAGCTTTTCTAGGGAGCTGCCAGACTAGTCAAATAGTGGCAATTTTTGGTGGTACAGGTTATTTGAGGTGCTTCAAACCAATTCTGTTATCTACATTGACTGGGAGCTTCCTGGTTTTCACAGTTACCATGGTTACAAAAGTATTGGTTTTTAAGACTACCATAGAGTTGGAGAAAGAGGGATGAGAATAGGCTAAAATGTCAGAGTTCCTTGTTCTTAATGAGATTCAGCCATTTTTCTTAAATAAGTTCCCCTCGTGGTGGTATTGTAACCCTTTTATTAACTTCCAGAATTCTGTAAGTGTTTATTTTGATTATATTTGTGGTAATTCTTTTTGTAAAAACAAAGAATTTTTAGAGGTACTGTCTTCTCCATTTCAGAAGTGCTTCTCTTGCCTTTCTTTTTTCTATTAGACATGGTCACCAATCATCAAGAGTTAAATATTTTAAATTCTATCTTTGCTGAAGATCTGAAACAATAAGATGAATAAACTTTCAGAAATGTAAACTTTACTGAGGTTTCATTCATTATTTTAACCCTCTATAGTTTCAGATTAAATTTTTCTGAATATGAATCAAAGATCTTATGATATTCGTTTGATTACTTATGATATTCTTATGATGACTTAGCACTGCTTGCCAAGCATGCCACACTCACACCATCTAGTTTTGCATACTGTGTTCACTGGTTTGGCAACTCCACTGATGAGTTCCTTCTAGTCATTTTTTCAAGTCATAATTCATGCCAAACCTCAAGTCCTCTGTTACTGCAGCCTTTTTATACTCTCAGAGAGATAATGCCTTTTCTTTTCTTTTTTTGAGACAGAGTCTTGCTCTGTCTCCCAGGCTGGAGTGCAGTGGTGTCATCTTGGCTCACTGCAACCTCTGCTTCCTGTTCTAAGTGATTCTCCTGCCTCACCCTCTGGAGTAGCTGGGATTACAGGCAGGTGCCACCATGCCCAGCTAATTTTGTATTTTTAGTAGAGAGAGGGGTTTCACTATGCTGACCAGCTTGATCTCAAAACTGCTGACCTCAGGTGATCTACCTTGGCCTACCAAAGTGCTGGGATTACAGGCGTGAGCCACCACACCTGGCCGATAAAACGCTTTTTACATAGTACCTGCTTATTATTTCTGTCTGCATCAACTAGAGGATTGATGTTACAGAATTTTAATTTTGAAAACCCTGCACTTAAAACAATGTACTATATACTATGAACTGTTTGTTCATATACTACACTGCTTATTCATATACTATGAACTGCTTGTGTATTTGCTAAATAATTACATGAGAAGTGACAGTCATTGACAAGAAAGTTTGTAGGGAGGGAAAGGATAATAAGGAGGATCATGGTGCTGGCCATTTTTAAGCAGAGAAGAAGTACATAGTTTGGGTAACTTTCCTTTCTCCCCTTTCCAGTAAATGACAATATTTTGTTCCTTTTTCTCCCTTGTTGAGGAAAATCCCTTTTAGTTTAGTAATGCTCTTTGCACTAAGAGTTAATATTTCAGAACTAAAAAGAAAAGACTTGGCATAGGCAGGGATGGGAGGAGAATTATGCAGCCAAAATATTTTTCTTCATTTTTTCCTCCAACTCTGGGAAGGAAGAAAACATAAAACTGAATATTATATTCAGCATTAAGCAAGGCAAATATTCTCAGTCTATGATTAAAGAATAATGATGCTATTATGGTGATGTCAGGTATAATCAAATAAACTAAGTAAATTTTAAGAAGTAATCTTGTTTGTACGATGTTATACTGGTTGACATGTCGTATCTTTTCCATTTGTAGTTTCTCTAACTTTCTGATTTTTTGCCAACAAAAATTGGTGTTGGTTAAGATGAATAAAAACTTAAGCATGGGAAGAAGTTGATGGATAGCTTTATGTGGTGTGCATGGAAAAATCCTCTTCAGGAAAGAATCCAAATTACTAACTGGAAAAGGGTGGGAAGAATAACTCATGTCAGTAAAGAAAAATTTATGAAAAATCAAAAGGTCAGAACTTAGGATATTTGTAAGTTAAGGTGTATTTTGATTCGTCCTGGAAAGATTCAACAACAACAATTGAACTGTAGTATTTCCAATAAAATTACTTGGCTTAGGTAATATCCCATTTCATTACCTCCCTTGCCATGAGTTTAAGTGAAATAGACCAGTGCAACTGGCGGGCCAGATTACACGATATTTTAGGGAGATCTTGAACCTTGAAAGTATAAGCTACATTGCATCCATGTTTCTCTTTGTGAACCATTATTCTAATCAAAACTGGCCCTTCAAAGCAACGAAAATTATTCTCAAAGTTTGTTATATCTCTCTACTTAGTAAGGTAGTATATTTTCTCTTACCAAAAAAAAAATTTATGTGTTTCATTATCAATATTATTGACTAGTTGAAAATCCAGAATTAGAAAATACAGATAGTAAAAACTAATTTTTGTCACACTTCCTTTAAAATACTACTAATTGATTTTAAAATAACACTAAAACAAATATACTACTTTAGGCAAGTTTTTATCTGTCAGTTATTCCTATTCAGGAGACCAAATGTGCTAAAAACATATGATTTGACACATATTAAATCCCCCTTCTCCTTATGTCTGTTTGTTTTCAATTTGTGAGTATAATGCATATTGATAAACAGAAATATTTGACGAAGAAAATGTGATAAACCTATAACAAATAATTATTGGTAGCTGTTTTGGAAAAATATGCTTTTTTTTGCTTATAAATTAACATATGAAAATGATGTTATACAAGCTTTTATAACATTTTATTAGTTTAAAGTGTTAATAACATATCTTTAAGTGACTACATTTTCTTTATAACATTATTCCTTTTTTTCCCTCTAACACTTAAACAAAATATTCTACCTTGTCCCTAGTGGTAAATATTGGTAATATTTCCAAACCTACATAAAAAGTACTAGTCCCCTTTTATAATGAGGAAAGTAAATTATCCAGAGCTTAATTTACTTATCCATGTTCATACAACTAGCAGGAGCTTAAGCGGAGTTGGAACACAAAAATGTATGACTTCATGTTCTTCCTGCTCACCATGCAGCATTTATTATTCTTAGTATCAGAGATCTAAATGTTACTGTTAGTTTCTAAATAAAATTAATAGCACCAAAACATTTAAATCTTAATTATTATTACATTGTCAGTGACCATTGATCTAAATGTCATCATTAACAGATTACATTGCCTGCCAAAATGTAGTATTTTTTTTTAATTCCTAAAAGATAAAGTCCTAATACAATTCCTGGTTTCTGGAATTGTATTAGCACTTTATCTTTTATTACTACGTCTTGAGTGAATTCTAGTTTTTAAAGCTCCAGAGCTATCCTTTCTTTCTTCCCTGCTCATTTCCTTCCTTTCATTATTCAACACATATTTTTTAGTGTCCACTAACTACATGCCACTAATTTGCCAATGTGCTGTACAATAAGAATTTAACAAATGATAGAGAGAGAGAGAGAAAGAAAGAAAGAGAAAAAAAGAAAAGGAAGGAAAGAAAGAAAAGAAAGAAAGGAAGAGAAAAAGTCTTCCTGCCCCTTTGGAACTTAATGTCTGGTTTAACTGAAAATAGATTTGGTAATTCTAATTCTGCTGTCAAGGAACATGAAGACCATGAGAAAAAATAAATAGCTTTCCTACCTTAGAGTAGGGGACATGACAGGATGGTTGGGGAGGATGGCATCTACCATGTTATAGAGGAGAAGAACTCCAATACAACAAGTTCGTGGGGTGTTTTGTTTTTGTTTTTGTTTGTTTGTTTGTTTTGATAGAGTCTCGTTCTTTCGTCCAGGCTGGAGTGCAGTGGTGCCATCTCGCTCACTGCAACCTCCGCCTCCCTAGTTTAAGCGATTTTCCTGCCCCAACCTCCCAAGTAGCTGGGACTACGGATGTGTTTCACCATGCCTGGGTAATTTTTTGTATTTTCGTAGAGACAGGGTTTCACCGTGTTAGCCAGGATGGTCTCAGTCTCCTGTGCTCGTGATCCACCCGCCATGGCCTTTCAAAGTGTTGGGATTACAGGTGTGAGCCACCGCACCCAGCAGGTTATAGGTTTTTAAAAAATAAATGACAGTAGGAAGCAAGTAGTGGTTGCAGTAATAGTAAACATCAAGATATTCTGCCAAGAAGGTAAAATGCAAAAAGTTCTCAAAATGGAGTTTATAAACACAGTTTCTCTAGGGCTCGTCAATGTTTGGCATAGGCAGGAGTTTAAATTTTTACATTACAAGACTCAAATTCAAAACGTAGAACCCTGGTTGGTTTTCGTTTTGGGGCAAGCAAGGGAAGACACATGGCTTTCCTAGAAAATGGCTACAGCAGTGGCTAAGCTTGGAAAGTCAGACTAAGACTTAAGGGCATGTGTCTGGAGTTTTGTTGCTGGACACCAAAAAGAGAGAAGCCCTCCATCACAGCAGAACTGAGTTCAATTCTCTGATTTCCAACTACTTGTACCATTGCTGACCAGGTTCAGAATTGGGTGTAGTTACCGAGGTAAAGGCGGAACATTCGGGTGTTTCTCAAGTGGTCTCAGCTATGTGGCGAAAGGATGGTGCTATCCAAAAATGCAGACAGGTCATTACAAAAAACAGGGACAATAGGAAAAAAAGGAGAAAAGTAATATTTGGAGAAACACTCATGGGGCTTTTCTTCCATTCTGAAATTCTGAATGACTAGTTTGTCCGTGGGTACCACAAACTTCAATTACTCATTCCAAAACTGCTTAGAACATTTTTTGTGAGTTTTTACAAAACATTTTTCAATCATTACTTTCAATTTATATAAATAGAACTTAGATATAGCCTCTTTGAGCATTTTCATTTTATGATATATAGGATGCTGTATTTTTAATGGGGTAAATTTCCATTGACTTTGTGTTTAGGCCTCCCAAGATCCTGTCCTGTAATACTGAAGAAAAGAAATGTGATTACATTGACGCTACATGTAAGTTATGGCATTCTCATAAATGTTGACTTGGATTACCCGAAAGAAGAAGCAAAAAGAGATACTGCACAGAATTCTCAGCAATAGTGGGTAAGAAATCTGGGGTTAGAGCCAGGAGGGAGAGTATGCACGTATTAGAGCAAAGTGCTTTCCACGTAGCTGTCACAACAGTTTATCACTGTGGTTAAGTGCACTGACTCTAAAGGTGGGATAAACTGGGGTTCAGTCTCAACTCGGCTACTCAATAGTGTGTGATGTAGTGAAGTCACGTAACCTCTCTGCACCTCTGCTTGCTCATTAGTAAAATGAGGATATAATCATCGGACCTACCTCAAATGGTATGATTATTGCAGTTACAAAAGTTACTACATAAAAAGTGCTTTGACCAGAAAATTATGATGATTATGATAATTTCTGGTTGGTGATCCCCTGCACGGGTTTTGACAGTAAGTAGTTCTAGCATGGAAAACTCAGTAATGTGCTTATTTTTCTGCTTATGCCACTAAAATTTGAGAACAACCAAACAATCTGGTAAAACTCACTAACCATTCCTTACTAAAGATTCGGATTCAAATGACCACGGCAGAAGTCATATAATGGACATTTTGATTAACTAAACTAATACAGGCTGGTAGCCTTGAGTACGAGAGCTTCTACTAGGCCCTTCATAACATAAATGTTCTCCTGACACACCTAACCTTGCCACTATGAGACCAAATGTGCAATTCAGACCAAAATACATGTCAACAAGTTTGATTTGAGTAGGGTTTGAATTAGATTTTTTGCCCTTCATTTTCAGGCATCATATTTAGTATTTGTTTTCTAGCAGTTTCATTACTTTAACTGATATTGTTTACATTTAGTTTTAACTAAAATTCCATGTTGCTCCAAAATTCTGTAAGATTTTGAGTTAATCGGCAAGATGAGCTCCACTTCTTTGCTTCACTTATTTAGTTGTATTGTTCCCAGTTAAAAAATGACCTCATCCTTGCTGACACATGTTCGGTGATTACACAAAAAACATTGATATTTTGTCTTTTGTGCATCCAGTCAATCTTCCTTTCTCCTTCTCTCTTAAAGTTCTGCCCTCCAATTTCTTTGAAGCCACTGTCCATTTGACATGAAAAATGTACTTATAGTCTTGTGTCTAATTATTTCAAGGGGAGGTGAAAAACATTCTTGAACATGGCATGATTAACTCCATCTGCTTTAGCTAAAGCAATTGCACACTTCAGAATTTCTTTGTAATGACAACTTTTCAGCAATTTACTTTTGTTAAACACTGAATTCCATTCCTCCAATGCTGAACTGATTTTTGTATTTATCTTCAGCGAATTAACCCTATCTCATAGCATGTTTTAAAGATCCTAATTTTTTTTCCGTGAAATTATATGCAACTGAATTGCTTTGATAATTTTCATCAAATTATTATCAACTCTTGCGTTATTTGTCAAGGCTTTAGTTTCCTGCCTCTCTAAATTCCCATCACCAAAGTGGATGATCTCATTGTGGATGACTATCCCATTCAAGATCTGAGGGAAAGAGCTGCAATTGGGGCTTAAGGCCAGATTGTCAATGATCTGAGGATATGACTGAGCAAAGATAACTGTCACCTCTGCTAATCAGTCTTTATCAGGAGCATATCTCCTATTGCCATCAGGCAGGATTCTTTGCAATGAAACTCTTAAGAGTTTTACATCTAATTCCATGGCTGAGACCGGATTCTAGATGTGCAATCTAGTAGCTGTGTAAACTGAGACAGGTCATTTAGGTTCCCTTACCCTCAGGTTCCTCATATGTTAATAAGGATAATGAATTCTAGACTATTTTTGGTAGAGTTATTATAAGGATTTATTCGAGATAAATTATTTAGTGTTCCACATAATGCCTGACATGTAGAAATTGCTCAATAAATGTTAGCTATTATTATCTCTGAAGATTTACACCCTTGAAAAGTCTTCGTAATAACTAGTGATTTAGCTTAAATTGTCTTGCATTAGAATGTGAATAAATGCTAAATAACTAGAATTTGGCAATGATTTGAAGTAAATAGAACTTTAAAAATATACATAGGACTGCAGATTTTCACTTGTACCCTAAAGTACTTGAAAGTAAAAAGAGACAGTATACCAATAATATTATCTATATTTTGAGTCCTAAGAATTAAAGAGATGGCAAATGCCCATGTTGCAATCCATCTACATTTTGGTGATTTCTCCTCCTACTTTTTTGTTGTGTTTTTTGGGTTTGCATACTGTCTTCTACACCTAATAATTTACCAGTCAGATTTTACACTCCTGTTACTCCCTCATCGGGGTTGGCTATCATGCAGTCTAACCACCTATACATGGAGATTAATAAGTACATCACAGATAAATAACTTATTCTGGCCATTTCATTGTTTGAGAATATTGGAGCACAGGGTGGACTTGGATTCCTTTTTAATGAAAGACATTGCTTTGTTAATGGGAGTGTTGTTGCTGAGCCGTGGTCAGCTGCCAACCACCGCAGGGATTGCCTCACCCAAGAGGATGACCCTTCCCAGAGTGGCCCACCTTCTCTTTGAGATTTCCTTGACCACCTTAGTTAAAATCACAACCTCTTTCCTGTATTCCTGCTCATGCACCTTTCCTATTTATTTTTTTGTAGCATCTCTATATGATTTAACTCGATATCTATATCTAAATGTATGTACTTGTCACTCTCTATCTGAGTGGGTGCAAGCTCAATGGTGGAGAAATTATGGTCTGTTTTGTTACTGTTATATCCCAAGTGCAATCACTTGACACATAATACTTGCTTGGTAATTATTAATGAGTAGTTGTGAACTGTACAGCAAATATCCTACCCTCCATTGAAGGAGAAAGATAAAATATGAAGGATTCAATAAAAGAAACATAACTTTTGTAATCTGATTTTTTTTGTTTAGAATAATGAAGCTCTACTTTGTTTTTCACTTAGTTATCGGTCCTTGAACATTTACATTCTTACTTAAGATCTAAGAGGAGAACTATGCATGGCAGTCAACATCACGCTCTTCTAAAGAGCACATGGAGCTGTCCAAGGCTGCTCAGCTATCTCTCTGCTATTTTAAGAATTTGTCCCTGTTCTGCCTCCTAAATTTGGCTTTAAATTTTCTTACACATATTTGGCTCTCTCTCATGCAGTAATTTGACTTTACACCCAGAACTCTGTTTTTAAAGAAAGGCCATTTTAAATGAGCTTTTTATTCAAAGACTCCCCCAGACAGTGATTTATAAATTCTTTCCTCTGTCCATGCCAGGCACAGCACATTATTGGCAACTGAATTCCTGTCTCTTTGCATAACCAGGACTCTAGTCCGTTGGTCCCAGAATGCACCCAACAAAATATCCACTGGTTTATGGCACAGGGAATTAGGTTAAAACATTTTTTTCTTGTTGTTAACTTTATTGAGGTATATTTTACATGTCATCAAATTCTCCCTTTCAAATACACAATTTGATGATCACTGGTAACTTTAATGAGTGGTGTCAACATCACATAAATCAGTTTCATAACTGATTTTCAGCCTGCCAATAGAATCACTCCTTATGTACAGTTAATCCCCATTCCCATTCCCAGCTCAGACAATTATTAGTCTACTTTCACTCTCTAACAATTTGCCTTTTACGAATATCTCTTATAAATGGGGTCATGCAATATGTATAGTATCTTTTGTTTGGCTTGATTCATGTGACATCATGTTTGAAGTTCATCAATGACATAGCATGTTTCAATAGTTTTTATTACTATATACTATTTTACTGTATGAATATGCCACATTTGTCTCTCCATCCATTTTTGTCTATCTAGTTGATCAGTAATTTTTTTTCAGGTTTGGGATATAATGAATAAGGTATTATATACATACGTCTCTGTGTGGAAATATGTTCTCAGTTCTGTTTGGTAGGTGCTTAGAAGTGGGATTGCTGGATCAAAAGGTAATTTTATGTTTAACTTTCTGAGGAATTGTCAAATTATTGTCCAAAGTGACTGCACCAGTTTACATTCCGACCAGGCCTGTTTCTTCACCTCCTCACTAACATTTGTTATTGTCTGTTTTAATTATTATCACAATAATTCTAGTAAGCGTGAATGGTATCTTATTGTGGCTTTAAACTGCATTTCTGTGGACAAGAGGATGGGAGTAAGCCAAGTTAAAACATCACAAAGTTCAGTAGTTTTTCTGGAATATAATTGCTCTTCAGAGTATTGTGAGTCTTTGGTTAATTTCCAGAGTTCCAAAAATGTTGATTTTACTGATACTTCGTTGTGTTTGTTGCAGAGAGGATTTACCAAGTTCCTCACTACACCGTCCTAATAGTCTCACCTTGTCTAAGTATTGTTGTTAGGAGTTATTCTGTTACTTTAACCTTCTGAAATCTGTCCTTATACAGAAATTTGTTATGTGTCTCCCTTTTTTTTTCTCTTTTTTTATTTGATATCTAAACATTAAAATTTTTTTTTTAGATATTTATTTTGACAGAAGCCAACCAATTATTTTAACCATCATAGATTAAACAATATTTCTCTTTCCCAGATGTTTATTATTATTCATTGTTAGCTATGATCATTTTTTAAGTTTATACTTTTATTAACAATACGTTTATATATTATTTAAAACACATAAAATTTTAAGAGAAAAAAATAGCCCACTGAAACATAATGTAAATAATAGTTAAATATTTTGTTATTTATCTCTGTATCTATTTAAGTAAGTTTAACCTGGACCTGTAATCCCAGCACTTTGGGAGGCTGAGATGGGCAGATCACTTGAAGTCAGGAATTCAAGACCAGCCTGGCCAACATAGTGAAACCCCATCTCCACTAAAAATACAAAATTAGCTGTATGTGGTGGTACAGGTACTCAGGAAGCTGAGGCAGGAAAATTGCTTGAACCTAGGAGGTGGAGGTTGCAGCGAGCCAATACTGAGCAATTGTACTCCAGCCTGGGCAACATAGCGAGACTACATGTAAAAAAAAAAAAGTTTAACCTGGGTATAATTTTTACATGATCACATTAAAAAATAAAGATAGAGACATCCATTAATCACATGAAAAACTTTTCAGCTGAATATGAAAAATGCAATGATAATGATGATGATGATAGTAGTATCAGTAATGATAGAAAACACTTATATAGTATATACAATGGGCCAAGCTCTGTTCTGTGTTACTTACACGTATTAATTCATTTAATTTTTGCATCAAATCTATTTAGTAGAAACTATTAGGATCCCTACGTTACATAGAAAGAAACTGAGCCACATAAGAGTTAAATAAGTTCGCCATGGTCGCTCAGCTAGAAAATAGTAAAGCTGGGCTTTTAAATTTTTTTGCTGTTAAATCCTATTGCTGTCCTTGCTTTACATGCTTCATCTAAGGCACAGAGGGGTTAAAAAAGTTGTTCAATCAATAACTTGTAAAGCTGTGACTTGGATTTACTCAGATTCTAGAGGAACCAAAGAGTAACTATTGGGGACAGAATATCCACATGCCCCTGATTTTAAGACAGATCATTTGGGAAAGAGAGCTTGAGGATAAAGAGATTCCTATTATCCAGATTACTTGGGTCTTATGCTAATTCCATATATCCATTCCCTGCCTATTAGTCTGGAGAAGACAGTGGCAGACATTTCAGATGTGCCCACACAGAAGAATACTGTTTAACAGGAGTTCAAATTCTAAGATGAGCTATTAAAATATCTCACCTTAGCAGCCCTCTGCTTTTGGCAGCATTCTGGCTACAAGGGCAGAACCACTCCCAGACAGGAAAGGATGCTGGAATAAAGGCATTGCTGATACACTTACCAAACACCTATTTGAGCATTTTCTCCTCTGGATGAATTAGCAGTCCAGGATGACTGATATGATACTCCAGAGTCAAGACACATTGATGGCTCTTGTATCATGACACTCTGGGCATGCCAGCATAATGTATGCATGGATTATGTCATACACATTGGCCAGTTCTGACATACAGACCTTCTTAGATTACGGTAGGATGACCACCCCAGGCAGAATACCCATTTTACCCCCTCTCCCTCTTCAGATTCCAGGAAGGCCCTGGTTTTTCGCCCAGGCAGCACACAAAGCGGGAAGGGAGTCAGCTGTGATCTCTCCAAATTTTAATGGATCATCTTCTTTTTTATCTTCTTTTATCTGCATGAAACTTTGTTTTCCCAAACTTTATCTGGGCATGATTTTCACATGATCACTCCAGCCAGTGAATACATGTCTGTTAATTTTAAAATGTTTACATTGACAGGTGACAGTTTATAAGAATTTTATGTGTTTCTAAGCATTTGTTTACTTTAACTGTTGAATGTAAACTTGGAATTTCTTAACATGTAATGTTAAACATATGTCATGGATTTTGAACTCAATATAATGCATAAAAGTATTTATGAAAGTCATACGCAACTCAAAGTGTCAAAGAAATATACTTTGGCAAAAATCTGCTTATGCCTTCTGTAATATGTGTTTAATCAGAAGAAATTATATATTGCTTTTTCAAGAGTTTTTTTTTTTTTTTTTTTTTGAGACGCAGTTTCGCTCCTGTTACCCAGGCTGGAGTGCAATGGCGCGATCTCGGCTCACTGCAACCTCCGCCTCCTGGGTTCAGGCAATTCTCCTGCCTCAGCCTCCTGGGTAGCTGGGATTACAGGCACACGCCACCATGCCCGGCTAATTTTTTGTATTTTTAGTAGAGACGGGGTTTCACTGTGTTGATCAGGATGGTCTTGATCTCTTGACCTCGTGATCCACCCGCCTCGGCCTCCCAAAGTGCTGGGATTACAGGCGTGAGCCACCGCGCCCGGCCTCAAGAGTTTGATTATTAAGCTAATTTAGTGGTGACTAGAGTACAAATTTGTAAATTATGTCTATCATAATATATAGGACTTACTAAATTGTACTTGGTTAATAGTATTGATTTTCTCGAATGGTATATGAGCTAATTTTTTTTACAATAGACATCAGTGACTTATTTTTAACAAGTTATGATAATATTATATTAGAGTTCAGAATCTGGTAGCAAACCCTTCTGGAGGACTTGTGATAATAACAGAAAAGAAAATTGTTTCCTTTGGCCCATGAGCCAGATTACACTACAAAAGGATAGAATGATTCTGCACATACAAGTAGGTTCAGTGATGTGGCCATTCCTTCCACCATACTTGTCCCCAGTGAAGATTCCTGATTGGACTCCAGTGAATTGCATTTTGTCCTATTGTTTACATAGGAGAGTCCAAGAAAACATACTTTGAGTGTTCAATTATAATTCACATCAAGTGACATACTCAATTCAGTTTTTAAGAAAGAATTAAGGCAATATTTTCCTCTATCTTTTCTAAGTCAGAACACTAATTTTCTCAAAACATCTTCTGTTTTCTTTAAAATAATTTTAAGATATTTGTTTTCCCAAATCTTCCAAGAAATGTTATCTCTTTTGTGTCAGAGAATTGTTGATGAGCCTTATGCTGAGGTTTTGTGTATAAATGGATTTCCTCGTCCATGAATGAAGAACTTCCTATCCCAGAACTCTGAAGTTCCCCTTGAGAGAGCCTGTGGTCTTGACAGTGTCCATCTATCTTGTTCTGCAAATACATTCGATTGAAGTGCTTCAACTGGGTCACATGCCTAACAAGCACTTAGCCCATGAGGCCTAAGTGCTTGAATTTCTCTGACTTCTATGTTCACAGACCAGTGTAGTCTGCAGTTTTCTTGTAAAGTATAATGTGCTTCAGATACTGTACGATGCTCTGTGCTTCTACAGTGCTCCTTTTTCTACTTGATCTATAACATTGTAAGGTTATTATCAATCTTAGGACACATTAGAGGACAGTTGTCTCCTCTGTTCCTAGAGTTTTTGTGTCCTAGAGTAAAATATTCTAAGTGAATATAGAAAGAAAGGAGCTGGCACTTAGCACCCTGTAGTGGAAGCCATTGATGTCCTTAATGTCCCGTGGTGCACTCATCTCCCAGCTGTTGCAGTCAATGTTGGCTGCCAACAACTCTCAGGAGCCTCCTCCCTGGAAAATTGCCCTGGCCCAAGGTTTCTCACACTGTAGCATGTATCTGAATCACCTGGAGGCTGATTAAAACACAGATGTTTGGGTCACAAATAACAAAATTGAGCATTTTACTATCTCTTCCTGACACATGTAATTGGTAGAAAACAAATCCAGTAAGCTCAGCTGGGGACTTGAACAGGAAGGGGATGTAATAAGGAGCTGTGGTGGCAGAGAGAGAAAGGGAGAGAGACACTAATAAGCAAAGATACACCTAAATTCATAAAAACTTTTTAGCTCCTGGTTTTAGCACCTCATGAGACCCAGCAGTACTTGCTACTTTTAAATTCTGTGAGATGGATTGATTCCAGCCAATAAACTCTTCCTTCCACTTCAGCTGACTAAAACTTTTTTCACCCTGCTACCAAATGATCCCTAGCTAACACAATCCTCTGCATCTAATGCAGTGTTAGTAAAACATGGGTAGACAAGTTTAAAGGATGAATAAATAGATATACAGTGGTAGGTGTCTGCTTTTGTTATTTCTTTAAGATAAAGGAGAATGGCAAATGGAATTTCAATAGTAAGGATGCAGATTGTTAAGAAAAAACTGACAGAAAAATTTAAACATCATGGAAGTCTGAGTTCATTTAAAGTAAGCTTTCTCAAATTGTGTCCCCAGGAGAGAACGGTATCTTTAAAGACATTGATTCATTTCATCTGGTTTATTTGTGGGCAAGAAGTTGTTTATAATATTTATTTATTTTTTTAATATCCATAGGATCAGTAGTGATGACCCCTCTTTCATTCCTGATATTAGTAATCTGTGTCTTCTCTCTTTCTTTTGGGGGTGGGGGGATTAGCCTGGTTGAAAGTTTATAAATTTTGCTGATCTTAAAAAAAATATAGCTCTTGGATTCTTTGATTTTATTTATTGATCTCTTGTTTTCAAGATCACTGATTTCTGCTCCAATATTTGTAATTTTGTATCTTCTTAGTTTGGATTTAATTTGCTCTTCTTTTTCTAGTTTCGTAATGTAGAAGCTTAGATTTTTTGAGTTCAGCTTTTTTTTCTAATACACACATTTAATGCTGTAAATTTCCTTCTAAATGCTGCTTTCACTGTAGCCTACAAATTTTTATTTTTTCCTTCTTTTAATTTAATTCAAATACATCTAATTTCTTTTGAGTCTTCTTATTTGACCAGTTTGTTAATACTCTGTTTTATAATCTCAAAATATTTGGGGAATTTCTAGCCATCATTCTGTTGTTTTAGTTTAATTTTATTGTGAATTGAGAACTAATTTTGTGTGATTGCTATTGTTTCTACTTTAAAGTGCTTTATGTGACTCAGAATGTGGTCTCTGTTGGTAAGGGTTCCATGTGATATTGAGAAGATTGCATATTGTGATACTGTTGGATTTCAATCACATGCAGTTCACTGATGATGTTTAGTTCAAGGATATATTTACTGATTTTTTTTTTTTTTTTTTTTTGCTTGCTGAATTGCTAACTACTGATAGAGGGGTGTTTAAGTCTGCATTTGTGATAGTGAATATGTCTATTTCTCCTTGCAACTCAGTCAATTTTTGCTTCAAACGTTTTGACACTCTGTTGTTAGATGCATAAACATTGAAGATTGTTATGTCTTCTTGAAGAATTGAATTCTTTGTCATTGCATAATGCCCTTTTAATCCCTGATAAATTGTATTGCTCTGAAGTTTGCTTTGTTTGAATTAATATAATTACTTCAGCTTTATTTTGATTCATGTTAGCATGGTGCATCTTTCACTAACCCTTTATTTTGACCTGTATGAGTCTTAAATTTTACCATATTTGTAACTGTTTTCTGTCTTTGCTCCCTCCCTCCCTTCCTTTTTTCCCTCCCTCCCTCCTTCCTTCCTATATTTACTGCCATCTTTTATCAATTTCTATGATTTTATTTTCTCATCTCTCTTAGCTTATCAATTTTACTTTTTCTTTTTTAATAATATTAGTACTTGCCCTAGAGATTGCAGTATACATTTACACTTCCCTCCCTTCCTCCCTCCCTCTCTCCCTCCCTACTTCCTTCCTTCCTATATTTATTGCCTTCTTTTGTTTATCAAATTCTATGATTTTATTTTCTCATCTCCCTTAGCTTATCGATTTTATTTTTTTCTTTTTTAATAATATTAGTTCTTGCCCTAGAGATTGCAGCATACATTTACAAGTAATCTAAGTTCATTTTCAGGTAACACTATGATGCTTCACGTGTGGTACAGGTATCTTATAACAAAGCATTCTCAATTACTCTCTCCCATGCCTTGTAATATTATGGTTATTGATTTTACTTCCTCATAAGTTATAATCACCAAATATATCATGGCTATTAGAATTTTAAACAAATCCATTTATCAATTAGGAATTATAAAAATAAAGCATTTTATTTTACCTTTATTTAATTCCTTTTCTGATACTGTTCCTTTGTTTGTATAGATAGAGTTTCTGACCTATATAATTTTTCTCTACTCTAGAGAACAGTTAATATTTCTTGCAAGGTAAGTCTACCAGCAACAAATTACTTCAATTTTTTTCTGAGAAAGTCTTCATTTCTCCTTCACTCTTTAAAGATAATTTTATTCTTTATAGAATTCTTGGTTGGTGCTTTTCTTCTTTCAATACAAAATATTTTGTTCCACTTTCTTTTTACTGGCATGATTTCTGTGGAAAAATAAGATGCAATGCCTATCCTTGTTCATATACAGTTAAGGTATGTTGGGCTTGCCCATCCCTGGCTTCTATGAAAATATTCCTTTTATCTCTGATTTTCTGCAGTGTGGCTATTATATACCTAGGTATGTATTTTTTGTATTTATCTTAATTGGTGTTCTCTGAGATTCCTAGTTTTGTGTTTTGGTGTCTGTCATTAATTTTGGAAAATTCTTAGCCATTAAGTACTTCAAATATTTTTCTGTTCCTTTCTTTCTTTTTACAGTATTCCAGTTACATGTGTGATACACATATTGTAACTGTACAATGGTTCTTACATATTTTGTTTATTTTTTCATTTTTTTTTTCCTTCTTGCTTTTCAGTTTGGGAAGTTTCTATTGATATGTCTCCAGGTCTCTGATTTTTTTCCTCAGCCAATGAGGCCACTGAAAACTTTTTTTCCCTTTTTCTCAAAATATATCATTTTTTTATTTTTAGCATATACTTTTGATTGTTTCTTTGAGTTTCTGTGTCTTCCCTGTTTATGGCATCCATCTTTTCTTATATGGGATCTGCTTTTTTTCAAGAGAGCACTTAGCATATTAAGCATAGTTATTTCCTATTTCCAGACTGAAAATTCCAATTTCTGCCATCTCTAAATCTAATTGTGATGCTTAATTTGTATGTTTAGATTATATTCTTTACCTTTTAATATGCCTTGTGATTTTTTGTTGTTGTTCAAAGCCAGAAGTGATGTGTCAGGTACAAGGAGCTGAAATAAACAGGCCATTAGTATGAAGTTTTGTATTATCTGGCTGGGATTAGGCTGTATCTGTAGGTGTCAGAGGCTAAAATTTTCCTCTAGTGTCTTTGTTATTGCATCTCCTTTTGTCTTTGGATTTCCTTTCAGACTCCTTCTTAAGTCGGGTCTGAGCTTTACACTTATTTTAGCTGTAATCCCTTATTATTATTCAGTAGTCAAAGTGGAAACGTGTGGGAGGAGGGGAAGTGTTCTATACTCCTTTGATTAATATTTTAGTGGGCTTCTGCCCTTGGTCTCTGACCTTCATAAATGCTTGTCAGCCTTGTTTTCCTCTTTAGGTGAGACAGGAAAGCTAGAGAAGGCTGGAACTGGGTATTTCCCTTCCCCAAGGTCCTTCAGTCTCTGGAAAAACCCAAATTGTTTAAGTTCTGATAAAATAGTTTCCCTTAAGGGCCGGACTTTGTTAGGAAGAACAGAAGACTTTGGGGATATTTAAAAATGGTTGCTTTTCCTTTTCCTCTGCCAGAATCATGACAGTTTTTCCTGTGATCTTCACCCTGAGAACCTGGTGGGCTCCTGGAGATAAAAACTCCAGAACCTCCACAACTATGACAGCTTCTTTAAGGCTGGGCCCCTAGGAGGTTTTACCCCTTGAGCCAGTCCATGTCAGTCTCCAACAATTCGTCAGTTCCCTGTAAATGTTCCTACCAGATCCTGTCTTCTGACTGTTTCTGTTTCTGCTAAATTGTGACTCTTTGTATTCCTCATTTTCTTCAGGTTTTATGGCAGTGGTTTGCCTTTGACTTTAATTCTCTGATGAATTTAAGTAGCATTGTTGACTTTGAATTTGTTCGGCTTTTATTTCTTATGAGGATGGGATTGAAGAGTTTAAGCTCTTTAGATGTTGGACTGAAATTCAAATTTTTTTTTAATTTGCAGAGTACCAATGATAAAAATTATAATCATAACAATGCCATTAGTTTTTCTCTTTAACACATAAAGGAAGGTTTGATAAATAAATTTCCTAACATCTTTCCAGAGGTAAGACTTAGAACATTGAACTTTACCTGAGCAGTTTGCTCCAGAAAACAGTTGTGGTTAAGAAATATTCGCCACTCTTGTGTTTTTCAGAACCCCCATTCTTTTATGTTCCAGGAAATTGTTTACTACAAAGAACCAACCATCAGATAAGATTTGATGTCCACTATTTATTGTGACTCTCCTAAGACTGACAGATGGCCTCCTTGTTTACCTGTAACAAGGCCAGATACAAAAGCTCTAATTTCCCATTCTTTGGCTCACCAGTGATTAGGTGAAATGTTTCTCCCCTGATATTAACTAGACACAGAGATAAGCATTTCTTATTCAGTTGACTGAGGGGACACTCTCTGATTATAAAAACAAGCCCAACTGGATAATTGCCCACCTGTAACTTGTTTATTCCTGTTTATAAGTGCCAAAGCAAAATCACCCTGCTGAGACTCTCTGATATTCAGATCTCTAGTGCACTCCCTATTGCAATAGACTGAATAATATCAGTTTCCTTGTTTGAATTTTTGTCTTTGACACCCCCTTCTAACAAACTTATACATATTCTCCTTAGCTTTACGAAAAAGTTTTAAAGCCTTTTTTATTTTAATGTGTTGTGAATTGTAATGAACTTTTTGACATTAAACTCTCACTAATAATTTCAAGACATAATAAGACTTTTTGGCATTTAGTTGTATTATCCCATGCCCCAAATAATCAATCGCGCTATTAGTTGCAAGAAACAAACTATGATTTGAATGACAATTTAGATAAATCTGTGATATTATAAGAAGAAATTATTTTTCAAAACATATTATTTTGATAGCTTTCAAGGAAAATTATTATGTTAATAAGATTGCTTGCCAGTATTTTGACATTTATAGAATTATTCATAATCTTATTTTGTTATCCAATATAAATCTTAACAGCATATTGGCACAGAGTCTGAAATAAATGCAAATAAACAAAAAATTAAATATCCGAACTAATCGCACATTCTTTCAAGATGCTCATAAGTGATGCCTCTTGCAGTCCTATGTTCTGAGAACCACAGACTTTGATAGTCAAATTCAATTACATCATATCGTTGGCAGTATACATTCTTGTAACAGGATGTTAAAATAGAAACCTTTCTTTTTCGTTTTGGTGGAGACTTCACATTCCAAGACGAAAACAATAGCAGGCAAGTGCTTCCACATTCCACACTGAGGTGATATACTGACTATATATGACTAGCAAAGGAAACAGTACAGAAAAAAATGAAAACAGTTTCTTGAACTCTAGCTATGCATCTTTTATGGCACAACATTTTTCATGTTAAAGAGCTAAGAAGATTTTTTTTATAGACTTGCTGAACTGCTTTGGAAATTTTTTTGTCTCTACTCAAAGAGGAAAAAAATAAAATAAAATAATGGAGGGTGCCCTGCCCTTAACTGAAGTCAGCTATGGAATCTTTAATCATCTGGAGAGCTTGAGATACATACTGACTATATACAGATACATAGGTATTTGTATCTGTATATGTATATGTACATGTGCATCTATCTATATACAGAATATATCTCAAGCTCTTTATATAGGCATTCATATACATGTACATGTACATACTCATATATGCACAGCTATATATACAGATATATATATATATATATATGTCTTAAAACAGCATACAGGTTCCCAAGGAATCTCTGAGAGAAACAGAAAAAGAGAGAGGTAAAGGAGCCATCACAGACTTCCCTGCAATATGTTTTTGTGATACAGGATTGTGCCAAGTGAGAAAGAACTAGTCAGAAATTGATTTAAAATGTGATGAAGAGACCATCTGCAGGTTTGATATTACCTCAAACAAAGAGATACCTCTTCAGAAATCTATGACTTAGTGAGAAGGGACAAATAATACAATTTGCTATCCACGTCATGGGAAGTGCAGCAGGACTTCATGAAAGAGTCAAATTTAAACATTTGCTAAAGCAAGATCACAATTGTAACAGACAAGTCAAAATGTTTTTTCATGCATTGCTCTTTTGTTTGAATTCTTCTCACACTAGAGAGTATAGAAACCTGGGGACAAAAAGCAATGATTACAAAATAGAAATGAGGAGACACATTCCCTTTTTCATTGGAGGCTTCATACCTGAAAAGTTACAACAGGGAGGGATGGAGAAAGATCACTGACCACAAATAAAATTGGGAGTTTAGACAATTAAGGTATCTGGACATTTTAATTCCTGAACTAAGACTACACAATAACATGAGGACTGCTGTAGATGTCACCACCAAGGAAAAGAAGATAACTGGCCTCATGAGAAAGTTTTGAATGGGCAAAAGGGAAATTAAGTACGATTGTTTTTTGCTTGTAGAATATGGAGACATATTCTTTCTATGTACAGTGATAGGAAACTTCTGGTGTTTGTCATCATCCAAAAACAGGGCCCATTTTTGAAACATAAATTATCTTCATGAACGCACCCATTGCCTTCAACACACAGCTTAAGTCTCATACCTTCTAAAATCTCTCTTATACCTGCTGCAGTTCTCAGTGATCACCAAGTTGTATGACCTCCAAGAACAAAAATTTCTTTTCTACCTTGTACTTTGAATTATGTTTAAACTATCTTGTTGTCTTTAAAATAATTGTAATGAGCTATAGTTGACATAACATATTTAGTCTTCTACTATCTATCTTTCATCATCTGATGAGAATTTATCATTACACTTAAGATAATGAACTCAGACGTGATTCCCAAATATTTTCTCATCAGGCTTTGTAATTCTTCCCTCTCAACATTCCCCAGCATCCTCTAAACCCAATACCACTAATCTGCTTTCAGTTATCATAGATTCATTTGCATTTTCTGAAATGTTATATACAATGGAATCATTCATTCACTGTGAACTCCATTTTGTCTGACATCTTATATTCAGCATAATTATTTTGATATTTTTCCATGTTGCAGAGTAGAATTTCATTACATAGATATTCTATAACTTATTTATCCATTTACATTTTTGGAGACATTGTGAAATAAAAGTACAATCCTAAGCCCTGCAACTGACTGAGTAGACACATATTGGTCAAGAAGACTCCAGAAAAACTTTGAAAAATTGAGTTCCCTCCTATGAGGTGGGAGGTTGATTACCCCTTGACATACCTCCTTCCTTGCTAATCTTTACTAGATTGTTTCCTAAGGGTTAAACAGAAACTGGCCCTGGAAAAATAAAGAAATGAAGACTCACTCCTTTGCTGATTTCAGCCAACTGCTGGACAATGCAGCTGGAATCCCCTCCCTTCTTGCAGTTCAGTACAGGAGCTGACCAGTTTCACAGCACATTTTTCTTTTTTCTTTTTTTTTTTTGAGACGGAGTTTCGCTCTTGTTACCCAGGCTGGAGTGCAATGGCGCGATCTCGGCTCACGGCAACCTCCGCCTCCTGGGTTCAGGCAATTCTCCTGCCTCAGCCTCCTGAGTAGCTGGGCTTACAGGCACGCGCCACCATGCCCAGCTAATTTTTTGTATTTTTAGTAGAGACGGGGTTTCACCATGTTGACCAGGATGGTCTCGATCTCTTGACCTCATGATCCACCCGCCTCGGCTTCCCAAAGTGCTGGGATTACAGGCTTGAGCCACCGCACCCGGCCTGTTTTTTTTTTTTTTTTTTTAGCTACTGACCATGGAATGGTTCTGGTTACTTACAGAGGCTGCTCACAAGATGTCTGTCATCTTTTAATGTATAAGCCTAATTTTAATACATTTAAATGTTAAGTCTCCATCCTAAAGTGAACATGTGACATGTTACATGTATGTTTGATTATTAGCATATGTGTATCCCTCGTGAATATTAATAACTCTTCTTATAACTTGTTGATATGTATACTTAGCCAACCTGTTCAGCATAAATTCCTGTCTCACCTTTCTTCCATTTTGATTTCCAAGGGTGAAATTAAAATCACCCTTGCTTTTGATTTCTGCTGGAGGCTTTTCTTTCCAGTTTGCAGGGTGGTCAGCCTGTAGGTGGAAACTGTTTATAAGAAATAAAGTTATCCTCTCCATATGTATCTCGTGATTTTAAGTCTACAACATTTGTTTTCTTTTTTCTTTCTTTTTTTTTTTTTTGAGATGGAGTTTCGCTCTTGTGGTCCCGGGTTGGAGTGCAATGGTGGGATCTTGGCTCACTGTAACCTACGCCTCCCAGGTTCAAGCAATTCTCCTGCCTCAGCCTCACAAGTAGCTGAGGTTACAGTTACCTGCCACCACACCCAGCTGATTTTTGTATTTTTAGTAGAGACAGGGTTTCACCATGTTGGCCAGGCTGGTCTCGAACTCCTGACCTCAGGTGATCCACCTGCCTTGGCCTCCCAAAGTGCTGGGAGTACACGTGTGAGCCAATGCACCCAGCCAGTTTTCAAACTGCTATTTAAAGGTGCTGTAAATATTGGTGTACAACCTTTATATGAACATCTGTTTTTATTTCTCATAGATAAATGCCTAGTTGTTAAATGGGAGGAATATAAGGTAATTATATGGTAAACTTTGTAAGAAATTTCTGAATGGTTTTTTCAATTGGTTGTACAATTTTTACATTTCCACCAGTAGTGTAGGAGAGTTTCAGTTATTTAACTCTTACCAATACTTGTTGTTATCTAATTTAACTATTATCTGAATTATTATTCAAATTAAATTTACTCATTCTAGTGAGTAGTAATATCTCATTATAGTGTTAATTCGAATGTACTTATTTACTCATGATGTTGCACATCTTTTCATATGCTTATTTGCCATAAATTGCTGAATTATAGCTAATAAAAGTAAATAAAATGGCATTATAAAAATACTAAATTAGCCTAAAGAAAAAACAAAAACAAAGAAAGAAGAAAAGGGGAAAAAGAAAAATGGAACAAATAGAAAACAAACAGCAAGGAGATAGTATTAATCGATAATATCAATAACCATATTACATATAAATGGTCAAAATACTCAAATTAAAAGGCAGATATTGCTAGATAAAATAGGAAGAATCATTTATCACTGGCTTAGAAAACCTGCTTTGAGTATACAGAGAGCAGTAGGGTAAAAGTAATTGAATGGGAAAATATATACTAATATTAATGAAAAAATGCTGAAATGACTATAGTAATTTTACATAGAGTGGGTTTCATTAAAAATATTTAAAGAAGCCACTGAAAACTATTCAACTTCCATCTATAATGGTTATTTAGTGTTGCTTTATGCTGAGACCATTTTAGTTTATTGCACTTTACTTGTAAAAGACTTTCTTTGTAACTTTAGAAAAAATTACAGTTAACTTAAAGATGAGCTTTCAATGTAGTGTTTATATCACATTGTAATATAACTTTTTTCAGAAGGGTAATAGAAACCCTGATTCCTAGTAAGAATCTTCTTTTTAACTTTGAAAAAATGTATTAAAAGAGCTAACAAAGGCCACTGCATAATGATAAAGATGATCACCTGGTAGAGAGAAACCAAAATAAGTGTATGCCAAGTAACACAGCTTCAAAATACATAAAGAAAACAATGATGGCACTGCAAAAAAAATAAAAATAAAAAGAAGAGAGAAAAAACGGAAAAGCAGAGAAATTCACACATGTAGGTTGAGATTGCATTCTTCCCTACAGAAGTGAACCATCTAGAGCTGATTTATATTTATAAACAATTTATTCAAGAACAACAATATACCTACTCATTTTAAGTGCACACAGAACGTTTACCATAAAATGTTATATTCTGCGCCATAAAACGGTTCTCAGCATTTCTATGTAGGTCTTAAATTATACAGATCATGTTATCTGACCAAAATAAAATTAAATTCACAACCAATAAAAGTAATATATTAGAAAAATCTTCAAATATGGAGAAACTACCAGACTAACTTCAAAGTAAACTATGGATTAAAGGAGACATAAAAAAAGAAATTAGAAAGTTTTTTGAATTGAATAAAAGGGACAACATACCAAATGTTTAGCTTTAGCTAAAACTCTACTTAAAGGCAAATTTATAACACAAAAATACCTATGTTAAAAAAGGGAAAAGGCATCAAATCAGTGATTTAAACTTTTAAGAAACTAACACAATTTGAAAAATATCAATCCCCAATGGAGTGGAATAAATGAAATACTAAATGTAAAAAAAAAAAAGTGAAGAGAAAACAACATAGAAAAACCAATAAAAGTGAAAGCTACTTCTTTGAGAAGGCAAATACAATTGATACATTTCTAGCTAGCTTGATTTCAAAAAATTAAATGAAGACCAAATTAGAAATGAGAGAGGTGACATCACTAGTAATTTTGCACACATTAGAAGGATAATAAGCAGATATAATGTATTTTATGACAAACTCAACAATTTCAATGAAATGAAAAAATTCATTGAATGACACAAACCAACAAAGCTCATTCAAAAAGAAATGTGACTCAAATAGCCTTAACTCTATTACATAAATTGAGTCTATAGTTGAACTTTCATGAGGAAAAATTGTGGATCACATAGCTTCATGGGAAAATTTCATCGAAATGTCAAAGAAAGAATAATTCTGCACAAACTCATTTAGAAAACTGATGTGGACAGAATGCTTTTCAATCCTATGAGGTCATTATGATCCTGATACCAAAGCCAAATAAGAGAAAACTGGAGATGAAAATCTATCATGAACATTGATACAAAAATTCCTAACAAAGTTTTACCAAATGTTTATATGATACACACACACACACACACACACACGCACACACATTTTCATGACATGTATACCATATATGTCATGTCTCATATATAATCTCATGACAAAATGTGACTTTATTCTAGGAATGCCTGCCTGGTTTAAGATTTTATAGTCAACTAATGTAATTCTTGTTAGTAATAGCTGACAAGGTAATCTGAATAGCTGGAGAAAATTGTTTTATAAACACACAATCCGTTTCTGATAAAAACTCTGAAGAAATCAAGAATAGAAGTGAACTTTCTTAAACTGAGAAGAGGAGATTGAGTTGGTTTACAAATGGACTGAAAAAGGTTTTTTAATTGTTGTCATAGTTTAAATTTCTGAGGATGCCTAATTTGTGACTCTTGGACAAGGTAAGAGTAGTGGCACTTATATTGTGCTGTTTAAGGTCCAAAACTCTCCTAATGGCCTTCAAAATCAATTTCTTTACCTATATTTGCAACTGGCCTAACCATTTTGTCGAGTCTGGCTGGAGATACAGATTGTTACTTATGTGGGACATGATTATGGATAGTGGCCCTGGGTAACCTTCTTGTGGAATATCTCTTGGATATCTGATGCTTGCTTGAATCCTCTTTCTCTTTCTGTATCTAATCCTTTGCCTTTAAATAATAATCTTACTTGTATATGTTCCATGGAGTCTGATGGCTTTTAAAATATCCCTAAAAGGAATCTATGAAAAACTAGCAACTCAAATCATACTTAATGGTGAAGACTGAATACTATATTGGAAATTCAGGAACAAGCAAAGCGATACACTCTTTTTTATTCAGTGTTTTACTGGAGGTTCCAGCCTGTGTAATCAGGTTGAAAAGGAAATAAAAGACAATCATCTATGTAGGAAACCCTAAAAACTCTACAAAGAAACTGTCAGAATTAGTAAATGAGTTTAATAAGGTTGCAGGATACAAGATCAATTTATAAAACTAATTATATTTCTGTTATACTAGCTGTGAACAATTAGAAAATGATTATAAAATAATATTTACAATAATATAAGAATAGAAACTACTTAGGCACCTATTGACAGAAGTATAAGTTCTAGACAATGGAAACTACAAAATATACCTAGCCTAAATTAATGACTGAATATGTGGAGAAATATGGTGCATTCTTAGTGTGATGACTCAATATTGTTAAAACATCAATGCATTCAATGCAATCTCAGTCAAAATTTCAGTAGACTTTGCTATAGAAATTATTTGTCTTAAAATTAAATGAAAATACGAAGAACTTGGGGTAGTGAAAACATCATTGAAAAAGAAAAATTATTTTTAAGGACTTTTCACTATCGATTTCAAGACTTATTACACAGGTTTAGCAATCAAGAAAGTGGGTATTGCTGTAATCATAGGAAAACAGATCAATGGATTATATATATTAAGTATCAATTCTCCCATCTGTGGTGAATCAATTTTTGCCAGAAGTCCCCAGGAATTTCAACTGGGAAGGGTAAGCATATAAGGCATATGCTATTGAAACAATTTTGTAGCCATATACAAAAAAAAAACCTTATTTTATGTTATGTGTAAAAATAACTCAAAAAATAACCTAAATATAAGAGCAAACTATAAAAGTCTTGGAAGACACAGATAAAATCTTAGTGACCTTGAGCTTGACAAATATTTTTTAAACTATAAAACAAAAAGCAAGAACAAACTCAATAAATTTGACATCATCAAAAATTAAAATTATTAGGTTTTCAAAACACTGTTATATAAACAAAAAGGCAAGCAAAAAACTGAGAAAAAAATATTTACAGGACATGTGTCTGAGAAAGAACTTGTATTTAGAATATATAAAGGGTTCTTCTAACTGAATAATAGGAAAATAAACAACATAATTTAAAAATGGGAAAAAGATTTGAACAGACACTTGTTTTTAGCTTTTCATGTGGGTAAGCCCTGAATAACCTACATCATTTTAAGCTATCAGCACCAATCATAATTAATACATATGTTTTGAATATGTTCAAACTGATAGAGAATGACTTAAATAAAAACCTGCTACCATAAAATTTATACTTTTCTGTACAATTTTTATTAGATTTATCAATTCAACAAACTAATATGGAAGCTCAGACTACGAAACATAGGAATTCACCAATGCTATACCTTTGTTTCTGTTTGATTTTGGTGCCTTTTTGCTTTGATAGTCTAGACATAGCCTGTGTTTCTTAGACATGTTTATAAATACATTGGAAAGGTGGTCTAAATAAAGGCATCGCTGAAATACAAAGCATCTTTTTGTTATACAGGGTTGTTATTAAGAAAAGATTCCAAAATAAAGCTTCTGGCAATGAATCATAGATGCTGACTGATGTTTTCTACAGATGAGAGTTCAGCTCCACCTTTCTAAAAAATGTAAGTTTTAGAAGGAGAGGCCTTTCTTTCAAAGCCCTTGGGAAATAAATTGTAGTGTAGCATGTGTTTCTTAAAACCACTCCTCCCATTGTTTGAAATCCAATGGCAAAGGTCTTCTCTGGTAAATAAATGATTTTGAAACTTTAAAGCTTTCAGCATATTTTGCTCATAGATTTGAAGCTACAGCCTTGCAATCGAACTTAAAAAATAAAAGAATGGGGACGCACTAGGAAAACTAATTTTCCCTCATGAATGTGAAATTAAGTGTGAAAGCAGAGGTTCTTTCTGCCTTAAAATATGAAAGAGGCTTAGGAAATTACATTCACCAAAGCTTTATTTCATACATAAGGAAACTGAGACCCAGAGCAGGGTGGTGCTAGAGCCAGGAGCAGAAACCTTAAGCCAGGATTCTACTTCTAATCCAGGGAATTGTTCCATTATACAATCTAAATGACGGGAGGAAATAATTTCTGACAACATAATTAAGACCACTTAAGAGTTCAAATAAATAGCCCAAGGTCACATAGCCAGTAAGTGGCAATGGTGGTACAGGAATCCAGATATCTGAGACCCCAATGCCCATGATTTATACTATACCATCATATTTTTAATATATTATTACAAAACCAATTGAATATATTTCTATTAAAATGTATTAGAATTTCATGAAAGTTTTTTGGTTTGGTTCATCAGTGTGTTCTTTAACATATCATAAGTACACAATAAATATTGAATATTCATTTGTAATTGTATACATATTGATTGATTTTAATATGAATAATGTTTTCCCTGAATGCTTTTTAACTTAGAAGGCAATGGACATGTATGTTGGCTGTGGTTCTTTAGCAGCAGGAATTTAACTCCACTGAAGCTCTCTTACAAATATATTTTTCATGACCCCAGATACACAGAAGTGGTTGAGGAAAGTTTCTTGCTGATCTGCTTTACTCACAGGGGGGAAAAAAAAAAGAAAAGAAAGGTATGGATTTCTATTAATATAGTCTTCACTCATACTCAACTCTACTGATTTCTACAGGAATTAAGCATTATTGGGCTCATAGGAAGGTGAGAAAGGAGTGAAGCATTATCTTTAAATAAGTCAATTTATCCTGAGTCCGTGATAATTTAGGATTTGCTCCCTCAGCATCTCTCTCCAGCTATACTTTCTTATTTTCCATTTCATTTCTTACTCCTCAATCTTTATCTTTTAAGTCATAGTCACTGAAACCTCATTCTTGCGTGTAAATCTAGTCTTAAAATCCCAGCACAGTTTCTATTATATTGAAAATCAATATGAAATTGTGAAACAATATTTTGTTGGGAGATAAGAGAGTATGTTTGTTTATACATGCCTCTCATGAATATACTGAAAGTTGACTGTGCCTTAAAAATAGAACAATGAAGAAATGTACGCAACATAGGACTTCTGGAAAGCATAATCTCATTTCATTTCTTCTTTGTAAATACTTAAATTATGTCTGCTAAATGTTTTTAAAATCACTTTCAACATACTGCAGTGATTAAGAACAGACAGTACAAAGTTGACATCTTTTACACGATCTTCAAGTCTAGAAGGTGTGTGCTATGAGTTTGTTGTACTTGAATGTGCCATTAGATAGTCTGTTTCTCCATGTAGCTCTTACTTAATGAACAATCCTAACAAAAACCACTCCAATTTTGCTTCAATGTACTCTTAAGCATTCTGAATACATTTATTTAAAACATACAGTTTAAAATACATTTAAACAGAGAAATACGTTTAATTAGCACATTAATAAAGAATAACTTCTGCATTCAAATTTAGTAAAATTAGAGAGCTCATATAAAATGAAAAGAAAACGATATATACTTCAATAACAAAATGAATAAAGAAAATAAAAATTGCACATAGAACGTGACATTAGAAGACATGTAAATGGTCAGAAAACACATAAAAAGATGTTCAACTTCATTAATGTAATAAAATAATGTTATGCTCTTTACCTAGCTACTTAAACAAAAGGATTTGACAATATTCAGTGTAGACAAAGGTGGAGTAAGAAGTATAGTCATAACTATTTGGTGTGTTCAGTTTAGTCACAAATATAAGTATAGATAGGAGTTTTAGAGAGTAATCTGGGAATACATATATACTTTTAAGAATGTCCTCTCTTTCCTCCAAAAATCCAAAATCTAAGAATCTATTCTTCAATTATGTTAGACTAACCACTACAGCACATATACACGTAGAATCAAAGACATGTATGTATAAATGATATTCATTACAAATGTTATTTGTATGTTCAACATCAATAAACAATAAAGTGAGATAAAGAATTATAATATCTATATTTCAAGATTACTATGAAACTATTAAAAAGAATGAGGTGCTAACCTACAGTGGTATATATGATAATTAAGTGGATATAAATTTTAAAAACAAACCAATATTTGTAGCATGATTCCAATGTTGGAAAACAAAGTAATTAATAAATGTAACAAATAGATCAGAGTGAGTATGTGTATCAAATATATATACAAATATGTAATAAATATGTTTGACCTGTTAAATAACATTAAGGCATAATGAATATACAGGGGAATTAAAGAAAATAAGTATTTGGACTATGGTCCAAGTACAATCCACTCCACTGGAAATGGCCGAACTTTGGAATCTTGGTTGAGATCTATGATGAACCTTTGAGAATCAAGGTTATCTGAGGACAGTTATCAAGCTGACATATTGGAAAGTAAAAAATATGACACTGCAAGAATTGTGTGTATCAGTAAGTCGAAATCCAAGTATGTATAAAGTTGGCACCAAAGAGTTACTACTAGTTAGAATCTCCAACCACTGAGTTAAGCTACTGAGCTCCATAACTGTGGATCCTTTTGAGATGGATATCAGCATATAAAATAGTGTACTATCCAGCTAATGAAGAATAGATATGAGCTGAGAAGACACAGTCCCAAAGAACAAGACAATGACCACAATAAGATGAGCTAAAAATATAATTTGAAGTTAAGATGCTGAGCTACACACTCAGAAAGCTGGACTAGACAGAGCAGGAAGATAATTCACTTGAATAGGGAAAGCACTATTTCACATCTTGGCTTGCAGCTTGATTATACCACCAGTGAAATATTATTTTCCCCTCATCAAAAAATGGACACTTTATAATTTTACTTTTGCTCACAATGGAATCATTAATTTTTCAGTCTACCATACTCAAAATTTAAAATTATCTGTCACAATTTTTCTCCTTTACCAACTTCTATGAACCTTGATAATTATAACACCAACCTGGACATTTTAATTACTAAAATAGTCTGATATATCTTCCTTTTTTTAGTCAACCTTCCACAGAAGTGTTAAGATAATCTCTTTCAAATTAAATTTTTCTTACAAAGTCCTAACTCTTCCCAAGAGCACCAGCTGGGATGAAATGATGTGTCTCAGACAGCCACAGTCCCAGACACTCCTTTCTCAGATGGTTTGCATTGCCACTAGCTTGGATAATTTTCCATTTCTTCATCTCCAGAAATTGAGGAAAGTTTTCCTCTAAGCATATTAAAGCAGAGTGCTTAAGATCACGGACACTAAAACAATACTCAGTTGATTTTGCAATTTGAATCCACCATATTACAGCTGTATGACTTTGAATCATGCTTTCACTGCTCTAAGTCTAGGTTTCCTTATTCATAACGTAGACAAAACATTTCTAAATTCATAAAACTGTTGTTAGAATTCAATGTTATTCACGTAGAGTTTACTGCTATTATTTTTGTTATGTTGGCAGAGTGTCTGGCACATATTTACAATCGTTATAATTATTCCTAGGCATGTCAGCATTTTTCTTTCTTTTTTAACACATTTCTTACCAGTGTATGCATAGTGCCTTTTCCAAAGATACGAAATATTTTTGTCCATTAAGGAATGTTACAGTGTAAATTATATAAGAAGAAATCACTTACTGGTATGAAATAACACAGAATTTGACTTTCAAGTTCTTTCCTCATCCTTTGAGTTCTTTGTTTTTCCTCCATCGCATAAGCCTGTAGGTCTTTCCACAGTCTGTTCTTCTAGGTGGAAAGCCTCCCCTGGAAATTTGTCAATCCAATGCTAAATGGTATCTTTGAATCACTTTTAACAAAAGAAATTCGAAGTGAAGACGAATCTAAATTTGTATGTTATGGAACACTTTATTATTCTTCCTAATTAAGGATACTGTTATTTTAATGAACATAAATTAGCAGAGAAAAAAATGAATGTATCAGATGAACACTAGGAAATCTCAACAACTGAGTGAAAGAAAGCATAGCTCATAACCCAAGAACTAGAAGGTAAACAGGTAGCTGGTCTCCTCTCTCTCTCTGCCGCTCATTCCAAGGCATGCTCATGAAGCTAAATAGTCAATATATTTTATATATTAGAATATACATTACAACCAGATTTCCCTGTTTAATTATCCACTTAAACATAGATGAAATTGGCCAGCGGCCTTAGAATATATAACCTTAAGATGTCGATATCTCTGAAAACCTTGGAATATCTCTGGCATTATTAGTATGAATCATTGGAAAATAATCAGATTTGTCACTGGACAACCAATAAACTGTGTTAATACCAACAGCTTAAAAATGTAATTAGAAATTATAATAACACTGATTTAGTACCTATTCAAATCACATATTCAATGCAAGGGAAGACTGAGTGTAGAGTAATGGGAATTTGATAAGAAAATACTCAGAATTAAAGAGAAATTGGGGAAAATGGTTCTTTGTCTTGTAATCAACTTTTGTCACCACATGCCTCACCCTCCTGAGGGAGGAAGAGGCTTTCCAAACTCAAGTTCAAATAGGGCTTCAGTACAATTTTTCCAAGACAAAGTCAGACATTGACAGTAAAGAATCCATTGACAGTAAAGGATCTGACTCCTATAAGGACCAATAAAAAGGAATACATTTATTGGTCCTTATAGGAGTCTTTGAGCAGTCACATATTCAAACTAAAATACAAGGAAAGAACAATCTTTTCTTCATTCATTCCACATTTGAATAGAATGCATACATTGAGCATGCAGCATCCCCTGCCCTGGAAGCTGTGGACAGAAGTGGTATACAAATTAAATAGAAGGCCAGGCCATTTCATTATTTCTCCTGAAAAAGTTAAGAGTGGAGATAGCCAGGTCTAGCCATACTTTAGAATCATATGAGAGTTTTTTATAGCCTACTGTTGCCCAAGATCTGGCCCCAACCAATTTAATCAGAATTATTGGTTGTGGGTCCACACATTGGTTTTTTTTTTTTTTTTTTTTAGAGTTACCTTGGAGACTCTAATCTGTAGCCAGGTTTGAGAAGCATAGGCTAGTCCTTGGGGAAATAATAGTTATTAAGAACACATGGGAAGCAGATTCCAGCCAGCTGGCTGTGCTTCTCCAAACTTAAAAAAGAAAAAATAAAAAAGGGGGAAAAAAAAACACAACTGGAGGAAGTGAGGATTGAAGAAAGCATGGAAAAGAGAGCTAGAGCTAAGTGTGCAAGCACCTTGCTGCATAGAGGAGCTGCCAGTCATAGTTTCTAAAGCTGTACTCTCCACTTCAGGCATGGGCAGAGGACAGGAACTTCAAATTGATCACACACTGTTTAAACACAAAGGACAAACACAAAATATTATTCTTACTGGGACATTGTACATAGCTAAGATTTAATCCTAAATTAATGCTATTGAGACTGACATTTTTCAGGACCTGTTATTGAGCTATAAGGGGAAGGAGCCCTGAAAGATAGTTGTCACCTGGTGTCATGGTGCCATTCCTTCAAAAAGTGGACAAGTCTTTTAATCAAACTACCTTTCAGTTTCTTTGTTTCTAAAGTTACTGAGTTGATCTGTCTATTCAGACACCCCTTTATTTATTCAATGAACTGATATTAAGAACTGTCTCTTATCAGGCCTTCAGTGCTAGACTTCTAAATGGATCACACGTGCTTTCTGCCCATAAATGTCTTACAGTCTATTGAATTGCAAGTATGGGATTACAGTACAATGTGAGTTGGAAATGTGGGGAGTTAAAAAGAAGGATTCAAGAGGTCAGGAAAGATTTCTCTGTGGAGTTTTATTTTAATAGGTATTACAACAGCAGTGAGTATGTCCTAAACATATGAGATTGGTGGGTAGGAGTGGGGAACAGGAAGAGAGAGCGTAAAAGAACTGTTGTGAATCCAGTGTGGCTGGATTTCAGGTTTGAGACGGAGAAGTAGAGGGATGAAGTGCTATCATAAGGGAGCATTGTTGAAGGTCTGTGTGTATTTTTATGCACAGACGATAGGATAAAAAGATTAGAAAAATCAATTTGATAATTGTGCAAAGGAAGAAGAATGGTGAAACTGAAGGTAGGGATTAAGTTAGGGAGTAAAGTAATAGCCCAGAAGAGAAATTATGATGGCCTAAATAAGAGCCTTTCAGGGTATGCTATTCTAATTCTATGTTAGAGAACAAGAAGGAGTGAAAAAAATAAACTCATAACCTCTAAAAATTAATACCTTTGGAGTGTTTTTAATGTATAATAAATGTTATTTTCATAGTAATTCTACTTCCAAAGAAATATATAAGTATTTAAAACTTTGAGGCCAAGTTTTCATTGTCTTTCATTAACCACCAGTAACAAGATTATATTAATGTGAGAATGACTAAATCTATAGGGATATTCACTTAGAGTGCTATGTCCGAAGATACCCACAGATTTCTACACAGTTCTATGCATCTTTACTTATCTCATCTCTAATATAACCCTGGGGATTTTCAGAAAATGGCATGTAATGTCAACTTCGTACTTAAACTGTAAGCATCAAACCCTTGGGAACTATCAAGTTATCAGTCTTTACTACCGAAAACATAACAGGATTTAAGTAGAGCCACTCTAAACGGTTCAGATTACATTTAGGTAATATTTTGAATGAGATGAAGACAGAGAGATTTTCACCCAAGTGACTAGTTTAAATTGCCTACATTTGTGTACCAGATTTTTGTGTGTGTGTGAAGTCAACTAAGGGTATACAAATTTTCTTTCCGAAAAAGAAAAAGGCATTTTTGTTTCTGATGTCCAAACAAGTACAAACTAAATATTCTTTCTCCCTAAAATAAAAAAAAAAGAGGAATATTATCTGTGATGTGAGATGGAGTCTTGCCCTGTTGCCCATGCTGAAGTGCAGTGGGTCGATCTCAGCTCACTGCAATCTCCACCTCCCAGGTTCAAGCAGTTTTTTTGCTCAGCCTCCTGAGTAGCTGGGATTACAGGTTTGTGACACCAAGCCCAGCTAATTTTTGTATTTTAGTAGAGATGAAGTTTCACAGTGTTGGCCAGAATGATCTAGATCTCCTGACCTCCTGATCCACCCACTTCAGCCTCCCAAAGTGCTGGGATTACAGGCGTGAGCCGCCGCACCCAGCCTATTTGTGGTTCTTTAAAATACTTCCTAAAATTGTAAAAGAAGAAATTGACCAAACAGAGCTTTATGATTTAACAAATATTATTTTTATTTGTTTCATTTGTAATCGATAATGGAGGTTACATGTAAAAAAAATACCTTGAGGCACATAAATAATGTTTACATGTTTTTACTATTTATGCTTATAAACATTTTTTTTTGAGACCGAGTTTTGTTCTTTCACCCAAGCTGAAATGCAGTAGTGCAACTGGCTCACTGCAACTTCTGTCTCCTGGGTTCAAGCAGTTCCCTGCCTCAGTCTCCCCAGCAGCTGGGATTACAGGTGCCTGCCACCATACCCAGCTAATTTTTGTATTTTTAGTAGAGATGGAATTTCACCATCTTGGCCAGGCTGGTCTTGAACTCCTGACCTTATGATCCAACACCTTGGCCTCCCAAAGTGCTGGGATTACAGGTGTGAGCCACCAAGACTGGCCTATAAACAATTTTTTTTTTAATCCTTTGATTAGATCCAAATGCCACAGCCAATTGAGTTACTCATAGAAGTGTTTGTTCTTCATGTTGGAAACATGCTTCCTCCTCAGCCTCACAATTTGCACTGGTTCTCAAGTTTACATGGTCTCGCCTGCTCTTCTAATTGAGTGATAGTTATCTTCAGCCCCAAAAGGACAGTTATTTCAAAATGCTTACATAATTTCTCTGCTTCTGTCAGAAGAGGAGGAGGAGGAGGAAGAGGAAGAAGAGAAGAGAAGGAAATGAGTGAGTGTGGAGCCAACTGACTGTTGGTTTTGGATAGAGAAGCTTATACCACATACCCATGAGAGACTTTAATGTCTTTTAACGAAAGTAGGGCTGCAAGGCAAAACAGAATAGTGTGCTTTCCATTCCGCAGGCTCCAAACCGAATGATCATACCAAAACAACTTGTGATAATGCTTTAATGATTTAGTAATGTGTCATTTCAATTATTTCCATTTCTGCAAGAGAAAAATAAAGACTAACCCTCTAGGCTTCTACATTTCAAGCTCAAATCAGAGCTAGGATAAAAGATAGAATTTTTCTGGACCTTAGGATACCATGAGAATGTCAGTAAGGCAGTAAGTCATAAAATTATCCACTGCATGAGACACCAACACAGTTAAAAGGACCTAGGCAAACTATGGGCACTATATTTTCCTGGAGAACATATCTGTTGTCATGAATATAAACCAAATTTTGAAAATAAAATGAACTTAGGAAGCTGCATTTTTCTATGCCACATAGATCTAAAAATGATGTTGGATTATATTCTTTTGGTTAACTAGAAATCCCCTACATAATTTATGAGGACATATTAAAAATATAAAATGACAAATTTGAAATAAAATGAAAAATAAAATGTCTAATATATTAGACACATTATATCTTGTTTCAGAAATTGTTTTGGTTATTTACAATCAGAAGCTTTTAGAACTAGGTTTTCCCTTACAGTTTGAACTGTGACTGGTAGATGGTGCTGTCAGGATGTGATTCATTGTTACAGATGAAAACATTCCTTCCTCTTTTCTCAGAATTTCAAAAGCCAGTTTCATATTTGCAGTTTGGTGGGGAATGTTCTTAGATAGAAAACATACCAAGAATTAATTTTCTAGAAAACGCTCAGAAACATCATTACATTTTATAAAGTACTTTTGGTTGTTTATTGTTCTAGATAATTAAAATGTCTATTTCTGTTTCTGACAGACTCTCACTTCTCCAACACTTAAGCGTATTTTCCAATTATTCTTTTGTTAAGGTTTTTTGTTCCCCCCGCCCCCGAATTTAGGTCCTTGTGATAAAATCAGAAAGATCTTGGTAGCAGAAGCTCTTTAGGAAACAAGGCCCTTTGTGTCTGTAGCTATACATTTATTCTTTTCTAGTGCAAAGTTTCCATTTCAGAATATGTAAACCTTGATTTAAAATCATGCAGTGCTAAAAAATGATAATGAATTGTGTGTATTTTTCTCACCTTAAATGGTGAAATCTATTTTGTTCACTCGCTTGAGAGGTTAATGAATAATTTCAAAACATAATAAAAGAGATTCTGAAGTTCCAAGGAAAATCAAGTAATTCAGAAGTAAAAAAACACAGGAACAAAACAAGGAAATGTATCTTTCAGGTTCAATTTCCTTAGTGTTGTAGTGGTGGAGTCAGCCATTTTTATGGTTCAGTCAACACAAGTTCAAAACATTTGACCACTGGAAAAATAGGGATTTTCCACATCTACATATTATGGATCATTTCTTGAATAACAACAACAACAACAACAATAAAACATTTCTTAGATATTTGTTCCTAGATCTGTTAAAAATTAAAAGTTAATTACCTGGAGGAGTTATGCCCTCCTGTTTTATATTCTAAATTTAAACTACAAATGTTTTAAGAATGTACGAATACAATCTTTTGTAAAATGATTTGGTTCAATGGATTAAAAAAATTGACAGCATTCCTCATGCTCATTTTCTGATGGTTATAGTTGAAAATTTCCATAAAAACCATCTAAAATGTTTAGTTTTAGATTGACATTTTATGTTAAAAGCAAGTAAAGGATATTCCTCAAGGTAATATCTATATCTTCTCTTTTCTCTGTAAAGCTCACATGATATTTAATGCAGGTCATGCATAATTCTATTAATATTATAAAACAAAAATAGATAGCTGAACATTGTGACTTTTAAAGTTCAATTCTGGGAGCACTCTAAATATATTTTCTTTGCTAAAATTATGACAAGAGAAAAGGTAGAAACATTTAAAAAATTCTATTGTCTAAATTAAATATATCATTAGAATATTCTTTTTACCTGCACAGATTATTTTATTTCCCAGTCACTCAAAATACATTGTATTATCTGGATATGTGCTTAGTCAAATATATTATCTTTAGCATCTACAATGTTGACAGAAATGTTTTACAGTGTGAAATGGTGGTTCATATTTATTGCTGAGAATTGTATAGAAGTTAAATTCCCTTAGGGAGGCAAGAATTTGGGAACCCAAATATATATCCTCTTGCATCAGAACACAACTGTGGGAAAGAATGAGACAGTCTATGCTTCTTTGTTTACAGAGAGCCATAATCTTTTGACCAGATTTTAAATCAAGTCAATGACTTTCAGTCACCCATTATGTTTCCCTTTCTTCTTTTTCTATTGTAGCAGCATTTTTTATTTTCCTGGGGAAGGGGATGATCAAAATGATTTTAAGACCGTTTGAAGATTGTCATCATGGTGTAAGAGCAATTGTAAATCATGCATGTTGAGAACGTCCTTGTTTATGTCATCCTCAATACCACAATCCTGAATGAGCTTTTCTCCTTCAATAATAATAATAATAATAATAATAATAAGCATCTATAAACTCTGGATTCAGTCTGTTTACTGTGATTTGTATTTGTAAAAGAAGACTTTCTATTTGGAATATTTTTTGGTTAAAACAAGAGTCTTTATGTTCAAAGTAGTTGAAGAAAACTTTTTTGTGGTTCACTGTATCAAGCATAATATTGAAAATATAAATGTTACATTGTTAAGGGGTAATGGGAAATGCTCAAATATCTTTGAGCCAAACTTTCTAAAACTAAAATATTGTATGTTAAAATATTCTAAATTTAAAATCTAAACAAATAATTAGAATTTGATAAGAAGTCAGAAATTCAGCTTAGGGCTTCTAGTTGGTTACTTGTATTTCTTCAACTCTATCAATATTATTTTGCCTCAGTCCATTCCTTCTTTTCTTAAAATAAACTCAAATTTTATGAGTCATTTACATTAAAATAGGTGTCTACAAATGGTCACTATTATACTGTTATATTTCTGTGGCAACATAGAGATATTTAAATTATATGTTATAATATAGATGTGAAAGTTTGCTTTATATATAATAACATTACAATAAAATGGTAACAACATTTCTTAGTACATGAAGATGGACTCAGAAGTAAATTTTGTTATAGTGTTTTTCAAATGCAGGTTTGCTTTCTTCAAGTTAAGAAGGCATTGTATTAATTTAAAATAAATGTTACAGAAATTTAAGAAGAAAAAATACTCCAGATTATATAATTTTCCATTTATTATATTTATGGCAGAAGATAGTACATCCAATTGAAGAAATCATATTAAATCAATAGTGGTGGTTATAATAATTGAAATTCATTCTTTGCCATGTTCTGGAAGAAAATATTAAGTCTTTAATATCTTGAAAAAATAATAATTTTAACATACACATTTTAATGCCACTCATATTCAGATAATCACTAATTTTTAAAACCTATGTCTTGCTATTCTTTGCTTGAAAATTGGAATACATCCTCACAGTGCTTAATAAATACTTGTTGAGCAAACAAAACCAACGTTGGTGGTGGTTGTATTTCCGACCTGACCCACAATGTTCTGTTTAAGCTGTGGTTTGTGAATAAAGCATAGCTCTGGTTTAGCATTGCCAAAATATTATCAAATGTGAGATAAATTCAGACAAACTCCCAAATTCAGATGATACCATCGTACTTCAGCCATAATTTGGACTTAGAAAACCACCCCCGGTTGCAGTACTTGGTATTGTATGAGCTCTAAGCTACTGTTAGGAGTTCCATGTCTGGACAAGCGGTCTGGGTGGCCAGGAAAAAAAATGCAGATTGAAAAAAAGGTTCTATTAGGAGCATACTTCTCTGTCCTGGATCACCTGTCACCATTGTTGTGTTTCTCCAGAGTCTGAATTTGGCTGCATAATTATCTTCTGCTGGCTGTGCCTGCTCCCATCAAACTGATATTTTCTCTGTCCTTCCATGAACGGAATGAAGCAACAGCTTCCTTCCAGCTCTTCTTTTCCTAAAGGGAGAATGCAGAGAACCACTCAAGTTTTAAGGAATCTTCATAACTGTTAACCAATAGAAAGAAAAGCTGTGAAAAGGGCTCTTCTTTTATCTTTCTCTGCTTTTTCTCCCCACATTCCCCCTTTGCCTTCTCCTTTGATAATCTACAGACATAAAAGCACACAGGAATCATAACTATGAGACAGGCAGAAACTTGCAGTTCATTTCCTGTGAGGAGTCCTGTATACTCGGATGCACTCAGCCAGCAGCAAGTCTCTGATCATTTTCTTTATTTTTTGGAGCATCACTCCAAGGTGAATGATAGAAGGAAGAATGATAGACTGAGATATGTATTCTCAGGGGGGTGTGAGGCAGGATTGTGCTCTCTTCACCTTTATCATGCTTTCTCACCAACTGTCCAGACACAGTAAATCCTGCCCTTGACCAGAATTAAAATGAAGTAAGAAATGTTACCATCCCAGAAATTAGATGAATTGAGAAAAGTGACCAATCAAAAATTTAGATGACCTAAAAACATATGACTAGGGATAAAGGGAATGTAGCATAAATGTTGTAGAGAGTGTGTGTGTGTGTGTGTGTGTGTGCGCGCGTGCGCGCATGTGTGTAAGTATATAGATATTCTAGAAAGCATTAGATTTTGAAGTAATGAGATAGAAACCAATCAAATGTAATAGGGGAAAAATGTCTGGAAATCCCCTGAAATATTATATTGGAAGGGGGGATGATTGTGCAAATTCTTAGACTGAAAAAAAAACTAGTAATTCTTAGTGACATTTAGATTTAAGAGACATATTTAAATTAGATTGATGCAGACTGACAATTCATCTCCACTTTTAGCATTAATTTCCTTCAAATAATTACCTTTTTTTGTTTGTTTTTAGACGCATTAGAAGATTTCAGAAGTGTGCCAGCTTCCAAGAATAACACAAAACGTGTAACACGACATGTCAACATAAAACAATGGATGTGCAAATTGGACAAACCATGATATGTATAAAATAAGCCAAACACTGTTAATTGAAAAATTTATGATTTCTCCCATGTGGTAAATTTGAGTTTTATTTCTAAATATTTTATTTCCATCTTTACTTTTGCATACTCTTAGCTCTAACACTTCCCCCCAGTTCTAAACTGACTTCAGTGAAATAAATTTGCTAAATAAATTCTTCTGGTTAATCCCAGTAATACAGAATCCTATTGATGCACTGAAAGAGAGAGAGAGAGACAGAGAGAGAGAGAGAGAGACACAGAGAGAGAGAGAGAGAGAGACAGAGAGCGAGAGAGAGAGAGAGAGACAGAGAGAGAGACAGAGAGAGAGACAGAGAGAGAGAGACAGAGAGAGACAGAGAGAGAGCGAGAGAGAGAGAGAGAGAGAGACAGAGAGAGAGAGAGAGAGAGAGAGAGTTCTCTCAAATAAATTCTGAAATCGGTTTAAGAAACACAATCTTGGGCCGGGTGTCGTGGCTCATGACTGCAATCCTAGCACTTTGGGAGGCCAAGGTGGGTGGATACCTTGAGGCCAGGAATTCAAGACTAGCTTGGCCAACATGGCGAAACCCTTTGTCTACTAAAAAACAAAAATTAGCCGGGTGTGGTGGAGCATGTTTGTAATCCCAGCTACTTGGGGAGGCTGAGGCAGGAGAATGGCTTAAACCTAGGAGGCGGAGGGTCCAGTGAACCGAGATTGCGCCACTGCACTCTGGCCTGGGCGACTGAGAGAGACTTTGTTTCAAAACAAAAAGAAAAACAAAAAAACAAATCTCATAGTACCAATCTTTCCATCTGTGGATTTACTTCTTAGAAGTAATATCAGTCTATTCTTGTCTTAGAATTACTGCAGTCTGATCTACTACTAGTCTTACAACAGTAATAAATAAAAATCATTCTAAATAAATTATCATAAAAATACAATGTAAGTGAAAGGAATATAAAGCCAACACTCTATGGCTTCAAGTGGAAATCCATCACAGATCAATAGTCTAACTTATTCTTACCATAATTTCTATCAAACATAATACAGTGTGTGTGTATACATACATATGTATGCATGTATGTGTGTATATATATGTGCACACACACACTGTATTATGAATATATATAGTATTTATGTATATATAAAGGCTGCTTCATACTTCAAGTTTTTCTCATAGTACAATGGCTCCCCTAAGAGGGTTACAGTATTCCATTGACTGCTCTGTGAATTCATTTTCTGTGAGTTATTTCTGGCCAGCGGAAAGCATGCAGTTACCTTTTGGGTATCATTCAAGTAGGCACTCTATGATTTTACCAGAGGTTTTTCCTGTAGAAATAAATCTGTGTATTATTTGTCTAGTCAAACACAGAGCATGCTGATATGGGATCAGTGGGGGATTGGAAAATGGATCCGAGGTTGAGAAGAACAAGTAAGAGGGAATGTACTTATTTTAATAATACCCCCTGGACAAAAAACCAAAATATATTCTTTAAAGTTTTAGAAATAATGTGTGTATGGATGCAGGAAAACCTTAATAGTTTAATTCCTCTACACAAGTACTATCTCTTCTGTGAATGATGTAACTTTCTTGTCATTTGATTTCCATTTTCCTTATTATTTATTGTATTTCACCACTTTTAACACCATCTTGTTGTGCTTGATTTAGGAAGAGATGTAAATATGGAGTTTTCAAAATCCTAAAAAAAATCTACTCACCTCCCATCATACACATACCTTAAAAAAAAGCCTATGTATGCACACATGCACACACATGACACAACTTTCAACTTTCCATCCTAAGAATACACACAAAAATGATGTTGTTTGCCTATCACAATATCAAACAATAATGCTTAAAAGCTTTTTCCATCATACTTCCTTTTAAGATAAGTGAATATTTTTTACATTGAAAGGATACATTGTTACCATCTAAAGTAAGCCTCTAGATTTAGAATATTTTGGCAGTAATGTTTTTAGTGGGTATAGAGTGATGGAGACAGACATTGTTAGAATTAGAGGCTGAACATGTTTAATATTTTATCTTCCCTCCTTCTCTTCCTTTCTCTCATCATTTTATGAAAGCTACGACTTGGATTTTATTAAAGAAATTATGCCATTCTGTTTAGAGATAGCATTTTAAAATTTAGGTTTAGGTATATATTTGTCTAATAATTACTACTACTACCTGAGTTAATAGTGAAATTACTGTTCAGTCAAATTCAGTAAGATGTAATTTAAAATGTGACAGGGAAATGTTTTCAGTGTGTTTTCTTTTTACTTTTTTTTTTTCTTAATTTTTTATTGGATTTTAGGTTTTGGGGTACATGAGCAGAGCATGCAAGACAGTTGCGTAGGAACACACATGGCAGTGTGCTTTTCTTTCCTTCTCCCCTTCACCCACATTTGGCATTTCTCCCCAGGCTATCCCTCCCCACCTCCCCCTCCCACTAGCCCTCCCCTTTTCCCCCCAATAGACCCCAGTGTTTAGTACTCCCCTTTCTGTGTCCATGTGTTCTCATTTTTCATCACCCGCCTATGAGTGAGAATATGCGGTGTTTCATTTTCTGTTCTTGTGTCAGTTTGCTGAGGATGACGTTCTCCAGATTCATCCATGTCCCTACAAACGACACAAACTCATCATTTCTGATTGCTGCATAATATTCCATGGTGTATATGTGCCACATTTTTCCAATCCAGTCTATTATCGATGGGCATTTTGGTTGATTCCAGGTCTTTGCTATTGTAAACAGTGCTGCAATGAACATTCGTGTACATGTGTCCTTATAGTAGAACGATTTATAGTCTTTTGGATATATACCCAGTAATGGGATTGCTGGGTCAAATGGAATTTGTATTTCTAAGGCCTTGAGGAATCGCCACACTGTCTTCCACAATGGTTGAACTAATTTACACTCCCACCAACAGTGTAAAAGTGTTCCTTTTTCTCCACATCCTCTCCAGCATCTGTTGTCTCCAGATTTTTTAATGATCGCCATTCTAACTGGCGTGAGATGGTATCTCAATGTGGTTTTGATTTGCATCTCTCTGATGACCAGTGACGATGAGCATTTTTTCATATGATTGTTGGCCTCATATATGTCTTCTTTCGTAAAGTGTCTGTTCATATCCTTTGCCCACTTTTGAATGGGCTTGTTTTTTTCCTGTAAATCTGTTTGAGTTCTTTGTAAATTCTGGATATCAGCCCTTTGTCAGATGGGTAAACTGCAAAGATTTTTTCCCATTCTGTTGGTTGCCGATCCACTCTAGTGACTGTTTCTTTTGCCGTGCAGAAGCTGTGGAGTTTCATTAGGTCCCATTTCTTTTTACTTTTATGAAAGTTTTGTATGCGTATCAAATGCCTTTATATACAGTTTTCTTTTCATAGACATTGTACTACCTATAATTCTTGATTATCAATTATATTGTATTATATTATAACTATCAAGCCTTGGCCTTGATAGTTACATCTAAGGTTAAATTTGCATTGTATGTCTAAAATAAATATAATAGAATTTATAAAGTTTTTAATCACAAAAAGACAGGCCAAACCGACAAACCTTAAAACCTTAGTACTAAGCTGGACACCAGAGTTTGTGCCTTTAGTTCAACTATTTGGGAATCTTGGAGCCCAGCCTGTATGACAGAGTAAGATGTCATCTCTCTAAAACAAAAAAATGAATAAAACAAAACAAAATCCACCTCACTATGACTGGACAGTCATATGCCAAAAATAATAATAATGATTTAGACCCAGACCTTACACTCTTCACAAAAGTTAACTCAAAACTCACCACTGACATACATTAAAATACAAAACTATAAAGCTCCTAGCGAATAACATAGAACTTCTAGACAATCTTGGGCATTGATCACAACTTTGAAAATATAACACCAAAGGCAAGATCCATGAAAGAAGTAACTGATAAACGGCACTTCCTTAAAATAAAAAACTGCTGCTCTAGGAAAGATGCTGTCAAGAGAAGGTGAAGATAGCCACAGGCTGAGAGAAATTATTTGCCCAAGGCTTAACTGATGGGCTGTTATCCAAAATACACAAAGAACTCTTACAACTCAACAATAAGAGAATGAACAACTCATTTAATAAATAGGCCAAAGTGCTAAACATTTCACCAAAGAAGATATGCAAATGAAAATAGCATATGAAAAGATGTACTCTATCATACGTCATTGGGGAAATGCATATTAAAACAACTATGAGATATTTTGTCTACTAAAATAGCCAAAATCCAGAACACTGACAATATTGAATGCTGGCAGGAATATGGAGCAACAGAAACTGTCATTCCTTGCTGGTGGGAATGCAAAATAGTACAGAAACTTTGGAATATAGTTTTGCAGTTTCTTAGAAAGCTAAACTAACCCTTATCATATGACCCAAGTATCACACACTTTGATATCTACCTGAAGAAGCCAAAAACCAAAGAGGTTTATAGATGCTTTTTCATAACTGCCAAAGCTTGAAAGCAAACCAGTATCCTTCAGTACCTGAATATATAAATAAAATGTTGTACTGCCAGACAATGGAATATTATTTAGCACTGAAAAGAAATGAGCTACGGAGTCATGGAGAGATATAGAGGAAACATAAATGCATATTACTAAGTGAAAGAAGCCAAATTTTTAAAGGCTACATACTTTGTATTTCCAACAATATAACACTCTGCAAAAAGCAAAACTGTGGAGACAGTAAAAAGAACAGTGGTTGCCTGGGGTTTGGATAAAATAAGGAATGAATAAGCAGAGCACAGAGGTACGTTAGGGCAGTAAAACTATTCTGAATGATGGATACATGTCATTATGCATTTATCTAAACCCATAGAATATAAAACACAGAAAGTGAATCCAAATGTCGAGTAAGGCTTTTGATGAAAATACTGTATTAATGTAGGTTTATTTTGTAACAAATGTACCACGATCATCCTGGATGTTTAGTAGTGGAGGAGGCTGTATGCCAAGGTGTGGGAAAGGAGAATAGAGTGATTTTCTATACTTCCTCATTAAATTTGCTGTGAACCTAAAATTGTTCTAAAAAATAATATCTATTGCAGAAAAGAAAAAAAAAAACGAACTATAAACACAAACAAAAAGCCTTAGTAAAATGTTTTCTTTTAAGGAAATAAATAAATCAAATTACATTTTTTTTAAAAAAAAGCCATAAAGCACCTTCCTGCCCAGGTCTCAAGTACTTTTTAGCTGTCAACTCTTAACGGCTATGTCCTTGAAGGCTTGTCAGTACTTGCCAGGAATTTTTATTAGTTATCGCCATAATAATTATTGAAGTCAATTATAATGCTTAACTTTTATTTTACAGATGAGAACGTGAATGAACTTCAAGCCATTACATGTAAGACTACTTGTTGACTTTTGGCAATGATGTAGGGGGGAAACAGTAAAGCAGATCTTGCAAAACTACATATTCTCTGAAACTTGCACGCTAATTTCAACCTTATTTTCTATTAAATCATTTTTAGAGGTGATAACCAAGATTGGGCAAATTCTGTACCATTTATGCCTAGCATTCCATTATTGGAATGCTAAGCATATGGGAGTTATTTATATCCTACTGTTCAAGAAGATCACCAAGGGCTGATTGCAAAAATTCAAGAAATTGCAACTTCAGGCATAAATGGGTTAATTCATGTAATGCTTTCTCTTTTTGGCCCTGCCGTCTTTTCTTGTCTATGCTTTTTTCCACCTTGTCCCTGCCTTTTGAAACTGCAAATTCATAATGAAAAAGTCTAGAAGATAGACAAATAGGCATATAAGAATATCAGTGAGTTTAGATTTCTCAAAATTAGACAATTCAGATTTAGCTGAAGTTAGCAGAATTTTAGAAATTCAAAATTTACAGTCCTCAAAACTTATCTAATACTGGAATATGTACAACAAATCTGATTTCCCAATGTTGATGAAATCCAGTTAATTTTTCTTGATTTTCCAGAACAGTTTAAAAATCTTAAAAAGTCACCATTTGCTTTATTTTAATTAAGATTTTGTTTTGTTATTTGACTTATAAACCCTTTGAAGCAACCAGTTCTGTTTCAGGCAAACTGTAATTCTGCCACCTCTAACCATTAATAGCTACAGATATATTTCTCAAATAGAATACAAAATCCATGACTAATATAAATGCCAGTGGGACAGATGACTAGGCAAACCTTTTCCACTATGAGAAACAATATAGCAAGTGTTGAATATATTTCAGTTAATGAGTGAATGACCTAATGAAATTATGGATGGACATTCCCAAAGAATTCCCACAAATAAACCTAAAAATCTTCATATAACATGATTTTTAATGCGTGAGAGTGAAAAGATAATATGAGTGTTTTTTCTTCTCATAGTGAATTTTACGATGGTAAAATTTATACTGATAATACCCAACATGCAGGATTCTAGGACCGATTCCATTTGTAATTCTTTAAAATCCTGTCTGCTGCTGGATGAAATGGGAACTGTTATAACCACAGGCTTCCTATAGCACTGTATTTGAATGGTCTTTTTCTAAATGGCATTTCTATCACATGGATTGAATTTTAAACTTTTTTTTTCAATGACCAATCAGACATTATAAAATAGTTAGGCTACTGACTTGGTATGTGTTCAATGTCAAGCCATGTTTTTCCATTGACAGCTTGAGAAGATTGTAAAACCGCTAAAAATTTAAACTTGTGGTTGAAAGATACTTCTGCAGTAGGCTGCTTTTAATTTTTCTCATTCCATTTCCTGAACACCTGCCTTTCATTGGATATTAAATCAATGCAAAACCTTTTAGATTTTGTTTGGAGCCTAGGTAAAAACAAAAAAATTAAATATTTGGATAAAATAGAAACAAACGGATGGGCTTATGTATAGTAAGACCCTACATTCTCATGAGTATGTACTTGTTAGACCTATTTTTTTAATTATGCCTCTTATTACTTAAGATAATGGAATATTATTTAAGGAAAAAAAAGACTTGCTATTTGATTAAGGTTGGAGATCTCGAAGAGTAATTTAGGATGTCATGGCCTGATGCTACTATCACTATGATCATAATTGCTAACTTGTTAGCACCTAATTAAAATATTAATTCATTAATCTACCATGTATAACAACAACATATATAGACATCAGCACACAGAAGCCATCTGGTTTACAGTTGTTAAACTGAATTTTACTAAACTATCTTTTGAAACTCAGCGTTTATTTTCGATTCACAAACTTTTGAGCACTAATGTTATATCGGATGTTCTTTTAGGTATTTAGGCTACCAGCATAAAAAACATACTCATCTCCACAAAAACTAAAACCCTAGTACAGGAGAAAGAGAAGTGTGTCCTAATAATCAGATATGGCAAGTGATCAAGAGCAGGGTTTTAAATCTTCATGTCACAGTAGGACCAGCTGAGAAGTTAAAAATAAATAAATCTCATGCCCAGGCTCTACCACAAACCAGTTGAATAAGAATGTTTGAAAGTGGTTTCAGGCCATCAGAATTTTGAAATGGTCTGTAGAGTAATCCTGATATTTAGGAGGTTGAGAAAGACTGTGCTTGAGGCAAGCCAGGTGATAAGAAAGGTGCTCTTGATTCCATCTGGTAGAAACAGGGCAATAGATCCAGGAAAGGCAATGCTTAAACTAAGCTTTAAAGAATGCTTGAGATCAGTCAGATGAAGACATGGTGAATGAAGGTCATTCTTGGCAAAAAGAAAATAATGACTTTAGGAGAGGAAGAACATTACACATTTAAGAAACAGAAAGTAGTTGCTGTGATTAGTATTTAGAATATGTGTAGGCAAATCTGGAGCAATAACATGCAAAAATCTAATGTTAAATGAAATATGCAATTAATTATTCATGTAAATATTCATTCAATATTTATTATGCACCCGATACTTATTCTCCAGATATTGATAAACCTATCATAGTAATTTTATTTATTCTTTTATGATTGGCTCAGGAGTAGATTGATCTAAGTAAATTTAAATCAAGGAGAAACTTCCTTCAACTCCATGAAAAAGAGAAAAACCTTTTTTTTGTGACCAGAGGCATGGTGAGAGGTACGTTTCATGGTTGCTGCTCCATGAGAGCATCCAGACTGAGAATAATTAGCTGATACCGGGTTACAGGCAGAGTTAAGAAAACCTGAGAAGCAGGGCTGGAAACTTGAGGTATCAGAAACTAGAGCCCTCAGCTGTTTCTAAGCTTCATGTGATGTGAGATTTAAAATGTTCTTCTTGTGAAGCCATTTTGGGTCTGGATTTCTTAGCAGTGAATTCATCCAATTAATTCATCAAAGAATTTTCATTACGAAGAAAATGAGATAGCATTGCAGCAATCTAGGAAGAGGATTTTTAAAAGAGAGAAACATTCTGCTACCTTAAAGTGGGATCTTTATATTTACCAGGTAGTGTGTGTACATTTTATATATGTATAAGAAATTATAACCAGATTTGGATTTATTCTTCTGGTAGTAACATGTAGGTTGGATTTGAAGAATCCTAAGCTAGAAACAAAAGAATATAGAAGTTCTTTTACAGACTCAGCTATAGAGATAATTATGAGGAGAAAAAAGAAAGAGCCAATATATATTTAGGAGATGAAAGTTCTACAATTTGACAGGTGGTAGAATTGTATGGCTAAGAGAAATGGAAGATTCTAGAATAAATAGAACTACTTGTTTATGTCTAAGTGAGAATGGACTAAATTGAATTGAAACATTGGCTGATTAGCCCTGTTTTTGGGCAGGAACTTAACTTGAGCAGAGCAAATTATGCACTAATGAAATTACTCAAGCTTTCAAATTATTCTGTGCATAAAGCGAGTGTAAATAATTATAAATTGTTAAATCTGAAGATTTTATGCATGAAGCAAATACATTTTTAAAAATCTGATAGAAATTCCAGCAGGGGCAGGTCTTAAATTTTTCCTGTTGAGCAGGTATGGTGAATAAAAGTAAAATGCCTTGTACCTATTTTACTTACCTTAAGTGTGTGAACTATAGTGGAAAATCTTGTTATATCATGTATTATAGTTTTATTTCAAAGTTCAAGGTTTTCAGCGACTTTAATCCCTTGGCTTTCATTTCCTTATGTAATTTTCATTATACTGGTAATTCTCCTTCCCTAGGAATTTTCATTACCTTCAGTTGATGAAGTATATAAGTATGATTCATTGGTGTAGTATTGATTCTTTCTCATATATTAGTTTCTATAGCTTTATATTACATGCCATTATTCTGTATGTATCAGATATGATTAAATGTTGACTTTTATTTACCATCAACAGCACAGTGACATTGTACTTTTCCCCGATTTTTTTTTTCATTTTTCCTTTTTTTTTTCATTTGAGATATAGTCTTACTCTGTCACCCAAGCTAAAGTGCAATGGCACAATCTTGGTTCACAGCAACCTCCACCTCTCAGGCTCAATTGACCCTCCCACCTCAGCCTCCTGCATAGCTGGGACTACCTGTACCATCACATTCACTAATTTTTGTATTTTTAGTAGAGGTGGGGTTTCACCATGTTGACCAGGCTTCTCTCCAACTCTTGACCTTGGGTGATCTACCCACCTCAGTCTCCCAAAGTGCTGGGGTTACAGGCATGAACCACCATTCCCAGCCTCCTCAATGTTTTCTATACAGAAATCTATTGATATTACTGAATGATGTTTTTGAAATCCAGTCTGGGATCTTATGTCTGTCACATCAGCACAGTTTTGAAGTTAATACGGATAAGTACCAAAGCTAAAACACGTACATTGGAAGGAATGTGCCTAGAAGCCAAAATTGTTTTTAACATTTTACATTGTATCTGTTTCCATCTATTGATAAGCTATTAATCAGGAAGTTCTCACATTTATTAAAGTAACATTTGGAATACATGTTTTCAATTAATTTTCAATTAAATTGTACTATAAGTCAGCACTATGTCAGCTTTAAATCAAGTTAAATATTTCAATGATCTCTTAAAAATAAGAAAGTATGCAAATGATGTTTATTGCATGCTTTATGCTTGAGGGACTATCAGAGTTATAGAATAATACTAACAATTATTGAGAGTAATAATTATTACCCTTTGCCAAACACTGCACCATGTACCCAACATGAATACTTCATTAAATCCTCCTGCCAATAATCTTTCAGGTATTATGCCCACTTTACAGATAAGGACACTTAAGTAAAAAGAGGTGAAATAACTTGCCCAAGGTCATGTAGTTATACTGTGGTAAAGCCAGGCCTCGAGTCTAGGCATTTTGGTCTGCTCTTAAGCCCTTTTCTCCCCAGTGTATCAAACTGCTGCTTCCAACTGTAAATCTATGAAGAAAAGACAACCGGAACTTAAACGATTCGGGTGAAACACTTTCCAATTTCATATTACCAATTATAAATGCTGTCCATGCTTGGAGAAGGCAGAAAATCAATAAAAACTTCAAGTCACGAAGCCATAGATTTTGATTTGAAATATTGAACCTCTGTGATTTTTGCTTCTAATTGCTGCATCTAGATTTTTGCCTCTAGATTTCTGATTTTTGCCTCTAGATTTTTGCTTCTATAAAATATATTTTTTTTTAATTTTAATTTTCCAGGCAAAAGTGAGTCTTAAACTCAGTCTCAAAAAATTTAGAAAGCAGAAAAAAATAAAAAGAGAGAGTGAAAGAGCAGAAGAAGAATTATCTTGCTCTATCTCCAGGCTCTATCCATCTAATGAAGATGGGTATACTCCTGTGTTTAAAGGAAAGACACAAACACTTCAGTGAAACTCTCTTTATGGAGATTTCAATGGGTTAAACTAGATTTGAACTCTCTGTTTGACAAAGAAATACTGATTTTGCTTTTTCATACAAAGTCTTCCAGGTATAATTATCTCTTTAAAGTTTAACAACTTTGTTTTCATGTTGTTTTAAGGCCTAATAGATCAAAAACCATTTCTGAGGTGGCAGAAACCATTTGATTCACTAGATTACCATTTGTGTCAAAATATAAGTTTTTTTATTAATAGGAGGATGCAAAAGATAGATTTTGGCCAGTGTTGGATACATAAACTTTTAGGGATATAGATAAATAGCTATGTCTATTTATATTATTTAATGTATTAATTTTCAAAAATATACTAAAAAATTACATACCATATAAAATTATATATGATTTGGAAATATAATTTTAGTCAACTCTCTATTTTTATTATAGAATTTCATTCACTGCATTGGTCTGAATAATGTCTCTCCAAGATTTATGTGCACATGGAAACTCAGAATGTTCTTTTATTTGGAAATAGGGTATTTATAGAGGTGATTAGTTAAGTTGAAGCCATATAAGATTAGAGTGGCCTCTAAATTCAGTATGGCCGTTGTCATTATGAGAAGAGAGACATGGTAATCAAGGCCATGTAACTATTGAGGCAGGGGGATGTAGCTGTAGTCAAAGAACACCTGGGATTTCTAGCAATCTTCAGAAACCAGGAAGAGGCAACCAAGGATTTTTCCCCTGTGCCATCAGAAGGAGCATGGCTCTGCCAACACCTTATTTCAGACTTCTAGCCTCGAGAACTGTCAGAGAATAAAATCCTACTAAGTTACACAGTTTGCAGTCATGTGTTACAGAATTCATAGGAAACTATTTACTCCTGTAATATGCACCTTTAATACCAGTTAATTCATCCATGGTTCGTACTGGAGTCATGTTTTGTGTTTTTCAAGGCAGTTTTCAAGAGTACATGAACCTTACCTACTTTTAAAAGAGACAGAGCGCTTTTAAGACTGCATAATTATCTCACTCAATAGTTTGTCATAATTCCTACACCAGTTTACAAAATAGTAACATTTTGTTTTTCTTGAAAATTATATATGCTTGATCTCACAACTTCACCACTCCCTATTTTTAAGTAATCTTTAAAAGACTTCTTTACAGCATCCTAAACTAACGTGTTATTCTGAGGTAATTTCCTGGGAAAAATGTTTAAAAATTTATTAAAATTTTTTCCTCCTTTTGAATTAATTTAAAATTATGATAAACATTAAAAGCATGAATTGCATTGTTTTAGGTTAACATGTCTCTCTGAAAAGTGCTTTATAGCTAAAAATAATGTAACTGATAGAATAAGCCATATCAGAGTATGTAAAGATTCAGTGATTCAAACTATGACATTCTGTTTCCTGTAAGATAATATTGGGAAAATGCATTGTCCTAATGTTTGAACAAACATGAGTGTTGCTTGACATAACTCACTGGTTAATTCCAAATTAATACATTCTTAGAAAGATGCTGAAGTGACTTAAATTTAACAAAGTAAATTACATATTTATGTGAAAGAGTAGATCTTTTGTAAAATTCATGACTTGTAGTGCTTAGCACTTTATTCTGATATGTGCCTAAAATTGCATGTGTAACAGTTTCCTGAACGCCTAATGAGATAAACACTTAGTTAGATTTTTTTGTTGTTGTTGTTACCAAGTTCTTATTGGTCAGAAACTTGATTCCATGTTTCTATTACAGAATTACATATCAGAAAATTTAGCAATTGCTTTATGTATTGTTGATTTTATTATTTATTCTAGATTTAATTACAGATACATAAGAAGAATGCTGTATGCCAAATTCAAACATCTTTAAAATGGTAGGTCAAAAAGAGAAATACCCGTGGAAAAGAGAAACCAAGACTGCCAAGCAGCATATTATTATTTAAAATCAAAGTGATAATTTTTTCAAAACTCCACAATCCCATCCCAACATATGGAAAAAAATTCAGATTTTTACTATTTTTTTAGACAGAATCTTGCCCTGTTGCCCAGGCTTGAGTGCAACAGTGCAGTGTTAGCTCACTGCAACCTTCACCTCCCGAGTTCAAATGATTCTCCTGCTTCAGCCTCCCAAATAGCTGGGATTACAGGCACCCACCACCATGCCCAGCTAATTTTTGTATTTTTAGTGGAGATAGCGTTTCACCATGTTGGCCAGGCTGGTCTTGAACTGCTGCCCTTGTGATTTGTCTGTCTCAGCTTCCCAAAATGCTGGGATTATAGACATGAGCCACCATGTCCAGCCATATTATTTTAAAAGTAACATGTCTCTCTCTCTTTTCATTTAAAGGAAAATTTCCACCCATATTCATCTTCTCTGACTTACAAAAATATTACCGTTTTCATATTTTTTGCCATTTCCAACTATTTCTCAGTTATCCACTCAACGTATATTGAGCCCAGACTTGTACAGCCATGACAGCATAATCACTTTCTTTCCTTTTACTTAAATTTCTTAAGGATTATTTTTTAGGACAAACTAAATAAACAATAGCAAAAACATTTTCATTGTCTTTGCTTCTCTTTTAGATGGCTGCATTACATTTTTTTCTGTTCATATCTAGATTTCTGATAAACCCTGCATCTGTTTTTCCTTTTCTTGCTGTATTCTAGGTCCTCTGCTGTTCTGATGAAACATTCTCTGTACTGTTAATCACATCCTTCTCTGGGGCCTTTCTCAAATATTATCTTCCACAATATCTCTACTTGAAGCGCTTTATCACCCATTTCCAGAATTTTTTTTCTCCTCATGGCTTTCTGGATAATGTATGTGCTTGCCCCTTGCTTCTCTAATCATTTCTCTGATAAACCTTCCTTATGAGATTTCATCCTTTTCTTTCTTCCCAAGAGTGAGACTACCTCCAGGAGGAGCCATTTTTTTTTTTTGTATTGTCACTCTGTAGCATCTCAGAAAGCTTGTTTATAATCGTAGTCTTAGTGACCATTTGGCAATCAAGCCCTAATTTTATCCTTACTTCTAATGCAAGTTCCAACTCATCAAATAAAGAAATAGATTCGATAGGCCACCATCCACTCGAATTGCATTAAATACATAATACATAAGCATTTACCACCTTCCTCTCTAGATAGGTCCTTGTTGATATTTCTAATTCTGTCAAATACAACATCTCCTACTCCCAGGGGATGAACTGCATGGCTACCAATTACTTTCCAATCCTAAAATACAATCAGTTGATAATTCTTACCTAACTCTCTGCCTCAAACAATGCACAAGCATTCTCTCCAAATGAAATTTCAAACCCCCTTAAATTTTGTGCTGTTTTATCTTTCTAGAAACCTTTTGCAGCCCACTCTAACATGTAGTCTGTATTTCTCTCTCTCTCTCTCCCCAATCTCCTCCCTCCCTCCATTTATGTATTACAGAAGATTGTATATGTTCTTGTATTATTGTCTAGCTACCTCTTATATGTAAATCTTGTCTTTCTAGAAATCCAACAAGTTTTCTCAGGAGAGGAATCTGTCTATACTTTTCAAATCTGTCTATACATTTGTGATTGAGCACCTCATTAGACTTTCCACTGGAATTTTATCATTTTATTTTACTTTAATTATTAGATTAACAGTTGTCTTGCACAGCTAGATTAGTGTTTACTAATTAATGCTAACATACAAACCTGAAATGTTTTACTAATCATTTATATATAGTGTACATGTACTTACGTATAAAGTATAACTTATGTACTTACATATAATGTATGAAGTTGAAATGGGAAAAGTTGAACCAGGAAAGTGTGTTTTGATAAATGGTTGTCACTTATTTCAAACAAGAGCCAGTATAACAAAATGATGTCAAGTTTAATAACCTGTATATGCTTTAGTGCCTACTGAAGTAAGCACTGATCCCTGTTTTACAAATGTATAGAAATACATTTTATATTTCAAAGTATATTTATTGATTGCTATCCTGGGATTTTCCCTATAGAAATAAATTATTAAATTAATTTCATAATTTTTATTTGCACTAAATAGTAGAATATACATGGTTTATATGTAAATTCTCTCTCAGATAAATCAGTAATATTTGTCTTCAAGAAATATGGAATGGTTTTTACTTTATTTAATAATTCTGGTTCAGTATTGACATATTTTGACTAAAAATATAATGTCATCGATAAAGTTATTTACAGGTCATATAATTTTTAAAACCTATCATGCTAAGAAAAAAATTGTGGGCATTCGTGCTAAACACATTCTCCTATAAACTCCGTTATTTCAAACCTACACGCATTGGTGAAGGCAATCTTGTTTACACTTTCTACTGATTCAAATGCTAATCTCTTCTACCAACACCATCAACAACACACCCATTAATAATGTTTTACCACCTATCTGCCCATTCCTTAGCTGAGTCAAGTTGATAAATAACATTCACCATCATAATTCACTGTTGGTTGTCTGCTTGGCACCCATATGCATGTCGTTTAACCCTACTTAGTTTCCAAATAAAGACAGTAACAAGGCCATAATTCTGCCTTACGTAATACAATTATGTTGCATAAAATGGAAATGCGCTAATCCCTTCCAGAGAAGAAGAGATAGGGTCCTTACATAATATTTATTCTTCCAATATTTTATAACTTAAATACGATGATGTAAAATTAACTATTCTAAAATACTGATATAGAGCCAAACATCTAATGTTACATAACAGGAGAATAAGAGAAAAAAGAAAACAAGGATATTTGCTTAATATAGATATATAAGCAAAATATATTTACAACAAAATAAGGAGGAAATACTCAAGACAAATTTTTAGTTTCTATAACCAATTCTATTGTCATAGCTGACATTTATAAATACCTTATTCTACTACCCGTTATGTATGCTCTTTGCTTCAGCACGAACCTTAGCTGGTCATGATTCTTTATATGGTGGGGTGACCCAAATCATTCATGAAGAGTTTGGGCTATTAGTATTCCTGTTCAGATGAGGTTGTTATAGTCTATAAACCTTGATCACAAGCATGGTAATACTAGCAGAAGTCCTAAGGAAGCATCTATATTTAAGATATACTCATTCTTACCTCCATTGTGGAGTAGACCAATTTCCTTTTGGTAGTCCAGTTCAATTTTCCTAGCCAAAACCAAAACCCCCTCTTGTTGACTCAGAGGCATAAGTTGCCCAAAGTGGTAAGGAGGGTCTTAACTTCCAGTTCAATGGAATCACTGATGAATCTCCTAGTGGAAGCATTCCTCCCTCTGGGACTAAGACCTCTGGGCAAGCAGAGCACAAAGTCATAGTAACAAAAAAATATTTTGCTCATAGGTTATTACGGGTAATTGTGAATGTTACCACTCTTGCTTCTACTTCTTAATTCCTGAACTTGTGAATCCTGACTATAGAAAAAAAGAAACAAAACACCATTTACTGAATGCTGATTCACAGCATGTATAGCCTTCTGGAGAACTTGGTCGAGTGGTATTGTCACCTAACTGGCACTGTAACTGAACCTTCAAAATGCCAAACCACCATTCTATTAAGGCAGCTGTTTTAGGATGATGGGAGACATGGTAAGACTAGTGAATTTCGTGAGCATGAGCCCATTGCCACTCTTTTTTTGCTGTGAATATCTTGATCAGAAGCAATGCTATATGGCATATTATTACAGTGGATAAGGCATTCTATAAATCTACAGGTAGTAGTTTTGCCCAAATCATTGCCTGCAAGTTAGGAAAAATCTATATTTAGAGTATCTATTCCAGTAAGGACAAAATGTGGACACTTTCATAATGAAAGTGATTCAATGGAATCAACCTGCCATCAGGTAGCTAGCTGGTCTCTCCAGGAAATGTTACCATCTTGTCTCTTGACTGCTACTTAAATGTCACAATTGTTGAAGCATTTCATAAAAACTATTGTCAAATATTAATGTAAGTTTAATTGAAAAAAGTACACAAGTAGTACCTATTTATATTCTTGATATCTTCTTTGAAAATGTTGATAAGAAATTTTATAGTGTTAATCTATTGTACTGACCTTTAAACCCAAACCATATCTGACCTATTACAAGTTAAATATATGGCCTGCTTTAAAGTCAACTATTATGATCACTTAAAGAAAAAAACAACTCCTATTATCACAACCACAATGTATCAAATACAATAAAAGTGTTTAATAGAGACAAAAGAGGTCACGATCAAAAGAGAGGTACACTATTGACTATCAGATAAAATGATATGTTTTTCTCCATCTGAATTAGTCAGGATTCTCTGGAGAAACAGAGCCAATCGAATACACATACACAGACACACACACACACACACACACACACACACAAATACGGAAAGAGGTTTATTATGGGAATTTGCTCACGTGATTTTGGAAGCCAAGAAGTCCCAAGATGTGCAAACTGGAGAAGCATGAAAGCCAGTGATAAAAGACATCAGAGTCAAAAGGCCTGAGAACCAGGAGAAACCATGATGAAAATCTGTGTCCAAGTCCAAAGGTCTGCGAACCAGGAGTGCTGATGTCCAATGGCAGGAGATGATACATGTCCCAGCTCAGTGAGCAAATGTTCTGTTTCTAAGCCTTTTGTTTTATTTTTGCTGCAGCTGTTCCCTTTAGGGTAGAGCCTATCAGGCAGAACATCTGTAAACCAGGCCCTAGTCTTCTCCTGTTAGGTGATCATCAGGAACTCTTCATGAGGCTACCTGTACAGGCTGGGAGAGAGAAGCCAGAGCTTCTGAAGCAAGAGCGGAGACTGGGGCATTTGGGCCACTTCTTCATGTAACTGACTTGTGTCTTCGTGGCCTGCTAGGGCCAGATCACAATTAATAACATTTCCATTTGATGATGAAGTGTTATTTCACAAATCAGTTCAATGGGTTGATGGGTCAAATAACACCCAGTTCAGAGAACATCTTTTAAATATTTAGAAATAAGAAAGGCAATTTCTGATAATAAACTGTACATATTCGCTATAAAAATTATTAAGCAATTTTGAAAATGTTAAGAAACAACACAGATATCCACTAATCTCACCAAATGGAGATAGTATTAATAAGCTAAAATTGTTGTCATTTTGAGCATGTCTTTGAAATCAAATACAGCATATATAACAAAACATGTATGGTGTGAGTGTATTTGAGTCATATAGTTGTAACCTGCTTTCTTTCTTAGCATGATATGATGACTGATTTTCCATATTCTTTATTATTTTAGAACATGATTTTTAATAGTTTCACTCTACTTATGATTTACCATAATTTATTTAATCAATGTTTTATTTGACATATTTCAGTATAATAAGTATCACTTCAGAGATGTAATTGCACATACATTATTTGATATATCTAATTATTTCCAATCACTATATTAATTCATCTGCTTTATTGGATTCAAGTTGACATTTACTTACTCCTAGAATTTCCATGACATAATCTGTTCTAATTACACTCTTCCCAGAGTGGATGACATTTATTACTTTCCAAAATCCTTGTCGTCATAACCTATTTGTTTTTTAATGGTTATCAGTTTGGTAGGTGGAAAATGCTATCTTTTTAACTTTCATTTTGATTACAAGTAAGTTTCCAGGACTTTAATATTTCTTGATTATAAATGGTTCTACTCTGATAATACAGTAATTCATATACTTTGCTTCTTTTTTATTAGGCTCTGTTTTTCTAGCATTGAATTATATGGGGATTTAATTTTTCTAGATTCCATTTAGTAACATTTTGCTGTTCAGACCTTACAGAGATGTTCCTTTTTAAAAAAATTGACTCTTGATAAATACAAGGGTATTACATTAAATTTTTCTGCATTAGAAGTATTTCTACATTCATAGATTTAGGTAATCGAACGTTATATATTAAACAAAACTTAGAAAATTGGAAAGAATTAATAACCAAATATTTGAAAACAAAAATAAAGGAAAATATGGTATGGTGGCCCATGTCTGTAATCCCAGCACTTTGGGAGGCCAAGGTGAGAGAATGGCTTGAGGCCAGGGGTTTGAGACCACCTGGAGCAACATGGTAAGACCCATCTCTGTAAAACATTTTTAAAAATTAGCCAAGTGTGGTGGTACACACCTGTAGTCCCAGCTACTAGGGAGGCTGAGACAGGAGGATCACTTGAGCTCAGGAGTTTTAAGTGGCAGTGAGCTATGATTGCACCACTTCACCCCAGACAGAGCAAGATCTTGTCTCTGAAAAAATATTAAAATAATGTTGCTCAAATATTGGCCCCAAGAATGTACCTATCAAATGAATTAATAGACCAAGGAAACACAGGCATGGCATTTGAGGGGCCATTTCACTGGCTGGATTACATATATTAGAGAAGTTAGTGGTTGGTTTTTAGCTTCCGTCTCAAGATCCATTTGTCTCTTGGAATGTGTTTCCTAAAAACAAGACGGGTGTGGTGGCTCGTGCCTGTAATCCCACCACTTTTGGAGGCCAAGACAGACAGATCATGAGGTTAAGAGATCAAGACCATCCTGGTCAACATGGTGAAACTCCATCTGTACTAAAAATACAAAAGTTAGCTGGGCATGTGGGGCATGTGCCTGTAGTCCCAGCTACTTGGGAGGCTGAGGCAGAAGAATCTCTTGAACTGGGGAGGTGGAGGTTGCAGTGAGCCTAGATCGCACCACTGCACTACAGCCTGGCAACAGAGCAAGACTCTGTCTCAAAAAAAAAAAAGCAAAACAAACAGGTACTTCTGATATTTAAGATTTGGAAACTTCTCCTTCAGAAGGTTCTCATGTCTTTATTTTATATTACACTTTAGTATATAATGTATAGACTTAGCAGTTATTTAATGTGTAGTCTTTATTCTACATGTACATTTTGTTTTATCAGATTGTACTGTAAATCACCACAAAACATTTCTGGAAGTAGGGATTCAATTATACAAGAATGTGTTGTAGTTACTTATTACAAGTCGCAGGAGCCAAAATGGCATGGGTTTAAACTGCTTGCCTGTCACATCAGAGTTACAAAAAGCAGTTTCAACAAAAAGCTAAAATATAGTTAAAGTATGCAGTTTTATAAAACTTTTACCATGTCACAAATGCACATTTTAGTCAGTACTAAGCAGTACATTGAGCTTATTTCTGGCATGCCTTATATATACTCACTATATGAATCAAGCATAAGTTATGTAAATGGATGTTAAATCTTAGGATCTATGTTGCTTGTTTTATGAGTATTTTATTTCATTGTTAGTATGCTTATTTATTTTGAGTTAAGGGAGTTGCATATTACACTATAATTGAGGTTAGGGTTAGTCGGGTAGATATTATCTCACTAAACCTGTGTCATTATAGCACAGTTCATTATCTTTGAACTAAAGGCTACATCCTGTACAACATAAAATCAAATTCCACTATAAATTTATCAAAAGTGCTTTAGATAAGAAATGACATATAGCTTTTTCTTTAGAATTTAATAGTCCTTTTGACCATATGAAGCATTTTTGTCAGGCATCTCAAATTCCAGGTTTTTATATGGCAAGAGTTTTTGTTTCACTATTACTTTGAAGGAAGTGAAAAAGTTAAGTGAAATATGTATAACCTAAATGTATGATTATTTAATTTAAAATGTTGATAAGTTACATTAATCATTAGCATATTATTTATTTGATCAACAAGTGTTACCAGTGGAGGGTGTCTAGGTTCCTGGCATTTTGAACAAAGACTTGGACAAAATGCACAAACAAAGCAACGAAGGAAGAACACAGATTTATTGAAACAGAAGTTCACCCCACTGAGTGGGAGCAGGATTGAGCAAGCTGTTGGAAGCCACTGGTTACAGAATTTTCTGGAGTTTCAATACCCTCTAGATCTAGAGGTTTCCCATTGGTTACTTGGTTTATACCCTATGTAAATGAAGTAGTGGTCCACAACCAGTCTGATTGGTTGTGGAAGGGGACCAGTCAGAGGTACTTTTTCATTTTTCATCTGCTAGGTAGAAAAGGGGCAGGTTGCAAAGGGAGCATACCCTCTGATCCTTTTGTTACCTCGGCGAAAAAACTTGGAGTTTTCCTTTAGATTTTATTCTAGGAAGTTAGTGTGAATTGGCTTTAGGTTTCCTCCCTCCAGACACTGCCTCACAAGCTTTTATGAAAACTTGACCTAGACAAGATTTCTTATTAGAGTGTTATTTGGGAAAAAAGGTGGAATGAATGGTTGGATATAATAAAATACTCCAATTTTTCTTACAAAGCTTGTTTTAGACAGAGTGTGGCTTCTTTATAGATGGAACATGGACCTAAAAATTAATGATAATGATGATAATAAAAATTAACATAAAGATAATATCTGTTATTTATAAATACACTATGTATCAATTTACTATCTAGTTGAATAACATTTAAATTATATAATGTAACTGTCAACATGAAGCTATAGAAATAAACATCTTTATTTTAGAGATGAGGAAACCTAGACACAAAAATATTAATTACTCTGGCCACAATCAAAGGGCTGAAAATGAACAAAAACAAGACAACCCAAAATATTCTCTTCAGAGATAATACTATCAACTCCTATAAAAGAGATGGTATTGGCTGCAAAAATATATAATGTCTCACTAGCAATAAGTCTGATTTACATGGAGATCGGCATCACAATTGATGTCGCAATATGACTGCAGACCCTTGTAGGCAAATCCCCAAAGAATTTGAAACACTGTCATTGCATAGGGACACAACTGTAGTTCTAATTTCAATGAGAATTAGAAATAAACCTATGTTCAAGGGCAAAAAAGAAAGCAAAAAAATAGTAAAAAGAAGTGAGCAAACAAAACACAACACAACATAAAACAAAGCAAAATCCTGAAGCTGGGATAAATATTTAATCAGTTAAATTTTCTTCGCAGTTGTAGAAGCAGTTACATTTCCCTGATGTGCCACAACAGCTACCTGGGTACTAAAATCTAATGATAAAGTTTACATCTAAGTGCTCTGTTGAATATATATACTGAGCTCTTATTTTGTGTCAGACATTATGCTAGAAAATGTTAACATAAGATGCCAGCAAGACACAAGAAATATTGAGTTTAGTGATATGAATTAAACCAATTCGGAGTAAATTTGAAGTTTGTCGAAACCTGCTGTAACAGAAATATTTACTCCTCACCAAAGAGCCCTGTGCTTCAGAGTTATTTTTCGGTCCTCTCACAGGTATGTATGGCTTTGTTCTGGCCCAAGAGCTGTGAGCAGAAATGGCACCTATCACCTTTGCCTCAAAGTATGTAACACCAGGCATGTGACCCTCCACCTCTTTTTTCCCTTGCTGTGGATCTTGGAGACACATGCTGAGATGACTGATTCACAATGCCAACTGCTGCCTGGAGAGCCAACCATCTTGTGCCACGCTGTGCAGGAAAATTTTCCAAGGCAATAAGATGCAGAGGTAAACTTGTGACACCATTGTCCAGTCCATCCTGAATAACACACCTGGCTCTTCTTTCTTCAAAAAGGACATTGTCAAGCAAGCTCTTTCAAGCCTGTCAGCAGTTAACAGTGATGCTCCTGATGCACAGAGGAATAACAGACGTCTTCACGTAGGGGGGTTTTGCTGTTTCAGGAATTTCCTGTATTTCCTTGAGATCTTGCTCTGGAGGTTTCCAGGTGTGGTACCACATTGTGAAGCTCCTAATCATGGGGTCAAGAGGATCAACTTACAGAGAGACTTTAGGTCCTACATCATTTTGACAGATATATATGTAATTTGGTACTTTTTTTGCAAGGGGAGGGAATAAAAGAGAGAAAAAGCTAAATGACATCCTCTGGCCTAGCACTGTCCAATGTAAACCATGTAGGTCATTTTAAGTTTTCTAGCATCTGCATGAAAAAAGTAAAAAATAAAGTTAATTTTAATAATATATTTTGTTTAGCCCAATGCATCCAACCATGGTTAATATGTAGTCAGTGCAAAACTTGGTTAATTTCACAAGAAGTCTTTTCAATCTGGTGTGGATTTTAATCTTTACATAAAAATTTGAAAAAGCCACATTTCAAGTGCTCAACAACCACATGAATTGTGTTCCACAGTGAGGTCTAGATAAATAGACCTCAAATAAAGTACTGGTCTGAGGATGGAGGTTAAATAGACCTCAAATAAAGGCCCCCAAATAAAGTACTGACTGGTGACTGAGAGGAGTATGGAGTTAAGGAACATTAAAGAAGTATAATTGGGAATACTGTACTTGATGATTGATTGCATGGGGGGAAAGGAGAAGGAAGGAGGGGCTTGGCAATTGTGGGTTCCTACTTCTGACTTAAGTGACTGAGGTCAATAAGGCTGTTTAGAGAGAGACTGACACAGGATTTGCTCAGTTAAAATTGAGACAGCAATTTTTGATCACTGGAATTGCTAGTACAGTACAAGGAACATAACCCACGGTTCAACCCATGGTTGTAGTCATGGCTATATTTGACACAAATGCCAGATTATAGTGATCTAACAATTGCTTTTTAAGAAAAATATTGTTTATATAACAGAACTACACATGGGTGAGCAAGTCTTTAATACTATTACAGAAAGAGACACCAACATCTAATTCAGTAACTTTAGATTTGCAGTGCATAACATTTACAAGCTACTACATGTTTCTTTATATCTTCCTTCTCTAAAAATACACACTAGGCTTTATTGCCACATGCGAAACAGTGAACATTTTTGCAGTTTTATACTTATGTGCTTGTCTTTTGTTCTGGAAGAAATATTCCAAGTAATGCTACCTGGGCCTGAGACCTTTCTCTGGCAGGTCTGTCTGATGAAGGTATGATCAGATCTTAAAATCCAAAAGACTCAGCCTTCCACTTTGATCAAATCACATCATTACCTGCAAGAGGTAGGATACCAGAGGTAACTAAGAACAAAATTTGTGGAAATTCAAACATTTCATAAGCTGCTGACAGGTACTGGTAACCCACAGATGATAACTATGATGAAAAAATAAAATGATTAACATGGAAGGTCATAAATGTGCTATTTTTATTGCTCTATAGTTACTACATCAAAGGAATATTCTTAAAGTTGTTTGCAATAAATAGAGGTATTATTATATTTGATTATGGGTCAAGTCTATTTAATTTGACCTTGGTATATCTTCAGAGAAACATTACTGTCACTTTAACCGGCACATTCAGTCATCTTTAATAAGTTATTTGCAGAAATGCTGCTGCAGATGACTACAGATGCCCTAAATTAGAGGGAAAAAATGTCAGTATTCTTTTACTCATAAAGTCCATTTTCAACATCAGTTGTCATTCTATTTTTTCATGAAGTATTGCAAGATTGTTTTGACCTCTTCAGTCACTGTTCTCTTTTTCTATTCGTTAGTATTTTATACCCTCAAGAATGAGTTGTTAGAGTGGAATTGGACCAACGTGGAGTCCCACAACTTTGAGCTTATAGGACAAAGGCATGCAAAATGCATGTCCGGAGGAGAAAAATGAATCTTTTCTAGTCACTCTAAGTGTTGAAGAGGTTCCATCTAGTATTTATACAACCTTATGTAATATAAAGAAAGCTTTGTTTTGATCACAGGTCCTTTTGCGGATGAAAACAACTGTTAGCTGGTGGTATGACAAATTGGCTTGTCCTGGGCCTTTGAGCGCAGAGCTCGTATTCCTCCTGTGTTCTGGTTGGTGATTGGTACAGAATTTCCTTACTTGTGCTTTGAAGTGCTCTAGAGTGCAGTTGGCCCAAGACTTGTTTTTTTCCCTCAGACACTAACAGCTGTTGAAAACCATCTTATTATCTTCCCATATACTATGACCCCAACTTAACAAAAATCATCCTCTAAAAATAGAAAAAAATTAGAAAAAAAACCTTTTGATTACAAGGAATTTCAGGATACAAATTTGTAAGATGAAAAGGCAGTGATTATTCAGAACTTCAGATATTCAGTAGCCTGCACATGTCTTAAGTGTTGATCACATGTATATCCACATTTCACATTAATTATTTGAAACTGTTTCTCAGAATAGTAATATTTCATTATTACTTCAATCAAAAATATATATGCTATGCAGTGAAATATGAACCTTTCTGATTATTTATTTTTAAAATTCCAATTAAACTAAGATATAAACCTGAAATCTTTTTACCATGATCATATGTGACTTACAATTTATTAACAAATTTATTAACAAATTTAGTCAATTTATTAACAAATGTAAAATTATTTTTAATATCTGTAAGTTTATCTTACTTTTTGCCTTTTCACCTGCTAAATACTGTTCTGATTTTCTTTTTTTTTTTGACTGATTCTGACCTTGTTTCTTAGGTTAATTGAGACATACATAGACAGTTGTCATTTAATCATTTCATTCTCGATTTTATGTATTTCCATAGGGCCATTGCCTTGTATGAAACAGTCTGTATCACTCTCAAAAACTTCAAAAAAACCCTGTGCTGCATCAAAGAACTATTACAATATTAAACTTTGAAAAATATGCTTTTATAAGCGATCACGTATTTGGCCTTAACTTTTCATTTCGTTTGGTATACAAATACACAACATTTTTCTTTTATTCCTAAAAAAAATGTTGACATCAACGGCAGCTGGTGTTTCTTTGTTGAGTCTGAATCATATAAAATATGAGTGTGTAATTAAATATTTTGGAGACTATACTAACAGCTAAAACACAGAGGGAGTAATCCAAATAATAAACCTGAGTTCAAAATGGAAAAGCCACTTTAAGAATAAAACTTGCTATAAATTGATGAAGTATGAAAAATAACAACACACAAGAAAAACTTATCATAATGCCACAATTACATTAGTTATGTTAAACTCTTCAAGTTGGAAAATTTAAAACAGAAGACTAAGGTTTATTACAATTCCCATCTGTATTTTCGATTCCATTTTTCTTCTCTGACACTTGTGAACTTTTCTAAATTCAGTTTATATAAAAAGATAGCATTGCTTTTTTAAAATATGGAAGAAATAAATGGTGTAATTATCTTAAATTGCAGATAGAAATGTAATGGTTATGAGTTTGATGCTATAGAAAATATAACAAAATATAGAACATTTCATTATAGAATTTTCTTGAATTAGTGTGGCTATACATCTCCTTGTTAAGGAAAGGAGACAATTTTCAATGACAAAATTTTGAAAAGGCCTAAATTTATCAATAAAAATAACATATGAGGTGAATCCAAATGTAAATGTAGAAATTAATTATTGTCTATTAGCATTATTATGAGGTAACTATCAAATAATTATGGATTTAAAACAGGTGAACAAAAGGAAGTTCAGTTAGAAGTTTTTGAAATTTGAGAGGCACCCAATGTCTTCCCAGTCTTAAGACTCCTCACAAAATAAAAAGAGAAAAAGAAAGAAAAAAGATCATTAGAATTTTATTAACTGTATGAATACGTTGTGAAAAAATGCATATATTTTGAATTTTTAATTCAGTTGTTAAGATTTAATTTTATTAATCCTAATCTATATTGCATGCTGGCTTTCTAAAGATTATCTGTTAAATTGTACTAATTTTGTTATATTTTGTTTCATCTCTTAATTGCTTTAGGCAGAATTATATTTAGTGTGTAGTACAGTTTCATTGATTATACTATAAAGCAATTGAATTGAAGAAAACCACCAATTTCTGAAGGAAATAAATTTAAATGCAGGAAGATCTAGAAACTAGAAAAACAAAATGTGCTGGATTGTTTTACACTTTAGAAGTAAGGTTTTAAGTATTCATT